>NC_133760.1:45807471-47017471 GCF_036562045.2 Rhinolophus sinicus | reverse complement strand
AGTTTACTGATCTACTACCTAAAGTTATTAAAAACGGGACAAATATAGTTATGTTTCTTAATTGACTATATCCTATATTCTGCACATTTAAAAAAGCCCAACATGTAAATATGTTTTACAGTTACTGTAAACATAGATTTTTAAGACTTCAAAGTAAAGCTACTAAAAATTTTGTTAAAAGCAAGGCACATTATCATACAAAACACACAATCATAAAACGAGTAACTTTAATTTTGAGGTTCTTAGCCAAGGATTAAAGGGGTCTGTGAGCCCCCGGAGAATTATATCATGCATATATACTTTCTGACCTGGAGAGAGACTTGCAAAGGGACTTGTCATTAATCCAGCTAATCAGGTCAATCAGCAAATTAAAAAAATAATTTCATGTATTCTATCACTTGACTAGTTCCATTAAAGACTATAAATCAGGCACCAGAAACCTGCTCAAAATCTAAGTAATATTTAGTGCAGAAAAACTAACATACAGTACAGCATGGAGGTTCGTGTTGAAATTTCCATCAAATAACACTAGCGAACCTCCTCTTTAGCTGAGTTGGGATACGTCTCTATGACACTGGACGACGAGCTGATTTAGTTAACTGAGCACAGAGCAGCAGCGAAAACAAACCCAGGTAAGCCCAATGAAAAGATTCAAACTATCCAGCAACGTCTTGTGCTTCTATGTGCCCGACACTGTGTTCTCCTTACACTGTGTCATTCACAGTATCCTGTGAGGTGGAAATAATTGTCATTCTCATTTCATAAATGAGAAACTGAGGCCTCTGGATGTGGTGACGTGTCACCTGCATTTTTGAGGAGCAGGCTGAGGTGTTTGTAGGCGGAATAAAGGAAAAGCAGGAAGGGAGTGAGCTTCACCTCTTTGGAGGTGGTCCTGGAGACCACTTTCCCACCTAATACCAAAACCCTTTCAATTACGACCCTAACAAAGGGTGAAAGAGCCACAGATGTTTTGGAAGTTCCTAACCAATGGGAACTTGGTTTACTGCACAGAATCTATGGAGAACGGAGACTCATATGTCCTCTTGTGGCGAATTCATAATAGACGTTATTCTTCTTCGGCATTAAGATGTAAATAAAAACGGTTTTTAGTATTCACGTTCAAAGAGGTCAGGTCAAGTCCAATTATTTTGGTTTCCTAACCTGGATATACAAGACTTGCTTGCAAACAGGAACCTCTTGGGTTCAAACTATGATCTAAGCATCCAGGTCATGAATTGCTCCTTATCACATCGAGGAATCGACCACATGCCATGGATGACACTAGAACAGGCATCTTTTAAATCTGTAATAGATCTGAAGATACTAAAGTTGTTTTCTGATGTGGGAAATTAATGACTAAGTCAGAGAGAGGGGGAGAATTTGAAAGATGAAAATAATCTTACCAAAGTCTGCAAATGCCGACTGTCCAACCACCATCATATTTTGAGGTTTTTCAAATACAGTATTGACAGAGAAATTGCCATCCTGTTAAAGGCAGAAATTTTTGGATTAGACCATCATAATTCATTCATCATGTGTGAAATAAAGCACTTTAACTAAAGCAGGGGAATAATTTAAGGCTTTTGTTGTTATTACACAAAAACTACTCCAATTTCCCATTCCACTTTTATCATAAAACAAAAGAAACTGCTGTGAGTTGATAAAGAAGGTACACCTGGACTGCTTTCCTTGCTGTCAATTCTGGGATGACATCCTTTAGTAAATCATCATCATGAATTTCAGACATACTGAATGTCTTCTACTTTAAGTACCATAGAGAGTTTTGGAAACATATGGAACTATAAAAAGTAGTTCCTACCTTCAAAGAGCTCACAGTCCAGTTGGGAGATGAAATATAAATCAGGAAAATAGAATTGCTGAAGGTAACCTACAAGTGGTACAAGCAAGTAGCAAAGACGCCACGTTTTACAGATTTCAACGGAAGAATCTGTAGGGGACTATTAAGAAAAGATCCTCAAATGAGATGAGAGTTATATTGATTCTTAAAGGGCCATTTCATTATCAACTCAAGTTGATGAGAAGGGGAGGAAAAGATTACAACAGCTGCCATGTACTAACCAGAGGCGGCTAAGCTAAACAAAAATGAAAAGGAGAACCCAGGAGAGATCTTTCATGTCAGGTACTCTTTCCAAAAGGAAGCAGCACACATTTGACTTGCAAAAATAATATGCATTTCTTTAAATTATTACCCTTCTTTATGTAATTTGATTACTACACAAGAAAATAAACCACATCACTGATTGAGATTTTGAGTTCTCAGTTTTATATAGAGTTCTCTTCTCATTGTTGACATCTCTATTGACTATTTGATATACTGACTCTGATTCCCACATACTTTGTATAGGATACTTATATATTTTAAAATATTTTTCTTCCTTTGTTCTTCTAAAGATTTGTCTACTACAGATCTGCAAGTGAGTTTCTGACGCACTCTTCTCTGACATTGACAGAGAAAGGCATTACTTCCTTGAAAGCATGAAGACCCAATGCCTAAGGCCCACGAGTAAGATGTCTTACGACAGGAAGTTTTCCAACCTTTTTAACAATCTGTTATCCCATACAGAAACACGTCTCCCCTACCATCTGTAAAGTAGCTGATGTACTGTGTGAATGATTTTTCTATAGCAATCTTATCTACGTAAATGTCTTAAACCCTAGGGTTCCCCTCCAGTCTTGCTGAGTACCTGAAATTACATTAAAGATGTATCCTAGTTGCCAAATTTCTGACTGGAGTGTCAGATGCTTTTGCATTTTAGGAAGCTCAGAGCACTGGGTACAGAGGGGACATAATGATGCTAGAATGAACGGAAAATCTCTCTTAAAATACATCAGCCTCATATAACATAAAGCTGGGTATCAACCCATTAGACTGACTCAAGTGATGAACTGCCCATTGACAATGTTAAATTTAATAAGTACATCTGGAAATGTTTCCAGATATAACCTCATGATGCATCCATCAAGAGACAGTGAGGACTTCCCCGGTGACGGCCTCCGTGTCTAAGGTGCCACATTCACCGAGCACCTCAGCAGAACAGCGATCCTCCCTTCTCATTGCTGGAGAAAGAGCACATTCCTGCCACGGGGAGGGCATGCAGAACACATTAGCTAGGACGTAACTGGGGGAAAGGACAGTTCTTTATTTTACCGAATTTAACTTCCATCATTGTCATCACTGGTTCTTCACTCCATTTGGCCGTACAAACCTATTTAACTTAATTTCCATTCAGATTAGTGTCATCTACACATGTGGTATTTGATTAAAACAATGATTCGTACACTTCATCATCAATGTTGTCACTCTTATTAGATAACACATCTAAAGTGACGGAGAGTGACACATTTTCGAAAATGAAGCTGCTATATACCTACATAATGTAGGAAAGACAAACGTGCCCAATACTCTTTTATGCTGAGAGAGCAGAAGAGCCTGGTGGAAAGGGCAGTGGACACCGCGTAGGATGGCCTGGGTCCCAGTCCTGCCTTCGCTGCTCAGGTGCATCCAGGAACAGCCAGGTGCCGCTTGGGGTCTGGTTCTTGGGCTGTGACACGGGAATGTACTATCTACTCGCAGAGTCACTGGATTGCTAGATTAGAAAGTGTGCCTTTTCCAGGGGCTGCGATGTGACACCACCCACTCTGTCCCACGCTCTACGCACCACGCTGTTCTTACCGGCCTGCACTGTACACCTGCAACCCCAAACGGGCCACATCACTGGGGTGATGCTGTGGCAATGCCTCTTACCTTTTCTTTGCCCTCTTGTTTCTGCATGACTGCACATTGACTTCAGGGCACAAGCCTGAGAGACAGATTTCCTAGCTGAGCTGCCAGCTCCACTCTGCTTAGCCTTGAGGTCTGAGTAAGTTAGTTCTCATCTGAGCTTGCAGCTATTTATCTCTAAAATGTACTTTTACCAGGTTTGGGAGGCTTGGGAGGTCATGTGTGGCAAGGGCTTGTTACGGTGTATGCGCACAGTATGGCCTGAGTTAGCACGCACTATTAGTCGTAGGACCTCGAGGACTCAGACGCCATTGCTGCGGCCACGACCACGGCCCCTGACGCAGCTCGCCCACCGCCACTGACAGAAGAGGCGCTCTATTCTGCTTGAATTCCCACCACAAGGGCTGTGCTGTAACAAGTATCTTCTCATGGGCGACTGCCTATGGTTTGGCCTGCATGGTTTCACATTTAATGTTAAAACTGCCACATTTATGTTAAAAATGATCAGAAAGCAATATACAATGATGGCTGTGTGCCCACATCTTTATTCACGTAAAGCAATGGTTCTCCACTGGGGGTGACTCTGTTCTCCAGGAGACATTGGGTGATGTCTGGTGACATCTGATTGTCCCAACTGGAGGACGGCTACTAGCAACTAAGTGAGTAGAAGCCAGGGTTACTGCTAAACAACCTGCACTGTATAGGCTGATCTCCACCGCGCAGGGTTAGGTTATCTGGACCAAAACAGCAGCAGTGCCAGGATGGAACATCGCTGACATAAAGGGGGGGTGTAGTTCCCGGGTCGGGCTTTGCCTTTCTTCTCTTACCTCTTTCCCTTCGTGACACTTACCTACTCTCCTCCTTGAGCTCTAGTCCTACCTTTCTAGCCACTTCCTGGATGTCTCTTATCTAAAATACCTTCATTTCCCTGCCCCAAATTAAATACTTCCTCTTGTCTTTTCTGTTTCTGGTCTCCAGCATAAAACACAAGTCACCTCTGCATTAATGGTCAGCCTGTCTTCTCATGTCTGTCCCTTCTTGTTCATTCCCAGTGTTTTACTCCTTTCATCATGCTCTGCTTTCCCAGGTTTTAGTAAAATCTACCTAAGTTATCTCCCACCCTCTAGATGTTCCATGCAAACCTATCTGATAAGCAGTAACCAGATTAACTGCAATAAGGAAAGCTTTTAAAGTCCTAAAATCTTTAAAAGCTTTGCAATAATTTTTTTTTTAAATAAATTTTTAAAAGATCAAATTACTTAGTTTAGAAGTCAAGGCCTTTGCCGATCTTGTCCAAACCAATTCTTCTACTATTTCCTTTCAGCGCCTGTCCATGTTCTGGTGCCAGACCACCCGCTCGCCGCTCCCTGAATAGGTGCTGAGAGTCCTGTGCGCTTCCTGGCCGGCCTCTTCCCTTTCCTCTCCCACCCACTGGAACCCTGCTCTCAGCGCTACCTATTTCAACTAAACCTCCGTTTTGCCGCCGCCCCTGATGACCCTGGGCAGACCAAATGACAGCAACGGCTCCGTCTTTGAACGCCTTTCCATGAGGTGTGAGCCTCTCACCCTGCCGGCCAGGGCCACCCTCACTCACATCTCCGCCCCCCTCCTGGTCAACAAGCTCTGCTCCAGCCTCGGTCTCCCAGAGCACCTGCCATTGGCTGTGTGCGCAAGTGATACGTTAAAAAGATTTGCTGCAGCTCTTACTCTTCTACTAGTTAATATGGTTTTATAGGTTTTGAGGTGTTTTGGCCAATTACTATGTTACTGAAAACTGTCCAATCTCTAATTGAAAATGATCCTCCATTTTACAAAACCTACACTTTATCTGAACTATTAGGTTGGTGCAAAAGTAACTGCGGTTTAAAAGGTTAAAAATAATTGCAAAAACTGCAATTACTTTTGCACCAACCTAATAAGTTTTGAGTCTACACTCGCCTTAATTTGTACTAATGGGGACCTTACTGACCCAACTGCTCCATAGCAAGAATACCCCTTAGTATCTACTGTCCAATAGCCCACGCATTAATTTTCTTTATAGAAAACAATAATGAAGGAAAAAAGTTCCCACTCTAAATCTAGTCGCTTAATAAAGATTTTTCTCCTGTGGTGTTGCTTCATTTTATTACCTTAACTCTTTCGCTGCGTTAATTGATTCAAGATTTTTTTCCAAAATGGGTCAGAATCCACAAAAAACAAAAAGTTGATACTTTGACTCTGCATTTAATAATAACAATTTGAGCTGCTTTGTATATAAATGACATTTTTAATGTATAAAAATTTCAGATATATTCATTCTGATATACATCATATACGTATTTCATAATTTTATATACATGTTACATTTATTTGTAATGAGACTCCCCGTCCTCCAGACAGATCAAGTTAATCAATCAAAATGACTGATTTTCTCATTTTCTAATACCTCAAGATTCACTCGAGGTATTATTTTCAAGGCCACCTGAAAAGAAACGTCCCCTCAGCATTTGGAGATTTAATTTACTATAATCATGAAACAACCATACTTCTATCCTCAGAAAAACATATATAATTACATTTTTTATAAAAGTAGTACTTTAAACAAAGATAAATCTTTCTGGTTTAGAAGTCTTTCTTCCTTTTCCATGCCCCATTTTACAAAAAGGATCAAGCTGCCTTGTTCAGAAGTAATCAGTGGTCTTTAGAAACCCTGACCTTGTCTAAACTAAGCTCCTCCCCCCACCGTGTGTCCTTCCATGAAGAAATTTGAATCATGACCAACATCACTGGCTATGCTACAAGAGATGGCCGGGAATGCATCTTCTCCCCCAAGCGTGTGCTTTACAATTTTTTGCATCTGCTTATTTTTCATCAGTATTTTGATTAAATAAAAGGCAATCAAGAGGAAACAGATGGAAATCAAGAGATCTCAAACTAAAATTTGGTGAGCGTCTACTGTGTGCCAGGCACTTCACACACATTGTTTCATTTAATCTTCACAAACCTCCTGTGAAGACACTTACACCCAGATTCCCTGTGAGGAAGGTGAGGCTCGAGACCTGACCACTATTTGGTGAATGTCACTCAGTCGCCAGTTTGACCAGTCCTCAAATCCTGTCCTCTATTATGTAGCCTGAAATACAACTTTCAGATGTGGGGTGATTTATTCTTCACTAATTAATCTTTCATATAATCTACACCAAGCTAAAAATTAAATAAAATCATGCCATCAGTTTTGGAACCTTCTATTTGCAGTTAAAAACTATATACCAGGGGTGTCAAAAAAATGTACACACGACTTGTATTTACCTTTTGTTATCAGTATGTATTGAGCATTACAATTTTAATACAGTTTTTCCTTTCTTAAAATGTGTGTACATTAGTTTTTGGCACTCTGTGTACTGGGAAAGACTTTTTAATCCTCGTCAACTTTAGTGTCTGTTGTTCTTATTTTTTTCTATAAGCCTGAAGGCAAGGAGGAAAAAACCGGTCTCTTAAAGAGGGTTTTCTTTAACGAACCATCATGCTGACAAATTAAATGACTGTCCCCTTTCACAACAGCTGACAGCCCAGCAGGGGCCCTGTTAAGATGCACATGAGGGCAGACTGATTGGTTTAATTGGCAGTCATGCCTAAAAACCTGCCGAGGCATTGATGTGGAATGAATCATTTCCTTCAGCAATATTCAGCAGTTTGAATGCAGCAATGCAACCAAAGACTCTTAAACTTGTTCTATCTATTGTTGAAACCAACTGACCAAGTGATTACTTTCATTTTATTTTCAAAAATCGTGTGCTTTTACTGAAAGCCATCATTTAAAAATGTTTCCAAGAAAAGATTTCTTACCAAATTTTCCCATATCTCAAACTGGGAGGTACCAGAGGGTGACAATGTCGTGAGTAATAAATCTAGAAGGAAAATAACAGAATTGTAAGTTGTGTTACTGATGGGTACATTTACAAACAGGAAGCAATGCAACACATAAAAATATTATTACTACAGTTGTACATAAACATGTTTTAAATTATAGTTTAACGAGCTTGATCCTATCAAAGAAAAGCAGATGACCCTGCATCACTGCAATTACGGAAAATGCAGTAATCCTTCCAAAGTATTCAGTCACCAGTAATCTGTCACACAGGGACTCTCCACCCCCACAGAAAGAAGAGGTAATCTGGATACTAAGAACCCTCCCCCTGTGTTCCCCCCAAAGATGTTCAGGCCCCAAAAGAACCCTTTTTTCTCTTGCTGATACCCTGTTTTCCCGAAAATAAGACCTAGCTGGACCATCAGCTCTAATGCGTCTTTTGGAGCAAAAATTAATATAAGACCCAGTCTTATTTTACTGTAAGACTGGATCTTATATAATTTAAGACCCGGTCTTATATTAACTTTTGCTCCAAAAGACGCATTAGAGCTGATGGTCCGGCTAGGTCTTATTTTTGGGGAAACAGGGTAGTTCCCTTGCCCTTTTCCTGTAAAAACCCGTTCTCCTGTAAAAACCTTCCATTTTGCGCAACCCCTTAGATCATCCTGCCAGTTGCGGGATGAGATGCTGTCCGATTCACGAATCACTTAAAAAAGCCAATTAGATTTTTAAATCTACCAGTTGAACTTTGTTTTTTAACATAAAATGGACTATATTTTTTTAAAAAAAGACATTCTGATCATAATCACATTTTTCTTTCTCTCCCTGAAAGCAGCACATATCTATTTATCATAGTCAGGTTCAAGCATTATTTTAAATCACAATATTACAGCATCCAAAATCTTTAGCACTCACGTTAAATGAACAATAAGTTATAGTTCAAATTTTGAGTAGGAGAATTATCTCCATATATTCTAACTAAAGGAAGTCTGTTTTATTGAAAAGTACAATAAGTTTAATGAAATTAAAAAAACCACAATAGGTTAACGGTTAAATCAAACATCCCCTTAATACAAGGCCAGGTGAACTGCATATCTATTCTAGTACGAGCATTTATTATGTTTGCCGAGTGGCTATTTTGCTTAGTGAGTACAGAAAATTTCAAAATGATGAGCTGACTCACAGGAATATTAAAACATTATTCTTTTGTGCTTTAAAAAATGAAAATTATTCAGAGTAATGCGAAGACCACGACTATTTTAAAGAAGAGATTGCCCCCCCAAATGCTTAGAAAACTATCATTCATATTTTAATGTCTACTGTAAAGATTTCATATGAATTTAATGATGTGAATTTATGTAGTAATTATAATGAAGATTTTCCTAGAATCTCCAGGAAGCTACGTTATTTGTTCACTTTTCTTATGAGTTCAACTGAAAGCTCCTGACACCGACTATGTGGACCCAGTCTTCACGTCAATGTATCAAATAGCTTTGCATTAATTTTCACCACACCTAGGGATGCTTTGCCTGTGGGTACAGAAACGTAGTCTTTTACGAAGATAATTTCTTTACTCAAATGCACATTCCTACTGAAGTGTTTACTTCCATCCTCATCCCGGAAAAGCTCCTAATGTTACTAGATTTGTGTGGTGAACCACCACAGCCGACCTCTCCTTCTCCTATGCACCCCCACAAGGCCATCAGCATGATTGAAAAACCGACAGTGTAGTACATCTGATCTCATTCCACGTCTTCCGGGAGGCAAGGTAACCTCACCTGTCGCGTGACGGCCTGCGTACCGTTGCCAGGCTCATGTCCTGCTACTCCCTCCCCAGAAACTTCTCTCAGCAGTCCCCTTTCACCTCACAGCCACCTGGTGAACCGATTTCTCACAATTAGCTCAAATGTCTCCATCCTTCCCTAGGCATAGCTTTCCCTCCACTGATAGTCCACTATCATGTGGCCATTGTCATGGTTACTACAATGTACCATGACAGTATGGTTTCTTATCTGTCTTTCCTGAGCTTCTCGAGGGGAGGAGTCAAGCCTAATTGATTTTTATAGCTCCATGGTTCCTATGTGCTTGGAAATAGTATGTGTTCAAATGATTGCTGAATAACGAAGTGACATCATGACACCCCCCCACACACACACACACACATAAAGTGGTTCTTGCAAATTTGCTGGGGCTGTCTAAAACTAGTCATTGCATCTTCAAATGGGAAATCTTGGGAAAAGAAGGGTCTTATGTTAAAGCATTTCATTAAAAACAAATATTTCTTTTTACTTTACACAGCAACTAGTGTACTAAGAATGTTTAAAAGCTGTTGCATTTTTATGTTATCTGAAAAATGGATAATCAGCATAAGAAAGCGATCAGGGATTCACAGCCACAGAAATTTCTAAGAATCACTGAGAGCCATGTCAATACAAGCGCTGAGCTATTTGAAAGAAGCAAAATCCAGAAATGGGGCAATTAGGCTCTTACATAATATAACACAAGTGAATCTGTTCTAACTGAAAACATTACACTGTCAAAATTCTTAATCCGTTTGTGAATAAATGAAGAAGCATCTTTGCAAGAAGGGGTCAAAGGCTCATGACCTTGAAGCCAGGTGGCTTCCCTGAATTGGAAGAGCTACTGTGTCACCATAAATGGCCAAACAGGACTAGTCAGAGGCGGGTGGTGGATAGCCACCAGCAACCTGTCAGAATGCCGGAAAAACAAGGCAGATGTTTTCTTCTACTGAGGTTGTAGTAATCTCAAAATATGTGCATAAAAGATAAGTTATGAGCTTCCTGTTGTTTCATTCATGTTCAGAAAATTTAAGAACTGTAACACACACTGTTTGCTGGCTGTATTTTCATAGTTGCACTAGCTATTTATTAAGACTTTGAAAAACAGTAAAGTGAGATAAAGGATTGGAAGTACCTTGTAAAATAGATTTTAAAAATTTCACTTCACTATTCAATTATGCAGAGGTTATAGAAAAGAATAAATGATTCATTATGTGGAGAAATAAAAATAGAGATAATTAATTAGTAACAATTCAATATGAAGAATCATGCCTCAAGACTGAATGATATGAGAATAGAATAACGGGAAAAAATTGTAGTCGACAAAGCAATGAAGTTCTCACCCTCCCACGTGGTTAACAGTAATTCAAACAATACAATGAAACTGGAATGGATGCTGTGACATGCCACCCAGGTCGTCTCTTAGGAATGAAGGGCTTATTCCCACAGCTGCTGGAAATACTGCTGCCGGCCCCAAGTTGTCAGCCCGTTTCGGAACAGCACTGGCTGAACAGAGGTGTCTTGCCAAAGGCTGTGCCCCTTTTTGTGCCAGCCTGCTTTCACCGCATTCTGGTCGGCTCAGAGCCAGCCTGCGTTCACCACTGGACGGTTCAGAGGAATAAAGGCTAGCCCCCTCGTCACAACTCAGAACACCTGCAGGGCCATCCCACTTTCGGAGGTCCCAGCGTCAGGTGAGGTTCTGACTGACAGTGAATCGGAGTCGGCTCTGCTTTCTTCCCCCCCTTCCAGTGGTGTTTGCTATAAGAGCACTCCCCCAAATTAAGCTTCTGGAACACTGATCTCCATCTCAGTCTGCTTCCCAGGGAACAGCGCCCATCTACACCAGTTGACACCAAAAAGATTTTGGAGTTGGGTCACGTACCATGGGGCTGGCGATAAGGACCTTTCCCTGGGGGTAAGCAGTGCACAGGCAGCCGCGTTAGCGCTTCCTGGTGCTGTCGTGGGGTGGTATTCTGGTGGAAGGGAACACACTAGTGCATGTGACCTTTCAGGCTTTTTGTGAAATATGGGGCAAACATTAACTAGACAGACAGTGACATCAGATGGCTATTGCCAAGTTCAGCTGAGGAAGTACAGGGGTGGGGCCAAGGCTGAGCATGACTGATGAGAAGTTCAAAGCTGCGGGAGAAAGCCAGAGGGCCTGTTGGGCAGCTTATAAAAGGTCTTAATCTCCTCCAGCAGGAGGGCAAGGAAAGCTGGGGAGCCGGACTAGGACATAATGGTGAGTAAGAGCAGAGCCCCCAACAAGGTTCAATTCTCAGCCTAAGCAGGTCTGCTGTGCTAAGGTTGAGCATCTTAGAGTATCTTGGAGTAGGAGCATCTGAGTGATGAACCTCAAAATCTCAACCCATCCCCCATTCGCTTGGACCTTCAGAACCTGCAGAAACGGCCCCCTTTTCACGGTTAAAGGCTGGTGTGAGCTCCTATTTGAGAGGATGGAGAAGTTTCTGCCCCCATTAGGCAACAAGCTTCCCACTTCCCACAGCCCGCCTCACCTTCTCTCCTGGCCACCAGGCTAAAGGTGAGACAAGTTAGAAGATCACCTGGCCAGGAATGTGACGGGCATGTCAGGGAGAAGGGGCTACAGCCCGAAAGAAGTGCGGGACCAGGTAACATGCACTGGTGGGGGCCAGGTGAGTGAGTGTGCCTGACACTATACTCTGCAGGGGCTTGATCAGGGCGTGGGGGCAGGGAATGGGGTGCAGCGTGGGCCAGAATAAAGCTGGGGGCAAGGAGACTACACTGGGCCCCTCCATCAAAGAACTGGCAGCAATTCATTTTATAGTAGACACCTGTTCTGGCTATGGGTTTGCCTTTCTGGCCTTGAAAACTAATTTTAAAAATATTAATAGAAACAACACGATAGCTGACATCATTGGTATTCACTTGAAGGAATAATCCTTAACAAAAAATCACATCGTGAGTTAGTGAAAAACTCAGATTATAAACCCCAACTCAATGACATCCGTTTTCATTATATTCTTCTATCAAGAATAGTGAAAATATTTAGTGCACATGCAGTTTCTCACCCAGAAAATACAGACACATAGGCAAGCAAGTGTGTACAAATACATTAAATAGTTTAGGCTTCAATTATCTCCATTCATAGCTTGGAAGGATTACGCTGCTGCACTTTTCTCCTTGCCAAGTAAAGCACAGCCTTCCCTTCACACGAAGAGCCCTCTGGCTCAAGTTGGCATCAAAAAGAAGCCTTAAGGAGTTTTAGAAATTTAAATTGGAAGTTTGACTATGTGAACTAAACCATGTTAGGCAAAATGAAAACAAAGTTTAATGATTGCACTGTATTCTTTCAGTGTGAAGTCTCAACGTTTTAAGAAAAATATTCCAATGGAAATTCTAAAAACGTATTCACATGTCATTTAGAGCTCCTGCATAAACCAAGTCTCCTGGGATGATGATAGTCATTGTATTTCCCAAGGAGTAATACTATGGCTCATTCTGGGAAAATACAGTTAATGTAATACTTGTAGTAGCTTCTGGAAGCTTCAGCCATTTCCACAAAGGATGGTTCAAAGCAGCATCATAATCTGTATGCTGCTCTGCTTGAGCCAGAGGCTATGTCAAGCTCACGGTGGTGTCTGTTCTGTAGTACCGTCCAGTTTTTCTTAGGCCTGGTTATATTAGTGAAAGGGCAGCATAAGAGGATGGAATCAAAATATCTTTTACCTGCTTCCACTGTTCATAAAAAAGTACACTGAGGGTCACATGACTGTTGAAATCATTACGAGAAACCTGCGAATGCCAAGTCTCCCCCTGGGCAGCAGAAGTTCAACTGCATTCTGTAGCTCAGAGGTCACCGACTCAAAACACTGGAAGGCATGAGGCTCTCACTTAAATAACCAAAATGATCAAATAGTAAAGAGGCTCAGGGCACACGTACTAAGGGGCTAAGGGTTTCACAATGAGAGGCAGCAGGAATGAGGGGGCTGAAATGAACCGAAAAGAGCCATTCACGGACCAAAGAGGATGGTGACCAATTAGCTCCAGCCAATTGTTGTTGTGAAAACATGATTTTTTAAATAGGAAAATCCAGTATTTTAAAAACATTGGAATCGAATTCAAACATTTTAAGCAGTATGGGGACAAAAATTAAAAACATGTCTGCAAACTCAGTTTGAAACCTCTGATAGATTATTGCTTTGGTTACATTTGTTTGCAAAACCAACCTTACCTTCCTACATTTTCTATATCAAATAATACTGCCAAATAATATTCTGTACAGATGTACTAATTTAGAAAGATGATATAAGGAACCTGTTTGAATGGGGTCCCCATTCACAAGATACTGTTCTCAGGAGGAAGTCTGCATTTCTAGGAATCATTTTAAAATCTCACTTTTTAAGTTCATAACTTCCTACGTACACTTCCCTTTCCTTTCTTTGTCTTTCCTGTCCTGAAACACTGGGCCCAACATGAAGATTCGTGATGCTGACAGAGAGCTTGGACTACCTCTAACTTAAGAGACTGGACACAGGTTACACAGAGACTCAGACGCCAGACCCTGGAACAGAGGCTCACGTGACTACAAGACCGAAACGCCGGGTAAAGACATGCATACTCCCGCCCTGCCTTTCCTCACCAGTCAAACCGTTAGCAGAAGTACTTTTGTTGTAAGAAAGAAAAACAGCGTTGGATTTATTTATTTCAGACCATGTATGAACACGAAAATCTTAGGGGAAAACAATAAATGCCAAGCAAGAGGCTGCTGGCAGCAAATAATGACGGGAGCCTGTTAACTGCCCTGACATGGAATGTTTAAGGGGGTCAGAGTTTTCATTTGATGAGAATTATTAACAAATGAGGAATGGATATACTTTAATTCCTACATTTTTATCATAGGGAATTTAAAACTTGTAAGCTGAATTTTGAAGAGGAATGTAATCAAGGTGATTATAGCAAGTTAAGGACCTTTAAAAGCAGTAATAGTTTGAATTCTGATGTTGCTTCTCTGTCTCAAATGAAGTCATATTTCCTCTACCCCTATGAGGTCAGGGTCTTAAGGAACCTGGGGGAGTCTGCAGCTTTAGTATTTCCAACCCTGTCATGTTTCTACGGGTTAACAGACATTACTTCAAAATTCCAATATGGGAAGACACTCCATCTTCTGGAGGAGGCCTGCGTTCCGAGATTAAAGCATTCATTAGAGATGATAATACTTAATGAAGGAGGGACCTGGAGGACAGGAACGTGGCATTAATCATCACTAAGATTTTCAGATTTTCCATCAACTCTCATTAAAGTAAATCTACTTGAATGAAGGTTTTATAATACAAATTTTATAAGTGCATTTGGGCTGATGTTTTTTCTTAAGCAATCAAGTAAGTCTGTATCCATTTGGTTTACAAAACAAGGTTACCTACTTCCCTTAGTCCCTTTCATTCCAAACTCCTGACCCTTTCTTATCACGTCTATCTATGCCTAATTTATAAGGATGTCTTACTTGCTAATTTTTAAACAGCTACCTACACAAGGATTACTCTCCACAAATTGGTTTGTTTGGTAGCTGAAACATGGCCTCTTGGATTTCTGAGCACTTAATTCCTCTGTGTGTCAGTCTACACTGATGTTAAAATTCTTTCCTGCCAAACGTATCTTTTATACGTTCCTGTCTCCCGAGTGATTCCACTTTTAACAGAATTCTTAATTTTAGCCAGATGATGGGCTTCTACTCAGGAGGTCTGGGTTAGAGAAGAAACCTCAGTTTTGCTTACAAAAACAGTGGCTAGACATTTAAAATCAAATTCACCCTGCAAGTAATTTATTTCTTAAGTGGCACAATTTAATCGAGGTGATGAATGAATGCTTTAAAATTTATGAGTAGAAGGTACCAGTCTAACTGCTATGTCAGAATAAACTGCAAACCACAATACATATGATCAGCAGAGTTTAGCAGCTAATTCCTCTTGTAAATAAATCCAAGGGCGGGGCGGTTAAAGATACAAAATAAGGTATTTAAAATGATTGAAGCTCGTTGCCACTCAAAAGCACACATCTCAGTAGGCAGTTACGCCCCATCCAGTCTAGAAACTTGATTTGTGTACTGCCGTCTCTTCCTAACTGGTCTGTTTCCTTTCTAAGCACCAGAGAGGAACTTTCTGCAGACTATTAACAGTGGCCTTAACGAGATAATCCATTTCTATGGTTTCTACACATCATTTCTGGAACATACTGGAAGGGAATATTTTTGCTGAATCTAGAGCAGTGTAGTGATAAAATACTCAAAAGTGTAATAAATTCCAATAACTTGGACAAAGTAAAGCAAAGTATTAACCTCTCTGGGCTTCATTTCCTTGCCTATAAAATGACGTGGTTAGACTAAAAGATCTTTAGGATTTTTCTTTCTTATCATATCATACCTACCCACTCATTTAACATCCTTTAAGCACCCCTCTGTACTTCGCACTTAGTCAGGCATTAGAACACACACATGAGGCGTGTTCCTACCCTCAAGGAATGTTTTGACCCTGGTGAGACAATGTGGAGACAAACACAAAGTGGCCACGTGTCTGCTAGAATTATGCACACGTGCAAGGACACTGAGCTGCAGAGGGATGCAGTGCCTGGGCGAATCTGGGCAGGGCTTCACTCAGAGGTGACATCTGTGCTCATCAGAAGCTTGAACATAATCACATAGTTCTAGATGTTATGATACTGACAGCAGTGAAATGCTAACATGACTAGAACACATTTTAAAGTATATAAAGTTCTTTATATACGGAAGAAATTAAAACCAAACAGTCGGATCATTAAGAAAATTCAAGTTGAAGCAACTTATTAAAATGAGACATCCTCATGGCCTCTAACTCATTCAAAAACAAATATTAGGTAAAGCTTCCTTATTAATGTAATATACACACTAACCACACTTGATAATTACAGAAATTGCTCTCATATCCGTTCTAGCTGTACAAAATGATAATTCTGAGAAGTAAATAATTTCCTCAAGATTATGGAATTTGAAGTTTAGTCCCTAAACTTCACACGTGAAATTGTAAATATATTTCTGTTGAAGCAGAAAAAAGTACAATGGTGATTAAACATGAAAATTAAGTGTACAGTAAACGCATTAAAGCTTCCTTTCCAACAGCTACTCGAACTAATTTAAGAAACTTAATGTTAACTCCAAAAGTATATCTTTAATGATACAGAAAGTAGACAGTTGTAATGCAAATAGCAAATCTTACAGTGACGAATAAACCTTTAATTAAACTTCTTTTGAACTCTCTTCTCTGCCTTGGAAAAGTAGAACGTACAAGTAGAATGTGATTTGTGATGGTAGAATGCTTTTAGAGACCATGTTAAGAGTGTTCACTTCAATGAGAAGAGATTTAACCTTTCTTTTTTAATGTCAAAGGGCCTTACATGAGAATCAGTCCTTCATCTTTTAAAACTGAAAACCTAACTAAAACACTGCACCAAAAATAAGTGGAATGGCTTGTTAAGCCAGACAGGAAAGTTCTACTGACACTCTGTAAATTTTCCATATTTTACTTATAGAATAATATTTAACATGGCAGAATAATCCTATCCTTAAATTTATATGGAAATGCAAGGGAACCCCAAATGGCCAAACCAATCTTGAAAAAGAACAAAGTTGGAGGACCCACACTTCCTGATTTCAAAATTTACTACTAAGCTACAATAATCAGGACAGTGTGATATTAGCATACAGACACATAGATCAGGATAACGGAAGTCAGAGCCCAGAAAGAAATCCTCACATATATGGTCAAATGATTTTTTTTTTAAACTTTTATTTATTTTTGTGTTTTTCCAGGACCCATCAGCTCCAAGTCAAGTAGTTGTTTCAATCCAGTTGCGGAGGGCGCAGCTCACAGTGGCCCACGTGGGGATCGAGCTGGTAACCTTGTTGTTAAGAGCACCGCGCTCTAACCAACTGAGCCAACCAGCTGCCCCATAGTCAAATGATTTTTGACAAAAATGCCAAGACCATTCAATGAGGAAATGACAAATTTTTTCAACAAGTGGTGCTGAGACAACTAAATACCCACAGGCAAAAGAATGAAGTTGGACTCTTATCTAACATCATATACAAAAATTAATTCAGACCCAAAAATATAAAACTATTCCAAGAAAACAGGGAAAAACTTCACGACATTGGATCCGGCAATGATTTCTTAGAAAGGACATCAAAGACTCATGCAACTGAGGAAACAACAGATATACTGGACTTCATGAAAATGAAAAAAAAAAAAAAATTCATCAAAAGACAGTACAAACAGAGTACAAAGGCATCCCAAAGAATGAGAGGAAATATTTCCAAATCATGTATCTGATAAGGGAGTAATATTCCAAATGTACAGAAAACTCTTAAAATTCTACAACAATAAAAATAACCTGATTAATAAACGGGGAAAGAACTTGAATAGACGTTTCTCCAAAGAAGATATGCAGATGGCCCATAAGTACATAAGAAGAAGCCCAGTATCACCAAACATTAGGGAAATGCAAATCAAAACTACGAGATGTCACGTTACATCCATGAGAATGGTGACTACAAAGAAAACAAAAAATAACAAATGTTGCCAAGTATGTGGAAACATTGAAACCCTTGCGCAACGTTGGTAGGAATGGAAAATGGGAAAGCCACTATGATGACAGTTCCTCAAGAAATAAAAAATAGAATTCCCATATGACCCAGCAATCCACTTCTGGGTATATTCCCCAAACAGTTGAAAGCAGGATCCCTAAGAAACGTCTGAACACCCGTGTTCATAGCAGCATTATCCAAATAGCTAAAATGTGGAAGCAACCCAAGTGTCCACTGACGGATGAGTGGGTAAGCAAGATGTGGTTTATCTGTACAATGGAATATAATTCAGCCTTAAAAAGGAAGGGCATTCTGACACATGCTACAACATGGATGAACCTTGAGGACATTAAGGTAAGTAAAATAAGCCAGTCACAAAAAGCCTTTATGTTTCTACTTATGTGAGGTACTTAAGAGTAGTCAAAATCATGGAGACATAAAGTAGAATGGTAGTTGCCAGGGGCTGGGGGAAGGAGAAAATGGGAAGTTATTATTTAATGAGTACAGAATTTGAGTTTAAATGATAAGAGTTATGAAGAAGGATGGTGGTGATGATAGAACCACATAATGGATGTATTTAATGCCACTGAAATGAACACTTAAGAATGGTTAGGTGGGGGTGACCGGTTATTAGCTCAGTTGCTTAGAGCGCGGTGCTAATAACACCAAGGTTGTCAGTTCGATCCCCTCATGGGCAACTGTGAGCTGTGCCTTCCTTAAAAAAAAAAAAAAGTTAGGTGGTAAATTTTTTGTGTATAAATAAAAAATAAAATACATAAAATTTATAATTTTTCATTAAAAAGTAATTTTATGTTATAAATGTAAAGTTAGTCATTCAACACAAGAGCATGGAATCATAACCAACTTCATCAAACAATGGTTGGTTGTTTTGGGGTTTAATAAAACTATAGGCAACCATAACACATTAATAGGTCAGTGTCATTTAAAATATAGCTCTGAATTTAGGTAAATTGACTTCTTGATTCTGAAAATGGAGTAGGACTCATCCTTGGGGGTATGAAACATTTTATATACTTTGGTATGCACACTGGAATTACCCTTTATTCTAGAAGTATTACTAGAAATGCTTCTGTGGGTAACGGGGAAGGATTTCCTCAATAGCAGCAGGCTTTCAGATCTCATGATTTTACGTTCACACTCTAAAATGTTTTTGTAAGAGAACCCATTTAATTCTTTCATATGCATTATGTTTTTAAAGATTGTAAAAAATTAACTCGGGCTAAGAGGACAGAAATATTTAAAGTTTGCTCTATCCTGCAGATACATTTTGTGCTGTTTTAAAGGGAAAACAAACTAAAACAACAACGTGTGTGTTTGGCATACTGAGCATCATGATGAAACTGATGGGAAATACTACATGTCTGCACGTCAGCTGACAGCTTGCAAGGCTCAGGAGTCCACAAGTACCTGCTCCGCCCTCCTGAGAGCTTTGTTTTCTAATCTGTCCTGACTCACATATGTAGGCTAATTCCACTTTAAACTTTATTTCAGGGACAAAATTCAATTTCACTTTAGGTAAAGGTCACAAAAATTAAAAAGACACACTACACTGTCTCTGAGAACTCGGAACGGATGCTGCATCCCAGGCACCATGTGTCTTCCTGGAATGGAAGGGCCAATGTCCCACTGCTTGCCAAAAGCCCTGTAATGAAGGTTCTTTCAAAATCAAATTGAAAAACAAAAATGATCTTTTAATTTGTTAAATGACATCCCACATGCTTTGAGCTCATTTTACCCCACATTTTAATTACTTTGCATTTATAAACACGGGTACTAAAGATATCCTCAGATATCCTCAAAGCCCCCAACTCCCATGAATGATATTTGAGATTCCTGGTGTCAAAAGAATAAAATGACATCTCCAGTCATTAAAAATTAAATTTTGTTCTTACTCCATGATTTCATCTAGTCTTCAAAAAAACATTAATGCAAAATTAGCTCTCTTGGTTTTAGGGCAAGGGCAGGCAGGGTGCACTGAATATTTCCTTTTAGACATTTTTGTTTTGCATGCCAGTATGCAATGTGAAGAGTCCATTATGACTATAGATAATTTCTACCAAGGGAAATGTAAACATCTTGGCCAAAAGATTTTTAAGTGACTTAAGCTGAATGTTAATTTTATATTCTTCTTAACTACATCAATGCAATAGTTTCAAAGGTCCAGACCATTTAAAGTTCATAATAAACCAACTGTAATAGATAGAAATTGACTTAGTTCATCTTGAATATGACTAGATATGAATTCAAACAATTTAAACTATTTTTTGTACATTCATCACATTGGATATTGAAAATATGGTGAACTACCACAGTCACTTATGTTTATCGCATAGTGTGTGCTGTTTGGGGATGCCAAAAACTGTCCCTTAGATTAGAAGACATAGCAGGTCACACATGCTAATTCAGGTGAAGTGCCCAGGCAAACAAGTTGATTTAAAAGTCTATATTACAGTCTAAACACATTAAAAGGTAACTAGTAGGAGTTACAATGTAGCACAATCTGTCAATCATTGATATAGATTGGAAGAAATCGTTAGGTGATCAACAATCACTGTTTGGCGTATATTAATACACGGGAAACACTATATAACATTAGTAAAACATGTAATTCTATTTTCATTATATAGTCAGTAAGAGCTGGGTGTCTAAGGAAACCAAATGCTATTTAAAAATGAAGTTTCTATTCTAGAGTTCTATTAATTATAGAAATAATCAATTTCAAAATGTCATAAGAGCTGCGTTTCAAAGACTTCTTTCCATTTATGCAGAAAATACCATCTTACGTCTAGTGTTTATGGTCAGCAGTATTCAATCCTGGATATCAGATTAAGAACACATCTATATTCAGAAAGCAGGTGGGAAGAAATATCAAACCATGTAACAACCTGCTACCAAATGTCCTATCGGTTTCCTGGTAAGTCTGCCTAATGTTTTAGGTATCTGGTGATCCAGTTTCCATCTACGTGGTTATCCAAAGACTATTTCGTTACTTTAGTCTACTTGATAGATAGTAGCAGAACACACTCATCTGTCCCTTTCTATTTTCTGAAATATATGTTGGGGGGAGGAAAGGGGCCTGTGATGCTTCTCTAAGCACACACATTGCTAAGGGCCCAAATGGAGCAGGTGCAGCTGTTAGTGGTTGTTGAGATGTGTGTACTGCTTTATTCTCCAAAGGGAGCAGGAGGAGGGGAGGAAGGAAGGGAGTGAGTGACACAGGCCACCTGACATGTATCAGGACGAAAAGGGAGACTTCCATTTCCAACTAGGACAAAACGGAGGCAAAGCTCAGGAACCAGGAGCAAGAAGGAGGACTTGGCGTGAGAATGTGACATGGGACTTGGACAGCCAGCCTCCTAGGTCAGCGATGACACTGTGCTTCTTACATAGGCGGCTAGGTTTGCCCAGGATGCCAGCGTCTGGCTGTGAAAGAGTGAGAGAAGGGAAGTATTTGCAAGAGACTGTTTGTGATGACGCTCATGGGTAGGGAGAGCAGTGGAGGGCGGAGGGAGAGCAGCAGGTCAGGCAGAGGACTGGACGTCTCAGTGAGGGCCCAGAAGAGTTGCAGAAAAGGCACGGGAGCAGGCACCCCGGAAGGATAGGAGGGGGTGGGATACGTGACTAGTGATTTGGGGGACAGTACATGTTCTGGTACCTGTGAGACACAGGGAGTGAACAGAGGTGGCTGAGGTCATGGTGCCAGGCTGGGTCATCTCCGTGGGCAACGAAATCACCTAAAATGATGGCAGGAGTTAGCCAACTGCCTGGGACTGTCCTGTCTCCAGTAAAGAAGGAAACTGGTAGGTGTCAGTACTGGAAAATGAAAGACGGCTGGTGTAGCTAGGTGGCCGAAGCCTCAGAGGAGCAGGATATTTGCACAAATATAGGGCAGATAGCATTTTTATGTGCAATTTGCCGCCCAGGCGACATGCGGTGATGTCCAGGGACAGTTGGTCACTGCTGGTGTTTAGAGGGTAGAGGCCAGGGACACTGCTAAACACCCTGCAATGTGCACGCCAGCTCCTCACAGCGCAAGGCGTCCAGCTCAACGTGTCAGCGGGGCCATGGATGAGGGACTCTGAGGGAGAGGAAACAGCCACAGCAAAGACATGGCACCTTCTGAGGAAAACCAGAGCCCGCTCAGGAAAAAGCAGAGTTTGTTCGGTGCAAGCGTTGGATACCAGCCCGAAGACTCTGGATAAAAGCTGGAGGGGAGGCCACAGTCGCCAGCACCTAAGTCAGTGGAAAAAGAGGCACGACAGGACGTCCCTGAGCGAGGGACTGAAGGGCGGCCTGGAGGCAGGAGGCGTTACCTTCCATGTGGTGGGAGCCTCGTTAGTGCTGTTCAGGAGCATGACTCCACTCACTCTTTAATGCCTCACTGACGTCTCATCTGCATAAGAACAGTAAGGCCCCGGAGGGAGCAGAGACGCCATGTCTGACCAGGCACAGAGTGGCGAGCCTGAGATTCAGACTGTAAGCCACGCCGCTTGTAGCAGCATCGCCGCACGCACCCTTCCACTACTAAACAGAGAAAGGCTGAATAACCTGAATTGCCTCTGTCTTCATTCCTAGAGTCTATGAAGAGGAGCTGAGGAACAAAGAAATGGCATGAAGCGGGAGGCAGAAAAAGGAAAAAGGCCCGAATTAATAGAAGCATCTACATAACCTTGAAAACTCGAGAGCAAATTGTAGTGCTCCAGTTTGGGAATATTCATGAACGCCAAATCCTGGGCCACCAAACTTCTTCAGTCATTTTAACTCTTCCCTTCAAGAAGGAAATCAAGCTTCCGAATTTGTACCATTTTTTTTAGCTGTTCTCTAAATCTGTTTGGCTCACTTCAGTTACCAGTTACTTTCTGTAATGATGGTAATTTATAAAAGCCTGACTATAACCAAGGCAATCTGTTTCTAAGAAGAAAATATTAATTTGATTCAGGTTGCCTTTTCTGTTCCTCTCCCTGCAAATAAATGAGACAGCAAACAAGGTCAGCAAAGCCATAATGCCCCCAAATAAATCAGGTCCTTTCTGACAGGTGAAGAATTTAATCCCCCGGCAGGCGGTCTGTTCAGAATGATAATCTGCGAAGTGTCACTTAGTCCTTCTACGTGTACTCAGTGGGGCCCGAGTGGCACTGAAGAGTGAATACGCCTTCAGTGCTGCTCTCACTATACTTAGGGAAAGCTTGCTCACCAGACGAGGTAATCAGAGAGAGAAGCCCAGTTCTCCAAAGCACATGCCCGGGTCAGGCTAGATAAATCCCACAAAGGGAAAAACTTTCCAGAGCAGAAAGGACAGAGAGCATCTCTCTCTCTCCTGTTCATTAGCTCGCTAAGAGTTTCCCTCTCTTTACAGATCAAAATTTGAGGGCTAGGGCTGTGTTGACAGATTGCAGAGAGCATAAAGAATGCTACCAAGGTGTGAGGAAATTAATTGGTATCATCTATTAATAGGTAATAAACTCTGAAAATGAGATAAAGGGGAAACGGAGCAATACTACGAAGTGAATTTTAATAGAGCTACATTTCATTTTCGTTCTTTACGAAAAAACCCTTTAAGAGACATACCTTAGTAGACAGTAGTAGTTTCCATCAGAAAAACATCAGAAACCTCACATTCTTTCCATCTGTTATCAGCTATGGTAAAATTGCCCTTCTATTTCATGGAGCATACATGTATAAAGCACAGTTTTAACATACTGTACTTAGGCCCATGGTTTCCCAAACAAGATTCTGTTTTATCTTATATGATAATTGTATTTTTAGCCAACTGGGAAGTCAGTTGCCTTTTTCTAATACTTTCAGGGGTTGAAGGCCTCGTGTCTAATATTAATTAAGCCGTCTCTGTCAGTGGGGTCACGAGGTCCTCTACGTATGTGGGCTCTTATTGTCAAAAAGAATACAGTGATAATCAGCTTCAAGACTTTCCTAGAAATTTGTGGGGAGAGGGTGAGGAAGGATTAAGCCCAGGTTCTAATAATTGGTACTAATAGTTGTAAAATAAGCAAGTGTAACATCGCTGCAACAGACTAATATCTCTGTAAAGTTTCCCTCAGATGTGTTTAGGAGTTAGCATGTGAAAGTATCAGAGAAGTTGCAGAATGCTTACAAAAACCATTTCCTATTACTGTGTCTCCCTGGTGTCCTATCCTTATCAGAGAACATAAGGAAGACATCAGAAACACAACTGCAGTTTTTAGTAAACAGGTCTTTTCATCTTTGCTGATAAAGATCAACTATTATTTACAGCAGAATTTGAATCAGTTCACACTGAATGCATTTAGAAGGGATTTATAAGATAACCTCATGTTATCTTATGGGTTTAATTTGTATTTTTAGAAAAATGGACAGAATCCTTGGAAAAAGTTTCCATTATTTTCTACATCTATGTAGATAAAAACTCCCACAGCCCAAGTTCCTAAGCTTTGTATATAGTTCTGAGAAACCCCTTGAATTTTAAAAGAAAATCCCTCAAAAAATACACGTTTGGATTTCTGCAAACAAACACCATTTTCATCAAGAGTTTCCTTTGTTGGCTGTTAAATCTTTGGCTGACAGACGCCTGACCATCAGGAACAGTTTGAGCACTTAAAAATATGCTAGCTGGGGCCAGGCCCGTTGGCTGAGGCGGTTGGAGCTCCGTGCTCCTAAAACCGAAGGCTGCTGGTTTGATTTTCACATGGGCCAGTGGGCTCTCAACCACAAGGTTGCCGGTTCAATTCCTCCAGTCCGCAAGGGATGGTGGGCTCCGCCTCCTGCAACTAAGATTGAACATGGCACCTTTAGCTGAGCTGCCGCTGAGCTCCCAGATGGCTCAGGTGGTTGGAGCGCATCCTCTCAACCACAAGGTTGCCAGTTCGACTCCCGCAAGGGATGGTGGGCTGCGCCCCCTGCAACTAACAACAGCAACTGGACCTGGAGCTGAGCTGTGCCCTCCACAACTAAGACTGAGAGGACAACAACTTGACTTGGAAAAAAGTCCTGGAAGTACACACTGTTCCCCAATAAAGTCCTGTTCCCCTCCCCCCCAAAAAAAATGCTAGCTGTCTTCAGGTTCTATACTGCTGCCCAAACTGTGACTATTTGTTCAACAGATACATGTCAAGTCCCCATTTGGTACCAGGCCCTGGCCCAGGCACAGAGAAACGATGGTGAAGAGCATGAACAAAAATCCCTGCCCTCACAGAGTTTATGTTCTAGAACGAGAAGATACAGTAAAATGTAAGTGCGTAGCCTTTCACCAAACGCTGTACTTCTGGAATACGATGAACGGGCTTTGGAGAGAAATGGAAGCAGAGCATAGGGGGTCCTGGAGAGGTGCCATTTTGAACACACAGCAGGTCTCCGTGAGAAATCAGATGACATTCAATTAACATATGATGGAAGGGAAGGACACTTGGAAAAGTAACTTAAAAGAGGTGATACAGGCATCTGGAGGAATAATACTCCAGGCAGACAAAACAGCCACTTGACCCAAGCCTTGAGACTGAACCTTGCTTTGGAGTGTTGAAGGAACAGCAAAGCCTCAAGTGGGAAAACAGAACTGAGGTCAAAGAGGTCATGTGATGGTGGGCCACAGTACGCGGGGCCCGTAGCCCATTTTATGGCATTTGGCTAATTCTTTAAATGAGATGAAGAAGCCATTGGAAAACTCTGAGTGACATGACCTGATTTATATTTTTAAAGATCACAGCCGCTCATGTGTTGAAAACAGACTCTGGGGGACAAGGGTGGAAGCAGAGGAACAGCGATTGGGGTAATTTGGGTGAGAAATGATTGTCATGGACCAGGATGGTTATGGTGGAGGTGGTGTGAAGTGGTCAGGCTGCGGATATATTCTGAAAGCAGAATGAACAGTATTTCCTCACAGAGTTGCTGTTGAGAGTGACGGAAAGAGGCTGCAGAGATGACTCCACCGCTGTGACCGAGGAACTGGATGGATGGCACTGCCATTTAGTGAGATGAGGAGATTATGGGTTGAGGAGGTCTGAAGTAAAAGAGCATACCTATTTAATTTCACAAACCATTATTACCCTGTAAACTTAATTAAAAAGAGAAGAGCAGGGATACAATTTAGGAAACATGGTCTGAGATGTCTTATCAAAGACATAGATGTAGAGATGGCTGGCAGGCAGCTGGACAAGTGGTGTGGGCAGCTGGAAGGAGGTCCAGCCTGACGATGTACAAATTTGGGAGTCATTAGCACGTAGGTAATGCTTGAAGCCATGAGATCGCCAAGCGTGTACGAGGAAAAACAGTTAAGAACCTTGTCCAACTCCACTGAAACGGACTACAAACAAACACTCTTGAGTGTTGTTGATGTGTACCGAGGTCTGAAATTCTGCTGCATTTAAAAACACTTCAGCCATACATCAGTGTGTTTAAAAGTCAAGTTTAAACTTCTGAATACAGCACAGAGTGATGGCTTGCTACGATAACATCCTTGAAGTTCAGATATTGTAACACTTGAGTTGAGTGATCTTTTTCACCTCTGGACCACTGGTTTCTAGCATCATGCCTCAGAGTAGACAGAGGCTCAATAAACAATTACTGAATTTGATGAATGAGTGCAAAAGTATTTGTGATACTAAAAAAATTTTCAGGTCATGTTGAAATGAAATAAATATCACAATGAGATATACCACCTTACACCTGTTAGAAAAACTATTACCAGTGAGAGAAGAAACAGTAAGTACCGGAGAGAATGTGGAGAAAATGGAACCATCGTATACTGCTCGGGTAAATTGGAATGTACATTGGTAGAGCCGCTGTGGAAAACAGTATGGAAGTTCATCAAAAAATTAAGAATAGAGCTATAATCTGCCCCGCAATCCTTCTTCTGGGTATCAAACCCCCAAATTTGAAAACATTTATTTGTAAAGATATAAGTACCCCTATGTTCATTGCAGCATTATTCACGGTAGCCAAGACATGGAAACAAACTAAGTATCCTTTGGTGAATGGTGAAATAAAGAAAATATGGTACATATACACAATGGAATACTACTCGGCCATAAGAAAAGATGAAATACTGCCATTTGCGACAACATGGATGGATTTTGAGAGCATCATGCTAAGTGAAATAAGTCAGATGGAAAAGGACGAGACTACATGATTTCACACATTTGTGGCATATAAAACAGAAAGCAACAAACAAACAAACAAACAAACAAAAAAACTTACAGACACAGACAGCACTATGGTGGTTACCAGAAGGGGAGAGGATGGGCGGAGGATGAAGAGGGTAAAACAGATTACATATATGGTGATGGAAGGAGACTAGACTCTGGGCGGTGACCACCCAGATGACGTATTATTGAGCTGTACACTTGAAACATATAATTATTAACCAATGTTACTCCAATAAATTATTTTTAAAAAAGGTAAAAATAAAAAAATAAAAAAGTCCTTATCATTTAGAGATACAGATTGAGAAATTTACAAATGAAATGGCATGATGTTTGGGATTTTTTGAAATTATCTGGAGTAGGAGGGGCTCCTGGTAGGTTGTACAAATAAAGTAAGATTGGCCACATATTGTTAATTGTTGAAGCTAGGTGATGATTAAATGTGCATATATCATACTATTTTGTCTACTTTTTTATGTTTATCATTTTCATAATAAAAAGTTTCAAAGCCTTTGAAATTTTAAATACATAAGCTAAATATTTTTCTTATAATTAAATTTATGGCATTTATCAGTCAATAATTTTTAAATGGAAAGGGAAACAAACATCAGGCAACATATGTCTAAATTACCACGAATTTTTGATCGGTGGACTATTCAAATTTTGATGTGGTGCACAAACAACAAAACAACAACTAAAGACTTGTTTATTACACCCAGTACTTTTTACATGTATCCAATATCACTGACTTCCTCATAACCTTTTAACATTTTGGTTTTAACATTCAATTCAAAAGAAAATGTTTACTAAGAAAACAGGAAATAAAATCTCATAATTCTTGGCAGTTCAAAAGAAGTATATTTATGAGCAACTTACCTGCTGTAAAATCTTCAGTCAGGTCAATAAATGCATGAGAATGTGGAATTCGCATTTTACTTTTAGTGGTCAATGCAGGATGCCATGATAAATTCCTTAAAAAAAAAAAAAAACCAAAAAATTTTCTTAAGGCATACATCACATGAACATTGTTTTAAAACAAACAAAAAATCTGTGCATATATGCAAGATATTTTGAAAGTTTATTTTTATTGAAATGTTTCATATACCATACAATTCACATTTTAGTGGTTTTCAGTACATTCATAGTGTGCAACCATCACCACTATCTTATTCCAAAACACTTTCATCACCTCAAAAAAAACCCTACATCCATTAGTCACTTCCCATTCTCCCCTCCCTCCAGCCCCTGGTAACCACTAATTTGCTTTCTGTCTCTATGGATTTCCCTATTCAGGACATTTCATATCAATGGAATCATTTAATATGTGACTTTTTGTGTCTGGTTTCGTTCACTTAGAATAATGTTTGCAGGTTCATCTATGTTGTAGCATGTCTCAGTACTCCAGTTCTTTATGTGGCTGAATATTCCATTGTATGGCTACATGTTTTTTTTATCCATTCATCCGTTAATGGATATTTTGGCTTGTTTCTACTCTTGGCTATTATAAATGATGCTGCTATGAATATTCACACACAAATTTTTGTGTGGACAGAATTATTTTGGGAATACCTAGGAGAGGACTTGCTGGGTCACATGGTAAACGTATGTTTAATTTCCTAGGGAACTGTCAAATTGTTTTCCATTGTGGCTTCACCATCTTACATTCTCACTAGCAATGCAGAAGGGTTCCAATGTCTCCATTTCTTTGTCAACACCTATTACTGTCCATTTGTTTTATGATAACTATCCTAGAAGATGTGGTATAGTATCTTATGTTTGTGATTTGTATTTTCCTCATGGCTAATGATGTTGAACATGTTTTCATGTACTTATAGGCCATTTGTATATCTTCTTTGGAAAAATGTCTATTCAAATCCTTTCCCTGTTTTTAAATTGGGTTATTTATTGCTTTATTTTTGAGTTGTAAGAGTTATTTATATAGAGTGAATACTAGATCTTTATCAATGTATGTTTGGTATAATTTGCCAATATCTATTTTTGCTTGTTTTTTTGGTGTCATATATAAGAATTCATTTCCAAATCCAAGGTCATGAAGATTATCCCTGTTCTTTCTTCTAAGAGTTTTAGCTCTTATATTTATATCTTGATTTTTTTAAGTATAAGAAAATGATTTAATATTACCATAAATATTTGTTCTATACTATCATAAATGGTTCTTCCTAAAACATTTTCCTAAATATTTTATCATTTATGAATATTAATTCCAAAGTTTTGAGCCACACTAAGAATAAATTTAGACTCCTACCTCACACCATATAACAAACATCAACTCAAAATGGATCCAAGAACTAAAATTATAAAACTCTTAAGAGAAAACATGGTGATAATTTTCATGACCACGGATTTGGAAATGGGTTCTTAGGTATGACACCAAAAGAACAAGCAACAAAAGAAAAAATAGATGAACTGGATTCATCAAAATGAAAAACTTTTGTACATCATAGGACAGTATTAAGAAAGTGAAAAGACAACTCCACAGAATGAGAGAAAATATTTGCAAATCTTATCGCTGATAAGCGTCTAGTATCCAGACTATATAAAGAACTTTCACAGCTCAATAACAAAAAGATGAACCACCTAATTTAAAATTGACAAAGGACTAGACATTTCTCCTAAGAAGACATGCAAATGGCTATCAGGCGCACCAAATGATGCTTAGCATCATTAGTCACTGAGGAAATGTAAAGCAAAACCACAATAAGAAACTACTTCAAACCACTAGGATGGCAATAATCAAAACCCAGAAAATAACAGGTGTTGGAGATGATGTGAAGAAATAGGAACTCTCGTATATTGCTGGTGGGAATTTAAAATGGTGCAGCAGTTGTGGAAAACAGTTTGGCAATTCTTCAAAAAGTTACACACAGAATTATCACATGACCCTGTATTTCTATGCCTAGGTATATACCTAAAAGAATTGAAAACAGGGATTCAAACAAATACCTGTGTATGAAAGCTCTTAGCAGTACTATTCACAATAGCCAAAAGGTGGAAATAACCCAAATATCCCCTAATGAATGAACGGATAAAGAAAAGGTCATATATCCACACAATGAAAATATTCAGCCATAAAAAGACGGGAGTACTGATACATTGCACAATGTAGGTGAACCTTTAAAACATTGTGCAATGTGAAAGAGGCCAGATACAAAAGGTCACTGCTATACAATTCCATTTTTATGAAATACCCACAACAGGCAAATCTATACACAGAAAGCAGATTACTGTTTGCCAAGGGCAGGGAGGGGAAGGGAGAGTGACTGCTGAATGGTATAGGGTTTCCTTTTGAAGAGATGAAAACTCCTAGTATTGGACCTAGAAAAAGGTCATAGAACATCGTAAATGTACTAAATACCACTAACTCATACACTTCATAATGGTTACATTTTATGTCATTAAAAAAACAGTTTAGTTTTCGTATAGCTCTCACCCACTCTCCCTTAATGTTAACATCTAAAAAAACCCTCGTACATGGAGTGAACCAGGATATAGAAGGAGGGCAAGCTTAAATAAAGTCATTCCCCACAATCCCTCATCCATAGGGACCACTCCAGGGTCACAGGTATTTCCATTTATCAAGACCCTACTCAAATCGGCTTCCTCCCAAAGGCCTTTGCTCTCCTCTTACTATTCCTAGAACACTTTCCTGTAGGAAGAGCACTTCAGTTTGTATTAAAGTTACACGAGGAACTATGTCTGAGAGTGTAAGCTCCTCTAGACACCCAGATGCACACTCCCACATGCCTAACCAGGACCTGGCCCCAAATAGCGGCTGCACTGAAGCAAAGCCTTAAGTAGCACCTCCTGTTCTTCTCTCCTCCTAGCTAGACTTTGCTGGGTTTTTCGCAGAACTATGTTCCAGTCCCATATGGAAGCACAGACATGTCATCTCTGAAGAGCAATTTAAGGTTAATTAAGTCCAATTTAATAGTCCGCATAACATCCAATTGACAGGGTAGCAAACAAGGCTTATTTGTGAATTTAGTTTTGATGTATGTCCAAAGCGGAGAAAAACAATTCACTAATTTGTTCTTGGCAGGTGGAATCTGGGAAAAGAATAAGCATTCATCAGGAGAGAATTTTCCCTACACAAAGGGTCTGTGTTCCACAAACAGTAACGTCCCCCCAATAACCTTCTTTTTAGCGCACACCAGGCCTCATCTGTAACCTACATAAGACGGTAAATAAAAAACCGAGCAGTAGTCACACAACCTAATTTTATTATTTTCTCCAAAGCCCCTAATATAAAGTTATGATAATAAGAAAATCTTATAATAAATTGAGAAATTGTATTTAGCATTGGTTGTAAGATAATTCAACGCCAAGCACTCGTCACGTTCTTCTGTTTCATACTAGGCGAGGTTAGAAATGCTTAAAATAATTTCAGTTAAGTTCCATTTAATAATGGCTGGTTCACTTCTTTTTAAGATAGGCCATTTATTCCTTGGTTCTTTAAATTCTAAGCATTAAAGTATTCTTAATTACTAACAAAATCAGCAGACTTGAGCTAGAGATTCTGTGACAAGTTTAACTGAAAGTCATTGCAGCAGAGTCTCCTAATGTTCTCAACAAATTTGCAATTAGGTCAAAAGTGAGTAAAAAAATACCAGCTTTTACAAAGCTGAGCTCGAGGAGGTTAGTCACGTGACTGTCTTTAATTACTACCAGAGCAGTTATTGATTTCATTCCCTATAGAATTTTCATAGGTTTCCTTTGAAATAAATTATGAGTAGGGTTTTGGAAAACTCAAATAACTTGTGATACTTTGTCTTACAATTTTGTAAAAATGTTTCAAATGAAGAAGCTAGAGTGCTGATCAAGCCAAAGTCGTAAAGAGATAGACTGGGCCAAATTCTGCATAAAGATTTGTCTTATTTGACCCACACAGTTTTAAAATTTTTGAATTCACTGGTAAAACTTAAATAAAAAATCGTATTTCACATAAAAATCGGAATTTCCAGCTTCTCTTAAAATATCTGAAAGTGTGACAACCAACTGGCCCTTTTCAGACAGTCGTTCTGCACACCGCTGAAGCCCTGACCTTCAGCTGCTTCACTCACTTTTGTTTCCGTTTGGGTCCCTTTTGACATTTCAGTTTGCGACTCCTAACAGAACATTAATTGTAATCTTGCTTTCTTGAACATTTCAAATCAATATTCAAGTTCATCACAGTGTTTTAACGTTTATACTTGTTGCCTATACTCTATTCTACATGAATATCTCTTAAAGGCAGTTAACCGAGCCTTATGCTTTCTACACAGTGTCTATTACCATTCTGGTCTGTACCAAAGGTGGGCTGGGGGAGGGAAGAGCTGCTGTTTCTTTCGGTGCTGCATTTTAAGACTGCTGAAAATTGTATATACATATACACATGTTATATGTATATACAGTTGGCTATCAGAATTAAATTGTTCAAAATTTTATAGTTCAAAATAAAATTCATGTCCCCTACCTTTAATGTTGCTCTTTGTACACATCAGTTTTTCAATAATAAGCAGACACCATATTTTTTAAGCAATTATACTTATATAAACTATAATCTTCTCATATACGTGCTCAACTCCATTTGAAGGCCAAGGCCACAAATACAAACTACGCTGATAATAAAGGAAGAAAACAGCAAAGAAGAGAAAGTGGGCAGTTCTGAGCCGTGGTAAGTCTATTCATTGACATTTCTTGACCTCTGCAGAAAATTCCAATTATTAGCTTCCCGACCCCCGCGCGCGTGCACACATACACGAAACGTTAACTATGTCAAGGTTTTCTAATGTGCGGGCATCATCACCCTTAATCTCAAAGAACAGTATTTATCGAATAATAAATTTAAATATAATTAATGTCAGCTGTAGCTTTTGGCTGCCTATGGTAACAGCTCTTTGATGACCACTGATCCACCCACCTTTCTATTACCAGCCTATACTGAATTACCACTATTTAAGATATCCAGGTAAATTACCACTATTTAAGATATCCATTTTTTCCTTGCAGAACTTTATCATGATGTAAAATATTTTTATATCTGAAATCTTTTTAGTGATCACTCTATCATGTCTCCAAAAAAAAAGTATGTCTACAAATTGGTATATAAATTAAAATTGGTAATTAATTGGTTTTATGTATTCAAGTGTTTAAAAGAACCTCTCTGAGGTTGAATGATTTTAACTACCAGTGTACGACTGTTAAGAACACACACTATATAGTTTGATAACTTACTGAACCAAAGGTAAGATTTTACTGGAAATGCATTTTTTGAACAGATGGACAGAACTTCAAAATGTATTAGTTTATTCATCCTCGTGACACTGCTGGGATGAGGCAGGAATCAGCATAAAGTCCAGTCCTACTCTTCACCTTTATAGATATAAATGCATGAAAATCTCCTTGGAAATATAACATGAAATTATTCCTAATTTTTTAGGTATGATAAATACATTGTGATTATGTATTTTTTTTTTTAAAAATCCTTATTTTTTTTAGATATATATTGAAATATGTATAGATTAAAAATGTCTGGGGAGGGAGCTAGAAGAGAGAGAAATGAGGGAAAAGGTATGAATGAAATAAAACTGGTTAAGAGTTGACAACTATAGCTAGATGACAGGTGCATTATATACAAATTCATCGTTCCATTCTCTTCACCTCTGCATGTTTAAAACTGTCCATAACAAAAGTAAAAAAAAAAAATTTTGAGCTGTTGATTTAGCTCATTCAATTTATGGAAAACCTCTTCCCTATAATCCAATTCACAGACAGTCCTCACTGTCAAACCAATCTCCAAATGAAAGTTATTTTCTGTCAGAGTTTGACCTCGTTTTTTCCATTCAAATAAATGTACTAATATGTGTTTCAAGGAATATTATAAACACTGAAGAGAAAACTACATAAATATTGTAGGACAGATTACTAAAAGCAGTCAAGAATAAAATAATGAGATTCAGATAAAATTGATTCATCTTGTTTTTTTTTAATAGGTTACGAACACAAGATGGTAAAGCAACGTGCTCTTCGTCATCAGTGAACTTCTCATAATGCAATGTGATACAGCTAAAATAATTCACAACACCAGAAGTACAATGAAAGACAAAATGGTCCTTCAGTAAATGTGTATGAATATTGAACTTTAGCGTCTGGCTTTTGACGTAATTAGATAAAAATAGAGTATAAAAATGAGAAATAATTCCAGTTCTTTCTTATTTTTTTAGATCTAACAAAATTTTGTTAAGACTTTAATATATGGTAAAGGGATATATTGCAAAAAATTAGGCTCAGGAGCCAGCATATAAATTTGTTTTCTATTACTAGAATGAAAATAGTAAGTATTTTATAAGACAAAATAACATGCTTGACTTTAAATGGAATTATCTTGCTATGATTTGATGAAATAGGTTTTAGCTACATTATAGAAAAATGTATAGCAAATGTGAAAGAAATTATGTAAAAGTTTTAGTCATGGGTCTGGTAGTCCTAGAGAATATTCCAGTCACATCTGAAACAATCATTGTCATCATTCAAAACTACGAGGGCATGAAAGATACCTTCCTTCCAGTTAATGATGTGTCGTAGGGAGAGTCCTAAGAACAACTGAAAGGTCTGCTTTGTGGAATTGAGTGTTTCTTATGGATGCTCTTTGCTTTGCTCCCCCAGGGCCCTCTCTCAACAATAACAGATTCTCTGACAACAGTCAAGGGATGGAAGAGGCAAAGCCATTAAAACAAAAACTGTCATTACTTCCACAACCCCACTCTAGCACATCTGAATCCAGAGTATCTCAGTGACGACCAATTGCCTTCTTTTGCAGACAAGCTTCATCTTAAGAGAAATAAGCATTAAGACAGAAAGACTGGAAATTCTATTAGTTTAGGATATCTGTGTTTCGTATGCTGCGGGTTTTTACACCCCGGAAACACATCATTAGTAAACTTTAAGGGTAAGGAATATGGCATTTTCGTAGGACAGAGGAGAAAGTTATAGTGGAAACAGGTATATTCTCAGGCACATCAATTGTAGTTCAGGTAGGAGGACCTCTGAGCCCTGAGGATCCAGAAGGTGATTCGCTTCAATGATCTGTGCTTGCATCCTCCTTTGTGGGTCTTTACTCCTGGTAAATAAACACAGCTCACTGTGCTGTGTTCCCAAAGATGGCACATTACTTGGCATCCAACATGTGCTACTGCATTTCGCTTTTGCCATGCCCACATCCACAGGTAGAGTCAGTAATGATCCAATCCTCTCGAGTCTTAGCTAGTTCTTTCATCTACTTTGACCAATAGAATGCAGCAGTGATGCTGTGTAACTTCCGGGTCTGGGCCTCACGAGGTGTGAAGCTCACATCTATACCTCCTGGAAAACAGCACTAAACTATGGGAAGTCCAGCCTCGCCACGTAGGAGTACCGTCAAAAGCCCTCTGTGACTACAACAGAGGGGATGAAGGCAAGAACAGAGAGGTTTTAGAACTTGGGAGGCCAAGATTCCAATCCCAGATGTACTGTTTATTTATATATTGTGAGCTCACACTGGTCCCTTCACTTTTGAATGAGCCCCTCTGGCCACACAAGCTATCTGTTGTGAGAAAAAATATGAGACAGCTGATGGAAAGTGCCAACCAGAGTTACTCATTTTATATATACGAATAAAAATTTAAAAAAATATATATATATATTTTAAAAAGGCTTATTTAGGGTCCTCTCTCTCTCTTCCTTCCCCATCCAACCCCAAGCCTCACAGAGGACAGGTAAATGGTGCAACCTTGTGGTATGCCGCTTCTGAAGTGGTCAGAGACAGGCAGGTTATACGGGGAAGGGTGGGAAAAGACACATTTCTCGAGAACAAAGTCACCCTGATACACACTTGATGGGTCATTCACTCACTCTGGGCCTCTAGTAAAACTCAAAGGTGTGGGATGCACCAGATAAATCGTAAGCATCTCTCAGAAATAACAGCTTGTGTTCAAAAGAGAAAACGTGGCGATTTCTCTCGGCTATATCTTTATTTTGTCCCACTATGCCTACCTCCATAGGGTCTGCAGTAATATTATTGGGTTGGTGCAAAAGTAATTGAGGTTTAAAAGGTTGAAAGGTTCAAAATTGCGGCTTAAAAGGTTAAAAATAATTGCAAAAACCACAATTACTTTGCACCAACCTAACACACCTAAGAGAAGTGCCGGCAGCTCTGACTCCTGGGGCAGGCAGATAGGACAGAAGGCCGGGGCCAGTCTGAAGAAAAACACAGGCCTCCACAGTTGAACCCACAGCTCTACTCAGGGTCAATGTGGGTTGAATCCAGGCCTCCAGGCTGTTGAAAGTCAAGTATGGGGAGCATATTTTCAACAGCGTACATACATACCTTTAAAAAATGCAATAGGAATCTAAGGAAAGAGGACTTAACCTTTGTTTTCAGAAATTACGAATTACTTTGATGCATTTTACCCTAAATTGAAATGGTAATATATACTAATCTTATGCTTGCTTGGTTTTCGTGTTTTTTTCCAAATTTTTTTATTGTGGTAAAATATACATAACATAAAATGTATCATCTTAACCATTTTTAAGTGTATAGTTCAGTGGTATTCCAACTTGTTTTAAAATGGACTTTTTTCTATACAATTGCATAGCACTGAAATAAAACAAAATGATTTCTCCTCAAAGAAGAAAATTGTGATATATGCTAATAAAAATATGCTGAATCAAGACACTTTTAACTATCAGTATTCATGATAAAATGTTACTATTGAATTTCTTTACACAAACTATAAAACTGTGTTTTTCTCAAGAAACCGGTATCTTTCAGAATGAATACTTCAAAGGACACACACCTAAAAATTGTAAGATTTAACTAAAAGCAAAGTGAATAAATTTTGAGAATAACTTCTTAAACCATTTACTTAGAAACAAACAAAAGTTCACTTACATACAACACTGCCGACCAGAACGTAAAACAAAGCAGTACTGATAAATCACCAGGGAATCCTAAGTCATTTAATTGGCCCCGCAAAAGCTTCTGGAGGGACTCCAGAAAATAAAATATAGACCCTTAACTAACATGCCACTTGAAATAATCACAGCATATACAATTTTAAGTCATCTACTAAAACTTTTCACTATTTCTGTGGCTTAATTTTGAAAAAAAAAAATTAGATGAGAAACAGTAGGAGAATAAATTACCTCCAACAACAAAGTTTCTTCCGGAAAAAAGTTAAATTGGTGCAGTGTTTCTATGGAAATACTGATAACAAACTTATTTCTCAAGTTCTAATAGATTCCCTTAAACAACACTGTTCGAAACATAAATAGTATATGAGGGGAGGAGGGGAGGGGCTGCTAGGGGAATTCAAAGAAATTCTGAATCCTCTCAAAGCCACCTTTTTTTGTTAAGATTATGAGTACTAACACTGATCTCAAAGTTAAAAGCTGCCTTAAGGATTATTTGGTTTTCTTTTGTGTTATAACCTCACCATACTTTTCATATTCTTTCTAAAGTAGATTTAAGTGACATAATATCAGATTATTATTCCATTAATTGCAACATTTCCTGTAATGCATCAGCAAACAAAGAAAATCAGCAGTAAAAATAAAGGGTGCTTTAATAAATCGGTCATTGGTTAAAATGTGAGAAAAGATAAAAGGTTACATGGAAAAATAGGGATTTATTCCTCTGGATTGAGAGTAGCTAACTATGTTTAAGTAAAAGAGAGTTTTTTCTGATAATGGAGGGAAAAAAACCCCACCCACAAAACTAACAGTTAAAAATGGCTGCTTTCAGTGCCATTAATATTACATTCAAAGTTTTCATGTGCTCATGGTGAAGTAAACAGAGTACAGTCAAGTATCCATCTGTCACACATTTACATTAATATCCCCAAGTATACAACTTGGGCCTCACCCAGAAGTGTGTTTGGACTCAGTATATGAGTCATGGAAAATCTGAACCGACCAATATAACACGTGGCTTTGATGAAAATTATAGGTACAAGCTTTTTCACTTCAGTACTAAAAACAATACACATCTTCTGAATGCTTACACAACATCAGTTTCAATACCCTTTTATGGAAAATGCTCATTAACGACAATCTCACATCCCTGCAAAAGCAGGTCCACTTAACAGTGAGGTGTTAACGTCTAGCGGTAAGTGATGGGGCGTGTTATTACATTCTTTCAAGTCATCCCAAAGTGAGGTTGAGGCAGAAACTGAAGTCTCACCTTTGAGCATTTAGCACACATCAGTGGTCTCTGGCACCGCGTAGATTTAGCACCCTTCCTGTCCTGCCAGATACCCCCACCGTCCAATTACAAGGGGGTCTTCTGCCTGCTGCCATTCCCGGCTTAGACTGACCATTGCACCTTCACTGCAGCCACACCGGTCATGCTAGCTAAACTTGTGGGCGATCTCCTATTTCCACGCCTGCACTGGGCCAGGACACAGCTGGGGCTTTCCAGCACAATCCCATCTGGGCCACAGAGACAAGGCAGCATCTCCATCCAACTGGTCTCTAAAGCAGGGTTCTCTTCCAGATACTTTTCGAAGCCGGGGGAGAAAACAGGTTTCTCATTCAGGGTTCACAGTAAGTCTTTCAAAGGTCACTATGAATAGTATCAAAACACCCATATTCTTTATTGAACATCTTCAGAAAAAGTGATAGGAAATACGAGTTTCTCCTCATAATACCTTATATTTTGACAATTTACTTGTCTGTGCATCTGTGAATCACGTCTCAAAAACTAATCATAAAAATACAGTATTTTTCCAAAGCACCGAGGGAAAATTCATTACATTTCCAAGTACCCGGGGAAGACAGATTGATAAAGATGCTTGTCTGCACTTGCTGGAAAGTCAAAAAAGTAAATAAATGTGTTCTGTACTCTTGAACTAAATTTTTGTCTTATCAGATACAAAAGAAATTAACCAAGTTGAAGGTATCTCCTGAAAAATCTCTTGCTATCCTGAATTCTTGTGTTAGGAAGACGTATTTTAAGGCTAGAGGAATTACAAAGGAGATCTTTGAATGGCAAGATTGCAGGTGGTCTTTCCTAAGACTGGCACGCTTGGATAGTAAGAGCCCTGGCACACATGTTGGTCAAGGCTAAAGTATACACGGAAACGTTTCCAGAGCTTAGAGAAGGGATGTTTACATTTACAGGCAATTATCGATTGTTCACTGAACAAACAAAAGAAAAAAAGGAACAAGACTTATCATTAAGAGTCCGGGAGCTAACATGACGAAGGTGGAGAATCTGATCAGACTGCACCATCAATCCTATTTAAATTTTTTCATTTCTAAAAGCTTCTAATGAACTAGTATGTAAATAAGGACCTGTAAAGTCTGTAGCTCTAATTTCCAGAGGCATAGAGATGAAGCTGACTCTCCATAGAAAGCAGTTGCAGATCAAATCCAAATTGTTTGGGAAAGCTCATATGTTGACCAAATGCCCTTTTAAAAATCTTTAAGAACAAGGATTTCTAAAGAGCTGGGTTTTTTCCCAGAGGTTAAAGCAATCAGTTCACGCAGACACAGTCCCTGTAGCAGCAATATGTAATGTTACAATCATATTTACTCACCCTCCTAATAGTATCTGTGGCTGGATGGATTCATTTGTGACACCAAATACATCAGGAATTAAATCACCATTGAAGCTGAAAAGAAAATATTAAAAACATTAAGCAGCTATCTTTATTAAGTTCTCTAACTTAGCTTTCAAAGAAAAATAACCTTTGGGAGGTGTGGCAAACGTTACAATGCTCACTGATACATGTGGTGGTCAATGAAACGTCAGCAGGAGTGATGGGTCACTTCTAGGCCAAAGTGTTTAATTTTGGCACCTGGACCCTGCAGCCCCCTTTAAGCTTGCCGAGGCAAAGAGGAGGGCCAGAGTTTCAGACGGCCCAGCCCCACGGACGATGAGGCCTCTGAGAGCCTGACTCCCTGAGTGATGGCACAGAGCGGAGCCCATCACTGACTCACACTGGACATGCACTGTGAGCAAGAAACAAACTTTCATTGTAAAAGTCTGTAATCTCTGCATGATGTGGCCTATCCCTGAGTGACAAGGACACATCACTTATTCCAGAATCATGACCCAGCTTGTTTAGTTAGATGGACTTAGGAGAAATCACCCACAAAAGTAATCCCTAGCTGGTATAAAGATTCAAACTGGCCATTGAATATTGCAACAACAATGGAAAAACATACAACTATGCAAGAAATCAAACTAAGTGCCTTTAAGATTAATCCGTGGATTTACAGTTTAGGCTTCTAATGGTCACTGACCCACGGATACTGTGACTGTAATTTTAATAGCTGCATGAAAGGCAGCTATTAAATCAACATAGATCCAGAACAGATACACTCAAAGCTACTGAAACAAAAAGGAAACACAAATCTCTTCCTCTTTCCAAAACGGTGACTTTCACTGTTCTCTTTCATGGCAAATAAACATCGTATGATCAACAGTACACGCCCCTATCAGCTTTAAAGGGAGATGAACCCAGGGTGGATACTACTTAGCAAAGTAGTTTCTTATGTGAAAAACTTTGTTTTATGTTTGTAAATTGGAAATCACTCAAAGGGAAGCCAGCACATACTTACTCCATAATTAGCGGTTCATCTTGAAAAGTCCTATTAAGTATGGTCATATTGTTAGGGTCTGTAAAGAAAGAAAATCCACAAATCAGCAGCCATTTTATCTTATTTTTGATGTCTACACTTAGGGAAAAATATTCTTTCATTCTTTCCAAGATTCATCTCTAATTGATTCCTCTAGCTGAAATGGACATCAAGTCTGTAAAGGCAAAATATTGGGAGAGCTCGCTCTACTGTGCAGACCAGCACGACAACTTCCATGTGAGGCTTCAATGTAAAAGGCACCTCCGTGAGTCTCCTTTATATATACCGTCCACCATTAGTGCAGTTGACAATTAAGGTTTGGGGTGCAGAAGCCAATACACGCAGAACTGCCAGACTCTATTATAAAAGGCCCGTGTTTATGTATAGGCAGTGCTTTGCACATGGTACTACTTTAGATACTAATTGGCTGAATGATTCTGAAGTATTGAGGTTACTGTCTACATTCCCAAATGTTACCGAAAACACAACTACACCACTGCCACCCCCGCCTTGAAATCTGGCTCCATGAACAAATTGGCTCTTTAGGTGTAATTATTTGGCTTTTCAGATAGGACTTGGAGGTGTGTGGGTGGATATGGCAGACTGACTCAACCTCTGCTCCAACCTTGCTGTGTTTTCCTGGACTGGGGAGACTAGAAACTGAAAACAGCATTTCTCACACAGCTTTCCATCTGACACTCTAAGTACAATGCAAGCCTCGCCAGTAGGACACACTGTGCGTGTGGGGAGGCAGCAGGGCCACGAAGCTGTGCATTTGCCATGTCTGTGTCAGCGTCTGAGGGTTGAATCTGTCAGTATCAAGAGGCCGGTGCAGGACACGCAGGGGGCTGGTGAGTCACAGCAGGCACAATGGCATTCTGACAGTTGTGCAACCGGCCACTTTCGAACAGCAACAAGGCAGTCGCTTCCTTGAAGGCTCTGGGGATTATTCCAGAAAGTTCTATTCTTCAGCTACCCCGATAATTCCGTAAGTCATCAAGATGTTCTAATAAACCTCTGCCTTCGTTAAGCTAGCAAGTACGAATCTGGTTCTCTGGAATTGACCCCAGACCAGTTCTGGGTTGAAAATGAAAAATCAGAAAATGGACTTTTTTTCTTAAGTTGTTACAGACAGTTATAGACACTCAAGAACTGCATTTCTGAACTGATTTCAGAACAATATCTTTGTTACAATCACATAAGAATACAGGCATATTTTTGCTTTAATACCCAATGATAAATATTAAAATAAATTCACCTAATGTCTGATTTTGTCCCCAGAAGATAACAGCTCCTAATTCACCGTGGCCATGATTTTGGGGAAGGTACGTAAGAAGCACATCCATTTGTGAATCTCCGTCATAATCCCCGGGGACGACACTTGTTATCAATGCACTGTGATTCCTAAGAGAGACAAGCATCTTAAGATATCCAGTCCACTTCAAACAGAAAAGTCCGTATTTGCATCACACAAAAATATTTTCAATGCAAAATTTAAAATTTCACAGAACTGACTTGCATTCTGTTCTTAGTATCTTATCAGGCTGCGTGTACGTAGGCCTGTTTGGTCTACAGAAGAATTCAGGACCCATGCAGACTAATCTTAAGAAACAAGACAAATCCGAAACACATGGAGAGAAAGCTCAGTTTTATGTTCAAGCATTGGCTAATACAGTCCTTTTACTTCGTTCTTCTGTCAAGGATACCAAGACACTTGGATGCTGTGTATAACAAATGGAGGCTCATAGTCAATTGTTACAGCAGCAAGGGGTATCACCCTCACTTTGTCAGTTAAAAGGTATTATTTATAAAATATTTAATTTGGATTTTAATGCAGATTTGAAATATACAGTGAAAACAAAATCATCATTTTATTTCTGAGAGCTACTCAAGATTCACACACTTAACTTTATATTTTTAATAATGAAATAATTTGAAAATTATTTCTATAACCTTGAAAACTTAAAACATTCTGGATAGAGTCTTGTCATATGTGTTTGAGTGACCGAACCAAAAAATGGGCCTGAAATTCAATTTATAGTTAATTCTACTTAGAGCAAATAGCAAGACAGCAAGTTTCCAAATAGACGATGGATAATTATTTTCTAAATAGTCTCAAGAACCTAAATACACACACACACACACACGTTTTATTTAAAGTGAAATGAGGAAAATACTGAAAAGGTAGTGAAGAAAAGCAATATAACTATAGCTTTATTATAATGCATCTACTTACTCGGTCCCAGATATTACACCAAGTGCTTAATAGCTATTATCTGATCATTTAATTTTCACTACCTGAACTAGATATTATTCTCATTGAACAGATTAGGACACTGATGTTTGGAGCGATTAAAGTAGCTTCCAGTGTTAAAAAGCTAGTTAAATAGAATAGCTGGAATTCAAATTGAATTGTGTTGGTACCTAAAATTGATCCTTGTTACAATAAAACAGTTTTGGTAGTACCAGTTTCCTCAAAGAATTCCAACAGTACTTTAACCTTTCCATGAAAAATGCCTGGTCCTCAAAAATGATGATGTAGCAACCACACATGCTACTATGTAGCAAAGTGTATCTAAGGGGTACACCTCTGCTTGTGTATGTGTTTATGCATGCAAGTGCAATAATATATATTGCGCATACATGGCACGAATACATGTCCAAACACGTCCATAATTTGGTGGCAAAAAGTACCCTGAAATAGACAGGAATAAACTACAAAGGATTAGATGGAAACTTAGATGAACAGATCCTGAAAGGACATAGCAGATGGAGGGGTGCTAACTGACTTAGCAGGGCAAGGAAACTATAAGCTAAAGTGCCTAGAGAAAAAAGCTCCCGAAGGAAAGATTTTTGCCCTGAAGAAACTCAGGATTTGGAGTCATCAGGAAGAGTACAGGACAATAGTGAGGCACCAGGCTAAAAACTGGCTTAACTGCAAGTCTGTCTTGTGAGTGATGGTCCCTTCTGCCTCTCGCTGAACCAGGCAAGAACCAAACCATGTTTATTTCTGGGAAGTTTCAGGCCTTAGAGATTTAAGTTATAGCAGAGGGTAAGGTTTTAGCCCTAAGCTAAAAACAGGGAGTTAATGGCAAGTCTACAAAAGGAAAAGTCTGGTACTTTGCCCCCAGCTCTGCCCTATTCCTAGGATGCCAATCAGCCAGGAATACCCGCTCAGGGCAAGAGAGAGGAGACAAGCCCCACCATGCAAAAGAGTTTCCAAATTAGCTCTTTAGTGCCTTCCTCTTAAATAGGAATAGACACCCCTGACTTTCCAAGAAAACCATGGAAATTAAAGACAGCCAAAACAAACAGCAATAAGGAATATGAAGAAAACAGAAAATAAACAGAGGGAATGAAAGAAAACTTCAAAACTACACTTGAAGACATAAGAGAAGCATGTCCATTATAGCAAAACAAAAGAACAGCATAGTGAGACAAAAGAATGGGAGCATAGAAAACTTCTTGGAGACAAAAACATGACAGCAGCTAACATAAAAAATTCAATAGGAGGATTAAGTTGAGAAAACCTCCTGGCAAGGAAAATAAAACAAAATGACAAAAATACAGATAAAATAAAGGAATAAAGGATAGACCCAGGCAGTCTACTAACCAACTGACAGGAATTCCTGAAAGAGGAAACAAAAAAATTATCAAAGAAATAACATAAGAACGTTTCAAAAAGCCCCCAAGGAGAAAAGCTTCCTGCTTGAAGGGGCCCAGTGTAATAAATGAAAAATCATCTACACCAAGACACATGATCATGAAATTTTACAGCAAAAGGGATGAAGAAAACTTAATGTCTTCCAAAATTAAAACCAAACAAATCAGATTTTAAGGATTAGGAGAAAGAATAACACTGGATTTTAATATAGCGACCAATGAAGCTAGAGGACTACAGGTTAAACCAAAGCATTAGAGTGAGTAGGAAAGAACTGTGGCCATGGACGGACATGCCACGCCTCCTCCCTCAGCAATGTCCTGAAGGCTGCACTCCAGGGAAGTCAGCGAAGGAGCTAAGAGCAAAACGGCCCAGGCTTTAAGCCACAAGGACCCAAAAAGAGTAGCAGAGGGCAAGGTCCCAGACGGAATCCTGCAGAAGGGCCAGAGAATGACCCAGAGTGGGCAGCAGGGCAGAGGACTCGGTGGGGAAAACAAAAATGCACAGTAGGTACATGGCAGATATGAGGGAACATCTGCAAAGAAATTAAGGATATGTATACAGAAAACTATGCAATTCATTTCTTTAAAAAGCAGTCATTTACTCCAGGAGGGACACACTGTACAGACCTGAAGTCCTGTTTGGTTCTGAAGTACACAGAATCTACACGGTCAAAATGTAAACAATGATTAGTGATTGAACTAAAGCTATGATATACCTAGATGGAAATGATGGAGATTATTTAAAGATGGTAAGTCCTTATTTACACTAACAAAAAAATCTAAGCGATGAAGATGATAACTCAATTACAGTGAAAAAACATATTTTAAAGTATGGAACTAAACACCAGACGAAAGAGCTAAACGTTTTAAAAGTGATTGCATCTGAGAGAGGAACAGGGGACTGGGGGAGGAAAAGGGGGAAGGATAGTTACTTTTACTTTGAAAAATATTCTAGTAAAATAAAAACAAGAGTTTCCAAGTTTTAAAAATACAGCAAGTCCTTACATAACATCCCTGATAGGTTCTTCGACTTTAAGCCAAACAACATATAAGGAAACCAATTTTACCACAGGCTACTTGCTATACACGAAAGTGAAGTGCCTATGGCATTTCACCAATGTTATAATGAAAAGACGCCAAATGAAACAACATTTTCGGGGACCTCTTGTATACAAAACACCACTGCATTAATAAAAAAAATTAATTGGGATTTTTTTTGTTTTTTGGCTTAGTGGAACCCAAGTCCTTTATTTCCCATACATTTCTTCCCCTACCTCCCACAAAGCCCAGTTGACCTGATAAGCCTGGGAGTGAGCTGCTCCCAAGGGCACACTTAGGATAAGGGACAGACAATCCTGAACACATTCAAGAAAGCATATTAACTTGCAAGGAAATGGAGGGCATTTATACAGGAACAGACCTGGATCCTTCAAAATGTGTTTATTTATTTTTCAAGTAAGCCATTTTTAAACTGGCACATTCACTATTTTTCCTAACAAATTATTTACTGCTTGTATCTTGTAACTACTGTTTTTGTGTCAATACCACAGTTGAGTAAAACTGATTTCAAAGACAATCCAACTAGCTATTGTGTATCTATTATGACACTAATGACTGTTTTACAAAACCAAATACATTTGTACTTACTTCAAGGATATCTTTACTTTGGGTTTAAAATAGGGTGCGTTCTGGTCTGCCAAAAAGACGATTAAATCATTTCCTAAAAGAAGCGAATATATGATATTAGAATGTTTCCCGGTAAGACATCCAATCAGTGGTTACAAGAAGTTTCTGGGCACTGTTCTCAATAAGAAAACTTTTATTTACTCCAGTTTATTTGCCCTCCCAAAGTTAGTCCTACTTGTCTGATGGAATGGGGATTCCTAACAGCGTATCACAAGTTCAATGTTCAAAGCAGCAAAGATATAGGAAGGATGAACATGGAAAATGTAGTTGGTCCACTCAAACTGAAGGCAATGGCTTCTGCCTGGAGTCAGGTTGGCTGACTTAAAAGAATCAAGAGCATGTCTTACAACTAACTCTACTGTATGTCAAGCCTCGTCGTCCCCAAACCTAACAACGCAGCCCCTTATTAAGGCTGTTTAGTTCATCAGATGCATCACACCAAGGACACAGGAACTCCTGCAGATATCTGACTAGTAACAAGGACATGATACGTATGTAAGCCGAAAAAGCTAAATCCTCCAAGACCCTCCCCGGTGGCTCCTATGGGACCACCCCACAGATTGATACATTCTCGGAAGTCAATGAGCGCTCACTGGAACAGACTTTTGAAATTGTTTAATGAAACATAAGCCACCTTTAAAGTTAAGAGTCTGTATCGGTTTGGATGGCGTAGCTACAGCTGTGGCAGTATGTGCCCTTTTTGCAACATATGGAGTCACACAAAGATAGAAAACATCCAGGGTCCACAAGCCACTCTGGGGTCCTTGCAAGGGCCCCAAGACATGTGGCCCAGGATCCTGTCAGTCAGGTTCTGCATAAGCACTTCACTTCTTCCTCAGTGGCCTTGACCTTAACTAGTACCTGGTTCTGTGGGTACGCAAGAAAGCTAATTGTCAGCATCAAGATTTACAAAAGAGTTTGCTTTGTCACAGCTAAAGCAAGGGACTCTCAAGAACCTCAAGGTGGCAAAGAAAGAAGAGATTTGGAAGGCAGGATAGTGACCAAAGCAAGGCAAGGTCCGGTGCACATAAAAGGCTGGGCAGCCCAGGAGGGAGAAGAATCTGCAGTTGTCCAACCCTTTCCCAGGGAGACACTGGGTTTATCAGTGACCCGTGCAAAACGTTTGTGAATTGTGGAGTGTTTAGGGCATTGGCAGGGCACAGTGGCTTCAAACAAAGCTGGGACCCCAACAAAGGGAGGGCAGGATGAGTTAGGTAAATGTGGAGGAAGGAAGACGTCCCCTAGAGAAGACATTGTCAAGTCGCATCTTTTCCAGGTCACCAAGGGAAGGAAGACTGGAGAAGAAAAGCGGGGAGGAACGAAGGGGCCTTGGGCGAGGACGCAGAGCCGAGCTCCAAAGACTCCCGGGGACCAGGAAGAACTTCGGGAGGCAGGTGATTCCACGGGGAGGAGACGGTGTGTGAGCGAAGGCCGCGGGCTTCTCAGGGGAAAAACTGGGGTGTTTCCAGGGCGCTGACGGGCACGGGGAGATCAAACTGTGGGGCCAGGCCGGGACCTGGGGCTGGAAAAGATGGAGAAGACGGGCAAGCTGTCAAGGATGCTGGAGATACACGGAGAGAGACAGGGCTGGGGGAGACGGGCCGGGAAATGCAAGAGGGCCCGCCATCCGAGCAAGGGGTGCGGGGGACACCGGGAGGGACACCGGGACAGCGGACAGAGGGAGGGTCGGCAAGCACTGACTTTCCCGCAGCACGAAGAGGTCCGTCTGCTTGTCGGAGTTGAGGTCTCCGAAGGCCGCCAGGGTGCCCCAGGCCTCGGCCCCAAAGAGTTCGGCCGTGACGTTGTGCAGCGCCCGAGCCGGGACCGGCCCGACTCCCAGCAGCGCGAGCCCCCGAAGCAGCGGAACCAACAGCACCCAGCAGCTCGGCAGCCGGCCCGCCGCCGCCATGGCCGCCCCTCGGCCCCCGCCCGCGGCTCCGCGCCGCGCTTTACGGCAGCCGGAAAGCACCGCGCCGCAGGCCGACAGCGAACGGGCGCAACCTCGACGCTCGTGCGAGCCGCCAGCGGGCCCTCTCTCCCGGTCCCGCACGGGCAGCCCCTCTGACGCGAGGGAGGCCGAGGAGCTGGGCTGAAGATCGCCCTCGCGCGCACTTCCGGTCGGCGCGCGTCCCGACAGTGTCGCGCGGAGGGGGCGGGGCCGCCGGCGGAGTTGACAGGCGGCCGGGGGGGCGGTGGCCGCGGCGGCGGCGGCGGCGGCGGCGGCGGCGGCCCCTGCGCGATGGCGGGGGCGGCGGGGCTCATGGCCGAAGTGAGCTGGACGGTCTTGGAGCGAAGAGCCCGGGCCAAGCGCTCAGGTTTGGCTGGCTGGGGCGCCACCCCACCCCCACCGCGGCGGTGCTCCCCCTTCGAGCGCCTGGGGCGGGAGGCAGGTGGGGGTCCCAGAATGAGCCTGCGCCCGCGTGTGGCCCTTAGAAAGCAGCCGGCGGCCGGCCTCCCGCCTGATGTCTCTCCCCCCACCTGTAGGAATCAGGTGGTGGTCCCACCGTGGTCCCCTGTACGTTCCCCAACCCAGTTTCGTGTGTGTCCCCCTCAAAGTCGGTGGTGGCGTCGCCTTCCCCGGAGGCGTCCTCCTGAGAAATCAGACGGCGGCCACCTTCCTGGAAGGACAGTGTCCTCCTCCCGTGTGTGCCTCCCCGAAGTCAGGTGGCCTCGTGTGCCTGCGACCCGGCCCTAGACGCGGGCGGCTGCGCACTGACAGCTTCCCCGCGGGCTCCGAGCCCCAGCCGGTTCCCATGTGGCGGCAGTGGACGGGGACAGGGTCTCGGGCCACGAAGGGCTTCCCGCCCAGGCAGTGAGGGCTCAGACGGAAGCAGTTCCCCTCCCTAGTCACGGCCCCTGGGCGCCTGCTTCCCAGTGGCTCGCAGACCCGAGGCCACCGAGGTCACACGACGCTGCTGCGCAGACAGTTGTAACAGTACAAGTGTCCTGAACCGACTCGTTCAAATTGCAAAGTCACTGACTTCGAAGTTAGCACTTGTGGCCGTGAAGTCCTCTGAGAGCCAGGATGGCTGGATATAACCCTGGGCTAAAAGTGTGCCTAGCGACGGGAAGGATGGTGAAGGACGAGGCTTCAACTTAGAGTCTTGCCTTTAAAAGGACTGATGCTACTGTGTGTCAGCTTTGGGAGGTGCAGATGTCAGCGTTCCCAATCTAAGAACACCCCAATGCGCAGCCCTGAGAAAACTAGCTCTGCATTTGCTTTGATATTAAGGAAATTTTTTCTCGGCTAATACGTTACCGTTATGTTTTGGGCTTTTCCCATTTATGAAGTTCTTAGTTGTCTTTTGTGCACCCTGCCCCCCCCCTTTTTAATTTGAAGAAAATATCTAATTTCATAAATTATAGAGTAGAAATTTACCCCAGCCTTTCTTGCTAATTTCATTATTTTTAAACCTTCAAAAAAGTTTCACACTAATTTACTTAGGGTGATATTAAAAGAACCAAAAAAATATGAGAATTTTCAAAAAGTAGTCCTTAACCTCAATACAGTTCATTGGAATTGTCACATATAGTTTTGTTTCACACTTTCTCTTAAAATTTTTGTGTCATACTGAAGTATTGAGTTGCACACTAGCAATGTATCTATCTGGGTTATAAAGAGTGTCACTGAATTGATAGCATCTGGTCAGAGAGCATAACCACAGCTTTTTACAGGGAACTAAGCTCTGTCCTCAGCATATATTTTAAAAGCATTTCTCCTTTCCCTTGATAAGCACATAGGGTTTGTTTTCTTCTCCAGTTTTCATTTCCTCCAAAATGTCATAACAGTAAGCTTTGAAAACCACCTCCCCTTTCTTAACTGAGAAAAAAACCACAATTTTACTTAATTGTTGTCAAATGCAGTCACTTAAATTCAATTTCATGTGCAACGTAGTTTAGTGCATCGTGTAAATGTGGGATGTACCTATATGTTTACATCACAGTGGTAAAGGCGATCTTTTGAAGTCATTACTCCAAATTAGTTGAGGCTACAGATTCTTCTGCTAACACTATAAAGTTTCTTCAGTGAATCACAGCCATCCTGATTCATTAAAAACAATCAACTTGATTTTGGTACTTTTAGAAGAATCTGTAATCAGCTTTGTTTGAAACTGGCACTAACCTGATAGGACTACAGGGTTCTGAGCATTGTTACATAGTAGCCTAATCATTTCACTGCTCAATAGAGAATGCTACTCTTATGTAATGTTTAATAAGTGGATATTATGTATTTCCTGCCTAATCCCTATAAGCAACTGTAACTTACCAAAGCAAAGACAATCAAATTTTCAAGTCATAAAGAGAAAATAAAATTATAATGAAGCTCAATTATTGTCTTTGTTGCACAGTGCATCGTGTTAATGACTGCTCACACTGCTTCCAATTAATCTAATGCTGATTGCTTCTAACCTTCACTAAACAGTTTTGAAAATTGCTGTAGTTTAGCCTGTGACGCTTATGATTAGAGCCAACAATCTGAAATGGCCAGCTCACCTGCTGCGGTCGCCTCTTCTCCACCGGCTTTCTTAAGGTCTGGTAAGTGCGAAGACCCCCAAAGGGTTACCTGGTAATTTTAAATACCTTTGTTTCTGAAGTTTGATGTCACCATAGGATTTTCTTTTGGTTTTATACCTGTTTGGTGGCCCCAGCCTGAGCACCATTGGTCTGCTGCTTGTGAAGCTCAAGGCTGCACTGTAGGTGCTAAATGTTGTTGTACTGGCCCGAGAAGTGACAGCTGAGCGTCAGTTGTCAAATGAGTACATACCAAGCTTCTTTAATGATCTTTGTCTTCTTGCATAATGGAAGTAACGTTTTAAGAGGAGTTTTTGGAGAGCATCCCAGTTATTTACTCTTTGTTAGCTCCTTGTGAAGTAGGTATTTTTACATAATACATTTTCATAGACAGGAAAGGGAAGCTGGCTTGAGGAAGAGGTGAAGCAACTTGCTGGGTCTGGAGACTATTCTGTTTCTAGGCCATGTGCTTTGCCTTCTGTCCCGTGGCTTCTTGATATAAGGGCAGCGGAAGGTGTTGGCACAGTGGCTCTTAGGCTGTCATACTGGTGAAACCCCTTGCAAGCTGGGTGCAAACTGTGGAATTGCTCCTCAGATGAGTGCCCAGGAGTTTGAAAACAACTTGGAGGAGGTTCATGCACCCAGGAAAGATGTGGATGGATTCCCGTTTGGAATCCAGGCCTTGGGAAGTATCCAATCTCACTTTACAGAAGAAGAAAAGGGCTTTGTTAAGGGGCTCTGGGGCTGAAATGAGGACTAAAGTCTTTAGGGCTTTTCCTGTAAGTTTCCACTCACCTTGGGCCATTGAAAACCTGTTGGTGTGTGAACACTTCCAGAAAAGCCTGCTGGCAAGAGTCTGCTTTGTCTCTAATGTACCTTAAGCAGAATATTCAAGCCTCAGGACTCATTAACAACTAAATATGAGGTGAGCCAGCCAAACAGTGAGAGTGAAAACTTTTCTTTTTGTTTCACCACAACCATGCAGAAGCAGTTCCCCCTTTTATTTCCATTTATATTTCAAGTCCTGTTTTGGCAAGATTCAGGAGAAAAATCTTGAAGAAAAGAAATAAGAAATATCTTAGGGAAGAATCATGAACAGGAGATAACAAAGCATATGCTTTAAGCAATGAAAAATGATTCTTGTCTTTAGTTGTCATCAGCTAAATGACAAAATAGTGTATTATATATAACATTGCCAATTATTTCTGATTTAATCTTTGAACTAAGAGAACAAGAGGACATATATCTTTGGACTGTGTTTTCATTAAGCACCAGGCTCTGTTTTCCATTTTGGCTGTCCAAATAAGGGCTTGGTGCATTTTCAGCACGAGCAAAGTCACTTACATAGCAGTTATGGGGAAACAGAATGCTAAGATAAGCTTTTATGCATCAGTAGTCCTAAAAAATTTCAACACCTAAGAACTATGCTTTAACATTACATAGGGTGTTTGAAGTCACATACAAGAAGCTTTTCCAGGCCCACATTGTTAAATCAAAGTAGACTGTACCAAGAAACAAACCAGAAAAATTCCAAACTTCATTGTTATAAGCCATTTTAAAGACTGATTCCTTATAAATGACTTTTTTGGGGTTCCTCTAACCAAAACTTAGTAATGACTCTAAAGAAATACTCAAAACTTTTATCTGTTGAAAGAAATACTCAGAGTTGTTTGCATTTACAGTTTATTCACTAATTTAGAAAGACTGCATTTATGTTGGAAATGATTGTTTTCCCCTATTGTAGTTCCTTGGACATTATCATTGGAGGAGAGTGTTTTATGGAGTTATTTCATTTAACAGTCATTTTAAAGCATGTCCCAGGTTCACAGCTGAGCTTTCCCTGGTACTATTGGCTAGAAACTATCCAATGTTACCAAAAATGAAAGCCAGTATCTTACTTTTGGAAATTTAGTTTCCAACATACCTAGATTATTTTAACCCTCGTTATTCCTCCTGGATTTGTTTCTGCTATTTTGTCTTAGTTTCTCCTCTTTATTAAAGTTAGTGCGTGTTCTGCATTTCTGTGTGTGCATGCCTGAGTTGTGCTCTGACTGCTAATGTGTCGGTATGTGCTGTGGTTGAATATAATTTGTCTTGCTTTCATTGCTTAGATCCAGAGAGAGTTCTAGAAGCCTAAGTCTGTCTGTCTGTCTTTCTGTCTTTTCTTTAAAAATTTTAAAAAATTTTTCACTTATAGTTGACATGCCGTATTATATTCATTTCAGGTGGGCAACATAGTGATTAGACATTTCTATAACTTACAAAGTCATCACCCCAGTAAGGCTAGTACCCGTTGGATGTCCAGATTTTTTTTTAAAGAACCTTAGGGTGAAATGTACAAGACAATGAATTTATAGGCAAACTCCAGAGCCAAAATTAATTAATTAAGTATTAGGGAAGCAGTGCAGCATCCAGTACCTCAGGGTGCTTTGGCGTCTCATGTGCATACCACAGTTCTACAACACATTAGCTTGGTCAGCTATAGCAGACATACTGGCATTACGGTTCAATTATTGGGAGTAATTGTAGCATTTTGTGATGCGTTAAGAAATGTCTTCACATTTTCACTTTTATTCTTAGAGGATAAGATAATTTTTAAAATTACTCTTTTTAGGGAATAAGAGGTACAGACTTTCAGTTATAAAATAAATAAGTCCCAGGGATGTAATGTACAGCACAGGGAAAAGAGTCAATAATATCGTCCTAACTTTGGATGGTGACAGATAGTTACTGGACTTATTGTGGTGATCACCTCATAAGGTATATAAATGTCAAACCACTATGTCGTGCACCTGAAACTAATGGATGTTGTATGTCAACTATACTCTGATTAAAAAACAAAAGAAAAAATTTATTTTCTTCAAAATTAAAAAACAAAACTCTCCTTACCTCTTGGCTGGCTAGGTTTACAGCTTATAAGTGAGTTTATCAGCATGTGACTTGAGTTTTTTCCTTTACTGATGTCTTTTCAAGTTCTTTGATTAATTTTCTTGTATTGATTTGATGTGATGGGCATATCAATACCTGGTAAGGTTTTGTTGTATATTCTGGGCCGAACTCAACTTTGTATTTTACATGTCTGACACTCTTCTTTTTACACGTTATATACCTAGCAGTCTTGCCTGCAGCCTAATTTAGCAGTCAGCCAATCAGAAAGGTTCTTGTGGCTTAAAGAGACTGTAGGCCTGAGGCTCCTGGGCTGTTGTTGGTTGTGTCCTTTACGACCCGAGAGAAAAGTATGCATTTTGTGTTCAGCTACATGTGAATCAAATCCTGCCGTGGTTTACTACCTGTTTGAACTTGAGCAGGTTACTTTACATGTTTGGTACTGTTTTCCTTCTCTGTAAAAATAAGGATAACGAAACCTACCTGGAGGGATTATTGTGAGGGTTAAGAAAGATGTTAGACGCAAAACACTTGCTGTTTCATAGCTGCCAGTGCACTTTAGTTCTTACCTTTCCTGAAAGCACGTGTCTTTTACGATATTGCTGAGAAGCGTTACGAGTTGGACATACAAAAACAGACATGGCTGCTTATCTTTTCCCCTTATTTTGATGTCTATCCAAGTAGCCATTTGATTAAGAAAACTTGTGCTGAAATACAACTAGCTTGAATCAGATTACTCAGAATGTAGCTTTTCTTTTACTCTAAGTCCATTTCATTTTTGTCATTAATCACTGTAAGTCTAAAGAAATTGTTCCTGACAGTTTCCATGGATACTCCTGTCAGGCAGCAGAGAGCAGCCATTATTTTATGTATAGTTAGAAGATATTTTTTGTCTTACATTGGTATGCATTGGGTCCCCTTCAAGTAGGATGGAATTTTCGGAAGGACTTGTAAATTGTATCCTGCGGAGCTTTGATCTCTTCTTACTAGGTCCTGCCCTGTAGTCTTATAAGATTTAGGAAATGGAGGCCACATGATGTGGTTTAACTCCGTTGGCGTGACTCTCGTTGACCTCAAAGCTTATTCTCTTTCTGTGCCGTTATCCTCAGCAAGGATGATGCTTCAGATTTTATAAGTGAAATGGTTTCATGAAGAGGACAGTGTCTCACTGCTTAAGATTGTCACAGGATGCTCACACTGTGCATTCGGAAAGCTATTTTCCTCTTGCTGTTAGTTTTCATCCTCAGTCTTCTGTGAAGCTAGAGAAAGGGTAAGAGGAACTCTGCAGAGTTCCTCATTCCGAGTCAGGTGCCTACTGAACCTTTCCAAATGGGTATATGCTGGGCACCTGAAGGGTAAGCTGGCCAAAACAGAACCCCTACCTTCTGCTCCTGTTCCAACCCCAAACGCGTACCTCCCGCAGACATCTCCGTTTCAATAAATTAATCCATATTCTTTCAGCTGTTCAGGTTAAAAACATTGAGGTTCTTCTTCTTTTCTTCGTCCTTTTTATTTAGTTCATTTGTAAATCCTTTCTACTTCATCTCCAAAAACGCATGCCGGGATCTGTGTGTTCTCCAGATGTACTGCAGCCTCCCTCCATGTGCCCCTCTGGTCTAAACTACTCAAGTAGCGGGGGTCTGCCTTCATCTCCTTGCCCCACTGCAGTCTGTTCTCCATCCAGCAGTTGTTAGAATTTGTTAAACATGTAAGTCAGGTCATGTCAGTTTCCTGTGATCCTGTTACCTTTAGCATCAAATTCACAGGTGACCCCAAGTTACCTGGCCCTTGCCGCCCCTCTGATCGCCTCATGGAACTCTCCTCTTCCCCAGCTACTCCTCAGCCGTGCTGACTTGCTTGGTTCCCTAAGGCACAATTTTGTTTTCCGTTAGGTTCTCTGTAGTAGCTATTTTCTCTGCCTGGAGCGCTCTCTGTCCGGCTTTTGGTTAGCCTGTCCCTTGTGTTTTCTTCTAGGTTCTCATCTTCAACTTCGCCTCCTTAGAAAGGCCTATTCTAAGTGGCACTCTTAATTTTAATTCTCTGTAGTGTACGTCTCTCTATTTGATGCTTCTCTCTTAGCTTTCCTGTCTCATACGAGAGACCAGACTTCACCTGTGTTGTTCACTGCTGTGTTCCGAGAACCCAGAGGTGTGCCTGGGGTATAATAAATGCCAGTAGGTCATATTGCTTAGAAAATCCTATCACATCCCACGCAGGTCTCTTCTGCCCCTTTTGAGAGACAGTGTCATAATGTGGGTAATATTAATGTATGGACTGCAGGCTCATACAACTAGGCTCAGATCCTGGTATAATACTTACCAAGTGTGAATGCTTTTGCACCTTCTTTCCCTCATTTTATAGAGGAGACAATAGTAATCCCTCATGAGTCCTTTGGAGAAGATGAAATAATGCCTATGAAATACCTAGTTAGTGGTCATGGTGGTGGTACTAATAAAAATAGCGGTTGTAATGTTGGTGATGGCAGCCGTGATGTCTCCAGTCGCTACGTTTTACTATTTACTAGGTGACAGGTAGTGTTCTCTGCTTTACATTGGAATCTCATGACAGTCCTATGCTGCAGGTACCACTACTATGTCTGTTGAAATCAGCAAACACATAGTTACATGAAGTCACACAGCTAGGATACAGGCTCAGGCAGAGCCACTGCTGCCTTCCTCTTCCTCGTGATGCACAGTGCCGTGTCCCAGAAAGAAACGGCTGTGGCCGTTACCTGCTTCTTGGTGGTGGTCACTGCTCTTGCATCTCTCTGATGTCACAGGAAGTTTGGACAAGCTTAGAGCCTGGTGGAACTTTAATTTATGCAGAGCTAGAGGTGACCTTAGTGCTTTTGCATACTGCAGTCGCTCTCTCTCTCCTGGACGCTTCCAGCCGTTTCCTACTCTGCTGCCTCTAGCCATCACCTCGCATCGTACCACCTCTCTCGCTAGTCCATTCTGCAAGTTCTTGTCTGGGTGATTTTTTCTGAAATAAAGAACTGACCTGTTACCCCTCTGCTGAACACCACTCATCAGCTTCCCATCTTCTGCAGGGTTAGGATGGGACTTTAGTGATGGCCTCTCTGGCAGTGACATTGAGCTGAAGGAGGAAGCAGGAGTCAAGGGAGAAGCTGGAGGAGGAGGGTTCGAGCTGGGATCTTGGGGACAGAGCTGGACATTTGAGGAGCAGTGGAGACAGGAGGCCAAAGCATTGTGATAGGAGAGAGGATGGCCGGGACGGCCAGGGCCTTGATGATGTTTGGAGTTTATTGTCAATGGAAGGGAAACCATTGAAAATTGGAAATAGTGCAGTGAGAAGACAAATATTTTATGCAGATCCTCTGGAGAGTAGCGAGAAGGCAGGGAGCAGCTGATGGCAGGAGCCATGTGTTGTGTGTCTCTGTCCCCACGTTTGACACCTAGCGCAGTGCGGGGCTCCTGGGGCACCCCTCCATGTTTGCTAAGGACTGGCCAGGAGGCACAGATACTGACTCTGCCACCAGGACTCTGACCAGGTGGCCACCTGGGTGATGCACTAGTCTGTCTGCCATTGATAACATACCTTTGACTCAACCGACTTTTAGAATGTGGCCCATAAACCCAGGAAAATTCTTACAAATCTGTATCTTATTTTTATGTCATTATGATAACTTTGGTTCATTTTTTAAAATGGCATTTTGGCCGCTCTAGTAGAATAATATGCAAAACCACACAAGGTGCTGCCATTATCTTTTCTCAGTTAAGGTTGAATGATATATACTCGTATACATATTTGATTTACCTGTTAAAAGGTACTGGGATTGTGGGAGATATAATTCCAGTTTGTTTGTTTGTTTTGTTTTTATTGCTAAACACTTATGCAGGTAGGATACATATTTTATGATTTTTTTGGGGGTGTGTGTGTCTACTTTTAAATCTCGTTGTAGAAAACAAACAACAGAATTGTAACTGCATGTGTTATATACTTGGCCTTGAAATTTTGGTAAATGCTTTCCGATGGTTCATTATAGTTTTCTGTGATGTGTTTTTAATAAATTCACAGTTCTCATTTTTGTCACATTAGGTCTTGGCTGCCTTAATTAGAAGTAGTTTTAAAAACATGAAAAAAATTGGTGCTATTTTCTATTTCACTTTGTGTTTTTTCCTACAGATTTTATTAGTTTCTTTTTATCAACAATGATATAACTACATTTTAGTCCTTTAAAAAAGAATCGTTCTTCATTTTTAATGTCTTGATTTTATAGCTTTCTTCTCTTTTAGTTCATATTTCACAAATTTCTTGAGGAAGTTGCTTTTTATAGATGAACAGATATGGTACATTAAACGACTTCCAAAAAACACAGTGAGAATCTTCTTATGCGTATAATTGAAATTGGGCATTTTTATAGGTTCTGATATGTTATGTCTCATGTGTTCTTTGTTGTCATTTAAAGTAGACATCATTAGTTTTAATTTGTTATAAACATTTTTTTAAGCTTACCGTCGTACTCGGTTTATTACCAGTAACCTCGCATCATTTCCATGGCCTTTCTTTTTGGCCATTTAAGAGTGAAGTCTTATAGCTCAGAACTGAATTTTTGCAAATACTATGTAGGCCCTGGTCATGGAGGTGAATGGTGGCGCTGTTGTTTGGATGAGAGACCGAGTCTTACTGTTGAAGCCATGAGGGTGTTTTGGCCAGGACGGGTACCTGGTTCGCACTGGGCCACTGCCGCCAGTCCCTCATCGCGCATGCGTTTGCTTCCTGGGATGTTTGGAAGACGTATTCATATCAGGGCATTAGCTTGTATGCTTTATTACATTTCTTTCTTCCTCCAGAAGTTGAACCAGTGAAGAATATTCTACAGTTTTAAATTCTTTTTTTTTATGTGGTTACATTAACTTTTTATACTTGGCCAGTATCTGATGGTTGATTATAATCATAAATTATCAGTATGTCAAAAAGATGACCTTGGTTTACTGTGACTTTAGTTAGTGGACTATTTTTCCCATGGAGTTTTCAATTTACAGGGCAGCTTATTGTTTGTTTATTTTTGTAATTTACATCTAAATTTTTAACAGCTTCTGATTTAGGATGATTTCAATCTCATCTTTTTTTTTTTCCTGTCTGTCATCAATTTTCATCTGCGTGACCAAATAAATGGCAGTTGTGCAAATCTCTCTTCAAAAATTAAGGGCAAAGGACCAAACCTCTAAACCTACTGTGATCTTTGATTTTAAATGTTTTGTGTAAGCACTTACTGATATATTTCGAGGATGGAAATTTTGTCATGTCTCAAGTAGCTCTTTCGTGTGTGTGTGTGTGTGTGTGTGTGTGTCTCATCTGACCACAGACCTTGCTATCTTAATATAGCTGGTCTTACTATATCTTCTCTCCTTAAGCAAAATACGTAATAAGTTTTGAACAACAGAACTTCCTATGGTTGAGTGATTTCAAAGTGGGCAGCACTGTTAGGTTTTGACGAGTTTGGTGCTGTAGATTTGGTTATGGAACATCACCTGGAAATTCACAGTAAGAAACCCAGAGCGCTAGAGAAAATACTCTGTGCATCGCGAGGCTGTGTTCCTGATGTCATGTAGGAAACAGAGCCACGCCCCCGCGGGGTGACAGTTCATACTTCTAAATACATGTTTTAAATGTGTCTTATTTAAAAATAATTATTTGAGAAATCTTGTTTAATTTTATTTGGTATTATACTAGGCATTGCAGAAGTATTAATCATTTCTATTGATATTCTTTCTGCTTTGATGGGAATTTTTTCCATTCAAATTGAGCCCCTTTTCAATATAGCTCACAGAAGCTAGCTGATTTTAGGCCTTTACTTTTATTTGTGTTAAACGTCGTTTGAATGGTCTGCTGAAAGCAAGGAAGTTTCTCTGTTAAATGTCTTTAAAATAGAGGTATTTAAAATAAGAGCTTGTTTTCTTAGTTTACGTGTTTCTGAGGGTAATTATCTTTGCTTTGTGGAGTCTTTCTATGAAATTTTATCTGTTTTTTTCTATCAGTTCAGAGATCCTCGAGTTTGGTTGTGTTATCTTGTTTTCAGGGTAATACACAGTGAAGCTCAATTAATTTGTTATACCCGGTTAATCCCAATTCTCAATAGGCGTGTAGCTTTGATAATAATCATTTGCTCAATAACCGCAAGGATAAAAAAATCCTACCAGGATGTAAAGTTAATTATTACCATTTAAAGGAATAAAAGCTATTTGAGGATTAGAAGTTACCATTGAACTCCTTCTGCTATGTTATACTAGGTGATATTGATATTTGTACCTCAGACCTGTACCAAATTTAAGCCTTTCTTCAGTCTTATTTATTCTACCTTTTAAACATTTCTGGGCTGTTTCCTCCCCTCTGCATACCTGCCGTCACTATCTTAATCCAAGTCCCCAGGATGAATCCTGTAACCGACGGAGGATTCCTGTGCCTGCAGCGCACAGGTGCTGAAGTTTGGATCACGTGACACCCTTATCTACACCTCCCCAGTGGCTCGCCATTGTCCAAAGGATACAATGCAAACCTAGAATCTGCCATCCAGCGTCGTCCCGTTAGACTAAACATGCTTTTCCAGCCTCCTCTCCCAGGGCTGCTAACCTGCGTGCAGCTCCCGGATGGGACACCCTCTTTCTGGCATCTGCACCTTCATCACAAGGCTCCTTCTGCGTTAAATCGCTTTTCTCTGGGAGCTTAGTGCACTTCTGCGAGCTTTTGTTCTGCTCCAGCGACCTCTCTCACCTTTACACATTTCCTGACAATCCCTTTCCTCTGCATCCTAGGTTTCAATTAATTGCTCTACTGGTCCCCGTGGCACTTTCTATCCACTTCTTTTAGCTCTGATGTCACTGCATTGCTATTAGATAAGTATATATCCGTCTCCTTTCCAGGTTATGAGATTCTTCAGGGCAGAGAGCGAATCGGTCCTGGCTGTGTATCAGTCGCCCCGACAGAGGGCTTGGTGCTGGGGGCTTGAAGTTGAATGAATTAGTGAATTATGCTAAAAAGAACTAGTGCAGTTTTGGTACAGAATGAACTTCACAGCACTTCATGTTGTCTAATCATTTCAGCTTTTTACGTGGTAAATAAAATTTGAATTTACTTTCCAGCCATTTTTGAACAATGGCATACTAAATATATTTGCCCCACTGGTCAAGTCCAAAAAGGTTCAAAGTTCAACTGAAGCAAAATAGTGACCCCAGTGAATAATGATTTTATGACTCCGTGAGGGCACTCTTGATGTCCTCTTTACTGTGGACAAAGAATATCCTTTGCCCCTTGCTTAAAAACCCTGAGCCGTCTGGGTGTACCTACTGCTTTTTGCTTTTCCTGAGGGAAATGGAAGAAATCACATAAATTACTCATCTACATTGTTATCCAAATGTAAGTCATCAGTAGCACTTTTATTTTTTTACCTGTGGAGAAGATCAATGCTGTTTTGTAGGCTTTGCCTATCGCAGTATAGACTTCACCTAAGGTACCAAGAAATTTGAACTTGGCATTACAATCCAGAAATACGGTATGGAAGGAGAGTAAAATGATAGACTTTTAAATGAAGTGGGAAGAAATTAGCTTCTTCAGTCTGCCATTTAGAGTAAATTCAAAACTTGTCAGAATAAGAAATGATACAGAATTTATTCTGTGAAAGTCCTAAACACAGCGCTACATAATGCACTAGAGACAAATCTCTGTTTTCACATGAGACCTCTTCAGCTCAGAGCCAAGGAGTTATTATGGATTCACTTATAGAAGAGAGCTTTTTTTGCAGTTGTCTTAAAGTAAGAGAAGTAAGAGGAGGTGAAATCTAGGTAAAGGACAGGTGCCTCGAGTATATGATGGCTGAAACAACTCACTTACACGGCTAACACGGGCAGAGTGCAGAGATCATTACTGGAATTGCTTGGAAAAGAGCTTAGTATTGGGAGGGAAATTGTTAAAGGAGTACTTCTGATTTAAATCTTACCTTGGAAGTATATATTGCTGTGAATCTGCATGATTTTCATATGAGAAATGACATTGTCAACAGAAGACCTGAAATAATAACTGTATACTCATTTGTTTTGTTTCAAAACAAAACTATCCCAAACATACTTCATTGTTAAGTCCTAACTCTTTCACTTGCTAGCAGTATGGCCTTGGATAAGTCACTCAGCCTCAGTTGTTTTGATCTGTAACATGAGAAGAATAACAGTACCTACATAATAGGGTTATGAGGATTAAATGAAATCATGCATCTAAAGCTCTCAACGCAGTACTTTGCACCTGATAAATGCTCAAATAATGTCAGCAGTTTTTGTGATGTACTGGTAATAATGAGATTAGTATATTATTATTTACCTTTTTTCTCTCTTTGGCTGAAAGTGGATTTACAAGTTTATGTTCAGTGTGGCGTGTTGCATATCGACAACTCCCATTAAGAGTGGTGTTCTGGGTACACTGGCAAATTGTACTAGGTTTAAGTAATGTCCTCCGGGGCCTAGAGGCCAAAATAGTGAATGTGAATGAAAACTCAGATCCCTGAAGAGGAAGTCAGATCTTATTTTTCCATAAAATAAGGGGCTTAGACCACGTGCTTGTCCGTGTTCCTTTCTGCTTCACAACATTATCACTCTTGAGCACTGACTATCCGGGCGGGCAGGGGAGAGTAGTTTTAGGATTTTGAGACCTAGGCAGGGTGATTTTTAAGGCAGATCTGATGAGATGGGGGACCGGTTGGGATTGGGCGGAGATGATGAGGTGACAGCTTTGGATTGGTTGTTACAGTGATTCAGGTCTTGAGGCAAGTCTCAGGGAACAAGATGTTAGTTTTGATCGTAAGCTCGTTTGGTTGGTTCTTGGTCTTACCGTCTAGGAATTGCAGAGTTGGGATTTTCCTAAGTTGACAAAGCTGCTGTTTGATTTCAATCCCTTCTTTTTCCCTCCCTGGCCCTCCTCTCTCTCGTTTTTTACGAGCTAGTTACTACTTCTCTAGAGTCCTGGATCTCCTTAAAATGCAATACTGACTCAGCAGGTCTGTGTGGGGCCCGAGAGCCTGCGATTCTAGCCTGCTCCCCGCGGGGCCCTGCTGCTGGGGGATGGAGGGAGAAGTCTGTCGAGAGCCACATCTGATGACGAGCAGCAGCGGGACATCTCATCTTTTCTCCGGCTTGTGTTGTGGGCTCTCGCTCTCTGGCTCTGCGTTAGGCAGCCTCAGGTTCCCAGCCTTTGTCTTAGTCTGTGGATAAATATGTCGTATGGGCACTCCTGGTTTCCTTAGGCACAACCCCCAGGTCCTGTGTGGCCACGGCTGTTTCTGCAGCCCTCTTTCCCTAAGGGAGCTCTCTGACTCTACCAGTTTGCAGGTCTGTGCTAGGCTGTGACTTCCGGCCTGCATTCACCTGCACCAAATCCTTTTACTCAGCTGAGCCCGTGCATTTGGGTTGCCGATTCAAGGCTTCCATTTTGAGGCCACTGCTGTAGATTAATAACATAAGTTACATTTTCCAACAGGTGTGATTGGAAATGACTGGGTGTCATTCACATTTCCTTTGACTCTCTTTACCACGTATGATTTCAATAATTATATTTGTATCTCTTTCTATGTCCAGAGCATTGCATAGTCTCCATTTCAGTAGGCAGCTCTGCTTCAGGATGTAATGACTGCCTCCAGTTTTGGGGAGTTGCCAGCCAATTGAATGGAAATGAGAGGCATAATTGGTCAGCACTAGAAGTTAAGCTTTTATTCCCCCTAGTCCAATTTATTTTCCACGAGTATTTCTTTGAGTAACTGAAGTGCTGATTGCTTGAAGATCTTTGTGTAGGCCCCTGATTGGGAGTTGGGGGGGGGGGGGAAGGCGGGGATTTGGCCTCCTTCATGTCTCATGTAGCTTATCATTTAAAGGGGAATGATGCCAGTAGACACTGGCTGTAGAAGTCTCTTTTTCCATACTTGTAAGACAAGATTCAACAATCATAGAATGAGCACAAAATGAGGGTAGGTGCTTCAAGTAATAGAATATACTTTTATTTGAAAAGGAAAGAAAACAGCAAGCAGTCTTCAAATTAACTACAAAATAAGCTAGCCAGTTCAAGGCTGGTTTCCATTATGGTTTCATGTTACAGTAGTAGTTTAGTTTTATTCGCCCTAGTATAAGCTGAATACCTAACATCCAATCGTCATGACTCCAGTTTTCATTTCAATTTTTTGCTGCAATAAAATCCTTATAACTAAATTATAATGCAAATTAAAGTACAGCAAAATTTTAATAGTCTTAGTGTTCACCCAGAGTTCCATTCTTCCAGTTTTGTATTAAATAAAAAACTAATAGTCCATAAAAAATATGGTAAAGTTACACTTAGATAGACATGAAACATTTGAAGCCAAACTAGATTTTTTGAATAGTGTGTGGCTTGATGAATATACTTAGAATTTAAAGCACGCCTATTAGAGTATTCCAGTTCTACAATTTAAATGTGTGTATTAGAAAGTAGATTAATTTACATTTTAGTCTATTTGCAATGGTGTGGGTGTGGCAGCCTAACACTCATCATATGCCTCTTTATGAAAGAGTTGATCCTGCTCCCAAGGATCCTGAGTTTGCTTTGTCTTTCCAGAGACAGAATGATTTTCTGGGATGCCTGATGGTTGGCCCTGTTTAGACTTGGAGATTGTTAGTGACTCGTTAGTGAAATTCAGTTTAGCTCTGAATAGTCACGCTTCAGAAATCATTTGTTTTGGTTGTAAAATTTTATTGAAGATCTGTTAGCATCACTCTTACGTATGTAGCACACAGTAGGTAGTATCTTAGTGGAGCTTTTCTCCCTCTTCCACCTGAAGTAATGCTCCGTCCCCTGGCGTGGTCAGAAAAATGGCGGTCTCGGTTTCCTGTGGCTCCTGCACAGACGGGCGCTAAACCACGTAGTGCAACCAGATGATACTTCAGCATCACATTTACAGCTCAAATTCCACTCAATTTCTTTGTTTCTTGAAAATGCCTGATTATTTAAATTGCTGATTTAAAATCACTATGCGGGGTGTCCATCCTTGGCTTGATCAGGAGGATTCTGAGATTAACCTGACAGAGTCAATTAATTAAGAATCCCTTGATTTCTTATTCTGTGACCAGCCCTATGCTGGTCCTATGAAAACTCAGATCCTTGAACCTGGAGGAGACTCAAAGTTGAAGGGTTGGCAAGGGCAGACGTTAGGTTTTAACATCCACGGTGCTAGTTGCTTTCCTTAAAATATTTCATGTAAGTCTTACAACAACCCTGTGAGGTTATGTAATTTCCCCGCTTTGCAGATGAGAATACTTAGCCCAGAGAGGGCCCAAGCCCTGATGGTTGTGAAGGGCTGTCACTGTGATTGTCGCCCAGGTCTATGTGTTTTCAAAGCCCTGTTCTGTACACAGCCCCTCAGGACTGATGACATTCTCCCTGTCCAGGAATGTCTTCCCACGCCAGGGGCAGAGGGTAGGCAGGGGAGAGCAGGGAGAGCTTGTACTTGATTGAATCTCGGGTTTAACTGTATTCAATAAACAGTGAAAGTGGGCTTGTAAAATATGACGTGGATTCCATACAAGATTGGTCAGTTAATGATTTTATTGTAGGTGGGTCTTGACGGAAGGCTGTTGATCGCCATTGAACCTCCGGACAGCCTTGGAGCAAGTCACCGAAGTGTGAGGGTGGAGAGCAGGAAGTGACAATGCCACCTCTGTCCTCTTTTACTTGGCCAGTGATCCACACTTCACTGCATTTTGATGACAAGAAAATTAACTCACATTCATTATCCACAAAGGCTATGCAGTCTTTCAGAAGTGTGTCTAGTTTTATTCTGGTTGTGAATATTTTTATTCCCACGGTCAGCTTACTTTACTAATTCATAATTTATTGTGAGTTTTTTTGATTAACATTCAAGACTTTATTCTTGCCAGCTGTACAAAGTGTCATCAGGGCAATATTTAATTAGTAGTAGTAACATTCATGTTAAATGCGTTGCTGAACTTGACCAAGAAAGAAATACAGACTGGGCTTCATCAAGTATAAATGATGAATGGAAATGGTTCAGTTCCATTTTTCAAAATGCTGAATGGCTTGAAAGTATTATGTCTGTAGGACTTATGTAAACCAACATATAACACAGCAGAATGCCTGCTGTCATGTTTTTATGACTAGAATAACAGAAGACATAATAAAATTAAATATTTCTTGTAAAGATTGGGAATAGTATATAGTGAAGTTCTTTTCCCCCTCCATGTAATTCAGTTACGATTGAACTGAGACTCTATCATTCAACTCTTAGAAGTTTGGAATTGAAAACTTTCCCTTGTGGTGTAAGTACAGCATCACGACTCAGGGTCTCTCTTCAGAAGACGTGCGTGTTCCGATTAGCATTGCCCTTCATCAATAACCCCTTTGTAAGGCCGCACACATTGAGCCTAGTGACCAAATCATTTTAACATCGTACCCTTTTATGATTCCATTCAGATCCTCCTTCATGAGCAATAGAAGAACAGAACAGAAGAATGAAATAGCATAGACCAAGTTGCATTACTTTCTGGTCATAACTTAGGTTATTTAACTTCCGCTGCCCTGAGGAATCATCTGATTCATTGCAGCTGATTCCAAGTAATTTTTGGCAAATCTTAGATATCAGAGGGTATGAATTCCATTTGTTCAATAAATATTTATTCAGTGCTCGCTGTGTGCCAGACCCTGCTGGCGTTGGGGTTGCGACAGTGAAAGAAACAATCACTGTTGAGAAAATGTAAGAACTTGTGTCACTTCTGAATGTATTTTTTTTTTTCATAACAAGGACTTCCAAAAACTTTTTAGGAAGATTAAAATTGTTCAAATACAGCTCTACCCTGACAGAATTTGTGCAAATTCATGTACGTTAATGACCAGACACTCTAGCAGACTGTAAGTAAGGAAGGAAAATGAAATCGCTAATTGAGTGATTGGTGTTCATAAGGTCAACATGTGAAGCAGCAACCAGGTTTCATATCCTTAAACAGATTTTATAGGCTGTCCTCTTTCTATAAAGGTCACTAGAAGAACTTTTTATTAGAAATAAAATGGGAACAGTAGAGTGGCCTTTTCACATCTTATTTGGATCAGTCGAATAGGCAAATTTTACTTCATTTTTATAAAGTTGTGTTATTTCATATTTGCCATTTCATATTTTACATTTAAAATATGTTTCTTACCCAACTTGCCATGGAGAAACATACAGACGTAAAAAGTTGAGGGTTCGGATGAACTGTGATAATAAATTGAGGCTAAGTATGGGAAAGTATACATGTGTATATACACCAGGGGTGCCAAAAAAAGTGTACACAAGTGGACACTTTGGTCAGCGTTGCTCAAGCAGTAGTTCGCTGTAATCAGAAGTGTCTGGATGCTGATGGGAACCACTTTGAGCCAATCTTGTCATTGCAGAAGTCACACGTGACTTGTATTCATCTTTTGTTATCGGTATATATTGAGTATTGCAATTTTAATACAGTTTTCCTTTCTTAAATGTGTATACGTTTTTGGGGCACCCTCTGTATATGCATGCACATACACATACAATTCTGGAGCAGTCTGTTGGCAGAGATTAAGGGCTCTTCCCTCTTCTCAGCCAAGCATTTTTATGACATTTCATGGTGCGGGGTACAGAGCACACGCACCGTTCGTCCTCCCAGAGCACTGGGCCTGATTTCATGCTGCGACGTAGTAACTTCCTTGTGTCTCACTTTAATGCCAGCCTCATAGCTTTGTCAGGATGGTGAAATGGGGCTTGTGCAATGCATAGGAGTAGGCGTTCAAAACGTCCCTTTCTCATCTAAAAAAATTATACAAGTAATAAATGAATACATTCTTATGTAATAAACGATCAGAGCTGTGCAGAGTAAACGTCACTGTCCTCTCCCTGGTGGTAGTCATTTTTAAGTTTGGTGTGTCTCCTTTTAGGCTTTTTCAAGTACTTAGTTTATCTACATATGCATATACATTTGTAAAATCACACACGTCAAGTTATTTTGACTACTTTGCAACACGTGGTCATATACTGGATGCCTTGTTCTATGACAGTGCTGCTTCACACTATATACTGTGGGTCTTTCATGATATTCCAAGTAGATCTACCTCATTCCTTTAACAGTTTCAAGGTATTTCATTGAATGTCATAATGTATTCGTTTCCTTCCTGGAAGAACATTTATTCCTTAGTGTTTTAAATTTCTGTGCATGGATGAAATGAACAGTAAAGAAAATCATGGTGTCAGTTTTGTTTCTTTGTTTTGCAAGGAGATATTGGTGATCTTGAAGATGCTTAATGTGCTGAGTCACGTACAGTCTATTCACATCTTTTAACTATAAAAGTTAGCATGTCTCTATTCTCAAGTTAGTAAGATAAGTTTTTCAACTGTCTCATCATGGAAACCTGATGAAGTGGGACTTGATCATTGAATCAGATGATACGGATGGGGCAGTAGCAGGAGATGTGGTGGCCTGAGAGATAAAGTTTCATTCAGTACATACTTGCTGAGACCTCCTGGTACCAGCATTAGGGATACGAGGTTGAGAAGGTGTGGGAATAACTTGTCCCTTCTAGCATCCTTCTCTTTTTCAATCAGTGGAGGAGTAAAAGGGAACTGTAAGATGAAGAAATTGTCATCTGAAGTTAATGATGCAATATAAATTTCAAAGTTGCTTGAAAATGTATTATATATAGATGATACGTAGGACAAACATACAGATTATGGTTCTCGGGTAACCCTTGCTATTTTAGCAGCTCAAAAATTAATGTTTTAATAATTTACTGATAAACCGCACATGTGACCTGTATATATTTTGTATGTTCATATACAAGGCTATCTTTTTGCTTTCCCATGCCTACCTGGTCTGCACCCTTCCTGCCCTTCTCAACTTCTCTGCGTGCAATTGTGAGTGCCTATAAGGAATCTACACACCTCCTGAAATTGTGTTGCTGTTTGACCCTCTGCAACACAAGTTCTTTTTAGGTCTCGTTACCTTGTTGTGGAACATGTTAGCTCAGGAATTTTGCTTATTCACGGCTTCTTTGTCCATACCTCCTTATTAGTGTATTAGTCTCTGCGCTTCACAGTCTCAAAGCTGTACTCCTTAAGCTTTCATAGACTGGTTCCTGACTGAAAAATCATAACTCTGACCTTGTCCTGTATCTATAAGACCAGCTGCTCACCATTAGCTAAGGCAGGAGAAGATGCTAAGTTTGCAATCGTTAGAACTGGTGAACTTCAACTTGCTCAATTCCCAATGTTAACAAATCATTTATAAAATGCAGATTGGAGATACCATTGATTCTTTCCTTGGGGTAAGATTTTACTTTCACAGATTCTGTGTATTTTTCTGCCAGAACCCAAGACCCATAGAAAAATGAAAGTATGTTGTTTACTTTGTTTCAACTTTGTGTCAGTTTCCAGTATTGAGTGCTACATAAAATACTTTTTTACAAATCAATATGTGTTGCCCCAGGCAATGGAGATTTTTAGAGACCTTAATGCAACCACGCATAAAGCTGACTTTTGTTTAGCTGTTTGTAAACATTGTATGTCAATGATAGGGTTGAAATCTTGCATAAAATTGTTATATCTGAGAAAACATATGTAGACCAAATGCTACATTATTAGGTACTAAGTTTTAATATAGCTTTTGAAAATTAAGTTGTAATTGTCTCAGGAGGAAATGTCTATTTTAATCCCATAATTTGGGATGTTCTCTGCTTATAATTTAGGATAAATGCATATTTCTATTCAATATTCTATAACCTAAAAAAAAAAAAACGACCAATTTGATATTTTTAAAAAGTATGGAATTAACTACTGACTTTGAAAGTAATTTCAGAAACAAATTCCTAGGGGGTCAAATACCAAAATCGGATTTTTTTTTTTAACCTAATAAAAAACTTAGTAGGAAATTGAGGTGGCTATATATGTAACATAGGGGTTGTCAAAATCTTTTTAAACAGAAAGGAAAACTAGAACTTAGTGAGAAAAGATAGACATATCCGATTATTAAAATTTTTCATATTGTGACATTGGTATATTAATGAAAGCTCAGGGGACAATATTTGAAATGGGAGTGTTAAATAAAATACAAAACGTGCAAAGAGCTCTTCTTAGAAATTGACATAAACTCTACTGAAGGGATGGCAAAGGGCAGTGTAGGCCGTTTTAGAAGAGCAAATGCACGTGGCCAGCTGGAAAATATTCTCAACCTCACCGATCATAAGGGAGATGGAAGTTAAGTAAAAGTGAGCTATGCTTTACTCCTATCAGAGTGGAGGAACTTCTAAAAGAATGGGACACTTGCTGGTAGGATGTGAAATTTTTCAGTCTTTTTTTAAAGACACAATTTGCCCTTATTTTGTAAAAAGTACATTTTTCGTTTAATTCAATACTACTGGGAATTCAGAGAAGAGGGGCAAACTTTTTCTATAAAGGGCCAGATAGTAGATATTTTAGACTTTGAAGACCATACGGTTCTGGTTGCAACTACTCAATTCCACGTGACATCACTCAATGCAGAGTTGGAAAGAGATGTGATGTAACATGTGGGCTGGGATACGGTGTTTCCAATGTACAGACATAGGTATAAACTCAAGAGCATATGGAATAGTGAAATGTAGTAAAATAAGTGAGAAAGTATTGAGTTTTGAATATTTACTACCTTTATTTTTAATAATTGGTTCTAAGTTTATATAATTTCATTTTTACTTATGACTGTGTTTCGTAAATAGCTCCCCAAATCCCTGAAAATCTGACAGTTGGTTCTCCCTGCTGGTACTGGCTGGCTCTAGCGCACTTCTGCCTATATCCATGTATAAGCATGTATTGCTGTATTGTTTACGACAGCAAAAATAGGAAACAAATTAGATACCCACTGATAGGGAAATAGTTGACCAAGTCGTATCGTATCCACACCCCGGAAGATGTACAGTAGCAGCCATTAGACAGAACCATTGCCTTTGGTGATTTCCATGTGTGCTGTTAAGTGAGAGGAGTGGGGTGCAAGGATGGGCATATTTCATGATCCCATTTTTGTAAAACAAGAATGAGAGATGCTCCCCGTTCTTCAGTATGGGGCCATTCATTCTGGTGTCATTGTGAAGACTCTTGTAGAAAATCTCTTCACTCAGTGCGGGGTGTTTCCTATTACTATTTATCCACCCTTCATCTCTCTCCGACGAAGATAATGGGCCCATTGCTTAAGTGTATAGATCCTTTCCTTACTTCATAATGCTGACTATCTGCCTGAATATAAAGGGATTCCTTTAAATAGCATAGTGGCCATAGCAATTTTCTGAACATAGATGCTTTAATTTCTCTAAAATAACAGATTCTTAATGCATGCCAATACGATCCTCGCCCCCTCCCCCCGTAAATTGTGGGTTCATTCTTGTGCTGTGTGGTCAGACTGTGTGACATGCATTCCCTAAATCCAGAGGTGGATTAATTATGACCTTGAGTTTATGATTTCTGAGTGATTTTAACAAGAATGAGAGACAGTACTTAGTCTGATGGCTGAAGGTTGAGTTGTCTTCCTTCCACTCAACAGGTGAGAAAGTCAAGTAAACAATTTTCTGTATCCATTTTGTGGCAAGTTACCTCGATTGTTGTGTATTCTGTAGCTTTTGAGCAGTGTGCTGTGCTGAGACTGACGTAGCTTTGCTGGCTGAGAAGTAGAAATGGTTTCTGCTTCAAGTCCAGAGAATAAGGCAGGAGTGTTGCCTACCTAGGAGAAGGTGGATGCTTCGGAATTTCAGTATGAAAACGATCTGACGACTCTTGGAGGGGATGACTTTGGAACATCGTGTTACCTTCTTCCTTGAGGTTTTGGGGGATATAATCGTTTGGCAGCAAACTGCATGGTGAAGCAAGAACATAAAGGATAATGTTTGGATTTCAGTACATGTTAGGAGATGTGTCTCAAGGGGAGCTGAGATTATTGAGCTAGTGACTAGCAGCTGAGTATTAGTGATGTTTGCGTTGTTAGGACCAGAATATACATGAGTTAGATGGAATGACTGCAGGGGTGAGGGTGAGGGTGTCCCATAACATCAAAACCCTTCTGTACTTGTCAGAACGGTGCTTTCTTCACTCTCCTTCCCCCACCAAAAATTTGAACAGTAGTGAAATACAGCAGTTCACATATAAAAGCTGAAAACTAATTACTAAGTAGTGCTTCTTCATTTGTTTAGAAGTTTTCTTGGTTTGTCTGGGTGAAAATGACTGAATTTAATGAGTTTTCCTTCTTTTTAGGCTCAGTTTATGAACCTCTTAAAAGCATTAATCTTCCAAGACCTAATAATGAAACTCTGTGGGAAAAGCTGGATCATTATTACAGAATTGGTAAGCAAACTGGGGGAAGACCTGGCGCTTGTGGTTGGGGTTTGCTGTGCCTGAGGTCTGTCACGTGCAGTGTGGGGACGGTGCTCTCTCGTTTGGATGTCGTACTGGTTTCAGTGCTTAGGCAGCCACGCATTCTGACTGCATATTGATACCAGAACTGGAAAAGGAACCTAACTAGTCATATGTGTCCCTTGAATAATTTGAAGGCTGTCACCAATGCCTGTGTGTCCTTTTAGCCTTCCTGAACATTCCTGGATTCGAGAACTAGAGGCTGTTTCTCGATTAGTGCTTACACATACAAGATTTGGTAGAAGGATCCCTTGCTCTTTTATTTAATTTATACATGGTCCCTAGGTAGACCTGACCCTTTTACATCCATTTCTAATTCACCGAGATACAAAGGGTAATCTCAGGTTACCGTTACTGATATCAGATCCCTGATAAATATATATGACGATGGGGGGTGAGGGAATATGGTCAGTCTGGCAAGTTTTGTTTCCTAACGTGAGTGGACAACTCTGAGATCTGCATACATGGGGCTTCTCTCTTCCTCAGACCCTACATCAGAAATGCCTATTAATTTTTTGGTGGTTTGCTTCACATGCTATTTACTTGCCCTAGTGTGGCAAGTAATGTAAAATTGGGTTTATATTTCTCCCCTAAGATAAGGATTTTTTTTTTCAACTTCACGTAATTCGAGATTCTGATACATATTTTATGTTGCCCTTTAGTTATCTTTGTAGCCATAACCAGCTACCGAGATTTGCTGAAGTGACTTCCATGGAGCTGTTTCTACAACTTCAGAGGTTTTATGCAGCTTAAGTTTAGAAACAACAAAACTGTCAGAAGTGGGCTGAGGCTGAGGAAGCGAGGCAAATGGATGGCTGTAAATTCATTCTTTCTCTCGTCTTCCATTGCAGTCAAGTCAACATTGCTGCTGTATCAAAGTCCGACCACAGGTCTCTTTCCCACGAAAACCTGTGGTGATGATCAGAAGGCCAAGATCCAGGACAGCCTGTACTGCGCTGCTGCGGCCTGGGCGCTGGCTCTGGCCTACAGGTGAGCGGGGGGTGCTCGGGCAGGTCGAGTCCAGGCCCTGGGCGCTGGCTCCGGCCTACAGGTGAGCGGGGGTGCTCGGGCAGGTCAAGTCCAGGCCTGAGGGCGTCGTGCGCCCAACCTGCTCAGCTATCTTCTGGCTCTGCTGCTGACTCACTGTATGACACGTGACTGCTCACATCTCCTTTTAGGTCTCTCAGTTTTCCTGCAGGTGACATGAGACTAGTTTGAACAATTTAGACCCAAATTTTTCATCTCTAGGTTTGCACATCAGCATTACTTTTGGGCAGAACGTTCTCATTGAGTTGGTTAGTGTCAGTCACAGAGGGAACTGATGGTGAGTGAATTTTGCAGACGATAAAACTGGGGCCCAGAGTTTAGTTAAAAGATTTGTTCAGAATTACACAACCAGTTAAAGAGAGAACCAGGCCCAGGATTCTCCCCACGCCCTTTTGTGTTTTTCTCACTGCACTTCATTGGGGTATCACATGTTGTAAGTCAAATAATTATTTTATAAAGTAAAAAAAAAAAATCCTTTCACAATACAAATGTTCTCCTTAATTTTATTTCATTGTATATGGGAAGCATCCAACGTGGGTCCTGCCACATAGTCAGTAAGAATACATTTTAATCATTTTTTAAATTGAAATTTATTGGGGTGATGATGGTTAGTAAAATCAGATAGGTTTCAAGTGTACAATTCTGGAATACACCATCTATATATCACATTGTGTGCTCACCATTGTTAAGATTAGGTTTCTGAATATTAATTTTCGGAAGTTGATACATGCATATACTTCGATTTGAAAACTGTGTCTTTCACATAAAAACGGTCCCTCGGTTGTGTGCCATCGATGGGCTGCGTTTGTACAGGAAGATCAAAGACGGAGAGCATCTGAAGCAGCCACCGTGGCGCCCTGTTTGCTAATGTCACTGCAAGCGTTTCTTTGCATAGTCTGTGGAGGTGCAGCACAGCTTCATCAAAGGTCAGGCTGCCACTGGTCTTGGGAGCACAGAGAGCACCAATAGCACCTTAGCCAGTGGTCACACAAGTAGTGGGGCAGACGGATGCTGGGCACGTCCTGATGTGACACAGCTGTAAGGGCACATCACCCATAGTGACTTCTTACCAAAATGTTTACATGGATCTACCTGTGACTAAACAATCAGACAAAGCCAGATTGTGCCTCTGTAATTCAACTTGCCTGGACTCTTAAAGAATGCAGCTGTCATAGAGAATCAGAAAATAGGTATGAAAATGGCTACATTAAGAAAGACTAAAGAAATATGACAACCAGATACAATGCATGATTTTTGATTGGACTCGAAAAACACTGTAAAGTATATTTGGGGGTTCATTGGATACATTTGGCATAGAGTATATGTTAGATGATATAGTATCGATATTAAATTCCTTGGGTGTGATAATGATATAATGGTTATATAGGAGACTGTTCTTGTTTTTAGGAGATACTTTTCCAATGTGTAGGGGTGATGATGTTTGTAGTTTACTTTCAAATAGTTCAGAAAATAAATTATAGGTAGAGAATGTAAGCTGATTTTAGCAATTGGTGAACCCGGGTGAAGAGTAAAAGGTTTATGCATTGTAGTATCCTTTTAGCTTTTCTGTACATTTGAAACTTTTCTAAAGGAAATGTTGGAGGAAAGTGGCTTAAAAAAAATGCAAGAGTACAGCCTTTCTCCCAAAAGGCTTGACACATCTGGTACCGTGTTTCCCCGAAAATAAGACCTAGCCAGACCATCAGCTCTAATGCATCTTTTGGAGCAAAAATTAATATAAGACCCGGTATTATATTATATTACATTATATTGTATTATATTGGGTCTTATAGTAAAATAAGACCAGGTATTGTATTATATCATATGAGACTGGGTCTTATAGTAAAATAAGACCAGGCCTTATATTACATTATATTATATTATATTTATTATATTATATTATATTATATTATATTATATTATATTATATTATATTATATTTATTATATTATAAAGACCCAGTCTTATAGTAAAATAAGACCGGGTCTTATATTAATTTTTGCTCCAAAAGATGCATTAGAGCTGATGGTCCGGCTAGGTCTTATTTTTGGAGAAACACAGTAGATACATCACTTTAACCCTTGAACCTTATCATTGGTGCATTATTTCCCCACGGGCAAACTTCAAGGAAAATAAAGTCAGAATATTATATGGTAGAAATAGCCATGTGACTTCATTGTTTACTAGCACTAACTAGGGCCGTCTATTTTATTCAACGCCTAAGTGAGAGGTAAATATGACACTGGGAGGGAACAGGAGGAGTTCTTGCAGGAAGACATCCTTTCTCCCTTGGCCAGTGCTCAAGGTGTCTTGTCAACATTTGCCTCGAGTTTCCATTTCTCCAGTACATATACATTTAACCCACCTGAAAGGTACTCTTTCAAAGTGAGACTCTTAAAAATCACTACTCTTCTCAAATGTAAAAAGTAAAGAAAATGATGTTCCGTATTTAAACCCTATTTTAAAGTCATGTTTTTTTCTAGACGTTATATTAAAAACAAACAGTGCAAAAACCCTACTTGATACTTTTTAATATGCCATAGAGTATAGATTCAACTTCCTTTTAGCAGATTTTTGTTATATTGAGTAGGTTCAGAAGGAGTTGTAACATGAGCCATGTCAACCAAAAGTATGTAATTATTTATAAAATAAAATAATATAATTATGTGATTATAAGAACAATAAAATGAAAATATGTTATGTTTAATTATATTAATTATATAGTTAGTGTAATGTAATCATAATTAAAAATGATGGCACATTCGAAACTACAATTTGATATATACGAGTAGACGACATTTAAAAAAATCAAACATTAGTAAGCTTTTCTGCCCTCTTATAAAACAAGAATATAGAGTGAACTATAATAAATTTAAGAAAATTAAATTATTTCAAAGTGTATTTCTGCAAATAAATTACTTCATCATTTCTAACAAAATATTGACTATATCTAATTAAAAATAATACCAAATTATACTCCTAAATGGGTATGAATTATAAATGTGCATAAAATAATCTTTTTAAGTCCTCAGTACACACACATACACACACAAATTCAAACAAGTTTCAAGGTTTCATGAGATTGTTGACAAGACTTATTGAAAACTAATGCAATCAGAAAAATCAAATTATTCATAATTTTTAAAAATTAATAACTTTATATTATGTATTCATTACCAAATAAAATAGATATAAATTCCTGAAGAGAAAATATTGACAGGTTAATTAAAAAAAAATTTTTTTTAAGGTTTTACTTGATTTTTATTTTTTTTTAATCAATTTTATTGAAGAATATTGGGGGATAGTGTGTTTCTCCAGGACCCATCAGCTCTAAGTAATTGTCCTTCAATCTAGTTGTGGAGGGCACAGCTCAGCTCCAAGTCCAGTTGCCATTTTCAATCTTTAGTTGAAGGGGGTGCAGCCCACCATCCAATGTGGGAATTGAACCTGCAAACCTTGTTGTTGAGAGCTTGCACTCTTACCAACTGAGCCATCTGGCCACCCCTCCGGAAGCTCAGCAGCAGCTCGTTGTCTTCAAACTAGTTGTGAAGGGCACAGCTCACTGGCCCATGTGGGAATCGAATTGGCAGCCCTGTTGTTCAGAGCTCACGCTCTACCCAACTGAACCATCTGGCTGCCCCGACAGGTTAATTGTTGAGGAATTCTTCCTAATGTAATCTATATGACTTCATTGGCAGTTACAAGTAGAATTAGACCAAAGTTCTATTAATTTTACAACATGGAGCTTCTCTAAAACAAATCATCACAACTTAACATTGTGAAAGTATGAAGGCTTCATAATAATTCTGTGATGAATACCTTCACATTTCTCCAAATGGGAGATAGTTCCCTTGCTAGTGAGTAACACAAAAAAATCTACTTTAACTACTAAGAAGATAAATTTTACAGGGAATTAGTACATAGTTTGCCCAGCAAAGAGACTTCAAATTCTCCCTAGGACTTTGTACCTCCAGATTTATTATTACATAAGGGAAAAAAACACCCATCTTATTTTTTTATACTCCCTTAATTTTTATTTTATTTTATTCCTATCACCCCACTCCCCTGCAGACCGTATTAAAACTTGTATTTGCATCCATAGAGCTTGCTAAAAAAAGCAGAATTGCCAGTTCCTAGTAGAAAATAGAAGAATGATTTTGGATCACTGGGCTCACTTTACATTTTAGGAAAGGTCAGAAATATATCCTGATGCCTAAATGTTTTTACTCAAATGCAACTGCTCCTTTACTTCCTCAGACAGAAGAGAAATGTTATGGTTACTATTTTATTTGCAGAAGGAGGAGAAACAGGAGAACTTCATTACAATACAAAAATTCCTTATTGTGGCTGCATTATTCTAGAATATATTAGTCTTGGTTTAATGCTTGTTTAAATTAGGGACAGAGACTTATTTTAAAGACAATTTTAGAAAAACTTGATTTCTTTTCTGAATTATTACTATTTAGATGAGGTAGGAATTATACACAGAACATTTCATTGAGCTTATTATACCCCCACTGTGCTGCTTCCTCCATGTATCAATGTCTGGTCCCCTGTTATCCATGCTATAATTTGCCTCCATTAAAACCCTTGTGTCTGACATCGGGGTAAAAATAGAGCAGAGTGAAATCATGCTGGTTTTACTGCAGTGCCTACTATGCGAGGGGAAATGATGTTCTCATGAGGAAAACTTAGCTTTTTACTGACATTCCTCATACTGTGTTAAAATGATTATCATGCTTCTTAGCGGTGGCTTGTGAGGTCTGCAGTTGGAAGATGAGGTAATTATAGTACACTTTTCAAGGAGATGGGTGATACTTTTTGTTAAGTGGGGATGATCGCCAGATGTTTTAGTTAAGATTTAGTGAGACAATAAATAAGCTACTTTCATTTTTCAGTGGTGGGTAACTCTCATCCACCTTTCAAAGATTACTGATCCATAATAAAAAGGGAACTGAAGGACAGAAGACCATCTTAACCTAGTTTAATAGTTAGATTTTAGCTGTTCTTTCTTTTGGAAAGCAAGTGATGTAAACTGTGGTTCATTGATTTTAAACTAAGACCTCAGCATATAGAACTTCATGCCCAAATCCATCATGTGTCACTCTGGATGTGTGTTTAGTTGAAGGCACCCTGACTGAAGGGCCCACCCTGGCATTAGGAAACACGTGGCAGAGCAAAGAAGTGTTGTGCCTACCCTAATCTGTGTTTCCCTGAAGGGATCAATATTAAAAAATTGTCTCTACTCTGTGACAGTGAGATTAAAAAAGCTTTTGGTAGATTGTTCCACCAGAGAAATGTTCCTTAAAATTTCAGCCAAGTCAATGTAGAAAATATTGGATGCTATTTTTAAAGCAATTGGCTTTCTTCCTTGAAAGAAGGAGAAATCTGCACAAGTTTTCATCATAGGGTTGTTTTTTTTAAATTGTAGCATTTTTACATCTACTAGGAAGATGGAGCTTCTCTGTTCCAGAATTAGTAGATGTCGCCAGAATGTAGGATTAGCCAGATAGTTAAATACTTCATTATCAAAAGCTCTGCTTCCTTTTCACAGCCATTTCCAATTTCTCTCATGACTTATCTGTCTCCCCCAGGCGCATTGATGATGACAAGGGAAGAACCCATGAGCTGGAACACTCGGCGGTCAAATGTATGAGAGGCGTTCTCTACTGCTACATGCGGCAGGCCGATAAGGTAAGACGCTGTCGGGTGCGCTGGATTCTCCCGTTGCTCTGAGGGATTAATTTAACCCATGTAGCAATAGCATCTTCCGATGAGGAATGTCCTTCCCAGAGGTAAAGCTGTGTCCTAGGCCAGGTTGCCAGGTGAGAGCAGCCTCTGCCTTCCCAGCCCAGGGCTGTGAATCCCGAAACTGCAGACACACCTTAGTGAGAGGTGACTAAGAACTGTCACTTAGACTTCAGTTTGCATGTCTGCTTGGTAAAGACTCCGTTTCTCAGGAGCCTCACAATATCCATTAATTCTAACCAAGGTTATGTTACTTGAGAAAACCCATCAGAATTCCTTTGGACGGGTGAGTGCTCTGGCAAAAGCGCTATACAAATATAATGTGATATTTTCCTATTTACCTACATCTATGTGTCCCCAGGTCCTAATAGAATAAGTGTCCGTATATACATCACTGTGTCATGTGTCCCCATGACCACCCCAGGTTTGATGATTAATCAGCACAGATGCACATCAGTAATTAAACGGGCAATTTTGATTGTGTAATATTTTGTATGTTTTTAACATGCGGATATTATATTGTTTTAATTTATTCTTCAAAAGGATCAAAAAATGTGATAGCACATTTTCTTCTTAAGACCTATATCTGAAGTTAAAACTTAAAAAATTCATTGATATATTCTGCCACCAAACTGTGGCAACAAGAAAATGTTACTTGGCAGAAAAAGTAAATTTCTTCACAAGCTGATAATAGAGATATGTGACAAACCTATAATTTGTCTACTGAGATTTGACTTTGCAGATCATTATAAAGGTTTTTCAATGCTTGATATAAAGTACTTCATATTGGCTTAGTTGAATTAAACTGGTATGTCATATATGTTGAAGTAATTGCAATTATAAAGTTATTTTTTTCCTAAGTGTGAGAAGTTTACTGTTTATTTCACATTTATCATTTCATGAATGCCTAATGTCTGTGACTTCAACTTTTCTCAAGGGAACATTGTGAGAGCTGTGAATTACATGTGTTTGCTAAACAAGCTGACAGACTGAAATTAGAATCGTTTATCAGAAAGAAGGAAATGATGTAATACGAAGTTTTTTCTTTGTGGCTTGTTTAGCCAGTTGTTAATGTCCCTTTCTAAATATTTTTCAATGTTACTAACCAGTCTTCACAATTATATTTTCTTTGAATACAGCTTGAATGTGACTTAAACTGTCTTGAATTTCTTAAATCATTAGGATTTCCTTATATAAGCACAATGGTAGACCGTTAAAATAAACTGATGTAAGAAGGTATGGATCACATTGGGATTTATGCATACCACGAAATGTAGGGTTTCACCAGTTGTAAAGCATTTCCGTTGTTATAATTGCTCTTTGTCTCCGTATCTTTAGAGTAGGAATGGAGAGTATTACTCTAATCCACTGGGATGGGCTCACTCAGGGAGGGGGAGGCACGTGCCCAGCTCACTGCCTCCCACCATACCTTTACCTCTTCTTGGTGGTCAGCATTCCCTTCATGAGTCCATGGCAGGAGGGAATGTATCATACTTTAAAATGTGAAATACAGAGGGTGCCAAAAACATGTATACACATTTTGAGAAAGGAAAACGATTAAAATTGTAATACTCAACATATACTGATAACAAAAGATGAATACAGGTCACATTTGACTTCTGCAATTACAAGAGGTGCTCAGAGTGGTTCCCACCAGTGTCCAGACATTTCTTTGTTGTTTTTCTTTTTTTAGTTTCAAGTGTATAAAACAATGTAATAATTGGACACTTATTTATACTCATCACAAAGTGATAACCCCCATCCCCCAATCTACTACCCCCTGACATCGTATGTAGCTGTTACGGTTCCACTGACTCTATTCCTTATGCTGTACTCCACATCCTGTGACTTTATATATATATATATGTATATTAAATTATAGTTGACATTCATTATTATTCAGCTTCAGCTTCAGGTGTACAGCACAGTGGTCAGGCACAGACACTTCTGATTACGGCGAGCCATTGCTTGAGCAACGTTGACCAAAGTGTCCACTTGTATACATTTTTTTGGCACCCCCGGTATATATTTGTTAGCCTTTCTTTAAAGCTAAAGGAAGCCCCTTTGTAGTGTTCGTTTGCTGTTGACCTTAAGGCTCACCTTCTCTGTCTTTTTAAGTCAGGATTTGAAAGTCTTTGGCGCTCCACTTTTAGTGATTTCTCTCCATAAAATGTGCTTCCTGGCGTATTTTCTAAAAATACTACCTAAAAGAGATATTTTTAATTTATTATGAATTTGAGTGGATAAATAGAACTGTCTTTGTCCCTGATTTGCAGAATGTAGAGAGAACCATCTGATTTCTGTCTGTTTTGTCTTGCCACTTGCTTAATACTTAGTGTTAGGTCTTTTTTACCTCTAAATATTCATACACCTATTCTCTCATTTGCTCTTCTAATACCCCTTAGGGAGAGCTTTCAGAATTTTTCAGAATTGACTCAATCTGTAGTTAGTAATTTGGAGGGCAGAGGTTTGCTTTACAATAGGCTGTGAGTGTTGCTGTCTTTAACTATCTACTTACAAATGTTTGTTTGTTTAAATTGCTGCTAAGTAGTTTTTAATTCATGAGAAATCATCAAAGTTTTATAAAATTTATTCTTCCAGGATTCCCTTAGGAGATTATTTTTCCTTCCTAAGTGTATATTTGAAGGCTATTAATTAAGAATGGATAATACAATAAATACTCAGTCACCTTTTCCTAAATGAGCTGTTTATTTACAGTGATTAAAGTTTTTAGGAAAAGTCCAAATAAAATACAAGCAAAGAAAACATTATTCTAGATTTTCTTTAGTCTAGAAAATTTTGCTTTAATTGTTTTTTGTTTTTACTTGCCAGATGCCAGACATCATAAAATACTAATGAATGTCTCCTTGATTTTGATTGTTTTCAAGAGTACTTTCTATCTGTAATTCACATACAATATGCCCCTTTACATTTCTTTTTTTTTTTTTTTTTTTTTTTCCCTTTACATTTCAAAGCTTATAGAGTTTGGGTCTTATTTTTTTCTGAAATTTTAAATTATTTGTCTTTTAACAGCTTTAAGATTCAAAGCATAGTTATGTGATTTCCCATTTGAGTATCTTTAATTGTTTAATGGTTGCTTTTCCCCTGACACAGTGATTGAATATCAATTCTCATGCTGGGTACTTGTGCGTCTTGAAGACAAATGACAAACACTACCTTGTTAACTGCAGCAGTCACTTTGTTAAACTGATAAACCCATATCCTCTTATAAACCCTTATCAAGTGGGCAACATGGATTTTGTTTTAACTTTACTTTTGTCTAAGATTCCAGAATAATGTTCAACACTTTGCGACACTATTCATGGTAGTGTGAAGGGGCGACCACACTGGTTTCTGTCTGTGTCAGATATTGAGAAGGAAGAGCCTTCTCACCTCCTCTGAGTTAACCCTGGCTGGCGTGGTCACAGTGTAGAGAGAAGACGTACATCCCTCCTTTTACCCTCATTCCCCCAGTTTGGATGAGCTGCTGATAGGTCCTGACTTCCGTTTTGTTGACTTCAGTCGTAAGGCGGGCCCTGTGTGTCTGTGCAGGGCGTGGCGGGGACAGAGGTATGTTAGTCCTCTAGCACAGGACTTCCGGTAGACTTTCTGTGACAATGGACATGTCCTAGACTACAGTGCTGAACAATACAGAAACCACTGGTCACATGTGGCTGCTGAGCACTTGGAGTGTGGCCAGTGTGACTGCAGGACTGAGTGTCCAAATTTTACTTAATTGTAATTTAATTTCATTAGTCACATGTAGCTAACGGCTGCCATATTGGGTAATGCTGCTTTTAGAAGCTTATAAGATAGTGGGAGATACAGGAAACTAATAAAATGAAAAGACAGCAGAAATAATTGAGGGGTAAGCTTCCTGATGTGGGAATCCAGAGGAAGGAATTTAACTGGGGATTGGAAGGGACTTTATAAAAGAAGGTATTTTTTTGAGATAGAATTTTAAGGCTGAGAAGAATTTTGAAGGTGGAGAAGAGAATATGGCTGTATGTATATCCTTAGTCAAGTGAAGCAAGGCAAAACCATAGCCACCCAGATATTATCATCCTTACATCTTCTCAGAGAGAAGAAAACCATTGCCTTACTTATTAAGTGAACATAAATAAGGCAGTGGTTTTCTTATATATTCCTGGGATCTAGAAGACTTTCGTTAGCAGAAAACAAAACAAACAAACCAACAAAACAACAGAAGAAAACCATTGCCTTTGCGTAGAGTTATGTATCATTCTATTGATTCTCTGTTCCTATTCATCTCATACTTGCTCGGACTAACACAGTACTTGGCATGTAATTGATCCCAGTAAATGTTTGCCAAGTTGAATTGAACAGGACCTAAAAGAGTAGATGGATTGTTTTTTGTCCTTGGAGTTTGTTTGTTAGATCGTTTAGTATTTACTTAGTATTCTAAAATGGTTAAAATTTATGTTCGTTAATAAGTAAAGTTATGGACCATGTTCTCTGAGAATTGTTGCCTTGGTAAAGAGAGTATACGTGGAAAAGGAAACGAAAATATGTTGACAGGAGCATTGGTTACAATTTGTGATCCTAAGAGAAAGAAATAGATTTGAGGTTTTGAACACTTACTGATGAGAACGTGGCCTGCAGCATTTTTTCCCTGAGTGTCACGTAAGCATTTCCAAATAGCAATACAGTGGGATACAAACCCTGAAATCCTGTACCGCACGGTGAAACCATTGTTTGACTCTAAAATAAAATAAGAAGCCAAACATGCAAAAGCCATCGCTGCTACATTCACATCTCCCTGTTAGACTTCAGTAGCTGTTGGTGAAATATCAACTCAGTATTCAACACTCGTGGCAACTCTGTTAAGTTAGTGGTTATGAGTTTTGTCTGTGTTTTGTTTCTTTAGACAAAGTAACATTTCTGCTTTGTTCTGTCCTCTGCCTATGACCTGTATGTACCTTTCCTCAGTAAAAAGATTCGTGGAAAATCACTTATAATCTCTAATCTTGAATGGGAATGGGAATTATTATCATGATGTCAATTTTATATTTGGTTCCAGGTCCAGCAGTTTAAGCAAGATCCACGGCCAACCACGTGTCTTCACTCTGTTTTCAACGCGCAGACAGGTGATGAGATCCTGTCCTGTGAGGAGTACGGTCACCTTCAGGTACAAAGACAAGCTCACAGACCTTCTTTTCTGCTTGTTCTCTGCGTCCTAGAGGCTCTGAGGCTAGTTACCATTTTTTAAAAGTATATTTCATAAATTCACAATACCAGTAGAAATGCACGTGAAATGAGGCATGAAATGCTCACCACCAGGCTGAGTTAGTTGTGATTGAATATCCAGCCTGACTGACCTCTCGGTCTGCAAGCAGAAAGGGCAGCTGGATAGATTCTAATACTCAGAACTATCTAGAAGGAGGAATCCTGGGCTTGTTTCAGTGACAAAAGCATGTCCTTGTTATCAAATTTGGAAGAATTTCAGCACTTAGGAGCGAGGGAATAAGAGACAATTGGCAGTGCTATACGGCAAATCAGAGGTTTCTGTTCCATGACGGTTCATTTTTCATATATCAGCTTTCAATCAAGCTAAAAACATCACTCACGTGAAATTCCAAAAGGCATCTGGAGTCTATAAATTCTCTTATGTAATATATTCAATTTGACACTGCTGCTAAGATTTGACACTGTAGGGTTTTCTGCTTTGTTTTTACTTCTTTTTCTCTCCCCTTTGTGTGCTGCTTTTAGCTGTACATCCTGCTGCCTTGTTTCTACGACACAAATAGTATATGTGCTATTTATCTTTAATGGATTTTCTTCCTGCGCATCATTTGGCTCTGTGACCTTTAGGACAGAATACTTACTATCATATACTTCTTGCTACAATATGAGTGTTTGCTTTTTATCGTTCCTCTCGAGAGAGATCCGAAATGTCTTACTTTAGGGAGACTCCCCTGCACACAGAAAGTGCTGTGTCCCATTTCTATACAGCAGAAACTCTTATACTCATTAGTGACCAGTTCCTTTGAGGATTATTATGACATAAATGTGTAGTGTCTCAACCTTTTCCTTATAATGATCACTTAATTAGGTTTTATGTACCTTTTGCCTTGATGAATATGTTTACTATCTGAAATAAGGTTTTCAGAAGTCAATGGCTCACGTATTTGTGTATTCCAGAAATTCAGCTCAGTGCCTGGCACATAGGGGGGTTTCAATAAATGCTGGTCAACCAGCTAGTTGGCAGCCCCTGTACAGGTTGTCACTTACTGATATTTTCTCACAGAAACACCCCAAAAGTCAGAGCAGAGAGCTGTTAGGTGTAGCCCTAAATTGCTGTCTGTAGGAATGAAATTTTTCCAAAGTCATTTCTGACAGGCCAGTGTCCGTGCTATAATAAAATACTCGGGCGCCTGACAGTGCACCGAAGCCTTTCTACATCATGTTCTGAGGAAGGTCACTCAAAAGTTTATGTCACTCGAAGTGACCTAAAACCAGAACCCGGTATCACTTTGTGTGGCCCCTCTGACCCCACTGGACAGTGAGGCCCAGGAGACCAGGAGACACCCAGGTGGTCCTGGTTCCTGGGAGAGCCAGCAGCAGCGCCAGGCCCTCGTGGAGCAAGACGCTCTGTCCACGCCTCCGTGTCGTACGTTTCCTGCCCCATCCTAACATTCTGTCCCTTATCAGGAGGGATAGAGGGGAGGCAAGGGTGACACAAAATTCCGTCTTGCTTTGTCTCTGTTTTTAATGCAAATTAGCAGTATCCTGGCGCGATAAAACATTTTCACTGCTTCTTACTTATTTGTTTATTGTGTAGCCGCTTTATGGGGATATAATTCACATGACATACAATTCACCTATTTAAATTGTATAATTCAGTGGTTTTAAGGACACTCATAAAGTTGTGCAGCCGCTGTCATAATCGGTTTCAGGACATGTCATCACTCCGTGAAGAATGTACGAATGTACTCATAGCAGTCACTCCCCACCCCCCCAACTCCCCAGCCCTGGGCATTTCCCATAAATGGAATCATAGTATGGGGGCTTTCCTGACTGGCTTCTTTCACTTAGCTCAGTGTTTTCAGGATTTGTCCATGTCCTAGTGTTTCTGTCTCACTGCTTGTTTACTTGAGACAGTTCACACGTCGTGTTCAGGATTCTGTGAGAGTCAACTTTTGTTAAAGTGGACGTTACTGTCTTCATTTTTTTGGTTTAGATGTTATAATGTCTAATACTGTTTTTAACAGACTAATAAACTAAAAGAAGAAAAAAGCTAATTTGTTTCTAAACTCATTTGTTCAAAAATGTATTTTAAATTACATGCTTTGCCATTGATTAAAATTAGCATGTCCCTGCAGTTGCTTTTATAAGTATTGTATTCTCTGAAAACAAGCCTGTTTTCAGGATGCACTGTTTATTGTTCATGGTGTGCTGGTGTATGTAGTCCCAATGTCTTAGTGGCCAAGTAGCTTTTTCATTTACATCTGTTTGAAATGGATTGGCATTACATAGCTGCCTGTGGTGCAGAACTATTCCAGTGTAGGGGTACTTCAGTCCCAAGTTGGAAGATAAATCTTTGAAAACAAATGTTCTAGAAACACCTGCTAGAAGTTCTGCTTGTAGCCATTTCCCTCATCAGGTGTTAACCATCACAGTGAATTTGAGGATTTTAGAGTTTTATATGCAAAGCTGGGATTTTATTATGAGCTAAATCCACAGCTCCTTTATTTCACAGTAGCAAGGGAAATCGTTTTTATGTGCCACTATTAAAGCAAATGACTTACAGTTAGCTTTCACATTTCATTTCATAATATTTTTGTTGTTTCCTTTAACTTTGTCACTTTGCTATTTGTTTTCAGATAAATGCGGTCTCACTCTATCTCCTTTACCTTGTGGAAATGATCTCCTCTGGACTTCAGATAATCTATAACACTGACGAGGTATGATTTCTTCAAATTCTTTAGAACTCAGTAACATCTCTGAGAATACCTTTTTTTTCTTTTTTACTTTTTTAAACTTACTTTTAGTCTCATAAAAATGGATTATTCTTAAATTCATATAGTCAGATACTGGATTTGAGATATTGGATTGAGTAATACATTCAAGATTCCTGTTGATCCAACGTGGGCCCGGCTTGTTGCAGAACTGAGAAATATCTTTCTATCTCCAAAGTCTTAGACTTATGTAACATTGTATGGGCATTTGAGATTCCAAATCTTATCATCTGGTGCAAAACAGTGCTTTATATTTTTCTTAATTCTTAAGATGCACAGTCCTCATGAACAGTAAGAGATACGTCATTGAAGAATTATAGTTGAAACATTGGCAGGATTTAAATTTTCTTTTTGTATGGTACAATATTAGGTTCTCATTTTAGGCTTTACATTAGAATAACCATGTGTAACCGTATTCATAGTAGTAACGTAATAATCAGATGAATTTCAACATGTTAAAAAAGTGTTGGTAAGCAGGTAGGCATTTGGATTTCAAATGGTACCTAATTGTTCTCATAAATATCTGAAGATCCTGTTACTGCACGTGTCCTTATGTTTCATTCCTTTTCTTTTAGGTCTCTTTTATTCAAAACCTTGTGTTTTGTGTAGAAAGAGTTTACCGTGTGCCTGACTTTGGTGTCTGGGAAAGGGGAAGCAAATACAATAATGGCAGCACAGAGCTACATTCGAGGTAACTCGCTGATTTCTGAGTGTTGTTGTTGTTGTTGTTTTTTTTTAATTTTAAATGTGTGCATTTAAATATGAATAAAAATCAGAGTATTAGATTAGAACTGTGGTTTCTATAATTTTCATCTATTTTTTTCTGTATGTGATACAGATGAAATTCACTTAAAATTAAAGCAAAAGAGCCTGTCTGGGTGCCCATAAACAGATGCAGGAAAGGAGCAGGGTATTTTTCCCAGCCTCCCAAGGTGTCCCTGCCTGCATATCAGCCTCCCATCCACGGTTCAGCCAACTCATTTGCTTTCTCTTCTTTGCAGTGATGAGCTTTGAAAGACCAAGTACATTCAAACTGCCAAACACCAGCGTATGTGCATTGCATGTGAAATTCCCTTTCATTATAGAGCTGATTTTTATCCTGTTAAGATGTTTTTATCTTTTATATAAAACTTAACATTCATTGTTTTCTGTAAGAGGTGTGATCAGCATCTTGAGCTGTAGTTTAGTTGGTTTGAATAAACAGCAGCAGCGGATGACTGATGTTAATAGTTTATGAATTTCACTTACTCGTTAGGGTCAGGGAAATAGCTTTAGTGACTCATTGCACCTTTCAAATATTCTAAATTTATGCCCAGGAGGTCATTATTTAACTAAAAAGTGTAGCTCAATTAATCCTATCCATTTCACACTGAAAGATTGAAGAATTTAAAGGTTATTAACTTTAGGTCAGCTTAGATCACTGAAACTTAAGTGAAGTAGAGAAAGAATTTAGGAAACACTGGTTAAGAGGAATCTGCAGCTCTGTACTTTTTTGGATAGAAGGACTAATCACACAAAAAATTAAGCTGGTATATTTAATAAGCGAAAGACTGGCTCGAGATCAGCAGTTGTATCACGTCTCTAATGCCTCAGTTTTCTTATCTATAAAATGAAGGTAGTGATAGTTTCTACTTCATAAAGTTGTAATGATTGTGTTAACATTTTATATTTGTGTGTGTGTGTGTGTAGCATTTGAATACCTGGCATGAGTAAGCACTAGAATACAAGTGTACGCTCACATTTCAGAATATTTTAATAACGAAGATTGAAACAAAAAGGACCTTCGGATTAACTAATATACAAACACCTTTCTATAAATTTTATGATTCATATGGGACATTTTTATAATAGAGGGCAGACCAGCAGCAATCAGTGGAGGAGTCAATGAAGTAAAGAAATAATATGTGGGAAAGTTCAGTTCAGATATAAAACAAATTCTGGCAAATAAAAAAACAGGAAGATATTGTTATATTTCAGCCGTCATCCAAATTAAGTTCTCAATTTCCAGATTATCAGTCAAATTGTAAGAAAGTGGATTTGATTAGAAAACGTAATTTAGTATTTATGATTTATCAGCCCCTTCCGCTTTTTAATGAGCAGACATTATTTTCAGTATAAAATATTTGGAGTAGGGGTTTTTCTGTTTATAAAAAGAGTAGCACAGTAAGTCCTCACTTACGTCCTCGTTGTTGATGGGTTCTGGGAAACTGCAGCTTTAAGCAAAACGACATAACGAAACTAATTTTAACACAGGCTAATTGATATAAACAAAAGTTCAGTTCCTACAGCAGATTTTTGGTCACAAAAACATCACCAAACTGCTATATAAGGACCCCAAACACTTCTCAGATAAAACATTGAAAGCAATTGGAGCTTTACATACGCTTAGGAAAGATGAATAAAAACAAGTAAGGTAATGATTTTCCGTTCAGGGTGCAAGGTGGGACCCCACCCTGGTCAGGGCTCCCTTCCATCACAGGACCACTCACACCCACACTCACTCATCCTGGGACTGTGGAGACACTTCCACCTCCTAACGTGCACAGCTTCGGGATGTGGAAGGAAACCCGATACCCCAGAGAAAACCCACGCAGACATGAGGAAAACATGCAAACTCCAGTGGCCCTGCTGGGAACTGATATTTCTTTTTCTCACCAGTGTTACAATGAAATGACATTGAGTGAAACAATGTTATTTGAGGACCTGCTGTAAACACAGAAAGAACCTTGGGTAGAAGTTACCATGAACTCTAGAAAATGAGGGTGCTGGAAGGTCCCTAATGAAAAAAAAGAGGCTGCAATTTGTTTTCCTGTAACTAAGGTGCCAGTCTTTACATTGAACCATTAAAGATTTTATTTCAAGGCTTGGGAGTTCATTATGTGATGTGCTTTGCTACCCTTTGCATGCAAAATTAATGTTACTTTTTGCAGGCAAATTTTATTGGAATAGATGGGAAGTGAAGTTTGTCATTTAGATTTGGTTTTATAGATTTAATGTTTTTCTTCTAATTTTCCATAGTATAACACTTTACAATTCCCCAGAATAACTGTAGACATTTTCTTTCCCCAAATGTTTCTGAGCTAATCTCCACAGCCTGTTTTGGATGTGTCACTTCTGGGTCTATTTTGAAACTGCAGGAGAACTTGGCGCTCATGGATGCAGTGATGGCAGTGGTGGTGGGAGGCCAGGATCTTTTTGTGCTCATGCCTGGGTCGTGGAACATAGGGGTGCCACCAACCAGGGATTAAGTCACAACTCTTAGTCTGTTGCTTCTGTAAGACACCCCAGAACTGTCTATGCCTAGTTGGATCTGATCTTTACTGCTTTGTGCGGTGTCCGTGTTAGATCCGTAAGCTTGAAACAGTGTACAGTAATTCTTGCTGTAAGTACTCGCTGCCCTTTGCCCTCGGACTTTCTGTGCCACTCTCCCTCTCTCTCTGTGCTTCGCAGGAGTCAGAGAGAACAGATCATAATCTGGGATTGTGATACCTTGGTGCACCCTAGGGCACTGGCCATGGTGACTGGCTTGGTGACTGTCCCTTCCTTCCCTTCCTACACTGGGCACAGTCCTTCTAAAATGCACTCTGATCAGAGAAGAACACAGCCCCAGGCGCCCAACATACACACACACACACACACACACACACACACACACACACACACACACTATTCTGAACTCAGAGGCTCCCTCTTCAGCATCCGTGCTCAGTAGTCCTTTAATAATTGCAACCAGTGACACTGTACAGCTAAGAATATCTAAGTTGTTTTACTGTATCACGCTGCATTTGAAAGTCTTAAAGAGCTTTTCTAAAGTTTGAAAGAACAGCAGCGTGTACTCGCTCGTAAGTTTCAAGGACATCTTCATTTGCTAGTCAGTGCAGCTTGATTCAGCATAACGCTTTGGGCAGGCCCTTCCTGAGCTGCCCTTTTCAGACCCAGGTTTGCTGGCATCCCTTTTCGGTCAAGTTCTGGAAGTATTTACTATTTCTTAGGTAACCCCGTGACTGTTTTCTGACAGGTGATGTCATTACACTTGTCCGAACCCCATTCGAGCAGGAGCCTCACCCTTCGCGGGCTTTAGTTTAAGGATGCGTTGCTCTAAATGGACCATGATTCTCTTCAAATGTTTCCTAAACAACCATTCCCTGCTCTCCTGACTTCTCTGTTCACTTGGCTCTTCTCAGACTCCTTTCAGTTTCTCCTCGGGTGTCTGGAACTCTCTCAGATTCTCCGCTATTCTCTTATTTCTTCTCGAAGTCTTTTAATAAATGCCCATGTATTTAAAAATCATATATTACCTGATTATTTACATTGCCTTCGTATATCATTTTGGTGTCTGTTTATTGTCACACTAATTCTTTACCCCCAGAATTACATATTCAAGTAATGTTCTCAGCCGCTCCAATATTAGCTCACACATTTTAATTTTTATATGTCCCTCTCCTCATTTATGTAAGGATATTCATACTTCTTAGGGCCACCTTTAAGCCCTTTAAACCCAAGTCCTTTGTTTTGGCAAAGAGATGAGTCTTCTATAAATTGAATTGAATCCCAAACATAACTTCGAATTTTTTTGGCTATGGGAAGCAAAAAGGAAACTGTACTTAATAAATTAGTAATGTGGATATATGTCCAAATGGAAAGAAGAGTTTTTGAAACATTAACTGCTAAATTTTACATTTCACAACATAATTTCAGATTTTACTTTCTTAATTCTTATATTTGCAAGATCGTAGAAGCAAAGCGAATTTAAATCTGATTTTGTGAGGGTTTTTTTTGACGGTTTTATGTTCTGTTCTCTTGGCTTTTCCAATAAGGAAAGCCATAACTAAAATGTCAGATGAGTAACCATCACAGCACCACTTTACTCAGCTTAAGATGCTTTTAGTGACCATTTTATTCCACACAGTGCTTTTTATCTAAAGTAACTCCTTAATCTTCTTCAGACATTTTTGATATTCCAGTTTTTGAGCTAGAATAGAAGCATCTATCCATCCATTCTGCTTCATGTATTTTTGCCCTACTGAACAATTCACGCACATCCACTAAAACCGTAGTGCTGTAACGTCCTTTTTCTTTTAGGAAGTGTGATTGGGTAGCTCGGGGATTTAAAGCATCATGTTAATGAGCAGGGGATTGTGAATTTAGTTCCTATGTTTGCCATTCATTTTGGGGGGATTACATGGTGGGTTATAAATCACCGAGTCCAAGCCCATCATCTTTTGTAGAAAAGCTTTGATTTATGCAACAGATCACCTTATTACAAACTATCTCTCAAGCAGACATCACTTTATTTTAAGCTCTCTTAAGTGAATGTTGAAGTAACACCTTGCAAAAATCAAATTGGTGAATGTTCTATTGATAATAGTTACCTAATATTCACATATTCAAGAGCTAAGACTAATTTAGTTTTCTGAGACTATCTTGTGCTAGTAAAATATTTTTAATTCTTACAACATTATGTATTACATTCACTAGTAAAATGTAAGGTCACGTGAGGAGTGTTTCATTTTCTAAATAGCTTGCTGTTGCCAGAGATTTAAATATCCAGTGGGTAATAAAATAACATATTTGTACATTTCAGTTAAGTCCAATTATTTAACCAATTGCATCGGGAAAGAAAATTAAAGTGGAAGGAATTTGACATTTACTCGAGGCCAGTACGGTGTTCGTTTCTGTTTAAATGCTTTATGTAGAAGACAATTTCCAAATCCATCCCTCAGCTGTCTTTTGGCTCCATTGTTAAAGACAGATCCTTGGGCTAGCTACACTGTGCATCTCCTCCAGTACACAGTTTCTTATGTACTTGCCTTTGAAGAAGTTATTTTCTCTCACTTCTCAAAATACTGCAGTGTCTTGCTAGCAGATGTTCCTCACACTGTAAGTGGAGGTTTTCTGATATTACTCAGCTAAGAACATGTAAATCTGTGTGCCCTGGGCTAACAGGGATCTCATGGGACGTAAGGAGCACATTGTTAAGCAAGAGCGTGAGGTAGCCATGAGTGTCTTGCATGAAATGTCGGCCTACGTGACACCTAGGAGCTGTCCAGCACGTAGGTTCTGATATTCTGGATTCCTCGCTCAGGTCCTGCTCTGTTTCCCTTTGTAGTATGCGAGGCGGCTGTGATTGGCCTCCTCGCTCTGGGGCGTCAGAGTTAGGGGCCTGACTTAGGTTCTTCCCTGGTTACCTATTGTCACAAATAAGCCACTCCAAATTGGAAGCACAGACAGCAATCTTGTGCCATTATTCGTTCTCATGGTTCTGAGGCTCGATGAGGCGAAGCTGGGTGGTTCATGCTTAGGTTCGCTGTGTGCTTGCCGTCAGCTGTGGCTGGGCTGCAGTCGGCCTGAAGGCGTCCTCACTCAGGGGTAGAATGTTGCCTGGGACCCTGGCAGGAGCTGTGGGCCGAAAAGCCTGTATGAAGTTTTTCCATACAGGCTTCCGTACAGCATGGTGGTGGTGTTCCAAGGTCAAGCATCCCAAGGGTGAGGGCCAGATGGGAGCTGAAACGTTTCCCATCTATTCACTCTCCTGTAATAAAAATCATGCTCACCTGAGAACATGTCATGTAAACAATCCATAGGAAATGTAGGTCATGATGACATGAATAGCGTACAACAGTGGTTCTCAAATGTGTTCAAGCTCCTGAAAGGCTTTGTAACACTGATTCCCAGAGAGGAGTGAGAACTGGCATTTCTAAACAGTTCTGGGGTGATGCTGCTTCTCTGGGGATCCCACTTTGTTAGTCACTGCCTTAGAGAAAAGCAGACATGATGACAGATCATTAATTTTAAATGCTATTAATGGTACATGCAGTTGCTTTTAGAAAAAATATTGCTTTAAGTAAAATACAGTGGCTATTAGGTCTAAAATACTTAAAAGTTGATAATTAGAAGATGACAATGTCATATTTTAATGAAATTTGAGCCTTCCCATTTTTTAGCACTATAGTATGTGCAATTTGAGAATCCCAAGGAGTACACATTTTATTATAAAGAGAAGAAAATAGCAAGAAATGAGAGCTATGGTGATCAGTTGTTTCGTAAGCATAAAATAATACCTATATTATTAGTCCCTGAGCAGCGGGTATTTGAATGGATATATTAATCCACACTCATGGTAAATGTATGACGTGCGAGATCTTTTTAAGGCTCAGAGTTGACGTCAGAAAAGCTCTTTTATATTGATCTAAGCTAACGATGCCTGAGCTGGTTATTACTGTGTGTGTCCTCATAATACACCTTCCTCTAAAGTCCATGCTTTTTTTCCCCTGAGTTAGTGAATATAAATGATTCTGGAATTAAAACCACTCCCATCAATAGTATGACCATTTGTCTAGATCAAGCTGAACTTAGAAATATTTTTCCCGAAAGATCACTAACCATGAAAAAGAAAAATTAAAATACTGAAATGTCAGACTAAAGTCTCTTAGATATTCTTCTTATTACGGAAGTTGTTATAAGTGTTCATAAAGAAACTTGCTTGTGAATATTCATCAGATAATGGTTCTTATTTTTGTAGCCAAATATATCAGAGTTATAAAGTATTTTCTTTTCTCTTTCAGCTCTATTGGCTTAGCAAAAGCAGCTCTGGAAGCAATTAATGGATTTAACCTCTTTGGCAACCAGGTAAAAAAAAAAAAAGAAAAAACAGTCATAGCAACAACAAAGTTGGATTCTCTTTTTGGAATTATGGGTTTAATTAATTTGGCCATTCATTAACCAAGTCATTCCTTATGATTCAAGAAGATCTGAAATTTATGTAGCTCATGGTTGAACAAGCTTCCCTTTGAATATAATTTGCCAGTTAAATTTTAGTTTTCTAACTAAAAAACATTGCTTAATTAAATAAAATCTCTTGATAAAGAATTCTCATTATCTTTGTTCAATAACTTTTCCCTCAACTCTCTTGATGAGCTTTCACATTTTAAAATATTTCTGGCTTTACATACCATGTATTTTCATGTCAGTTCTCATGTTGATTTCAATTTAATGTATATCCGTGTCTACCTCTTGTAGAGGGGAATTTGTGTAATGTGTACACCCAGAGAGTTGTAAGTTTTGATCCTAGCTTAACCCTCAACTGGCTGTAATCATGTGTCTAAATCTCATATTCTTTGGAATAAAAGGGAAACCCTGAGGATTGCCTTCAATTTTTATAAGATCTTTGACCAGTTTTTATACCTCATCCAGCGACCATGGATTGAGTTGTTGATAGAAAGTAATAAAATGTAAGCATACAGTTAACTTCCCTAGATCAAGAAGTAGGCTAATTTTCTTTAGCAGTTTTTATAAAGATTTCTAAGATGGAAGGGCAAAGAAAGATATTATAATTAACTCTAAGCTATTAAAATGCTGTCAGTAAAGATACATTTTAGGATGTTATACAGACATGTGAAATGTGACATGGCTTTTGTTATGGCAATTTTAATACCATGTAGCTCAAGTTTTACTTTAAGAAAGTTCCAACTTGGAGTGTGGCAGCACTCCTTATGTACAAACTCTTCTCTTCCCACTCCACCTTCCCCTGGAGGGTGGTCTCTGCTTATATCCAAGACATGAAGAATGAAGAATGACACAGACATGAAAGGACTGGGAAGAGGGGAGCAACATCTCATTCTGGGGGCCCAGGAGGTGGCTATAAATCACCCCCTTCACACACTCTTCCTCTCTCAAGCCCTCTGGCTGGAGAAATGGAGGGATCAGAGCTCATGCGGATTTAGGAGTATGTGAGCCTGTGAAAACCATGTGTATTAATGTTGTGCCTCTCCCGGAGATTCCTGGAGCCTCTGGCCCTGATCTCTTGGCTTGTAGGAACATTTCTCTCCCTGAAGAGTCAAACTTGTGGAAATCCCCCATGTATATTTCAATATTTTTCTTTCCTTTTCCTGCCTCACTATCAATACATTCGTTTAAATGTGTGAATGTGTGTATAAGTGTGTGTGTGTGTGTGTGTGTGTGTGTGTGTATTAGGGAAAATGAGACAGAGAGAGAGAGAGAGAGAGAGAGAGAGAGAGAGAGATGGATAGATAGGTAGGAAGGAAAGAGTAGGCGGGCAATAAGGCATAGGAATGGCATTGCAGTTATTCACAATAGCCAAGATATGGAAGCAACCTAAGTGTTCACTGATGGATGAATGGATAAAGAAAATGTGATGTGTATATGTATACACAGTAAATATTATTTAGCCACAAAAGAATGACATCTTGACATTTGCAACAACATGGATGTTCTTTGAGGGCATTATGCCAAATGAAATAAGTCAGAGAAAGACAAAGACCAAGTGAGCTAACTGAAGTGTGGGATCTAAAACAAAACAAATGGCAGATGAAATAAAATTTCCAAAGCCAATCAGATATTCTGTACGACACATACTCATAAAACACCCTTTCATAGTCCTGTCTTTAATTGGAAAAATGATGGTACTGACCAAAGAGCAGAGGCTAGAACCTAAAAGGTGAGGACTAGGGAGGTTGCTCATGTCACACCAAGTGTGCAAAGCAATGCAGACTACCCAGCTTCTGCAATCTGCAGGCTCACAGTTAATGTGTCTGATACTTTAAAGTAGGTGATAATTAATTCCATACGTACGTCCTCCTTGATGACATTTTAAAAGCTATTCCTATTCAGAAGCCATATGCCTGAAGCACGGTCTGTTTTTTAAGACTGGAAACAATGTAGTTACCTAGCCTTCGACCTCAGTGTTAAATCCGGTGATGTTATGAGATTTTTTTTCCCCTTGTGCATGTTTCTTAGAGGCTCTCAGAGAAAGAGACCCAAACAAACACTTCGATGAATTTAGATAAATAAGCCATTTATTTGTGGCTAGAAAATAGAAATTGGCTGTTTACATTAATTAAATAATGGCAAGAATTGCCAAATTTTCCATTGAACTTCATTATGTATAAATTATCCTACTTAGAGTGTATCTTTAAAAATTCAGCTGAAAGCAGACTGATAGGGCTTGCAATTACCTTGATCATCAGCCTAAGGGTCAATGACAAGTCCTATTATTTTGTGGACTGACAGGCTTCTAACATCCCATACCCACTCCTTTCTCCATTGTTTTGTTCCAACACCCCTACTTGCGCCCCTTTCGCCCGAAACTCAGATCCTCACTCTGGGCCTCACCTTTCCCACGAGGTACCCCGAGTTACCTATTTTGTTTTCTCCTGTTATCTTTACAGGTTCAGTATCGTTATTGTTCTTTCCTCTGAGCCACTCACTGGTATATGGACAGCCTGTTTGCTTTGTTTAATAGTCATGTGGTTCAGGACTCTGTATCACCTGGGTCAGCTCCTCAAGGACAGAGGTCAAATCCTGTTCGTTTCCCGCAGAGCAGAGAACACATTATTACTCTGACAATGGCGGCTACTGCACAAAGCTTTGTTAAACCCGCTTTTGTGAGTAGAGAGAAGTAGAGAGTGACAAATAATAGAAAGGACATTTTAGCATTAATCTGGCTGTTGAGATACAGCCTTAATCATTCCTTGTTTGTTGATTTGTTTGTCAGAGTTAAAAGAGATTTAAGAACTGATATTATGAGTGAGAAATTCTATTTTATGAGCTCAGATTCATGTACGAACATGGATTAACAGGAAAAATATGCATGTATTGAGTCTGATATCTGGATCTAGGGCCTACTACTACTAGATTCTTTTTGAATTTCAGTCTAGGTGATCCATTCATTAGAGGTATTTTAGTTTCAGGGTGAATGCATCTTCAGTGTTGGTGAGAATTGGGATGAGATTTAGAAGGTAATATTGAACCAACATAATTTTTATCCTAGTTTTCCTCTTCCTTTCCCCATGTATTTTTCTGAGTATTCTCTTGTAATGGAAGCAGTCTTTGTATTCCAATTTCATTCTCTTTGATTTTCAAAACACACGTATATTAGATTCTCCTATCTTTATATTTTAATCAAATAGTTTTTATATCCATAATTCTAGATTATATCTAAATTTGTTGAGTTTGATCGTATAATCAATGTTCTTTATTAGGACCATACAATGAGATTTTATGAATCGGAGTTAGTTTTTGCGTTATTCCTGGTCAAAAATGTTAGCTAAACTAGTATTTGTATTAAAATAAATATCTGTAACTGATCAGTTGTCTGGTAATCAGTACATTTTGATTTAAAAGAGAACTAAGGAAAAATAGGGATAATATAAAAATAACGTTTATTTTTTATGATAGTAATATTAATATATTTATTGCAAGAAAGTTGAGAAATACTGAAAGAATAAAAAAGGACATTCAAATCTCCTGTAATTCCACACTCAGGTGCAACCAGTGTTAGTTTATTGTGAATTTTCTTAATGCCCAACTTCCTACAAGTGCTTTTTTCTTAATTTAGGAAATGTTTTCTCTTTCTCGTTCCAGGGCTGCTCTTGGTCAGTTATTTTTGTGGACCTCGACGCTCACAATCGCAATAGGCAGACTTTGTGCTCACTGCTCCCCAGAGAGTCAAGATCTCACGTGAGAAGTTTTTGTAATAAATTAATATGAGCTACCATTCGCAATTGTTAACCTTTGATAAACTTTTATGTGCCCATAGTACCCCACTGCAGATTTTTCTAGGGGCTATTTGGGGCTCTATTTTTAGAAAGCACCCAAGATGGAATAAATTAATTATTTAAAAATAACTACTGTATAGAAGTAATACAAGATTTTGACAAAAGGAAAAGAAAACCCACAACCCAATATGCAAATAATAATATAATATCCACTCATTACATTACCACTCAGTTATAATCTTAGGATGACAACAATTGTGTTTATATGTTCCCATATATTTTATTTACACATATTTTTACTTTATAAAACTGAAGAATATTGTTCATAATGCTTGACAGCCTGGTTCTATGAGCACACATGTTTTCGTATCAATTAGCATTTCTATAATATAAATTTTAATGGCTGCTAATTTACTCACCTAATTGTTGGACATGTAGGTTGTTTTGTGTTTTTCACCATCATAAACGAATTGTTATGACAAACTAGGTTGTAATAGCTACTTACTGACGTCAAATTTTTACACGCTGCCTTAATTAGCATCTTCAAGTTTGCATTCAGTGTTGAAACTTGAACTCCTTATTAGTGAACAAAGTTTCATCTCCTCCGTACGCGTCACCAAAGCAGCTCAGGTAGCATCTGCTGTCTCTCCGAGCGCAGCGGTCTCACTGGCAGTGAGATCCCGTCACTGACTTCACTCCATGGTTCTCTTGGGCTGTGTGGATCGTGCCACTGTAGACACTGACCTGCCCTTCTGTGCTCACTGCCTCAGAACACAGATGCCGCCCTGCTCCCCTGCATCAGTTATCCTGCATTTGCCCTGGATGACGAAGCTCTGTTTAGCCAGACTCTTGACAAAGTGGTTAGAAAATTAAAAGGAAAATATGGATTCAAGCGTTTCTTGAGAGATGGGTATAGAACATCATTGGAAGATCCCAACAGACGCTACTACAAACCAGCTGAAATTAAGGTACGAAAACATACCCCTTCCCAGGTGGCATCACAGAGTGGGAGAAGCTCTCTGACTGAGGAGGCGACTTCCTGGGTTGGGATTCTGGCTCTGCCACTTACTAGCCTTGGGCAAGTTACGTAACCTCTGCCTTAGCTCAGCTCCCTGGAGAATCCATCAAGCCTTTGTTGAAGCACCTCTTTTCTCATAAAGCCTTCTCTGACCCCTAGGCAGACTCAGGTGTTTTGTCCCCTGTGTTCCTGGCATAGCATGTATATAGACATTTCATAAGGTACTGCAGTTGGTTATTTACATGTCTGCCACCTCAGTAGGCTGTGAGCCCCTGAAGGCAGGTTCTCCATATTTTTGTCTTCCTAGCCCTCTGTCTAGAGGGTACCGGCCATTACTATCAGGTTGGTGCAAAAGTAATTGCGGTTTAAAAGGTTACAAATAATTGCAAAAACCGCAATTACTTTTGCACCGAACCTGATAGTAACTATCAATTGAATGAATGACTTCTGTGTGATGGATTAAATGAATGAGTTTTTGTATAATAGGAGTTCTGAGAAATTTTTTTAAGAAAGAACAATGAAACTACTTATAAAATCAGTCTAATTTTGTTATAACTATAAATAAATCTTTTATGTATATCCTAACTATAATTGTTCTAAGTAATGTAATTGTTCTGACTAATCTAATTGCTCTAATTGTTAGTGGAATTTTGAATATTTTATTTTCCGTTTTAGCTATTTGATGGCATTGAATGTGAATTTCCCATATTTTTCCTTTACATGATGATTGATGGTAAGTGAGCTCTTCTGTTGAAATTCAAGCTATAGGATATAAATGTTCGAAAGAAGAGCAGAAATGAAATATGACTCCTTTCAGCTGGCAAAATAGACTTCACCTCAGTGATTTTCACTTCTTTGCATTTTTATATGCTACCCTTCTGCTTTCTGAGTGAATGTTAAATCAGCTAAAAAACGTAAAAAATACTTTGAATTACTTTTTAAATGATATAGATATATTTTCATATTTACAAAGAAGATTTTTTTATGAATTGAAATCTTTGAACACTGCAATCTGTGACATTGTGAATATTGATAACTTTTAAACTGAAGAAGAGAGAAATTTCAATTAAAATTCAGTTTTCAATTCTAAATGGTAACAAGACCTTCTAAAATTGGTTTCCTGGAAAAATATCACATGCATATTTGCATTATCCCTTTTCAATTTTATTTTTATCATTGACATAGAAAATTACCAAAGTCATTATAGGGCTAATAGATCTTTCTAAGGTAAAATTTCTGTGGTGCTGAGGGAGCTCAGATGCTATTGGATTTTATGTTTTACATTCTAGGAGTTTTTAGAGACAAACCCAAACAAGTAAAGGAATATCAGGATCTTTTGACTCCGGTGTTGCATCAGACCACAGAAGGTATAGTTGGATTGTTTTTTCAAGAAATTCTTCTTATTAATATTTTCTTAATGTTCCTTTGAAATGTATAAATGATTCCTTTTAAAAGAACAATTTATACTAAATTGAAGAAATAAATGGGGCCTTGAATGAATTAGAAAGAATAATCTATTAATTTGTTATAGTAAATTTGTTTTCATAAAAGGAATTCATTTAGCAAGATGGGAAGGTGATGAATGTAGGTGGTCGTAGCTCTCATAACTGCAAAATGGTTTGCCAGGTGTGTACAGGTTCCTCCTCTGTTAACTACTGTGTGACCCCTTTACTCCGTGTAGTACGACAGTAATATAAAGTGACGCTTTCTATCCAGGTCACCAGAAATGCCGTGTTCAGGTGAGCGCTGCCCACGTCTGAGGGCCGCCCGCCCTCGCCAGAAGGCACTGCCATTGCCAGGAGCACTCTGGCTTCCTCTCTGGAGTTACCTCTGGGGCTGTTAGCGTGTGATTTTGAATGTCTGCCATGGTGCTAAAATGGCAGCCTCTGAGGGTGGATTTGATAGTTTAGAAATGATCAACGGCCCATTCTCTGAGTAGTAGATTGGTTTCAGTGAAACACCAGCAGGGCCCAGAAAAGAACATAAGTAATTTTTCTGTAGGACTAGAAAACTAATTTTCAAAGACATTCCAGAGAAGAAGTTCCAGACATCTCTGGTGTTTGGAAGTGTTGATAAAATAAGAACATATTCTCATGAGTGAGCATCTATGAAAACATTTATCTGGAAGTTAGAAATTAATCATGTGTTGGTGCAAATTGGATGGTCCTTGTGGATGCGATACACAAACTGGCAGCCACGGCCTCGAGCCCCCTTCCTATCTCACATGAAATTGGTGATATTCTGCAAGTATCTTAGAGGCACTACTTCACATTACGTGTTACCCTTTAAAATACTCATGATGTTAAAGTAGTGAAATGTTTATGGGTAAACATTGGATTCAAAATTCATATTAATTTTTAAACCCAGGTACTTAATGTCTTTATGCTCCACAGCATCATGGTGAATATGATTCATAACATAATGACCATAACATAATGACTGTAATAACATAATGAATATCATGTTTGAAATCCCTCGACTCAGACCTGTGAGTATCAGCGTAGGTCGCTGTGCACTGCGGTGGTCGTTTCGGCTGTTAGGTCGTTTAGTGCCACTCTTGAGGCTTCATCACATTCAGAAAGTGATGTCTGAACTAGTCTCTGATGTTTCTAGTGACTTTAGACACAGAGATCACAACTGACTGATGCATGAAGAAAGAAGCAAATTTTAAGGAAACCTGTGCAATTTTATTAGGAAAATTAAGTTTACCATGGGCTGATACTGCAAAAGAGTCTTAGAATGTTGTTGTGTTCCCCTTCATCGCATTCACAAAAATTCTGGTCTTTAAATAATAATTTTTATTTTCTACCAAGGAATATTTTTAAATAGGTTGGTCACCAGAGAAGATGGATTTTTTCTCTTCAGTGATATTAAATAGTAGAGAATGGGCTTAATGTTTAAAATGGGGATTTCTTTGCTCTAAGCAATGGCTCAGGGTTATAATTCTTCATTTAAGATTCCACGGCATCTCATTTGTAAACCCTCCACAGACTAATCCTATTAAATGCAGCTTCTGCTATGGCTCTAAATATTTGTGTACAGTATATTTATTGATTTCACTTAAAGGTGTTAAAATTAAATGTTGTTAAAGGAGATTATATACACACTGTTGGCTAAAGCATAACGTAAGAAAGCTGTCCAATTAGTGTTTTAAAATCAGGATGCTTCTTCCACATTTTTCACTGGCAGTTTCTGAAAGGAACCACCGTATGCAGTTTTCTATGGCCTGTTGGATCTGTTATCTCCTGTACAGCTCTTCCCTCTCTCTGCTTTCTAATCACTGCAATTTCTTGAAGGGAAGCTTTGGGGAGGACACTGATTTGTTGTGTTTTAAATATTTATTTTTGAAATCCATAGGTTATCCTGTTGTGCCAAAGTACTATTATGTGCCAGCTGATTTTGTAGAACATGAAAAAAGAAACCCTGGCAGTCAAAAGCGATTTCCTAGCAACTGTGGCCGTGATGGAAAACTATTTCTTTGGGGACAAGCCCTTTATGTTATCGCAAAACTCCTGGGTAAGTGGAGAAAGTTGGGGACCTTTTTTCCCCCTTGTTATCAAGCCCTTAGAAGTAAGTATGCCTTTGCTGACATTTTTCTTGGCTTTGGGCAGTGTTCATGCTGTGAAGAGGTCCTGGGGGAGTGTCTTAGTATGTAAAAGTATATAAGTATGTCTATTTCCCTGTCAGATCCACTTAGGCAGCCACAGTCAGCTTAGCGGGTCGGTTTCAAGCAGAAGGCTATGGGAACTTTGATTTACTTCCATATACTGTAATAAAATTTCATATGACAATCATGTTTGGTCATAGCTTGCCAAAAGGAATTGGTTGTCTCAAAATTCTCTTCCTTCTAATAAATACATGTTGGCAATTTACTCAGTTAGCTAGAAGTTTAATGGAAGCATTCTTCGTCATTCTTTGGAGAATTATTTTCAGCTTCTCCTAAAACTACAGCTAAATGGGAATATACTTTGGACACATTGAAATGAAGCCTAATTTAACAAACCAAAAAGAGTATTATGCACTTTCCTGTACCATTCCTTGCTAAAATTTCAGATATTATTAGCATTTCCATCACAAAGGTTATCACGTCCATCAGAATTCCTTTATGTTAACAGGTTATGGAGCGGGCTGATTGTAGATACTATACCTGCATGAAAAGAACTGCTTGCAGTGTGAGAAACTGTTAGTGTCTTTGTTGTTCTGGTATTGCTGCATAAATGCTAAATTTGTGCTGTAAGAATCCTCATCTGTGCTTCCTTTTGTTACATTCCGTTAGAGAGAATATTTCAAAGCCCAAACTTCCACCTCGAGCTTTACACAAATAATACATAAGAGCAAACAGAAGCTAACCAAAGAGGAGAGAATTAAGTTAATGCTGTTTTCCATTTTCTCGTTTTCTAACTGTATTTTCTGGGTCTCCATGTAAACGTAATGCTAATTTAAGAAACTGTAGAACAATTTTCTTCCTTTAAATGGACAGCTTTCTGATATGGAATTCATATTATTTATACAGATTTTGCTTTTATATTTTCTGAAAGAAAACAAATTCATACATGAAGTAGTTTTCGTAGAATCAAGCCAAGCTAGTAAGGTTATCTCTGGTTAGAATGCTGTTTTTATCTCATTAGCATAAATACAAAGAAGCCTTGGTGATCCTCACAGCTAAATAAAAAACACTATAGCAGAGGAGTAGTTAACCTATGTAAGGATGAGAATTTTAGCATCAGAGTCATAAGTTTCTGTGTACTACACTTGGAATTGACAAATGAGCAAGATGAAACCCTTCTGTGGTTCTGAGGCTGAACACAGGTACCTGGGATATAGAATTTGAGGTCTGAACCTTCATCCTGCTTTCTGGGCTACACCAGCCTGAGGGCGATACAGCTAGAAGGAGTGCTATTTGAGCAAAGCCTCTGGATAAAATTAAGAAATCTAATGAATTGGGAATGCAGAATTGACCATACTTTACATAAGCAAGTTGAGCTTACAAAAAAGAAAAAGATTGAAAATAGTATCAGTCAGTAAAAAAGCTGTGGACCTTCCTTGTGCCAAAATAAATATACTGAAAGTAGACAGATTTTGAGTATAAATAGCATTTTCTTACATTAAGACCAGAGTGAACAGAAATCGTCCAGGTCTACCTTTAATCCCTGTTGTACCATCAAAAAGAAGAATAAAGCCTTCAAAGAAGAGTCAATTTCTCTGTTCCCTGCTGAGCTTCTGAAAAGGCAGAAGAGAACACTCAGGAGATGTGTTAAAAACTGTGAAACCACATACTTATCTCCCCTTGAAAAAAAAAGATGCTGCATACTCATTAGCACTCAGACCTGGCTGTGTGTCCTCTGGTTAACAGCTGGTTAAGATGAATAAGATCTCTGAAGACAGTCATTTAGTTGCTCTTCACTACTGGATACTTGCCCCAAGAACCATCAAACTTCTATGGATGCTATTAAGATTCCAGGCACCATATTTACACCACAGTCCCATTTATGCATTAAAGGAGCTTCAGCTGGATATTTTGTGGGCACATAGTTGGAGCTATATAAAAATAATAGAACAGTGAAGTCCTTAAAAATATTCTGTAACTGTATATGACTTTAATTCAGGTGAGCTTGTATCCAGTGGAACCTAATAAGAATATTTTGCTCTATGTATTCGTTAGTAAATAATTATATAAAAAACTATGTGACTTATTCCATTGTTAGAGCAAAAACACTTAATATGCTGTTTCCTGGCCCACGGCCTGCACTACCTGTGTTCTCAGAAAATAGTTAATGGTTACAGCGTTTTCTTCTTTAGAAAAATTAGACTTCTAGAAAATCAGTCTTTGCTATAAAATAGGTAAATAAATTCTAAACATGTTTATTTTAACTCAGATAAGACATATTTTGTGATATAACATTTGACATATCTTAGAATAAAATGATCGTTCGTTATGCTTTCAGTTGTTAAATAAATATGGAAGTTTAGAAACTACCCATGTCAGAGATGATCTGTCTGTAGAAAGCACTGTACCTTTTGAGTTCTTTGGCGGAAATAACCTTAAAAGTATTTATCACATGAAAGTCACTTGAAAATTATGATCCTTGGGCTGAATTTTTTTTGAGATTAAGAAAGCTGAGAATTATCACATAATATGAGGTTAATAACGACTTTACTCTGAAACTTTCCCAAAGCCATTACTTAAGTTTAATATATTTTCTTATTCAATATTTTTTTAAAAAAGAGAAATGAACACATTATTTGTTTAGCTTTAAAGAAAATCTGACTTCTAGACTTCAGTTTGTCTTTTCAACATACATCGTATGTGTAACTAATTTTCCTTACTGTACGTCAGACATTCACAGTGTTGACTTTCATTTAGGTACTACTATAAGATCCCAAATCATTAAAGATTGGAGCTTTACCTACTGTATAATTCATGATAGGTGAATAATAGAATTTTTTTTTTTTTTTTTTGCTGTTGTTTTCATTTTTATTTTGGGACTAAAGCATGAGTAAAACTTTGCATCTGTCTTGAAATGTACTGTGCCCAACCTTAATGTTACAAATACTTAAAATGCCTGCCTATTTATTTATTTATTTATTTATTTTTATTTTTTTCCCTTTTTTTTATTTTTATTTATTTATTTATTTATTTTTTTTTTTAAATTAGTTTCAGGTGCACAAGACAAAGCAAAACTTAGACGTTTATCATTTATATCCCTCACACTGTGTGAACCCCCCTCCCCCCATCCACTATCCCTCTGTACGTTCCCAAAACCTCTCACCTTCCCCTTATAATAATAGAATTTTTTTACGAAGGACATTTTGAAAACATTATTCATAAACATCGAGTTAAAATAAGGCCTGTTCTTTGATTGTTCTAAGCTTAAATTACTGAGCAATTTTAATTAATTGCACCTTTCTCTCCAATATACACAAACTCCCAAAATATTCATGTGAGTGAAAATTTTCTTGAATTTTACAAAGGATTTCTTTTCCTTTTTGGGATAGGTATTATTTAATTTCCTAGGAGTGTTAATAAGAGACTTTTAAGGTGATAAAATAGATACAGAAGTACTGTAAAATATCCTGGATGTTATATACATATAGAGTTCCCAATTTAATTTCGTGGATCCCTTGAAGTTCTTTGGTAAATCATTGTTTAGAACTCTATTTCAGTAGAAACTATATTTTAAGTGATTATTGACACCCGGCAAACTTGTAACTATGTGATATAGATTATTTCTGACATTATCATCTTTTTCCTCCACTTTATGCTCCCTTGATTTCATTTCCTTTTTCTTCTCTTCACATTTGTCTTGGACTATAGTGGAAAGATCAAGAGTTTGGGGGTCATGAACTTAGGAACTAAACAGTTCAGGGTGTGAATACAAGTTGTACGACTTACTACATAGTGACTTGAAGAATCTTTTTAACTTCCATAATCATCAGTTTCTTTATTTTTATGTTTAAAGGATGAACTGATGAGGAAATACACATAAATCGCTTACTGTAGGACAAACACATATGTAAATGGTTCTACTTCCTGTTCTTCCATCCACCCTCCCTCTCTCTCAGCTACTACTTAGGAGACAGTATTTGTGAAAATATGTTTCCTAGTTCTTAGTAAGCAGGTAATTCAGGGTGCTCATGGGCCCTCCTTGGGGGTACCCCAGAGTCATAAAACATCACAAGAAGGAAATGTTTCCCTCCTTGCTACCTAACCATTCACCTCCTCAACGATTCAGCTGCTATTTATTTGTAGGGACCTACTCTGTGCCTGTCACTGTGACATCCAGTGACTCTACAGCAAGAAGAGAATGTGACAACCTGGGGAATATTTTTGTTTCTCTGAGGACAGCCTGGTTATTCTGATATACTGCCCAATTCCGGCGTTTGTAACTAAGGGAAGTTCAGTTCCACTTGATTTCATTCATGCTATTTCTTGCCCAGTTGACCTCAAATGTAAAAGCCACTGATTAAGCCTGAAAATCTAATGCTTTTTAAATTCAAGTCCATGATCATGGGCCCCCTACTGTGCATGAGGCCAGAAGAAACTGAGGTCTTGATTTTCACTGGGCCGTAGGCACCTTACTCAGTCTAGCACATGGTTTTGTTACTGATCAGTTAAAGATGAAATGAAGAGATAGGAGTGTACAGATGTGTTTGCACATTGTGGTTGCTAAGAGATTTCCCAGCTGTTCCACTTTAGGAAACGTCAAGCAGAAAGACATCCATTTCTGAGGACTTCTGTTATCTTCTTCATAGTATCTGTGTAATTGCTGGTGACCCAAAGTGGGATTCTGTGTAGCAGGCATTAGAAACATCGTGAGAGAGCACGTGAAATACACGATTACTTTAATAGCCTCACCCAGGAAGATGTTCTTCCTTTAGCTTATTGTATAAATGACTGGCTTTCTTGAAACTAAAATTTTGGGTTGAATTGCTACTAAGGCTAGAAAACATATAAAAAATTTATGATCCCATCATCAATGTATTAGTAAAATTGAATATGAAAGCAGTGATGCCTGGAGTCCCACAAGACTCTGCACACATATTGTTAACTGTGTCCCTGAAATACTACTACTAATACGGGCCTAAAACATGTCCGATCTTGTGCTCTGCGCTTTACAAATAGTATTCTCAGTGCTCCTCCTAAGTTCTTGATGAGATGAGTACAGTGTCGTAACTGAGGCCCAACTCACCCAAGACCACAGCCCATGACAGACAGACGTTATTGGGTTATGCAGGAATCTGCAGGGTGATTGTGTCACCTGTCATTGGCATTAAATTGGCTCATTAAAAATGACCACTTTGCTAACTTAGTGAGATATTACTTTGTATCCTGTTTTCATTTACATGCTGAATGTTAAAAGCATATTTCTTAGTCATTTCTGTAAATTGTCTGATGGTTGCTTTGCCCATTTAACCTTGGTTTTATGGTTTTTCCTCTCAGTCTGCCTGAATGTTTTGTACGTTACGTGTCTTAAACCTTGCTGGTATTTTCCCAGTCTGTTTACCTCGAAACTTGGTTTGTGCTGTTTTTTGCTGAATGAAATTTAAAATCTTTATATATTCATATCTATCATTGTCTGTTTAATTTTTACCATGGAAAATAAACATTTAGCCTTGGAAAGCTCATCTCTGTTAATTAAGTTAAAAACATATATGTAAATTTGGAATGATTTGGTTTAATGTATGAAGCTGAGGATCTACATTTCCTTTTTCTCCAGTGCTCATTTCTTAACATATGTGTTACTAGTGTGTGTCGCTGCAGCTGGAAATCAGTTAGACTTTGAAGCACATAGTTTCCCCTGTAAATTATCTGTTGAGCCTATTTTACTGAGTCCTATGTAATTTTGGTGTCATGATAAAAAAATTACTTGCTCTATTAAATGTTCTTTAAATTGTCATTTCATTAAAGAAACAAAAATTCTTCTTAATGTTTTCTTTTTTACCCTCTACAATTATTGTTTGAGGTAAACTCAGGGTACATTTCATGAACCTTCCTGTGCATAAAAATGGAAAGATTGATGACTAGTCTGTTTTCTAAGGATTTAAAGATAGCTGTTCTATACATAAAAATGCTTGATTGTGGGGTTTGGTACTGTCTGGGCAATGTGGAAAGCCATTGCTCTTTTATCCTTGTTGTTTTCATTTTAAATGTTCTATAGTTGGTCAGGTGTAAATTCTTTCAGGCTTGTCACTCTTCACCAGAAAACCGGTGCCAGCAATTGGCGCAGTGAGGAGCTCTGTTTTGCTTCCTGAATGATAAAAATCAATGCAGTGAAAAAAATATGTCCATTAACTTGACCTTTTAAGGTATTAGTCACTTTTACCATTATGGAAATGAAAGTAATGATTATAACAATTAATGTTTCCAAATTTGTTAACCTACCAATTTACTATTTTGTTTATTGAGTCTCTTGAGTGCCTGTTGTATGCCAGGTGGGGTATAGTCATGAATAAGAAGCAGAGAGCCTAGAGGGTTATAGATAAGCACATGGATACTTGCTAGCACATCAAGCTAGATATGCAGGTGCAGTACAAAGAAAGAAATGAGAAAAAAATGTGAAGAAATAAGCTTTTTCAAAAACTTGGATAATTATTTTATTCATATCAATTTTAATAGATTAGCATTTATGCTTTTCAAGGATATAGATTTCTTAATTTATCTGTCATCATTTATAAATAACAAAATAATAAAGATAGAATTTCATTCCTGTAGAATGACAGTAAAACATTAATTATGTAAAATGCTTGTTGGCAGTGGAAATTTTTTCACATCTCAGTGATCAGACAAATGAGATTGGGAAATAATTTGCTGCTATTTAGAATATCACTGTACTAATCAACTCTGCGTCATGAGCTAAACTGATATTAATAAATTGAAATTATGTATCGATATTTGCCATAATTAAGCCTATGTTGGTTTGGTTTAGATTTTGCAAAAGTATAGTCTTTTCAAAGCGGGAGAAGCGTGTTCTATAATATGCCGTCTGATTTGGGTAAGAAAAATACAACCTATCAAGGTCTAAACTGTGTCCTGTTTCCCCCCCTGGCTGTTCCGCCTGTGTTGTACACAACGTCAGTGTTCTTACAGGGCGAGGTCAGGGTGTGGGTAAGAGCCCAGACTCCAGGGAGAGACTTCTGCACTTGAACCCGAGCCTGTTGTGTACCAGCCATGTGCAAGTCGCTTACCCGCTCGGTGCCTCCATAGGTCATCTGTGAAGCGATAAGGGTGTTGTGAATTCATATACGTGAAATGCTTAGAGAAAGCCAGGAGCATAGTAAGTGTAAGCGCTGCGTAACTAAGCCCTGGTGCCGCTGCTGTTGGCAGGCGCAGCGGTGCCTGTGGTGCTTCTGTGGCTGTTTTCCTTGTTATTCTGTTATTAATATCACCTTTATTATTATTATTAAAGACATCTTCCAAGAGTTACTCACAGCACCTTCAGTGATTTTGTGTAATAGACATTGCACATGTGCCTTGAAGTTACCTCAGAATAGAAATATAATGAGAAACATTCCCCAACCTGCAAGGAAATTGACAAGCATTTTCCTGGTTGACTCCCTGCTCTGTTTTTCAGAATTATTCACTGCCTAAAAGTGGTACCTAAAAAGCTATGGAAATGAGGTGTGATTTTTTTAAGTAAATATTAAACACAGGTGACTTGATACAAGAGTCAGCATGGTATCGATTTTACGTAGCAGTGTAAAGCTGAAGATCAAGAATGAAATGAGCACATTTTCATAGCTTATGTGCAGTAAAAAGAAAGAAGTGTGCTGACTCACTTGAGGAGAAGTGGGAGTCTTTTCTGATATTATTCAATTAAGTTTCACAGGTCTGAGCATAACGAAGATAATTTTATCTTCATACATAACTGCTGGGTCAGAGAGTATGCTCTCTATACATTTGCATAAATAATTCCAACTTGTGCTCTGCTCGGGTTCTGCGGAGTTACATTTCAGGGGTTTTTCCTACCACCACCCCCTCCCATCACAGCCCCTTCTGGGTCCCCAGAGAATCCCTGCTCCAGTGAGCCTCAGGTGTTCATGAGACGCTGACTTAGGACCTTCTTCCCACCCTCCTCTGCCAAACACTCTAAATTCCTTCCTTGTCATATCCTTGGATTTGATTGAAAGTTGCCACAGGGAACTACCACATGAAAAGGGTTTCCATGTTTACAGGACTACAGCAGCTGAGATCACTGTTCTCGTGCTTGTTAGTGCCCCGGGAAACACGGCCCATCTCAGAAATCTCTTTAGAATTTAGTATCAGGAAACACCTTGTCTCCCCTTGATGAACTGGTTTCCTGCCTTGAGAATGCAAATACATTATTTTGAGAACAGCTTTGTTGAGGTGTAATTTACATACCATACATTTCCCTGTTTAAAGTTTACAATTCAGTGGTTTTTAATATATTCATAGAGAGTTATGCACCACGATCAATTCTGAATATTGTCATCACCCTCCCAAAATGAAGCTCATGTCCTTTAGCAGTCACCACCCACTTTCTCCTAATTGCTTCATCTCACCCCAGCACTAGACAGTCATTAACCTATTTTCTATTTCTATAGATTTGCCCGTTCTGGACATTTCATCTACCTCGAATCATATAACGTGTGGCCTTTTGTGACTGGCTTTTTTCACTTAGCCTGTTTTCAAGGTTCAGCCATGGGTCAGCATTTCATTCATGTATGGCAGATAACATTTCATTGTATGTATAGACCACATTTGACTTATCCATTCATCTGATAAATTCACCAATGAAAGAATCTGGTCCTGGGCTTTTTTTTGTAACTGTACTTATTACAAATCTGTTCAGATTTTATATTCCCTCTTGAGTCCCTTTTGGTGATGTGTGTATTTCTAGGACTTTGTCCCCATCCATCTAGGTTATCTAAATTGTTGGCATGCATTTGCTCACAGTTTTCTCTTACAATCCTTGAGGCTAGTAGTGACATTCCTGCTTTCATTCCTAATTCAGTAATTAGTGTCTTCTTTCTCTTTCTTTTGGTCAATCTAGCTAAAGGTTTGCCAACTTTTGAGCTTTTCAAAAATCTATTAATAGTTTTGTTTTCATCTATATTCTCTGTTGTTTATTTATATTCTATTTCATTAATTTCCACTGTAATCTGTATTATTTCCTTTCTTCTGCTTACTTTTGATTTGGTTTACTCTTTCTCATCCACTTTTAAGGTGGAAGAATAGGTTATTGATTGAAGATTTTTCTTCTGTATTAATATAGACATCTACAGCTATAAATTTACCTCTGAATATTGCTTTACCTACATTCCATAAGTTTTGGTATGTTATATCTTCATTTTCAATCATCTCATCAGAAAGTACATTAGAAAGTATTTTCTAATTTCCCTTTTGATTTCTTCTTCGACTCATTCATTTTTTTGGAATGTGGTCTTTAATTTCCATATTTGTGAATTTCTAAAACTTCTTTCTGTTATTGATTTCTAATTTATTCTATTGAGGTCAGAGAATTTCCTTTTATGACTTCAATCCTTTTAAACTTATTGAGGCTTGTTTTATGGCCTGGCATATGGAAGATGTTCCATGTGCATGAGAAGGATGTATATTCTATTCTTGTTGATAGAGTTCTATAAATATCTATGAGATTTTGTTGGTTTATTTTGTTGTGCAGATGCAGTTTTGGTAATGTCTTTTCCCTTTTTTTTTTTTCTCAGCTGATGAACTAATCAGTCCTAAAGACATCGATCCTATCCAGCGCTATGTCCCACTACAGAATCAACGTAATGTGAGCATGAGGTTTTCCAATCAGGTAAAGAGATCTTTTGTTTTTTAAATTAAACTCATCCAGAGACATTTAAAGCTTAATTGAAGAAGAAATTTTATTCTGAATGGGATTGTTATTGCTCCTTCTGAAGGCAAGGCTTCTCCATCTTCTGATTAGTTAAGATTTACTTGTTATGTCAACTATACCATAATTTTGAAAAAAGGACTTGTGGTAAAGTGCTATTTGTAAATGAGGAGGAATGAGTCAGGTGTGTCCAACAAGACGTCTTCCAGCTAAACACTGTCATCTTCACAGTGGTTGCGTTTTAGGTGTCAGATGTCCTCCAGAAGATGCAGTGTGTGTGGGTGTCAGGGGCCTGGGTGGGATGGCCCTGGTATTGAAGGGAGCGAGGTCCGTGAAGGACCCTGTGCTTGGTGTCTCTCCCGTGCCATATCTGTGACAGGACCGAGTGAGTGAGTGGCAGAGTTGTTCTTTGTACTTCGTGACGTGCCAGGTGAAGAAATATTGTACATTTTTAGTTAGTCCTGTGGATTCAGACTACATTGTGTCAACAAAATAAGTGTTTGCAGCATCAGCACGATTGATGTTGACACGAGCAAACCCTCAAGTATTAAACAATACCAGTAATGAGGATGGTTAAAATGAAAATGCTGTGGACTGTGGGAACTGCCTGAGGGGAAAGGGAATGGACCCGAGTGTGTGCCTGGCTCCCAATCAGTTAACATTTACTCCATAAGAACAGCAAGTGTCAGCACTGACAGAAGATACGCATACGGAATATAAATGCTCCTTTCATTTAAAAAACATACATCTACATCACACACACACACACACATGCACGTGCACGCTTGTTTTAATGAGAAAGGGAGAGCCCATCAGATCCATTAGGTTCTGTCACATCATTTCTCTGATTCTTTTGCTGGTCTTCAACAAAACATGTAATTACTCTGAGTGGTTTATAGATCAGAGCCCTTGGGAGACTTTTAAATAAATGTTAAGATTTTTCTCAAGAATATAAAATCCCTGTGTTAATACATGCGAGAAATTTTTCACCGGCCTGTTAGCTCCTTATTAGGTGGAGATTTGGCCTTTATCTCGGTTACCATTTGTGTCCGTGCAGTACACGTGAGCATTCTGTACAGTCTGAGATGTGCAATTCTACTTGAAGAAATGGTAAAACAGGGAATACATTTCACTTCCTATTACCCAATGCTGAGACGCTGAGACTTTGAGCCATTTAAGGATTCGTGTGCATCATTTGCCTAGCGTTTCACACATATGACCACTTCTCTGGGGTGGTGAAATCTCAAAGCCTTTCCTTAGAAAATAAAGAAATAAGTCACAGACTTGAGCTGGGGGGCAGGAGACAGAGAACATCAAAGCACAGGGCTAACGAAATCAACCAATTAAACAGTTATTTCATGCTTGACACACAGAAGGAAGGCTGTGGGTTGTGTGTAATTTTTGACTGCAATATACTTGCAACTCTTTCTCTCCCACTCAAGAAAGCTTATCAGAGTACAAGTGAATGCGAGTGAATTTTATAGAGAATTCACTCTGGGTGAAATCTTTTTCTAATGTTCCTCCTAAATTATCTGTGGCAGGCCTCCCAGGCAGAGTCACATCCCAGCTAAGAGACTTGCTCTAGGGTGAGGACACATGGGGATTGCATCTATGCAGACTTGTGTAGTGTTTCTGAAAGGGAGATGATGGGGACAATTGGCAGCAGAAAATTGCGGGGAGCTGTCATGCCAGGCTATTGGCAGCTTGGGTGGGGTGGGATACAAAATGGCGGGGTGTCTCTGCCACTTTCTCAGCCATTTAAGCGGCAGCCAAGACTTGGCGTGCCCATGTCCATGGCTGGGGCCGGGAGCCATGCACTTGGTGCACTTCAGAGGTCAGGCCAGCCCTCCGCTTGCATGTGGGTGTCATGACCAACCAGATCCGACTTTACAGGTAACTGATCTGTGGGGATTGACCTGGTGCTTTAAACCCGGCCAAATGTTGGGAACAGTACGTAGAGAGGAGTGAAGTTCAAACAATTCCTGAAAATGAGAGAAGTTCCTGACTTCAAGGAGGGTGGATCGGGGTCCCTGTGACCACCCTGAGCCTCAGTGACTGACCAGAAGGACACAGGACTGTTATGCTTGCAGTTGTGGTTTCTTATAGTGAAAGGCACAGAATGAAATCAGCAAAGGCACACGAGGCGAGTCCTGGGGAAACCAGGCACCAGGTCCCGCTGTCCTCTCCCAGTGGAGTCATGTGCGTGGGACACAATTACCCAGCACTGATGTGTGACAACACTTATAAAGTGTTGCCAGCACTTCAGCAAGGGAAACTTGCTCAAGCCTGAATGTCCAGGACTTTTACTGAGGGTCAGTCCTGTACTCATGTAACGCCTGCAATGGCTGACCTTGGTCATTAAAGCTCTAGCCCCCAGAGAAAAAGCAGAAGTTCACCATAAACCACACTGTTCGCATAAACCGTCCAGATTAACTGGAACAGTATGGCCCCCAGCATCAGGCCTGCACACACACAGCCTTCCAAGCAGCCAGCCAAGGGCCCGTCCTGAAAACATGCCTATCTTGGGAATATTTGGGGTTTGAACAACCCAGGCCTGCTATATCAACTCATTGCTTCCCAGAGGATTGTAGCAGAAGGAAGTTTCTAGAATCCAGGAAACAGGGAGTGCCAAAGCTGTAGAAGTCCACTCCTTCAAGTACACACAGGACTCTTGGCATGTCACAAATCCAAAGCATTGAGGACGAGCCTCAGAGCCGTGGTTGGGGCCTGTTGGCTGTCTCAGGCCACCGGCCTCGGCACTCAGCCCAGTGTCTGTGGGGCCTCGGGAATGTGACTGCACTACAGTTCCTCAAGTTCTGAGCTTCTTAGCCAGACCCGTCCGCCTCCTTTCCAGCTCTCAGTCTTTCATCGCTATCCACTGGATTATTTCCGGGGGAGATACTCGTCCTTAGAGCAGAAGGGAGAATCGCGTCTCGGCCGTCTTATTCTCACTTCCCTGTATTTTAAAGGAGAGTTTATCGTCATAAATCTTTCTATGACTGAAAATTGGAGTTAAGATTTCTTCTGTTCCTTGAGTCATCTTTTTTTCTCCAGAATAATTATTGAAAACAGCAATGACATTATTAAGCATTTATTTTTTTATAAAAGCTTTATTGGGGTATAATTTACATTCAATACAGCTCACTAATTAAGTGTACAATTCAATGTTTTTTAGTATATTCGCCACAGTCAATTTTAGGACATTTTCGTCACCCCCAAAAGGAAGCCTGTGCCCTCGAACAGCCACTCCCCTCCTTTCTTCACTTTCTTTCTCCCCCGACCCCAGCCTTAGGCAACTGCTTTAATCTATATGGATTTTCCTATCCTGGGTACATCATATAATGGTTTCGTGTAATATGTGGGATTTTGTGATTGGCTTTTTTCAATTCACATAATGTTTTCAAAGTTTATCAACGTTGTAGCCCACGTCAATCCTTCATTCCTTTCTGTAGCTGAATGACATTCCATTGTATATGTTTATCGGTTCATCTGTTGGTAGACATTTGGGTTGTTTCCACTTTTTAGTTATTATGAATAATGCCGCTGTGAAATATTGTGTGCGAGTTTTTATGTGACATGTTCATATTTTTCTTGGATAGAATGGAATTGCTAGGTTATATACTAACTGTATGTTTAACATTTGGAGGAATTGCCAGGCTGTTTTTCAAAGTGGCTGCACCATTTTGCACTCCTGCCAGCAATGGATGAGGCTTCCAATTGCTCTACAGTCTTGTCAACCCTTGTTTTGATTATAGCCATTCTCGTCACTGAGAAGTGCTTTATCATTGTGGTTTTGATTTGCCTTTCTCTAGTTACTATTGTTGTTGAGCATCTTTTTATGTGAATATTAGCAATTTGTATACAGGTCTTCTTTGGAGAAACATCTAGTAAAATACTGTGGTCATTTTAAATTGAGTTGTCTTTTTATTATTGTGTTATAAGAGTTCTTTATATATTCTAGATATAATCCCTTATACGATTGCAGATATTTTTTCCCATTCTACACTATCATTCCAATTTCTTAGTGGTGTCATTTGAAGCACAGAAATTTTGCATTTAGATGACGTCCAATTTATCTATGATTTCTTTGGTTGCTTGTTCTTTTAGTGTCATGCCTAAGAAACCATTGCCTGATCCAGTGTTGCGAAGATTTATGCCTATGTTTTCTTTCAAGACTTTTATGATTTAGCACATACATTTAGGTCTCTGATCCATTTTGAGTTGATTTTTGTATATGGTGTGAGGTAGGCATCCAACTTCATTCTTTGCATGTGGCTATCCAGTTGTTACAGCACCATTTGTTGAATTTCCAGAGTGTTCTTTTTTTCATTTTTATTACTGTGGTTAACATAATACATTACCTAATATTTATTATTTTAACCATTCATAAGTGTATAATTCAATGGCATTAAATAAATATTCAATATTATGTAACCATCACTGCTATCTATACCCAAAACTTTTTAATCATCTCCAACAAAAACTCTCTACGTATTAAACAATATCTCTCCCTTCTCTCCTCCCTCCAGCCACTGGTAACTTCTATTCTACTTTCTCTATGAATTTGCCTATTCTAGGTCCCTCGTATAGGTGGAATCATACAATATTTGCCTTTCTGTGACTGGCTTACTTTGCTAAGTTTGATGTTCAATGTAATTTTTTTTGTTTCATTTATGTGGTTTTCTCTTTCTTCCTGCTGGTTATCTTGTCACTTATCTGGTGATCCTCAATGACCCAGTCATCTATTAGTATGATACACAGTCTGATTATTCTCAGTTATTAAGTAGTTTCTTCCCACCACCTCAGCAAGAGGTGAGGAAGTTGTGATTGGGGGTTGTCTGTCAGGGGGCTGGGCCATCATCACCCTTGCCAAACACCAGAATGGGAGGGCTGTACTCTGAGGAAGCTACTGCCTCCACTAGACGTGTTAAGTCACCTCGGGCAGTTTGTTCAGTACATTAAGGGAAAACCCCGTGTTGTAATTGCTGGCTGTGGTTTCTTACGTGGGGCACGGGGTGGGCTACTGTGGCTTTAATCAGGTCTGTGTCACACCCCACTTTTCCTGTCTGCCCTCCATTGTTTCTGCAAACCAGGTGCCCCCTGGAGCCCCCCGTTTGGTGGGTCAGCTCCCACACCTGTGGCCTCATTGTGGGGAATACTCTAAGTGCTATAGTTTGGGTTCTGTTGGCTTCCACTGCTCTGCTTTATTCATTATGCGCTTCCATTGCCAGCTTTTAATGCACTGAAATATCGTATTTGAAGGCCCTCTTTTTTTCTAGTCATTGCTATGGCTTTCGTCTTTTTTGTTTATTTTGAACATCTCTATGGTCATTTGTGTGGGATCTGAAGAGATGAGAATTGAGGGCATGTGCTCACTTTGCTCTCTAGAGCTGGAAGCCTAGGCCTCGCCTGCTGTCTTCGGTCTTATCTTGTTTCTGGGAAGTGTCATTTTCTCCAGCTGTACCTTATGCTTCTTTAGATCTCAGGCAGCGAACCTACACTGGGATTTAAGCAGAGTAGATGTTCATTAAACAGTTGTGATGGCCCCAAGCACGTGGAATCCAAGTAAATTAAACACCAAAATTATTCAAATTTTCTGGTAAAGAAACATTGGAAAGAAAATAATTTACCCCAAACTATTACAAACAGTATAACTAACAGTGCTTGCTCCTTTCCCCCCACTTTCCTATGTCACATTTGATTAAATTATACAAAAGACCCTATTATCTAATCATCCTATAAATTTCTCCCTGAAAACAAGTCTTGTGGGTTTGGAAGCTGCACCATGGAGCCTGCTTTCCCATAGCCCCTTGCATACTCCATGTTACAACACGTCATTCCATTGTAGTTGTTGGCTTACATGCCTGAGTCTCTGGCAAGGGTCCTCAGAGCAGGCAACGTGTCTTCCCCTTCTCTGTGTTCTGTCAGCCCAGTGTGGTATTTGACAGGGCAAGAGAAAGGAAGTGAGGGAAACAGGAGTAACCACTGTTGACTGTGCTCCTACTGTTTATCGGCGGCGCTGCAAATTATGGCTGATTTGAACACTTTTCTGACATAACATTATTATACTTGTTTTACAGAGAGAGAAGGTGAGTCTCAGAGGCTTAGTCATTTTTCCAAGGGCACACAGTTGTCAAGTGGCAGAACCAAAATGAAGGTGTTAACTGAGGAAGGGAAGGAGAGAGGGATGTCATGCTTGGAAGCGGTGTTTTCATAATGGTGTGAAAAGGTGCTGACAGAGGACGTAGCTGGTTTCCTGAACAGCCTGGCTCAGAATCACATTACAGAACTATAGCAGCACCTGTGCCTTCAGACACCGAGAGGCCTGTGGACATGACCTGAAATATCAAGTGCAAAGATGTCACATCAGTGTGACAAAACGTATGCTGGGATTCATTATACATAACATCTATCGTGTTAAAGGGGTCTCATTGTTTCTTTCTTCTCTGTTAGCACTAGGATGAGGTCAAGTCCACAGTCCAACAACTAGCAATTTTAGTCGGGATTTCCTTCTTGCTTATCCGAAACAACAAACCCAAAGCCCACTTCAGGAGGCCAGCAAGCTTCTGTGTCTGAGTGTTTACTCCCCTCTCCTTCCACTCCAACTTGTCCTATGAGGGGTCCGTCCTTCTCTGTTGCTTAGGTAATCCTGGTGCCGGCTGCCTACTGATTCTGTGAATGAGATTTTCGTTGTTCTTACAGCAGCGTCTCTCCCTCGTTCATGTGAGATAATGGTTCATCGAAGACCGTGTTTGTTTCCAGCCTTTGCTGCCCACTCATATGTATTTGGAAAAGGTCTGATTGCTGCAGAAACTAAGCAGCTGACCGACCACGTACTGTTCACTGACTGAATGTCCTACATGGCAGTTGTCCACCACAGATAAGCTAACCCCGTAGGGACATCCATTGGTAGCAACTGGAGGGTGGGTTTCTGGAGTTTTATAGCAAATGGACTTGATTTTGAAATGTGTGTTATATTAATCAGAATACAGAAGGTTCCTGGTTAAAAAGGATGACACACATAATACCTTTTTAAATGTTTGCAGGATTCTGTCTGAATCTAATATATGTAACAGGGAATAGCATAAGACCAGCCAGGAACTGGGTTTCTCTTCTTCATTTTAAAACCAATTTGAGAAAAAACAATTTTTTTTCTTGAAATGGATGTTGAATGCAAGTGAATTTTTATGTAAATAAGTCATTCTAATATCAAAGGAAGAGTCACAGAAGGAAAAAAAATGACTCTGAAAATGCTGTTTATCATTCAAGAATATAAACAAGAGAGGTTTCATGTTGTTGGGTGTTCTGCCTGCACAACAGCTAAGAGCACAGCCTCTGCAGGCGCCATGTCTGGGCTTGAGCCAAAGCTGGGCCAGCTGGGTAACCTCTGTGTACTTTAGTTTCTGCACATGGAAAACCAGAATCATGCCTCATAGACCCGTGGAAAGGAGTAAGAGAGTACAGGTGCAGTGCTTAGACCAGTCTCTGGTTTACAGTTAAGCACTCAACAAATGTTAGCTGCTATTGTTATTATTATTTATATTTTGACAGGTCCAGTGCAGACATGGTAGTTAGTTGAGGTACCCAGTAGTTATTGAGCAGAAAGATACGAGGTTGTGTGGTATTGAACATAGCTCATGGTGGAAATTGAACTCACGAGAGACAGTTCTTGGAAGGCCAGGCTTGAGGCTTAGTTGTTTGCCAGGGTGTGGCTAACGCAGATGGAGGATGTAAAACCATGTCAATGGATGGAAAAGTGTGGGGAATTTTGACTTGGAGACAGCGGTTCAAGAAGATTGACTGCCTAGCTGGCTGGGGAACCGCATAGCACTGGCAGACATTCAGTGCTGGTCGTTAGACCTTGCATGCGTCACCTTCGTGTCATCTGGGCCAGGCCTCCAAACGCATCCAGAGTGAGGTTCACTAATCTAGAAAATTATTTTTCTGGGATTGATTTGTAAATCTCCTTCTAGCACTTCTGTTGCTGGCTTCCACGATCTAGGCTACTGGTAGTCTTTGAGTGATTGTGGTGGATGGTGTGCCCAGAAGCCAGATTGTAGGGAGTTAAAGAGTGATTAAAACGGCGGAAGACCATCTGTTCACAAAGTGAGTTTTGCTGCAATCCAAGAAAGGTTATAAGCCTCTCCTAATTTAGTCGGTTCATTATGCTGCACTCCCACAACACGGACTTATCCCAACTTCCCTCTCTTATTCTTGTTTCAAATCTATTCATAGTTTTTAAAGGTTATTAATCTTAGGTGATTTAAGGAAATTTTTCATGAGGCTCAGTTTTATTTGGTTCACTTCATTCTAATGCTCTCAAAGAGTTGAACCAATTTGAGACAATTTCTACTTAAAAGATGAAAAAAATGTATAAAACTTTGCTGCATTGGCAAGGAAAGAACATGTTTGTATGGGACCAAAAAGCCAAATTTATCTACAAGCATAGGAATGAATTTGAGTACTGAACAGAAAGAAGTTCTTATGATTATCATAATAAAGCAGAATAAAATCGTCAAGGCATCAAAAATGTTTGTGAAAGCCTACCCTTCGTATGCCACACTGACAGAGATTCTTTTCAGGCAGTACTAGATTTAGTCTTCAGGGGAAATAAGAGTCTCCTACTAACTAGTGGTTTATACCAGAGCCAATTAAAATTAAATGCCTTGATCAAAAATATCCAGAACTGGGAAAGTTAAGTTGGAAGTAAAAAAAAGGAAAAAGAAAGAGCTTAAGCACATTTAATAGCATCATTCTAATTAACCCAGTGAACTTATTAAAATTAAAAGTTCCAGTAATAGGCAAAGAGATAATGGAATATTTCATCTACAAGATGAAAACGTCTTCAAGTCACGGCTGAAATGTAAAAGAAGAGAGTAGTTCCTAGTAAGACAGTAAGTCCATAGTCAAGACGTACAAGGAATGGGGTGATCAAGTGTGGTTTTGACAAATCTGCTCCCCTCCTCAGTTCACGGCCTGCTCTGGCCCAGCTCGCTCAGCCCACCTGTTCCTGGCATTGTACCCTGAGAAAAAATTCCTCTTCGTTCATAAATATAAATAAACGTATGAACTTGTCTGGGACTTCTCTACTTCCCTTTTTGCCCCTTATTTTGAGTCTATTAACAGTTTTTGATGGGCTTTGATCTTTGAAGAAAAACTGCCCTTTAGCCCTGTTCTAACTCCCTCTCACTGAAGGACCCACAGTACACGGAGCTGCCCTCTTCTAAACCACGGGAAGGGGCCTGGGAAGCCCCACTTCCCTGAGGGCCGTGGGGAGTTCCAGGTGTTTTTGCCCTTCTACTCGTGAATAAAGTAGGAGTATTTTTGGCCAGCTACTTGAAGCCGTATTTTACATTTATTGAATAATTATCATGACAGAGTAGTTCATGTGTTTGACGCACGCTTGAGAGAATCCGGTTGCACATTTGTCATTTTCAGTGACACCCAAGCTTTGAATCTGAGAAGTACGTTTAATATACCAATTAAAATGGATTGATCTACTTTGACAGGCCCTGGAGAAAAGGCAAATATGAAAGGAATGCTTTTTAGTCGTAAGAGCTTATTTTCCAAGCTGTAAGGCTCTAGATTTAGGATAAAAGTCAGTACTTACTTATTTACTCAACCTGTACGCATTTATACAGAGCTGAGCTAAAAACATAAATACTTGTTGGTCACTTACTTTTCAAGTGAATGCATAAAGGGGGGCTTTGTGCTTTGTTTTCTGAAAATACAGGTGCATACAATTTTGTATGATTTATTTTCCTGAAAATTAAAGAATACCACATATATGTAATCAATTTTTGTTTTCAAAGAGGTGATATAGTATAGTGGCTCTGCTGCACACTTACAGGATAGCGGTAAAACCAGTCCCTTCTACGTACGGACCTGGGACAGCTGTAGTAAGCTCGCTAAGCCTCACTTTCTTCCTTTGTTAAATAGGGAGAATAATTCCTAACTCATGTTGGTCAAATATGATTAAATGATCATGTATGTAAAGCGCTACCAAAATGTCTGACACGTTATAAGAGCTCGTAAATATTGTTGCTATTTTTATTTTGTTCCAAATAACTTAATTTTATAAATAATATTACTTTCTCATTAATGAGAATAAGACAAATTCTGAAAAGTCTGGAGGAAAACATTATATTTTTAACATCTTGGCTATTACTATACAAGAGTTTTTTTATTCTGTGGTTAGAGTCTTATTGGATGTTCAGTTTTGCATTCACTAACTGTTATGCTATCAGTTATTTTTCATATTATTCCTATAAAATATTATTTGTAATGCCTATGTGTTTTTTGTCATTTGCTATATTAAGATTTCCTTGACCATACACACTTTACTGTAATAATGTCTGTTCTAGAACTTTATCCTAATAAGAGCCCATTAAGATTTGATGTTTACTGCAGCATTATAGCATTTTCAAGACAGTTGATGTGTCTAAATTGCTTTTCATTAAAAGTTCTGTACTTACTCAATATTTTTCTGTTGCTAAATGAAATACTTTATATTCCATAGTGTTCATTAGCTAATGAAAATAAGGCAAGAGGCTATAAAACAATTTTACGCTTACATAAAAATCATAAATATGAAAATCACTTTAAAAATTTTCTTTCCCTAAGACATCCTTGATCCAAGCATATTGTTACAGACCTTAGTCCAGATTTGGGAATGTTGAATTTTTTAAAAATCAAATGGGTATAAGCCATGAAGTACCCAGAGTTCTGTAACAGACAGGAGCCGATTTCTTCTTGTTTTACTGCTAAAGTTCAAAACCATTTGCCAGCTCCTTGTGTTTGCTGCCTGGACCTCCCATACATGGCAGAATATTGAGAGTTTATTAAGAGAATATTTAGATTGTCAAGAGCATGCTGTTTAACTCCCAGTTTTTATAGATCAGGAAATGAGATTCAAAGAGAAAGTGACATTTACAGGTTCACGCAGGTACAGACCCAAGGCTGGAACCCAGGTGTCCTGAAGTATGGCCTGGCGAGCCATGCCCACGCTGGTGTCCACCTGGGTACAAACTGTGCATTTACTGCATGGTATTAAAGAAAACTCTTTTCAGTGACATTTTTAAAGATTGTAAGGCTGACTGTATTCAGGACCATTGTAATACTGTGTTTCCCAAAAATGAGACCCGGCTGGACCATCAACTCTAATGCGTCTTTTGGAGCAAAAATTAATATAAGACCCAGTCTTATTTTACTATAATATAAGACTGGGTCTTACATAATATAATGTAATATAATATAATATACCAGGTCTTATATTAATTTTTGCTCCCCAAGACTTATTAGAGCTGATGGTCTGGCTAGGTCTAATTTTCGGGGAAGCAGGGTAGGTGTACAGACCACTGCAATGAGATTTTCCAGTGGGGGAGAGATTGGGCTCAACCCCAATCACAGCCTGAGTAAGAGGGAATTTATAGCCACGGAGAGGATGGGGATCAGAGGATGGGAAAGCACTGAGGGGAAACATCATGGGTAAGGGGGATTCTGGGTAAGCTGACCGAAAAGGGTTCTTTGCTGAAGGCAGGCCAGAGTGAGCAGACATACCTGGGAATGGTGGGGGATGAGGGTGGGGACTCTGATTAAACTGCATTAGCAGGATTCTTGCTAAAACGGAATTTTACATAAAGCGTACATGTGACCCGAGGAGAAGGTGCAGGAGCCGGAATAAAGTTTAGCCAAGCAAAGAATCATTGTCAACAGGGCTTCTAGTATTAATGCTGGTACCCTGTGTCCTCATCGTTCTTTAATTATGACTAAGCTAGATTAGTCACAAGCCTCGTGTCTTATATTATTACGTCTCCCATCCCAGCTTTAGCATAGTGCTTCTGCAGCTGGGCCAACAAATGCTCATTTATCAACTGATGACTTACCAAGAGGAAGGTGAAGCCACTGTGCAGTTTCTGTCATTCCTTTGCTTTCTCCTAGGTTGGGAAATGTTGTTATTTACTTTGTTTTTTGAGTCCCCAGAGAGTTTGATCTTGTTGATGATCATTGTATATTAAGATACTTCTTGGATACACTTTTCTAATTTATATTGAAGAAGCATTATAGGTGGGGTATTTTGCAGAAGATAATTTTAGATTTGAATTTGTGAAGAATTGGGAAGGATATTAAGGACACACTAGCCTCATTAAGTAAGGAACCATTTGAATATATATATATATATATATTTTATTGGGGAAGGGGGACAGGACTTTATTGGGGAACAGTGTGTACTTCCAGGACTTTTTTTTTCCAAGTGAAGTTGTTGTCCTTTCAGTCTTGGTTGTGGAGGGTGCTGTTCAGCTTCAAGTTGTTGTCCTTTCAGTCTTAGTTGTGGAGGGCGCAGCTCAGCTCCAGGTCCAGTTGCCGTTTCTAGTTGCAGGGGGCGCAACCCACCATCCCTTGCGGGAGTCAAACTGGCAACCTTGTGGTTGAGAGGATGCGCTCCAACCAACTGAGCCATCTGGGAGCTCAGCGGCAGCTCAGCTCAAGGTGCCATGTTCAATCTTAGTTGCAGGGGGCGGAGACCACCATCCCTTGCACGACTCGAGGAATCGAACTGGCAACCTTGTAGTTGAGAGCCCACTGGCCCATGTGGGAATCGAACCGGCAGCCTTCGGAGTTAGGAGCATGGAGCTCTAACTGTCTGAGCCACCAGGCTGGCCCCCTCCCCCTTTATTTTAACCTGTTTTGACACCCATTCTTTCTTCTAGATTTCAACCTCTTTCTCTCTTACTTCTTCTCCTCAATCTAGAGACGTGTTTAATTGTCCCCTGCTCTAAAAAGCAAAATATGCTTCCTCAATGGTACCCCTCTCTCAAGGACCTCTCTCACTTCCCTTCTTTGCTCCCCTTTCAGACATCTTGGAAAAATACTTGCACCATCTTTGTTTCCTGTACTCCCAGTCACCCCTTCCTGTATATAGGCTGCTCATGCCACCACTGTGCTAAAGCCATGTGAGAAAGGTTACGGTGGCCTCCCGATTGAAAAACCCAGTGATCTCTTTCCAGATTTTACTCTGTTTGACAAAGACATTCAGCACCATTGAACACTCCCTCTTCCTTTGCACTCTGTAAAAGCATACAAGAAATTTTTGATTTCTCTCCATGTCACTGTTTCTCCCTTTCTAAATTCAGTCCTGTCGACTCTATTTCCTAAATGTTCTGAAGTCTTCTCACTTGCTCCTTCTTCATTTCCACCATATAGCCCAGGTCACCACCATCTCGTAACGGCAGCCTCCAACTAATCTCCCGTGTCCACACTGCCCTCTGCAAACCAGGTCTGCGTAGCAGCCATCATGATATAAGTTAATGGATGTGAAATGCTTGGGCAGGGTCTGGCCCTTAGTAAGTACAACATATGTGGCTTTTATTGTTCTTCTAAAAGTGTGAATTACATTGAGTCTTTTCCTTGTTTGAAACCTTTCAGTAGCTTCTCATCCCACTAGATGGAAGCCGAAGGCCTTGTTGCCTTAGAAAGCCCTCTTGGGCCTTAACTCAGCCCTCATCTCTTGTCAGTCTTTTGCTTGCCTTTTATGCTCCAGACATTGGTCTCCTCTTAGTTCCTCAGACACTTCAAGTCTTTCCATCTCGGGGCCTTTGCACATACTGTTCCTTCTTCCCGAAGTGCCCATCTCCAGATTTCAGTCCTTTTCATCATCCTTGCGCAGGGGCCATGCTAATTTTCTCTGTATCGTTCCAATTTTAGTAAATGTGCTGCCGAAGCGAGCACAGTCCTTTTCATTACTGAATCAGGCTCAGATTTAATGACACCTCCTAAGAGAATTATTTTCCGACCATCCATCTAAAGTAGCCGCTGCCTTCAGTAACTATTATAGTGCCCTTTTCGTTTATCCTGGTATTTATCACTGTTTTTTGTTATTTAGTTATATACATATTTTCTTTATTTTTTAATCATCTGCCCCTCCCCCACTGAAATGTAAGCTTCGTGAGAGGACTTTGTCTTATTAACAGATGTTAATATTTACTGAATGACGCATTAATGGCAAGTTTGTATCCTTTACGAGCAGCTCATACCTTTCCTACGGAGTCTTCCTCAGTTCTGAGGCTGAGTGAGCAGCGGTTGCTCTTGCCCTCAAGCACCCGTCAAGGGCATTGTAGTTGGTACCCTGCTGAACTTCACCTATAGCTTATCTTCTCTGTTATATGGAAAGTTCCTGAAGAAGAGGGATGAGGTCTCATCTATCTTGCTACCATCCCTGGTGCCTACTGATCCCTGGTGCCTACTGTGCTGTGTGGATGAGGGGAAAATGGACAAGCCCTCGGAGGCAGGACCATTCCTAGTACACAGAACTGTTGAGTTGTGATTTCATTGCTGTGCAAGACGTTTCGGTTGACGCTGCTGTGAGTGATGGTAGTGTTTCCTTCGCAGTCGGGTGCCCAGTGAGAACCCATGCTAGAAACAGTTCTGCCTCAGCCGGTAAAGATGGCTCCTTGGAGTTAAAGGCTTGTTGGATTCTAGAGCTTGCTGGTTACCTTTGTATCTCTTTGGTCCCTAATCCAGTGGCTGTAAATATGGCCATAGGTTCTCCCTGGCACTGTCTTACCAGCCCAGTCTTTTTTGTTCTTGGGATGAGCATCTGGTGCCAAAAGAAAGGAACAGAGGTTGTTACACTTGTGTCTCTTCAAGACCACCCTTCTCAGGTGCCTTTCATGTTATAATAACTGCCCCTGGGGGCTGTCCACTCATTTCCAGGCACAAGTGGAGTCGCGCACTTGGCCCTTCTCCAGTGCACTGAAAGCCGGCTGTGCAGCCAGTAAATGAGGCGGCCAGACTTAGCGAGAACTCCAGGCCAGAGCAGTTCAGAGCCCTGGATTCTGCTGCTGCACCTGCCACTGCCTTGCTCCAGGGCCTGGGCCACTGGCCCTGTGTGGGCCTCGCGTCCTCATCCATCAGGCGGATGACGGAACATCTAAGGGCGAATTTCAGCCCTAACATAGCGCAGAGGTGTGCTTCTCTGGCTGGAGGGGAGGCCTGCCACCCGTCTCTGTCAATGAGTCCCTCACACCTTTGTCATGACCCACCCACTCTGGGTGGTAGAAACGGCCCCTTCCGCCTCTGACATTTTCACCTCAGATACCAGAGACCTGATGTGGCCAGTGTAAGCACCCGAAGGAGAAAAGCCAAACACAAGTCGGCATGCTGTGCGTGCTCCTTTTTACCCCATGAGTGCTTTTGTGTCCCATTAGAGGCCTTTCACACCGGAAGCCCTTTGAAATGACAGGGAAACCCTGAGAGGGAAATGACTCCCCTCTCCTGCCTCTGCCTCCCTGTCTCACCCTCATTTCACCTGTCTTCCCTGGTGTTGATCTTTGCTGTTGTGTTTCCTGTTTCTCATCATTTGTCCTTCCCTCTGGCTGTGATGAAAGCTGTGTAAACACCAGGGGTCAGGTCAGGGTTTCAGGGCAGGGGCCCACAGGATCATTGTAGCATCATTTCCAGGAAGTAGGCGAGACCGTTAACACTGTCGTTTCTTTAAGATAAAAATATAGAAACATGCAGTTACAGCAAATGCTTAGAAAGAAACAGTTTACAGATTATTTTGTGGTGACAACGTAATGACCAGCAGTGTCTCCAAGATAACTGCAGTTATTGAATGGACTGCTGTCAAAAAAAATGGGTTTACTCATTCAGGCATTTGAAACTGTGTTTGCAGTTTGGGAATAGTGTTTATCATTCATTTGTTTCCCTCTTAAATAAAGCTTATACTAGAATCACTAATGTAATGTAGAAATGCAAGGATCCTAAAGGGCCATTTTCTTTCTGGCCAGCTCTACTCTCGAGTCAAGTTTAGCTTTTTAACCATGCCTGACATTATTCCTCAGATATTTCTACTTACCTTTCCTCTGCTTCCCTATTAATTTTCTCTGTGTTGCTTCTTTGGCTTGGTTGGAAATGTCAGAACAAGATGCCAATGTGTTCCAGTCAGGATGCGCCTGTGTTCAGCTGCCGTAGCCTGTTCCTTGGCTCCTGCAGGAAAAATATCGCGGTGTGATGGCTCTAGTTGGAATTGAGATGTATAAAGCATCTGCCTGGTTTCTTCAGCTAATGAGGTTTTGCTGAAAAATGAGTGTAATGAAAAGATGCTGAATGTTGGCAGGACCTACCGATGAAGGCTAATGAGCGTAAATGAGTTTCTGTGAGACCCCAGGAGGAGGGTATAGGACGTTTCACGGGCGCTGCCCTTGACGCAAGAACAGCCCCGGGAGAGGTGTGACCCAGTCATTTGTCGGCTTCTTTTTCTCTTCCCTTCTCTCACCTCCTCCCGTGTCCTTCTTTCAATACAAGACCTATCCCGGCCAATCCCAGTGCATTATTTTATGCAGCATAGGGCATTTTAAAAATAAAGCTACTTAGACCGGGGCTCAATACAGTGTTGCAAAACTAAGAATTATGAGTTTTACGTGCTGTAGACATTATTTAATAGAAGAGGTAATTTTTTAATTTAATTCCCAAGAACTTAAGAATTATGTTCTATCAAAAAGCATGTAAGGGGAGGTCCAAGATGGCTGATTAGGTACACGCTAAGCCTACTGCATCCCAGGATCACACCAAAATTACAAATAACTTGTAGAACATCAACCTCAAGAACACCTGAAGGCCAGTTGGAGAGAACCCCTATAACTGGGGATATAAAGAAGAGGCCACGTGGAGACTGGGACAAGAAACCAAACCAAAATACAAAGATCTTCTTTCTGAACTGGGCGAGCACGTAGAAAATAAACTTGACTTTGAGGATTTCATGATCATACTGTTAAATGTCACTGTGATGTCAGATTTGCTACGAAATGGATAGCATGTAAAAATCATGAAATAAACAGCTTTAAACATGTAGTTAGACAAAATTGTCTTAAAAACATATGAGAAAACAGGTGTTTCATAGACGACACTTGGAACTGAGTTTTCTGAACCCTTAACTCACGAGGATGAAGAGTGGACTTTTGGTGGAAACACAAAGGCTTTTGCTCCCCATATTGCAACACGTTTCTACAACCAGGTGATGGTAGATTGCATGTGTCAGCTTGACTGGGACATGGCATTTGGTCAAACGTTATTCTGGATGAGGTGAGGGTGTTTTTGTCTGAGAGGTGGACCGAGCGCGTCAGACTGCCTTTCCCGGGTGGGTGGGCTTCATGCAGGAAGGCCTGACTGCAACCGGAGCTGACCCTCCCTCCAGTAAGAGAGGATTGTCTGCCTGATGGCCTTAAACTGCGACACGAGCTTCTTCCTGCCTTTGGATTTGAAGTGGGGCTTGAGCCTCCTGGTCTTTGGGCTGGAACTCCAGCGTCAGCTCTCCTGGGTCTCCAGCTTGCTGACCCACCCTGCAGACCTCGAGACTGTCCAGCCTCCACAAGTGTCCCAGACAATTCTTTACAGTGAATCTCTTTCTGCTCTGCACGCACGCACGCACACACCCTATTGCTTCTGTTTCTCTGGAGAACCCTGACTAATACAAGCCACAACAGCAAGCAGCATATAATCTGAAATGTACACTGTGACACACGCTATGTTGACTTTAGACTAGACACACGTACAGTCAGGTTTAAGTGCTACCACTGACTAGGTGGATGACCTTTCACAATTATTTCGCCTTTCTCTGTATCCATTTTCTGATCTTTAAAAATGAGAGTTCCTGTGACAGCACATCATATAGTGCTTAAGTGACATAGGCACATGGCGGGTACTCAAGATATCGTAATTCCATGACATTCTAAGTTGGACTTCAAATAAAGTAATAATATAAATCTTATTAATGAGCTTATTTCCATGAATAAGTTATAAGTGGACATCTGTGTATCTTCCTGTGCCAATCTCGTAGAAAAGGTTTAGAGTCTTCCCATTGCCCAAATCCTGTCCTGCTATCTGTTCTGGTAACTTTCTTCTAGTGACCTGCATAATCCAATGATAGTAATGTCTCTGAATGATTGATGCTGAATGTGTCTTCCACTCTTAGAAGCGAAAGTAAAACCTGATGCTTACGGCTTCCACCGTGTAACCATAACCATGTCCAGAGAGTCAGTGCAGAAGGTTGACTAGCCGTAAGTGATAAAAGATGTGAAAAATGACATTATAAGTATGATACAGCTACAAAACAGAATACTAAGCAGTTATAACAAAAAGGAAGACGTGTTCTGTGTACTAATACATGAAAAGAACACAGTGATGTATAATTATTAAGTGGAAAAATGGCTGTAATATGCTGCCTTTTGTCTAAAAATGTGAGAAACTAAGACAATAGATTCTTGTTTGTGTTGATAGGCAAAAGGAAACTCTGGAAAGAGGCATAAGTCACCATGGCCATGACCTGGTTGGTGGCCGGTGGGAAACCGGTGGATGCAGGGACCACAGGTGGGAGAGGCGTTTACCGAAATGTTTCATAATAGAAAATTTTTTGAACCATATGAATTAATTATCTGTTGAAAACTTAAAGAACAAGGGGAAGGCAAACCATCGGGCACATTCACATCAAGTTTCTCTGTGTGCCTCTGAGCGGTGCATTGCTGTTTCATTCTTGGTTCCCAGCTGCAGAGCCCCTAGCCTGCTACTTTGACCTGACTGGAGTAGTTTGGGGACTAGACTCTAGACAGGTGTACATGCGGTGTCTTAATTGATGTAGTTTTCAATTTTGAGCAAGATAAGTTGCAGTATTAATAGTGCTCAGCTTGTAGGTAGGTCATGCTCCAAAGTTCCTCTTGCACTTACACTTAAAAATGGTTATGATGGTAAATGTTATGGGGTGTTGCTGTTCATCACAATAAATGTTTTAAAATTCCAATCTGACTTTACTCATTGATAGAAATGAAAGTTTAAAATCAAAATATTTCCAACTACAGGTTGTTGGTGGTCAGTCGTGTGATTAAAGTGACTTGTGTTCATGTCTTGGTAGCTTATATAAATATGTGGACCCTTAGTTATGTTTATTTCCCGTTGTTAAAAATATCCTGTTCATGTTTGCAAATATCTGTTGCCTGTGCTCAAGGGAAGATGTGTGTAGTGCTAATCAATGTGAGCAGCGATTCTAAGATCAAAAAAGAAATAAGTTTCTTCCTTCAGACCATCCAATGAGTACCAGCTGCTTTTCCTTTAGTATCGAGTGCTGTGTACAAGCTCTGTGAGGAAAGTGAGCACGAGGGCCCCTCAGGGGGCTCAGTGTAGTTATGCAGACCTCTCAGAAGCAAGCAGAGGCCCTTCCAAAGAGCTGGCATGAGTATGGACAGGTGACGCATAGCTATGCTGGGGACACCCTGGTGTTTGGGGGAGTCTCTGGAGGAGACTGGGTTGGAAGAATGAGTCAAGAACTGAGCAGACAGAAAGGAACACAAGGGGCTGTCCACGTGTGGGAGGATGGTGGATGGAAACTTGGGATGGACGTGAGTGGTTTTTTATTTTTATTTTTTAAGCGGAGTGTTCCAAGGCAAACAGATGGGAGACGAACAGGGGACTGCAGGCAGCAGCGAAGTTATAAATGTTTGTGGGAAGTTGGGAAAGACGGCTTTCTTTGGGAATGCCTGGTTTTGGAGCACAGAAGTGACAGGATGGGGCTTGTACGTGGGTATTTCCATTTTCAAACCTGCTCTTTGCACTCTTGGAAAGGGAGAATGAGAGAGGGCTTCTGAGCACAGACCTCCAGTCAGACTGCCTGGGTCTGAATCCTAGCTCTGCCGTGGTCGAGCTCTGTGACCTTGGATAAGTTAATTAAGCTTTCTGGGCCTCATTTTTGTTTTCTGTGAAATGGGGATAATGGTTTGTTGAAGCTCTTAGCACCGAGCCTCACACCCAGAATGTGGAGGGTTATGTGAAGTGTTTGTTGCTGCTGCTGTTACTTTTCAATCCTGAATGTTGCTGTAGAAATGAAAAGAAGATTCAAGATACTTTATGAAGGAAGGGTTAACAGGGGATTGGTGACAAATTGGATGTGGAGGATAAAAGGGGGGACTCAGAGATCAGGGTGAGGTTCTGTGCTGGATGAGCCTGCTTGGGGGGGAGGTGGCGTTCATTAGTTGCGTTTTAGAATTATTGACTTTGGAAAAAACCAAGAGAAAATGTCCACAAAGCAGTTAAAAAGGTGAGAACTAGAACTCAGGAGAAAGTTCAAGACTAGAACTATATATATGGCATCATCTCCTTAAAGGTGACGATTGATGCTGCCAGAGTGAATGAGTTTGGTGAGAGAAAGAGAAGCAAGTGCAACGATGAATAGAAGACCAAGGCCCTAAGTGCGACCATTTCCGTCTCTAAACGCAAAGCAGGTTAGGTGGGGGCTACAGAGTTACAGAGGCCAGCAAGGTAAGGAGGTGGTTATGGTCTGTGTTTGAAAAAGAGAAGGAGGGAAAATTGGGAAGGTGGTAAGTCACCTGAGGGGTTCTTTTAAAAGAGGTTTGCAATTCTTTGGTGAAGAACTAGCCATAATGGGATAATGGATGGTCCTAGTATCTTAGAACGATGGACACCAGTGGGACCTAGGGTGACATAGGTATTCCTGCAAATACCAACAAGGAAGAGAGGGCCAGCGTTCCTAGGACAGGTGTGAAAGTAATAAGTACAGCGGTAGCAAGTATTACTGCCCTTGCTTGTTATTTTGTGTCAAATATTGTGCTCAGCGGTTAGTTCTCCATAAATCCTCAGCAAGTCTTTGACATAGAGACAATTACTATGTTCTCTGCAGAAGTGAAATTTGGAAACCACCTAAATGTCCATCAAAATGAATATTCCTGAAGTAAATTATGGTATGTCCTATAAAATGGCCTGCAGCCATTTTTTAAAATGAGGTAAAGAAAGATATCAGTGAAAAATTTTTACGTGTTGATAAATACATATTTGAAAACATACCTGTTGTTCACTCTCCCAGTAGACGCTCAACTCCTCAGGGAGGGACACCGGGCCCTATCACCTTGTGCCGTGAGGGTCTAGTATGGAGCGCAGTGTATTAGCAGCCTTAACTGCTGGTCAGGTGAATGAGTGTGCAAATACGTGTACACACAGAGAGCACTCGGGCTGCACAGGGCTCAAGTACTGTGTGTGTGTGTGTGTGTGTGTGTGTGTGCGCGCGCGCATGTTGTGAACCTAAAAGCAGAAAATATTATAATATTATTATGGAAAATATTCAGAAATAGAAGGCATTAATTAATATCAGAAAGTTTCCAGAGGGATTTCATAGGTTTAGACAAGAGTGTTGGTGGTTTGAAGAAAACAGTGAAAACAGAGTAAAGATGGTTCTTACTTTGTCAGTGAACGGCATGTTGGTGTGGGACTGCCCATGCTGAATTCTTTCTGTGGCTGGGGTCCTACTGGGGTCGGGGTTGAAGGCCTAAGCACATTGTGGTGGATTGTTTGCGAATTGGAACCTTGTGAAATGCTGAGTTTCCACAATGCAGGAGATCTTCAACCATCTACTAGTCCCCTCACCAGATGCTCAGTGTGCTTCCACATGTGTAGTGGGCGTTTTAGACCTGAGTAACTCTCACATGGACGGAACCATATTACCCTAAACAGGCCTATGATTCAGGAAGAAGATACCCACTTGCTCATTAGGATCTGTAAGCTGCCTCATTTATTGTTATTGAAATGTTGTCTGCATTCTAGTATATGGTTCACTTGCTTTTTATTTAAGAATCCCTAATTGTCCTGAAGATTATAGATAATGGCCCACTCTAAGGTTACTCTTTCTTTTGATGAGTAAATACTAGCTCTCATCCAAGAAAAATAAGGCTTAATGTGTTCATCTGTCATTAGAAATCTTGATGAGACGCTGAATAATTTTTTCTCATCCTTTTGAGTAACATTAACTTTTAAGTTCTTTATCAAATAAAAATAGAATTTATAGCATTTTATATACATATTTGTTTTTGTTGGGTTGTTACATCATATTCTCTCTTATGGAGTCATTTAAATCACAGGGAAGTCTGCCTGAAATGGCATTTTCATGATCCTGGGAACCATATCTTGGATTGTATGATATTTACTGCTGATGTATGTATTCTGGTACTTCTTGCCTTCCATCGTACATAAATTCTAGTGGCATATTGAACACCAAGAGAAGAACTGATTAATAGCAAATCAAGTGTTTTACAGCATAATTTTGGGAATGTTGGACTCATTACTATTAGGTTAGTGAAAAAATAATTGCGGTTTAAAATGTTAAAATCAATTGCAAAAACCGCAATTACCTTTGCACCCACCTAATATAAAGAAATGATATCTGATGAGTATTTTCAGAGCTTCCTAATACTATAATTTATTGGTCCTTCTTAACGTTCTCTGTTGATTATATACAGGCTCAGAGGTGGGTTCCTTTTAACAACGTATAACACGTGCTACAGTGAATCTTTCCACACAAAAAAGAGCAGCAGATATCCAGCACTACTTTTGACTAGAACTGTTAAGCCCAGCAGCTTGTAGTTCATGAACACAGTGCTAATTGATAGTCAACAGGTACTTCCTTCTCCACCGTAGGAACTACATATTACAGTGAAGCCATTTGGATGGATAAGACGCCAAAGGAAAATGGGCTAACAAAAAAGGCAATAGCCTTATGTGTGGTTAAGATGTCAAATGAACAATTTTAACTCACAATCATTTTTTTACACTGAATACATAAATTGGGTTTTTATTTTTAGTTCCTTCCCTTCCCTTCAGAGTTAAATGATGGAAAATGATTCTCGGTTGCCAAACTACTCTTATGCATCATTCAAAATAGCCCTGACAGGCTGGCCCCTCTGGTAGTGGTGAGATTTATGGCTTTCCATCCCTCGGTGCTCCATGACTCTGTCTACACCATCAAATTGATGAGTAGGCAGTGAAGAGCCAGCTAAGAGAGGTGACCACTTACAGCCAGCTCGTGTCCATCATTTTAATGAACGGCTTAGAGGTGGTTACTGTTGTCCTTGACTCATTGCAGCTGATGATGACCAGGCCTTCTAAGACCTTCCCCTCCCTCATTCTGTATTACAGGGCCCACTGGAAAATGATCTGGTAGTTCACGTGGCACTCATAGCGGAAAGCCAACGGTATGAAATCCACGTGGGCCGGGTGTTCTTGGTGGGGAGGGGGGATGATTGCTGTATACTTACAATATTGAGTGTGGCAGTAGAGATTAATTTCATAGACCCCTTGACGTGGTTTTAAGCATGTCATTAACGTCACTTCAAGTGCCAGAACAACATTCTTTTCATGTTTAACAATCATTTTTCGTTGATGTGAAGATTAAAGACCCTGGGCAGTGCCAGAGTTGCCTGGGGTGCACTTTTGAGAAATGACTACAAACAGATGATGGGGATTCCCCAAATCAGTGCTCACCCTCTGTGCCAGTCCCACGAGCTCCCCTCTGACATATGGTGAGACCCCAGAGGGGCTCTGGATTGCAATCCAGACGGCACATTGCTGACACACATTAAAAATGTGCTTCGACTTAGCACTGCCTCTTCCCTTTTCTCCCCCTCCTGGCATTTTCCAAGCTAGTAAATGCATTGTCTCAAAACCTCTCTCTCTTTTCTCCCTATGTTCTTTAGCCTTCAAGTTTTCCTCAACACGTATGGTATTCAGACTCAGACTCCTCAACAGGTGGAACCCATTCAGATATGGGCACAGCAGGAGCTCGTGAAAGTGAGTCAGTGTGTTTCTTCCCTGTGTGGAGCTGTGAGAGCCTGGGGAGAGGCTTCCTGTAGTCAAGGGGTGCAGTTAAAATGCGGTTCTGAGATAGCACTGTTAATCCCAAAGTCCTTCTAACTCAGTTGAGAAACCCGCTTTATCAGACATTGTTAATGAAAGGCCAACCGCACTGTGTGTGTGTATATTATGTGCACAGGGCTTATTGAGTGCTCCCCCTTGTAAAGTCTATTTCTAACCTAGACTGGGCACTTAAATAACAAATTAGCCTTAATTTTAGTAGTTGTGTAAACTAACCTTTACATTTGGTTTGATTACTTTCCATTTTATTAACAGTGAAACAAACCTCCTCATCTAAATGTGTATTGGTAATAATTACTTTCCTTTTTCTATTTTCTTACTGATTGGCGTCAGCAGTAATTCCTTCCTCTTTGGTTCGCTGGGTTTCAAAATGGTTATCAAGAAACCTCTGAGTTTATTTTTAATACCTATTCGGGTTGGATTAAAAGGCGCCTTTTGCGGCCTTCTGCATGCCCTGCTCTGCGGATGGCTGCAGAGTGGCTCAGTGCAGGGGCATTCCTGCTCACTCGGGACGGGGACGCGTTGGCTCCCACTAGTTACTCCTAAACTTCCACTTTTCTTTGGTAATTGTTCAGTACGGAAACAAACTCTGCAATATTTGGTGGAAGTGTTTGGAATAGTCCCTCAAGTGATGGAGTTTGAGTCACTTGGGTTGATATCCATGTTTGTGATCAAAGCCTCGATGCTATGACAGAGACTAAAAGCTTAGAGAAGCGAGGTACACACTGCATGAGGAAATGCAGGGCTCAGGGCAGCTGCTAAGGGGACTGGACCCTACCCATTGGCCGTGAAACCAGAAGCTGGGTGGCCGGTCACCCAGAGCACAGCCCTTCGAGAGCCCTGAAACCTCATCTAACAAAGTCACAGCTCTTTCTTTGCCAACTGAAGAGATAAGGCCAAAAATGCAAGATGCCCTAAAGTCGGTAACACTTTCAAATCACCCCAAGATCCGAATGACGGGAAGCTGGTTTTTATGTAAGAAGAGGGTAAATGAGCCCCAGAGGGAACTGAGGCTGTGCAGGCCAGAGAGAAGCAGCATGGACGGGATGGTCTCAGGCGCTTCCTCGGGGCACGTTCTTAGGTGCAGACGGTGGTGCAGACCGTGTTTGCTGATGTGCTTTCGTGATCTCCCTCTGAAAGCCCCAGGGAACCGTAACAAAGGTTTTTGTTCTTTGATAAACATGCTCTCAAAGTAAATTAACCCGAATCTGTTTTCTTCAGGCCTGATTTATATTAGCAACGTTTTTCATGGTAAGTGGGTCTATACTCTACCAAACAACATGCAGTCAAGATCGAAAAGACCAACGTGGCTCCAAGTGACTTGAATAAGGCATATTGTATTCATTCATTCATCAGCACACGTGCTGTGTGCAGAGCGCAGTGGGGCACTCAGATAAAATGACTGTCCCTGTTCTCAGTGACCTCTGAGTCTAGTTGCCTAAGGGGTTGTGAGAGGAAGCAGAACCATTTACTTATAGCATATGGTTTAAATTTTTCATACAATTCATGTAATCAGAAAAATCGATAAAGACATTTCTATTTTGGTGGGAAATACTTGAAGATGGGAATCTAGTCGGTGATGTGTGGCCCCATTTTTTAAAACTTTAAATAACTAGATTTTTATCACATAGGAAGTATTTGTCTCTTTGTGTCCCTTTATAAATCGAAGCCATATAAGTTGTGCATTTATAACAGTGTAAGCACAGTGTCAGGTTTTAGAGTGTGGCTAAGTGGATCTGTGGAAATATTGCTCTCAAATCCCTCAGTGCCCCAGACTCTAAGTTGACATCATGGCCTAGCTTGTTTGCATCCAAGTCCATGGAATAAGGTTACACTGGCCTCTTTTTCTCGGGAAAAATCAGAAATAAGCGGGACGGTGACTGGGGGTGTGTGTGGTGGGGGGAGGGCAAAGAGGAAAAGCACAGATTCTTGCCTCTTTCTGATTTACAAATTTGTGTCTTACAGGCTTATTTCCATCTGGGTATCAATGAAAAGTTAGGACTCTCCGGAAGGCCCGACAGGCCCATTGGCTGCCTGGGGACATCAAAGGTGCTCGTGAGATTTCCTTGTTCAGGACAGTGTTCAGATTACAGTACCACAGACCGAAATGATGTTTGCCCTGCTGTGTAGCCATTCTCACATTGCATTATATACTTGAGCTAATTGAATTATTGTTTTCTACAAGTAAACCTTATTTGTTCTGTGTGACAGAAGTTTTCTAGGAGTGAATAAGAATCTCACTGTACTGTTATTTCTAAGTTGTAAGATACCTGGTTATATAATAATAGTTTTACTCAGACACAGGCGTTTCCCATCATACTAGTAGACGTGGACTACTTTATGTTTATCAGCATGCTGATTCAATCAAGAAACTTAAAAATTTCTTAACATTATACATATTTTACAAGGTTTTGTTGTATTTGCTTATTCAGAATTAAACATCAGTTTTAAATTTTATTAGGACTTATGTTGCTTGCTATACCTTTGCCTTTAGTCTGTTTCGTATCTTTTTTAATTATCCCTTACAGATTTATCGCATTCTAGGAAAGACTGTGGTTTGTTACCCTATCATCTTCGACTTAAGCGATTTCTACATGTCTCAGGATGTTTTACTGCTGATAGACGACATAAAGGTAGCTTCGGAACCCCTTTTTATTGCATTGGGATGACTTTGTTTCGACAGATATTATCATGTATTATTAAATTGAGTGCTCCTGGATCAGACACCGGGGTAACACGGTGTAAAATGTGAACGTGCGACCACAGCTGCATAAGCTTTGGAGAAAGAGTTCAATTACTTACAGCCTTAGAATGATAGGTGCAGTCAGTTTTATGTCAAGTTGTTTGACTTTGTTGTTGTACTTGTAGAAATGGAATGAAAGGAAATAGTTTGTAAAGAGAGGGGCGCCTGTTTTGGAAACCATGTTCACTGCAACAGTAGTGGTTTTCTCTTTTTGAACAGAAGCTGAGTTAGCAAAATAATTTTACTTATGAGGAATGTCAAGTAAAACCTCAGCTAACTTTTTTGTGTGTAAGTCTCTGATATGATGATGACAGTAGAAAGTTAGTCAAAGAACTCGCACGTTTCTGACGGTCTGTATAGACTCAGTCTAAGCTCTTCCACCTGCTGCAATATAAACCCACAATAACGCAGAATGAGAATTCGTCTTCTGGATGATAACCCTGGGTTGATCTTTCCTCCCTGAGACCATTCTTGAAGTGTATTTATTAGGCCACCCCCCAAAAAGCATCTTCCATCATGTGCACTCTGATTAAAGAGTAAAGTTTAAAATCAGAATGGTTCCTAGCTTAGCTTGCATTTAGTGATACTTGTACGCTTGTATGTCTGGGAACATTTCTACCTCTGAATAGTCGCTATTACCCGGGGTTTGCTCATGATTCATAGTTTTGTTGACTCTTTGCCATGAACGGTTAAGTGTCTGATCAGTTCAGAGAACGTGCCGTTACACCCACCTCCTCCTTCTGTTTTGATAGAATGCGTTACAGTTCATTAAACAATACTGGAAAATGCATGGACGCCCGCTTTTCCTTGTCCTCATCCGGGAAGACAACATAAGGTAGGTTGATGAAGAGGTCAGGCGCACACATCCCCCCGCCGTCCCCCTCTTGTGTTTTCGGATCCCTCTCCCTGGTGGTGGCACAGCGCTTTGCATGTGTGAAAGGAACTTAGAATTGGATTATGAATATCCCATGCTGTTGTTAATGTGTACATTTTGTGTATCTGCTTATATTTTTAGAGGTAGCCGATTCAACCCCGTGTTAGATATGCTGGCAGCTTTTAAAAAAGGAGTGGTTGGAGGCGTCAAAGTTCACGTTGATCGTCTACAGGTAGTTTTGTGAACTGCAGTTCTGTTTTCAGGACCATTAACCCCAGATACAGTACGTTTCTTAACATGTGTTCTGTTTAATAGGGTTTTGGTCTTAAGGTTTTATTCTGTACCCACCTTCCTGTTCCCGTTGTCACCATCCTGCTTATCTGGTCCTTCCAATCTGATGCTTGAACAATTGCAGTGGTTTCCCAACCAGAATTTTAGACTTTAAAAGCTCATCTCGGGGTGGTCGGTTAGCCCCGTTGGTTAGAGCGCGGTGCTGTTTGCACCAAGGTTGCTGGTTCGATCCCCTCATGGGCCAGTGTGAGCTGCGCCCTCCTTAAAAAAAAATTAAAAAAATGCTCATCCCTAACCTCAGTTTTGCAGGAAACCGGGGTCCAGAGTGGTGATGTAACCTGCTGTCTAACCTTGGGCTGTGGGTCCAGATACCGTTTGCAAAACTGAAACTCTATACCCATTAAACAACAACACAACCCTTCTCTTCTCTTTAATATAGTAAATGAAATGGTGCCTGTAGGCTTCTCTTGGATTTTATTTCAAGCTTTTTCAGATTTCCTTAGCCTGTCACTGGCCTCAGCCTCCCTCCAGCTTCATCGCCCTGGACCCGCTCTGTGGGTCCATTCCCAGCCCTACTTTCCACCCCACAAGTACACTGGCTACTTTCAAAACCTCTGAATGCAGTTGGGATTTATTTCCTGCTTATGCTGTTACTCTATTCGAGAGTTGCCTTTTCCCTCCCTCCTGTCTGAGTCATACTTTAATTTCATAATTTAGGTCAATGTCACCTCTTTAAGTGAAGTTTCTGAGACTGGACTTGATCTCCTTACAGTGTGCGTCTGGCATTGTGCTTGAGCCTTCACCATAGCTCTTATTGTAGGCGTAGCTAGTTTCTGTGTCTGCTTCTTTCTGTGGATTGAAAACTTTCAGGCCAAGCTTGTGAATGCAATTTTTGCCTTCACAGAGTGGTCTGCTCACTACTGTTCTCTCTGTAGCAATATGCAAATATTGGTTCATTGATTCAACAACTATTTATAGAGTGCCCTTGCTGGGTCCCTGATTTTATGGGACTAATTCTAGCGGGGGAGGCCAACTGAAAACAAATGCAGGTGAGGTTGCAGGATGATGGGATGGGGTGCGGTCTTAGGCAGGAGGTTCCACTGGGAAGGACCTGGTGGCTTATAACTGAGTATCGCAGAGCGGGCACCTTTTGACTATTATATTTCATTTGACACAAATATAACAGTATTAAACTCTTTAATTGCCACCAGAACTGAAGTAGTAGTGGCTAGCAAATTAATTATAAGGACAATGTTTTTTATAAAACTAATTTATGAGCCTCTGCAACCAACTGAAATTTTTTTTATCAAAAGCTTTAGAGACTATTAATGGAATTTAGCATTTGCCTGTTAACTCCGATTAAGCATTCACCTTATGAGCTGAATTAGTATATAAGGGTGGTTAGGCTAATAAAATAGAAAATATTACAATCAAAATTAATTTTCTTATGTTTTCAATATTGGTTACCAGCTTTGAAAATTAATTAGTTCTTAACTCTTTATACCCACGTTACAATCTATTATCAAATCGGGTTTCTCTACCCTCATACATATTGAGAATCTAACCACGTTCCATCATCCCCAGCACTAACGTCAGGGTCCAAGCTGCCATCGTTTCTCACCCAGATTTTTACAGTTGTCTCCTAAATTCCTGTTGGCTATCAGACAATGAGCCTCTTCCTGCGGACCCTGGTCATCGGTAGTTAGTTATGTCACATATCGTGAGCCTCCGGTGACTCCCACACACAAAGTGAAAACCAAAGTCCTCCCAGCGGTCTGCGTGCTACCCATGATCCGAACCTTCTTCTCTGCCCTCCTGTCCTGCCACTCGCCCCGTCTGCTCTACTTCAACCTCCCTGCCCTCCTTACTGCTCCTACGTCACAGGCCTGCTTCTGCCTCAGGACTTTGCACTTGCTGCTCCCTCAGTCCGGCACTCTTCCCTCATCCCTGTGGTGACCCCAGCTCTTCCTCCAGCCTCTGCTTCCATGGACCCTGTTAGAGAGGTCTTTTCTCATCACCTGCTACCTCCTACTCCCCTGCATTTGTTATTTCTCTTTGCACATATCACCATCTGACGTGCTCTGATTTGTTTGTTTGTTGTCCACTTATACACACCATTTTAAGAGGTCAGGGATTTTGTGCGTTTTGTTCATACTATATCCTCAACACCTTCCATAGTATGTGCCATATGGCAGGTGTTCAATGAATATTTGTCCAGCAAAATAGATAACTAGCGAGCAAGCTGTGTAGATGTGCGCTGCTCTCTTCCAGGCCCAGACTGCCCTCAGACATGCCTGTGGAGAGCCACAATACGTGCAGACCAGCTGCATTCCAGCTGTGCAAGGAGGCTTTAGTTTGACAGCTGATAATAGGTCCACCCTGCCGTTTGTAGTGGATGTTTGTGGGAGATGGACTTTGTGAGTTCCCAGCACAGGAGAAGGCAGCACAGTTCTGGGTGGGTAGCCAACGAAGGGACGTTCCCTGTCTTGTTTCACATTTCCAGTGAAGGGCGAGAAAACAGAGAAAGTAATATATATACGGCACTTTGGATTGGAGAATTGCCTTATTTTTAAAATAATAACTTTTGGCTTGTTTTTTATGCAGCACCTTCCTCAGTTTTATCTGACAACTCATCATGATAATGAGAAGGGACACATATTGCTGAATTCATTGTGGGTTATTCATGTATACTATTCGCAAAGAACCACCAGCAAACAAAAGCTGTGTTCAAGTTTGGTCTCATGTAGTTTGCGCAGCCTATAATCGGCAGCTGATGGGAAATAAAAGGACCAAATGTGCATTGCCAGGATGTAGAGAAGGTCTGGGCTGGATGAGCAACATCTATCATGATCCCGAAACATGGAGACTGGCAATATCCCATCACTGGATCGCCCTGAAATACGTCACAGGAGCAGAATCCAACGTGCAATTTCACATCTTTTCCCAAAGCAATTTTAGTGTTTCATGGGTTTTCTTTTTTTAATTTCAAAATATATTTTTTTTAACATTTTAATAGACAGTGAATTTTAATCTCAACTTAAAAATAACCACAATTCTAAGAACAGAGAGAACGTACAGTTCATCTCATGTGGACTTTCCTCTTTATTACGACTCATGAACTTGGAGCCTGACCTCTGTGTTCTATTTCAGGGGGTTTTCTTTTCTGTGAAAACCTGCTGAATTTTAGAATGCTCATTTAAGAAATTACTTAAGCATTGTATATATTTTTTAAGTAAACTTTTTTTGATGTATTACATACTTACAATAAAGTATATGCTCCAATCCTAAAAGCGTGGCTTGAATTTAAGAGCTGCAAATCTTCTCAATCCCATTTCAGACACTAATATCTGGAGCTGTAGTGGAACAACTTGACTTCCTACGAATCAGTGACACTGAAGAGTAAGTCCCTCTGGGTTACTATTGTGTTTCTTGAGGTTATATTAGAAAGGCAGGAAATCTGAAACTTTTTCCTTTAACTTCTAGGCTTCCAGAATTTAAGAGTTTTGAGGAACGACAGCTTCCCAAACATTCAAAAGTCAAACGACAAAGTAGCGCCTCGAGCACTCCAGAACTGGAGCAGCAGCCGGACGTCACCATCACTGAGTGGAAAAACAGACCCACCCGGGACATTCTTCAAAAACTGCATGTGAGAACCATGCAAGTCCCAGGTGGCCCTGAGTGGGGCTGGCAGAGCAGGAACTCCCAGGGGAAGCCATATTTCTTTTTTGTCCTCTCAGAGAAGGTGGCAGTGAACCTGGAGGTGGATAGCCAGTCTAGTCCCAGGGCAGGAATGAGGTTATTCTCAGGGTCTGACATTAGCACGAATGTCTTCGAGATGCTTAAGGAGTGGGGATGAGGTCGGCTGCCTTGGATGTGAGAGCATTGTGTAGGCCATTAAAGAAGTTAGGGCAAGGCCAGCTGCCTTCAGGCTCCGCATGTGTCTCTTGGTGCCCGTTCCTTTGACAACCTGGGTCTTCTCTCCTGCCCAGCACTTAGGTCTAATGCTGCTTTCAATCTCTCCAGTCACTGAGGAAAAAAATCCTACAACTACATCCATATAAATATTATGTTAGCAACCAGTATTTTACTGTCCCTAAGGTCATTTGCATTTAAAAGAGGCGGGGTGGGGTTAGAGTGTAGTGCTTATCCAAGGAAATGAAATTCTTAGGGTAGAACTATGACATCTTGTTGGGCCATAAAAATGTGAGCATGTAGGCTAAATATATATCCTGCCAGACATCATCAGTCCTTGTTGTTGATCATTATTCTCTGTAGATCTTCCTAAGCATGGATATGATGCAGTAGGCAGGAAGCATGTAGCACAGCGCCCTAATATTCTAATAAGCACTCGACACACATCCCCTCCTTTCACTCACCTCTTCACAACAGGTCGATAGCAACATGGTCTCCCATTCATGAAAAACTAAAGTCAAGAAGGGACTGGTTCAATGATTGGGCCAGACCTCTCAGAGAGTGGCAGAATAAGTGACAGTGCTTGTAGGTAACATTTTCTATCTATTGCTTATCTTGTTTCCTGGAAAATTTGATTATTAAGTCCCTGTTACCCCAGGAAGCCAGCTTATGTACCATCCATCTCCAAGATATCTAAGATAATGGTTGTATAATGTCATCTAATGCTTGAGAGTATATCGGTGACATTTTATCTTTCCTCAATTCCATAGCAGAATGTTTTCTCTCTGCATCATGTGCTTTCACGATTAGCTACCCCCTGTGGTAACTTTTGTACCCATTTCACTCCAGTTACTCAGTGATTTATATTTTCAGGACTGCAGCTGTCTGGCTAGCCAAGTGATCCTGCTGGGCATACTACTCAAAAGAGAAGGCCCCAACTTCATCACAGAGGAAGGTAAGAGCACATGTCTGAGAACATTTTAAATAATAGAACTGCTCTATTTTTGAACATATACCAAATATACATAATGAATATCCAGCAAAATGTTCTGAGTTATTTTCTCCTCCTTTAAACCTTTTTTTCCTTCAAATTTTAAGTAGACAATGTTCATTCATCCCCCCTAGAGTGGAATAGACTGTCTGATATATGAAGTCCTAAATTGCTTAGTGATGCTTGGTTGTTTCTCTGATTGTCTGAATGGTGCTGGAGCTTGGATTCTGCCAGTGACTATTAACCTCTAATGACTCCATAGTTGTTTATGGTCAGTTTCTGTTTCCAGTTTTATTTTCTGTACATTTGCAAGAACAATATTGAATTGTTATAGCCCTAAAAATTAGCTGCCTCATGGTCTGCAGCAGCCATTGGAATGGAATATAGCACTTAATAGACTTGTGCTCTAAAGACTATTAACAAAAATAAATTATTTCTGATCATGTCCACATCCACTGCAGTCACGATAAAACGCAATTATCCCCAAAACCCACGTTTGTATGTTGAGTCACTGCTCTGAGGACGCTTTGGATGCTCCATCGGGGTCTGCTTCCAGCATTTTCTAGTACAGAATAATGTGGAATACATTTTAAGTACTTAATGTCTAGCTGCTCAAAGTTTACAGCTCATCTGAAAGGCCTTGGTCCAGAGGCGCACGTTGATTTGGTTAGGATTAGAAACTGAGTCAGTGTTCTCCACAACAATGTGATTAGTCAGAGGTATCTCTTTAGTAGCAAACTAAACATAATTGCTTATTCAAGTAAGGTCTACTTAGTATTTACGTTATTGTAGCTAAGAGAGAAGCTTCTGGAGTATTAAACATGTGAATGGAATAATTTCAATTTTCTTAAATAATTGAAGGTGGAAGAACTTTGCAAATCTCAAACAGAATCCTTCATTTCTAATTAGTCTTGGAACTATAAGTATTAGCAGAATCCCAATTATATTGAAGACATGAACTGAAATTTATGCTTTAACTAAAACAATAGAATTTTTGAAAAGCAAACATTTCATTAGGAACCTAGATTTCAGAATGGTGGTTTTACTAGTATTTTAAAATAAACAACACATATAAAATAGTTTATCATAAAAAATGCTAAAGGAATTATTTTTTAAACCATTTGTATAAACTTGGGAGGGATACTCGTCTTTCATTTGGATGTTTGAAGGACTTTAAATGTTTTGAATCTATAAAACCTCGTGATATATTAACAATCATAACCGTCTGCAGAATCTGCATATAATTTGATCCAATTTGTCATAAAGCAATAAAAATAAGTTCAGAGTAAAATGAAACAACCTTATTCTTTACCCTTGTTTCCTTTCTGGTGCCCTGTCCTGTCACATGGTGAATTTATTGACAAACGAGACACGAGGCCAAACCACATGTGAACTGGTGCCAGACTGAGGCCACATGGGCTCTTTTGAGCACTAGTGCATGCTGGGATGATTATGTACATGACAGAATCTCCATAAAGTTTTGTTGAACAAATAAATGAAGAATCATTTACATTCAGAGTCTACAGTATTTGCTCAATCTGCTATTTTCTGTTTTATATTTTCTGCAGTAGGTTTAAGTAAGTTAATTTTATTTGTTAAAAAGTTAGATTGCATATTAAGAAAACAATAATATGGTGATGGAAGGAGAACTGACTCTGGCTGGTGAACACACAATGTGAGATATAGGTGATGTATTACAGAATTGCACACCTGAAATCTATGTAACTTTACTAACAATTGTCACCCCAATAAACTTTAATTAAAATAAATAAATAAATAAATAAATAAATCCATCACCACTGAAAAGATTCCACATTAAAAGAAAAAGAAAACAATAAATTTCAAGAACTGAAGTATTCTCCAACTTCATTTACTCAAACGAAATAGTAAGAAGGACGGGGGACATGCACACGAACGATTTGGGTCCCACGTTTTAATCTGTCAGGTAGTTCAGAACATGAATGGATGTGGATGTACCAACTCCAATGGATCAACATGAAAAGTCAAGAGTTATTTTTCTAAAGGAGAATAAATGTTATGCATTTAATTAAAAGCATTTTTTCAACAAAGATTCTATTATCCAACGTCTAGGTACTGTTTCTGATCACATTGAGAGAGTCTATAGAAGAGCTGGCAGCAAAAAGCTTTGGTTCGTATAAGTGTCCTCGTCATTATGTTTTATTTTTTGTGTTGTCATGTTCAGTAACCTAAAGATAATGGACCAATCTTAAAGATGGTTATTCATCCTAATTTTCACGTTTAAATGCCGAGGTTCTAGCACCATGCCTCTGTCTACTTTCTAAGGATCTGCCTACATTCCATTGTATCATGGCTCTTCCAAGATATTAAAAGAATGTCTGGGAAGAAGGCCCTCCATAGGAATAGACCCTGGCAATTATTCACTGGGTGACATGCTAATGACTCTTTCCTGTCCTGTACCTCCTCTGTCCCAGGAGGTGCTTGGGGGTCCTCCTTTGTGTTCAGGTAACGTGCTCTGCTGTCACAGAAGGCCGTGAAAGAGGCCGAAGGCTCATTTAGTCATAAGCACAAATAATACACTTACAAGGCAGTTCTCTCACCACTTATATGAAATGGATCCCAGTGAGTGTAGTTGCTTCATGAAAAATAACTAACATGTCCTGCAGAGGTGGTCTCCTCCCAGGGCCCGAACCAAAATTAGGTAAGTTGAGATAAAAATTGTTTAAATTCACAGTGGGGTAGGTATGCCTAAATGCACGACTGTCTGCATTTTGAAGCACTTCTAACAGTCTCACTAGCAGAATCTAACAATTGGAAAGGAAGAGTATAGACATGTTTTAAATGACCCATTATTTTCTAATTTTGAAGAAATATCTCAAGAAATAGCATAAGAAACTCCCTTAACCTCGGTGAGCCTCAGGTATCTAATCTCTAAAATAAGGGTATTGATAAAAAAAAAAAAAAAAATCTCTTAGCAGTAAGTACTTCACCTCTATGATGATAGTAAATGTACCATTCCAACCCAGAAGAAGTAACGTAATAATCCTTTGATTAAAGCTCCCGTTTTTGCTGTAAATTCTCAGTACAGTCAGGCAGGCAGGCCAAGAGATGTTGCTTCGTACCCAGGAAGTTCCAAATGTCGTCCGTAATCTTATTTTTGGCTAAGCAAACCTGGTTTTGCTTTGTGCCTTATACTTCATTTTAGATAAATCATTAACTAGCCAACACTTAGAGTGATGACTGTTACGTGTAAAAGCACAAACTCCTGGAAGTCTTACTTATTGTATTTTCCCTTTTGTGACTTTCCCCTGACACCCCCAGGCTGGCGGTGCGTTACGGGGCTGCATTTACCCAGAAATCGGCTTCCTCTATAGCCCCACACATTACTACTTTGCTAGTACACGGGAAGCAGGTAACATGCATGGAGTGTCCGCACTCCAGCTGCTTGAAATGTGTGGGCTGATTTGCATCCTAAGGACTGAACATATCTTTTGGTCTTATGGTGTGTGGGTGAAAGCTTCATTAAAAGCAGGAAGCGTGTTTCACTAATGTCATCAGTTACTGACCTCATTTTTTACTATTTCATCTATATCGAGATTAAGGAATATAAAGCTTTTTATAGGTCAACTTTCATCAAGATCCTGAAATACAAGAAAACAGTTTTAAACCTTCATTTTAATTTTATTTTTCCATCTAAAAGCTCCACATGAATTTTCACTTTTGAGGGGAAGAAAATGTCTTATGTATTGCATGTGCTATGCTTAAAAAAAATCTCTTCTCCTTATAACCTAAGACTTTTTCAGAAATGTAAAAATAGCAGTGTGAATTCCTTCCTCCAACATTCTGGCTTTATCCAGAAAAATACATGCTGGTATTTCATTGTATCACTTCCTAAAATTGAGTACTGAATGAATCCCCTAATCAAGGAATTTGGTTATCTAGGCACCAAAAGAAACATTATTTAAAGTGGTTATAGGAATAGATAACATAGACCAGTGACAGACTTAATAATGATTTTTTTTAATGTAAAATCAGGATACTCAATTCTTCCTTCCATCTCACTCCCCATGAAAGTAAGAGTTAGGCTCCCTTATCTCCCTTTTCAACTGGCACAAATGATGCTGGTGGCAGAGGTGAGTATGAGGGCTCCATCCCTCATCCTGGATGGTGGGTCCTGCCTTCTGGGAAATGTTGGCCATTAGGTCCAGTGTCTTGGGCTCAGTGTTTCGTCCAGATGATTATATGAGGACCTAATTGTGCATATTTTTACGTTTTCCCGATCAGGGCCCCATTTACTCGTCTCGTTTAGGTTTGTGAACCTCTGGCGTGCTCTCTTCTTTGCCCCCAGGTCGGTGGTGCGCTGTGCAGCAAGTCTTTTAAGTAAAGTAGTGGACAGCCTGGCCCCATCCATTACTAATGTGTTAGTGCAGGGCAAACAGGTACGTATGTGATTCTCAGGCTGTCACTCAGTCACAGCCACAATGTTTATGGGCAGGACCCTTGCTTTGGATTCCGACAGCCCTAGTCCCAGGCCTCTCACAACCACACTTACATGGCTCAGCTCCCCACAGGAGGCCCCTTCCCCACGCAAGCTCGTCTGAAAGATGCGCGGTTACTAAACAGACCGCCCGTTTGTCTGCTGCACCTCACATCCGTTACTGCAGCCCCTGTGTTACCTTGAGATCATGGAAAGTGGAATAACAACACCCCTGGAGCACTCACACAGGTTTCGGTTAGGTGAGGCAGAGACAGGTGACGTGTGAAGGGCATGTGCTCCTTCTCGGTGCAGTGGCTGCCTTAACGCTCCGGCCACCTCTCCCCTTCCAGGGCCAGCTCCTGTCAGCTGCTCTTCACAGGGCCGCTTCCAATCAGCGGTCCCTCTCTCCTCTGGGTTCTCAACGGGCCTGTGACACTTCTCCCGAGCTGCCCTGGCTCCCAGTTCTCTCACCCTACAGCAGGCTGTGAAGATCAGGGCCCAGGTCTCGTCCAGCACCTGTCCCCATGTGCCCGGCGTGGGGCCTGGCGTGGGCTGGATGCTTGGTGAACGTGGGCTGAGCTGGGCTTGCCTGTGCATGTGCAGAGTGGGCTGTGGCTGCAGAGTGTTTGGTTTGTTGTGTAGAAGCTCTGACTACCTGGCTGCATCCTCATTGGGTTGGAATGAAAACCCACTTGCTTTCTTTCTCTTTGGGAATCTGTGTGCTTTACTGTATGTTCCTGAAAGTTAATCCGGAGGTATAATAGGCTTTAATGTCAGGAAGTATTTTAACTCTCTTTAATGAAATCAACCTATTGCATATTGCAGGGCTCTGAATTTATTAAAATTGAAATTATTTCATCCTGTTATCCCATTTTTGAAGTGCTAGAATAAGTTATTTATTTTATCCAGTAATATTTAATAACAGTGAAAACACGATTGCAATAAAAAATTCCCGAGAAAAAGTTAGATCACTTTTCACACATGTTATGTTTTCTCCAAAATATTAAGAGGTAGAGTTTTCCTCCCCACTGATCAGCTAAACAGCCCAGGGTCCAGGAGTAACTTAAGCAGTTCCCTTCCTCACCCACCGCAGCCCTCCTCTCCAGCCAGTCTTGTATTGTTGGCCTGGACGGAGCCATTTCCGAAAGGAAGGAAACAAGCTTTGCGAAGCTATTTTTCCTTGAATTTTAGGCCCTCGTAGTATATCTGAAAATACAGTTAATTCTACTACATATGAGCATGTGAGAAGCTTTCGGAGATCTCTGAGGGTGCTAGCACCTGACACTGGGGAGAGGGCAGCTTAGAGTCAGTCCTGTCCACTCTGCACACCATCCCGAGGGGACCTGCAGCCTGTGATGCTGAGACCCTGCTCCCCACATTGTGGAAGCCTCGGAGCCCTCATGAGGCTGTGGCTGGCCCACTGCTCATCAAAGCAACATGTCTCCCCAGGAAACAGCCGCGTACAGAGCGGGGCCAGCCTGGGAGCTGACAGTTCCGCCTCAGGTGCATATGGTCCAGAGACTGACTGCATCTTCCCCTCTGCAGCAAAGAAATGAGAACGGAGCATTCAGAGTGTGCGTCCACTCATTTCTGAGAACTGAAGTAGTTGTTCTCCAGAGCACTTTCAGGTCACCTCGAGCTCTCTGGAATGACATAATGGTGTAGTCGCCGTTGCCTCAGGAGGCACTGACGTGCCTTCTGTTTGTTTTCTTCTTTACACACTGACATGTTAATAAAAGCACTCACACTTGGACTGACTGGTTGGTACCACTTGTCATGTAATAAACCAGCAGTTCTCACTTTTCCCTCCATCACAAAACTGGGCCAAAAGATGCCGTGTTCTGCTCTCGCCCCTCTAAACACAGGAGCCATGGTTGTGCTTTTCCGTTTTCCTGCCTCGTTTATAATCACGCACTGTATGTGGACGGGGGAGGGAGACAGGTAATGAGGGGGATGGAGGTGGCGCAGACCCCGGGGGAGGCAGAATGCCAGCACAGAGGAGAGGGACCCGAGTGTTCCCCTGGCAGCTCCCAGCAGCACTTCCCGCTTTGAATTTCCGTCACTGTCGCCATCTCCCTCTGCGCTTTCTTGTTCCCCGGCCTCGTGGGCAGCCCTGTTGATTCCCCTCCACGGGGAGCAACAAGCATTTGAGCACTTACTGTGCCAGGAAAAGTGGGGGCTGCACTAGAACTGTATGACCTCATACTTAACTTTGAAAAGGTTACAGTGTCGTTAAAGAGCATGCAGTTCCACATGAGAAACTGTAAAAGAAGTGAAAAATATGCTCTCAAATACTAAACTGTGTAGCCCAGGAGCAAAGGAAGACGATTCAGTGTGTTCTGGTTTCTCTGGGGGAGTTTCTAGTACTAAAGTCATTCAGAATAATTTCATCTCAATAGTTATTTATATTCTGCCCCTGCTTTTATCCACTCACCTCCACTCCCAGAACTGGGACCCTCATTTTAGACCAGACTGTGGACCATGATGAACTCCGGTGGGAGTCGTGCTTTGAAAGCCATTTTAATAAAAATCAGGAACAGTTATTCTACCTAATTCCCTAGCTCACGTAGAGTAATTTCAGCCTGCCAGTTATCCCGAGCCCTGAATTTTTTTCTTTTATCTTTTCAGTAACTAGGAAATTTTTATCATCAAATTCTGCCGCTTACAGGTAACCCTGGGTGCCTTTGGGCACGAAGAAGAGGTGATCTCTAACCCTTTGTCTCCAAGAGTGATTAAGAACATTATCTATTCCAAGTGCAACACCCACGATGAAAGGGAGGCGGTCATTCAGCAGGAGCTGGTCATCCACGTGGGCTGGATCATCTCCAACAGCCCCGAGCTCTTCAGCGGCATGCTGAAGATCCGCATTGGGTGAGTGAAGCCCGTCGCGCCTGCACGAGGACGGGGACCCACTTGTCCTCCCACAGGCTTGGCCTCTATGGGTGAAGTGCTGGCCCAGGTCTGGAGGGTATTCAGGAAAGTGCACCGTCCCCTGAGTCACAGAGGCAGCAGGGGGGGTGGGGGGGTGGGGAGGCGTGAAGAAATGCCCACCAATGGCCTGAAAACATCCTGTTTGCTTAACACCCACATTAGATGTCTTAGTGAAGTAACTCTGTTCTCTGCTAAACTCAAAGTGCAGGGGTTTAAACAGCTGCATCACGTGAAAATAAAAACCGAAAACACTGAGCACAATACTTATAAAAATTCCTATAAATAAAATGGAGGAGGCCTAAGAGAAGAAGGATTTTCAGTGAAACTGGGGGTCAGGAGGACACACTCAGGTGAAAATTTGATCCTTTGAAAATCTTCTGCTGTATCCATTTTCTATCCAAATCTGTTTTTTAATCATGAAATCGGAAGTGTTCTGTTTGGAGAAGAAATTGAAAGTTAGGCTCTGGTGATCTTGAAGCGTCTTCAGAATTTTGTGAGGCTGTGCGGCAGGCCCAGTGGCCCAGGCGCTGGCTTTCAGGAGCACTGACTTCAGGTCCTCGTGCCTCCGACCGTGTCGGTGACGTGGGGTAAATGGCCAAACCTGTCTAGCCTCACTTTCACACCAGCCGCGTTGTGTTGTGTGAGATGCAATGGGATAGTAGGTTTAAAAACCCTGTCGCAGCCAAATAGGGTATCAATGTTGCTTTTTAAAAAAATATTTTTTTGATTGTGCAAGGATCATGTGATATGTTCTAATTGTCAAAGAGTCAAATAATACCTGAGATTACAGTTACCCACCATGTGGCCCATCTGGGGTTTTTCCTCCAGCGTTTGAAAAGGATGTGAAGTCTGTCCAGCACAAATATTATGTATGTGGATGTGTGTGTGTGTGTGTGTGTGTGTGTGTGTGCACAAGTGTATAGCTTGCTTGTTGTATAATTGGACCATCAGAATCAGCTATTTCTGTTCTACTTGATCCTTGATTCCTGATAAAAGTCTTAAAATTTTCTCATAATTACGGATTTGTTAATTTCTCCTTGCATTTTTATCAGTTTTGTTTTATATATTTTTTAAGCTTTGTTTATGTCTATGTTGCTTTATAGTTTATATCACTATATCTTCCTTTGTGTCATTATTGCTTTTCAACTTGAATTCTAAAAAAACAAATTTTAACATCTACATAGTATAGAGAATAGTATAAAGCCCTGTGTCATCTAGCTTCAGCAGAATTATCAGAAGGTCAATCTTAGTTCATTCATACCCACACCTGCTACCCACCCACCAACCCGCTGGCACCCCCCTCTAGATTTAAAGTAAATCCATCATGTCATTTAATCTGAAATATTTTGTTGTATAGCTCTAAGAGTTAAGAACTTTTAAAAAACATAACCATAATACCATTACAATGTATAAAATATAACAATCAAATTATTTTCTGTCTAATATAACTGCCCTGCCTGCTTTCTTTTTCTGTTATTAGCTTAGTATACTGTCTTCCATCCTCTTACCATCAATGCTCTTTTTTCATTTTGCATAGATAGGTCTTTTATATTCAGCATTTATGCTGTATTTATTTTTAATCCAATCTGAGGTTATCTTTTAATAGAAATACATATGTCCTTTTTGTGCCATTAAAAAGTGTTTTGATTTATTCCTGCCACTTTATGTTGTTTTCTACCTACCATACTTTCTAGTTACTTTTTACATTAAAAAACTGGTTGCTTATTTGGCAGTGTCTGCATACTTCTTGTTGCAACAGTTCTCATTCTAGGGATTTAGACATATTTCACGGCAATCTTGATTGTTTGAAATAGTGAAACACTGGAACGACCAAGATATCCATCAGTGGGAAATAGTTTAAATAAAGTGTTCTAGCCATACAGAGCATTTATAACGTTCCAACATAATTTAAGTTGGAAAAGCGTTGCAAATGCATTATTCTATTTTTTGTAAAAGAGCAATAATACTGTGTGTGTGTGTGTGTGTGTGTGTAACGTATATGTAGAAAAGTATCTGAAAAATATATATATAATTAATGTCAGTGATTTTCTCTAGATTTCTATTTTGTAAGTTACATTTTTAAGTTTTATTTAAAATTTTTAGTTGAAGTTATTTTACACACTACTTGCCTGATTTCAATTATAGTAATATATTTCAGGTGAATTTACCATTTTTTACATCCTCTTTCTTTTGATCGAGAAGTGAATTCACTCTGCGTAGAAGTTGACCTTCATTTTTAGCCCTTAAAGTTGTTCCTTTCAAAGATTTAGAGGTCTTCTGAATCAATTGTAAGAACTTTGAATCATACCCTGATTTGTTCGGTCTCTGTTTGCTTTAATATTTTCAACTCCAACCCTTCCCTACATATGAGGATACAAAAATGGGTCTTTCATATGAGTCGTCTCTAAATGAAAAGAAATGTGATTCTTTCCATACAGGGTATTAAAAGGATTCTATTGTCACAGACTCAGGCTGTGAGGTGTAGGTTATAACTCTTCCAAAACACACTCTTGTAACAAATACTCTATTCAGGAGAGACTCTGGAAGCCATAGTCATCCTTGCAGAAGGTTAAACAAAGCCTAGGGTACAAGTTAACAGTTTCCCACAATTTGACAATGTTGTGTTTTTAAACCTCTGGCAGTTTTTTCTTAGTGCTTATTCAGCATTTTGGGCTAACTTATGTTTTCTCAAAACTCCAATGTAATTGCCATTTTTTGAATTCAAATCTGACCTGAAGCTTCTTTCTCTTCATGGGATGAAGTATGTTTAGTTTATTCTAAAAGTAGTTTTCTTCCTGAACATACTTTATATGTTCATTGCCTTCTGTGAGAAATAATATACCTAAACTATGTCACCCAAAATAGAAATGTCAGGACAGCAGCATGTGACGTAGTATTTAACTATAGCAGACAGCTTGCCGTGAAGAAATTTGCCATAAAACTTTAATTATTCACTATCCTGAAACTCATCCTGGAATTAATTGTGACATTATATTCCCATTGTGAGTATTAACAGTATCCCTGCCCAACTCATAATGTGTATTTTTCTCTTACATGGGACTCACAGGGTCACCTCTAAACATTGGGATATTTTCAGTTGTGGGCAAGTCTCTCTCTCTCTCTTTTTTTAAAAAAAATAAACAGTGATTTGTTGAAGGACTTTACTTCTGCTAAGGATAGAGACTAGATTCTTCCTATCTGTGTCAGTGTTTAGCTCACAAGAAATGCTCGATAAAATTTGAAAGATTGTTTAATATATAGGTATAAGTAGGTTCAGGTATCTTGCTTTGAGCTAGTGAAGAGGAATTTAGGGCAGAAAAAAGCATGTCTCTGTACTCATTAGAGAAAGAAAAAATGGGCCCTATTAATTGTGATAAATGCACTTGGTTTGTACAAGTCATGTCTTTCAGGAAATGACCAAGTTAAACAGGGCCTTGTTTATATGAAAATCCAGCCATACATCTAGAAGGCAGAAGGATGCAGCACTTCTCCATTTATTGATTAATTAATCCGATCAGAGTATGGTACAGGTTGCCTTGTAATGGTACCTCTCTAAGGAGACACACATACGAATAACATGTGGTTATTGCACTCAGAAGCTCACTGTAGTCACCCATTTCCTCCATCAACGTAACCACAAGTATTATTCATTGAATACCTATTATATTCTAGGCAATGTGTTAAAAATACTTCACATAGTATCTGATTTAGTTCACACAACAGCTTTGAGGTAGTCACTAGAACCCCCATTTTAAAGTAAACAGAGTCAGAGACTAGATGACCTATCTTAGTCAAACAGTAAGCGAAAGAACTGGGATTTATACCCAGTTTGGGTTTGCTACAAAATTCTTGTTCTTCAACCTTTAAGTACTTTGTGCTTCTTTTCATTTATGTGTACTATTGCTATTTTCTCCAGAAAACAAGCCTTACTGTTTATTTCTAAATCGTTATGACCTTTATGGCCCCTTCTACATGATTTCGACTTCTGACCATTTCAAGTATTCATGTAGGAGCTGTGATGTGCGTTGGCCCTGGATTTTTGTCTTTTGTTTGTCAGGTCTCCCATCTAGAGTTGGTGTTGGTTATCCTTGCACAGTGCAAGGAGCTTGAGCAGTTACAAGGTAACAAGCATAAGAAATGCGATTTTGCACTTCTATTCATCATGAGACCAAGGACATGGGATGATTTGGAACTGATTCTAAGTTAACCCCTTGTACACAGCAAGAGATGTATTAAGATGCTATGAAAATTCAGCAAGTTAACTAACTTGCCCAAGGTCACAAGACCAGAAATCAGGATTCGAACTTAGTGAATGACTTCAGAGTTCGTGCTTCCCCACCCCCTCTTGCAGCTCCCTTGTCTATAAAGTAGGGAGGCTGTCCCTGCTTTGGCTTCCTCATTGGCTTGTGGGGATTCTGGGTAAGGAATGTGAAGCTGCTTTACAAAGGATAAGACTTCAACAGCTTTGTTGGGATGTTTGGTAATTTGAGGTCCTCTGCCTTGTGGCATTTGGAGAACAAGTGCCTCTGGGGATTCCTTTTTCTGCACCACAACTCACAAGACTCCGTAGCAGGAGCCTCCCCTGCTGCCAACAAACAGACACACTCACTCCCGTCCTCCAGTCCTAGATTCGCAATGGCCCTCTTCTCTCACAAGACACCTTCCCCCTGGAGGTATCCCTTTCTGCCACGGCTGATCCTTCTTTAGGGCCCGGTGGAATGATCCCCACTTGTTTCATATAGAAAGCTTGACCCAGAATCCCTTTTGGATTCTCCGCTGCCATCTGACATGGTCTTACCCTCCGTCACCTCATGGGACCTCATGAAACGCATGGCAGACTCTAAAACCCCCCTTACCCTGCACCCACAGCGCTCTTCCAACAACATTAACAGAGAGGCTTTGGAACCCTGTTTCTACCCAAGGGGTATCAGAGAAGTGCCGTTATCCTGTGTGTGGGGCTTGTGATGATGCCCCTCTGAGAAGGAAGAAGACAGTTTTGTATCTTCTTAATAAGTATTTTATTAATACTCATCCGTCCTTAATAAATTTTACTTGGACCTCAGCTCCTTAAGTGAATGGCTTCCTTGCATGAGTACTGCCAGCAGCAAACACAGACCCAGTGTGTTTCTTTACAGAATTTACCTGCAGCTAGTCCCTGGAAGGTTTTAGTTTGCTTAGAATTGGTGAGCAAAGTATTTATTTATAGAGTCCTTGAATGTCCAATTTCTTGAAATTGTTGAACTTATTGCTTTCTTAAATCACCCCTTTGTGTGTTGTAGTGATTATTGCGCAATTTTAAAGGGGGGCAGGGGATTCATAAAATACATTATTTTTTAAACTTCCTTATAAGTTAATTAAATGATTTCGGACTCATTCATATCTGACTTTTGACTTGTTTCTCTTTTTAAAATGCAGATTATGATTAAAGAGATTGACAGTTTGTTCAGCTTTTAGCACCATATTCCTCCTGAAATGCCAAAACTCACTAGGCTGGATGGATATAAGAAATATGAACATTTGCCTTAGTCATGGTACATCTTACCCAGAATTCTCCTGCACTGTGTGTGCTTTTATCTCTCTGGTTTAACCTCTGTCTCTCTCAGGTTTTGAGGTTTTTAAATTTATATTTACATCACCCACGACCTCAATTGCTTTAAGCCAATATCACCATGTTTCTTTTTTCTTTTTTCCAAGGTTAATCCTGTCAATACCATTTCTTCAACTTTACTGATCTCAGGCACTCCAGTGAAGAAAATTAACCTGCTCACAGGAGTGGTGTTCTAGTCTGAGAGTGATTTGATTTGCTGTCTTATTATTGATTTGTGTTCTGGCTTTTATGTTGAAATAGATCAAGTTCCTGACAGGCTCATTACTGTAAAGACCTCCAATCAACTGCTCCCTGCTCTAGGTCTGTCAGTCAGGCTTTTGCGGGAGATAGCCCCGGAGGATATACATTATCAAGCCTTTTTCATCTCCGTCTTCATCCTGCCAGCACATCCTCTGGAAGCAGTTATGATCCTGGCGTGTCTTGTCGTCTGAGTCCCACAGCTGCATCTGTGGATCACATCGCCAAGGCTTAGAGAAGGCCAGGCTGCCTCCATGGCACGTGGCCATGTGACACCGCCTGTGCAGCAGAGGCAGCAGGAGGTAGTGCAGCTCTGAGTTCATTCGCGTGGGTTGGTGCTCTTCCAAGGTCTTTGCTTTGAGATGGTGGAGCTCGCCTACCCCTGTTCTCTTAGTATGAGATCGGAGGTCGAGTGGAGTCGCTGTTCTCCAGTTTCAGAGCAGGAACCTCAGTTTGCCTTATCAGAGTGTCTCCCTCGCTGAGTTAATATGAATCCCATGCCCTATCCCATGGCTCAGGGAAATGCTTGCCCAGAGTCATTTATTCACTTGTTCAATAGCAAACTTGGCAAATACTTCTCAGTATCTTGAAATAGCCTCAGATGATTATTAAAAAATTGTTTCTTGCTATGGATCAGTGCTATTCTATGGCTTTTCTTTCTTTTTTTCTTTTTTTCCATAAAATGTCAGCTGTTCTGGTTTACCAGTGATGTCAGATTTCCATGTACTTTATATTTCCCTCCTTGATTGGGGCATCTTGCAGAGAAAAATGCCGATGCGTACACAGTGTGCTTACTAACCTCCCGACAAGAGAGTTCTTTCTGGAAGGATAAGCTTATTCCCAGGATGGTACAGGAATGAGCCCACCTCTTCACATGTTCCCAGCAGTGCTGAGGAATTCATTGTCCTCAAGTCAAACCTTGATACTTATGAAGGTTGATCTGGTCAGTCGTGTGTATCTGCTACTTTCTCATTTGCTTTTTGGCAAGTAGAGCATATCCCTGGTTCTTTAGACAGGCTGGATTTATAAGGATCTGGTCCAAGCAACCTTCTTTCTTTTGACCTTCCACATCCACTTGCTTTCTTTCTTTCCCATTTTGCATTAAGCGCTTTTACATTAGAATTGTCAAAACACGTTTGGTGACTATCAGCGGGATGAGGGTAAGAAGTCAGATTTTTGCCATGCAAAGGAATTAATGCCCCTTTGTATTAGTAGTTCTAAAAATAGATAAAAAGCATTTGATTTTCTTGTTACTCAGTTCGTGATTTTCTTTCTCCAAGTCTCTGACTGCTAGAGAGTGGTTCATGTCTAAGGCTATTTTGCTGTTTTTAGTTTAGTCTTTGGAAGAACTCCATGCGAGAAAGATTAGCTTCGCCAATATTTTTCAATGAATAAATGTATTTCAAACCTGACTGATAAGTTGTATTCATTTGAGCTCAAATAAATGAAAACCAGTCAGCTTCTTTCTTTGGTGGCTGTTGAGTACAGTGTTTTCTATGATTTGCTCACAGAACTGCTGAGATTTTGTGTACAGAGGGAAGCCTAAGAGGAAACTTTTAGCTCTCCAATGATCTTTGTTTATGGTGTGGAGATTTTAAAAGGTAAATGCGAGAGAGTATGTGTAGTTTTAATAACTCAAATTTTTGGAAGACTTTAAAAAGCATTTTAAATATATGCTAGAAAAGAATACATCCCGAAGTTAATTGGAATGGCACTTTCTTAATTAACTCCAAGACTTGAATTAAAAAATTGGATTATCTTCTTCCGTCCTGAGTCAGAAATGTCAAATAAAAGGCGTTTTCCAACATTTTTGTGACTCTCTTAACATACATTGTCTTATTTGTTCCTGAAAATAATTCCATAAAATAAGCTGAACAAAGATAGTAATATCCTCATTTGAAAAATAACTTGCCAATGAGGCACGGCTAGGAAGTGACAGAAGTGGTATTCAAGTCGGCCTTTATTGTTTTTGCTTTCCGTTATGAAAATGTTACAATAGTTAGTAATAGAATAATTTGTCAAATTCCCAAGTGTCCATTATTTAAATGGTATAAGCAATTGTTAATAATTCACATTTGCCATATTCACTTCATCTTTATTTTTTCTGTAGTATATTTTAAGGCAAATCCCAGACATTTTGACTTCTACCCCTCAATTTTTAGTAAGCATATATATCTCTTAAAAAGGACATTTTCTTAATAATGACAATACTATTATCACACTCAACAAAATTAGTAATAATTCTATAATATCACCTAATGCCCAATTCTTACTCAGGTTTCTCTGGTTGTCCCCAAAATTACTTTTAAAAAAATCAGGATGACAAGCGAGGCCCACAAATGGCCTCAGTTAGGTCTCTTGAGTCACTTTGCATTGAAAGCTCCACCCCCACACACTTTTTTTTCATGCCATGGGCTTGTTGAGGAAACCAAAAGGCAAAGTGTTTGATGTTCTTTCTACTAGTCTAAGCTGCCACAAGTGTAAATTTTTAATGTTAAGTAAAGAAAATAATAAATAGAAGACACTCTAATCTGTAAAATTAAAAATAGAGTGTTTTTATTTAAAGAGAGGTCCAGAGAGCAGTTTATTGGAAGTGAAATGTTGCTCCACCAGCTCATGTCATAGGACCTTTCACGTCAAAGCATCCAAAGCAGCGATAGCCTGTGACTGTCGTGCTTGTATAACATTTTGAGGAAATACAGTTAATAATGGGGATGACCAATTCTAGTCGTTGGCAATAACATAAGTTTAGCCTAGTTTTCAACTGATTAGGGAAGTACAGATGGTAAATCTTAATTCTGTCACACGTTCTGTTGTCGCTCATGTCAGGAAGTTCACATTTAATTGTGTTGTTTGCAAATACTTTGTCATCTTTATTGTCCTTACACTGAGCTACTATTAAATATGGATGATGTACGATCAACGCTAATAGTAACTACCTGTGTATTTTAAAATGATGTCCCATCTTTGTGTATCTCTCATTCCTCTGTAACATAGCTGAGTGTTTCACAACACATATTCCGCAGCCGACTGGCAGACTAGTTAAGTTCCTAACTCCCAGGAATGGCAACAACAGAGTAGGGGAGAAGGTGGGAGAAAGCGCTGCGAGTTGCCTGAGCAGAGGATGGTGAGAGCAGGCCGGGCGATAATGCCTGTTGAGGTCATCTCTGGGGAAGGCCTAACACATTTCGTACCATCTTTTCCACCAAGAGACCTGAAAGTCACCCCATGAGGGTGCATCACTGCTGTTTTGCAAACCAGCCTTGGCAGAAAGAAGGACTTGAATCTTTTGGTGATCTCCACCCCACTTTTTCATCTCTGTACCTGCAATAATAGCCTTGCGGGTTGCTTTTCAAGGAAGTGTATCAAGAGAAGGATGCTGATGTATTTGGGTATAGTAACGTGGCCACTTCAATCTTCGTTGCTGTCACTAGATGTTTCTCCCAGTGGGCTCGGCTGCACGGCCCCGCTCCTGGAGACGAAGCAGCTTGGATGAACCGAAGCACATTCTCTCAGATGCTGAGCTGCACTCTCTGTTTGTTATTCAGTGTTCACCAAAGGATTTAGGGAGAAAGCATAGGAATCTGCTGGGTAAAACTAATTTCCTAGCTTTTCCTAATGGTGTGTAGCTCTGGTTCCCTACGGCTTGGTATTATTTCCAGTTTTCTTTGGTTTGCATAAGCAGTTTATCTGAGTTCTTTCCTCAGGATAAAGTAAGTGAAAGAAATGAGATGAAACTATGAAAATACTTATTAAAACCTTCTCAGATTAAAGAATAAAATTACACATAAAATAATTAAATATTTTAGGCATTTCTAGGCATATAACTACACCACCTTGGAAAATACCATACACACAAATAATACTCCATAAAAGCTTGCCTAAATAATTATATTGAAGCTCTTTCTGTAATAAAGAATTATTCTATGAACGGCATTTAAAGATCTGTTAAAGAATAGATTCTTTAAGAATAGGTACACAAACGGCATTTAAATATCTATAAAGAAGAGTCTTCTGAAATCTACTGGGTAAAGTATATCCTCTAATATACAAGTATAAGTTATAGCTGTGTCCCTTATTTCAGAGGCAGGTGCTTCTCTGTCCCCTGTAATCATGGAGGAATGACTGCAAAGTGAGGGAAACAGGTGAAAAATCCTTTTCCTTCCTAGAAAAGGAGCGTTTACATTGTAAGCCCTTTTCTTACAATGAATCGTTTTTATCCCACTTGTTTTTGCGTGTATCTACTATTAAGTAAATAATAACGTGGTCACTGTTTGAGTACAGTATACTCTACGCCAAATTGGTAGAACCTCATTTGGCAAGAACCGAGGTTCTAAGCCTCCTTTCATTTTTACTCTCTAACCTCTTATGCAAGAGCAGGTCTCACTTTTAAGAGTCTGATCATGTCACACAGGCTTGACGGAAGTCATTAGCTCAGGGGTTTCGAAGTTCCAGTGGCCTCTCCTTCATCGCCCTCTGGACGGGTCAGTGCTGTTGTGGGCAGTGCCGTGAGCAGCACAGGTGACTGTGTCGGGGCTACTGACTCGCGCTTCCTGTTTCATTGCAGGTGGATCATCCACGCCATGGAGTATGAGCTACAGATCCGCGGGGGGGACAAGCCAGCCACAGACTTGTATCAGCTGTCACCCAGTGAGGTCAAGCAGCTCCTGCTGGATATCCTCCAGCCGCAGCAGAATGGGAGGTGAGGAGGGCCCTTTGCTGCCTCCAGGACACAAGGGAGTCGCAGTGACGTCATCACTGTGCTATACATAGGAAATAGGATATTAATAAGAAATAAAATGCAGCCAAGCATCAGTGTTCACTCTACCAGATGGCAGTGTGCACAGAGCTATTAATGAAAATACCTGTCTTCAGGTGTGATTTTCATTGATTGCAATTTTATACATTTTTAGGTATGGCTTGTATTTCTTAATTTTTATTATTCTGTGCGAAACGTAACACTTCATACCACTTTAATCAGTTCCCTCTCTGAACTTTTGTGGCACTCGCCACCTCCTCCCAACATTTCGGCCCAAAGGTTTTGGTTTAGCAATGTTATTTAAATATATTGTCTGTTACTCTGTTTCCCTAAGTAAACTGTATACTTCTCCAGGGTTGAACCTTTCATAGACTTCACTTGTGCTAAAGTTAGAATAAGATTAAAACAAATACTTGTGGATTGCATTGAATTGAAGAACTGTTTTTCATTACAGAAAAGGCTGTAATATAACTACTTAGACTGCTCCAGTGTTTTTAAATGGAGCTCCTTTGCATATTAAAATCATTTGATCACATGGTGAGATTTTTTTAACCTTGTAATTCACTAGACAATAACTTTTGTCTCTTACACTTTTTTAAATCTGGGAGATTTTTCTCCTTTCCTGCAAGTTCTGTTTTCAGTGTGAAATATTTAGTAATCTCTGTAACACCTGGCAGAATAGTCATCATTGATGGGTTTGGGCTATTACTGCTCACCCTGTTGGAACAGTTAATCCATGTTGAAATCCCCGCTTTCTATCAGAACACGCTTGCTTCTCAGTTCTGAGGCATTTTCTCTTGGTCTGCAGATGTTGGCTGAACAGGCGTCAGATCAACGGGTCTTTGAATAGAACCCCGGCTGGGTTCTATGACCGTGTATGGCAGATTCTGGAACGCACGCCCAATGGCATCGTTGTAGCGGGGAAGCATTTACCACAGGTACAGCCCCACCTGTACATATCAGTGAAAGCGACCTGAAGGAGCAGAGACTTCTTTTCTCTCTGCATTGCAAGTAACCGGGATGCTTATTCATTTTCTAAGAGTATTTAAAGGAGGGGTATCCAGATCCCTGAAGGGAGGAAATACTGGGAAATAATCAACTGGACCGGAAATATTGTTTTCCCAATCTGAGTCACCTTTATTTTTTTATTTCAGTTTCTTTCTACACGAAAGCCTTTCCTTCTACACGAAATTTTGCTTTAAAGTTGTATTTAATCAAAAATTTTTAATGACTGTATTTCAAATGCTTCGAGGAAGCTCTGTGTGAAGGAACCACATGTCCAAACCTTTTGCCCAGCAAGCTGTCCTTTGTATACTTGTTAGTGAATTCAGGGGTTCCTATGGCATTTCTATGAATGGCAGTATTCCTTCGCCACCAAGTGCTGCTGGCCATTGAGGGGGACCTCACACCCAGTAAAACATCCACTCAAGAGACAGAACGAGATCAGGCCTCAGAAGCAAGGTGACTCAGTAAATGCTGTGAATAAGGAGATTTCTGTTTACAGTTCGCATTGACTGAAAAATGCAGTCACTTTTTAGGTCATGAGACAATCACTTACTTTACTTGAGATGTAGCTTTCCTGTGGTCCAAATGAATCAGTGCCCCCTCCTTAGGATGGTTTCCCACGGTATAGAAACTGGTCTGCTTCTTTGATGTGATTATGTTTTCCTTAATCCTGGTGTCTAAATGGTTCCACTTACGCACAAACGTGAATGACAAGGCCTTTTGGAGATGGAGCTCTGTATTTGTTTCTAGTGCTGAAATGCCAACCAAATTATTTTTGATGCAGGTCATTCTACAAATAAAGCATTCTTAAATACTCACACCCATACTCATTTTGTTTATATGTCCATGGACTATTTCTGGAATTCCCACAAGAAATTGGTAGCATTTTTTTCTGTGACTTTTGGAAAAAAACTGTGGTCTGAGGTTATGGGGTGGGTTTTTCACTGAAAACCTGCCTCTTTAACTTTTTAAATTTTGAACTATGTGACTCTATTACTTGTTCAAAAAATTGAATCAAAAATGTAAAAAGTATTCCCTATCCTGTTTGCAAACTGTGGTGTAGTTTTGTTTGGTTGAAACCTTGTGACCTCCTATGAGCAGAGGACCGGCCACCACTGCCCAGGTCCTGCTTCTCCAGCTAGGCGGCCATCTGCATGCAGCCGCTGTGGCACCCTCCTTCCTGGCTTCTGCTAATGCCCACCAGGTGTTCACTGAATTGTCTGATCCGGGCCACCCGCATTTCCGTGTTAAGTATTTTATGGGCCGTGCACTTTCTAAGTTCGCCTTTGACTTTTACAGCCATCTTTTGAGGTAGGTGTTTCTATTTGACAGATGAGAAAACCGGAGCACAGCTGAGGCATTTTCCCAGGGTCACAGATGCAGGAAACAGCGAACCCAGACTGTGCCCCCTTGGCAGTGTAACTTCGGAGTCCTTTCTCCTAACTTCTCTGCTACACTGCCTCCCCTAAGTGCTTTCGGAGATGGGAAATAAGGCAAGCTTGGTTTCCCTTCTCCGGTTTAGTTATCATAGTTGCATAGTAACTAGGTTGACTTTTCATATGAGACATGTTAAAAGGAAATTGATGTGAGATCATGGAAAGATCTTCCTTCCCTTCTGTAACCCCATGAATCCCATTGCTGGACATCTAAACAGTGATAATTGCTGTGTTCAGAAGCCGGGACTTATTTTCCCCAAATTAGGACTACCTGGAATATTAACAACACGTTGGCTTGTGTTGAATATAGGAGACAGTAGTTGGACCACATTGAACACAGGTCTGAGGCATTATTATACCAGACAGAACAACTGTCATTTGCGTAAAAGGAGACATTCCTGCTGGGTCCCATCGGGGGTAGTAAGTAGATACACATTGGTCTGAGACTATGACGAAGTTCATTGTAAACCTTCATTGAGGTAAAAGCAAGTAAGTATGGCTTGTCATTTCTGGTGACTCCACCCACTTTCAGGCCTAGTATTTAGAGCCTTTCCTTTCATCCTCCGAGGGTTATCCACATGTCCAGATTTAGATTTGGATCTGAGTTTATGTTCTGCTCTCATTTGCTTTGTGAAAAGTGAATGGAAGACTATGTAATACTCTTGTTTTAAATGAAATATAAAAGGTAGTGTCAAGAAAATTCTTTTAGTTTTGTTTTTTCTGTGTTTGCTTACCTTTTCTGTACATCATGTTGCTCTTGCTTATTTGCATGCGCTTTCATGCTGCCAGCCCAGAAAGCACCTGCCACAGAAATGATATAAATTTAGCAGCAAGTAACTTACAAGCTGAGGTCAGACAGCAATCATAACTTCTTGTGTTAATTCTGAAAGCAATATGTACTCTATTTATTGTCTCAATTGTTGACTGTTCCATTTGTGTATTGACGTGGATTTCTAATATAGTCCCTTTCCCCTAAAAACATTAATATGGTGAAGACAACTACTGAAAAACAGGAGGTTTAATTTATCACAATAGTCAGCTGGTTGGCTTCAGTAGTTTGACATATATAAAAATCTAGTCATAGAGCTGAAAATGCTCTCTAAGGTTTTATAAAAACTGAGCAAGATTATTGATTAGAAAATGAAATCCCTCTATTATGTGGGAACCAGAGTATAACAATACGGCATGTTAATGTTATTTTTTTCAGCAACCAACCCTGTCAGATATGACCATGTACGAGATGAATTTCTCTCTCCTTGTAGAAGACATGTTGGGAAACATTGACCAGCCGAAGTACAGACAGATCATTGTGGAGGTATGTATTCAGACACATAGACTGCCGACAAAGTGCCTTCTCTCTGCCCCCTGAAAACTGGAGTAAGAGAAATTGCCCAAGAGACCAGAAATGTCACTTGTCACTAACCCAGATCTCCTCCATGTGAGTCCTGAAGAGGACAACCATTCTCAACCCAAGTCAAGGCACACGAACAATGTAAACGTCTGAAATCCTTCAGGGTGGAAAGTGACTTCCAACTTTTTCAGCTACACACGCCCCTCCACAGTAATTGCATGAGCAATGCCATCAAAGAGAGGAAGTCACCTTTTTCTATTTGCTTTATTTTCAGTATTCTGTTACAGAAATAATGCATGACTATTGTAAAAAGCTTTAGTAGTTCAGAAAATTACAGACAAGAAAGCAGAAAAAGTTTCTCCCCACTTACTAGCAGTAGCTACTCACTTGGTATTTTGGGGGAAACCTTTCCAAACCTGTCCCTGTGAACAGAGAAGACATGTAATTTTGTGCTGTATCATCACAGTGCTATATAAATTAAGTGCTAAAATATACACTCCTGTGCACGCACGTGTGTACAGGTGCTCTTTGGCCATTTTAAAACATTTGACCAAATCCATAGAGAATCCTCCAGATGGATGGATTTAATACATAGCTCATCTTTACTTTGTCTCTTTCTCTGAGAATATCTCCATCAGACTGTGTTTCTTGAAGGTGGGTAATATGCCTTCTTAATGCGCAAGCTCTCTGAGTGCTGAACTGGATGTGGTCCCTTCCCACGTCCAGCGTGTCTGAAGGTACGGTCATTGCCAAGTGAGAGTTGGCCTTATCTCTGATGGGCCAGGATTCAGACACAGTGTCAGCTGATCTGTTTCATAGCCTGTGAGAGTGAGGCAGAGCCTGGGGTCAGGAAAAGATGGTGTTCTTAGAAGGATGAATGCCTTCCGCGTCTGTCAGCCTTTCGCTGTCCAGTGCCTGGCACCTGGGACCTGGAGTGGACATAGAAGGTCTTCACATTGACCAGAAGGAGATCATTCCCATTGCAGAAGAGCTTTCCCTTAGAACTCCAGTGGAGTTTGTATTCTCCTGGCTAAAGCCTGGGTCTGCCACGTGGTGAGCCAGGGCTTTCCTGCTAATGTCCCTGTGGTTCTGTTTTGGAGGCGTTTCAGTAAAGTACGGTTGGGAAGACTCCCAGATTGGGAATTATGAGGTGTTTTTCCTGTTCCATGTACAAAGTGGGGGTGATGACCATCATCAGAAAGGCTTTACCAAGCACTGTACACGCAGGTACAGTCTTAGTGTATAACAGTTTGTCATCCAAAACGAGTCTTACTACGTAAGGTAAATGCGTGCGTCGTCAAACAGCAGGGGGATGCATTAAACTGAGACAGCTTATGTAGACTAAACAATGTTCATTTCCTAAAGTGACGTGCATTTTTAAAAACATAACAATCCCCTGAGAAACTCCTGTGTGGTCACAGGTTTGTACTCATTTTGGGGTGCGGGGCTCCAAGTCACGCGATCACAAGCCCAGATCCAGAGTCTTCAGTGAACTCAGCTGTCTCCTCTGGCTTTGTGGCCTGTCACCTTCTGCGCAGTCTGTGCTCCACCGGACACTGGTTTTGGTGTCTTGCCAACAAGGATTAATGAACGCCCAAGGCTAGCTGGGTGAACAGGGCGCTACACCAGAGACAGGATTCAGAAAGTTGTGTTTCCAAGTTACTAGTTTTATTTTAGTGACTTAAAAACATTTCTGTACAGCTACAGGGATATACACAACGAAAAAAGAAATGGTGCTGCTTCCAAGACGAACTTATGCTACTAATTTGCAAGGTTGGGAAGATTCCATCATAGACGACCCTCAGGCCTGTCGTACAGAACACACAGGAATATGAGGGTCGTCCGTCAGTCGCAGAAAGAATGAAAACACGACCAGACTCTGTCACTTTCATGGTTCATTTAATTGGCTTTCAATGTCTGTCTCTTCTAGTTACTAATGGTCGTGTCCGTTGTACTGGAAAGAAACCCGGAGCTAGAATTTCAGGACAAAGTTGATTTGGACAAACTGGTGAAAGAAGCATTTCGTGAATATCAAAAAGATGAGAGTCAAAGAAAGGAAGTTGAAAAGCAAGTAAGTAGAGAAAGTAACTTTTTGTAGATTTTTTTCATTGTCTCAACTCTTCAAAATATTCCTGCTCTCTTACCATTTAACTTACAAAACAGATTTACAGAGTGCAAAATCCAGGACTTGCGGGGCCAGGGAAAGGAAGTCTGATTTACGTGAGGAGTTAATGTTCCTTTTTAGTTAATTAGGAGTCAATTCAGCTATGAGGTTCTGACTAAAAAGCAATCTAGGAAGAGATAAATTTCCTTCGTACAGTTATCAGTTAGAATGTGTTTTACCGGAGAGAAGCCGTGGAGTCCAGAAGGCATCACATTAAATTCTGGGATGGGGCGGCGTACAGAGCGGGCTCCGTGGTGCTGTGACTCACACCTCCATTCTACGCTCTCTGTTTGATACTTGATGTCATCCGCAAAGAGGTTCCCCGAGTAAATAAAACTTACCCACAAAGAGAAGAGGACCCAAAATGTCTGTCTTTGTTTCATATGCTGAGAAGACACCTCAGGAAAATGAAAGCAAAGCTCAAGAAGCTCCTATTTTCCATGAGGAAATCATTCTGTAAATGTATTTCCCTTCTAGGCTGACAGTGATTTTACTTGTCCACTCTTTATAAGCCCCCAAATACAACGCCTTGCTTCCCCTTTTCCTTCGCAGGATGACATGACTTCCTTTTACAACACTGCCCCCCTGGGACGGAGAGGAACATGCAGCTACTTGACAAAGGTGGTGATGAATCTGCTGCTGGAAGGGGAAGTGAAGCCGAGCAGTGACGACCCATGTCTGGTTAGCTAGTGACGACGGTGTCAGAGGCTCCGTCGAGGCACGTGTCCGAGAAGTGCGTGAAGTTTGGGTTGCGCTTCATCAAGGCAGCCACGCAAGAACGGACTGATCGTGCCCGGAGCCAGTTGCCCCCCTTGGACAAAGTCGTGGCACCTCTTCCCTGCCCTGCCGTAGCCAATCTCATGGTACAAAATGCTTTGAATCAAGTGCAGAAAGTTTTCTGTTTATGCCAACTACAATAATAATCATTACTGAACGGTACAAATAGTTTATGAATTGAAAGCTCACCACTGCATGTTTCATGATCAAACGGCTCATCAGAATAAATCATTGCTCTTTGGACTAAATTCCCCCCTGACTGCCATTAAAATGAGTTTGCCAAGTGGTAATGCATCCTGGGAGTGAAAAGCTAGTGGAAGAGTGGTGGACTGTTGTAGTGGCGTCGTCGTCCTAGAAGATGCTACTAGGGGTCATTAAAGCCAAATCAGCCAGCTGATATTTTGATTCTCAAAACCTGCATTATTGGTAATATTTTAGTTATACAGAGCTATTGTACACTGTTTACCTTGTAAACATGACTGTGGTTTTGTATTTGTGCTAACTATAGTGTTGGACTAAATACAGTAATAAATCTGATCAAACATTTGTGATACTTATATTACAAATACCGATAATACCTGATCAAACATTTCCTTTGAGTTCTTACTGAAAATAGGACGTGTAAGATTTTTCAGAGGTGTGGATGGTTAACCTAGTTTGTACTAGTAAAAACAAAGGTAATGTTACTAAATTTTATTTCTGAATTAATGAATACATCTGGCCACATTCTTTGTTTTCATGTTCACAATTTTGAGTTTAATTACTCGTGAATATTTTTTTAAATTGAATTAAATATTTTATTTAATTGATGGAATGGAAGAGAACCTGTGGCACCTACCATCACACATATTTTGCTACCAAATTTTATGAATTTATTTCCTTACTGAATGTTATAATGCACACTATTAGTTTGAAGCCTGGTCCCAAAGAGAGATTTTTCTGATCAGTCTTACAGTTTCACCTGAGAAGTCAGACCTGTCACATAAAAAAATGCAGCCCATTGTAGAGTCTTGAAAGGATCTAAGGAAGAAAGGACAAGTGGCTTCAGTGACAATCAAATTGACGGATGCATGAGCACACGGGAAATTCTGGAGTCAGGTAGCACATTTCTCAGAAGTTTGAGGTACCTGCGTGGATCTTGCCTAGGAGGTCATATATATACTGGTTGGCAGTGCTGAGAATACAGTTAAAGCTGCCCTTACAGAGCATGTTAAGGAGAGGGATGTGACAAGGAAGATAATTACGTAACTTGACATATTGAGAGAGCTTGTGAGAAGGTAATGATGAAGCTAGTTTATAAAACAAGCATGAAAAAAACTTAAATATGAAACCCGTGGAGGGAGAGAATTGAGGACTGACACTTCACAGCTGGGCAAACTGGAAATAAAGAACGAAAACCTTGAAATATTTAATACAACAATCTGGAGGAAAGTAAACTGTGTTATGTTTTTAAGAATTTTTTAAAACTCTGATTAGCTGAGCAAAGTTTCCAGAACTATGCCACTATCTGAGTTTAAATCAAACATCACTTTCAAGTATGTATTTCCTAACTGAGCTTTAACTTCCTGCTTAGCTGATACAGGTGCAGAATTCTAAAGTTTCCCATGCTACTGAAGGCATTGAGATTCTGTACATAGGTATCAAGTTCGTGTTTCGATGGCGTTCACAGTGTCTTGCTCTGAAACACATGTTGGGATCAGTACATTTTGATGTTCGTTTCCACAGAAGCTGATGTCTGTTTTCTAATTAGAAAAGCAAAAACTAAGAATTAGAACACAGAACTCGTGAGTTTTAGACGTCCCGTTTGGGCCACAGAGCCAGGAGGTTTTAACAGCTGTCCCAGAGACTGAGTGAAAATATTAGCACACTTATCCCGGCATGACAAGATTTAAATCTGATTTAAAGCTTCCTCTATCACAGTGGCACATTCACTGTATAAGTTTATGGTACAAGCAATGTGTGTTGGAAACTCCTGACTGAATATCAAATTCAGCAACGTTTCCAGAGTATCATTTTTAAAAACATGATGTTCTCCAGATTTCCTTCCATTTTATTTAAGTCTGAAAAAGTCATATTTCAATTTATAAAACATCAGAGCATGGGATCCTCTTGATGTTATCTTCAGGATGTGATAGCCTCGCAGTGCCTTATGGGCACCAGAATACCCAGGCAGATTTCACTTTTCACCAGAACTCAGAACTAAGGAGCGCACCCAGTCATGCCTTTACCCCTCGTGAGTGTGCATACCAAACAGATGGCATATAAATGTAGGGGTGTCAACCCAGTGTGGAAACAGTTCAAGCAGCACAGAAAGACCTCACTGAAATCAAGGAGAGGCTGGAGTAGCCTGGTCATCTGCAGCCAGTTCATAAAACTAATCTGCTTCAGAAACTAAAAACAGGAATGAAAAATAAAGGAGGAAGAATCAGCAACCCCCACCCACTCACCACCAGCACCAGCAGCACCCAGCAGCGTTAAGACAAGGGAACAGTACAGTCTCCACTGGACACTTTGCAAAGCAGCAGGAAGACAAAAGACTCCTTGGGATTTGTATTTGGCTCCTATACTCTGGTCTCCCGGAAGCTGTATAGGGTGAGGACAAGGTCAGTAGGTAAATTATGAAAAACCTAATGGATTTGGAGGGAATCAGATGAGGGCTGAGTAAGTGTCTAGGACAAAAGACAGAAAATGTCCTTCCGGGGTGCAAGTTCCTCCCCCCACCACGCATACCACTGCCCCAGTTTATTACTGCCCAGGCCACATGACTTCTGTGTGACCTAGAAAAAGGCACCCTTCAGGGGCACACTCATCCCTGTGGGCACAAGGTGTAGCATCCTTGTGCAAAAAAAAAAAAAAAAAAGGCCATTTCTCTGAGCAGAGACAACCCCGTATCAGAACACCTGGCTCAGAGGCAACGTAAACTGGGCTTCAGCCTCCGCTGGCCCTCTCAGCTGGCACCTCTGTGTGTGCACAAACCCCGTGACTGCCCAGCTGTGCTCCCCAATGAAGACAGTAGGTACTGGGAGTGGGCATTGCGATTCTTCATCTGGGAGGGAGGCAGGTGCGGAGCAAGGGGGACCACGATCCCCTAGAAGTAATCTCCAACAGTAGCTGGTTTGAGAGCGGGTACCCCGACCTGGGCCTCGTTACCTAAGAGGGGGCTTATGGGCAGCGGGGGCTCGTTCTGACAATTACCCCTTTTTCCTGTCATTTTGTTTTAATACTGGGAGACCTGAATTGACTTTGTCTAGTCCAGGGCATATCCTGTTTCCAAGGATAGTGTCTTACCATATGAGATCGTTCCACCAAACAGGGTAAGCTTGGCTCTTACTTATTGCCTGAGGGGGTCACTGCAAACAGGAGAGGCCAGAAGAGTTCAGCCCGGGCAAAGGTGCAGACGACCCCCCTACACCTGGGCACCCACCAAGTGCCTGTCCTGAAAAGAAATTTACTTTAGGAAATAGAACATCCTCCACAACAAATGCTCTAAGAGATATGAAAGAGAAAAGGAATCAATGAACAAAGAAATCAGAAACAAATTAAGACAATACAATTAGTAAGAAAAATAGAGCTGAAGAAGCAAGTTTAATTCACTAGAAACAACAGGAACCAACAAGAACAGAGCTGAAAACGGACTTGCTGTCCTGCAGGGAAAGCTTGAGGCCATTCAGTTAAATACTTACTGTGTGTCAACTATGTGCCAGATCCTTTTCTGGCAGATGATAGGGGTACAGAAAAGAGAAATTCCCTCTCCTCCTGGAGCTCATGTTCTGGTTGGGATTGGGAATATGAGGTGACATGTAGTAATAAATGCTATGAAGAAAAATAGTAGGGGGGCAAAAGGTGACAAAGCTCTGCTGTGGTGGTGGGAAGCCCTCTGATAGGGTGATATTTGATCAGAGAACTAATCACAGTGAATGCAGATGGAAAAGACTAGAATGGGGCGAGGACAAGATTGATCCAACATGGAGGAAATTGGTATCCAGAGGTAGAGAAAGCTACGCGCAGCACAGAAAGATGAAATTCAAAGATAGAGGAAAACTTTCCCTAAATAAGAACTAAATCTGTAGATAAAGAGAACACATCATGTTCCAGAAAAACCTGAGCAACATTGAAACATCTTGGAGAAGTTTGGACCCAAACAAACAAACAAACAAACAAACACCCCCACCATATTCTAAGGCTCAACTTCTCCACACCAGTTCTATGTCACATAGTAAGTGTAACCTAAGATCTGTTTCCTAACTAGTTATAAAGGCAAATGAAGAATTCTTAATTATGCAGCAACTTGGGAATCATAACTGAACATTTCTTGAAAATAATATTTGTCTAAACCCAGTCAACCAAGAGAACCAATGTGAAAAGTGTAGATTAATGGAGAAAACATGACGCATAAGAACTATTTATGAATGATTAATCTATTAAAATATAAAGTTAATAGTAACGACAATGCGATTTACAGTTACAGAAAAGGCTGTAAAGGTGACTTAAAGGGAAAACGTCACAATTTAAAGTAATACAACTCACAGATTGGGACAAAAATCCTAGAGCTTGCTAATAAAACTCAGTCGGTGCTGGAAGGAAGTATAAGTGAACTAATTTCCTTGTCTTTCACAGCAAGAAGTCAATATTCACTTCATTTTTTAAAATTAATAAATAAAGTTTTTAAATTTTACCACTTAAAATACAAAAGTAATTTTAAATTACAAGAAAATGTGTGTGTGTGTTCAGAAAATTGACCATATAACACAAGATAGAAAACAGAAGAAAAATGACAGTCTCCAGATCCATTATAACTGTGACTCTTCACTTTAATATCAGACAACATTGAATTAAAAGTAAAAAACCATTAAATTTGTAACTAGACTACAAGTGGCCTAAATCTATATACAAAACAAAACAGCGTCATGACAGAAATTGCTAGCTGTCCATCAAAATCTATTCTCCATTTCCATGGTAACAGAATTAGAGCTGGGCATACGGCTGCTAAGATATGCTTCATTCTAGTGTCTCTTACAGTTAGAGTGTGACCTTCTGACTCCAATAGAACGTTCTCCAATGGGATGTGAGCAGATGTAGTGAGGGCCACTCTAGGCCTGGCCCGTAAACTTGCCCACTTGTGAGCTGGGATGACAGTAAGTATCCCAGTCATAAATTGAAGCTTATTGTAGCCATGGGTTAAAGACGACCAAATTGCTTCAGTCTCACCTCTGACTGTGGGGTCGGGTCTGTCCCAACACACCCCACTCTGCTTACTAAACCCCGTCACTGACTGCTGAGCCTGCATACCATCGGGAGAGACACACTATCCCAGTTATTTGGATAGAAAGGATGCAATACAAAGAATTGTTTAAGCAGGAAACTGAAAGTATGTGTGTGAGCCATTACATTTATTCTAACAGTTTAACCAGTGTACCAAGCAAGATACGGGAAGCCAGTGCCTGGAAATACAATGAGAAACCAAAACATAAACAGAATAACTTACCTGTGATAACTCTACAAACACTATGATAGCAAGGGACTAACATAATCAGTAACATATAAATCTTGAATTTCACATGCAAACAACTGAGATGACATCGCCTAGTGCCCCTGAAACATTTCGAAGCTGATCATATTTAGGGTGCCAAAGAAAGCCCCCATGCATTTCAAAATTAGAAATAGTCAAGACTGCATTCTTTTATGTTAAGCAAAAGAAAAACACCATCGTTTAATAACCTAATAGGAAAGAAAAAAGCCAACCTCCAGGAAATTTTGAAATTGTTTTCTACATTGAAACCAAAGCTGATGTTTCAACATGTCCATACTATGATCAAATCGCTACATATAAGACGGCTCAGACAAAAACCCACAGCTTTGAACATAGTACTAAACAAGGTAATGGAAATAAATGAATTAAATACTCATTGCAAGAAAAATTTAAATGACGACAAAACAAAGAATTAGAAAAGCACAATAAAAAAAGGATAAAGTAAAACAGAAATTCAGAAGCAGAAAAACAATCCAAGAGCTGGTTTTTTGAAGAAACCATTAGCTAGCTGTAACCAGTTAGCCTAACTGAGTTATTAGGGGAGCTAATAATAACTTGTGTTTACTGAGCAGTGAATGTGTGAGACACTGGGCTTAGTGCTGTATGTGTATTAGCTCCACCTTAGGTAGGAACTGTTAGTTTCCTCGTTTTACATATGAGGAAACCAAGGAACTAAGTTGAAGCATTCATACAAGGTCCCACCAATAGTAAGTGACTGAACCAAAATTAGAACTCGGAAAGATGACATCATCACAGATGCTGAGGAAATTTAAATTTTTCCGTGATACCTATTAATATTAGAAAGCTCTCAAAACTTGCAGCCTAACTGGACCTCCCCTCTCCTCGCCCGTGACCCCTCTACAGCAGCTTGGGTTCCTCTGTGACGTGGCAGGTGTCTTATGAACAACACGATGAGGACACAAGGGAGCCCTGCAGCTCTGAGAAGTACATTTCCTCGGGAACCTCGCTAAACCCTCCTCCTTCCTTGTGAAAAGATCACCTGAGGCAAATCCATCGGACAGCAAAGGCAGGTCCCAGGTCCATCTTTTTTGGAAGCTCTGAAGGGTGGTACCAACTAAGCATGAAAGTGCACACCAAGAGCCTAAGTGAGCCCGCAGTAAAATGAGAGTGAGGAGACTCAGTAACGTCAGTCAGTCACCATCGAGTGCCCGCCCGCCACGCTCCTGTGTTTGGCAGGGAAATACAACACAAGGTGGATACTTGGCTCTCCCATCTTGTACTCTCCAACTATAGGGGCAGGTGGAAGTGGCAATTTTGGTTCAACTACCAGCTGAGCCAACCAGTAAAGACGATAGGTTTGCAAGGGGGTTGGGTCATTCAGAGAAGTGCTTGTTTTCTGAGCCTGAGAGCGGATGCTGTCGTCTTTTATGCGGCACACGTCTCTAGTTCGTCAGATCCGATTGTGTTGTGATAGAGGTACTACAAATCCCAAAAGCACCGCTTATGACCTAGAAGTTGGACAGTGCGAGCAGGTTCTCCTTCTGGTCAACCTCACACACCGCTCTTAGCTCAGAAGGAGCACGATGAATCAAGCAGAAATGAAATGTTTTGAATCCAATGTTTTCTGCCCCTTCCTTATCCTGAAAAAAATTGGGCAATGATTCTCCAGCTTTTGAAATCATTGATCTGCCCTCAACTAAAGAGATGCCATGGGCTGGCCTCGTGGCTCAGGCGGTTGGAGCTCCACGCTCCTAAGTCCCAAGGCTGCTGGTTCGATTCCCACATGGGCCAGTGGGCTCTCAACCACAGGGTTGCCAATTCAACTCCTCGAGTCCTACAAGGGATGGTGGACTCCACCTCCTGCAACTAAGATTGAACAGGCACCTTGAGCTGAGCTGCCACTGAGCTCCCGCCACTGAGCTCTCGGATGGCCCAGTTGGTTGGAGCGCATCCTCTCAACCACAAGGTTTCTGGGGTTCGACTCCCGCAAGGGATGGTGGGCTGCGCCCCCTGCAACTAGCAACGGCAACTGGACCTGGAGCTGAGCTGCACCCTCCACAACTAAGATTGAAAGGACAATAACTTGACTTGGAAAAAAGTCCTAAAAGTACACACTGTTCCCCAATAAAGTCCTGTTCCCCTTCCCCAATAAAATGTTTAAAAAATTAATTAATTAATTAATTAAATAAAATAAAGAGATGCCATTTCATTTTAAGATATTTTTCTGGTTTTGCTTGTCTTTGTTGTTTTCTTATTGATCTATGTTAAAGGACCAAGGATCTTCACATTTTTAGTGTTCATAATTCCTTGACTCATAATTTTTTTTAAATCTCACTTTAGAAGCTCACAATTGCCAATTGCTTCCTGCTGGTCAATATTAATTAACATTCACTTTGCACATACTGTGACTATATCCTCCACTCCATCCAGCATCAGGACTCAAGTCTAATTATCTGTTCATTTCTAGCCCTTGCAAAACTGAATGTAAACACCTCGTTCATCTTGTAAATAAACCTTCAGTGACTCCCTATTGTCTGCCTTCGTGAGTCAGTCCAGGCTACTCAGTGTCTTCAAAACAGACGTGGTCCCCTGGCCTGAACCGTACTTCCTGCCCCTTTTTCTTAGTCTTTCACCCTGCTGTCCCCTCCTCCTACTAGTCTTGGTCTTGGCATGCCACCTAATTCCTACAATTACAGGATACAGACTCTCCACTGGTACATTCATTATTTTGTTAGTCGAATGCTTTCTTTAGCTGAAGTATATAAGCCTTCTGAGGCTGAATAAAAGCTAAATAAATTGGGTGTCTCTACCCACTACCCACTACAGTGCTGAACACATAGCAGAAGCTGAATAAATGCTTGTCGGTTGACAGAAAAGAGAGTAGATAATAAATAACGTGAAGGCAGATTTTCCCAAAGGGAGATGCAATGGTCTGGATGTCTGAAAATAGGAGGGGGACTGAGGGCTGTTTTGGTAGTTTTCTACATGATTGTGCAGGGAGAGTCAGAGGAATTCAGTAAACCTATCCGTGTTTACCTCACCTAGAAAATGAAAGGGAAAAAAAGTGTAAGCTCGATGCTTATGAGAACCAGTGATGAATGACTTCAGTCATTTGAAAGCAAAAAGCTGAGAATTCCAACTTTGTAAAAATTGCTTTATAGTCACAGTCTGACGCTGGAAGGTTTTACGCAAATTAATAATACAAGTGATTTTTCCACTTCTGTTGAGCAGGGAAGTAAATAACTAGAAGTAGCGGAGTCAGCAGCTAGGCGAGTCCCTCCAAGCCTTCAAGGGTGGCCCATTACTGTGTCTGCTGTGTGGATGGAGGACCATCCCAGCGCAGTGCCTCGTACTTTTGGCCCAGGACCTCATATCCGTGACAGGAGTCTGGTTGTCCATTGCTTGGTTAAAATACATTCAGCTACTGAAATCTTGCTTAGATCCTCTAATAAAGAGACCCAGGGCAGCAGTGCATACGTACTGGCTGGAGAAACATTTGCTGACACTCACCTTGCTTCACTGAAGGGACCATGCTCATGTGTAGGTTTCTGTTGGCTCCCCTCTGCTCATCAGATGCATGAGGGAAATCAGCAGTTACCCACCACATCTCAAAGTGTCAGTGTGAGGAAAAACAGGGCTGATGAATGAGAAAGAGCCCTGAAACGTTCAGTGCTTTAATGCATAGTAAGTGCATTATGATTGAGAGTTGCTTGGTATAAAATAACTGGTCTGCACTAGCAGTTACGCCGTTACACAATGTATGAGACGAAGTTTGAGGACGTACAGGTCTTGTGTTGTTGCTCGTAGGGAACCTGCCTTTCCTACGTCCCCATTGGTATTAGAACAGTGACAGACGGCACAGGCCTTTGGCCCAAAGCTCCCATATAGGCCGGGGGTCTGCATGAATCCGCGCCCCATCCTTCCAACATTCTAGGGATTCACAACAATATTAGTCACCTAATATTCAAGGTGGGAGGTTCAATGGGAAAGGCTCAAGGACCTTTCCCAGACAGGCATCATCCATTTTCTCCCCACAGCCACTGAGTGCCTGCCCTGGGGCAGTAACGCTGCTCCCAGCCTAACCATTCTGGAGCCACACCAAAGGCCATTGCCCCTGAGCTCTGTGACTCAAGTTGGGGGGTGGAGGCTGAGGCTTCGTGACTTCTCTCGATCAGAAGGGGCAGGAGTCCAGCAGCAGCTGCTGTCCACTCTTGCCCCTGTTCTATCCTGTTGCCTTTGGGGAAATGATGTCTCGCGGTGACCCCAGCTGTCACCTCTCTGGACTGTGTTATACTTCTGACCTTCGTTTTGCTACTTGTTATGTCTCAGTTGGCCTGTCCACAGCCCTTGGCCATTTATCATCATCCTGAGATGATGAAGGTTGGACAGTCTGAACTCTGAGAGCAGGAGGAATGGAGAAAGCGTGTTTGACGTGTGAAGTATAAACTGACGTCTCAGCTGTGTAAGGAGAAAGCTTGTCAGTGGGAAGTAGAGGTGGGTCTCCTGTGAGGTTCCTGTTTCAAATGTGTGTAATGAGAGTGTGTTCGCATGCGTGTTTGTGTTAGTGGGGAGAGGAAGCGCACTCCCCCCACATGTAGGGCACAGTGAACAGCGATGCCCACCGTCCCTGCCCCCAGTGCCACATGGGTTCATTCCTGGCTGTCGTGGAAACCAAGATTTTCTTCAGGCTCCCGCAGGCGGAGGCAGGCATTCCTTCCAGCAAAGGCCAAGCCCTGCTGCTCCGCTGGGTCTCACCCCTCCTGCCTGCCCAGGCGCTTTCCCAGCAGCCTCTGCTCTCTCTGCTTCTGCTCTGAACCTTGCCTGTTAGCATGAACATTTGCTTACATCTCTCCCGACTCAGCCCTTCCTCCCTCACCCCACATGGCCCATCATCCACACACCTTTCTCCCCCATTCACAGCCCAATTTCTCAAAACTGTCTACACACGTCCTATTTTTTCACCTCGCTGTCTGTCACTGAAATGAGTAGGTCACCAATCATTTTCATGTCACCTATCCAATGAACAAGTTTTTAGACCTCATCCCTCAGCAGTGTATACACATATAACATTTCCCGACTGAAAGCGCCATCTCCCCTTGGTTTCCAGGTCACCACTTTCCCGGTTTCCCTCTTCCTCCCTGGCAGCTCTCTCAGGGTCTTTTACCAGCTCATTCTCTTCCAACCACCATTAAAATATTGGCATTGCCCTTGGCTTTGCCAAGTCCCCCACCTCTACTGGGTCGCCTCTCCCTGGGTGGTCTCACTGCTCACAAGCCCGCTGTACAGCGACTCCGGTGTTTGTGTCTTCAGCCCAGGTCTCACCTCTGATGTAAGACTCATGCAACCATCTACTTGACAGTCTGTAGACACTTCATTGTCAATATATCCAGTATTGAACCTGGAATGATCTCTCTCCCACACCTAAAATCCCTGTTTTCTGCCAGTTTTCCTCCTGTAACCCAGATACCCAGCGCTGGAGGCACCATATTTGGTGCCATATTCTCCCCTCCCCCCGTCAGTCAGTCAGTCAGTCAGTCAGTCAGTCAGTCAGTCAGTCAACAACCAAGGTCTTTCAATTCAGGTCCCAACAAATCTTGGATCAATTCAGTGCTGTCATGTCCACTGCCGACACCCTGGTTTGGGCCACCATCATCCTCCAGCTGGACTTCCATGATGGGCTCCTAACCCTTCTTCCTGCTTCACTCTTGCCTCCCCCCATCCATTCTCCAGTTGTCAGCAGGAGATACACTTTTGATATGAAAATCAGAGCATGGGGCAAGGAGGTGGTGAGAGGAGAGTGGGGACACTTAAGGCTCTTTAAATATAGAAAACCAATGATTCCAAGATAGAATCCAAAATTCCTGTGTCAGTTTCTTACCACCACGTCTTCGCTCCTGTTTTGTCTGCCTCCCCCTCACTTCACTCCTTTGCCGGGCTCTCTCCTACTCACTCATCAGCTCTCAATTCAAATGTCACTTTGCAGGGAGCTTCCTTGGAGCCCCAAGACCAGACGGCTTCTCGTGCTACATGCTGCCTTCTTTTCAAGAAGTGGAAGCAATGATCACAATTGGAACTCGATAATTAACTAAGTGATTAGCTCCTTAAATCCTTATGCTACCTTTTAGGGTAATGAAAACGTTCCAAAATTGATGGTGGTCATGGTTGAACAACTTCGTGAATAAATGAAAAGCCATTGAATTGTATACCTGAAATAGGTGAATTGTACGGCATGTGAATTATATCTTAATAGAGCTCTTTTTTTAAAAACAGGAAAACGATGGCCTTACACTGGAGTGAAAACTCTAGAGGAGGCAGGGGACTTGTCTCTCTTGTTTGTCACTGAGTGTCCCGCACACAAGGGGGCACCTTGCACATGACGTGTGCTTTCATGTTGGTTAACGGTGGTGAAGCCGGTGGGTAAATGACAGGGCTGACCTGAGTGGGTCTGACCTTCTAAATGTTTTTTTCTTAGATTTGAGGAAGAAAGGTTGGCTTTGCTCTGTCCCGTCCTAATTATTTCAATGCTTTCCACGTAAATGCCCTTGACCTCTGTCCCACTGTAAGGGGGAGCAGTGACCCTGAATTTAGAGGTTCCAAGCACATCAGACCCTGGGGTTTTCTAGTACCTTCTCTGGAAGCCTGCCTCTGGTGCCACCAGGCCAGGGCTATCCCTGCAGACGTAGCCAAATGCTCCCCAGTGTCCTGTCCTGATACCGAGGCCAGTGCAGTCCCATCTCCCAGGGTTCTCCCCTGCAGTCCCCGAGGAAGTGCAGCCCCACGCTGATTCCCCTCATTAGCGTTCTTGTTTACTCCCCCAGTTTGGTATGGCTCTGCAGGGGCCACACACAGCCGTGTCACCAGTGGGGAAGTTCTGTAACCAACAGAAACCAGTCCGTCATGCAGGGAGCCGTCGGAAAGGATTCAGACCGACCATAAGCCCTTATTTCTGCAGAGCATTAACATTTACGTATTTTAGAATTGCTCTAAAGGGAACCAAACACAATCGATGAGTTGGGCCCCATTTGGTTCCATCTCTTTCTACTTTCCTCTCTGGATCACTGACTCAAAATGAAACAAAACATGCTCCAGTGAGCACACTCACACTTTGCATACTAACTAGTGAAGCTGCCTTATTTGTGTTCCCTGGGTGTGCGTGCGGCGGCCGAGGACAATAAGCAGATGTGGAAGAAGAATAGATACGTGGGCTGCAGGAGGACAGTCCAAGTCCAGTGTCTCCTTTGGATCACAGACTCCTCTTCCCCAAGCAGCGGCATCGCTCTGACTGAAATTACTGCCTGTGCCCAGACGGCTTGAGACATTATTCTAAAGCCTTTCCAACCGATGCCCCGGGGCTTGTTTATGGAGGATATTAATGGGCCCGGCTGCAGGATGCAACTCTGGGTAAAAATACCCAGGACTGAGTGTAAGTGCTCCTGGGGAATGAAACTGAAACCTGTGGTTGTTGCTATAATGTGACTTCCTACAAATTACCTCTGTCTTCTGTCAGGTGCCAGCTGGGAGCACAGGGTGATTGGAGCTGCAGTGACAGCTCTGACTGACGTGTGTGCGGAATTCTCCGTAAAGCATGACCAGACTGGCATAGTTTCACGTGCTCTTGCCGGATTGCTGAGGTTCTTAAAGATTGATTTCTAGGTATGTAATCATTGTGACTCTCATAACAAATTTGTGTCTTCATTCATTCAAAGATACTGATTGAGTACTGTCACAGGTGCTAGGGATCTCGTGGTGCACGACACAGGTGACATCTCTGTTCTCAAGGAACTTACATTCCAGGCTGCAGGGACAGGACAATAAAGAAATACAACAATGTCCGAGCTTGACAACAAAAAGAAATAAGAACTGGACAGTGGTGAGAGAGTTGAGAAGGGGGCGAGGGAGATGGTATTAACATATAGGGAGGGTCAGAAAGCCTTCTGTGAGCAGGTACCATTTGACCTGAAGAATGGGGAGGAGCAAGCCACGTGGAGCTGGGAGAGAAGAGCGACCCAAGAGGAGGGAGCCACGATGCAAGGGCACTGAGGCCGGCACCCGTTAGCTGTGTCCATCAAACAGACGAAAGTCTAGAGTTGCTGGACTGGAGTGAACACGGGAAAGGGTAGGTGTGGGTTTGGAGAGCGGGGCTGGAGCCAGATTGGGGGTGGGGGATCCTGCAGGCCTTGGCTAGGGGTTTGGCTGCAGTGGGAAGACCTTGGAAGGTTTGAAGCAGGGAGGTGACATGAACGCCTTGGAGTGAGGAAGAAGAGTTTGGGGAGCTTGTTGCAGGAGTGGAAACAAAGAGGGACAGCCCCCAGGAAGGCCAAGGCCAGAGGGGGTTTGTGCAGCAAATGCCAGGGTCGCTGGTCCTCACCACACCGCCTCCCTGGGCTCCTGCTATCAACTTGGCCTTTAATGTGAGATCGCTTTAACAGGGCCGCTTGGAATCATACGTCCTTGAGCTGTGGATTTGGTCCATGCTCTCCATCCCTCCCAACTCATTGTGGCAACTTATATTGGATTTCCGAACTCTAGTGCGGTTCCTTCTTAACGAAGAGGCTTTGGCCTTAATTAAGGTGACTAGGACACATTTGCAGAGTTAGCTTTCTACCTTTCAAGCTGCTGTCACCAAATCACTGGGTGCCCGAAGCTACCCAGCCACCTCAAAAAGCTGTTTTCTTTCCTCCATGCTTCCACGTCAGGGGACAGACACGCCTCGAAGGGCTTCCGGGGGGCCTCTTGTTACAGTGCTGGCGAAGGCTCTTCTGGGACATTTGTCACACTTTTTAAAGGCAGAGAATTGCCAATTATACACGTCATCTGCTTTTGGAATCCAGTTCAAGCATCATTTCCTCAAAATGAAGCTAAATTAGAAATTTTTTCTACTGATTATAGGTAAGAAATCAGAGTGTTTCTAAAATGTGTTGCTCTTTTCCAGGGGAGAAACGAAAATCCCAACACTTACAAAAGTAGCAGTAGCCAATCATGATGTGTGTCCTGTGATGTGCAGGAGCAGATGTTTCCGTTCTTCACAAACAAGGGTCGTCGTCTGGGTCATGGCAGTGGAGGAGGTGAACTTGACTTTGTGGTGAATTTCCTTTCTACTCTATTCTCTGCCTACTTGTGATTTCTACTCTCATTAGCGTTTTTCTAGTAAGCTAATCCTGACTTATTCTTTTCGTTAGCAAGGTCTCTTGACAGCTACAACTAAGGCAATAACAATGGGGGAAAGGGGCGGGAGGAGGAAATGGATCTTCCACCAGCTTTTGTGTTTGTGATAGACGGAGAAAGTAGGGCACGGGGTTAGCTGTGAGGGAGGCCCAGGGGTAGGGCCGGGTAATAGGACTGACAATTTTAAAGTCTGTTCTGCTCATTAAGAAAAGTTAATCATCAAAGTGCTTTCTTAATAGGCCCTCAGAAGCAAGACATGATTCTGCCTATTTTTCAGGGAAGCAGCAAGGAGGCTGCAGTGTGGAAACACCGCCACTGGGAGATGGGAACAAGTGGAAGGGGCAAGCTCTCAGATGATGGAACAGCTAAGAGCGTCTCCCTCCTTATTTCCCAGGAGGCTTTGCTTGGTGTGGGAGGGCAAGGTGCTCTCTGGTGAAGATCCTCTCCCAGCTCAGGCGAGCGAGAGGTGTTTGAACCGGGCCTTGAGAGCCCCCAGTGCCTCGCTTCCCAGAGGATTGTTTCCACCCAGCTGTACACCTGGAGAAGCCTTTTGGGTCAAGGCCATTATCTCTAGGAAATTCTTGCTAATTGCCTGCTCGAGGCTAATGGGACCATATCACATAACCGCATTTTCAGGGATGAATCATACAGGCTGTCTGAAGTTAGGGCCCCAGGTCATTTCCATCCAATTTCTCTTTCCATTTTATCACCTCTTTGTGACTTCTCATCTAGATTGTTTCAAGTACTTCTTCTCAACAGCTTGTCAAACCTGGGCTTTGTCCTTACAGCCCAGCTCCCCCACAAGCGTGGTGTCCAGGCCAGTTCCTCTTGTGCTCAGGAATCTTTTTTGAGTCCCACTGCTTACAGAATAGAGCCCAGACTTCTTAAACTGTGTGTTGGGAGAAGTCACAAATCTGTTCCCTGCAGCTGACGTGCTCTCTGCCGATGGGAGCCTCCCGCGGCCCCTTAAGGCCAGAATCAGAGGGAAAGGGTGTCATTCCATCCCTGTGCCTATGGCTGTGTGTGCAGGCTCCAGACAATGTTTATTTCCTTTTTCTATGTTACAGTTTTTAGTTCTGTGAAATGTCAACTGCAGGAACACGCCCAAGTTTCTCTGTGCAGCCACCCATTTCCAGCTTAATTCTGGGCAGGCATAGGAAGAGAAAGCACAAGCACATTATCCTGATTCCTTCTCTGCCACTGTGTGAGGCTCCTCTTTGTAAAACAGAGAAAACAATACTTAGCTCAGTGGCTTGCCGTGAGGTAATAATACCCATGACAGTGACACTTTGTCAGATCTGGTCCCAACATGGCAGCGTTACTTCTCCCCATCCCTCCCTACATCTCTGTGAGCTCCGCAGTACCCAGAAGGATGCCTTGCTCATTTCTCTGTTTGAGGCCAAACTGTGGTCAAGTACCTACCCAGCCAGTGTTCTTTGGGAACGTCCCCGGCTCCCTTATGGGTTGGTCGTCCAGCTGTATCAGCTGCCCAGGCTCTGTTCTGCAAACTGGACTCTTCATCCTGTAGTGTTTTTGTTTTTCTGTGTTTGTAGATTCTTAGGCGTGGGAAGGACTTTGATTCTCGTGAGCTGTCAAGCTGTAAGAACATCCCTCCTGTTTTCCTGCCTTCCCGAAGGAGAGTCCCGTTAACGCACTTCAGTGTTTACCTACCTGACGACGACGCGTTTCCTCCTCTAAAGCTGTGCAGTTCCTCCTTTCACTGTGGCACGTGTGACCTGATAGAAGGCAGTTAGCCTTCCCAAGCCACAGGAGGCTCACTTGTAAAATGAAGGAGGAAGGGGGTGAGATGGTCCCCAAGCTCCACTTCCCACGCCTGGCTGTTCGTTCTCTTGTTTGTGCCACACTGGAGGGGACCAGCACACTGACGACATCCTTCCCAGGAAAGCCCTGGAGGAATCTACCTCAGAGTGTCTCGGAGGTCACTGAGCAGCAGCACCCCAACTGGCAGCTGAAAATGAATCTCTGAGCTCCAATCTGGTTAATAGCTGGGTGGGGCCCCAAGTGTAAGCAGATTCTGGTCAGGGTGGCCAGCCCGGCACCATTGTTTGGGGAAAGCAGGTAGCAAGCACGCGCTACCTTTGGCTGTTTTCTGTCTCTCGTGGTCTTGCTTTTACACTTGGCCCCCTAATATCTTGTCATCTACGTCAACATAGAATGTGAAAAATAAACGTGGAAAAAGCAGCACTTTGGTAGAGCGTGGTCAGTCTCTGACCCCTGACCCCTCCCCCCTTATGCTCCTGGAAGGGACTAGAATGAAGTTTTGCTGCTCCCGGCCCAGCGATGCCTCCTGTCCCACAAGGGCTGTGAGGTCCAGTGGGACCCTTCCATCTCCACGCTGTGGGTGGACTGCACTGTTTTTATGTCTTAAGTCTTTTTTCTTATTTCCAGCTGTTCTTCTAACTCTTTTCAAGCTTTTCCGTGCTCCGCTGGTCTGGGAACCCTTGGCTGATAGAGATGTCACCATAATAACATGATTCTGATTTTTTTTCAGCTCACTTTATTATGGGATGTTGTCTCTCCCCAAGGTCCCTCCACAAAAAAAAACCACACACACAAAAAAACAGAAAATGCATCTCTCCAAATCTTGCTGTCCTACTTGTTTCTGCTCCATTAACACCAAATGGTCTGCCCTGTAACCGGCCACGGCCGGCCGACCTGCCATCCTTCCCTGGGTTTCTTAGGGGACCTGATGCTGCATCGATTTCCCTGCATTCCTACTGCCCAATCACACGTGGCAGATGGCTGGCCCTGGGAGTCAGCAGATCAAGATAGGGTCACTTGCAGCACACCCTGTGTTCAGGGTTATCTTGTTCAGGGTGAAGTGCAAAGAACAGAGCCTTAATCAAAGTGAAAGCCATAGGTGAAGAGGGCCCCCCTCCTCTCTGCTCCACGTTCCTCTGCCTCCAGCACCGCATTACCCTGGGCACAGCTCTTCCTCTGATGAAAAACCAACAGACCAGATTTCCTACACAATCCCTCCTACCCAGTTGTGTTTGGGCGGTGATCCCAATTTAATTACTGCTTCAGCACCATCATGGCAAACGATCTCCTGTTGTTTCTGACGTCCATCTGTTTAGAAGTTGCTTTAGCTAAAGCTGTCAAGCTATTCCAGTAAGGGATTGAAAGGAGATCAAACCAAGGGAAATAGTATAATAAATAATAATAGCCAACACTGACTGAATAATCTGTGTCAGAAACTGTGCTAAGTACTTTGCATGAATCATTACTTCACCTAACCCTCACTGCAACTTTATAAGGTAGAGGGGAGTATCTCCATCTTAGTGAAAAGACACCAAGGGTCAGGGGGCTTCAATACCATTGTCAAGGTCATAAAGTGGTAAAAGTTAGAATTTAGGCCCAAGTTGGTCTGTTTCCAGAATCCATACTCCCAACCATATCTCATTATTCTCTGGGAAGAGCTGGAATCCAACAGCATTTTCTTATTCTGCATCTTCTCTCCTGCCTCTCCATAAGCAAATTATTGACCCACTCTGAATTTCCAAGCTCACCACGTAGAGAGGATGAGATGAAATGTGATCACCCAGTGCTCTGAGTTGTGGATTCAGAAAGTGCTCCTTACGTTTCTTAGAGGAGTCTCTACGTGGACATGTGGTTCTTATTTGTAAAGAGACATTTGGATGTACGCCTCCTGCAAAAGGTCTCTCCTGCAGGTCACTTCATCAAATGTAAAGAAGGGTTTTGCTAGCAAATGATACAGTCGGTGAAGTGAGCTGTAACAAAGATTTACGGTTTAGTAGCCAAGGCGAGCCCACCCAGCTTTCGGCCTTGACAAAGAACGGGAGACCAGATGTGACGTCACGGTGAGGCCTGGGTGAGCAGCTTAACGTTTGCTTTCTTCGCTGAGGTGTGTGCCCTGCCTGTTGAGCACCACGCAGGAGACGGGAAACCTTGTTTCATTGCTACCCTTATTCACCGAGGAGCACAGGGAGGCCTTTGTGGTTAGTCTTTTGAAATCCCGGGGCTTTCTCCTTCAGTTTGATTTTTCCTCTTGGTTTTCTAGGGGCTTATTTGAAGAGAGGCTTGAGAAGTCATGCAGTGTAATTAGCTGATCCGTTTACTGTAATGAAGTCAGCGAGATGACTGTGCAGACCTTTTCAGGCTGATTGTAGTCAGGCCCGGCGGCTGTCTGTTGGAGAAAGCTTGAAGGACAGGCTGATTTTAATAATCTGCAAAGTGAAATTGCCATCTGTAGGCTGGTCTGTGCTGTTAAGACAATGGGGTCGCATTTGTACGTAAAAACTAGTGAGGCCTCTGAATGGTCACTCCTTAATCTAGCTCCATGTACGTTGTGTCTTGATGCATAATGACAGCCAGTGTCCTGGTAGTGCAGGAAAGGCTCGTTGCACGGCATTAAATGATCTCTCGGTAAATTTTAAATCAGCCTGGTTCCCTTCCAGCCCTCACAGCTATCTTCTCTAATCATGCAGTTTGCGCCTAGTTGAATATTTAACTCATTTTACCACTAGATGAGTCAGAGTACAATTTGGGAAGGAAGAAGGAAAATATCCTAAAAATCCTACATATTCCTAGCTCAGATGTAAATTACTTTTAGATTACTTGGCATTTTGGAAAATGTGCTACAATTGTACTGAAAAACCAAATGTGCAAAGATAAAGTTTCCCTTAATTTTTTAAAAAAATAAAGGCTCAGGAAACTTGGGAGTACAGATAATTATATGATATGTGCTGGGCTAGAGAGGAAGCAAGTGCTATTTTATCATGGTGAGAGTTATGCATCCAGATGGCACCCCACAGAAAGCTTTCTAAGAATTGCTATTCACAGGAACTTAGCAAAAGATGCTCTTGTTGTGTGTTCCTGGTTCACGTCTGGTTGCTCTTGTCTCACTGGGACACTTGGGAGCGTTTCTTTCTCTGGGAGCTCACCTGTCTTGGTTGGTGTCTAGCTCGAGATAATGTGAAGTGATGACAGCAGTACCTGCTATAAGCTATCTCTCCTGAGACTCTCAGGAGATAGGGATGATTTGATGAGACGAATACAGAATTGTGTGTGTGTGTGTGTGTACAAAGAAACAGATATCCAAGACATACTTCTAAAAGAGTATTTCATGAACAGGATCCTTTATACAAATAGCCAACAGGTACATGAAAATGAAAAGATGCCCAACAGCACTAATCATCAGGGAAATGCAAATCAAAACCACAGTGAGCTACCACCTCACACCTGTCAGGATCCCTATTATTAAAGACACAAAAGATAAGTGCTGGTGAAGATGTGGAGAAAAGGGACCGCTTGTACACTGTCGGTGGGAATGTGGGTTAGTGCAGCCAGTATGGAAAACAACATGGAGGTTCCACAAAAAATTAAAGTTCGATGTACCATATGAACCAGCAATCCCACTTCTGGGCAGACATCCAGAGGAAGTGAAATCAGTATCTTAAAGAGACACCTGCACCCCCGTGTTCCTCGTGGCATTATGCACAATAGCTAAGATGTGGAAACAGCCTAAAAGTCTGTCAACAGATGAATGAATAAAGATCACACACACACACGCACACACGCATGCACGCATACACACACACAAAACACACACCTCACTGGCATATTATTCAGCCTTAAAAAGGAAGGAAATTCTGAAACCTGCTACAACATGGATGAACCTAGAGGACATTATGCTGAGTGAAATAAGCCAGACACACAAAGACAAATACTGCATGACCTCACTTAAACGAGGAATCTGAAATAGTCAGATTCATAGACGCTCAGAGTAGAATGGTGGTTCCCAGGGGCTGAGGGGTGGGGGAATGGGGAGTTGCTGTTTAAGGGGTACAGAGTTTCAGTGACACAAGATGAATCAGATCTGAAGATCTAATGTACAGCATGGTGACAATAGTGAACAATACTGTACCGTGTACGGTAGATCTTTAGTTCTCACCACAAAAGGGAAACACAGAAAGAAAACAGTAATGATGGGGGATCATTAGAGGGATTGTGGTGATCATTTCACAATGTTCACGACGTGTGTATATCAAACATTAAGTTGTTCACCTTAAATATATACATTTTTTGTTTGTCAATTATACCTCAGTAATGCTGTTTAAAAAATAAGTCAACATGGCCCTGCATCTCTCCATCGAGGGCGACTTGATTTCTCCCATGGCCTTCCCTGCCCTGCCCATCTCGCAGTGACTCTGTCTCCCGACTCTGGAAATTCTGGGGCCACGCTCATCCATGCCGCATCTAGCCTGGCACTGGCGATCTACACGCCGTTGTTCTCGGGTACATCCCTGTCGTCTCCTCAGCCACCCCGTTAGCTCCTTGACAGCAGTAGCTACATGGGAGATGGCCTCTATGCGTCATCACGCGGAGGACCAAGGTCCTACACATGTCCTGTACCTGTGTTGCTGGCCTAAAGTAAAAAGCAATTTCCTTTTAATAGTAATGCTGCAATGAACACGGGTGCATATATTTTTGCAAATTAGTGTTTTTGTTTTCTTCAGATAACTACCAAAAAGTGGAATTACTGGGTCATAAGGTAGTTCTATTTCTAATTTTTTGAGGAATCGCCATACTGGTTTCTATAGTGGCTGCACTGATTTGCAATCCCACCAACAGTGTACGAGGGTTCCCTTTTCTCTGCATCCTCGCCAACACTTGTTGTTTGTTGATTTATTGATGATGGCCATTCTGACGGGTGTGAGGTGGTATCTCATTGTGGTTTTAATTTGCATTTATCACATTAGTCATGGTGAGCATCTTTTTATATGTTTATTGGCTGTCTCTATGTCCTCTTGGAAGAAATGTCTATTCAGCCCATTTTTAAATTGGATTATTTGGTGTTTTGGTACTATGTTATATGAGTTCTTTATAAATTTTGGATATTAATCCCTTATCAGATGTATCATTTGTGAATATCTTCTCCCATTCAGCAGGCTGTCTTTTTGTTTGGTTGGTGGTTTTCTTCACTGTGCAAAAACATTTTGGTTTGATTTAGTCCCATTTGTTCATTTTTTTCTCTTTTGTTTCCCTTGCCCAAGGAGATATATCTAAAAAGATATCACTGAGAACAATGTCAGAGAGTTTACTTTCTTCTGGGAATTTTATAGTTTCAGGTTTAAGTCTTTAATCCGTTTTGAGTTTATTTTTGTATACGGTGAATGAAAGTGGTCCAGTTTTATTATTTATTTTTTGCATGTATCTGTCCAGTTTTGCCAGTACCACTTGATGAAGAGACTGTCTTTGCTTCCTTTGTCATAGATTAACTGACCATGTAAGCAAGGATTTATTTCTGGGCTCTCTATTCTACTCTATTGATTGATATATGTGTCTGTTTTTGTGCCAATACCAGACTTTATTGATTATTGTAGCTTTGTAGTACAGTTTGATACCAGAGACATATGGATATATAGTTTATAATCCTTTTAATGTATTGTTGAAACTGGTTTGTTTATATTTTTGTTGAGAATTTTTGCATCCATATTCATAAAGGATATTGGCCTGTGATTTTCTTTGCTTTTCTTTTTTTTTTGGTAATATCTTTGTCTGGCTTTGGTATCAGGGTAATACAGGCTTCATGAAATGAGCTTGGAAGCATTTCTTCCTCTTCAACTTTTTGAAATAGTTTAAGGACAGGCGTTAACTCTGTGTGTGGGGGTGGTTTTGGCCAACCAGTAGGAGCAGAGCAGGTGCCTGTCATCCGGGCACTGGCCTACTGGGCGGAGCAGCTCCAGGTGAGGGGCCAGGTGTGTGCAGCGATGCCCTGTTGATCCTGCCTGCTCCCTTTGTTCAGGCTGAAAGGACTCGGGCGTCATACCCAGGAACACACTGCAGTGACCCTGCAGGCAGGCCGGGGCCCCTGGGGAGAGCCTGGCACACTCTATGGGGGTTGGGGGGGGGCGTAAACAAAGGCGCCCCTCCGACCCGGAGAATTCCCAGTCCCCAGAGAGCTCCTGCAGCTCCGAAGCCGTCCCTATGCAGCCTCTGCCTCTTGTTTGATGTACTGGAAAGTGGTCCGGTGTAGGAGCGACCTCTGCGCAGGCTCCGTGGGCCGGGACGTTTGCTTGGAGCAGCTCAGGCACTTCCAGCACCTGGGGCGGGAACAGCAGCTTCCGGCGCCTGGGGCGGGTCAGTCACAACCAGCTCCTAACACGAGCAGGCACCTGGGCCCAGAGCAGGCATTGGGGGCCCCTGCGGCTGGCCTGGCACCACCAGCTCCTAACACGAGCAGGCACTGTAGGCACCTGGGCCCAGCCAGCACTTCCGGCGCGGGAGCGGCCCTGAGGCCGGGCTGTGCAGTGACGCCCTGTTGTTCTGCTCCCGTTGTTCTGAGGCCAAGTCTTCAGGTGATGTGGCTGTGAACACGCTGCGGCGGGGACCCTGCAGGTAGGCCAGAGCCCCACTCGAGCCCGCACCGCCCTGTGGAGGAGGAGGTGGAGGGTGGAGGTGGAGGGTGGAGGTGGAGGGTGGAGGTGGAGGGTGGAGGTGGAGGGTGGAGGGTGGAGGTGGAGGTGGAGGGTGGAGGTGGAGGGTGGAGGTGGAGGGTGGAGGGTGGAGGTGGAGGTGGAGGTGGAGGTGGAGGTGGAGGTGGAGGTGGAGGTGGAGGGTCGCAAACAAATGGCGCTCACCGGCTCCCGCTGTCCCGGGAGGCCCCCTCGGCTTCCCAGCGTCTTTGTTTGGTCTCTTTCTCCTGCTTGCTGTCTCAAGTTGTTCATTCAGTGCTCAGTGGTCTCGCAGGAGTACTTGCCATACGTGAGTAATTGTGTACGTGTGTTTCTGAGTTTGCTTGTGGGACGGGCCGCGTTCAGCCGCCTCTTACATCGTCCCCACGTTGGGCCTCTCCAGGTGGTGATTCCTACCAAGTCATGACAATTGTCTAAGTGTGAAGCCATACACTTGGTGTTGGCTAGAACAGTGGATCACAGCATGATACGTTGTTCACATGTAAGTTTTGTCTTCATGTTAAGATGCTCAGTAACGTTGGGATGGAAATATAAAACGAGCAATAAAGGTGGTACCATTAGGAAGCGGATAGGAAACCATTATCAGATACTGATCACTAGGGGCATCCTCTGAATATGCACCACCCCCAGCCAGCTGGCCACGTTTTTGCACAGCTCCGTGACCTAGCACGGTAACACAGCAGTCCCAATATGGCCCAATGACAGGAACAAATTTGACAAGAGGGCCTTGTCATTCTTTTCTGAGTCTTTTCTAGTTTAGCTTAACCGTTTTCTAGTTTTGTTTTGTTTTTAGAACCTTAATGTGTGCGTTTAAATTCTCTGTGCTGAGTATGTCGGTTGGCTATTGCTGTGTAACAAGTGACTCCAAAGCAAATCAAGCGTTTATGTAACTCATCAGTCTGTAGGCTGCTTGGGTCATTCCTTTGCTCTTGACTGAACTTACTCATGCACCTTTGGTCAGCTGTGGGTCAGGCAGGGGAGTCTGCTGCCATTGACGGAGCTTTCTCAAATATTGGGAGTCAGCTGGCTGTCAGCTGGTCTAGGAAGGCTGGGTCTTTTCCAAGTTCAGCTCCTCCAGCTTGTTCACACTGCAGTAGCAGGGCCTAAAAGAGAGACGCATTGTGCAAGGTCTCTTGATGCTTAGGTTCAGAACGGGCAAAATGTTGCTTCGGCCCATTCTAGAACTTTCCTGGAACTCACCAGGCCAGCCCAGAGTCAAAGGGTGAAGGAATAGACTTTAATAGACTCACCCGATGTGAGGAGTCACATGGCTAAAAACCATGGATACACGGAAGGTAAAGAATTGCGAGTTTGAGTTTTGTTTGCAGTTTATCACACTGGGAGAATGTTATATAAACAGATAGATATAAACAAGAAAGCTTGTTTTAGCTGCTGGAATGTAGGCGCAACGATCAGAGTGCAAGATTAGATGTCAGAATTCAAAGGGGGATGTTTTCCCTAAACTCTAATTTTAGTTGTCCATTCCCTCGGTTCAACCCTGCTATTGTTGCCCTTGCTCCTCATTTGGCTACATTTTCAAACAATTGTGTTTGAATCTGAGATCATTTAAGATTCAGATCTTGGGTGGCCTGATGTCTTTGGAAAATTCGTACTGTGTATTTGAGTACTTTTGGCTATAATACTTTATTTTTCTAAGATGTTCACACTCTATTACTTTGCAGCATTTAAGAAGGCCCCCATCTTCTAATTTAGTACCGAAGTTAAAAATAATTCTTTTTGAAACACTGTTCCAGGCCAAAAAAAAAAAAAAAATTTCTGGTAGTATTCGTGAACCTTCAATCTTCAACTCCTATGAAAGTGGAGATGCCAGACCAGGAGTTGCCAACCCACAGGCCAAGGTAGATGAGATCTGAGTTAACTGTTGGGTATGTTACCTGGGAGGCAATAGGAAGTGAGGGAGCCTGTAGTAGACCAGCAGTTCTTGACATTTGCTGCATGTGAAAATCACCTGGGGAGCTTTTAAAAATGCCTAGGGTGCATTCCAGACTAATTAATTAAAACACACCCTGTGGGAGTGACACACTGGATAGCCATATTTTTTTTAAGCTCCTTGGGTCATTTCAATATTGGCTCAGTTTATGAACAAGTGAATTGAACCAGGATTTCTTAGTCTTTAATGTACAGACAAATGACCTGGAGGCCTTGTTAAAAGGCTGATTCTGAGTCATCAGGTCGGGGTGGGCCTGAGATTCTGCCATTCTCGTAACTTCTTGAATGATGCCAGCGCTGCCGGTTTCCAGACCACACTATGAAGAGCAAGGATCTCAAACAGCCCCCAGACTACTTTGTGGTTGTTTGTTGTTTTGGCTCAGATTGTTTTAAAGAGAGGACATAAAATGTTTAACATGTGGCACCCTGGAGTGTGCCTGTTTTCCGTATTTTAAATGACAGTCCTAATGAACTGCCTCTAATATATAAGAGATCAAGTCACATCTTTCCCACCAGATAGCAAGTCAGAAAGGTGGTGCAGATGTATATTCAGATGATGAGGGGAGCAGAATGGAGGACAGAGGGATTGAGGTGCTAACAGGAGATGTGAACACTCCCACCTGGTCCTGCGACTCACCTGGCCACCTTTGGCCAAGATGTTTCATAATACATAGGGCCAAGTGCTGAGTCTACCTTATGATTTAAAGTATACCCGAGGGCTCTTCCTTGGTATCTGAAAAAAATGTGACTGTGCTGATAATTACAAGTCCTTGAGGACCAGTCCAGTGCCTAGCACGTTGCTTTAAAAGGCCGAGAAAATGCACATCCGTAGATAGAGAGAAAATATTGAAGTTACTCACTTGGGGTAAAACCTTCAGTTAAGCTTGTCAGGGGTGCTACAGTTTCTCTGTTTCTGGCTCTGTTCGATCTATAGGTATGGTCCATTCTCCCTGGAAAACTAAAAGCGGTACCTTCTCCCACATAATCTGAGGTTAGGTGTGATTCCTAGGCCTGGTGGAGTCAGTGGAGACAGACATGGAAACTTCTTTCTGGTTTCCTTCCCTCTCCCTTTCTTTCCCCTCCTTTTCTGTGGAATCAGGCCCTTGGAACAATGCATTAAAATAAATCTGAGTGGTACCAGAACAAGAATTCATTTTTATTGAGGCTTCTTTCTACAAGGAAGGCTACTTGGGAAAACAAATCTTGCTTGGTGAGGTCCCTGAAATGAGACAGAAAAAGGACTCCACACTTCTTATCGCCTCCCTCTGCAGCAGGCCATCCAGCAGGCCAAGCTGCCCCGTCAGGTATGCTGATGAAAGTATTTGCACACAAGTGCTTTCTGACTGCTCCAGGCAGGTTTTCCAGCAACCTCCAATTTCTGCCTTTACCCCCGGTGATTTCTAAGTCTTCCATGAAAGAGAAAACCTCCGCCTTTTACAGACAGGAAATAGGTCTTCCTACTTGTCTGCAGAAACCAAGGGGTCAGAGACATTTGAGTCACTATCTCACATCCTTAATAATTTCTTAAATTGTTCAGAAATCTCAGGATCCCTGTGACTTCTGAAGGAGTGAATGCTTTAAAACTTGATGAAAATTTTTTCTCTTTTTCTCAAGAAGTGGGAGTATATCACCCACATGCTTCATCTAAACAAAATACTAAGGCAATGACTAATCACAAAAAAAGAATAGAGAACTTAAGTTGGGGAAAACCAGAAAAATGAGGTGAACTACAGGATATCTGTAAATGGATATGGAGAGAGAGGGAGGACAAAGGCAAAAATTCTTCAAACAGAAAGGATATAGTTGTGTGTGTGTGTGTGTGGGGGGGTAGTTAAATACCCAGAAAATTTGTGAGCTGGGAAGTGGGATGCAGGTGAAACAAAAAAGTTCCAGAGGTTTTAAAGGGTGGTGACTATGAAGGGAGAGTGAAGGTTAGAAAAAAGTGTATCAAAGATCCCACTTGACATTACCATTATGTGGTCATGTAGAAATATGTCCACCATGGGCCCACTAAAATGGCCCTGTTAAAGTTAAAGTGGGATTTAAGGGTGGAAACACTGAACAGGATAAAAAAGTATTATGTCATGATAAACCAAATATGCACCAAAACCAATAGCAACTAAATATACAAAGTAAGGGAGAATCGATAAAGATTTAATTAAAGTGGGTAGCTCACCTCTCTCAGAATTGTAAAGATGGGGTTTAAGATGTGCTATAATTTTAGTATCCTGTTAGATGAAAGAAAAATTGTGAAGATAGTAAAGAGAGTGTTAGGTCAGCTACGGCCATGGTCAAAGCAGCCAGGAGCCAAGTCAGACCCCTCCTCGCATGACGGAAACTGGGGCCCCTGGCGTTTCCCCAAAAAGGCAGCAGACCCTGGTGCAATAAACAGCGCCGGATGCAGGTGCTCACGCCCGATCTGTGCTGGGGGGGCGGCTCATCTGCCACCTCACTCAGCCAACCCTCACCCCAAAAGTCGCATATATGCCTCCCTCGCTCTGCCCTGGGCGTGACTTCACCACCCCCCACCCTGGGGACCGGTGAACCTCGCCTGGGGGTGCAGAATAAAGCACTCACTTTTCTCAACCCGCCTGACTCTCAGCCTCATTGTCCCGCCACAAGCCTTACAGAGAGTTCACATATACCCCCATATGCAGTTTCTCCTGTTAGTAACATCTTACAATGTGGGACATTTTTCATAATTAACCAATATTGAAATGTTACTATTAACTAAATCCATACCTTATTCATGGTTGTTTTTTTTTTAGTTTTTTATCTAATATCTTTCTGTTGTAATTCCAGGTTACCACATTATATTTAGGCATCATGTGTCCTCAGACTTCTGTTAGGTGTGACAGTTTCTCAGACTTTTCTTGTTTTTGAGGACTTTGACAGTTGTTTATTATTGGGGTGGGGGTGGGGTAGTTAACAGCTTTACTGAGATATAATTCACATGACCATACAATTCACTCTTTTGAAGTGTATTTATTCAGTATTTTTAAGTATATCCACAGACTTGTGCAACCATCACCACAATCAATTTTAAAACACTTAAGTCACCCTAAGAAGAAGCCCTGTTCCCTTTACTTAGCCCCCAAAGCCCCCACCCCTCAGCTCTAGGCAATGACTGATCTACTTTCTGTCTCTAGATTTGTCTAACCTGGACGTTTCATGTAGGTGGAATAATATAATATGTGGCTTTTGGTGACTATTTTCAAGGTTCGTTCATGTTTATAGCATGTATCAGCACTTCATTCCTTTTTATGGCCAAATAACGTTCCATCATCTATGTAGACTATACTATGTATCCACGCATCAGTTGATGGGCATTTGGGTGGTTTCTACTTTTGATGACTGTCAATTCTGCTGCTAATATTTTTCAGCAACACTGTATAGTTTTAAGTGTACAAGTCTTACATTTAAAAAATTATTCCTAAGCATTTTATTCTTTTTTATGCTACTGTAAATAGAATTGTGTAGATTCATTTTTTTCATAAAAATTTGTGACCTTTCATCTAGTATTTCTTCAAATATTCCTTCTCTCACTATTCTCTCTTAATGGGACTCATGTTGTTCTTGTGTTGGTGTGCTCGATGGTGTCACCAACGATCTTTGAAGGTCTTTGAAACTGTTCATTTGTCGTCTTCTTCTCTTTCTGTTCCTCAGACTGAATAATCTCAATTAATCTATGTTCAGTTTTACTGATTCTTTCTTCTGCCTGCTTACATGTACATTCCATCCTATAATGAGCCCATTTAGTGAAGCTTTCATCTCAGTTATTATGCTTTTAACTCCAGGTTTTCTATTTGGTTCCTTTTTTATAATTTCTATCTTTTTGCTGGTATTCTGTATTTGGTGACACATTGTTCTCCTAATTCCTTTTCTTCCTTAGACATTGTTTTCTTTAGCTCTTTGAACATATTTAAAATAGCTGAATTAAAGTCTCAGTCTAGTAAGACCAAGGGCTAGACTTCTCCAGGACCATTTCCGTTGGATTCCTGTATATGGCGCATGTCTTCTTTTGCTCACATTTTTTGCTGTTGTTGAAAAGTCGGCATTACAAGTAACATGGATGACAACTCTGGAAATCAGGTTCCCCCGCTGCCCAGGGTTTGCTCTTGGTGCTTCTTGTAGTTTCTATTGTTTGTTTAGTGACTTTCTGAAACAATACTCTCAAGTCTGTATCTTTGTCACGTGTGGACGCTGACATCTCTACTTGTTTAGCCTCGTGATCAGCTAAAGACTGGACAGAAATGGCTTTAAATGCCTAGAACCATAAAGCTCTGGGCGTTTGCCAGGAGGCTCTGGGTACATGTCGGGGTGTGTCTTCACAGCTGGGTGTTTTACAACTCGGCCTCGGTCTTCACGAGCTGCCGACACAGAGCCTCAGTCAGTCAGAGATGGAAACTTGGGACTTTTGTCAAGTCTCAGGCATCTCCTGAGTGTGTGAACAGCCCCGTGTACGGCTCATTCCTCAGCTTCTCCTTTCAAGCTTTTTGGTTCATGTGTTGTTGGCCCAATGTTAGTCATGGTCTCAGCTGGCCGAGATTTGAAAACGTTTGACAGATGCTTTGTAAGGTGAGGCTTTAGCGCTGGGCTAATAAGAGGTCAGCTAAAGACAAGCTTCCGGAATGAGGTCCTCCAGGGACCTACAGACTGCTCCGATAATGGCTCCATGGTGGCGGTGCTGCTTTGAGAGAGAACTTCCGCCCCATGCTGCTCCCTCGTGTATTGGGATGCAGCCTGCTGTTTTCCAGACTCCAGCGTGCTGGGGAGTGGGAAACAGTTAAAATGCCACCGAGCTTGCTGTTCCTGCCGAGAGTCAGTGTGTTGTGTTGTTCTTGGCGGAATGCTGTCCAAGTTGCTACAAGTGCTAAGGTAACTTTCAGAGTTTCAAGACAGTTGAGTTTTGCATTTGCTCATTGCTTTTGTGGAGGGAGAACTTGGGTGGGTTCTTATTCTACTATTTTTTTATTGCTATCTCAACCTTGACAGTTTTGAGAACTAGTCAGATATTTTGTAGAGTGTCCCTTAATGGGATTTGCTTGATTTTTTCTTTCAGGATTAGACAGGAGTTCTGGTTTTTTGGGAGAAGTACCACAAGGTAAAGTGCCATTCCCATGGCATCATATCAAGGGGACAGACTGTCAGAGTGACTTGTCATGTAGATGTTAATGCTGGTCACCTGGATGGAGTAGTGTTTGTCATGTTTCTCCACTGTAGGGGTACTTCCCCCACCTTCTTTCCATATGTATTATGTGGACGGAAGTCGTTATACGCAGCCCGCACTGAAGAAGTGGGGGTCACGCTCCATGTCCTTGAAGGGAGACTGGCTACAGAAATGACTTGGAATTCTGCATGGGACATTTGTCTATTTACTTAGGCAATCATTTATTATAGCAGTACGGACTCATAGAAATTTGTATTTTAGGTTACAGGCCCATACTGTTTATTCTTTTGCCCAAACTGTTCCAGCTTTGGCCACTGGGCGTGCTTTCAGTTGGCTTCATTCTCCCTTTGAGAAAGGATTTTTTGTTTTTAAAAGAAACATAATGGACTTTGATGACACTCAAACTTGATTTGATAACTGTATGTGTAACTTCATCTCCTTCAAATACAAAACGATTTTTCTATGTCCATGTACATGTTTAAAAATGAACTTGGCCATGAATAAAACCTTAAAAAATGTGGACTATATCCTCTGATTATAATCCAATAAAATTGGATGTAAATAATGAAAGGGTGATTTTAAAAAAAAATCTTAATTACTTGGAAATTAAGACACATTTTCAGAAAACCTTGAATTAGAGAAGAAATTTAAAAGACACCACAAACAAAATTAAAAAGACCCAGCACAGTTGAACTCTCCAAAATCTAGAACTTTAAAATTTCTTAATTTTTAAAGAAGACAGAATTACTAAAGGAACAAAATTCTCATCGTATATAGTTAAGAAAAAATAACCAAATAAACTGAGTTACTAAGAAGAGGCAATTAATAGAGAGAGAAAAGTTGAAATAATGAAATAGAAAAAGAGAAAAGATAAGTAAACCCTGAAATTGGTTCCTTTGGGAAAAAACCCAATAAGCAGAAACATCTGCAAGGCTGATTAAGATGAGAGATAGAACAAAAGTAGAAAGATTTGAAATGAGCAAAGGGCTATCACCATTTATAAAATACAGAAGAATTCTGCATGCAACACTGACATGCAGGTTTAACACCTAAACAAAATAGATAATTCCTAGCAAAATAGAAATCACTAAAACTTACTCAGGAATTGGAAAACTTGAGTAAACTAACAACCATAAGACAAATTAGAAGTTTATTCAAGTTCTGTCGTTGGTAAGGGTACCAATGGTCAAGCTGAGCTTAACCTTTGGAGAATAGATTATGCCAATGTTATTTAGATACTTCCGGCCACGGAAAATGCAAACTTCCCACATTCACTTTATGAAGCTAGCATAATTTTAACACCTAATCATGATCATTACTGTATAAAATATACTATCGACCAATGTTGGTTGCTTATGAATACAGAAGCATTACTGGACTGTGTTTGCTAATTTTTAAAGAATTTTTATATCAAAACAGTATTTTTATTTTAACTGGGAGAATTTATTTTGCAAAACATACATCAGACAAAGGACTTGCATCTAGAATGTATAAAGAACTTTTATAACTCAAGAATAAGAAGTCAAACATCCCATTAAAAATGAAGGTCTTTCACTTTGTAAGTTATATAGATGTCTAACCACTATGCTGTACATCTGAAACTAATATAAATACTGAATATCACCTGCAATTGAAAAAAATAATAGAAAAAGACAAAACAAAAAAAATGAAAGTCTTTCTAAAACAAGGACCACATTTGTGAACAGATATTTTACAAATGATGATATGTGAATAAGCAATAAACATGGAAAGATTCTAACATCACTAGTCATCAGAGAAATGCCAATTAAAAACCACAATGCTATGCCTACTAGAATGGCTGAATTGAAAAATACGGACAATAACAAGTGTTGGTGAGGATATAGAATAATTTTAAGTCTCATTCATTGCTGGTTGAAGTGCAAAATGGTATAGTCACTTTGGAAAACAGTCTGGTAGTATCTCTAACTGTATGACATACACTTACTGTATGACCCAGATTTCCACTCCTAGATACTTACCCAAGCAAAGGAAAAACGTATATCCACAAAGCCATGTATGCAAATGGTTCTACATCAGCACACAGGACAACCTACATGACAAAAACTGGTGAATGGATAAAGAAGTTGTGGTTTGTCTATATTGTGGAATTCTACCTTGCAATAAGAAGTAATAAAAGGTTAATGCACACAACATCATGGATAAGTATCGGAAACGCCATGCTTAGTGAAAGAAGTCAAGTGCAAAAGTCTATATTGGATGATTCAATTTATACAAAATTCAGGAAAAGGCAAAATTATACTATTAGGTTGGTGCAAAAATAATTGCGGTTTTTGCAATTATTTTTAACCTTAAGAACTGCAATTACTTTTGTACCAACCTAATAATAGAAAGGAGATGAGTGGTTGCCTGGGCCTGGGGTGGAGGGTACGAGGGGGCAAGAAACATTCTGTGGTGATGGAACTGTTCTACATCGTGGTTGTGACTGCTTGTCATATATAATTACCACAGTTCATCAAACTACCGTTAGAATAAGTGTATTATTTTATATAAATAATACCTTAATTTTTAAAAATCAAAGGAAAAAATGGGTTCCTCATGACTTAAATGCTCAAATGTAAAAAAAAACCAAAAAAAACCAACCAATACTCTTGCCAGAAAATCTTGCAACTTCTGTATCAGGACGAACTTCTTAACTAAGACCAGAAATGTCAGTGTCATAAAAGAAATGATAACGTTAGGGTGCCTACGAAGCAGATAAAATGAAGGGACAAACAGATCAAGAGAAAATAGTAGGTTACAAATGACAGACAAGGGATAAGTCGTCCATAGTATTCAAAGTACTTCTCAAACTACAGGAAAAATACAATACTTACATACGAGTAATTGACTAAATAAAAGTCACAGAAGAGCAAATGTAAATGGTCACAGCTATATGAAAAGATGCTGGAATTCACCAGTTAGCCAGGAGAATGCAATTTAAAGAGCTGTGAGATGCCACCAGTTTCCATTCATTGGAGAGAGCCACATACTTAATACTCCTGGGGACTTACAATAATGTTCTCATGTTCCTGGTGGAAATGTGCAGTGTTATATATAGCCTTTGCCAGAAGTAGTCTAGAGGCGTTTATTAAAAATAAAAACCCATGCATCGTTTCACTTACCAGGTGTCCCCCAAAGAAAACCAATAGAAATAAAAGCAGAAGTATGAATGGGTACAGGCACTCAAGTGTTTATTGCAGCATTGTTTCTAATGACACAGAGCTGGTTGAATAAATTCTGCATGCCTGCTGCATTCTTCTGAGCAGTCAGTAAGGTGAGGGAACTAGGGCTATAGTAGATGACCTTGTTCGACCAGTTATTGTTGAGTAAGAAATGCCAAGATGCAGAAAAGGGTGTATAGTAGTTCACTGTTTTTGTAAAACAAAGACTAAAACCTCACTTTACATACATTTCTACGTATGTGTGTGTGTATATATTTGTATAGTAGTAGAGCATGAAGGGAAAAAAATGGAAGAACACATCCCAGATTTTTAAATCCTTCTAGCAGGTAACCTATGTTGTGTGTGTGTTGACATGTGTGTAGGTTGGAGTAGAGCCAGGCAACCAGCAAACAAACCAAACAACAAAGGCTGCATTTGGCAAGCATGTGTATAATCAGATGTGTATTGTGTTAGTCAGCGTAAGTCAGGTTATTCTTCCATAGTAAACAACCCAACATCTCAGAGCACTGGTGTAAAAGAGACCATTTTATCTGTTGCTCACACAAAGTCAGAGCGTCTGGGAGACTCTCCAGAGCAGTTCTCTCAACAGCTTGGCTTAGATGTCCAGGCCGTTTAGATCTTAGGGCACCTTCCTGTCAACCTGTGTTCTCATGATTGCTGCAGCAGAGGAAGGCGGGACGTGGAGCATCGTGCACCAGCAGTCACAGGTGTTCTCCTGGACTCGGCACAGGTAATGTTCCTGCCCCACCCCCTACACCAAGGCACATAGCTAAGTTCCCTGAGTTAGGAACTCTGTGCCGCCCATGCTCCTCTGGAAGGAGAGAAGGGGTGGAAACATCGGTGAGTGGGAGTTATGTCTATTAGATGTACATTTATGAAATTGTTTCTGTAAAGACACCAAACTTTAAAATGGTTTATACTTTTTGAACAAGCAAGTTACAACATAAGAGAAATGACCAGAAAAATGAAATATGTATATTTTAGCAGATTGGCTAAGATTATAAAGGTTGATAAAGCCCTGTGATGATGAAAGCATGGGAGAAAAGAGAAATTCTCATATACTCCTTTGTGAGAATACGTTTGTACATTTCGGAATTATAAATAGGCTGAAGATATCAAAGTGGAATTTTTGAATTATCTTTTAGCCCAGTACTATGATTTGCAAGAATTCACCATTGGAAACAATCAAACAGGTGCATGTGTAAAGAAATATTCACTGCAGCATTATTTATGATAATAAAGGGAAGTATGTCTCTTAGGGATGAGTTAAGTAATGTGTGATAAATGAATCTGAGCACCCCTAGAAGAGATGAGGTAGATGTAATGTGTTTTAAATAAAAAAATATTCAAAGAATATGTGTTGGTTGTCTGTTGCTATGTTACAAGCAACTCCAGAATTTCAGAGTGAGAAACAAGTATTTTAATTTATTTAGAACGACCTCTCTGGCTGCAGTGTGGAGAATAGGTTGCAGGGGGTCAACCCGGCTGACGGAGCCCATTTACGTGGCTGTTGCAGTGAGCTAAGTGGGACAAGCAAAGGCATAGCCAACGTGTTGTATTTAAGTTTTTTCACTTAATATTCCATAATTAGTATTTTCCCATTTTGTTAAAAATATCTTGGTAATCATGAAAGAACCCCGCTATTTGACTCTGTTTCTGATTTTGTAGATCAGGAATTAAGAAAGGCTCAGCTGGATGGCTTGGTTTGAACCCACTCACGTGTGTCCAGCTGGGTCACTGCCATTACCTCACCTTAGTGCCTATGTCCGTCCATTCAGACGCCTGCTTTTATTTCTGTTGGCTTTCTTAGGAGAAGCCTGGTAAGGTGAAACGATGTATGTGCTTTCATTTTTAATAAATGCTGCTAGATTACATCTGCCGAAGGCTATAAGATTGCACATTTTCACCAGGAACACGAGAATATTATTTCCTTTAAATCCCCAGGAGTATTAAGTATCTAGTTCTCTCTAATGAATGGAAACTGGTGGAACCACTTCCGAGATGTCTTCTTCTTTTACATGTCTGGTGCCTTGGTGAACTTTGGTTTCTTCGCTTCTTAACACAGAACTTCATCTTCCAGGCCTTCTCGGGCTTCCTCGCAGCATGGCAGTCTCAGGATAGTTCCGCTTCTTACATGGTGGCCAGCTTCCAAGAAGTAGGAAGGGGAAGGTGCCAGGCCAGTGAAGGCCTGTGCACAGAACTAGCATAACATTACGGCAGCTGTATTCTGATTGAAGCCCTCAAAAGGCCTGCTCAGATTTCAGGGGGTGGAGAACTAACGTTTCTTGATGCGATAGTGGCAAGGATACCTGCAGAAGGTCATGCAGGATGGCGGTATCGTTGTGGCCATCTTTGGAAAATGCAGTCTGCCACAGTACCTATCATATGATTCAATTTATGTAAACATTGATGTTTCCTTATGTTTAAAAAACCTAGAAAAAATACAGAGATAAAACAGTTTCTCTGTGGGGCATAGCAATTTTGAGTAGACACTGCTTACTACTGTAGATTCTTTGGTGTTTGATTTCTTTTTACAATAAACATGAATTACTTTCATAAACAGCAAATTTTTAAAAAATTTCAGTTTTGATATTAGAAAGAAATAGGTTGTTTAAAGTTCTGTGCTCAAAGAATTTGCAGTGCTCAAAGCATGCATTTAAATGGATAACATTTTTTTCCCTATGGAAAATTTCGAAAGGAACCTCTATATTTAAGTTTCCATATTTACAGATGGAGTAGGAGTGATAGCTTCTTAGCAAAATTGAATTTGAATACTGGATTTAAATAATAGAAGCCATTATTCAGGATGAGCTGAATGCAATCCCTACCCAGATGAAAGATCTAGGCAACGAAATAGAGTGCATAAAAGCCTTACAGATGCCTCATGCAAATTACAACATATTAAAAACTTAAGCAGACAGAAAATTTCACGGAAGCGGGGCTGAGGGGTTAAGTATCCTTTCAGCAGTCAGAAAAATGGTTTTTGCCTTTAGTGGGTCTCTGTCTGGTTTCTACTCTCTATTTTCAGTGTCGTCATTCCTGTGGCTACGAGATACCGAATAAAAACAAATGTGTATATTTGAAGATTTTTCATTGCCTTCACCCATCTTCTCAAACATACCCAGAAGTCATAATGCTGGAATTACACTGACACAGTCATCCCCATGGAAACAGAGCCTGGTGTCATAAACATGGCATTATGACTTCTCAGCGGGAGGAGGCATGTGGAATTTTGGCACTGAAGCTGGAAGATTTATTAAAAAACACAAATGTCTAAGAGGATAATACCAAGGCAGAAAATGGGCGGGGCATGGTCTTGCCCTCATAATATGCATGGCTTGTGTTTTGGTTTTCGGTGTTTTCCAAGGATTTGTTCGATGCTGGCAGGACTTGATTTTGCCTCCTCTTTGTTTTCCATTGTTGTGTTTGGCATGGCCTGTTCTCATCTAATTCACTGGTATCACCTAGACAAGGGCTGCATTTTCAGGTGTGGGAGCTGAGACTCAAACTCTGAAAAGGGAGCTGACTTGCTCACGTTGGTTGTCCTGTTGAAGCCCATCCGGGCAGTTTAGTTCCCTTTTCAATGTCTCACTTTGAGAACATAGTTTATGCATCAGATAGTACAGTACATTGCTTTGGCCGTTCTAGTGAGAGTTCCCCCTCAAAAAAAAAAAAAAAAAAGGATTTTAAATAGAAGTTTTTATTTCTCTCAAAGCAGTCCATGCTGTCGGGAACCCAGGATGTTTCTCTGTATTTTCTTCTGCTGTCTCCACTGTGTTGCCCTCGTCTGCTGGTACAGGATGCCACACAGCGTAACTGCATTCCAGACAGAGTAAGGGCCAGGCCTCCCCCACCCACCCCATGAAGATAACCAATTGTTTTTTAGCATCACTTGGGAGAGGTTAAATGGCTGTGTATTTGTGGGTCTATTTTTGGACTTGTTCTGTTCCCCTAATATATCACCTGTCTTTAGGTCAGTACCACGCCATTTTGATTTCCGAAGCTTTGTAATAAATCTGGAAATCAGGCAATGAAGTCCTTTCACTTTGAAAATCATTTTTCAAAATAATTTTGGTTATTATAAGTCAATTGCATTTTGACATAAACTTTGAAATCAGTTTGTCCATTTCTACAAATAATGCCTGTAAGTTTTTATTGTGATTGCATTGAATCTGTATATGATTTGGGAAGAATTAATTTTGAGTATTCCAATGCGTGAGCATGATATATTATTCTATTTATTTCTGTCAACACCTTTTTGTGGTTTTCAGTACCCCGTCTTGCACATTCTTTGTCAATTTTGTCTCATACAGTTTTTCCATATATTTTGATATTGTAAGTGGTATTTTTTAATTTCAATTTTGGAATTCTGAAAAAATGTTGAAGTAGGAGGGCAGGGAAAAGAAAACAAACAAAAAATGAAGAGAACAAACAGAACAAAACAAAAAAATAGACTTAAGCCCTAACACATCAATAATTACATTAAATGTAAATTTTCTAAATATTCCAATTAAAAGACAAAGATCAACAAAGTGGATAAAAAATACACAACCTAACTAAATGACATCTCCTAGAAACTCACTTCAAATTTAATGATATAGGCAGGTTGAAAGTAAAAAGATGGGAAAAGATATATTGTGCAAAAATTAATCAGAAGAAAGCTGGGGCAGTTATGTTAATATCAGATAAAGTAGACTTCAGAGAAAAGAAAATCACTAGAGACAGAGAAGGATGTTAAACAATGATAAAATATCAACTGACCAAGAAAACATAGCATTCCTAACTGTGTGTGAACCAAACAACAGTTTCAAAATATGTGAAGCAAAATTGATAGAACTGAAAGGAGAAATCCACAATTACAGTTAGAGAGTTTATGCCTCTCTCAACAAGCGCTGGAACAACTAGACAGAAAATATGCCAGCATCTAGAAGAACTGAGCAACACCATCAACCAACAGGAACTGGTATTTATAGAAGGCTCTGCCCATAAGAGCAGAATACACATTCTTTTCAAGTGCCTGTGGAACATATACCAACATAAACCATATCCTCAGCCATAAAAAGAACTCCAACAAAATTAAAAGAATTGAAGTCATGACAGTTTGTTTCTAATCACAGCAGAGTCAAACTATAAATCAATAAGAGAAAGATGACAGGAAAAATCTCCATATAGTTTGCAATTAAACACTATACTTCTAAATAATCCAGAGCGGAAGTCCTTAAGCAGATCAAAAATATGTTGAGCTGAATACAAATGTATCAAAATTCATGTAACAAAGCTAAAGAAGAGCTGAAAGGGAAGTTTACAGCACTAAATCTATGTATTAGAAGAGGAAACGTCTCAAACCAGTAACCTAAGCTCCCACTTCAAGAGCCTAGGGGGAAAAAGAACAAAAATAAACCCAAATCAAGCAGGAGGAAGGAAAAATTAAAGATATGTCAATAGAAACTACCAAAAGTGAAATGCAAAGAGAAAAAAAGAATGAATACGACAGAGAAGAATATCCCAGAACTGAGGGAAAATTACAAAAGGTATAACATACGTGTCATTTGAATACCAGGAGGGAAAGCAAGGAATAGAAGAAATATTTGAAGCAATAGTGGTTGTGAATTTTCCAAAATTAATGACAGGTATCAAACTGCACATCCAGGAAATTCAAGCAGGATATATACCAAAAACAAAACAGAACAAAAAACAGCACCTAGGTGTATCATATTTAAACTATGGAAACATAAAGACAAAGTCTTGCAAGAGACCAGGAGACAAAAATACCTTACCTACAGAGGAGCAGGGATAAGAATTATACTGACATCTTCAGAAGAGAGTGGGTTGAGATAATTAAAGTGTTGGGAGAAAAAAACCCCACCAACCTAGAATTCTGTATCAAGCAAAAATATGCTTTAAAAGAGGAGGAGAAATAAACACTTTCTTAGACAACACTGAGGGAATTTGTTGCCAGTGGACCTGCCTTGCAAAAAAATGTTAAAAGACATTCTTGAGAGAAGGAAGATGATACAGGTTTACAGAAGGAGAGGACAAGCACTTGAAAAGGAATAAATAAATGAAGGGAAAGTGGAACCTTTTATTTTTCTGATTGTTAATGGACTTAACTAATAACAGTTTGTTCAAAATAATAGCAACATGCATTTGGTCACCGTTGTGATTGGGGAAAGAAGTTCTCTTGGTGGCTCCCTCCCAAGGGGCAGGGCTGGGGGGGAGCGAGCTTTCCTTAAACAACCCTCACCTACCCCCACCCCCTGCCACAGCGAGAGCTAGACAAGCAACATGGAGTCCGGGACAGCAGTGCCCTGGTCTCCAAGCACTCTGCGTTCTGGTCCCACAGTCACAGGGCAGCTGGAGCCTGTCCACTCCGACATCTCATGTGCGAGATCCGACAGTGAAGTTCGTGAACTCATCCTAGAAAAAGTGCTACACACCTCACTGCTGAACATCACCACAGCCACCTCTGAAGTCCTCCCCTTGGGAAGCTGTGCACCGACGCCAGCACCTAACCCACCCTTCAAAGCAATTTTGGAACTCTTTCTGGAATGGCCATCAGAGCTGTCGTCGTATTATCCTTGATGTCCTGAATGTCATCAAAATGTCTTCATTTCACTATTTTCTTTATCTTCAGGTAAAGAAAGAAGTCACTGGGGGCCAGATCAGGGAGTAGGGAGGGAGTTCCAATACAGTTATTTGTTTACAGGCTAAAAACTCCCTCACAGACAGTGCCGTGTGAGCTGGTGCATTGTCGTGATGCAAGAGCCATGAATTGGCGACAAGTTCAGGTCATTTTCGTCTGACTTTTTATGCAGCCTTTTCAGCACTTCCAAGCAGTAAACTTTTTGTCCAGTTGGTACAAATTCATAATGAATAATCCCTCTGATAACCAAAAAAAGGTTAGCAACATCGCTGCAGCAAGTTCACGAACTTAATGGTCAGACCTTGTAAAACTGTCACAAGACGTCTATGAGCCAGGCCCTCTTATCCTTGTGCAGCTACAGACACTGAGGTTCAGCGAGGAAAGGTGGCTTGGCCCAGGTCACACAGCTTGGAGGCAGTGGGTCCGGCCGGCCTGACTCCGTTCAATACATTCTCATCTGTGATGCTGAGAGTTACTGGGTGTGAGTGGGCAAGTGACACAGGCCCACCTCAGCGTGAGTCATGCTTGGCCGTGAAGGGAGGAGAGGAGAGGGCATGATGCCCGCTAACTCCTGCAGCATCCCCACCCAGCCCCGGAACCCAGCCCCGGAACCCAGCACCACAGAGCGGCAACCACGGCTGGTCCTCCCCTCACTGCTGCCCGTCAGTCACCCTCCCGGACAAGGCCTCCTGACCTCCCCAGTTGTCACTTGCTGGGGCCAATGCTCTAGCTCAACCCTGAGCCCCCACTGTGGGTAGCTCAGGAGCCACAGGCGTCCCCTAAGAGAGCCCAGAAGGGACTCAGTTAAGAACAAGAAGCAGACACTCAACCTGGACTGTCCCTCTGAAGGGTCTGACTTAATGCCCCAAGGTCCCTTCTTTGGCATTATATCACTCTCTCCTGAAATAACCCTGGGGCATTGTACATTGATTCCACCCACGTTTCTGTTGTACATTATACTTCACAATAAGAATGTAAAAGAATACTTATACATACAATTCGAGCAGGGCAGCTGGTATTATTCCCTTTTTGCAGATGGGAAAACAGGCACAGAAGCTGTGTGATTTGACTAGACAGCTACAACGTGCAGTGGGGCAGGTTCTGCTCTGGATAAGTGGCCCAGCAGAGGAGGGAGTAGAGTGGAAACACAGCCTGTGCTCGGCAGCCAGGCTGGCCATGAGGAAGAGACGTCTTTTTCTGTTTGGCACAAAGGTGCCTGTTGGGTGGGGGCAGCCCAGTGCAGAGAGGGGGGGGCGCAGTGGGATCACTGGGAAGAGAGGCCAGGTCTCCAGGCCCCTGCAGCCCATCGGCCACACCCATTGCCCAGGCCCTCTGTCCCTACCCACTTTCAGCTGTCGTGGTCTCTGCCTGCGGCCTGCCCCTTCCCAATCCACCAGGCTTGGACAGTGAAAGGAATGGATGCAAATGGAAGTGAAAACAGAAATATAATGGGCTTTTTAATTTTAATTTTAATTTTTATTAGTTTCAGGTGCACAAGACAAAGTAATACTTAGATGTTTATCATTTATATCCCTCACACTGTGTGAACCCCACTCCCCCATCCACTACCCCTCTGACATCGCACACAGCCATTACATTTCCACTGTCTCTATTCCTAATGCTGTACTCCACTTCTTGTAAGTACATACACATATATATGTATACACACACACACACACACACACACACACACACACACACACAAACTTGTAGTTGACATTCATTATTGTTCAGCTTCAGCTTCAGGTGGACAGTGCAGTGATCAGGCATCTACATCATCCCTGGGGTGGTCTCCCTAATGAGACAAGTGTCCACCGGCTACCCTAAGAAATCTTTACAACATTATTGATTGCAGTCCCCAAATTAATTTTCAAAACCCGTGGCCATCTTGTGGTTACTGACTGCTTTCTAATCCCCTCACCTTCCCCCTTATCCCCACACCCGTCCCATCTAGCAACCCTCAGTTTTTCCTCTGTGTCTCCAAAACTGTTTCTGATTAGTTCATTCACTTACTCTTTTCTTTAGTAATGACTTGGCTGGGCCTGGGCTTGCAGCGCCCCTGCCTCCTGGAGCAACTTCATGGGCTGGGTTAGCCTCCCAGAGGCGTCACTGCTTCCACGATTGTCACTGACCTGAAGGCGTTGAGGTTCAGATCTGTCCGTTTGATTTCTGAGGCTCACCACACACTCAGGAGTTAAATGATTGATTGTGAGGGTACAAATTCACAGATTGTAAAATGCTACTAGAAGTCAAGCTCCCCCCCCCCCGCCCCCCGCAAATGCAAGGAGAACATTTATTCAGGACCCAGGACATTTCTTGTAGATTTTTCTCCATTTAGAGTTTACAAACACGTTGAACATTTTTCAGATGCGTTGGGTTTCCATTTCTTCTGTGAATTAAAGCGAGATATTAACTTGGTGTGGGGTCCCTAGTGTGTAAGAAGGCCACATTTTAAAGTGTTAACATCCTTTAATAAAAGATGGGAGAAAGCCAGTTGCAGTGAAGGGGTTTTATTTTATTTTTTTCAGTTAAGGAACTTGGAATTCTGATTTACATGTGAAATTCAGCTGCAGCGTATCTGGATATAAATAATACATTGCAATTTTTATGTAGTTAGGCATTACAGGAGTCAGACACGCTCTGCAAGGATTTGCATTTAATTTTGTTTTTAAAAAATGTCTTCGCTAAAAATAAAATAATTTCCGACATATAAAGTAGCTAAGACAGTAAGGAGAATTTGCAGTAGAAAATGATCCATGTAATTTAGTGCCTGTATCTTAAACCATTCACGGGTTTAATTTACAGGAAAAGGTCGCCCTGGGGGTAGGGGAGGAAGAGCTTTTTATGAATTACAGGTCAGGACACTGGCTTTGGCCTTCAAATAGGTCCCATTTTACTCTTCCCTGTCTCTTCACAGGACCAGCTCTCCTTTTCTTAAACAATGACGGAGAAATATTCTGCAGCCAGAGAGGCCCCAGATGTGGACAAAGGACAGGAGGTGAGAGGAAAGGGAGAGCGGAGGCTGCCTGGAGACTCAGCAGCCTCTGCGCACATCTTGCCCTTGATCCGTCCCTCGGGGCGTCTTCCTTGTGGGGAGGACAGTTCAGAGCAGGCATCCAACAGCCTTTCTTGGTGACTGCGTCAGTCTGCCAGGCTGCCACAGCAAGCACCACAGACGGGCTGGCTTGCTGATGGCACCTTCTCCCTGTGTCCTCACATGGCCCTTCCTCTGTGTGCATCCTGCTCTTCTTCTTATAAAGACACCAGTCCTGATGGATTAGGGACCCACCCTTATGACCTCATTTAACCTTAATTGCCTCTTGCAAAGCCCTGTCTCCAAAAGCAGTCACGTTGGGGGGTCAGACCTTCAACATATGGATTAGGGAGGGGGACACAATTGAGTCCCTAACGTGATGGTGTTCTTACAGGTGCTGAGTTGCAGGGTCCTCAGAAAGGCGTCTTGCATCCATCTTCTTCTTCCAACCAACCCTGGGCCTGAGTGAGTAGATCATACAACCTTTTAGTCTTGGTTTCTTCCTGTAGTGAAAAGTGGAATTACAAAGTGATATTTATAATCTGTCCTCAGTACAGGGATTCCAGCTCATCCTCCAGACTCCCCCTCGCCAGACATGTATGTTCCTGAGGTTTAGGCCCAGCTCTGTTCCCAGGTGACTGAAGCCTTGGGCACCTCTCAGCTTACTCAGTCATAAATGTGTATTGCAGGCCCCGTGCTGGGTACCAAGGGCACACAGCTGGCCATAACCCGGCCCTTGTCATCAGGACCCCCCAGGCAGATAAAGCAAAGGCTGCTATAGGTGCAGGTGCTGGGTTCTGGGGGGGGGGAGGTACCGAAAGGGGCACAGCTCCTCCTCGGTGAGAGGGGGTTGCCCTCACTCTGTCCTGTTCCCTTTGCCAAGTGCCCTGTTAGCTTGGCACAGTCAATGAACCATACCGTGTGCTCCAGACGTGCCCACTCTTAGTCACCAGATGTCACTATGGCCATAGGTGCTGATTTCTTTTATTGAGATACATTTTACATAACATAAATTCACTAATTTGAACATTCTCATGTGTATAATTCAGCTTTTAGTACCTTCACATGTTGTGTAACCATGACCACTGTCTAGTTCCAAGCATTTTATCACCCCCAGGAGAAACTCTGCCACCCCCATCCCCCTTCCCTCAGCCCCTGGCAACCGCTAGTCTCTGCTTTCTTTGTCTATGGGTTTACCTGTCCTGGACGTTTCATGTAAGAGGACTCATCCAGGACGTGGCCTTTTGTGTCTGGCTTATTTCACTTGGCGTAACGGTTTTAGGGGTCACCTGTGTTGTGGCGTCTACCTGTGCTTCCGTTCTTTATATGCCCGAATAATCCATTTTGCTGACACGCCGCATTCTGTTCATCCAGTCAGCAGTTGATAGATATTTGGGTTGTTCCCAGTTTGGGGCCATTATGAATAATGCCACTGTGAACATTGATGTATTAGTTTTTGTTTGAACGTATGGTTTTAATTCTCTTGGGTATATGCCCAGGAGTGGAATTTCTGAGCCCTGTGATAACTCTGTTTAGTGTTTTGAGGAACCACTACTTTTATTGTCAATAGGTGAGGAAGTTGTGGTTTGGCTAGTTTAGGTCAGCTGGCAAATGCAGCTGGTAAATTGCAGAGCTGAGACTCGAGTCCGGGACCCTCACGCCAGAGCTGTGCACTGAGCCCTCTGTCACACTGCCCTGGAGGGGCTGCTGGAGCTGGATTCTGGGGGCCTGGAAGTTTCCTGGTTGCTGGGGCAGGAAGTGCATTCTGGCAGATGCGTTTCTGTTCGTATCAGAGAGCTTTTTGCATTCATGCAGCTGGAGGTCGTTGGAGCTGTCCAGAGCACATATTTTTGTGGGGTGAATTGCCAGGGGAAAGGCAGGAGCCAGACCCCGAATGGCCTTGCATACCATGCTCAGAAGTTGAGTGCAGGAAGATTTTAAGCAAAAGAACAAGTATGAAAAACGTGTCTGTAAAACAAAAATGAAACCCACAACTCAAATGAAAAGGCAAACACAGTTGGAAAAAAATATTTGCAGCCCCATGACATTGGGTTGATAGCTTTGTTTTATAAAGAACTTCTAAAACGGGTCATGAAAACGTTTAACTGAACTAGATAAATCGGCAGAGGACATGAACAGATGATTTCACAAAACAAGAAATGCAAAGCAGTAAACAAACATATGGAAAAACGTGCGACTTACAGTACAATCAAAGACATGCAAATTTAAACAGGAGGGGAAGCATTCTTTGCCCATCAGGTTAGCAAATGTTTGTCGGAATAATGCGGGTTCTGGCCGGTGTGAGCTGTAGGCGGAATTCCTGCAAGTTGTGGGCATGTTCAAATCTCAGAGGCCACGCGTTCCTTTCCCTGTGACTGTAATTCTGGTTTGGAGGTTACATCTGCATGTTGTTTGCAGGAGAGAGAAAGTTGGCCACAAGCAGGCAGCAAGCACTGGTGATTGAAGGTCAAAACATCATCTGCGAGTGAACGCCGAGGTCACTCCAGCCCGAGTTCTCTTTGGAGTGGGAGAACTCCCTGAAGCCAGAATCGTATTGTTTCCTCTAAAAGTGCTTCTCCGCCCCCAGTTTCACGTGGCATGGGTGGTGTCACCAGCTAAATTGCAATCCAAGCTGAAAGCCTGGGAGTTGCCCCTTCCTCCAGTCCTTGCAATGGTCTAAATGTTTGTGTCCCCCCAAATTCATACGTTGAAGTTCGGATCTGCACCAATGATGATTTTAGGATGCGGGGGCTTCAGGAGGTGTTTAAGTCGGAGGGAGGCGCCGCCTTGGGTGGGGTTAGTGCTCTTGTGAAAGGGACCCCACGGACCCCTCCCTCTCCCACCACGTGAGGACACAGCTGTTTATGACCCAGAAAGTGAGCTTTCACCCCACACACCTCTACCGACGCCATGACCCTGGACGTTCAGCCTCCAGAACTGTGAGAAGTACATTTCTGGGGGGTATTGGCTGCCCGGTCTGTGGTGCTTTGTTATCAGCCAGGTGGTCTTAGAAAGCCCTCCTTGCCTTCAGGGCTTCAGTTGTCCTCCAGTTTTGTCAGAAAGTCTCCTGAATCCATTCTGTTATCTTCTTTCTCATTACGCCCTAAACAGCCCTTTATATTCTCACCCTGAATAGTTTCCAGGGCCTCCGGTCATAGGCAAGTCACCTGGGGGTGTGGAGGGAGAGGGACAGGGACACGGGAAGCTTCAGCAATGTCCCTGAGTTTTCAGTTTTCAGAAGGTCGGAAGCAAATATCCCCAACAGTTACAGTTTATTGACTCTGTGTGGTCTGAAGCAGATGACGTTCGTTCATTCTGTTGTTTTCTCTGTATTTGGAGTGTTTAATAACAAAAGTTTTCAGGTTTCTTGTCTGACCTCCTCTCTGGAAGCTCCCTCTCATTCTGGTTCTTCCTCCACAATTCTGCTCAATATTTTAATAATAAACAGATCTGATTCTGTCATGTTCTACTTGAAAACCCCTATTGGATTACTTTTCCATTTCTGAGAGTAAAATCCACACATTAGTCCAACACACAACTGCCTACACCTTAAGCCACACTGAACTTCAGGGTTCCGCAGACAAGAATCCACACATCCTAGACCCCCACCCACACCGCCTGCCTCCCACGTCCATCGCCCTCCAGCTCCCTGGAATCTGGCAGATCTCAGCTCACTTTTCAAAGCCAAGATCAAGCTCCCGCTCCAGGGGAGAAGCTTTCTCTGACGTGGCCCAAGCAGAGGCTGATCATTCCTTCCTGTAGGTTCTCAAGAAATTTTGTTCATGACATTTGTCGTTGCTCTTACCACATCGTTTTGAAATTTGTTTTCACTGTTTCTTCCACAAGACTGTGAATGCCTCTAGGACAGGGCTGCTGTCCTCTTGGTTTTTGTGAGTCCCCAGCTGTGTGCGGTGCCGTGCCGTGCGTGGGAGCCACGAGGGGGAATGAGGGGAAGGAGGGAGCCAGAGGACCCGGGATCATCTGGCTGTTCCCTCCTCAAGGGAGATGGAGGCAGTCAGGACGGAAGTGTATGTAAGAGACTCAGCTTGGGGTGCCCTTGGAGTCAGCGATCACAGACCACTGTTAGAGGAGAATCCGATCTGAGGAAGGAAGGCAGGATGGAAATTCCCGGTGTGGCGGTGCTCTGTGACCAGGCGGGTCCTCGCTGAGGTCAGGAATACCGTGGCTTGCAGCCCAAATCTGCATGTCAGCATTGGGTCTCATCCCCTCAGCTGCTGGGACTGTGCCAGCCAGTGGCTCTCAGCTGAGTCACTCTGGGATTCTCGCAGCCAAAGAAAGCCCTCGTCCCAGTTCATGCCCCTTCCTGAGGGCATCCACCATCCAGTGACTGGTCAGTGAGGAGTATAAAGGTCCAGCTCACTTGCCTCCAGACCAGGCAACTCTAAAGGGCCATCCCAGCACCGGAGGCCTTTGGTCAGCTGAGGCCTTTTTCTGTGCCTGCAGCCAAGTTCACTTTCTCTTTTTCCAGTTCCACTTCCGTGACTCTGACATACGTAGGTGGTGATTCTAAGTCACTTTCGGGTACATTTCCAGCGAATCTCCATCTCAGTCTGTTTCCCAGAGAACTGACTGAAGACAATGACGCTTCGGGGGCTTATTTTTCATCTCCATGTCTTCACTGGGTTGGGAAGTAATTCCTGAGACACAGCTACCAAGATCTACTCCACAGATTTTTTAATATCCTTTTGTCATTCTGGAATTTGGTTAGTGGTCCCAAGGCCACTGCCGTGTGGTGCCACCTCCTCACCTATAACCTGAATGATTTTTTGTAGTGATTAAGAAGGTGTCAGTTATATTTTGTCATACAGCGGTCTGGAATTAAAATAGATTTAGCACTGTGCTGGGAGGAGACAGAACCCTTTGAAATTTTGGTCCCCTTCCTTATTAACTGACTTTTAAGGAAAACTTAAACTCTTAAGGAAAACACCAACTTTTTAAGGAAAATGGCTTTGCCTAGATATGTTTCAGTTCCTAATTAGTTGAGGTGGAGGGCGGAGCATCCGTTTGCTTCGGATCCTGAAAGTCGCTGAAGACGAGGCTGTGGTTTGGGAGAGGCGGCCACAGTGTGTTAGGGATGTTTCCGTTCATGGCCTGGGGTACCAGTTGTTCATTTGGAAGAGCAAAGACAGAGGTGGTCAGACAGCCAACCATTGTCACGTTTGCCCCCCATCCCTTGTGAACTCCCAGTAACACCCTTTTCTTGCTCCGAGGATGTGGAAGGCGGAGAATCCGTGGGAGGGGTCCTGTTAGAAGGATAGCCCTGCCCGTCTGCTCTTCAGGGAAGCCTCAGCTCCTCTGTCTCTGCTCCTCCCTGGTCCTCACTTTTGACCCTCAGCCCCAGTAGGGCCCCTTCTCTCTGTCGCTTCTGCCTCTTCTGCCACATCCCTGTTCCTGTGGTGGCAGATTTTCTCCAGGTTCCTCAATTCATCATTTCATAAAATTGTTTTTTAATATTTGTGAATTCATTCAGTAGGCAGACACGGCATTTATGGACAAGATTGCCGATTATGGGAAATCCTCCCCTCTTCCTTCTTCTCCTGAAGCAATTGAACAGCACACCACCCATTAAATCAAATAAGCAGGCATTGGCCTCGGCTGTAAACAATGTACACCGCAGAACGCCTGCCATCCTGCCAAATTCCCCAAGAATTAGGTGTGGGTTCCAACCACCTTCCTAATCAATTCAGAACAAGAAGGCATGCCAGACAGCAGTACTGTTTCATATTGGTGGAGAGTCACATAGACATTTAAAGGTGCTTGAAATATCCATCCTGTTATTTTTAGCTTAAGAAGATTTCTTTGCCAAAGCTTGTTTCCAAAATTTCATCACTTTCTGAGAAAAATTGTGTGCACGGAAGCATGTGGATGTTCCTGCTGTCTGTCTGAGCATCTCTGAAACCCTAGTACCTAGCAGAGGTCTCGGATGATTGTAAGCACTCAATTCCGATACTGAATTAAACCCTCATGTGGTCCTATAGTGCCGTCGTCCATTCAGGAATTCACAGGGATGACAGAGGTCAATTGCAGTACAATTCCAAGTGTCTTAGCTCAGGCTGTTACAGTTCTGGGGGCTGGAAGTCTCAGATCAGGGTGCTGGTGTGGTCGGTTCTGACTAGGGCTCCCTTCTGGCGTGCAGGCTGCCAACTTCTTGCTGTGTCCTTATGTCGGAGAACAGATTGGCAAATAAGCTCTCTTGCAGTTCTTCTTAGGGCACTAATTCCACTTGTGAGGGCCCCACCTCCATGACCTCGTCTAATCATCTCCCCCCAGAGGCCCCACTTCTGTGTACCATCCCACTGAGGGGTGGGCTTTCAGCACAGACGCTTTGGGGGGACATAACCATACAGTCCACACCAGCAAGTGATGTCTGTGTGCTTTTGTAACCAACTTCCTAAGAGTGGGACCTGCCCCAGGTCAGTAGTCAGGGGAACTGAGGAAGCAGCACTCATTGGCTCCAAGCTTGACGACCCTGCCTCTCGCCTCGCTGGGGGATCTGCCCTTGGCAGTGTTGCGTGGTCTCGGGTGCACTTGGCTTCTTACCTTTTGAAACACTTGCCCTATGTTCAGAGCCGCCTAGTCAGACGCCCAGTGCTTTTGCCTGGACTGCAGTGGACATGGGACAAAGGGGTGTTGTTAGTGGAGTGCGGTCAAGATGTTACCTCCACCAAGGCGTTTGCATTTAAGATGAGAAACCTGGAAAAATCAACCTTTAAGTCACTGAAATACCGTGTTTCCCTGAAAATAAGACCTAGCCAGACCATCAGGTCTAAGGCGTCTTTTGGAGCAAAAATTAATATAAGATCTGGTCTTATTTTACTATAATATAAGACTGGGTCTTATATAATACAATATAATGTAGTGTAAGACCGGGTCTTATATGAATTTTTGCTCCAAAAGACGCCTTAGAGCTGACAGTCCAGCTAGGTCTTATTTTTGGGGAAACATGGGATGTCCACTCGACAGCCCAAGTATCACTCCGTCTTACAGTCTCCCAGCTGGCCTCCCATTGCACGTGGACAAGATCGGAGAACTCAAGTTCAAGCCCATGCTTAGAAGGCTGAATTTGATCTGGGCTCTGCCTGCCTCCGTGGCTCAATCTCAATGCCCCCTCTCCTTGACCACTAAACACACCAAGTCTTTTCTAGCTCAGAGCCTGTGCTGTCCCCTCTGCCTGGAATGCTTTTCCCTCAGATATTTTCCATGGCCCTCTCCTTCTCATTTTTCAGGTCTTCTCTTCTTAGAGAAGCCTTCTTAAGAGAAACCTAATCTAAACTTGACCCCCATTCGCAGTAACCCTTTATCCCATGGACTTTTCATTTCATTACAGCACTTGCCACTATCTTATTCATTTGTGTGTTGTCTGTCACTTCCACTAGAATGCAAACTCCCTGATTGCAGGGACCTTATCTTTCTTTGTCACTGCTGGTATCCCTCATGCCCAGAACACTGCCTGGCACATAGTAGGTGCTCATTAAATATCTGTAAAAGGAGTGAATGTCTTCAAAGGTGAAATTCAGATCTTTGTAAGAGCAAAGGGGTGGGGGTTTGGAGGTCAGAGGACATCGCTGAAGGCAGCCCGTCTCCCCTCCCAGTCTCTACATGTGCAGGCCCGCCTCCCTTGGCTCCGGTCCCAGACCCCTGCTGACATGAAGCTGTGGCTGGAGTATGACAACTGATACGTGTGTGGCTGTTCCCCGCAAGGTGCTTGGGGACCCCCGAGTGGGTGGTGTCTGCAGCAGCAGCTGCCTTGTGCTCTAGAACTGTCACTGTGTGGTGTCCATGTGCAGCGAGTAGCTAGATGTTGTCGAGGAGGTGAAGGCACTCTGAGAGGGCAGATGCCTCGTAGCGTCCTGCTCTCTCTATTGTGAGGCTCCCAGCGAGCCCTGTGTAATAGGATTTCTTGCCAGATGTCACTTACTGTCACCAGATACTTACGGGGAAGTATTTTAGTGACTGAATGGATTGACTAATCACTCTGCAGCTACTTTAATGAAATAAGTTCTTGCATTCATTGACACATGTCTGCACTTAAAAGCTGGTTTAAACATCTTTGCTTTCCTTTAGTTAGTTGGCCAATGTTTTCCAACGTAACTGGGCAGCTGCGCTGTCCGTGGTGCTGAAACTATTTTTCTTACAGCGTCTGAGCAGAAATTGTGTTCTCACCATCTTCCTTTTTGACTTTACTGAGAGATTTATGGGTTTCAAAAACTCTTTTCATACATATCTTACATTATTCCTGAGAGTCTTGTAAACTTTGTAGGGAAGGTAGTTCCCTCTTCCCACGTTTTATAGACTAGGAATCTAATAGTTCTACTCCTATTAGAATTTCTCTCCTTCTGACAGATGTCTCTTAAAAATCAATATTTTTCACATATGTAAAAAAAGTTAATTATGGAAATTTTTGTAAATACATATAAACAAAGAAGAAATGAAAATACATTATGGTCCCACACCCAGAGAGAACTATTATTGACATTTTTGATACCTATTCTTTGATGTAGATAGATAAATAGGTAGGAAGAAGATACATGATCAAATAATGTGTATATTGTTTCACAACAATATTTTTCACTTAGGAAGTTATTAGGTACTTTTTCCTATGTTAATAAATGTACTCCTACAGCATTTCAAAATAGGGGAATAGTATAGAATTATGGGTTTGTACCATAATTTATGACCATTTTTTGTTAGACATTTAGATAATTTCTGAATTGCCTTTGTGATTATGAGCAATACTTCAATAAGAACTCTTATAGTTAAGTGTTTATGCATATTATTATTTATTTCTTCAAAAAAGTGCTGGAATTGGAATTGCTGGATCACACTGATTTTTAAGGCCTTTTGATCCATATTGCTAAGTAACCCAAGTTGTACCGCCATCCGCAGCTCACTTTCCTCTGTACTCATGCACTCTGAGCAGTATTTTAAAAAATACTTTATGGGTAGAAATGGCGCCTGGCTATTTTAATTTGCATTTCTTATATTACTAGAGAGATTGGATATTTTTTCTAGTATTTTTGGCCATTTGAATCTTCCTTAACTTCCTTCTCATAATTTTTGCGTACTTTCCTGCTTAACAGTTTTGAAATCTAGGTGTTCTGACTCTAAGTTCAATGCTCTTTCTTTGAACTACAAGGCACAGCTTACATAAAACTAAGTGTGAGTTCAGGGCTGGTCCTCAGGGTGCAATACGGTTCTTGCCTCTTAGGCCCCCCACCCCCCAGGCTTCCACTGCTGTTCCACTTCTAGCTGTGAGGACTCCCCGCTGTCCATATTGCTTTATTACTTACGTATTATCTCATTCAGTTCTCACAACTTTCCTGAGAGGCAGATGGGGCCATGGTGTCTCTATAACAGGCCATTGATGTGACGGTGGGTACCCAGATCACAAACTAGTGCTAAGTCAAGGGAAGACTTGAACCAGGATCTCGTCAGGGTCTGGTGGGAAAGGGATCTGATAGGCTAATCCCACGGATGCTCGAGGCCTCTCCTAACATATTATCTTTTCCAGAGTTAGTTGCATTTAAGTAGAGGAACTGAAGCAATCACTACTTAATGTGAAGCCAGGGGAAGACACGTTAGGGCCTGAAGCCTGTCCACGCCCACGTCGTACTGTATGGGCGTCCACTGCTTCAGCGAGGCATGGCGCTGGCAGCCCGTCTCAGCCTGCGTTGGCCCGAAGCACCAATGCCACAAGCTCAATATACAGAAAACCAGAAAGCAAATAGAGGCGGTTTCTTTCTTTCCCTCTCTTTGAATTTTCTTTGTTGACCTTAAGAAAAAAACAAAACGGCTTTCAAAGGAAGAGGCAACAAGAATTTATTTGAGATGTATATATGTTTTATATATATATATATTTCTATTTGGGAAGCACTGATTCAGGCAGAAGCCCAAATAACGTTCCGATGAGGACACAGAGGCGATGGGTGTTTATGAGAAGGGGCAGGGGGACAATGACGTCCATGGAAGGAAGGCGCTTCTGTTGGTGCAGAGAACATAACATAGTTGTGCTAATTCTGAACAGTATTTTTAATTTTCAGTCCAATAGTCATCCGTCCGGTAGTCATAATACTCGCTTCCTTGTTGTTTTGCAAACAGTTCTTTAGGATACAAGGTCGCTTTAGACCCAGTCCAAAGGTTATTTTGTCCTGTTTCAACATCCCAGAGGTTTAAGGCATAAGAAGTGCAAGGTGGTTCCTCTGGGATGGCAGATCCAGCTCCATTTTAAAGTGGCTCCGTTTGTTTGTTTTTATACATTTTCTATGAGCAGAAACCTGTTTTTTCATTTTCTTCACAAAATTACTCCAAGCCTCTTTTTTCTTTCTCGGAGGTTCATGAATTACTAAATACCTCTCAGAAATGTCCTCTGAGAACAACTCCTGGGTGGCAGAAGGTGGTAGAGCACTGAGTGGCAGGGGCAGCTCCTGGCTGCTGCCTGCTGTCTGCTGCACTCAGCGTCAGTGTGTCCAGCGTCCCTGGCCTACCTTAAGTGGTCGACCCGCCATGGGTGTTTGTGCACATCCTGCCTCATCACAGCAAGTAGGGGTGTCTCTGAACACCTCTTCTCCAGTGCTCTTACCACGTCGTGACATTGCTCATGGTACCAAAGCACAAAGAAGTATCAAGACCCCTCACCTCAGTGCTGGCCTTGCACTGCCTTCGTTTGCCTTCGTGTGCTCTCTGATTGATTTCACCATAATGGCTTTAAACGTTTTTTGAGAGAGGGCTTTGCAATTTTTTAAGCAAAATTTTATGGCAATTTTGTGCTGGTATTATAATAATAATGACTGAAGAGAATTGTTTATTTCAGTGACAATCTAGTGCCCTGTCTATATTATCTTTGCTTATCTCTGTATTGTGTGTTGAAGAATTTCCTAAAGGTCTTTATTGGAACTTTAATTTTTGTGGAAATAACACACCAGTGCTAGGACTCCTGAGGCTCAAAGTAGATGCGTATAGTATAGCAGTCTGAATGTTTGCACCTTCTCACAGAGAAGTGAGGATGACACATAGTCAACTCTAAATTGGCTGGTGATTACTGGGAAGAAGGAGATCACAGGTAGATTTGTACTTTGATTAATACAGATAATTTTTTTTTTATCCAGTGGTGGATTAAACATGGTCAAGATAAAGAAGGTCTAGGGATAGTCTCGTATCTCCTGGGGGAAATAATCAGACTGCAGATGACCACTACTAATTGACATACCTCCCACTGGTGGTGAGAGAGAGAGAGAGAGAGAGAGAACAGCAGCAAGAAGATCATACTCTCTCTATGAGTTAGGATCAGCCCTAACTCATCCCGGACCTCCTTATGGTCCACAGGTTTCTCCTTCATCAAATGGTGGTGACAACCCCTGCCTTATAAACCTAACAGAGTAGAAGTCGGGTTTGAAATGGAAGGCCTTTGAGAAGAAGAGAGTGCCCTGCACATGCAGAGGATTTTGATTTCCCATTGTCTGTTGGCCATGAAGACGCTCACACGGGGATCCAGAGTACACGGCTGGCAGGCCCGCCAGAGCCGGGGAGCTGAGACATCAGGGCGTGCAGCGGGGCCACACCCCGAAGTGCCTCCATCTTTGAAGACAACATTTCAGAAGCTAGACGACACATACTTCAGAATCAGTTTTTGAAACATAGCCTTTTTCAAGTATGGAAGGAGCCCACATGATTTGTTTCAGAGAAAGACATGTCACAGCCTGAGAGTCAGCTCAGAGTGTCTCGGGGTTTACATCCGTGCTCGTGGGGTGGCCAAGCCGTCCAGAAGAGCAGGAAGGGCACCAACCTCATGGCAGCAGCTGTTTCTGCTGGAGCCAGAACTATATGTTCCTCTCATTCGGTCAGAAACAATGTGTTATTTTGGTAACTCTTTATTTTCCACACTGCTTGTGGCCCATGTAATTATTGAATGCAATTAGTATTCTGTGCTGCGTAATTACTCAGCTATCAGTGCCTCTGAAAGATATGGAAAAACTGATCATGAAAGTCTATGGTGCAAAGCTTCCATCCAAAGCATAAGCCTGGGCTTTCTACTGACCTGACAGTGTGGCAGAATAAGACAAGACCGAATTGAAACATTTTGGGTTTTTCCTCCATCTGCTGTCCCCATGAATGAAATTTAACACTAGCACAGCAGAGCAAACTGGCTTGGGTGCCTTTTTTTTTTTTTTTTTTTTTTTTTTTTTGTCATTTTAAGCCATGGCTTCCTATTCTGGTTTGTGCAACCATCCAAATAAAACCTTTCTATGGCGTGAAAAAAAAAAAAAGAGTGATGGATCAGGGTCCCAAGATAACTCATAAATCTAGCTTAACTAACCTAGTACACAGGGTAGCTGGCAGGTCCTGCTTTATCTAGATAGCAAATTCATTTTTTTGCACAGAGAAGAAAAGACTCGCAGAGTATATTAGAGAAAGGGCTTTGCTTTTTATATGAACACATCTATATTAACTGGGATACTTTTTTTTCTTTTTAACCAGGACTCTTTTATTGCAAGGGACAGAAACCCAATTCCAGTCAACTTAAAGCAAAGAAGGGATTTAGTAAATAGTGGGGCATCGCAGAGAATAAAAATGAGCTGCAGGAATACGTGAAGCTCCGAGACCAGACGTGGGGACTTGACGCCAAGACTGTCTCGCTCTGTCCCTCTCTTCCCTTTGTGTTTTTCTGTGTCTTGGCTTCACTCTCTGCTGTACCAGAAACGTTTTCTCCATTTGACAGTGATCGCTGATGCTGGAAACGCTGGGTCACATCTCTGAGGCTTCTATCTAAGAAGAAAGGGAGTCTTCCACATTTGTTAATAAATGAAACGCCAGTGAAGTCCTCTGACTGACCTTTTCCTCGGCCAGTTTCTGGCTTGAGGGGCAGGGTGAGGTACTAAGTCTGGCCCAGCCTGAGTCATATACCGTACCCAGTGCAGGGAACGTGGCTTGTGACCAGAAGGTGGGGGCTGGGGCAGGAGAAAGCACACAGGCAGACGGTAACAACGGCACCAAAGCCCCCAAACACGACGTTCTGCAAACCTGGAGAGCATCTTCAGCGCCCAAGAGAATAACCCAAAGTACAGTCGTGTCGGATAATTATGTTTCAGTCGACAGGCCGCATATATGAAAGTGGTCCTGTAAGAGTTGAAGAGAGCTGAAAAATGATCATCACCTCGTAAGGTCATAGGTGTCACAGCACAGCTCATTACTCGCGAGTTTGTGGTGATGCACAGTCATGTAAAAGTATAGTGTTCAGTACAGTACATGCTGTACAGGTTTGTAGCCCAGGAGCACTAGGCGGGACCATGTGGCCCAGGGGTGCAGTGGGCCGGGCCATGTGGGTGAGTGTAAGCGCACTTTGTGATGTGTGCACGACAACGTCACCTAACGATACGTCCCTCAGCACATACCCCCTAGTTCATTGGTGTGTGACTCTGTACTGAAGTGAGACCATTTGGTGTAGAACCTTAGAATTCAGTTGTCTGCTCTTGGAACGTGTATTTTCTCTCATGACCGGGACTCCAGTGAGGCCACATAAAAACACATAACAATTTTGGGCAGAATTATTTTCGGAAGAAAGCCAGTAGGAACGCCCTAGAGGTGCGAGGATAGACAGAGCCTCAGGGAGCCCTGGTAGGAGTGGCTGTCTTCTTGGGTTCAAGCCACACAGAGCAGCCATGGAAGGAAGGTGCTGGTTGCCTCCCCCACTCAGAAGTCTCAGGGATAGGGAGGGCCATGTCCTACCTTCTTCCTGCCTCACTTCAAGGTCATTTCTGAGGGGAATTTTATCTCTTTCTCTAGGTAGATAGGCAGATGGACAGAGAGACAAAAGAGTTTGTCTTATTTTACCCTATGATACTCTACTTTCTAAAAACAATCACCAATCAATTACAGGACTTTGGGCATTTCTGTTGGACTATAACAGGGGTGTCCAAACTGCGGCCTGCGGGCCAACTGCGGCCCATGATCCATTGTTAATTGGCCCACAGCAGATTCCAAAAATATATTTAGTTTACTTAAATAGACCAGGTGAGGCAATACGTACTTCACCTCAAGTGAGTGGCCCGGCTGTTTGTGTATTTTACCGCCTATGGCCCTTGGTGAAAACCATTGAGAAAAGTTTGGACGCCCCTGGACTGTAAGTTTCACATTGTCTAACTTGATCCGTGGCTATTCCCGAAAAAAAGCCTGAGGCAAAGCTCACAGCTTCCTCTTTGTTAGGGTGAAGTCCCAGGGAGCAGGGGTGAGGCCCAGGGCAGGGAGGCCCAGGAGGGGGAGCCCGTGTCAGGGTGCCTTGATAAGCTGCCACTGCTTGGTAAGTGGCACTGATTGCCTTGTGTCACGGGATCGTCTTCTGCAAGCCAAATAAGAAGACGCTTCTCCGAGCAGCCTAGCTGGTCGAGTAAGGGAGAGGGGCTTCTGCCAGAACCCACCTCCCGTCAGTAAACGCTTGACCTACAGAGCTCGAACACCTTGTACTTTCAGATCGTGCAGTGTGGGCATTGGCCCCTCAGGGTCATGTGGGGGATCCCAGGACACGAGGCTGCGGGCCTGAGGCAGAGCGCTGTCCGGCTGGACTCCTGTGAGGCTGAGGCAGTCAGGCTGAGTGAGTTGGTCATCGCAGTGCTGGCCTCAGGCCCAGCAAGAGGACTGAAGTGACATTTGTGAGGCCTCTACTTCCCACGAAATCAGAATTTCAAACCTAGGCGAGACCTTAGAGATAAGTAATTAAACCTAGAGAGTTTAAGGGACTTGCTAAGGAAACTCACAGCCAGGCGCTGCAGTTAGTGACCGGGCTTTGAACACGTCCCACTCCCCATTCTTTCCACACGTTGCAGCTCCATGGTTCTGCAAACATCAGACCCCACTTGTGGCGAAATTTCCCAACTGCCTTGTGCGGCTTGAAGCAAGTCAACACCTTCTAAATATTCATGACTGTTTAACGTTCGATCTCAGTGGGTAGCAATACGTCTATCAGGGTCTATTTATTCTCATTACTCCAGTGCTGTTCTGGAGCCATGAATTATAAACAATTATGACGTGTTGACAGGACAGATGAACGTAGGATAATAGGGTGTAGAGCAGAAAATCTCACCATGGCAAACAGAACGGAGCGGCGTGACGGAGGCTGCTGGGAGCGCTTGGATGATTTCCGTGCTCAGCCACTTGTTGCCAGCCAGCAGCCCTGCCAGCTTTGTGCCTCAGCAGCTGTGTGTCTGGGTGTCTTCATGGTGGGGCCTGCAGCATCTCTGCTCCCCAAAAGAAATGGGGGGGCCGTGGCTGGGGAGCTTCACGTGTCAGTAGCCTGTAAGCATGAATATCCCTGAATTCCTAATGCGTTGGTAACTTGGATGGAGGTGTCACCTTTGTCTGGCTCAAGTTTTGGGTGAAGGCTGAGTTCCCAAAAGTCAAGGTTCATAGCTCAATCTCATCGAGAGCTGCCGTTTTGTAAAGCATGTCTGAGAACCCACGCAAGCACTGTCTCAGATGCTGGACATCGCCCCTTCTTTACCATCCACGATGTTTATTCCTCTCACACACGGGGCAGGACTCTGCTCTCCCTCCCCACTACATCTCCCTCCTACGAAAAGCCCAAAACAAATAAACAGAAAGTCAGGTTGAGCCTTTTGCCTGCCAGGATACACATTACGAGGGAAAATATTTGCTAAGCCCTTGTTAGGTATTAGTCACATTTTACAGAGAAGAAGAAAGCCGTAAAAAGGGGTTAAGAAATTTGTTCCAGGAGAGGACATGTGTCAGGATCAGAAGCCCCAGGCCTATTGGTTGGCTCCCACGGCTGTGCTGTGAGCATTATCCGGCCCCACGTGGCCTCGAGAACTGTATTTACCTGTCAATGCCTCATCTTTCTCATCCCTGAAATGTGGGTTTGGATTAATTGCCCACATACCTGAAAGGCGGGTTCTGAGGATAAAAATGGGTGATTCTGAAAACACATTTCAAAAAAGCTGGAAGGTATGAGGGAAACAGAGGAAGGACTTTCCCCCATTGTCTTGTTTTGTTTCGTTCTAAATTCTGGATTGTCACTTGGATGGTTTCAACATGTTACCCTCATATCTACCATGCATGTGAACTGTGGTGTTCCGAAAAGCTCTCGTGTATGTATCCCTCCTGTCTGCCCTACAGAGTTTTGAAAGCAGGGACGATAGTGATGCAAGACAGAATGGTGCCCTTTTATTTCGGGGCAAGCCGTCTCCTGGGCACTCATGTGCCCAGAACTGGTGCAGGCAGCCCAACAGCGCACAGCAAGCCAGCAGCAGGGCTGTGCCTCCCGTTGCCTGTGTCCCTTCCACACAGCCAGTCTCGTGTGCCTACACTAAGTTTTGGTGAAGGAGATATGAAATGGGTGCTGGCAGTGTGTGCCAGGCGGGCTCCTGGGGCTTGAGCGGCGGGAGACAGCACCCTGACTAGGATTTCCTGGTCCGCATGCCGTTCTGGCTTCGCTCGAAGCTGCCACACCCCTTTCTGAAGCCCCCCCTTTCATCTTCTCAGCCTTGGCTTCTCTTTCTCCTCAGTACCAGCGACAGAGCGACACAAATCAAGAGGGGGAAGAAGAAAATGACAGCAATACCATGTTGCTATCTGGATTGAGCTATCACACCTGTCGTTGCCGCTGTGTTGAGCTGTTGACACTTCTGTTGTATAAATCACTGAACGCCTTACAGAGATACTTAGGGAGGAGACAACGGGAGAGCTCACCGGCTACTGGATGCCGCTGCTGGTCACTGCGACCGAAGCTGAGCGAGGGGTACGGGGTTCGTTAGATGGGGGCCTGCACGCTTTTCTTTGGGAAGACCAGATAGTCAGTATTTTAGGCTTTCAGGCCACATGGTCTCTGTTGCAACCACCCAACTCTGCCGCTGTAGTGGGAAAGCGGCCGCAGACAATCTGTAAGTGGAGAAACGTGGCACTGTGTGTGCCAAGGCGTGGACACAGGCTGGCTGGGGCCCAGAGGGGCCGACCCGGGCCTTCCTCTGTCTAGTGTAGGAGCTGTTTGTGATGTTCCACAGTAAAACGTTCACCTGCTGTGCCTGAAGTTACACGCAGTCATTTCTTAAGGCCTACGGCCTCAGTTGTAAAGTTCTTACCTTCGATTGCCACGCACAGAGCAAATGGTCACTTAACAGTGATCACATTTTGGTGAAAGGAAGCTTTTCCCATATGAATGAAGTACAACATTCAGCAATTATCAAAAACATGTTGCAGACAACTACGTGGTCTTTCTGCAAACATGAGTTAAAAATATATATAATTTTGCTGAATTATTCCGACGGGCTGGCGAGGCTCGCTGGGGCGATGGGTGTCATCCCTGACAGAGCCCTTCTGTTTACTCTCCAGAGTCAGTAACCTACAAACTCCAGCTGTCCACTTGCTGCCTGGGGCTGGGCGGGTGCCACTTAGGGAGCCACAGACCCGCTGGCAGGCAGCAACTGTCCCTGACCTTCACCAGAGCCGCTTCTCACTGCTCTGCTGCTCTGACTTCCGTTCCCATGGAAACGGACACCAGCTCCGCTAACTGAAGTTTTCAAACCGTGGTTATTTGGACTCTCGGTTTCTACGGCAACCACAGTTAGCGGTCATGGAGCACAAGTTCTGTCATGCTTCTCGCCGTCTTCCAGGGTCCGGGTCTCATCCCGCCTCACCAACTCCACCACCTGCCAAAGCTTAGGTTCCGACTTCAAATCCTGCCGGCCCAAACTTCCTTCGAAGGCAGAGCTAAGACATAGACTGTCTAGTGAAACAACTTTATATGTCATGTCATGTCATCTCTTCTGTTTCAACACCAACTGGGTGTCCTGCAGTCCAGCCTGACACTAACCCCCGGAAGTAGCCTCAGGTTCCAGGGGTTTCAGGATTCAATCTTCTACAGACTGTGTTTACTTCAGACACTGGCCATACTTTGGCTGCCCTCCTGACCCACTGACTATAAATGTGAGGGTTCTGATGACCCTCTCATGTTTGAGGTTCTGATGACCCTCTCAGTCACCAGAATGACTCAGAACTCTGGAAAGCTCTGCACGTACAATTTGATCATAAAGGCTGCACGCAGGGCGAGGTCTGGGGTGTCTCGAATGCAGAACTCCCTTGCCCTGTTCCCGTGAAGTCAGGCCGTGTGGCCCTTCTGCCACATCCATGAGTTGGCCAACCAGGAAGCTCCACCGAGTTTCTAGAGTTACTATTGGGGTTTCATTACAGAGGCATGATTGAACTCTGACCTCTCCCCAGTGCCTGGTCTCACCAAGGTCACTGCGCTTTAATCACCTGGTTGGTATAGCTAGTGACCAGCTATTTAAGGGCCCACTATGAGTCCCTTATTGGGATAACCAGATACTCATGTCACTCTGGAAATTCCAAGGGTTCTAGAAGCTCCCTGCCAGCAACCCAGGATAAAGGTCAGACAAATTCTTTATTACACCACAGCATCTAGAAACTGATCTTTGATTAGGAGGACAGATTCTATCCTCCCAGAGAGAGAGAGAGAGAGAGAGAGAGAGAGAGAGAGAGAGAGAGAAAATTGAATCCCATGGTTGGTGAAGTCCTCAGGGTCTTCTAGCTCCATTTCTATATATGATACCTGAGCCATTGCATAGTATGTCCAACCAGTGTCCATCCAGCTTTAATCACTTCCTTTGGTGGGGAGTCCACTACTTGTAAGGTGGCCGGTCTCATATTTAGACAGTTCTGTTTGGTACACTAAGCGGACACCAACCTTCCTGCGTTCTCCAGCTGGTGGTTCTAGCTCTGGTTCTTAGAGTCTATGAAAGAAAGATTTAGCTGGGGACTGACAAAATGATCGGGAACATTCTTCCATAGCTGTGAGAACAGATGTTCCTGTAGGCAGAAGAGGGCTCTGGGTATCCTATGAGTGTTTCGACACCAGGAAACATGGCAGCCAAGAGCCTGTCCTGTGGTTCTTCTTAGCTATTAATCTGGGAACGTTAGTACCAGAAACTTTAGTAAAAATGATGAGAAAGTAGAGAAAATATTTGCTGCCATTTTTTGAGTGCTGTTATGTGCCAGGCCCTGTGCTGGCAGCTTTCCTTGCATGATCTTACTTAGGTTTCAAAACCACCGCATACAGTAGACACACTGTCACTCTCATCACTTTACAGGTGAGTTCACTGAGACTCAGAGAGGTCAGGTAAGTTTCTCAAGGTCCCTTAACTAAGGGAGCCAGTTTCAAACTCTGGATCTTAGCTCTAGAACCCCTGTCCTTAGTGGTTAACATTACAGTGCATCCCACTTTAATTTTAATGACGCAGCTATGCCTGAAGCTGAGAATCCTGTCTCTCAGATCTTCCTGTATGCCCTTGACTCTGGGAAGAGTCGCTGTGGCCTGACAAGGGCAGGCCAGTTTGGGTGGCTGGAGTTCTGGGGTAAGTAGGGAAAGAAACAAAATAAAATCCAAAGTGGTCCCTAGTACCGCCAGTTCTATGACTGGTTGCCTCAGAGTCTGTGTTTCTCATCTAGACAACTTTCCTGGGAACGTCCCACTCTGGGGCATGTCACCAGCCAGGTGTCACTTCACAGTAACTTGTACAGAGGCTTCGTGCCTCCAAGAATGTGGGCCTGAGAGTGCTTCTCAGGTTAGGAACTTCCCAGGGTGGTAGGAATTCAGTACGTGGCGGTGCTTCTGAGCTGAGGATGCTAAGGAGCCTCCACAGCAGAAGGAAGGCTCGGGGACAGGCCCGTGGAAGGGAGGTGTCAGAGGGTCCCATCAGAGAGGGCGCACAGGGCCCCTTCCCATTTTCACACCCTCAAAGCCTTCATGCGGTGTCTGCCTGTACTTGTTCAGGATGGTGCTGAGTCAAATACACACAGTTTCTGCCCTATGAGTTTTCCTTAAGAAATCCATCCGGGCTGGCCGTCTGGGACTACAGGGACAAATCACCTGTGATTTCTGCCTTGGAAGGCCGAAGGTCCACCTGAAAGATAAGCCGGGTGCGCAGATCACAGCAGCACAAGGTAGGACACGGAGTGAGCAGCCCCGAGAGAGAAGCACGATGATGAGGTGTCCAAAGCACAGAGCTCATCTCCTCGTGCTGGAATCAAAGAAAGCTTCAAGGAGGGGGTTTTTAATCCAGCGGTCACAACGTGGAGGCTGCCCTCTGAATCCAGCCCACAGGTGTGTGGGAAGGTAAAGGATGCAGCCTGTTTAAGACAGCACGTCAGACGAGCCTGGCAATTGGATAGAAAAACTCCTTGCTTCAGGCTTTTTGCTTCTTGCTGTAGACTCAACAGCAGAGCATAGAGATTGACTTTGAAAGACGGGCCAGGACTAGCTTATGGAGAGCCTCGCAAGGAAATGGACCTTTTCTTATTGAGCATATGCCATGAAGGGGCCCTCACAAGATAAAATTGTCTTGCAATTCTCCACTCCTCTCCAAGAGAACACTTAGAAGGATGGAGGTGAAAACTATCAAAAGACTCGTGTCATTCCTGCTTATTTGGTGATGGCATTCTGGGACTGGAAAAGCTCCAAGAGAATTAGCAGATGCAATGTTTTTGTGGTTAGACCAAGAAACAAGCACATCTTAAATCATATGCTGTTGGAATGAAATGTATTCTGTGTGAGCTTCATTTGTAATACGATCCACAAAGATTTCCTAGGAAGCCAGCTCAGATCCCGGGCTCCTGTGGAATAAATCACACCTGTCATCTTTCTCCCCGCTCTCCCCTTCAACCAGCCAGTCTCTTTGCATTGCTCTGAGTATTGCAGGTTGGAAGAACGCCACCTTTAGTCTCACTTTATTTTTATTTAATATGCCAATTATGGGTCTTGCTGATCTGCTCACGGGCAGTTTTCCAGAAGACCGTCTCACTCTGTGTAGATTCCATCCATCATGCTGATTTGATTCCATTGGCAGCACATGCAGGACAGTTGTTACTCGGGTTCTCTACGCCTCATTCCTGATTTAAATCCGCAGCGTGGAGTGGCCCCTTCTCTTCTTCGTGTACCACCCCCCCTCTGGACTCAGGCCCTGGGGTTCCTGTCTCTGCCTGAGGAATGGTGCATTGAGCACTGGCAGTCCAGTCAGTACAGACTGCTGGAATGCAAAGCTCCACTTCTGTGTCTTGGTGCCAATGAACCTTAGCCGGCTTTCACTGAATGTGACGGAACTACTGGGCCGGAGCCAGGACACCTGACTCGGGCCTGACTTTGCCGGTACCTTCCTGTGGCAGGCGACTGGCTTGCAATCCCGGCGTTCATGCTCTTCTCCTCTTCACAGTAGCACCCAACATTTCTCAGCCATGAGACTTGCGTGAACTGATCCTGCCGCCAGGTCTAGGGCTGGTCGTGTTTGCCGTAAGCCAGTCTGCGTATTCCTTCCAGTGACCACGGTGGTGGGTTCAGAGCCGTACCGCATACCAAGCCAGGTGAAGCAGGGCCGTCAACAACAACTTCTGGAGGTTTGGTTCAATTCCTGGGGAAGTGGAGTCTACTGAGGAAGTATGTAGTTGTAGGATGCCTTGGGATCTATTTGGGTACCACAGTGGGAGAGCCAGAGAGGGAGGAGGAGAGAGCGAGGGAGAAAACACTGACCCCAGTCTCTTCACTGGGGTCCTAGGTCAAGTCTCATCCAAAGCTGGGTATATCTCTGGGCGGTTCGGTTCCATTAACCAACACGTTCTCTCTTTGTGTAAGTCAGTTGGGTTGAGATTTCTATTTCTTGCAGCCGAAAGCATCTGTTCTGCTGTGTGGTGTCTGGTAAGTTACTTTCCCTGTCTGAACCTCAGTTTCTTCCTCTGCCACACGAGAGGCTGGGATGGCCAAGGTCCATTCAAGCTTTGAGATGCTGAGACTGGTGTTTTGCTTCCAATGCTTTATAAGGCCCCTTGCTGTTTTCCCTGATGAGAAAGGAAGGAAGTGTGAGTGTAGATGGTCTCATTGTACTGTAGTTGGTGGCAGGGGTGGGTCAGGAAAAGCCAAGCTGATGGAAGTGTATGCTTTTAGTTGAGGCCTGAAGAATGAGGGCCAGTGAGGACGGCCAAGCATGGGGTGTACGCTCCAAGCAGTGGAGAGCCTGTTGTAAGTGGGAGACTTGGGGACAGGTTGGTTTGGTGTCTCCAAGTCATAACCGCCAAAGCAAGCTCTGTCCAGCTTGAGCCGCACGAGCCCACTGGTGTCCCACACCTGCCTCCGTGAAGTTCATCCTCCTCTCCCTCCTGGTTGGCTCCTTCCATTTCTCCTGGGATGCGAATTCCTTGAGGACAAAGGTCGTGTCTCAGTCTGCTCGGTGTCTCCAGAATGGAGCACAATGCTCCACGGCGAGTGGAATTTCAACTCATGATAAAGCCACCAGCCCGGGGAAGAGCATGACAAGCTTTGACAATGAAAAGATGGCGGGGCTGGCGGGAGTGGGGACTCAGGTTGGAGAGGAGAGGCAATGGAGCTACCAAATTGTATTTGGAGAGAGTCTCAAACGCCAAGAGAAGGTCTTGGGGCCACAAGTTACCTTCATGGAGGGTACTAAGTAATAAGGTTGTCACAGGACGCATTTGTGCAACCGGTATGCACGCATTCTCTTTAACTGTCCAGGCCACTGGCAGATCATTTGGCAACTGGGGATTTGTGGGAGCGGAAAAGACATTAGGCTCTGGGGACAGCTTGGGGACTTTCTGGTTTTAGCTTTTGCTCTTGGCAAACTTCCAAGAATAATCAGTTCTCTATTTAGGCTCCTTCCGCACAGGTGTGGACCGTCAGGGTGCGGGTGCAAAGGATCGTTCATGGTAGGAATGCAACACATTCAGACCGTCATTGGGGTGAACCCAGAACAAGCCCAGCCCAGCATTGCTCCCACTACACACACACATACACAGACACACACACACACACACAGACACACACGCACACACACACAGACACACACAGACACACACACACACAGACACAGACACACACACACACACACACACAGACACACACACACACAGACACACACACACGCACACACACACAGACACACACACACGCACACACACAGACACACACACACACACACACACACACACACACACACACACACTGCATCTCTTCTTGTCCAGAGACTCAGAGGGACCTGGAGTCTGAACAGGCCGTGACCTACTCTTGCAACGCGACATGGCCGATGTAGCCAAAAACAAACCCGTTCTCCCTCTCCCCAGTCTTCTTCCTGCCTTATTGCATGTCTGCTTTTCTTTTCCTCCTAAGGCACCGATACCTTCTCAGTCTTCCAGGCCTGAAAACGGACCGTCATCTTGGTCTCCACCTGCTGTCACTGCCCCTCCAGTCCTGTCCCCTTCATCCTCGTCGTCTTGTCCTCTCCCAGGGAAGGGCGCTGATAACTCCATGGTCACATTTTCACCAAGGCTTATCTGAGCTACTGTCATAGTCACTCAAGCCGCCTTCATTTCTGGAACAACCTGAAACTTACAGGGAGCTGTACAAACAATGCAGACCATTTGAGAATAAGCTGCCCAGACGCTGCCCCATTAGCCTCAGATTCCTTGGTAACTGCACACACCGTAACGCAGCCTTCAAATTTGGGAAGTTCAAGTGGATGTATGACTACAGCCTAACCTTGGCTTTCCCGGTTGTTCCAGTGTCCTTTTTGGTGACAGCTCCAGTCCGGGATTCCACGTTGTATTTAGTTGTCCCGTCTGTTTACCCTTCTTTGACTGCCTGTCTTTGACTTTTCTGACCTTGACGCTTCTGAAGGTTATGGTCAATCACACTTATGCTGTAAAATGTCCCTCAGTCTGAGCTTGTTGGGTATTTCTTCATGATCAGACACGCTGTGCATTTTTGGCAGGAATATCACGGATGTGATGCAATATGCTCCCTTATCACACCTTAATAGGTGGCACAAGACGATAACTTACTCCATTAGCGGTGACGCTGACTTTGATCCTTTCATAAGGTGGTGTCTCACCAGGCTTGATAACGTTGTTCTCCTTCCCTTTGTAATTAATGAGTTTTTCTTGGCGGGGGGTGGGGATACTCTGAGACTATGCCAGTTCTCTGTACAGCACAGTTCTCTGTGTTACAGGTCTCTTTCTCCCAGACTAACTGTAAGCCGCCGGCAACATAGGGCCCTTTCTCTCATCGCCCGTGTGCAGGGCAATAGCTACTCAGTAGCATCTGCTGGATGATTCGGGCGCAGGTACGGAAACAGTGGTGAGCGACTCGAGACTGTCACGACTCCTTCAGGCTTGGGGAGGCCGCCACCTCGCCCAGTCCTGGCAGAGTGTGGTGCGTGTACCAGTACGGCCCGGGCATGACTTCAGGTGGCACCTTGCATGGGCACACTTTTTAATACTTACGATTTATTTTAATGTAAAATTTATTTTCATTTTATTTTAAAATGTAACTACATTTCAAAGCTGTGCTTCCACGAATCTCATGCTTCTCATGAGTTTAAGTAAAAAGCAGTGAGTCAATTTAACTAAAGCCACTGAGCAAATACTGCTGCAGGTGGCACATGGACATGGTAAAAATGGCTAAGGATTGAGGAGACCGGCCAGTCTTCGGCCTCGTCCTCGGGCAATATTGTAGACGGACGTTGGAGAACGATTGTTTTCCGTAAATCTCTCTGGTTTCCAGTCTTCACTAGCAGGGAGGGTGGGGTGAGCTGGGGAGGGGAAATACAGGCGTCCCCGCTGGGTCTCCACCTGCCGTCTGCGATGCCGGCTGGGTTTTGTCCTGCCCATCCTCCCAGCACATGAGCCGGCTTCTCTCACAGCCGGGCGTGGCAGCGTCTCGGGATCATGTATCGCGGTGTCTGCAAACTGGTCATGTCTATTCCTCAGACCCCTCTATTGGGGTCGGTAGGTACATGTTACAGAGATGGCTCCTCCTTGAAAACGTATTTATGTCTACAGCTGACCTTATAGACTGGAGTGGGTGAGGGTGGGGGGCCACCAGCGGTGGGGAGTGGTGGAGGAGGGAGAGAGAGGTGGGGGTAGCTGGTAGCTGTGTTTTTATATTACAGAAAAATTCTTTGCCTTACAAATGGATTAGTCTCCGGGCTCCTTTTAAACATAAAGTTCTCTGCATTTGAAAAGAGAATTTGATTTACAAGAAACTTTTCGGGAACACAGTCGCTGGGCAAAGCAAGCTATTTACACTGACTTGAAACCGTTTTACATCAGGAGTCTGGAGTGTTGGCATGTTGGGGTTGTGGGGGGTGGGGAGATAAAAGTCTTTTCCTGATATTGACCCGCGCAGTCAAGGGCCTAGGTCTGACCCGGGCCAGCGGCGTAGCCGAGTAAATGTGTGAACATGCTCCATGCTTAGCAGTTGATTGTCTGTGTAGCTCTTGGCCTTTGCTCTGAAGGCCTTTGTACTCGGCAGTTTTGGGCCCAAGCTGGCTTTCCCAGAAGCCTATGTCAGAACATGCCAGGTTGTCCAGCATGAATTATCTTCTTGATGGCCTCTGGGGAGGGGGCCTGGCCTGTACATCACTGCAGGGAGCAGACGTAAAGACATCTGTAGGAGAGCCCAGGGGGTGAGGGGCTGGCTGCCAGGGAGGAAATGCTCTCTTTGCCTTGGAAATAAACCTCAGGGTTCCTGTGAAGTCTGTTTCCCCCTCCCATCCACACTGCTAATGCTTAGCTCCCTTCTAGTTGTCCTACTCCGTTGAGTTTTCATTATCACCTCTGTCTTGTGGAAATTCCACAGCGCCCTGCCGTCCTCAGATGATTTCGTCGTTTGCTGCCCTCCTCCCTGCAGCAGCACAGTAGTGGAGCGTCAGCATGAGAGCTTCCAGAAAGAGGCCGTCCCACTGCTGAGCCGCTGATCTCAACCAGGCAAAGAAAGCCACAAAGGCCTCTGTTCCACAGGTTCTAAGACCCACTGGTCATACAGCCCAGGGGCGTTTGTCCTGCAGTTGGCAACATGGGGTGTCGCACATTAAAAATAACTTTTCTCAGAGGGTAAAGCTATCAAATATTGGATCATTCTCGGTAGCAAATGTTAGTACTGAGTGTCAGAGAGGTGAAGATTTTCTAGACGTTGTAGTTTACATAATTAGGGGTAAAAACGATGGAGAGTGACCAGGGAGCTTGCAGTGTAAAAGGAGACGCAGAACAGAAACACGTGGGCATTGCTCTGCCAGGCATGGTTGCTGGTCACCGGACCTGCTCCCCTCCCTGTATGACTGTGGGACTTGCTTTAGCTGATGGAATGGGAAGAGGCCTTTGTGCTTCACTGGGCAATACCACTGGCAATGTGCCCGGCTAGCCTGCGGTGGGCACAGAGGGAGCATGAAGTAATAAGCCCTGGTCATTGTAAGCCCTGGGCTTTGGCTGGTGTTTGCGTCCAGAGCTAAGCGAGCCCCTAACTGATACGCTTTGGCTCAATTCCAAGTAGCTGCAAAGCTTAATCTTAGATGGCTCTTAGCTGACTAATGTTAGCGTCTTCATTTTAGAGTAAGTGTCTGCCAAGTGCTCAGGAAATTAATACATAAACATAGAATTTGGGAGAGTGATAGGACCACAGAGACTTATCCAACGCAGGCGTTTTACCATTGCGTTCTGCTCTGTTTGCTTGCTCACATCTCTGTTGTCTGTCATCCCTCTGTCCCCCGCAGGCCACTTAGGACTGACGCACTTCCAGTAAGCCCCCACTGCCGTCCTTGTAAATGACTGTCATTGCGGTCCCTCGTTTGGACCTGGCTTGGACAGCTGCACTGTCGGTCGGTCATGAGGCTCCAGTGAGATAAGGAATAGTCACAAGTTGAAAGCAGCCTTCAAATGTGCTTATCTGATAAATGTTCACTAAGAATGTTAGTGACAAGCACAGCTCTGTGGGAAGTCTCGGGGACACAAGATTAAACCCTGTCCTGCTTTGGAGGAGTTGGGGGCTTCATGCGCCTGTGCTGACCGGCAATTTTCATGAAACCTGAGGCTCACCAGCAGCCATCTTTGTCATGGGCGCAGACAGCGCTTGGACTGCTTAGCTGGCTTCTTGGTTCCCTCTCTTCCCACCTCCAAGGTGTTTAATCTTCAGTAACAGTGTAGACCTATAGACTGACAGTTTCGGAGAGCGCAGCTGTACCCACATACACGCTCCGTGTAATGCAAATGTGGCTAGCATACTGCACCACGGAGTTTGGAAAAAATCAGTAATTCAAAAGATGACGTGAAGGAGCGCGCCCAGCTCCGAGTCCTCAGATGCCTTTTGTACTTGTAGGACCAGCTTTGGGAAGGTGGGGAGACAAACCCTCCTTTGCCTGCATGAGTCAGGGCTGAAGAGCAGAGCCAGCTTAGGATAGACAAAGTGTCCTGCTGGGGTGATGGTATCCATGGCAACTCCGGTGCCTGGTGGAGTGAATAGCCCTGGGTTTCGGATCTCAGCCACCCTCCTTTGGTGGGGAGACAAGGACCCCACTTGGCTCCCTTTGAGATTTTCAGTGATTTCCCAGGTGGTGCATATGTCACAGGCAGCAGTCCCTTCCTGTCACATAACTCAGCCAGGCTGACTCAATGGGCCGTGACAGGCCTGAGTGAGACCTGGTGGCTGTAAGGTCTTTGGGCAACCTCCGGGGTTCCCTGTGGGACAGCGAGTAGTGTTTGTTGCAATCAGCCTTCTCCTAACAGATGACAAAATGGGCTCCTCACTACACCCAAAGTCAAGTTGGTCTTGGTTCCACGTCATCTCAACCCCACCTCTTTCCTGGCATCTGGATTCATGGCTGCTGAATGCCCCCAGTGGTTTAGACCTGAGTTGGACACCCTATGTTCACATCCCACCTCACAACTTACTTTGTCCCTGTGCCTCAGTTTCCTCATCTTTAAAACCATAGGGATGTTGACTGGGTAACAGAACCTGTGTGCAGCATTTGGAACAGAGCCCGGCATATGTTTCCATGGGATCACCATTCCTGCTGCTGGGAAGCTCAGTGAGGGCTGAGGCACGTCTGGGGTCAGGTGGGTGGGGATGGGGGTTGTGACGGCCGCCAGAGGTGGCTGAGGCTGACACAGGAGGATGAGCTGATGACTCTGTGACTGGAATTCCTCCAACAGGTCAGTTCCTCCCCTGTCACCTCCACCTGGCCAACCTGCCCACCTTCCAGGCTTCCCCAGCTCAGAAACAACAGGTCCACTCACCCCATTGCCAAGGCCCGGAGGCCGCTGGTCCTCTGTAACTCCTCTCTCTGCTTCCCCCTCCTGAGCTGGCACCACGTCCTGTCAGCTCCTGGGTTCATTACCTGACTCCTTCAGTAAATGGGGATTGGGCTGCTACTGTGTGTCCGACATTGTCCTGGGCGCGCAGATGTATCAGTGAACCAGAACAGTCTAAGCACCCCACCTTCACGAAGCTGGAAGGGGGAGACTAGTGCTTTCTGCGCTGGTCAGTGTCCTCCAGGCAGACACCAGCAGGACACAGGTGGAGCTGAGCAGTTTGGCCCTATTGCTCATTGCACTGAAGGAGACGCCCCAGGGTTCCTGGTATGTCATCTCCGTCGCTGCACAGCAGCACACCGAGCATGTCCCACAGAGGGTGTGTTTGGTGGCCCATGGCTGGAGGGCCTCGGCAGTTAGTTAGAAGACAGGTGCTATAGAAAAAGCGAGAAAGGTCTGAGGAAGGGGAGGCAGTCCCAGAGGTGCTGTGGGCAGGTTTCAGTATTAGGTGGTCACACGAAGCCTCACTGGGAAGGTGAGATTTGAGCAAAGAGGTGACATGGCGAGGACATCCAGGCAGAGGCTGCAGCCAGTGAGAAAAACCCTGAAGGGAAACGTGCCATTGCAGGTGGCGTGGCCAGCGTGGCTGGAGCCCAGTGGGCAGGGGTCATCCAGGGTGAGCGGGCAGGTCCGGGCCAGCTCACAGAGGCCACAGGGAGCCCCCAGAGGGTACTGGGCAGAGGTGCATGCGATCCGACTAACAGTAGGACTGCGTTGCCTGCTGGGTTGAGGGCCAAAGGGCCGGTTGGAAGGTTATTGCATGGGACTCCCTCATTCCTCCCCTTCCCTGCCCCACCACACTTACAGCTACATCCCAGGGCCCTTGGACTGCATACAACTCCCCTAGCCCAGTGTATCCTGTCCTGCCTCCCTCTGGGCCCACCTTCCCCCCAGCGCCCATTCTGCTTTCTTACTTCTCTTGGGCACAGTTTTTGCTCCAGTAACACTGAAAGCAGAGCATGGTGAAGGGATGGAGCTCTGACTACGGTGAGGTGGTCAGGGCGGGCCGCACGGAGAAGGAAGGAAGGAGACGCTCAGAGCTGGTGAGGGCTCGTGGGCCAGCCAGATCTCCCAAGGGCACGTACGTGCCTGGCGTGTCGCAGGAGCAACAAACAGGCCACATGCAGAAGCAGGGTGCACTGGGGGAAATGGCAGTAGAGTCAGAGGGCATGAGGGCCCCCAAGTCCTGTGGGCTCTTGTCGCCGTGGCAGAGACTTTGAATTTCACTGGACGCTGAGTGATGAGCCTGGAGGGGCTGAGCAGAGGATGGACGTGCTCTGCTTTTCATTTCGGAAGATACGCTCTGACGGCTGGGGGAGTAGACTGTGGAGGGAAGGAGGCCAGTAGGAGGCAGTGGCCGTCGGTCCTGCACAGGTGACGGTGGCCAGGAGGTGGCGAGGAGATGGATTCTGAGTATACGTGGAAAGGGGAGCCCACAGGATGCCCTCCCGTGATGTATGTGGGACGTGAGAGGACAGCAGTCAGAGGTGACTCCCACGTGTGGGTCCCTGGAGGAGTGGTCTTGCCACCCACCAAGATGAGTAAGGATGTGGTAAAAGAAAGTTTAGGGGGACGATCAGGCCTTAGACTGGAGTTTGGGGTGTCTGTTAAATATTTAAGTTGAGCTGTCAAATAGCCATTGGGTGTATGCGTGGAGTCTGAGAGAAAGGTCTGGGTGGGAGATATAAACAGTCATAGAATCCAAGGTAATCCTGAGAGCTAATTGAAAAAGGCAGGAACCATGGCAATTTCTCAGTAGCAGGAACATGAGGGCTTTTCCTCAAATTAAAATCGGGGGGTTGTGAACATATAAGGGGCCAGTGAGACGGGGCACAGGGAATAAGCAGAGACGTCCACTGCAGGGCCACGTCCTCCGCCCCTCAGACATTTCTCTCTAAGTCTCCCTGCTGTTGTCAAATGAGGGTCAGTGACGCTCCTGCCAGCCTGCTCTCTACCTGCTCAGAAAAACGTTCACGTCTGAGTGAAGAGTGAGGGCATGTTTAGGCTGTATTATTAAACACTGTTTATCTCCTAAAAGCAGTCAGCAGCATATTTAATCAGAGACAGTGCAGGTATGATTTGCAACCTCCAAAAGTCACTTTTCATCCTGCTCTCTCTCCCTTAGAGAGAGACAACCCTTCACCCTCACTCTGAATCCTGGAGGAAGTGATGACCTAATAGGGGCCCACCCCTCACCCATTCCCGACAACTCTACCCCTGGCCCTCGGTCTCCTGGTACCTTGGAAATGGAAAGGAAGGGGGAAACCAAAACAGAAGTCCAGGAAAGTCTCAGTGATCTTATTTCTACTCTGAGGGGAAGGGGAAATTTCAAACCGCAGAAAAATCAAAGCACTGCTTTTCCCATCTTGGGACTTCCCACTGGAGAGCTGCTAAATGGACAGGTTCCATTTCTCTTGTGTTTTCAAGAGATTATAGCTTTTTGCTCTTTGAAGAAAAGTAGCCAGTGACTTTCTGCTTCTGTATCTTCCATTGCTGCCCAGAAATATCGGAGGAAATAAAACACATTCTGATGTTGTGGGCTGAGCTGGGCCCCTCCCTACAATTAATGTTTGGAAGTCCTGACCCCAAGCACCCCAGATAGGACCGCATTTGAAGAGAGGGTCTCTAAAGAGGTGAGTAAGTTTAAATGAGGTCATTGGGGTGGGCCCTAATCCTATGTGACTGCGTCCTTATAAGAAGAGATCGGGACACAGACACACACAGGGGAAAGAGATTGTGACAACAAAAGGAAAAGACGCACCTGCAAGCCCAGGAGAGAGGCCTCAGATGACACCAGCCCTCCAACACCCTGACCTAGGACTTGTGGCCTCCAGAGCTGGGAGAGAATCAATTTCTGGTGTTTAAGCCCCCCAGGATGTGGCACTTAGTTACGGCAGCCCCAGCAAACTAATATACCTGATTGAAGAGTTTCTGATTCCTTTAACCAAACTCTAAAGTTCCACTGTTTTGCCTTTTCTTACGAGAGATGATAAGGAAGGCCACAGATTTCCACTGTAGCTGTGACAGGAGGGGCACCCTTCACATCCAGTGTTGGGAAGGAGCATAAGGGAGGGCAGCACGTTATTAGGAAACATTTGTGACTTAATGTTTAGAAAGTGTTCTCGAGATAATTTTGTCTTAATAGCCTAACTGAGGAAAATATTTATAGATACTCCCTGAGTGGGCAAACCCGCGGGACGTCTTTGGCAGTGTTTGGACGTCTTTGTGGCTCCACACTGATGTTTCATTTTCTTCCAACAATTGCCTCATCTGCGTTCCTTAAGGAAATGTTTGCTGAGGGAGAAAAAAAAATCTCCCTCCTTGAACTAAATGATTTACTGTTTGGGATGCTGGCCAATTAAATGGGACTCCAAGAATATATTTAACCTTGAAAATGCTTTCGTTTCAAACAGAAATACAGCCCTAGGGCAATGTCGCCCCCAGAAATGCTGTGTTGGTCTGTCCCCTGCTCGTGGAGTCCACAAATATTTCCTGAGCTCCTGGCGTGCACCAGGCACTGTGTGGGGAGCAGGGTTCAATGCCGGCCTCCATGGAGTCCAGTGTGAAAGGACAGATGGTAAACGGACAGTTAGAACCCTAGGTGATCAGTGCCCCAGTAGAGGTAGTCACAGGGTCTGGAAGGTGAAGGGAGGATTCTTGGAGGAAGTGACGCGTCAGCTGACCTTCAGGACTGGGGGGGGGGGGAGATGAAAGGGGTGGGTGACGCACAGGCTTGTTCAGAGGACTCGAGGGGGCACACGCAGTGTTGCTGAGGGCTGAGATGCTCAGCAAGTCCCACCCCGTCGGGACTCCCGGTGGTGAGACGTTCTGTGTCTTCAAGGTCAAGTCTGAATTCCTACTACAACCCGGATTATCCAAAGGAATGGCTGAGGCACTGATTTTCCTTCCTCCTAATTTTTAAAAGTCTTCCTTCCCTTCAGTCATCTTCCCTCCAGTCGTTTCCTGTTTTGAGCCCAAGGGTCCATGATGCTTTCACTACTTTAGGTACAAATGGTTGCAAGTCCCAGAGCAGAATCAGGGATTGAGTCTGTCTCAGAAAGAAATCCTTTTCCAAGATGAATCTGAGCTTCATTTCGCTGTGTCCTGTTCATCCTTCACTCTGTAAGAGTCTCAAGTAAGGATTTTCCTTGCCAAGGAGAAAGCAGCCTGTTGTGAAGAATTCTCGTGGTTTTCCTTCTTTGCTAAGCCTGAGGCAGTTTCCTATGAAAGGGTGTGCACAACGGAAAATGGGCATTTTTCTGCGTAACACAGAGACTGTGGGTTTTATTCCTAACATTCAAAAAGAAGCAGGCCCAGCAGGGCTCCTGAGTCAGCTCACAGTCTGCACGCACCCCAGGGTACAGGTACCGGCATTAATATTCACGGGCTGGCATTGGCTCTCCAGGGGAGTTTTCAAAGGGCTCAGTTTCCTGCCTCCCTCCTCTTCCCCAGCCCTCACTGGTATTTTTTTTTTTTTTTAAGTTTGGAATACTTAAATAGAAAAAACAAATTTGTCTTTTGGAGGGCGGTTTGCATTCCTCAAATCTTTCAAGTCCTCATGGATTAGTCTTGTCACCAGAGCAAGTCTCAGCATTTTTTTCTCTGTTCCTTTTGGAAGATCTGAGTGTGCAAGGGGTTGTAGAGCCAGAAGCCTGTCCATGCTTCTGGAGAGGAGGTGGGGCGGGACGTCCCCCACAACGCCCTTCTGTAGTGTGCAAGGAGAGGGCTATTCCCACTCTTGGTGCTTAGACTTGACATGGAAGGTCTTTCAGAAATACGACAGTATTCATCATGGAGGCCCTAATATTTGTGAGAGTTTGAATTCTTTATGTTCTGATTCTTCTGAATTATTTAAGACCAGAGTATAGCTTATGTAATGTGCTGAAATAAATCACAGAGGTACAAAGAATTTGTAGAGAATACTCGGAGTATACTGAGGGAAGCTGAAAGATTCTCTAGGGCAAGGTGCTTGAGGGACGTCCAAATCACACAAGACTATATTTCCTTGAAGATAAGCTCAGAAATTCAACAAAAATTACTCAACAAATATTTGTTGAGCACGTATTTTGTGCTGTAGTTTGCAGATAACTTGATTGCCTACCTAGAAAACTCAAAAGAATAAATCAAATAACTAGTAATCCTCATAAGTGTTTAGTAATATGGTCAAACAAAAAATTCACAAAAATTGTTACTTTTCCTATAGACCATTAATAACCAATTAGAAACCATAAAGGGGAAAGGATCCCATTCACAATAGCAAAACGAAACTGAATAAGGTGCATGAGACTTACATAAAAGACACACTACAATTTACTGATGGACATAAAAGAAAATCTAGACAAATGGAGATACATAACATGTTCTTAGGAAATCTAATATTAATGTTTTCCAACCAAACTAAAATCTCTCAATTAAAATCACAACAGGAAACAACATGGTTTCTCTGTTGAAAGAAAAAAAATGTGTGAAACTAACCAAAAAATAGTGAGAAATGGCTTGCTATATAAGATAGCCAAACTGATAATTACAAGCCACCTTTAATGATTGACAATAAAAGCACCACAGTCAAAACCAACAGGAGATGACCAGTGTGATACTCAGAGGAAAATGTACAGCTTTAAGTGCATACACTGGAGGCTGAGAAATACTAAAAATTAATGAATTCGTCTTCAACATAGGAAGCTAGAAAAAATAACAAACCAAAGAAAGTAAAAAGGCTAAGTTCAATGAATGAAAATTAATTTCTATTAATGAAATAGAAAATAAACTAATGTGTTTAACAAAATCAGATTGACCAGAGGGTTAGAAAATACCCAAAAAGACCAGTAATCATGCAAGAAATAGAAAAGGCAATCAGAGATTATAACCCTTAAAGTACGCTAGGTCCAGTTAATGTAATAAGCGAGTTCTGCTGAACCATGAAGGAATGAGTAATTTCCATTAACCACTGTTAGGTGTACACAGTGACCATTATCCAGTGTATATACATCCACCTCAGGACTGTAGGAAGTGATGTAAAGGGTTCCTACTTACTGAGTCTGTCATAGTAGTACTAAGGTTTTTCATGTAATGTTATATATTACAAAGAATGAAAGACGTAAGTCAGTATTAGTCATGAACATAGATGCAGAAAGTCAGCTGGGAATGTTGGCTGAGAGAAATCACTGCAAACAGGACCTACGCTTCCATGAGATGAAACACTGCGTTAAAGGAACTGCATCATCACCAAGTGTGGTCTGTGAAGCCTCAGGACATCTGCTTCACTAACGGGTCAACAAGAAAACACTATGTGATCATTTCAATCAATTCAGGAGGAAAAAAAACTTAGAAAATCAACACCTATGTCGATAGGTAAGACATAGGTAAGCTAGAAGTTGAGGAAGATTCCTCAATTTGATAAAGTGTAGTCATCAGAAACCTCTAACATATATTCTCCCTAATGGTGGCATGTTAGAGAATTCTCCCTAAAATCAGAAACAAGGTAAAAATGCCCACTAACACTATGACGATTTGCAGTGGAAGGAGGTGTGGAAAGTCTGGAGCAAATTTGGGAGATAAAGAGGAGGGCTAAACAGAACCTCCTCACTCACTGGGTGTGGGTGGGTGAGAGAGAAGTAATTCCAATACGGGACTAAACTTTCTGGTCCGGGCACCTGGCAGGGATGGGGCAGGGGTTGTTAGTGGATTGGGAGCACAGGGGAGCAAGTCTGAGGGGGCCTGGAAAGGTAAACACAGGACCTGCTGGCGATGAGAGCCCCAGTGAGACAACAACTGGGGAAGCGATCGGAGCTTGAGAGAGGAAGTCTGAATTGGAGATGTCTATTTAGGAGCAGTCGGACACAGGTGCCGCAGGAAGCTACAGGCCTGCCCAGAGAAGCAGATGAAAAACATGTTGCAGCACGTGCTCCAGCAAGCGTAAACGTGCACACACTCCACGCTTGTGTTCTCACACCTCAGTGCCTCTGCTGCCTTCACTGGGGACCCCCGAACCCCCGTTCCACTCTCTCGGCCAACACTTGCGTGTCCTTCACGGTCCATCCTAGTTGCCCACATTTCCTTCTAGATCAGCCACGGTAAGATTAGGTCCCGCCCTCGGTGCTCCCAAAGGGTTGCTGATCCCGCACAGGGAGTCAGGCTTCTGCTGCAGTGCTGTGAAACCAACACCCGCCAAACTCCCAACAACACGTATTTAATGTTCTTGCTCATGTGTAGGTGCCTTGGCTGGGGCAGCTCGGCTCCTCATGTCTCCCATTCCAGGACACGCCCTTATCATTGCGGGTGGCAGAAGTGCCAGAGGCTGAGCCGTGCTGTGTGGCACATTTAAAACCTGTGTTTGGGCTGGAGGAAACCCCCGCTGAGTCAGTCTTATGGGAGGCAGCTCCCTGCCTCTGGCTGTGGAAGCTGACGGCCATGCTTCCCCCCCCCCCCCCCAGCCACTGGCAGCCAGCACACTGGCTGTGACCTGGGCTCAGTTAGGTACCCATCCCCACCCCTGACTCTGAATACTGGGAGAGGCGGCCCACTGGGACTGTTCCGTGGTAAGATGGCGCCGTCCTGCCGGAACCGCGTGTGCCTCCTCTTCTGGGTCCTCAGGGGTGCCCTGACTTTGAACTAGCTCTTGGTTCTGTAGGTCCTCAGTTGCCTTCCAGTCGATTTGTTTTGCGTCTCTGTTCATCTTGTGTTGCTGTCATTTATTGTTTTTGCTTAAGATGGTACCCAGTTCTGCTGCCTGCACCTTAAGTGTTCCTACCAGACACAGGAGGCGTGAGGTGCTGTTTGGACGGAGAGGGCGTGTGCTGTGGGCCGTGGAGCGGAGCTGCTGAGGGGCAGGATGGAGAGGTCAGCAGAGGCTGCTGCGGGCTCTGGCCTGTCTGTCGGCCTGGTCCACCTCTGCCATGGGGAGCGGAACAGGTTAATCACGCCCATAACAAGTGTGATGAGTGTTTTCCAGACCCTAGTCTTTTATATACCACCTTCCCAATCTCTGCCGTGTCCACACGGCACCTGTGTACAAATGCACCATCTGGGCTACCACGTAACATTTTCTTTAAATCAATTAGATTGTAAAAACACAGTCATTTAAAAATCAGTATTTCAAGCAAAAAAACAAAATACTTTGTTTTATTAAACATAGATACAATAAAACAAAATAATGTTAAATTCTCGATGGATAGTATTTCACGATGAAGGTTCTCTTTAGTAAAAGGGAGATTAGCAAGTGTCATAGTTGTGAAAGACACAGCATCAAACTGACACTTCCTAATCAGATGCACTGAAGTAGAAGCAAGAAGGGAGTGACTTTCTCACTCTGTGACTTAATGTCATTTGAGGTTGAGTCAGCTCACTCACCATCACTGGGGTGCATTTCCTGCTATGGGGAAAGCAGGGTGAAGCGATCTGGGACAGTGCATGGAACATGCCCAAGGAGGGCACCAGGACATCTGTGCCACCGGAGCCATGAGGGAGGCTTCCTGGAGAGGCCTTCCAAGAAGGTCACGTACCACGTACGGAGGGTCTTTCGTTAATCTTTCCTCCCCCCCCCCCCCCGCGCCTGCCCCACTTCACCCTTTGACTTTGCCATCTCCTCTTGTGATTTGTGTCTCTAGCCTGTCCCTGCCCCTGGGACAGGAGGCATGCAGTGGCCAGCTGTGAATTCTCACGCAGCAGCCACTGCTGCACAGACTCTGTCTAAGGCTCAGTAAGTCTGGGTGGCCTGCCGGGCACGCCCCTGGCTTCCTCAGTGATGCTGGGCTGTCTCAGCCGACTGTGTCAGCACAGCAGCCCCCCACCTGCTGGGAATCAGACTGTGTGTCCAACATGTACTATTAGTACTTAAAAGTTACTCAAGAGTGAAAGCAACTCACTTTTTAAAGGCGGAAATAAATCGACTTTAAGAAGGTATTTTATATCACTACCATAAATGCAAAACCAGCATCAATTGCTATAAACATGAGATTCAATGTTAAAATAAATAACCATTAAACAGTGCTCTCCAGGTGCCATGTGAATCCCTGGGTTACATTTGCCCCACTTCAGGAAGGCACTGGGCTAGACGATGAGGCAGACCCATTTCCCTCAAAGGGGGGACTCACAGCACCTCAGAGCCAGAGCCTTAGTAGGCATCTAGGCAGTGGTTTGCAAGCTTGCTCCCATCAGTGATGTCCTTTTGTCACCCCCCCACACACACACACACATAACATTTTAAGCTGGAAATGATGCATGAAGCAGCACAAAGCAGGTTTGCTCTGGCTGAACCCTTTCCTGGACTCTCCCTGTTTTTCTGGGGAAACCAAGTCTCCCCAGAAAGCCAGTCTGGAAGACTCTTCCCAAGTTGCCCCTTCCAGAGAAAAGCAGGGCAGTGTCCCCTCCTGCCCCATCGGCAGCCAGGGGTGGGGGCAGAAGTGTGTTAGCACCCAGAACTCATCAGACGCTGCCTGCATGTGTGACAAGCCTGCCAGTAACACCCCATGAGCTGCCAGCCTCCTTCAGAGGCGCCTCAGCCTGGGTCCCTTTCCTCCTGGGAGGTTTTAACAAGCAGGCTGCTACCTTTGTCTGCGTCCCCCGCCCCCCCATGGCCTCCCCGACACTCTTTTCCTGCTCAGCATCGGGCCTGTGGGCTCATACTCTTCACCTGGACAAAGACTTTGAGACAAGCCCAGCCTGGTCCAGCGGAAAGTGAGACTCCATGTCGAATCCTGCCACTTGCTCTGCCACTGCTCAGAACCCTGGGCTTGCCTCCACTCTCAAGATAAGAGACTTGAAGAAGCTCTTGTCGAGCTCCGGGGGCTGTGCCGGGCCTCAGGGGGCCAAGCCCGGGAGGGCTTTGTACATCTGAGTTGCTTCCGCAGTGAGGGCGTTGTTTTTGTTTAGGAGCCGGAAGCCCTTGCGAAGGGCTCAAGCAGTTTCCTTTGTGTGCCCAAAATGTTCTGAAAATTGTCTGAATTCTCCCCTCTGCCCAGCCCTCCAAATACCAGCAAGTGATTTTGTGAAGGTGGTAGGCAGAGGCATGTTTATGCAAATTGTGTGCAGATTAGATGCAAAAACCCAGTAATTGTTGGGTGCTTTGGGGGTTATTTTCATCCGCGGGTTTTGTCCGCACATTAGATGCACGCGGGGCGATCTACATCACTGCCTCACCCTGTCTTATTGCCTCGGTGTAATTGTCTGTTCAGATCCACTGATGGTGAAAATTGCATTTGTCCTCATCACTGGGGATATTCTAAAAATGAGAAGTTCAAAGAAAGCAGAGGCTTTAATAAAGAGAGTGTGTTTATTTTCTCAGCGCCTTTGAGACAGTTTGAGCTCCTGAACGGGCTGATCTCTTTGCAGACTCACCGTAACCCCTCAGCGGGGCAGATGCTAAAAAGTGGCCCGATTCAGCCCTGTCCCTTCAGCTCTGTTCTTGGGTCACCTTGGAAGTTGGGGGATTTTCTGAGAAATCCACCGTGTGGAGCAGCTGACGGTTACTGCCTGCCCTCGAGAATGTCCCATCTCTGTATGGTGGGACCAGTTCATCCCTTAGACGCTCCTGACCGAGGGCACCACCCCTGCTGAGGGCTCGCCTGCGGGAGGTGGTAGGGTCACGGAGCTAGTGTCGGCTTGGTGGGAGGATCAGCGAAGCTGGCATGGCCGTGGGTCAGCAAAGCCCTTCACCTTCACCTCTGTCCCTCACACGGGACAGCTGTGACTTGCGCTATGCAGGAACCTCTGGGTTCTTCCTGGGGTGTGGTAAGAGCCTCGTGAGAGGGCAGGTGGAAACCCTGGAAGGAAGGACAATGCTTGCCAACAGCAGGTGGGGCATCTTACCTGTTTCACTCTGGGAAGCTGGACACTGGGACCAGCAGGCAGATGAGCTTCGTGTAGCCTGCCGTGCTTTTCAGTGTTTGAATTTGTCACCAACACATTGGAAAATCAAAGGATTTCGAATACACTTCTGGTGTGTATTTTCTCTTCAGCACTGAGTCCACATTCTTGCATGGCCAACGGTTGGTTGGAGCTCAGTAGCTGCTGTGGTTTCTCGCTGACACTGGAGGCTGTCGGCTCTGTCAGTGGAGCTGGTGTTGTGTGTGTGTGGTGGGCATTGTTGGTGCCCAGTGCCCAGCCCTCCTCCCCTGGGCCTGTCTAGGCCCACGTACCCCATAATGTACGTAGCAGGCATTCAAGAAATGCTAACTCTAAGTCTTACTGCGGCTCTTGCTTTCAGCTTACCTCTTTAAAGGTTTAAATATGCAAAGCAAAAACCCAATAAATTCATTCCTTGACTATTAGTGCCTTCTTGGTGCTTGGCCCTGTTCTAGCCTCCAGCAGAGTAAAGTGTTGACATGGACAGTGCCAAGGCTCTTACCCCATTTACTCATTCTCGTGGGAGGTGACTGACAATGAACAAACAAGTGTTGTTGTTGTGTGGTAATAAGTACTGTGGGAAAAATAAGGAAGTGTAAGGGGATGGAGAGTACAGGACATCAGCATAGGAGAGGCGAGGTTAGAATCGATAGGACGACCTGCGAAAGCCTCTCTGTTGGGGTGACATTTTGCAGGGGCCAGAGGGAGTGAGGGAAGGCTGGGCCGCTGTGGGCAGAGCCTTCTAAATGGAACCGTCAACGCAGAGGCGCAGAGGCAGGCAGGGTCTTCTGGACTGTATAACATTCCTTCCTTTTTCTCCACTATTTTCTCAGTTGGAGCTAGAAGTTCCCAAAGAACAGATGGACGTTAGCAAATCCAGGGGTCAGCTACTTAAGAAGACAAAGTCGTTAGCAAACTCCCCATGTCACTTACTGTCCAGGACCTTTACAGGCAGTTACCACTTCCCAGCCCAGCTTCCTGTTTGGTTCAGAATCGTCAGTTGCAGTCTCTAAACTGCCGATACGGCACATCCGCTAATTAAATTACTGCACATTGCTAGTTGCCAGGCTAAACCAGTGGAGTGATTTGTTATCCTCTTGAAGAACAATCCGTGAGCAAAATATTATTAGATTAGAGTTTCTCCCCCCAACCCCTAAAAAGCTGGGAGTGAAGTTATTTAATTAAGATTGTGTCAAAGCGTGGCTCCGTTTTTCCCTTTGGCCATTTTCATTTCAAATATGAAAGGTTTCCTCTGGGAAAAATGTACAGAAACTGGTTTGTCTCCATTATTGCCTACATACAGGTTTTATTTAATCAACCTATTCTCAGTTCATATTGTAAACTTGGTATCAGGGCTCTTTTATGCTGGAAAAGTCTAATCAAATATAATCTGTGCTGGGGTGCAGCCGAACTGCATGTTATGCCAACACCTCAAGGAGAGGCCAGAGTCTGGGTAGAGACTTTCGGAATAACTCTTTGTAGGTCCTACTTTGTGCAAGGATCTGAGTGTACAATTACAGAAAGGACGAAATTATAATTCCTCTTTCTGAAAGCCCTGAGATAGTAGGACGCTATCAGTAAGAGGAATGTCTTGGTGCCACCAAATTTCACTCATTACTCCCTAGAAATGGCCCCTCTTCCCCACTTGTCCAAACCTATCTGTCCTTTAAACGTTTGCTTAGATTAAGTCTCTTCCATAAAGTCTTCCCTGAAGACTCCATTCCTTACTTGGAATTCCTAGTTTTTTGTTTCTGCAACTCAAGTTTCCTCTGAGCAATCTGTACCATATAATTTTATGTTTAATTATATATTATTTATAAATTAAACTGAAACTTTTTTAGGGCCTGGACCATGTCTTCTACTTCTTTGTCTCAACACAGCTACCACCTTATGTCTTGCATAGGATAAGCAGACATAATGCTCCTTGGATGACCTTATTTGACTATTAGAGTCCGCTTACCTCCCCCACCCATCCATCTACCCACCACGATTTGTCCTTCTGTCGATTTACCCCCATCCATCTACCCATTCACTACCCACCCATTCATTCATTCATCCCTCAAGAAAAGTTTATTAAAATTAGTTCAATTTGTGGCAAATCTTTAGTTTCAAAATCCTTGTATCTTATGACTAATATTAATCGCTGGATCAATAATGTCAAGGGAGAATCGGTGCAGAAAATGGGGCTCAGAAATGGGAGCAGGCACAGACGAGTGGCCTCGGCGGGATTTATTATTTCCTCTGACCCACATGCTCTCTTTTTCTCAGAAGGCCTAGGAAGTCATCTTGTAAGCACTCAGGCAACAGAAATTGTGCAGCATTTTGGAGTGAGAATTACTAGTGTCTACTTTCGAATGGTGTAGTAGTCAGTGGACATCTATAATTGAAGCCATTTAACTTGCTTTCATATGTTTTTGTTTTAGAAGCAAACAGTTTTATGCTGATATAATTGTTATATTAAAATTGTACTAATTTAAGCTTTCTAAGAATACAAATGTACAACTCATAACCATTCTGTTGCCATTAGTCAGACAAAGAACATGACACAAAGTAGGTACTTTGTCTCTTGGAAACAAAACCGGCTTGAAAGAACAAAAGGTTGCACATCAATTCCCTCGAGAGAAGTGCCAGCCAAGGGGCGTGTATCCTATAAAATATTAGTGACAACAGGAAGATGGGAGCAGAGGCAGAGACAGAGGAGGTGGGAAAAGGAGAGAAGGGGGGAAGAGAGTGAAGGAAAAGGTTTTCTGAATGGCTGAAAATGAGAGAGAAAAGACTCAGAGAAGGAGAAAAAGCAATGTGATGTCGTGCGGGCAGCACTGAGCTGTCGACGGGAGGAAGGCACCCCAGCTGAGCCTGCTCACGTGGCAGGCCTGCCCTCTCCGCCTGGTCATTCACTTCCCACCGGGGCCACTTGCGCCGTGGGCCGTCTTTCAGTACCTTCCTCATAAAGCCCCTGAATCCTCTTTTCCCTTCTCGGAGACCCTTTCCTCACAGACAAGCTTGCAGTGCTCTGCTGGCTCCCAGAATGCGAGGCCAGCAGCATCCAAACACAGTTAATTGACTTAATGCCCTCGCTCACTGCCAGGCAGGGCTGGATAACAAAAGAGCCATCACAAAACCTCTGTGACTATTAAGTACACAGAAAGTGGGCAGGTTGGCAGCTGCTGGTGCAAGCTGTTGGCTTGAACTTTATCAACAATCACTCCGGACCTTCCTTTTAAAATAAAATGAAAAAAACAGTGCATTTTTCATTTGGGAAGAGAATATCATTCATACATTTATTTGGGAAGAAAAAAGAAGATATTGGAATAAGACCACAAGCCAAAAGGAAAAAGAAATTTTTTTTTTCTGTTTCGTTCTTGAAGGATCTGATTACGCCTTTGCGATGTCTGAGGAAAACCGTTCAGGAGACACTGATATTTGCTGAGATGAGTGTGGGATGCGCTTGAGAGGCGTTTGCGTAGCTTTTCTAAGAGAGAAAAGAAGTAAAAAGGGAGGACGGTATGTTACTCCCAGAAGTGGAGACGCAAAAGGAATCAGAGTGTCTGGGAAAAGAAGAGAAGGTTTTGGCTTCTTGGCTTGTCGTGCAGTTATTTTAAAATATTTTCAATGATAACTTTGCTGAATCTCCTTTTTCTGTAGGAGCCTGAGAAAAACATATAAAAGTAACACTTCCCGCTCGCTCCCCGATTACTTATTTATTTAGCTAGCTGTAACCGCATGGAAAGAAAACCCAGGATTCTCTTTGAAGTCCCGGAAATGGCACCCAGGGGAAAGAAAACGGCAGGTGATGGCCAGACCCAAAACACGACGGCTGTCTTTTCTCTTCCTGTTGTCATTTCATTCTCTTCCCAGAAAGAAAAAAAAGTTTGCTTGGGTAAAGCTATCCAGCTCTTTCTTTCTTGTTCTTATGGGAATATCAGCTAGTTCCCTCAAAATTCTCTTTCTCCGCACCCAAATGGGTAGAAAAATTATGAAAAGTGGAATCAAATAATAAGAGCCCAGGGGCTGACACTGGAATCCCACCCAGCTCTGCTTTGCTGCGCCAACTTGTATAAGATAGTTCGCCTCTCTGTGCCAGTTTCCTCATCTATAAAATTGTCTTCACACTTCATAGGGCTCATTGAATGTTCACAAAACCACTTGTACACACACACACACACACACACACACACACACACACACCACAAATACAGCACTACCTGGTATGTAGTTAATATCTGGTAAATACTAACAGTTATTGGATCCTGAATAGCTGTCCCCACCTCCATGCAATGCCTCTTCCAAGATACAGATTTTGTGCTGTTAAAAAAACAGAATTCAACTGAGTCAATCTGGAGATCTAATTGGCTTTATTTAGTGATTCATGCATCAGGCAGCAACTAGAAAGGAGCTCCGAGCAGCGGTACAAAGTGAAGGCCTTATTGGCAGAAGGGGGAGAGGAAAAAAGGAGTTTTCTAACAAACAAGTGTCTTGTTTCAGGCAAGGTCACCGTCCTTTGGGGGCAGGCCTGGGGCCTGTCAGGTAGATGACCTCCCTACTGCTGACCAGGTAGTTCCACATTGTCTGGGTACAGGTCACATCCCTGGGAGAGGCGGCAGCTGCAGTGAGGTTAGATATTAAGTCTTTGTTTACTGACATGGGCTTAGCCCCAGTGACTCCAACTGGGGGGCCTGTGGGCTCTTTTTCTCTTTAATAGTACTAAACTCTGTAAATTTCCTATTTCCAAAGTTGTTCATTGATAACCTTTCTTATTCACAGCACAAATGGTTTGTTTTTTAATAATTCACCTCACAAGTTTTTTTGTTTTGTTTTTTGTTTGCAGCCATTGCTTTAGCGTGAGTCAGTTTATTCTAGATAATCTTTTTGATGTAATTCTTATCAGTAGTCCCTGACAAATACAAATTAAAAAGAGAAGGTTCCATGTCTGCAGCCGCCTTGTGCTGGATTTGCTCACACTAGTTATTCACATCATTCTCTCTGGCTTGGCATTTGGCACCTTTTGCTGTTTTTCATCCCAGGAGACTGACATCTTTGCACCCTTCCGTCTATCGGTCCTCCCGATCTTGTTTTTCACATGAATGCCTATCCGGAGCCAGCCCAGCAATGAGATATTGATTCTTTTTCTTGTCATTTAACATTCTCATGGAGACCCTGGCAGACCAATTTACAAATGATTGCAAAAGTGCTTTGGCAAATTGAGAGTGTTTTTGACTGAGAAAGAAAAATACAGCCTATGAAAATTTCGCACCTTTCAGCTGGGTTCCCTTAATGCTGCACAGGCTCCCTCCTAATGAGCATTTTCAATCACTGAAAATCTCGTTTGCCTTCTCTGATGCTGTGATACACTGAGCTCCCGCCTTCAGGCAGGAGGTCTCAGCTCTGCATATGTGGGCTGGGGTTGATCCTTTCTTTCCTGGGAAGGAGTCCTGGCCCTAAGGCCCGCTCTTCTCTTAGAGGTTAGTCTTTGCCTAAGCAGGCCGACTTGTTCTGGAAGCACCACAATGGGGTTAATTTGCGGGTCCTCAGCCCACTGGGCAGACACCCCTGTTCTGACCCATCTGTCAGGTCCTGCAATTCATGGTCCTCCCCTAGGGCGGAAGCCACGAGCCACAGAGCAAAGCCACAGTCGGATTGCACATTTCAGGGTTACTTATGAGTCCTTGGTTTGGAAGTCTAGCCAGGAGTTTTTCACCCAGGGTCTGTTTGTCTTACTCAGCCTGTCTCCAAAGTGCAGTTTGGGGAGAGAGAGTTGTCAGGGTAATTTTCCATCCTCGGGTGACAGTGTTTTTATGGAGAAGGAAGGATGAGGGCTGCTTGCTGAGTTAATGACTGCTTCTCATTTCATCCGGGAGCCCCGGGATGTAAACGACTGTTCATGGCTCCCGAGAGCCTCACCTGGAGTCCCTGTCCCTGGGGAGGCGATGTTAATGGCTTTCTCTGCAAATTCCTCTCCACCCCCTCTCTTCTTGTAGGATTTAGAACCACTAGGTCTAGCCACTCCAGGGGAGCTTTTAGGATTTCCTGAGGCTGTTTCTGTTTGTTTATTTTGCTATCTCATCTGAAGGCCACATCAACACTCAGTATGGAGAGGGTTGGGGCAGAGGAGATGCTGAAGCAGACCCTAAAAGTCCCTGCCTCCCTCCCATCGTCCCCCACGACTCAGGCACACTCGCACTCCCCAGGTCCCCCAGCGTCGCTTGATTCCGCTCTTTCCGGAGCCCTGAGAAAGCTCATAGCCTTCACGGATCCTCCTTTCTCCTCTTCATCTTCTTAATGCCCTCCCAGCTTCCTCCTGTCAATCATCAGAGACCTCTCTGTGCCTCCACCCCCTCCCGGAAGCTCTTAGACCTTCTGGTTTGTTTCTTTCAATCCTTTTCCACCTTTGTCACTTACTGTCTGTGTGAGCCTGTGTTGGGCCTCTCGCCTGAGAGCAAAGGCATCGTCGCCGAGGTCGCTGGCACTTCAGCACCACGGAGAGGTCCTCACCGTGCTTTGCAGGTTGATTGTCAATCTCTATGGAAGGAGCAACTGTACTCACTTGAAAATGGTCTTTCCTCTTCCCATCCCGGGGAAAGGACGGATGAAGGAAACTCCCCTCGGTGGGTTATATGGAAGTGAAAGGAGAAATGGCCCTCGATCCAGTCATGGTTTACTCGTCTTGACATGATCTACGTGTGCGAATAGCCGTTAGTAGTAAACTCAAAGCTCAGCCAAGTTTTAATAGCGGTCGTTTCCAGTAGACCCTTGGGCCGAATAGCAAGTGGCTCGTCCATGTCAGAGTTGATGCGTGTGTGCACGTACAGAGCAGTTTTTGTAGGAGATGGAATTTTAAATAGTCTGTGAGGTGAAAATGGAGCACGGAAGAAAGCCAGGTTTTTCCTTGAAAGGCTGCTGCCTGAAGAAGGGCCTGGACCAGAACATCTTAATGTTTTCCATTCTCTTTTTTGATCGTAAAAAATCCCTTTATTCTTCAGCTCTGCTGCCTCAATGACCCAAACACCCAGGCATCCCAGAACTTTGGCAGAGTTTGAGACTTACACATTCATATAGAAAATACCCACCTGTGACCGTGCTTTAGAATCATTCGGACACACGTCATGTCCTCAGATGGCACGGGCAGGTTGGCAGCAACCCTCGTCCTCAGCTGGAATTGCTGATCTGCCTTTCCAAGCAGCATCAACTTGGGCAAGACATTTGATCTTCCCAACACTCAATTCCTACATCTGTAAAGTGACGTTAATACTACTTCTCTCTTAAGGTCATTTCGAGGATTAAATGGGACACAACCATTTAAAAAGTCAGTCAGAGATCATGGCCCACCCTCACTCAGAACCCTCCAAAGGGTCGTGACATTTGGAAGAGAGTTCAAAGTCCTTGACATGGTGACGTGACCTGACCCTCGTCCACCCCTCTGTCTACATCTTCTGAGCCTTCTGGCCTCTCTCCTTGGCTCCCAGGACGCTGGCCTCCTCCCTGCTTCTCCAGCAGCTCCAACACTTTCCTGCCTCAGGACCTCTGTGCTGGCTGCTTCCTCCGAGATTGAAACACTCTTCCTTTCAACGGTCACAAGCCTTGCCACTCACATCATTCAGGTCTCTGTTCCAGTGCCACCTCCTCAGAAAGTCTTTTCCTGACCCCCAACCTAAAATAGCTCCCCTCACTCCTATTTCTTTAATCTGCTTTCTTTCTCTTTGTAGCCATATCCTGTCTGGCACCACGTGGTCTCTTGGCTTACTGCCTGTCTCCCCTCCCTGGAATGGAAACTCCGTACAGCAGTGACTTCAGTTTTTCATTGCTGCCTCCCCAGTTCCTAGAACAGTGCCTGGTACATATGTGCTGAATGGCTGCATGATGAAAGTTGTCTCACCCAGAGCTTGGCATGCAGTAGGAGCTCAATAAATGTCAGTTTTCTTCCCCCGCCTTTTTCAGCAAGGAGCTTAACCTGTACAGCTGAAGGTAAGACAGTAAGGATATGGACTTTTTTTTTGGGGGGGATTTATTTAATCCACTAGGAACTTTTTACATCCCAATAATTACACACCACAGAGCCTAACAGAAAGAGAATCCTCGTTTTATGTTTTAATCAATTTGTTCTGCATAAAATATGGCTGGAGTGATAAGCGCAAGTGTTAGGAAAAAATAAAGCGCTACAACAATTGATGGCAGTTGCTTATTCGTTCTCCTCTTGAGCATTGCTTGCCGTGAAAGGAAGAGCGCTAGGAAGAGCCACTTTGTGCAGGAGGGGACGTCAGATTAGCGGTTCCTCTAATGAATCCCCATGAACCTGGCTATGGGAAGACGCCTCCATGGAAACACCTCCTCCTGTCTATGTCGTTATGAATGAATTGTGTGGAGGTGTTTGTTTGCGGAGGTGAGAAGCATCCCGCATGGGACACATGCTCTGTTTCCTGCTCCTGACTCATGTGTCTATGGAGTGCAGATGACATGGCCTCGTGTTGGGGCAGGAAAGGGGACGGGGGAAGAAACACACTGACAGGCCTTTGGGGGAGAACAGGGCCTGGACACGTGGTGCAGGGGAGGTCGGGGAAGACTTGCCAGGGGAACCGGTGATTGCGCTGGGGTTTCCAAATGGATAGGCATTAACAAGGCAGAAGGGGGGGAGGTGCAGAATGAAAAGCATTCTGGGCAGAGGGGCAGTTTGGAAAACTGGGTCCTGGGTGCTTACCCTTCCTCCACCACCACAGAGCCCCAGTCCCACTCTGTGCCTCAGTTTCTCCAAATGTAATGTGAGGGGATGGATTCGATGATTTCTTAAGTTCTCTCCGAAAAGAATTACGTTTGCTCCCCTGAGCCGTCGTTTTCCTTCCTTCCCACTCCTGTGCACGTCCTCTCCTGCTAAGCGCTTTTCTCTTTCTTCTTTGACCTTTCCCCACTTCTTTCTTCTTACTTGTCAAGTCACCAAGGGCAACAGAGAATATTATTTAGCATCTCTTGAGAATACTTGTGGTAGAAGGAATGGCAGGCGGCTGCTCTAGCACTAATTCTTAAATTTAATAGGGAGAATAAAAATTTTAGGGGCAGAATAGTAAGTGGGTACACGAAATCCCACGGTGATGAAAAGAAAAATTAGTTCCGTGGTAGCAGCATTTGGGTAAAGAGAAATTTTTATGGGGTAGGCAGTCACTCTGTGATTACTGTGGACCCTAACACTGCTTGGGCTCTAGCTGTATTCCTAGGCCGTCCTACAGAATTCTCACAGCAGGTAGCGACCAGTTATTACCTCCAATTTATAGGTGGCAAGACTGAAGTTACAAGAGGGACACTCAGCCAGCAAGCAGTGAACCAGGCTTGGCTCTCGGGTGTCCGGATCCCAGAGGTGATGCATCCCCACCCGATGTGGGCTAATGTGCCACAGGCCTGCTGCATGCTGACCACGTGGCCCGGGCTCAGCCACGGCTTCTCCGGGCCTCTGTTTCCCCACCTGATCTCTACAGAGTCTTCTCCAACTTTCTGATTTGGTGTCAAGCCCCTGTTGTTTCCCTGTGTCTGGATTCACCATGAGATAGAGGAGGAAAAACAGCAGGAGACTTGCTAGGTCTGTGTGAAAGGCTCTGCACTATTTCAGTGACCGGGACTGCACTTAATTCAAGGGCAAAGGGAAGGACAGCTTGAGTGGGGTGTGCTGGGGTAGACAGAGAAGAGAGTAAATTTAGAGCGTATGACAATTTCTAGAACTGCAAAGAGAACAATACAAATCATTTTTGCATTGGGAAAAAGAGACCTCCATTCCATCTGGACCACATTTGTACCCAGGGAGTAGTTTTGGCAAAGGGAGAGCCCTGGTTTATTAAATATTGAACAGAAAATATTAATAATCTGGCTCACCCTTCATATGTGTCTCTATTGGGGCAGCAATCCAATCCCTAATTCATGTCTCCTCTTTATTTCTCTCTTAGTTAAGCGGATGTTTCAGTCTAGGAGAATTTATTTCCTAGGTAGTGGTAACCCCTTCAAAAGGTTCGCTGAAATAGACTCATGAGAACTGTTCCTGCTTTAGGAGCTGGGAGTGGGGTGGGCACAGGAGACCCTTAAAGATTTCTTGACTAAAGGAGCCGAAACCGCAGGCAGCCCTTCTCTCTCCTTGGCACCGGTCTTCCCCCATGGAAAGGGACATGCTCTCGGAAGGCGGGCAATGGACCAGATTCAAGAGTATGGTTGTGTACATATCAAATCCAGATGTTTAGGGCTGGCTCTTCAGAGGACAGAGAAATAGGCTCCATTAGCCTCAAGTCCTACAAGCTCACAGAGGAGGCATGAAGGAGGTAGTGGGTAGAGTCAGAATCTGCCTGGAGAAACAAAGGGATAAAAAGGATCGCAAGGAGAAGCCATATGGGGGTGAGTGACGTTTAGCTTGAATTGTGGCACCCGAGTGTAGCTGGAAGTTTCTGAAAGCGTGAGAGGAAGGCGTTATAAATAATCTATAAAGACATAAGTGCCTGTCGCACTTATCTCCCATCCATATTTAAAACATACCGACCGCCTCCACTACTTCATACGGCACCATTTATAAAATGGGTAGAACACACATCCGGAGTTTAATGTTCCAGATGTAATTTTACTGAACTTGCAGCCATATTTTGTTTTCCATTTCCTACAGAAATACTGGAAAAATCTCCCTAAACAAAGAAATACTTAACTGACATTTTGAAACACAAACGACATGCCAAATAAAATAGCAAGCAGAACGTTAAGAGCTCTTTAATAAATGCATTCACTTTAAAGGCCTAAATGTACACGCTCATTACCAGTACATTTTATGAAATAATTTACTCTCCGTCTGTTTTGAATAATTGTACAAAAGTAGTTCATAAGCATAATAAATCTTTAACATCTCCTCTTCTGGCAAGCTGTTCCTTAAAGTCTCAATTTGACGATTATACTTAATGGACTTGCCTGTCAATTTCAATCATTATCATCTGGGGGCAGATGGCTTTTGGTGCATTTAATATGCAGAAAACCCCCATTCCTCCGCCGCCTCGCCACAACTCACATTGTGATGGGTCGCGTTCCTTTGTAGAGAGCTGTTTTTCTCCACCACCAGACTTCCTGAATCATTATGACTAATGATATTCAGATGAATTTTTTCATGTCCTTTTCATTTGTTCACCTCACATATTAGCATTGGAAATGGCACTCACTTGGGGTTTGTTACATAGATGCTCAGTCGGAGAGGAATGTGGGCAGAGCTCCCACCAAAGCCAGCACCGCAAAGACAGCTGGACGCCTCATAGGAGCCAAAATTGTGCAGGGCAGGGAGCAGTGCACAGGGCCCGAGTTCGAGAAGCCACCTCAGTTTTCTTTTCCTGCTGTCGGGATGCTGGATTCTCTCTGGGAAGCCAATATCCCCAGTGCGTCAGACTTGGCGTATATGCCCCCGGCTCAATGGCTTGGGCTTTTCTCTTGGAATGCTACTTGTTCCATTATTTTCCTTCTTATGCAGCCTCCAGGGTGAGTGGAATAAAGGGGACATAAAGAGAATGAGGTCAGTATTCTCACTTGTGACTGGCCATAGGCCACACACGAGACTTCGATCGTGAAAATCGTGCCTACCATTTCAAGATGTCCTGAGCACCTACTAATACAGCCACGACTGCACACATCAGTGTAAACAGCCCCTAGTGCATAAGGTCATCGGTGACTGTTACGTCACTGTGTGACACAGAGAAAACGTAGGCCTCCAAATTACAGGACTCAGGTGTGAATTTGAATTTCTCCCTGTGGAAGGGAGTTTGGAGTTAAGGCAGAGAGCGTGGGCCTTGGGGTGTGTGGGGCTGGTTTGAATGGCAGCTCCTCAGCGACTAGCCCTGTGCCTTCCCTTGTGAACTTAAACTCTCTATGTCTGTGTCCTCCTCTGTACAAGTGGGGGTGACAATAAGGGTATTGTGAGAATTAAATGAGACTAGGTATATGACACCTAGAGGCATCTATCGAATGCTAGTCCGAGGTGGTAGCCGTCACCTGACGTTTCCTGGTTGTCCCAGCAATGTTTGGCGAATGAATTCATGAATAAGGACCCAAACAGAAACAACACAAACTCCTGCAGTGCTTAACTGTGAAAACGGAGTGAGCCGACCCCACGCATGTGTCATCCAAATGCTGACTTCAGATCGCCTAGCAGCGGTGTGACCCTGGGCAGGCAGTCGGCTTAACCTCTCAGGCTTAGATTTCCAGTTACGAAAATGAAGGTGATAATATACATGCCTCATAGGACTGTTGAGATGAGGCACTACCAGCAGAGCACTTAGCAGGCTGTGGTTGTCATTAACCGTAGTAATAAGCTTCCCACCGCTGCAAATCCTGTCTGCCCAGAGCCCTCTGTGCGGCCGCTTGGCGAAGGAGTGCTCCCGTGGGCACATTTTTCGTGATGGGCCATCCGCCACCTGCAGTGAGGACTGGTAGTGTGTGGGGGAGCCCTCCGTGGGGGCCTGACCGGTCAGAATCTGTGATTCTTAAACAATCATGTGAATCCAGGGGAGAGCAATATTTGATCCGCAAAAATTTAATTTGCGTCCATTTCCTTCTTGCACGGAGCCGTCTGAGGTCTCCATCTGAGCTGCGGTGCCCTGTGTGAGCCACACATTATGTCGCACATGCGTCTTCATTAGTGACCAGAGTGGTATTAGAAATAGCTAAATTGGATCATTTAATATCATTGCTTTTACCTCCGGAAAAAAAGAGATAGAGGAATTTTTTTCCGCATTATAGTTAATGAGATTTGAAAGGCTAAATTTTCATTAGGAAGGTAAAAGCATTCATATAAATTCTGTCTCTGTGAATAAGGTCTGAAGACAGAACAGTCTGAAACCTGGTATCCCTGGTCACCATCGTCCGGGGGTGAAAAACTTTGCGGTCTTCTTGGACTGGGCTCTTTGTTGTGAAGTCTTTGGAAGTTGAAACCCTGCAGCCCAAAAGGGCTCTTCTGAGTTGCTAACCCACATGCCTCTCCTCTGAAATTAAGCTGAGAGTCCGCTTCCTCCATGAAGCCCTCTCTGCTTATCTACTTCAGCCTGGTCATGCTCTGTGCACCCCCCTTCATGCCCCTTTTAGACTCAGTGTCAGGTGGTCTCCCCAAAACAGCCTGATCTCAGGAAGCAGAAGTGAGGAGCTGGGGAGAGCGAGACAGGAGATTAAGAAAAGCTGGTACGAGGATGTGTTACTGAGGTCACTGTCGTGGGCCCTGGGGCTGGATTCCCCCAGGACCTGCAGAGAAGCCTGCAGAACACCCTCCTGCAACGTGGTGTAGCAGAGGGAGCAGTGAAGGCTCCTGCCTCTGTTAGATGCAGGCTGCCCCGGAGAGTGACGTCCCACCCAGGGGTAACACTTGGGTTCTGATCCGGGGGAATCTCGGGGTATCAGAGAAGCCCCTGGGTGACAGGAAATCTGTGAGTGCTTGAGAGGAGCCAGCAAGAAGCCACTTAGGACTGTCCTCCCGCAGGACTGTCCTCCCAGCTGCAGCCAGTCAGTGGGAGGTGGGTCGCCCAGGGCACCTGCCGCAGATGCGATAAAGGAAGTGAACACTAGTCAGGGGCTCAGAGGTCGTTCATTCATTCATTCATTCGTAGACACTTCCTGCGAGTCTGTTACCTGTCAGGTGCTCTTCTAGGATCTGAAGATTCCATAGTGAAGGGTGCAAAATAAATACATGACGTACTTCAGTTGGGCTATTCTACGAAAAAAGATACAACAGGTAAAGGGATGATGGAGTGTCAGGGATGGCATGTTTTTATTTTAGACAAAGAGATCCGGGAAGAGGCAGCATTGAAGTTAAGGAATAAGCCAAGAGAATTGGCGGGGGGGGGGGGGGGGGGGAGGTAATGGGCTGAGAACAGTCTACATGGAAGAGTGCAGCAAGGGCCTGAGGGGGGAGGAAGGTCTGGATTTGAAAACAACAAGGCCAGCGTGCCTGGGGCTGAGTGAGAAAGGGGAGAGTGGGGGCAGCTGAGGCTGAAGAGGGAGGTGGGTGAGGTTGTGCAGGCCCTGCAACCGTGAGGTGTGGTCCGATCTTGTCCCCTCTGTGATAGGAAGCTGTTGGGAACAGTGAGGTGAGATGATTAAGCTTTTCATTGGGAGTTTTAAAATACTACGCACCAAACGTGTGCATGTTCTAATTTTTCGTCCTTGTAACAACGCTGTGGGGTTTTAAGGATGGGGAGGGTGAGCGGCTTCCCCCAGGCAGCGCTGCACCCAGAGCCCTAGATCTCATGCTGTGGGCGTGTCCTCTGGTCACTTCCCTAGGACGGTGCCTGCGTCCCCACCTGGCAGTACCCTCTGCCAGGTCAGAGGTGTTCTCTTTCCTTCTGCCCCCCACAGCGCCCAGGGCTGCTCACACCTGCTGTTACTGGGCTGTGGGGCCGGCCCGCTGAGTGCACGGTGCTGCTGGGAGGCCCCGGTGACATTTGTTCGTGACGTGTTCGCTGCTCCCCGGCTCTATGGAGCTGATGTTCCTGCAGGCATTTGGTTTTTCTAGCTCACTGCGGCCTGTCTGCTTGGGGGTGAGGGCTGCCAGTCCTGGAGGACCTGAGGCCCCCCTCCGCCCCCCAGCCACTTGATGGATGAGGGAGACAGCTAGTCAGAGGGAGGAGGTAGAAGGTGCTGACATTTGGTAATTTTTCTGTCTGTAAAAATGAACTCAAACTCCCTCAACAATTGGATTTGAGCCGATGTTCTGACCTCTGCGTGGCCTCTTTCACCGAGCGTCTGAGGAGGAAGGTGTTAATTTTTCCTCCACATTTAGAAGTTTCCTTGGCCAGCAAGGACATTGGGTCAGCTCACCCTTTAAAGGTGACAACTCCAATTGAGAAGATTTAAGTTCAGGAAAATGTGCTGTCTCCTTAGAGCCCGGGAGCAGAGTCATAAAAATCGTGCCCACCGGTCCTGCAGGCCATGGTTTAGGTGGCTCATTCTGGAAGCTTCCAGGGGTGTAATAAAGGCAGGCGCATCTCTGCACTTCAGGGGCCAGGTGTCGGGCAGCCTGCTCTGCCGCTTTGAGGAAGAACACACCTGCTCAGAGGGCGCCCTGCTGAAGATGCAGGAAAGCTCGTCAATCAGGTCGCCCAGTCCACTGCCGCCGTGAGCTGCCTTCAGAGGTCAGCAGTGGGGGACCCAGAGCCAGTCAGCGTGAAAGGCCGCAGGCCAGGTCTGCCTCCCTGTGAGCGGGTCCTAGCTTCGTGAAGAGAGGCAGACGGATCTTACGTGCCATGTTTTCATAATACCAATAGCAGACTTCCTTGACCTGTGCTTAATGCTTTAGAATGAAAAGAAAAGGAAGGCCAGCCTCCTTCCGTGGTGTCAGCCTAAGGAATGCCACATCCCGGAAGGAGGCTCTGACCAAAACCGGAACCAGCCACCAGGCGGGTGGGATAAGGCCATGGAGAGTGACTTCCTTTGGAAATTGGCTTCCAAAAGAGAATCAGGGTGACGCTCAAATCTCCCTCAGTAACCCCCCTGGAGGGAACCGTTCCTCGGGTGAATGGGCTATGGAGCTGACCCACGAGAGAAATGCTGGCCTCTCATGCTTGGTGTAAGTTGCTGTGGTTTTAGTTCTAGGTTGATTTCCTGAATCTTAGGGTGCAGAATGCAGTTGTGGGTTGAGGTCCCATTCTGGAGACCTAAAGGTTCCCCTGAATAGTAGCAGTCACAGTAGTTGCCATATTGCGACAGCCAACATTTAGTCTTTCCTTTGGTCTTTATTGTCTCCAAGGTTTGGGCTTTTTTTTTCTTGAGAGACTTTCTCTACCCATGACATTCGTTTGGGGGGGGAAATGCATTGGCGTGTGTTGCAGGGGAGGGGAGGAGGGAGCTCCTGTTCTGGCAAATAGTGAGCTGGCCAAGGTGACAAACGTGGCTCCCACCTCCCCTTCCCAAAAACCCAAGTCGAGACTCGGTCCCAGTCCTCTGAAGACTCTGTCCTTCAAGTCAGTCAGACCTACTGTGGGGAACAGAAGGGCCTAGATAATGTCTTAACATTTGAGAAAAATTATAATTTGATGAAGGCATTTCATACACCTGGTAGCAGCAGTTCGTCTGTAGAACTGGTTTGAAGTCTGAGGAAAAAAAACGCGACGTTGAAAGAGTTTCTGAGCTGTTGAAAAGGACAACGCGAACAAAACTTAATTAGGAGTACGGGCTAATGGAATTGAGAGGGAGGCGAGATGAATTCATTATATTAATAATAAATTGGAACTTGGGGAAGGGAAAGCAGATGGAAAGAAAAGAACGCATAATGCGTTATGTTTCATTTCTTCTGAATAAAGTGTAATGTGCTGAAATGTAACGAGATTATCCATCCTCTCCGTCTGCTTTTGTCTAAATAAATTCAGGTTTTTCACAAATGCAATGAATTTTCCGCTTGTAATGTGCTGTCTCCAGGGTGGGCTGGGGTTTGGAGACCCGAGGTGCTCTCTCTGAAGCCCACTGGCTGCACAGCCCAGGCCTGGGACGTCCCTAAGCCCAGGACCTCACAAAGCATCAGCGAGAAGCTGCAGGGTTGGGGGTGTTGCATGACGCAGGCAGGCAGAGCAGGACAGTGGTCTGGATTTGGGGGGTGGGGATACAGTAGCAGATGTGTCTCTTCCTCTGCAAACTCTGGGAGTGAGATGAAAATCCATGAAGCTTTGCTCCCTCCTCATTTCTCATTCATTTAACTCCACGTCTTTATTTGTGACATTTTCTCACTAGGAATTCCAGTTCTCTTATACACCTGTTCTTCAAGTTCCATTGCTTTTTAAGACTCACTTATTTCAAAGTGTCTTCTTCGACTGCTTGAGGACACACAGATTGATTTCTCTCTTCCCCGAACTCCCGTTGCCCTTTTAGTAAGTGAATTCAGCCCTGCACTCAGGCATTTAATTCCCTGCATTGTTTCTCCTGAACAAGATGGCAGGTTGCTCCTCTTTCCTTCCTTGAACAAAGATTTGATGAGCAAGCTTCCTTTTGCTAGTTACTGTGCTTCGTTGGCGTTGGGCATTGAATGGTGAGCCCCGTGGGCATGGTCCTGGGCCGCATGCAACTGGAGGCTAATATGGAAGACGTGTGCAACAGTATTCACCCAAATAAACAGGTAACTACTGTGGTGGTTCGTGTTAGTGGTCAACCTGACAGTGCGAAGGGGAGCCCTGATAGCCGCTCAACATTATTTCTGGGTGCGACCGTGGTGTTTCCAGAATAGATGAGTCTTTGAGTTGGTAAACTGAGTAAAGCGTATTGGTCTCCCCAGTGGGGGCGGGGCTTACCTTGTCAGTCAAAGGCATAAATAGAATGAAAGGGCCGAGGGAAGAAGGGTGAATTCTCCTCTCCTCTGCCTGAGCTGACACATAGCTTCTCCCGTCCTTGGACTTCTGTGCACCTGGTTCTCAGACTTTCAGACTCAGATCGGGGCTTAACCATCTGCTCTCCAGTTCTCCTGTTAGTTCTGTTTCTCTGGAGAATCCTGACTAATACAAAATTTTACAAAATTTACTGTGTCAGATTTAAGTGAATGTTATTGAGATATAATTTACTTCAATAGAATGCATGCATTTTAAGTGTAGAGGTCAATGACTTTGGACACATGCAAGCACCACCCCACTAAGATACACAGTGTTTCCATCTCCCCATGATTTTGCTCAGCTCTTCCTGGTCTCCCTCTGCCCAAATCCTAACTGCTTACTGACCACCACTGATCTGATTTCTATCACTGGAGGTTATTTTTACCTCCCTTGGAATTTCACATAAATGGAATAATACAGTATTTACTCTTTAGCGTCTGGCTTCTTTCACTCAATCTAATATCTATGATGTTCTTCATAGTTGCACTTACAAGTAATTTGTTCCTTCATATTTCTGATATATATATATATGTGTATATGAGGATAGACATTTGGGTTGTTTACTGCTTTTGACTCATAAATACATCTGCTCTGAATATTTGCATCCAGGTCTTTCTGTGGCATTTATTATTATTATTATTATTATTATTATTATTATTATTAAACAAATACCTAGGAGTGGAATTGCTGGGTTATATGGAAAGTGTATGTTTAACTTTAAAGGAAACTACCAAAGTGTTTTCCAGATTGATCATAGACTTAAACATAAGAGCTAAAACTAAAAATTCTAGAAGAAAATATAGGAGAAAGTCTTCATGACCTTGGGATAGGCAAAGATTTCTTAGGCATTTCTCATGCTTTTACACAGAATGTTTTTTAAAAACCTCGCAAATTGGACTTCATCAAAATTTAAAATGTCTGCTCTTCAAAAAAAAAAAACAAAAAAAAAAACCTTTGAAATTTAAAAAGGCAAGTCACAGATTGAGAGGAAATATATTTTAAATGTATTTGGCAAGGTAGTTGCATTCAGAATATATAAGGAACTCTTACAAGTCAATAAGGAGACACACTAAAAACACAAAATATTTGAATGAACATTATATGACCAAAAAGGACATGAAAATATGCTCGATATCATTAGTCTTCAGGGAACTGCAAATTAAAACTACAGTGATGGACCTTTTCACACCCGCTAGAAGGTGTTAAAAAAAAAAAAAAAGAAAATCCCAAGGGTTAGTGAGGAGATACAGCCAGAGAGTAGTGCAAACATGTTGGAAAAGAGTTGGGTAATTTTTTGTAAAGTGAAACATGCACTTACAATATGACCCAGCATTTGCACTCTCAGATAACCACCCAAGAGAAATGAAAACCCACATAAAGTTGTACACAAATGCTATAGCAGCTTTATTTATAATAATCCAAGCTGGAAGCAATCCATATGTCCATCACCCACTCAATGGATAAACTGTGATACACCCATGCTACGGAGGAATACTATTCAGCAATAAAAAGACACAAACATCACAGACTTTATGCTGAGCGAAAAAGACAGACACAAAAGAGTGTGTGTGACATGGTTTCATTTATATAAAACTATAACAAAGGGAGATCTAATTTATAGCAACAGAAACAGATCAGTGATTTTTTGGGGCTGTGAATTGCGGGGGGTTAATTACAAAGAGGTAGAAAGGAACTTTCTGGGGTGATGCTAATGTCCTATATTTTGATTGTGTGTTTACATGGGTACATCCATTTGTCAAACTTATCGACCTGAACACTTAAAATGGATACAATCTTTTGAATGTACGTTATGCCTCAGTAATGTTGATCAAAACAAATAACCAGGCACAGACCCACTAGTGACTCTCTAAGTGGCTCTTCTCAAACTTCCCACCGTGGTTGCAGTGAGAACGTGCACTCGGTAAGCACAGGTTTGCCTCCTCTGTGGAGACTCCATTCTTCCTGCGGGAGCATGTTAGCGGTCTGCAGGGGTGCCCGTGAGTTAGCTCTCCTCTGTGCTGCAGAAAATGAAACAGAAGGTAGATTCCAGGAGACACTTGTGCTTATTAGCAGAGAAACAAAGGATCTCCTAAGAAGAGTGGTGCTCTATGGCGTGGATGTCACTTCTGATTGTCACGTTGCAGAAAATGTTCAGCTAAGTCTTCAGTTTATTAAACCTGAAAGAGCTGTTGACAGGTCTTTGTGTTTTCCTTATGTCAGCTATTAAGCATTGCATTTAATTTGCACAGACAGAGCAGGCTTTCTCATTGGCATGGCTCCTGTGGCGTGAATGCCGAGAACAGTACTGATTGTTAGTACCTGTGGATCTCGTCTTCTCTAAGGCAGTTTGAGTCTTAAACTGGGGACACCAGAGACCTGGCCTTGTGACACAACTAAATTGCAGTGATATGTCCACTCACAAAGATGTCACCACTGGACTGGTGCTTGACCCTCACCAGGGCTGGTCGTGTCTACTCTAAGCCGGGGGGATTGGACGGAGAGCTCAGCAACCTGTCCCTTCTTTGTAGCAGACTCTCAACTGTGAGCACAAGTCTTTCCGTGAGCGTGCGTGCCTTTACGTCAGGGCCAGGGGGAGCACAGCTGCGTGGACATATGGGGAAAGGGAGGACGTGTCAGGACTGCAGCACTGTCAGGAAGCTGTGTAATACTATTTGAGCAGAGAAAAGGGCAGCACAGTAGCCCACCGAATGTCCTGGGTCTCTTGGAGTCCAGAAACTTCCACCTCATGGTTAATTCTAATGACTGAAACCTTAGATGTGGCCCACAGAAGGGTCCACTCCCTGAGTTTGGAAGGGGCCCAAGACCTGAGAGCAGAGAGGACTCGGGGCCCCTGCACTCCAACTGGGGCTCACATACACTGAATGATGTCAGATGAGCGACAAGCTCTTCCGATGCGGTTCCCTGCTTACGATGTATATTAAAAACGGGTGCCAAGAACCAGTTGGCAACGATTTGCTTATCCCCCAGTTGCCCCATTTTGAAATTTCTCTGTCTTTGCTTTACTGATAAAGTGGAAATAAAACCTAAGAATCCCCCCAAGAACCCACTCACATAAGGAGTATGAATGAGCCAGGCCGACTTCACTGAAGATCTGATGAGGAGACGGAAAAAGGGGTTTCATTGCACACCGCCCAGCTGAGGGATATTCTGAAGGGACTGTACATGTTTGAGGAGTGAGTGTGTGTATGAGTGTGTGTGAGAGTGTGTGTGAGTGTGTGTGTGTGTGTTTAAAGGTCCTCCCTTCAGTCCCCAGAATCCTCCCAGAATTTCATGCTTCTCTGTCCTCAAACAAGCAAAGCAGTTCTGCCTACCCCCCAGTTTGTGTGTCCAGACTCATCTAGATACGCAGCAAACCAAACGGCTCCCCAGGACGCTCTCTCAAAAGAAGGCCTGGTGACCATGGTTTGTAGTTACATATGATTTGGTGTTTCTCTGTTTGCCCGTCCAATAGCTGATACAAATCTCCGTATTTCACCAGTTCTAAGACCACGATTTTTCTCATATTTAACATCTCTGAAATTGGAATGCTATTTGTCATAGAAGACATCTTATAGTTATAAATGACAACATTTTTCTTTCTTAGCATCTTCGATTGGATTAAATATGGCATTTCCTCCAGCTGAACACAGGGCTATTTCTCTCCAAGAGCAATTATTATTATAATCAACTTATTATGTAAAATTTTCTCTGTCTCTAAACAAAACTATCTCAAAGTTCACGGGGTTCCAAGGCCTGGTTAAGAGATGACGCAGGCAGGCGTGCCCTTCCCTGTTCCTGACTCACTCACTCTGTCTGATCGGAAAGGACAGAGAGAGACAGCAAGGAATATGGACAGGAAATCCTCTATTTAAATACATAAGGTGGGTTTGGTTCAGGAGGAAGAAGTCATCAATGGAATTGGGACTTACCTGATAACGAGGTGATTTTCAAAGTGTGGTCCAAAGACTGTGCACCAAAATCTCCGGGCGGGTTGTTATTAGGTTGGTGCAAAAGTAATTGCGGTTTAACAGGTTAAAAATAATTGCAAAAACTGCAATTGCTCTCACACCAACCTAATAAAACGTGTGACATTCTGGGCCACATTTCAGGAGGCTGCAATCACACCTCTGGAGGTGCTACCCTGGATCTGTAGTGCAGATAAGATCCCTCGGGGAATTTTATTCAAAAGTAGGTCACAACTTCTGGGGAAAGTTGGATACCCACCATCGACCAGGAACTTCGGTTCCAATTCACTGGTTTAAAACTCTCCAAGACCCTTTCGAGGTGTGCATTAGTCCTATGTTCCCCAGGGTAAACAGAGGCACAGAGAGCTTGACTAGCTGCCGAATCACCACCTAGGAAGTGGTGGAAGCTGGAGGTGATCCCTCCCTTTCTGACCCCATGGTTTTCTGAGCCTGTCTTGTGTGCATTGAATACAGGACATAATTTGCACAGCCTTTTTGGAACACAATTGGACAAAATCTGTTGACTTGAACATGCCTGTTCCCTTTACCCAGCAATTTCATTTCAAGGAGTTACAGAAACGCTCGAGCATTAGCACAAGTGTACACTCACACACCAACACATGAATACTTGCTGTAGCATTACTTGTAATAGTAAATGTACAAAGTGAATTTAAGTACAAAAGTGTAGAGAAGAACGCTGTTTATGTAGAACAAAAGAGACCTTTATGTGTTTATGGTACAAATATGAAGGCATAGAAAATATCTAAAAAGTTATCTACTGAGTTGCAAAAAGTGGCTGTCTTTTAGGAAGTGAATGGTATTTCAGGTAGATGGGGTGGGATGAAGGCGTGAAGGTCACTTTTAATGTTTATTCCTACTTGTGCATTGTGTTCATTTTTACCATGAGAATTTGGGTGTTAGGTAATATTTTAAATTTAAAAAAGCAAAATGTAAGTAAACTGCTCAGACACTCCCTGAGGTTGCGTGCAAAAGTGGCTGAAGGCTGTAGATTCTGCAGAATAGCTGATATAAAGGATCTTTGTTGTTTCTTGTTATGAATTATGTATTCTGCCTAATGGGCAGCTTGTTGTTTTGGGTTTTTTTCATCTCAAACCAGAACTGTGAAGTATGAAAATATAACTCAGCAAAATCTCCCAGCGCAACCTGTATTGGGGAAATATTCCTATTAGTGGAGATGTTGGGCTTGTTGGAAACTAGTCATATTTCATTTTACGCTTAGTTGCTCCCAAGTTTTAATAAAGAGCCCATAATATATGCTATTTACCAAGGGAATTTAAGAAATCTCATCAAAGTGTACACAAAAGAACAAAGATGAATTGCATGCAATGAATTGCTACATTCTTCTTGGCATATTAATAGAAAATGACAACTTTACTGAAAATTGCTGTCTCTTGTGTCCTTTTTCTGTTTTGAAAAACTCAAATTGACTCATAGCACAGTATTTCAATACCTGTGCCATTTGTCTTGAAGAGGTCTTTAAAGGACGCTATAATTACAGGCTTTGTGCCACAAATTATGTAATTCTCAGTGAGGGATTAGGTTCGCAGACAGAATGCTGCACTAACATGGCTTCAAGTGCAGGCTGGGCAGTTTTTCATGACACCCTGGGCAAGCAGGTGGAACAGAAGTTTTCGTTATTCTCTACCAATGACTCATCTTGCCCTCCTCAATGGATTGCCTCGTTGGTTTTATTCCTTTATCATATTGTCTAGTTGGACCAGGCCACTGTAGGGAATGGGCTATATCCACTAACAAGCTGTGTGACCTTGAATAAGCCGGCCATCCACTCTGAATCTCATTTAGGAAATGAAGGAGTGGCCCAAGGTCATCATGCATGTCTTCATTCTAGAACTGAGAATTTGTAGCTACTACCATTAAAAGGTCAGTGGGAAAGTTTTGGGTTGGTCTTAGGACTTGCCTTAACCAATAGAATTTGATGGAAGGGACATTGTGCCAGTTCTAAGCCTAACCCTGCAGAGATCTTGCATGCCTCCACTCTCTCTTTTGGAAGTCTGCTAGCTTCCGTGGGAACAAGCCCAGGCTAGCCTCCAGGAGAACGAGAGACCGTGTGGAGCAGAGATGAGCCCTCCGGCGTAACCTACATGAGTAAGCTCACGAGGTAGCAGAGCCACCCAGCTGAGCCCGTCTTGGATGGTCCGCATGCAGCACTGAGACTTAAAGGAATGGTTGTTGTTTTCAGCCACTGAGTTAGGGGTGGTTTGTTATAAGCAAAAGCGAATTGGTAGAGATGAACAGAAATGGTGTTCAGGCACTGGGTGAAGGTCACGGTCTGTGCTGTTCAGTGCGAAGACTAGCCATACCTTATGCCAATTCCTAACGTGTGTTATTAAGCCGGAAAATGTCAGACTAAAAGGAAGGCTCCCCAGAGGTCAAAAGACTGATGAGACGTGTTTTTGTTCAGACTGTGGTGAATGGTAAAACATGCTCAGATGTGTCTATGGGAGCCATCAATCGTGTGGCTTCTCTGGAGGATAGTTGGGCAACATCACTCAGTTTACGTGCACATACCAATCTTCCCAGGAATAGCTAGGCGTTTCTCCTGCAGACACACTTTGCAAGGCACGTATATAAGGATGTTCGTTGAAGCAGAAAACTGGGAACCGTGTGACTTGCAGAAGGACTCAGTGAAATAAATCACGCACTGTGAATATTTATGCAGTACAACAGCACACAGACACTAAGAGAAACATGCTGGTGTGAAATGATACATCTGTGTTGTGGGCTGCATGTCTGTGTCCGTCCCCCCACCAGAATTCATGTGTTGAACCGAGTCCCCAGTGTGATGGTATTTGAAGGTGGGACCTTGGGGAGGTGAGTAGGTCATGAGGTCGGAACCCAGATGACGGGATCAGTGCCCTTATGAGGACAGAGCTGAGAGTTTGTGCCCCTCTCTGCCCTCTACCACGTGAGGGTACGAGAACACAGAATCTCCAAACCAGGAGGTGAGCTGTCCTTACACACCAGCCCTGCGGCACCTTGCTCTTGGTCTTCCAGCCTCCATGACCAGGAGCAGTAAATTCCTGTTGTGTAAGCCCCCGGACTATGAAGTACTTGTTAGGGTCACCCAGACGGACTAAGACAACCTGTACGGTCGGTCTCTGCATGAAGAAACAAGTTGCTCCCATGTAAGTCAGCATTCATATATGCACAAGCATAGATATGAATCCCCATGGAAAGGTGGAGAAGAACCCTAGCACTGGAATCTTGGGATCCCCTTTAACAGCTAAGTCTAATTCACCTCCCAGTGCAGACGTGCACACTATGACTTTCTGTCATTCACCCTGGGCTTAGGGACCATCTCAAAAGAGCTGTTCCAGGGTCGTCTCTCGAACTTAGGAACTCCTGGCCTGGGGAAAGTGCTGAGTTGTCTTTACCTGCAGCTTGCATCTCCCCAAGAACAAGGGCCTGCAGGATGGGCCGCAGGGTGGGTCCCCGGAAGGACAGGGTAAACTTGCACCGCTGCTGCAGTCCCAGCAAAGTGGTGTGATCGGTGCAGAGCGCAGGCTCAGGCATCGGGCAGGTCATTCACTCTGACAGGTGTTTGCGCCCAGCATCCCTTCCACTGAGACCACCTTAGATTACAGCTGTAGTGATGCGGCCAGGTCCACCCACACAGGCAGCATGTCCCTCAAAGGCCAGCTGTCACTCTGTCAGCTTCCCTGCCTCGAGGGTCTCCTCCAAAGCTAGGGGCCCTCTCTCAGCCCAGAAGTGCAGGGGTGTGATGCCTGGCCTGTGAACCTTTGAGGGGACAATTCTGAGGCCTGTTTTACACGGTTCCTCAAAGTGTCCCCACGGGGCTGAGCCCAGTTGCCTGCAGCCCTAACCAGCAGTCACATGGTTTGTGTGGCTCTTCTTTCTTTCCCTGCATCACTCTCCCCGCTCCCTCTCCTGGTTACTGGCTGCACCTTGGAATCAACTGTCTGCACACAGGTCTTCACCTCAAGTTATGATCTGGGGACACATCAACACACTTATTCAGCTTTTCTGAGCTTTGATTGTTCTCGTCATTAAGGAAAAGATGAGACACACACATACATTTATACATATATGTGCGTAGACACATTACTGTGTGAAGTTAAATATCTGTCTAGCTATGGAACATTGTGGGTGTTCCACAAATAGTGACTGGTTCTCAGCCAGGAGCCACCCTTCCCTCCATCCTGACCCCAGTTTTTCCGCAATTCCAGAGTCTGTGAGTCTCTGCTGTTTATTCCTGGAGCTTTGCCTCATCTACACAGGGCGCAGTGGAACACAGAAGGCTTAGAAGACAAAACCATGTCTTAGCATTTGGAATTTACACTTGACCTTCAGCCGTCTGTCTGCTGTGCCTTGCAAGTTTCACGTATATGGAGAAGAGCGTGCTTTCCGAAAGGATGCTTGGGGAGCAGAGGCTGCGTGCCCAGATCCCCCATGTCGTCCTGACTTTTGGGGAGCAACCTGCTCCCCTCTTCAGGTAGCAGCCCTGCGTGGGCCGAGATTTGCAGAAACCAGCAGCAGGAAGTCCAATGAGAAAACACTAACAGAATAAAGGCTCCTTGTCGTCTGTGTGGAACCAGTGAGCCTGGCAGGTGGAACTGAGTCGTGTTGACCCCCTGTACTTAATTTAGGATATCTTTGTTCCTTCGGAATGGCCCGTGCTTCCCAGTCTATTCCTTTGGAGGAAAATGGTTAGATTTCTTCAGGGTAGCAGCCATTTCCTAAGTTGTCACATAGTGAGACAGTAACTTGGAGTGTGTGTGTGTGTGTGTGTGTGTGTGTGTGTGTGTGTGAGAGAGAGAGAGAGAGAGAGAGAGAGAGAGAGAGATGGAAGGAGAGACAAAAGAATGGTTCATGAGTGACTTTTCACCTCTAGACTCTTGGAAATGGTTTTTCTTGAGGGCAGGCCTTGTTAGAACAGAATGCTCTGGTGTCTTTCAAAGTGGTTTCTTCCCTCCCCACCCCTATCCCCGCCCGTATGAGGGGATTTTTCTCCAGTATTTATTGTGAGAATCTGGTCAAGTTCCTGGAGGTAAAATTCACAGAAATTTTGACTGGGTCCCCTGGAGTTTTTAACCCTCAGACTCGTCCATGCTGAGCCTCCAGCAGTTTGTCAGTTTTAATTTAGGTGTTTCTCCCGGCACTGGTTCCCAGGGACGCTTGTGATCCAGTAACCTGTGACTCTCTGTATTTGCTTGTGTGTCTCCAGTTTTGGGGGGCTTCGGTTTGCCCTGTGACCTCTCTTCTCTGACTGATCTAAGAAGAGTTATTGCTTTTTCAGTTTGTCCAGCTTTTTGCTTGTCATGGGCACACGGTGACAACTTGCAAGCTCCTTACATGCTGCACCCCAAACCAGAAGTCTAAAATTTTTAAAATATATTTATTTAGATTAAAAAGTGAGTCTGAATAAAAAGACAGCATTGTTACGTCATAGTACAGTTGATGTTCTGACAGCTTCAGTCTGCGAGTCCCTTCTGGCCCATGGTGAGTGGGGAGGGAAATGATCTCTGCGTTTATTTCCCCTCCCGGGACTATTCACCACTCCGGATGCAGTTCCCTAACCACACAGAATCCACACGCGTGCTCCACCGGCCATCTGTCCCCGAAACAGAAAGGTGTGCGCAGCGGAGCCCCTGCCCTGTCAGCGTGATTTATGAGCGCCTGCGTTTGGAGGAGTAGCTGGGCCAGGCTGTGCTGACTCAGCGCCCCGAGGGCAGCCTGGCCTCTCCGGGGAGCACGTGTCTGTGGAGGCGCTGTCCAGACCCGAACCCCACAGTGCTTTTCTTCTCACTCCTTCCCACTTCATCCCCCACGTTTCCCCTTCCTGCTCTCTGGAGGCGACACGCGCCCTTCCCAGCTCGTCCCACATGGCCTCCCTGCCTCCTCTCAGCTGGGCTGGGCAGACCAGCCTCGGGTCTCCCTGTGAGGATCCGTGAGGCCATGTGAGCGCCCTGTTCCTTAGCAGCTTCTCTTTTGGTGCCTCTTCCCACCACACCTCCTGTCACTTGGCAGGAGTCTGTCCTACAGGGTGGGAGAAAAGGGAGAGCGGGAGTCCAAAGGCAGGGATTCAAGTCCTCATTCCCTGCTGTGTGTGTGTGTGTGTGTGTGTGTGTGTGTGTGTGTGTGTGTGTGTGTCAGGCGGGGGGGGGGAGAGCTTGGGTGAGTCATTAAACATCCCTGAGTCACTTCCCCTGAGTGACCCTCTGCACTCGTAGGCTGACCTGAATCAAACGCCCTTGTCCTGCTCACACCCCGACCTCCGTTTGGGAAATACCGCATTGTACACTTTTGAAGAAGGGCGGTTCCTATGCCCACCTCTTACCATGGCAGCTGAGGGCCCCAAATCCTTTCTGCACCTTCCCTGTATCCCCGACCCCAGCCAGGGGCAGGTAGGTGATGGAAGCTCAGTCAGCCACTCCCTTCTATGACCTTGCCGATTAATAAGAGCTGGAGGAACCATCTGGAGGGTGAATCCTTGCCCGTGCTGGTAAGGAGACTAAAACAGACAGGTCCTGCTCTATGACCTTGGTTCCCACCCACCCCCAAGCCGGGCCCTCTGATCTCCCACTGACCCTGAATCCAATGTCCTTTCAGTACCTCCCTTTTTGCCTAAGAGAGTCAATCTGCTTCTGTGCTTTTGCAACCAACAGTCTGACTGGCACAGCCCCTGCCTGTAAAACAAGAACAGTAATGTCTTGTACCTAGTAGGGCTTTTGTGATGATTAAATGAGAAAGAGGCCAACACTCCTAGTGTGCTATCTGGAATAGTAAAAGTTCACAGACGCTTAGCACATGTCAAGCCTTGAGAGAAGCAATTCACCCCCTTAGTGGTGGAATCTCACAATGATCCCGTAAAGCTGTTACCATCTTGCTGAGGGGGAAACTGAGGCACAGGGGAGTTGGCTACCTTGCCAAGGCTGCCCTGTTGTGAGCTGCAGACCTGGGCTTTGTGTCCCGGTCCACCCAGTGTTAGAAGTCGGTCTCAGCGCCCCTCCTGTCTCATTTCTGTGTCCTGCCCAGCTCAGCTTTGAGGCCACCACTGTGGGTTTGGAGGGAAAATCAAAGGCACTGGCGGGGACCATGAGTCCAGGATAGCCCTCAGAGTAAGGTCCCACAGCGCCACCTCTACTAACTGTGACAGCACCACCCCTGATATGCCCAGCAGAGCTGTGCCTGCCTCATTCTCCCACCCTGAAATGTCCCCTGAACACTAGGCGTGAGCTGAGGCAAAGCTCTGCCTAGGAAGGCAGCCCACCTTCCTTTGGGGATTACAGGCTATGAGCCTCTTGCAAATGTGACTCCAGTGAGAGAGCAAAGGCCAAATGATGCACAAAGCCTGAGTCGGCTGGAGCAAGGCTCCTGCAACAGTTTTGCAGGTTGACAACCTGGGAGAGAGTCGGGGAAGAGGAAGGGGTGGATGGGGAGGGAACGGGGAGCGCGGGCTGTGAGGCTGCAGCCTGAGCTCAGAACCTCTGAGCCCCAGCTCGCTGCTGCAGCACCCCAGGGTCTGTGGAAGCCCCTCTGGGAGACTGGGGCCCTGGAAATCCTGGGACTTTCCTGCCATCCGCCCTGGTACCAGCCAGGACTTCTTCAGCTGCCAGTTTAAAACTACCTTTCAAAAAATGAATTCACAGTCCTGGCACCTGGGCAGGTGAGGGGCTGAGCTGCCGTTAGGCACACGTGGATCAAACCGTGTCATCGGGACTGTCTGTCGTCATGGCTCTGCTCCGCTGTCCTCTGCAGATTTCTTCCCACTCACCCCCGTGGTGGCAGACAGAGCCCACAGCTGCAGGCCTGCTTCTTCCAGCTTAGAGGTCACGGTGAGGGACAGCACTGCCCCACCAGTTCCCAGCACAGGCCCAGGCCTGTTCTGGCTGGTCTGACCCACTCACGAGCACACCCCCACGCCAATCACTGTGGTCCCAGGTGTGGGCCGCCCTGCCTGGCCAGGCCTGGGAAAGACCTCCCCAGACTCTCTGGACTCGCCCTGGGGCAGATGTCAGCAGACTCTGACTTTGGGGTGAGTGTCTTCCCACCACCGAAGGAAAGGGGGCTGGTCTTCCCGGTCTTACCTGTGCCCAGCTGGACTCGGCTGGAATTTGGAGACTGGGAGAAGGAGAGCAGAACACCCATCTTAGATGTTTCACAGGGGCCCAGTTTTACTCGCGAACGCTCTCTGTGTTTCCTGAAGATCAAGGCTGCCTTTTTTCTCTTTGTATCTCTCGCCCTCTCCCTCAGTGACTTGTACATAGTAGATGCTCAGGAAAACATGTTGGATTTGATGGTAGAGTATTGAGAGAAGAAAGTGAAGGAAGGCAGTCTCTGCCAATGCACTTGCAGCCCCTTCCAGGGAGAGCAGGCGGGCAGTCCCAGAGCCCTGAACTTTCTAGGATGAGACTGTGGTGGGCGGGGTGCTGGCGGGCAGCCGAAGACGATGCTGGGTGCTGGTCTGTGTCGAGGGACTGGGAGCAGAGGGGTTGTCACGTCCCCGAGGCGTGCGCTCCTCTTCTCTGGAGGCCCTGGGCCACTGAGCCGCCGGCTGCAAGTGCTAACAGGGCACAACATTACGTGACTGCGTTAGCGCCACTGTCATACCCAGAAGGCTCAGAATGAGCATCAGACGCAAGTTGATTGTGTAAAGCTGTATCTTAATCATATTAATTGAGGCTTCAGAGCAGATGGGTTTCCTTTTCAAGGTACATTTTATCACAATTCATTAGCGTCGTGTGAATGGCAGGCGGCCCAATGGCAGAGACTGGACGTAACAACAATTTGCTGATGGCTCGGCTATATTTTCTGTGCTGTTAACTGGAATACTAGCCTGGTTAGTCAGGTTTCCTCTGCTGATTGAAATATGCCTTCTCTGTATCTGCAGACATTTCTGGAGAATCACAACTTTTAGACTAACTTTACCAAGCTAATCGTTTTCCTGGCTTCTGAAGAATCTTGGTCTGGAGACATGGCTAGTCCCAGGCCCAAAATTGTACCCGCCTCTGCCTTCCTTCCTTCCTTCCCTGCTTATTCCAACATGGATTTCTAGGGGTTTGTAAATCATACACAACAGTGTAAAAATAAAGAAGGTTAATGTAAACAGACACACAAATTCACACCCTGACCCCATCACTTTGCAACTGTGAAACCTCAGACAAGTTACTTGGCCTGTCTGAGCTTCAGTTTCGTGGACTGTCATGACGTCAGAGTCCACTCCTGGTAGGTAGGGCTGCTGTGACCACTCAGTGTAAGGCGGTTGGGTGGCTGTGCCGCTGGGTGGGGAGGAAGTGCAGAGGGCGCTGGGTCAGCGCAGGCGAGTCTGCGAGGTCGGCGGTGGGACCTGGGACCTCATGGTGCGTCCTTCGTCCTCAGGGAGGGCAAGGAGCCCTCGAGGTTGTGAGCAGGACAGACGGGGCCCTCGTCTGACTTAGTATTGAAAAATGCTCTGGCTGTTGTGTGGAGAGTAGATTGTAGGCACAAGGGGAGAAGCAGGGACCAGTGAGGACGCTGTCATGAAAGGTGGCGGTGGCTTGGACTAGTGAGGTGGACCCACTGGGATTCACTTTGAAAGGGAAACCAGCAGCATTTGTGGCGAGACTGGATGGGGGCGAGGGAAAGAGAGGAGCCGCAGGCAGGTTAAGCGACGGACAGACGCACAGATGAGCACAACGGGTGCTCCCCCTGCCGGCCCCGCGTCGCCCGGAGGCCAACCTTCCTGCCCTGGAGCCTTTCTCTGGCCCTTCTGCCCCACTGTCTGCTTTGTTACGGAGAAGAATTCCACCTCAGCTTCTGATGAGTGGGGCCCAGGTCACACCAAACGTGGGAGAGGACAGGATACGGCCATGAAATCCCAAATGGACTGTGGCCATCAAACTAATATTTTGTGTTTGCATGTTATTTTGTATGTTCTTTATTTAAAGTGCTTTCATGTAGCTTACCACACTTTTCTTCCTGTGCATTAGATAAAGCATTGCATTATCCCATTGCACAGATAAGCAAACTGAAACAGAAGATAAGGGACACCCATCCAAGGGTGTACACTTAGCCATTACTCTGTGAGGCCCACTTAAGTACAGGAGTCCCCCCAACCTGCGGTTTCAGTTACCCATGAGCAACCACAGTCCAGAAACATTAAATGGAAAATGCCAGAATTAAACAATTCATAAGTTTTAAATTATGTGCCATTCTGAGTAGTGTGATGAAATCTTGTGCTGTCCAACTCCAACTGCCCAGGACCTGAATCCTTCCTTCGTCTGGCGGATCCGCGGTGTAGATACGTCCCGCTCACTGGCCACTTAGCAGCTGTCTGGGTTACTAGATGCAGTCACGGTCCTACAGTGCTTCTGTTCAGGTCACCCTTGTTTTACTTAATAAGGCCCCAAAGCACAAGAGTAGTGGTGCACATAATTCACATATGCCACAGAGAAGCCATGAAGTGCGTCCTTTACGTGAAAATGCATGTGTGTATAGGAAAAAGCACAGCACAATAGGGTTCGGTGCTCACCGCTCTTTCAAGCATCCGCAGGTGGTCTTGGAACCTGTGCCCATGGTTGAGGGGGAGGTTCTGTAACAACACAGAAGCTTTGGGTTCCTAATGAAGAAAGGTGTCAGGTAAATTCAAGATATACTAATTTTATGAAAAAATATTTATGTAAAATCTAATAATAAAGCTTAAAATGTTTAACTGTAGGAACTCTAATTCTTCCCTCCCATTTGTCTAATGGATTTGGGGACATAATTTTCCAGATAAGAAACAGAATGGGACCACTGTTCAAGCCCCTCTTGAAAAACCATATATTACACATAAGTTTGCTCAGTTAACGCCAGGAAGGACCCCCCAGTATACGTATTACGGTCCTCATCTTACTGCAGTGGTTACAGAGGTGCTTGTGGGCCTCCAACAGCTAGTACAGCAGGTCCTCAAATAGCGTCGTTTCGTTGTAACATTGATGAGAGGTGGGGACTTAACTCTTACCTCTAGCAACGAGCCGATGGTGCAACTGGTTTCGTTATACGTTCGTTTTGCTTGAAGTTGCAGAAGCTGCCAACGACATCCAGTGAGGACCCCCTGTGCTCTGCAAGATGGCAACTCTCGCCCTCAGTGGACCATCTAGGGCAGAGCTGGGCAGGGAGCCATCTGTGCCCCAGGTGATGTCCGCTCAGAAGGGCTGTCACTTCAGGGCTGTTTCTCCAGAAGCCGTCTCATGTCAGCCCTCAATATGGATGTCAGAACACATCACCCTTGGGGAGGCCGCAGCCTCTCACAATTGCACGTTTAAATGACTAGAACAGAAAAGGACAGCTCTTAGATTTATGGCCAAAGCGTCAGGTTTCGTGTTGGGCAGGACCGTGCATTAGGCAAGGGGCAGGTGGCCCCAGAGGACCCTGCAGGTAGCAGTGGGCCAGGCCTGCGGCTAGGACTCCATCCCAGCTGTCAAGTCCCTATCTTGTCATTTGTCAAGCAAACAGGCGATGTCACAGTGGGTTATGCTGGTGTCAAAGTGAACATCCCGCTGAAAACACATCTCAGGTTGAAAAAATATTCCTCCTCAAAAAATGGAGCGATTTTGAGGAATGAAGGTCTTGGAGAGGATTTGTAGGCAAGTGTGGGTGTAAATTTTCCCCCATTAACAACACAGGGACAGGCGTCCTTCACTGCTGTGTGGTGGTCACAGGATGGGGCTTCTCGAAAGATACCCCGTGACTCTCAACTGGGAGAACAGTCTGGAAATACCCCAGTGGGCGAGAGACTAGGGCAAGGACAAAATGTTTAACCCGAGATCACAAACCGGGTTCCCCTGGATCACATGTGACCCACAGATGTGTTCAGGTTTTTTTGTTTGTTTTTGGCCAGCTTAGTGTTTTAAAAAATATTTAAATTGTGATGTGAAAAGAAACTGCAAATAAAATTTCAGATTTGGGGCTTTTCTGGAAATAATAGAAGATCTGGCAATTCTGGGCCCATTTTCCAACATGGCAGTTGGCTGAGTTGAGCGGCAGCTGCCCCGTTTTAGGTGGAGATGGACTCTCCAGAAGTTGCATTCTTCACTCATTTGAATTACCTGCTCAGCCCTGTCAGCATTCAGGGTTGATTTAAGTGTGGGGTTCCAATCCTGAGTTCAGGACAGGAGTCCCCAGTGGCCCCTTCCTTTTGCAGTTTCTCCCTGACCTCAAATTCTACCCAGGCAAACCCACGAGGGGCAGCTTTGCATCTCCACAGAGAAGAACACGCCACTCCCGGAGCTTTATAAATAAGAATAAAATTTTTGAAAGGGTCCCCCCGCCCATGAGCAGAGTGCAGACTTCTCATTTCCTTCCCATCCTGTCTGGTCCTGAATGAGAAGGGACGTTGTTTCAAATTGCAAAGAGAAGCCATTTCGTGTTTATTTCTGGGCTGCAGATGTGGGAGAAGAATGCCCCCCCCCCCCCGCCAGGGCTTTCTGCCTGTTTCATCCTAATAGCAACGAAGGGTGGAATTTTAATAATATCTCCCTGGAATGGCTTTCTTCATGCATGAATTATTTCTCATTTAAAGGGTTTGGGAGATGCTTTTTTTTCTTCCTTTTTTTCTGTAGAAAATGATGACTGTTTTCATTGCTAGACACATAACTGTCAGAACTCATGAAGCTCATGGTCAGGCCTGTTTCCCACAGAGTCCCCCTCTGGCTGCCAGTTCAGCTTGTCACATCCCGGAACTCGCAGGTCTTGTCAAGGCACGGATAGGAATGTCCCAGTCCCGGTGACTAATGGCAGGTGACTGCTGTGGTTACACTGGTGGCCAAGAGTAAAGGGAGAAGAAAGCCTGTGGAGGGCCAGCTCTCGCTCTCATGTGATTCTCACAAGAACCTCTTGGCATTAGGTGTTATTATCATCGTCTCTACAGAAGAAACAGAAGCTCAGAGAAGTTAAGACCCTTTCCCAAGTCCACGCAGCCAGTAAGTGGCAGAACCGGTATTTAAATCCAGCTGAGCCGACTCCCAACATTAATGGCCATCCTGGGCTGCCTTTCCTGTGTTCTCGTGGGGGGGATTTCATCCGAGACCCTGGCTCACCTTGCGAGATGGGGGGGGTGATTTCCAAGGTGTGTGGGCTGAAGCCAGCAGTGGTGACCCTGCAGGAGCCCTGCGTTCCCTTGAAGGCATCAGCGGGTCTGAGCCCCTGAAGGACTGGCAGCGTGCCCGCCTGTACTTCATCCCGTTTGAGCCTCGTGACAGCCCTTGCAGATGGCTGTTGTTGGTCCCCACTTTGCCAAATCGATCTTCTCCATGCTGTGCATTAGATCTCCACAAGTTTCTCACCCTCTGGTTCCGTTTGTACCCTTTACCAACATTCCCCCACCCCCAGTCCCTGGTACCCACCATTCCTCTCTTTGCTTCTACAATTTGACTTTTGAGATTCCACATGTAGGTGAGATAGTACAGTCTTTATCTTTCTCTGTCGGGCTTATTTCACTGAGCATAATGCTCTGAAGGTCCATCCATGTTGTTGGAAATGGCAGTTTCCCTCTTTCTCATGGCTGAATAATACTCCATTGTGTGTGTGTGTGTACACACATAGCTCACATCTTCTTTATCTATTTATCTGTTATACTTCAAAGTTGCTAAGAGGCTGGAACTTGACTGTCCTCATCATGTTAAAAAAAGGTAATTATGTGATGTTCTGGAGGTGTTAGCTAACGCTACAGTAATAGCATTACGATACATAAATGCACCAAATTAACATGCTGCACACCCTAAACTTACACAACATGTAGGTTAACTATAGCCCAAAAAGAAGTTTTTTAAAAATGAAAAAACTGAGGCTTATAGCGTTTTTGTGACTTGCCAAGGATTGAATAGCCTAGAATAGGAATGTGAACTCAGGCCCGTGTGGCCCCCAAACCACCATCTTTTGCTTTTCTCTTTATTGAGAGCTTCTAGGGCAATAGTCCCAAAGTACAGTGCACATGACGCAGGGGGTCCGTGAATCGTTTCAGAAATTCATGGACAAACCCTTTTTTGATTTTGATGGTGTGCACTGATTGTAATCTGTGCTAGGAAAATATTTTTAAAACACACCAAAACATAGAATTTTATGACTATTATTGCTTGGGCCAAGGCCAGAATTTACTTAAGTAAAGCAAGTAAGTTTACAAAATAATTATGTAGGTGAGAGAAGAGGTGGTACTCAGAGATGGCAAGTGTTGTTACGATGGTTTGTGAATGACTCAAGCTTGGGAAACACAGAATAATGTCTGGTGACATTAAAGAACGGGGTGTCATGTACTGGGTGCCATAAAGGACAACTTGGGGTGTCTCCCAGCTCACTGTGTAATTATTCCTTCTCTGATCACTGTCCCCTCCCCGCCTCAGCTTCTGTTGTTACTGTGAGAGGAGTCGTATTCCTATAACATGGTCATGTCCACGGGCCACAGTTGGTGGTTGCCCCACGATGGCCACAGCTAGCTGGGCCGATCAGGTTCTTCCCCGTAAACACAGAGAGCAACTAAGACATGGCAGCTCTGTTGGGTCGTCCTGTTGAAAGGAGGCCATGTGACGTCAGGGGGTGTTGGTGACCACCGTTCCGTCTGCCTTGGGGACAGGAAAGCAGAGTCGGGTAAAAGAAAAGGAGGCATGCTGTGAGACAGTGGGCTCTGTTCTGTCCCCGAAGTCCAGTGAGTCCGTCAGACACTCTGTCCTTCCCATTCCCCCTCCTTTGGGCCCATGCCACCTCCAGCGAGGGTAGGTATCGCAGCCGGAAGAGTTGTAACCTGTACAAAGCTGCTCCGAGATTGGCGTGACTGCTAACCCTCCCCTTTGCCGGCTCCCTTCCTCACCTCCGTGCCCTCCCCGGGGCCGTTTTAATACCTGACGGCAGGAGAGGCAGCGGGCGCATGCTGCATCCCCGGGGTAGGCCCTTCCAGATGAGACAGGTCTGTTCCGCTTCCCAAGATGGCAAGTAGGGCCATCGGCACAGCCCCGTCTGGAGCCTGGAAATCTTGCCGTGCACCTGCCACGCCAGTCAGGAGATGCGGACGTCTCACGCCTCTGGGTGGTGAGAAGGGGTGGCCGCTGTCATAAGAGGGGGTGGGTCAGTAGCCGCTCACTTCTCAACAGCACTTCTTGGCACAGAAAACTGTTCTGCGACAGCCCGGCTTGGCTTGGGCCTTCCTCCCCTCCCTTGGGAAGGCATTCCTAGGAGGGGTGCAAGGTACACCCTCAAGGAACCTGGAGCCCAGTAGTAAAGTATTTCTACAGCACAGGCTCTCTTGTGCCTGAGAGAGTCTGTGCATAACTGCTGGGCCTGCAGCTGGTCAGCCTCACTGATCAGCCTGTCCCCAGTTCTTTTCACACAAACCCTTCATTCTGGTCCAGCTGGTCTCCCTAGGATGCCCTGTGGTTGGCACACCGGTGGAGCTCCTGTGTCACCTGGGTCACCCTCTCTGCACACTGCCCCTTCTCCACCAGGCGAGTGGATCCCTGTAGCCCGAGAGGTCCCCCTCCCTCACCACAGCTGCCTGGACCCGGAGTGGATCTGGGCCGTCTTGCAGGGACCCCAATTAGTTGCAGAGCTGGACGGGAAGACCTCATGGACTGGGGACTGGGGCGAGCGCCCGGGGAGTCCAGGCCGGACTGTGTGCAGGTGGAATAAGTGAAGGCGGTCCAAGGAAAGAGGTGGGTGTGCAGAGAGCAGCAGAGGTGAGATGCCATTTGTCGGTGATCTTGCCGGCATTCCAGCTCCTTGTTCCCATGTGTCCTGACAACCAGCCATGTTTCCTTAACTTGAATATCAGGAAACAAGCTTATAAGAAACCCACTTTGTGGTTGAGTTACAATTTATATGCAGTAAATTACCCCAATCTGGAGTGGATTTCTGTTTCTAGATACCGAATGACGCGTGGTGAGCCATTTCTCGTTCCCCATTTGTTTGTGCTGCCCCCGCGTCAGTGGCGTCCTCCTTGATGTTCTCTGCTTACTCAAGTCCTTTCTATCCTCCTTGGAGCCCCCTAAACTCCCCAGCCCAGAAAGAGCTCCCTGTACTTTGAGCCTGTCAGTTCAAGCTGCTATAACAGAAACACTACAGACTACATGGCTTAGACCACAGACATGTGTTCCTCACAGTTAGGAAGTGTGGGAAGTCCAAGGTCAAGGTGCTGCCGGTTTGGTTCCTGGTTTGCAGGATGGCTGCCTTCTTGCTGTGTCCTCACATGGCAGAGAGAAAGGTCATCTCTCCTATCTGTTCTTAGAAGGGCACGAGTCCCATTCAGGAGGGCTCCGACGTCAGGACCTGATCACCTCCCAGAAGCCACCACACTAAGGAGCAGGTTTCAATATGTGGACGTGGGGACACACTGAGTCCAGAGCAGAGCCCAAGGACTTGACTGTACAGTGAAACAGTTCAGTTAACAGTCTTGAAGTGAGTTTCCTCTCCGTGCCAAGCCTGTACTGGGCACTGGGGACACACTCTGCCCTCCAGGAACTCACAGCAGAGGAGACAGGCCTGGAACAAAGAAAATGCCCAGACATAATGCTATGTGACAAGTGCTAAAACGAGAGCATTTCCTTCTGTTGGGGGAGGTGTGGAGTCCTCAGGGAAAGATGGAAAACAAGGTGACACCGGAATCAGGCATGAATGAAACTTTGCCAGCTGCCCAGGGGGCACAGGACTGCACACGCTCAGTATCCCAGGAGAGGGATCCTGGTTGGCTGAGTGTAGGTCATCAGCCAGAACCTCGTCTGTGGGTAACGCAGGACAGACCTGGCAGAAGGAGCTTCTGGGGACCCCTACAGCTCCCATGGTGGATGGCATGTGCCTAGATTTCCATCCCAGCATGACCCACTCCAGTGGGGGAGAGGCAATGTCCCCAAAGGGACAACAGATGCTGGGTTAATGGGCAATAATGGGTGTGTCCCCCATGGGGTCCCACACTGGACTCACAACCAGATATGAATCTGGGGTGCAGTCCAAGGAGCATGGACTTCGAAGCAAGACATGGACAGTCACTTAATCTTTCCTGGACTCAGTTTCCTTAACTGTAAAGTGGAGGTCAATTGTGTCTTATTATCAGGGTTCCTGTGAGGATTAGAGAGAACCTATATAACGTGCTTTGCATGCCCTTTGGCCCACAGTAGACCTTTCTGAAATGGCAGTCTTTGCAGCATTCTTCATGATGGAGCAGTGACAGACCTGCTCCTCTCTGTCCCACAGCCACCATGGGACCTCGGCCCTCCCTCCATGGAAGTTCACTGGCTATCCAAAAAGGAGGGGCAGGCCGAGGCCCAGTCGTTGTGTGAGTTAGGTGTGAACTATAGAGCCTCAGGACACGCTGGGAAGGGCGCCCCCTGCCTGCCCCACAGGGTGGCAATTGCCAGCCCCAGAGTTTCGGAAGGAGCGGCTCAAGTTTCACCTCCACGGGACACGCTTGAGCAGGTATCTCGCAGCTGCTGCTCCCTCACCGGATGCCAGGCACACTATGTGCTATTTTAAGCTGCAGTTCCACACGCGGCGACATTCCTCCTCTTTCATTTCTAGGCTTTTCTGTTCTTTAAACAGACCTTTGTTCTTTTTAACATTTTCTGTCCCTCTCAAAGTAATGGGGAGAGTTCATGACTCCCGCCATCCTCAGAATTGCCTGGCTTTGAGATTGCATTCGGAATCCTTTAATGGTGCTTTAATGTCAGGTGCAAAATGAAGCCTTTCTCGGGTCTTTATAACATGCTTGAAAGGACAAAGTGGTCTTGTCACAGGCTGCTGCGATGGTCTCGGAGCTTTGCCACAATTCATCTTGTAACAGATGGACTTTTCATTAGGTGTGCACACTGCACCCACCTGGGAATTCACCACCATTGGTTGAGAGAGAGATTTGATTTCAGCTGCAGATAATTACTCCCTTTCTTGTCTTGACCCTTGGATCAAAGAGTATCAACAAATTCAAATTCTCCGTCTTTTCCTCTTCTGCTGGGTTGAAATGCTAGAAATAGGTTGGATGACACCAGCTTTTGTTCACACAGTGTGGCTTGGACTCAGGTACCAAGGCCAAGGTTATAGGTGTTTGGCGGTGACACAACTTGGCCTTTCTGGCATTTAGTGTCCATGAAATCACGGATGACAACAGATTCCATTTATATTGCTCTTCGTACGGCTTCAGGGGAAGGCCCCAGTGACCCCCACGTTGTGAAATCCTCCTTAAAATGCTCCCTTCCTTACCCTGATTTTCTTCCTACCACTCTGAGGCATGATGTCTGCCTTTTTACAGGTTTCTCTTGGCCTTTAAATAGGGAGGAAGCTCAGGCTTCGTCCAGTCCCTTTTCCAATTTCATTCTTTAATCTCTCCTTAAGAATTTCATCCATGTGCATGACTCCAGCGACCTCCAAAGGGCCAATGACTCATAAACTCTAGTTTGAAGAGCCTAAGCCTGTGAATCTCAAACCCATATGCCTAACGACTGCCTTCCTCACAGCTCCAAGGGGTTGTGTCAGCAGGCTCCTCAGACGTGGCTGTTAAAACCTGAATGCAGTATTTTCCCTTAGAAGCTTGTCTTCCAAGAGTTCCATCTCCATGTCTGGCAGCCCCACTACCCACCTCCCAGCAAACACTGAGGGTCTTCCTTGACATGTCTTTCTCCCAACTTCTCTTACCCACTCTGTCATTAATCGCTATGATTCTATCACTTGAATACCTCACATTGGTCCACTTGTTTGCACCCACCACCAGCACATCTTTCTGGCCTCCTGGTCTACTTTGTGTGTGGCCCCAATCTGTTTTCCATGTTGTAAGCTTTCTGAAACAAATCTAATCATGTTACCTCTGCCTAAAAACCTACAGCGTTTTCCAGTTAATTTTCAGAGAAGGACCCAAATCCTTGACGTGTCCACAAGGCCAGCCCTGGTCTGAGCCGTGGCAGCCACGCCTCCCACTTACCTGCCCTGTGCCTGTTTATGTGGCCGTGACGTCAAGGCTTTGGCATATGCTGTTTGTTCTGCGCTCCCAAGCCCTTCCCTTACTGTGACGATGTTGCCCTTGTTCACATCTCTGCTCCAGTTTTCACTCCTGTGAGGAAGGCTTTCCCGCACCTCCCTCTCATGAGGGCTCTCAGAGCCTCTCCGTCACAGCACTTACCCGCTGGATCTGTGGGGTTCTCTGAGTACTTGGCTCTGTTCCATGAGGGCAAAGACTGTATCTCTTCTTGCTCATCATTATGTGTGACTCCCAGCACAGTAACCACACACATAGTAGGTGCTCAATAAAAACTTGTAAATGGATAAGTAACTACTGGAAGTCCAGAAGACACTCATGTCTTTCAAGAATTAAAGCAGATAAGCCTCCAAGGGAGCTCAGATTCCAGACAGAAATAGAGAGGAAAGGGGACAAGTTACTCAAAGTCTGGTTTGGGGCGGGGGGACACTGAAGTCTCTGCTCTTTGTCATATGCCATGTCAGTCTGTACCCAGTGGGGTGTCTTTCATTGTGCGAGCTGGGTTTGTGGTGGGAAGGGATGTTCTCTCAGGGCAGAGGTCTGTCTGAAGGACTGCTGTGTCAGTCACTAAATGTTTAGTCCAACTGTGTCCCATCCCTGCGTTCCCGGAACTCAGGGCACTCAGTGTGGTGGGAAGACCAGGACAGGTGACCATGACATTGAGAGGATTAGGGTTTCCGGGCAGGAATTCCTGCCCGTTCTCAGGAATTTGTTTCTCTTTCCTGTTCCTGAATCCTGAGATATAAACTGTTTTCTGTTCTCCACGATGAATCGTTTCCGTAAAGTGATGGCCGATACTACCAACCACCTGGGTTCAAGGAGCCAGTTTTCCCAATTTCCCAATTGGTTTTCCCAATTTCCCTACCAACTTTTCTCAGGATTCGGGAACAGAAAAGTGAAAAAAATTCCCGAGAACGGGCGGGAAACCCTAGCAATAAATAGGAAAAGTGTCTAAGAGATACATTGTGAGTAGTATGTTTATTTCCCATTGTGGGTATTACTGGGTTCAAGGAGAGATTTTCCTGATTTCCCGACCAACTTTTCTCGGGAATGAGAAAGTGAAGAAAATTCCTGAGACCGGGTGGGAATTCCCGCCTGGAAACCTAGTGAGGATTTCAGCACAAGGCGAGAGAGCCAGGTTGAGAGTCAGCGCTTCCAGTTTCTAGATGTGGGGCCGCCGGCACAGTTCTTAACCCCTCGGAAGGCAAATTTCTTCATCTGCAAAGTGAGGGTCACGAAATCAGGGTGGTGTGGAGGATTGGCTGACATGGGGGAGCTATGCACCGTGAGCAGAGGTTCCCTGTAGTTGCAAGCGCTGAGAAGAGGGGAAGGAGGGCGTGGGGAATGGGGGGTCCTGGGCTAGGCCCTGGAATATGGGGGGCATGCAGTGGAATAGAGGAGAGAGGTGGGTTTCGGGAGCAAAAGGCAAGAGGCAGGAAGGACACTCGCCTTGGATGGGACGGGAATGGCCCTGGAGGCCCAGGGGACAGGCCACAGAGGCCTCTGTTTCACGCTGTGGTGCCCGAGTGGGTCTGTTAACAGAGGAGAAACTCTATGTTCCTTACAACACATCTCTTTATTTAAAATGAAGAAGTAAATAAGACTGGCTGCATGAAGTCTGACATCGGGTGTACGAAGTATTTTTCTAATGCAAATGGAACAGTAAATTGCTTTGGCATCTATGCTTTGGCATTGCACTTGATTTTACAAGAGAAAGAGAAGAAACTGTTTGTGTCTAGCTGTGTCATGACAACAGGCATTAACCTTTCTCAGCCTCAGTTTTCACATCTTTACAATGGAATTAAAATGCCATCTAGCAATGATAAATAGCTTCTATGTGCCGGGCAGGAAAGTGTGTTGAGTAGTGAAGATGCGCCTTTGTTGAACGCTGTGCTGTGTGCTTCACCTGAGTCTGACATCACGGCGACCGTTGAGGTAGGATTATTATTATCCTCCTCTTATCCGTGAAGCACACAGCAGTTCAGTAAATCACCCCACAGCTCAGACTCTGAGTCATGAAGCCGAGCTGTGCGAGTCGCCACCGCATAGGGTTCCGTTAGGAACATGTGCAAGAACGTATGGAAAGCACCTGCCCGACGGGAGCCCTCAGGCCAGTAGTTCTCTTATATTTGGTTGCATATAGGTCAGTAATTTATCACACACTGTTCCTCAGTCATTCCAGGCACTTTTCTTTTCATCTAATCACAGCGGTAAATAAATTTCATAAAGGAAGGAAGGGCATTACAGCTTGTGTGCCTTTTGTAGAGTTCACAGCACTGGAGTTTCTCAACAGATTTTTTTTTTAAAATGAACTGAATAAATGCTTACTAGTTGAATAAATGAAGGATTTCATCTTAAAAGCAAATGGAGAACCTGACTGATTGGCTTTCACAGCTTCTTATTTATTTTACCCACTGAATTCTAAAAGAGGACTTGAGGATTATAAAGATAGAAATTCAACAGGATAAAAGCAAACAAGTGAGAAAATTGGAGTGAAGGGAAAATAAAATAAAACCATGGGTGTTTATCTTTCTGTCATTTCTGATAGAAATTTGTCAGCAAAGGACCAAGATGAAACCCAGAAAGTCTGCCATGAACTGAAACTTATTTTTGTGGAATGAGCCTTGGACTCGGATGAGACACGGCTTGAATCTCAAAGGGAGAGGGAGGTGTGGGTTGAAAACTGGGGGAATCTGGGACTTTCTCTGGTCTGGCTCCTAAGAAAATACTACCAGGTTTTCCTTGAGACCAAGACACCCAGACCTCACTTTATACAGAGGCAGTTTTCTTAGAGTAGAGAGAATGACACCCTTCTGGCTCCCGTTACCACGTCAAACCTTCCCCATTTCTATTTTTGCCTCGTCTCCGAGCTCTATCAACATATGTCTGGAAGGGTGGAAGAGCCTACTTAATCACCCCTCTTCTCCACTGACCTTAAAACACATGAAAAGCGGGCAGAGCAGGATCCTGTGGAAACGAGGCTGGCAGAAGGTTAGCATGTTGACTGAAAGGCCGCTGCCCCTCCCGTCTAACTTGGCCTTTCCGCGTAGTCATCTCTGTAAACCAGTGGTTCTCAATCTTGGCAGCATGTTAGAATCACCCAGTGGCTTTTCAAAATTACCAATGGCCGCACGTCATCTGTGGAGTCTGATTTAACTGATCTGGGTGGGACTGGCATCATTATATTTTAAGCTCCTAAAATGATTCTAATGTCCAGCCCTTGTTGACAAACCTTTAGCGTTGCACCAGAGTCGCCTGCAGGGCTCCTTAAAACACAGGTGGCGGGACCCCACCCGAGTTTCTGATCGAGAAGGTCTGGGTGGGGCCTGAGAGTTTGCCTTTCTAACAGCCTTGCAGGTGACGCTTGGTACTGCGTGTCCTGGAACCACACTTTGAGAAGCCCTGCTCCAAACCAGCAGTTTGGACAGAGGACCTCGATGCTCACAAAAGTTCCATTATAATGTTAATGTCTCTTTATTGTTATGGAAGTAATTTTTCTTTTTTAAATTGGGGAATGTCAGGGAACAGTGTGTTTTTCCAGGACCCATCAGCTCCAAGTCAAGTCATTGTTTTCAATCTAGTTGTGGAGGGCGCAGCTCATTGGCCCATGTGGGAATCGAACCGGTGACCTTGGTGTTATGAGCACTGTGCTCCAACCACCTGAGCCAACCGGCCGCCCATTATGGAGGTAATTTTTGTGCGTCTTCATTTTTTAATTTATTGCACACACAATAGTAGAAAAAGAAAAATGGGAATGGAACGCACATAATCCCACAGCGTTTACACACATGCCGTGGTGTTGTGTAACAGCCACAGCAGCTGGCCTGTGCTGCCCGCTTCTATGTCTCAGGCACGAGCTAACACGGAGAGGCCTTCTTTCCTTCCATCCTCGTGACAACCCCACGAAGCAGCTCCTCTACCATCCCATTTTACACGAGGAGATGACAGTGGATATTTTACACACTGTAACCAGAGCATAAAGTCAGCTTCTTAGTGCAGTGGCATATTTTCATGTTGTGCATACACTCCCATCATGTTCACGTATCACAGTTCTCTTCTCACTGGACATTTGGATAATTTTCATTTTTCACAGTTACAGTTAACATAGCAGCGATCGATTTCATCCAGTGCTTGTCTTAAATTACTTTCTTAGGATAGAGCCTCAATCAGTCAAAAGGGAAAATCGCCTAGCTTTGATTGCAATGTACCAGGGCAGAAAACTTCTTTTTTTTTTAAAAACCAATTATTTTTTTTCAAAAAATTTTCCAAACCAAATCATTCTCTGGATGGGTTTAGTTAGTGATTTGCAATGATGGTGCTGTAAGGAATCATTTAGAAAGGCATCTCGTGTAGTCACGCCTCAAACCACTCTCATGAGTGTGACCTCCCCCAGCCAGTCACTTTCAGAAAATGTCCAGATTTCTGACAGCACAAGTATGTCCCTGCCCTCTTCTGTTACAATCACCCCCAAACAACAAGGGAGTAAGAACCAGAAACACAACTCCATTTTGGACAACAGCACAGGACAGGTGTAACTCAGAACCCCCACCGCATAAGCACGCAGAGTGGGGGGAAGAAAGGCCCAGGAAACCAAGGCACCAGCTACTGCCAAAGGTGAGCAGCCGGTGGCAGCTGAAGACAAGCTTATGTGACAGTCTGTGTAAGGGACAGGTAGAGACCCCAGATCTCCACTCCAGTTGCCAAGAAGCAGGAGGTGAGTCTCGAGACAAACGGAATAGACAGGTTCCTGGTATAGGACACCGGGCACAGAGGAGGGCAAGATGTGCCAGGCCAGACCCAGGGGACTGAGGCAAGGTCTGCATCTCACACAGGAGGCCTCCAGCCCCTTGGCCTTGCGGTTCCCTAACTGACTCAGCAGTGAGCCAGTATTGATGTTTCCTTAATGTTGGAAACACTTCGTAGAGATTTATGCAAAAGTTGTGATATAATCAGAAGGTTCAGTCGAAGAGAAGCAGGGTGTGAGAGAGCTTTATTTAACAGGAAATGGTATTCAGTATGGAAATATTTGGAACTATGGCGATAACTAAGGATATACAGCTAAAATTGTTCTAAATGGTTGCCTCTAGGAACCAGGGTAAGGGAGGGAGTGTTATCCTCATATGTGTGAGAAATGCTCTTTTTCCTCAAGCTTTTAAGCACAAATTGACTTTTTAACGACGTGAGTGTGTTTCTTTGAAAAATTACAATTGAGGGAAAAAGGAAAAGTTGCTTGGGCACTTACTTATCTGCTACTTAATTTACCAGTTGGATTTCCATAAATGGATTTTGTTCAAGCAGCCCACTCATGGAGACTGCAGGTCATAAGGCAGAACTGGTGATACTGGGGAGGTAATTGCTTGGTCAGTAGCCAGAGAACACGGATTCCTAAGCGAGAAGTCTGGGCCCCAGCTTGAAGAGTTAGGATCTCTACTGTGGCCCAGATGCTCAGAGAAACGCTGTACTAACCCACCCTTTGCAAGGCAGTCTACCCTGTGCTATTGGTGAGAGTCTAACTAACCATCATTCCAGCTCCGAAAGGGCCCTGCTGCCTGCTCTCTGTTGCCATAGAAACAGTGCACTTCAAGTCTCTGTTGCTTTGGTAACCCACCACCATTTCCTCACATCACTACCAACATAATGGTCTCTATTGTGGATTGAATGTTAATGGGGCAGCACTCTGCCCCGACTCACACCCAGCCGCCCTCTGCAGCTCCACATTTGAAGGCATCTCAATGACATGATAATAGATACTCAAATCAGAGGGAGAGGAGCTGTAGTGTTTGCAGTGGTGGGGTTCCTTATGATGGTGAAAGAAAGGTTTAGCCCCTAATCTTGTAAGGGGAGGACTGGTTCCTAAGAACTCAGAGAGGCAGTCATGGGAAGACCACCCGTTAGAGGACCTCGACTGTGTATCAGGGTCTGCCAACCAATAAGAGATAATGATCGTAAATAAAGCTTTCTGGGTAATGAATGTTGCTAGGCGCTTGGTTAAGTGCCTTACGCTCATTTAATCCCTATTTTACAGAAGAAGGAAAGGACCAGTGACTTAGTCAATATCACACAGATTCAGAGTTCAGACTCAAACCTCAGTCACTGCACTAAGCTGCCGCTCACCTGAGACTGGGGGAAACAAGAGCAGTGTCAGAGAGCAGAGCGTCCTTGCACTAAAAGAGCTTACTTACTCTTCAACTGGAAAAATAAATTTAAGATGGGTGGGGGTGGTGGAATGAGGAGGTACGCCTTCCAGGGCGTGAGTAAGTGTCAAATTCAGGTGTGACGCTCACCTAGAGGCTGGAATAGGCACAGGAGTTTCCACAGACTCTCTTTCCCACAGGGAAAGAGCAAAGAGAGAGATGCACGCAACACATCTGGGACAGCAAGCTGGCCAGCCCACAGCAGGTTTCTTCTGAGTCACCTCCTGCTGAGGGCGGCCTTTCCCTCCTCAGGTCAGCTACTGGAAACCTTTCCCTCCTCTCCTTCCTTGTGTCCTCAAGCTTTATGAGATTCAAATTTACTTGATACTGTCTGATTCTTTTACTTTGAAATACAAAAAAAAAAATAAAAAATGAAGTTTTATATAAAGTTGTTTGAATTTTATGGCTCTCAATTTCACAATCTAATAATTCAATTTGCTTTCCAAGTAAAACTTTCTTTAGCCACCTCAAGTCCTCATGGCGTAGAGTGGAGTATAAATCTCCAGAAGTAGAATTTTTATGGTGTCTTGATTTTTTTTTTACCAGAACTAGAACACTTAGTCTTGTCCTTGAATATGTTCTGGTTTGGCCCCGCTCTCCTCCTGTTAACACTCCAGGGCGTGGCGGTCATCGGCAGCCGGCTGGAGGGGCCACGCGCAGTTTGAATGAGGACACGGAGTCTCCAAGGGGAACTCAAGGGTGCAGCATCCAGATGTCCCCTTCTGTGGGGTCTTTTAAGCCCAAGCACTGGTTCTCAATTCGGAGCTCTCTGGTCAGCTCAAAGAACATAAAAAATACTCGACTGTTAAAGCCAAATGAATATAAACTCGTTTTTCGTTTTTGACATATATGCATATATGTTGTCAGGAAAACTTAGAGGGAATTGAAGGCAAAGGTTCATCTGAGGGCAGTACCAATTGTTGGCTAAGATGGTGGTTTGTGGTGAGACTGTCTAGATTTGAATTCAATCCAAATGCTGTCTGTCTGTCTCTCTCTTTCTCTCTCTCTCTCTCTCCCTCTCTCCCCCAATAGCTGTGTGATTGTGGGCAAGTCATTTCACTTTCTTAAGCCTCAGTTTTGTCATATGCAAAATGGGGGAAATAATAGTAAGTCATTTTTGTGCAGGTTAAATGAGACTATGCATGTAACGAATTTATGGTGGTACCTGGCACATAATGCTTAGCAGCTATTAACAGTTTTTAATTCTTGAAAAAAGGAATCTATCAGATATTTAAGGTCTTCAGAAAGAGTCCTCTCCCTTAGGGATGGGCTTCTTTCCGTCAGTCTTCGCCTGTTTCAGCACATGAATTTGGGAACACTGGAGTCCTGTCCCGCTCTGGAAGCCCACAGTTATGTCACGTAGTCCCTACCACCACCCCCCACCCGCCCCACCTTCCAGAGCATAGTAGCTGCCCTGCTCCTCCCAAGTGTGAGCCTTGAGTTGGTTTCCTCTCTCCAAGGTACTGAACTTCCCTTTATCTTTGTGTTTTTTCTTCCTTGGAAAAAGAAGGTGGTAAATATGAGTATGCTGGGATTAATGGGACAGAGTGTCTTGCGGGAACCTGAAATGGCGTTTTTGCTTTGACCTGTGGAATCCCTGTGACTAGCTACACATTGAGGTGGGTGTGGCTTGTCATTATGAGTAATTGGCCTTCGTGGACGTCAGAGAAGAAGACCTGCCGATTTTTTGTTTTTAAGCTTTGGAAACTTTGCTGCCTTTTTGACACTTCTATTGAAGTTGCACGTTTGGTCCGGGGTGAGATGAAATCATGGAAATAAAAGGTTATCCATCAGTGCCTATACTTAACCTTTCGCCATCCTGAAAGAAAAGTGTTTACTTTTCTTGATGTATCTAGATGTTCTTTCCAGACTAGACCAAACTCCCTTTAAACACTTCAAATTAAGGTTAGCTTTTATAGTTGATATTTGGAAGCAAAGAAGAGAGCTACAATTTTTATTTCTTCCTCAGTATGTTTGATCTTGTACCCGAGGGTCTGGTACTGCTGCTAGAAATTGCTGTTGATTCATGAGATGTTGGAACCGGAGTGAATCTCAGACTTTGACTTCTCCAGTCCTCTGATTTTACAGACCGAAAAACCAAGCCCTCCCCCCCCACCAAGGATAAAGTGACTTTGCTTGTCAGTGCTTACTTCCTAGTTTGGAGGTGGGACTACGTGACCTTCGAAGTTCTCTCCAAACACGGGAAGTGCAGAGCGAAGGATTTGAAGCACTTGTAGGGGTTCCGCGAGCTCACAGTGATACGGACTGTATTTTGTTCTGTAAGACAAATTGTGGTGTGTTCACAGGCGGACTGTCTCGGTTTAGACAAAACAGGCACCTTATCTGTTCTGTTATCAGGGCTGCGCTGTGGTGCAGTCTCCGTCATGCGCCTGGAAACTGACGGCTCGAAAGCAGACACACGTGCTGAGAGCGAGTGAGCCAGCCAGACAGTCGAGGGCTCGCAAGCATCAGGGCCGGCACGAAGGACAGACACTGGTACTCTCTGTTGCACCAGAGCTGCTCAGTTGTAAGTTGGAGTGACAACAGTGTAGGAAATAGCACATCTGATTTTGACGTCCCTTTGACTAATCCAGGCTTGTTGCTTGCGAGTTAGAGTAACAGGATCTTAAAATGGTTCCGGGTACATATAATGCCCTTGGCTTCAAAAACATCTGTGTGGCTTCAGAGCCCTCCCCTCCCTCGCTTCCTCTCTCCTCCCCTTCTTGCTTTCCTTCCTTCTTCCTCGGTCCCTTCTTCCATTCATCCATCCTTACCTCTTTCCTCTCTTGTTCCCTCACTCCCTGCTTTTTTATTCCCCCATTTTTTCTGCTCTTTTTTCTTTCTACACGTTATACCAGGCTTCCTTTCTTTGGTCCCCAAACTAGAATTTCCCATTTTACTGAAGGGGGCCGATACAGTCTAGGGGTTCCCAGCGTGTAGTGATCGCAAGAGGATCCATAGTCACACAGAATTAGAAATTCTAGTTACGTTTATTGTATTACTATATGAAAAATACAGTTTTAGTAATGTATCATGATCTTTTTACTGACAGTGGTACAAGATTAAAGATGTTTGGATTTCTGAGGTTTGATCAGAGAAACAGAAGAAAAAAATTACCTGGGTTTCAGTCCTGGGTCTGAGCAGCTAGTGGCGTGCCCTCCACCAGGAGGCCCGACCTCACTGTTGCAGGTTTCATGCCTTTACCTGCTAGACGGACGTGCAGGTGCATCAGGGTCTAACTTCCTGCCTGCAGTGAGCCTTGTTACTTTTCCCTGCCACCTGGTGAGCTGCGGCTTCTGAAACCTTCCTTCCGTAGCACATTGCAAGAGCGGGTGTCCATCCCAGGCACTGTGTCGTGGTTCCGGCTAGGACATCTAGGGAAGCGTCCTACCGAGTGAGGGTTTATCGAGAAATGGACCAAGATGTTCCAGAGAAAAGAGCAGAGGATGTCACAGTCTGAGAAAGGATGTTGTTGTGGCCACACTGTTTTGTTTAAGGTAGAGGGTGTGTTTGCCTGACCATCTCTACGGTGTCGTTTGTCTGGCCTTTGCTGGGGGCATGGTGGGTGGCCATGGAATGGAGTAAAACTGAGTGGTCCCTACACCCTGACAAATTTGGTGTGCTTCTAAAGTCACACATTGACAGGATGCACTTCAAGGTGGTTCCTTTTTGCCTTGGATGCCGGGAAGCTCCAAGTAACATTTGATACTTATTGTAGTCTAGGTTTCTATAATCATAGTTTCTGTTTTGTCTCCTTCAATGTTTGTTTTGTATCATTTGAGTCTCATTTTTACAGGGCTCATGGTTATGTGTCCTTTGGTGTAAACACCTCACATCTTTTGGGAAGGAGTCCGGGCTATAAATAATAAATGGTTCCCTGTGAGTTTGGCCCGGCCACGATCCAACACCAGTGCTGTCCAGCCCCCACCCACACATCGTAGCACATGTGTAAATGGCAGTTCCCGTCCTCAGCATCCCTTCCTGGCTTGCTGTGATGTTTCTGCTTGAATGACTCATCCTCTGACTGGTCCTTGGATGGATTCAGAGAACTAGGAGAATCTGTTCCTGCCATTGAAGAGCTTAAATTCTGGGCCCTGAAGTTAGACTTTCAAAGGGGACTTCCCTTAATTTATGTGCCTTCGAAGTGAGTGGTGGGGGGTGAAAATCAGGCTGTGGGGCAGGTGAGGGAAGAGAGAGGAGCTGCAGGGAGACGGAAGGTGCTGGGACAGCTCTGCTCTGACGGGTCAGACACTGGTGTTCGGCTCTGAGGACTCAGCAGCCTTTTATGAGGATGTGAAAGCGAGGAGCACAGGCCATGTGGTACCTTCAGCGAAGCTTTATGAGCAAGCCCCGTCGGAAAGCGCATCCTGGCCAGAGCGTCTTCTCTGCAGGCTCATCGTGGCCGGTGCTGAGAGTCGAGACGTGGTAGGGCAAGCGCAAGCTCCACGCCTACAGTGAGCGTGCAGAGCAGCTGCTGGCTGGTTTTGACCTTCCTGGTTCCATGAATCTGGGATGGCCGTTCATATCAGATGCCTTGAATGGGGCGGGACTTTGCCCAGGCAGCCAATGCGACTGCTCCATCTTCTGTCATAATCCTAGGAAGTGAAAGTAGTCTCGGCCGTGTCAGTCTCTCTCCCAGTCTGGCTGACAGCTGTGTTGGGAGGAAGCTGCACCCCATTCTCTGGGAAGGGCATCACTCCCTCTCCCTCCTCCTGCCCCATTGTCCATCTCAGTAAAGGTCCTAAAAGCAGCTAAACAGTTGGCCTCTGTAGATGGACATGTGGCTGGACGTGTGACAGGGATTGGGCTCTGCTCCCTAAAGGCGTGTCTTGCTCTCCTGGAGCCTCATGAAAAGCAATTTTTGTGTAACTTAGAGGGTCTCTACTCGGGGTAATGAGAGTGCGAGTGTGGAACAGACCCATCTAGACCCAAGTCTCTGCCTGCTCCCCAGCACTCACCCTGCGTACTACATGCATGGCCTCAGGTAAGGGACTTCTCTTCTTTGAGCCCAATTGCTCACCTGTAAAATGGGGACAATCATAGCCTCTACCTCACGGGGCTCTTCTCTGGCGATGGGTTATATGAAACACACATGCACGGGCTCAGCAAAGTGCCTGGCACATAGTAAGTGCTCCGGAAAGGGCAGTGGTGACTACCGGGTGTGGACACGCCCAAAGGCACTTCTCCACACGGACGCTCCAGAGAATCAGACACACGAATTTTGGCAAACCACTTTCCAGGGGCCTTGGCAAGCTTGTTCTCAGTCCTCCACGGTCTGCAGAATAGCAGCTCTGAAAGTCCACGTCCGATTTGTTCTGTCCGTGCGGCTCAGCTGAAGACATCACACGCAACCTTAAACAGATCTGGAGGAAACTGGGGAGTGAATTAAAATTGGCCGCAAAAATCAAGCCAGTAATTAAGGCTCAGCCTTTTACAGACTGTGAAGTTTAACAAGATGGCCTGAAGGTCAGGAGTGGGGCTCACGCAGCTCCACCCAGAGAGAGAGAAAAAGGAAGTATCTTGCTGCACGGCCGCTTCCGAGTTCTTTAACACAAGACGCGTGTTGGGGCATTAGAGGAATTCCAATTAAGCCCCTTTCATTTTGATTTCTCATTAGGTCCTTAGAATATCTGCAGAAAATTAAATGGAACCGAAGGCCTCCAGCAGGGAGACTTATCCGATTTAATGTTTTGAAAGAGACTTATTATCTTGTCAGGAATAATTCGCGAATCCAAAGAAGAGCAATGGAATCAGCAGAATTTGGGCTTCGGAATGACAATCGCTCTGTACAACCAAGCGCAGCATTTAAACAGCTGAAGTGGCGTTTCCGGCCCCTGGAAGCTTTGTCCGTCAACAGCTCAGCCCATCCCAGCGGTACCCTCACTCGCCATTTTTTAAAGACCACTATAAGAGACCGGGGCAATTGTGTTAAAACTAAGCCCACGTTAAGGTCCCTCACTCTTGCTTTCCTTTCTCCCCTCGGTGCCCTGTCCCAGTTGGTGTGCAGACAGGCTGCAGCCTGACGGCCTTACGAAGCGCGTGTCCTGGCTCGCTGGTGCCTTTGGCCGGCTGTGCTCTCTGCCCCTCATCGTCTCCTGGGAAGGGCGCTCACCCTAGACGCAGTTCAGTGGGTTTCAAAATGCAATTAGGCTTGTTTTTTCACACCTTCCAGCTACAGGCAGCAACTGTGTTGAGGGATCGGAAGGGCACGCTGTTTCATTAATACCCAGATCGTTCTCGTAAAGGCGGAAGGTGCGGGAATCCCCGTGGACACCATGCAGGTGCTGGGCCGGGGCCGGGACTTACGCCTCGCTCCTGAGGGACGAGGTCTCCCCAGGTATCATCAGCTCTGGAGCTGCCAGGCCCACCGGTCTCGACTTCTCTCCTGAGAATGGGCTGGATAACGGGAGGAGAGTAGGAGGCAGGTGACCACCTTGGAACTTGCCACATCGTGATTTCCCCAACTCGAGTCATTTAAAGCGTCTGTTAGTGTAGCACAGTCTCTGTTGGGTAAATGTTTGGCCAGTTCAGAGCCGTTTCTTCTTTCCTTCTCCTCTTGGCTTACTTCTGGGTTTGGGGAAGGGTTTGAGTCCTGCTGGCATAGAGGTTGTGACCCCTGGTCCGTATGTGTCCTTCTGACCTTTGGTCTCATGGCTGCACTAGTGTTTGGAACCACGGTCATGGCTGCTGGTCATTGAGGTCCGACCCGGGAAGGCCTCCTCTTTCTGACCCAGGCCCCTGCTGTACCAGAGGCCTCTCTGAACCTTTGTCTCCTTCACAAGAACACGTAGGAACTTCTGGGTCTCCTGCAGCCGTGCACGCATCTCAGAGAGCCAGGCATGCCCCCTCGGGGCGTCCCGTCTGACCCCTCGCTCTGAGATGCCACATCCTTCCTGTGCCCATGGGTGTAGCTTCCCAGGCAGGACCCAGGAGTATGCTGCCTTCCAGCTCCCAGCCCCATGGTGATCTTGGCTCTCCCTTGCCCGTCAGGACGTATACCACCCCAGCAAAGCTTCCAGCCAGTGAGCAAGATGGGGGGACACGGGTCTGACTCCTTTGCCCCACTTCTTCCCGTACCTCACTACAGTCAGAGGGATGCTTCATCCCACACTTCTCTTTGGAGGGCCCTTCCCCTTTTCCCAGGGCACTGGGTCTCATGGCTCAGACTGAATAGCAGAAGGGGAAGCATCCTCGCTTCCCTGTGGAAGAAACTCTATGATCTGAGCCTGTTGGGTGCGGTTCTTGATGTGGGAGCCCACGATGACGAAGGACAAAGGGTTACACAGGTTTAGTGTCCCCCCCAGTATCCTCACTAATTTGCAACCCAGCCTGCCTCCTAGGGAAGTGGACCCCAAAAGGAGGCTTTGTTATTGAGCAGCGGCTGTGTGCAAGAATGCTCCCTGGAGAAGCTGAGACGTGAGTCTCACTGCCCGACCAAGGCGGGGGCCTCTGACGGGAAGGAGACCCCGGCTGGCTTGGCGGGGAAGAGGTGGGTAGGGCTACCCTACAAGAGAAAGTGGAGGTCAGCTGGCTGGCTTCTGGACAGGACTCGGAGACAGAGCAGAGATGTGCAAAGGGATTTTTATGAACTTTGGCCACATGGTGTGAAATAGTCTCCCATTACCCCCGGCCACCAACTTCCTGGAAATATAACATAGTGGATTTGGACCTAATACCATGGCATTGTGGATTTGGATTGAATTCTGGAATGTGCGGCAGTGGCACCCTGCTCTGAGGGGGCACGGAGTAAGTGCCGGGCTGGGCACGGGACCCTGCATCTCTGTCTCGTCCTGCATTCTGCACCTGAAAACTCAAGAGACTGATAAGGTCTGCAAACATTCCTTACTCCCCTTACACACCCCTCTTTCTTTTCTCGGGGAATGTGTCCATACTTTTTGTTGAGCTGTTTTTATTTTTTTCACTCTTATTTCAGATAATGAGTTACTAACCAGTTTACAAATATTTACTGCGTGCCTGTTTTGTAGCCAGCAGAATTCTACGGAGCTGGGACAGAGTGACGAACACGACACACCCTGGGGCTGTCACTGCGCAGTTTTGTGAGGGAGAACAGCATTAAATAAAGATGATTAGGTGGCTTAGTGGACAATCCCGTGTGAGTCAAGTGTTGCAGGAGACCAGACGTGACAGCCCCGGAGAGTCAGGCTCCCCCAGGGGTCAGGAGAGGTGCCTCAGAGGAAGGGGATTTGCCTGAGTTGTCCTGAAGTTTGAGCAGACACGGTTTAGGGGAAAAGACGAGGAAGAACATTCCAGAAAAGGGATCAAAAAGTTCGAAAGTTTGGAGGCAAGAGAGAGCACAACTTCTTCCGGGACTGAGGGTGACCAATGTGGTGACAGCAGAGGGAGTGAGGGCGTCGGGGGTATGAAACGAGGCTGGAGACGTTGCCGGGAGCCGTGCTGATAGGGCTGGCACAGCACAGAGCTAAGTGTGTGGGCTGTAGAGCCCGAAAGTCTGGTGGCCTGGAAGTTACTTAACCTGTAAGGTTGGCTCCTCTGTAAGACCAGGATAACGTACCCAGTTCGGAGGCCTATCCCGAGGCTGAAATGAGCTGACCCACACAAGTCACGTAGCACAGGGCCCGGCACGGAGTAAGCACAGGACACGCACTGCGCACAGCCTGGTAGGCTGCGAGGAGGAATTTGATAGATTTTGAAAGCAATGGGAAACCCTCGATGAGTTTTAAGGAGGATTTCATGACCTTGCGTGTGCTTGTAAAGCATTGCTCCGGCAGCAGAAGAGGAATGGGGCAGGAGGGGAGAAGGGACGAGGGGACCAGGGGAAGACTGGCAGCTGGGGGCGGGGGGCAGCGTGGCCGGTCCAGCGTCCAGTCCGTCCTCCCGGAAACCTGCCTTCCTGTGCTGCAGAGGCTGCAGAAGACCAGCTTCCAGCTCAGGTTCTGGAGCAGATAAGATTTCACCAGTTACGTGCATCTTGGACATTAGAATGGTCTCAGCTGGCGAGATTGGTCACGACCATTGGCTTTCTCTGAGGCAGCAGTGCAGTGTCAGGCGCCAGCGCAATGGTGACAAGAGGCAGCTTCTGTGGCTTTGTGATCCCTGCACCGCATCTCACGTGGTGTCCTGAAGGCCGCAGTTCCCGAGCTGGCGCAGGCTGCGCTTCTTTCCTGACTGTGGCGGGGGCGGAGCCTCCGCCGGCTCCTGCTGTGCTGTCGGGGGATTTCCCGAGGCCTAGAGCCTTCCAGTCCTTCCAGGGTTGCGAGCTCCTGGTTTCGGAGATCGAATTTCTCTTTCTTTCTTTTTTTTTTTTTTTAAAGATTTTATTGGGGGAGGGGAACAGGACTTTATTGGGGAACAGTGTGTACTTCCAGGACTTTTTTCCAAGTCGAGTTGTTGTCCTTTCAATCTTAGTTGTGGAGGGCACAGCTCAGCTCCAGGTCCAGTTGCCGTTGCTAGTTGCAGGGGGTGCAGCCCACCATCCCTTGCGGGACTCAAGGAATTGAACTGGCAACCTTGTGGTTGAGATGACAGGCTCCAACCAACTGAGCCATCCGGGAGCTCAGGGGCAGCTCAGCTCAAGGTGCCGTGTTCAAGCTTAGTTGCAGGGGGCGGGGAGCCCAATATCCCTTGTGGGAGTCGAGGAGTTGAACTGGCAACCTTGTGGTTGAGAGCCCACTGGCCCATATGGGAATCGAACCAGCAGCTTTTGGCATTAGGAGCATGGAGCTCTAACCACCTGAGCCACCAGGCCGGCCCCTCGAATTTCTTTATATGTAAAAACGAAAGTGATTTCTACTTCCCAAAGCTAACCCCAGTTGACGTAGAGATTATTGCAATACTTCAGACAAACATCAGCTAAACTAGCAGGTATCGTGGAGGAATGTGTAGAAGGGGACCTACTTGAGAGAAATTTAAGAGACTGAATGCGTAGGACTCCATGATTGATTGGATACGTGATTGGGGAGGAATAACAACTGAGTCATAAATTATTGAGTTGAGAAATCAAATGGGTGGCTGTGCTGTTTCTTAAAACTATCAAGATTGGTGTGGAAGCAGTTTGGGGAGAAACATTTTGTATTTAATTCTGCACATGTTGCGTTTAGGGCATATTTAAAGTATCCACGTGGAGACATGGCAAAGTCTCTTGAAAATATGAGTCTAGAGTTCAGAGAAAAGGCAAGTGTTGGATATGTGGGAACCCACCTTGTAGCGATAGTGTTTACAGCCTTGAAAATGCTTGTCGTGGCTTATGACACTTGCAGAATAAAAAGCAGCTCTGAAAGGTACCATCGCTTCATGCATGTGGAAAGGAAGGGGAACCAAACAAGGGGCAGCTGGACAGGCAGGGGAGGTACAGGGAGGGAAGCAAGAAGAGAACGGAGCGCAGGACGCGGGAGAGGAATCGGGAGGCTGGGAGCTGAAAAGCGTCCGTTAGAGTTAGCAGCGTGCAGGTCAGGGGGAAGGAGCCAGATGGCAGGGGGTGGGAACGGAGTAGGAAGTGAGGGAATGGAGGAGATGCGTGGCGACAGCACCGTGGGGCAGCCTTCTCCAGCTCATCTGCCAGGAAAGCTCAAAATAGCAGTAAGAGTGGCAGGCACGTCTTTAAAGGGCTCCCTTCTGGCCATATCTCGAGTCCTCCAACATCTCAGATCTTTCCATGCGGGGAACGCTTCACAGGCTACATATGAGGGAGAAATGTAACTATGGAAAAAATTATTCAAAAACTCCAACAGCTTAATGCTGCAGTTTGGCTCGGAAAGAGAGGTGACGGGGTTTGGGGGTAGGAGCTGGAAAGGGGGTGGGATGGGGGGAAGGTTTATGGGGGAGGCCTGAGCTTGTTCCTGTCCTGATGGGAAGGAGCCAAGAAAAAAGGAAGGACTATTGATTATGTAAGGTTCCTGGGAAGACAGAACAACCCGGGCCCAGAAGGCAGGAGGAGGCTTTGGCCTTGAAAAGCAAGGGATCACCCAGTTCCGACAGGAAGAAAAGAGAGCGAACATGACAAGGGGTCTCTTAGGGCAAGTTCCCTAGACGCAGAGCTAGAGGGGGGTTTTCTGCACGTGATGTATTAAGGGAGTGTTTTGAAGAGCAATGTGAAGGGGAGTACGAGAAGCAGAATGCTGCAGGACATAAGGTGGGCAGAGACCGGCTTTCAGAAATCCAGTCTCAGCCCCATCGCTGAGGGTGCTGGCTGGTGTGTGAACCGCTCCCACTGAGCCGGCCTGTCTGGGAGGCAAGGGGGCTGGACGTCTCTATTCCTGCATCAGACAGTCATTAGCCATCCGCTGCCCTCTTGGAAGTGGGTGGGGTGCATAACCTCCCAGGCATCCCTGGGTGAGCAGCGTCTGTAATCCAGGGGTGTTCTTCCGGAGAAGGGTGCAGGTGAGCCCTCAGCAGGCACCTTCCACGGCAGCTGAAATGGGTGAACCTACAGTTCAAGAAGAAGATCTCGGTGGGGCCCCAAGAACAGATGCTGAAGTGCTAGTGGATTTGGTTTCAAGGATAAACAGTAAGTGAGGAGGCCAGGGAATCTGAGTTTCCAGAAGGTGAGAAAAGGTTGAAAATAACAGGAGTAGGAACTGGCCGGGAGAACGTAGTGGGCTTCCAGGACAGTTGGTTGCTGACCGTGAGTTTCTAGTGGTACCAATGAGCTAGCTTGTGTAATCCTCTCCAGTGGTACCCAGCCGTCCAGATGCAGCCATGGGGAAAGCAGATAGTCAGCATGGGTGCTTGAAAGGACAGAGGGGGAAGTTTAGGCACTGCTTATGGTCCCCAGGGTCGAGCTGACACAGGGAGAAGAGGAGGAGAGTAATAAAGAGGGAGAAAAAAAAGATACGAGTCAAGGGCTGGAGTTCTCCTCGAGCTTGGAGGACAGCTCTAGTAGGGTGTTGCGGAGTGAACCGGCCGACATGATAGAATTCACGGATAGAGCTCCGTGAACCTTTGATCTGATGGGGTGGGCCCCCGGGAAGGATGGCTGACTTGGGCCCAAATACAGTCCTCAGTGAATGAGGCTGGAAGTGACTGAGAAACGTGTGTGGAGAGTGTTGCCGCTAGAAGACACGTGCCTCAGAAGTGGAGAGACTGTACTCCAAGACCTCCTTTCAAGGCTTTTTGGAGCAGGACCTGGTCGCCAAGGCAACCGCCACCATCCAGCTCAGTCTTCACTGCTTCCGGCTGAAGAGGTGTCTTACACACCAGGCTCCTTCCAAAGCTCTGATTATTTGGGGTTCCAGTTTCTCCTGTCCTAGGACTTCACAAACTTCATGCTGGCTTTTTCCCCTTGAGGTGCGGCAAGCTCGGCTGTGTGTTGTATTCAGGAGGGGCAGCCATGAGGCTGTGGTCCAAGGTGGGGCTTCAGCCTCGGTGGGGCCTGTGTCCCCAGGGTCAGTCCCAAAGTAGCATCGCCAGGGCACTGTCAGGGAGAACCAGACCAGTTTTCTTCGGGGGACAATCTGATGCAGACGCTGTACCTTCAGGTGCATTGGGAGCAGACACAGCCCCCGCTTCCTGCCCACCCCGGCCAGGAGGCAGCTTGCTCGGTGCTCTTGTAGTGACTGGACTTCAGGAGCCCGCTGGCCTGACGGGCCCTTCTCTGAGTGCCTCGCTCTCCGCCTGTGCTTCCTCTCTGTGAAGCAGCCGATGGTTCTACCTCCTCCACAAGTGTTGGAAGGAATTGACACATTCCAGCTCCTGGCATCGTTGCTGACCCCTGGAAACTCCTCTCTGCACGTCAGCCATTAGTATTTCTGCAGCGGTCCACGTCCCTTCATACGTAGAAGGAGTCCTGGCTTTCGGAGTCAGTATGGATTCAAACTCCGGCTTCCCCTCTTCTTGTTGGTTATATGTTGTGGACAAATTACATCTTGGGACCTTCGTTTTTTCGCAGATAAGCTGTCAATGCCAAAGAAAAAAAAAATTGGGGAGTAACAGGATTTTGTAAGGATCGAATGAGAATGTACAGGACAGTGAGTGCTCCACGGCAGTTCACACCGTTTGGAAATGCAACAGTGTGAACACTGCTGAAAAGAACGAGTTCCCGGGACAGTCGGTACTAAATCTAAGGCCTTTGACTAAAGTAGCTCAAGGTTTTTGGACACTGAGAGTGGACAGAGTGCAAAGAGTTTGCTATTCGTATGTTTGGAGTTTAAGAGGGATGGATGTTTAGAGGGTGGCGCCTCTTACTTACGATGGGGCTGCCTTAGTGTTGGTGTCGCGCCCACAGTTGAAAGGTGTATCACAACCACGTAAGCCTTGTGGATAAATTACTGCTAATGCAGCTACACAAGGAAAAAAAGGCAATATGTATCCATTAGGGAGAAAATGAAACCAAGTTCACAAAGTCAGAGAAATCTTCCCACCTAGGGCACCAGCCACAGGAAGATTCAGTTGGCGGGTGAGTTGTAGTGTTTTTCCAATGGTTCTTTGACCCTGTTCCCCCCACCCGATGGCTGTGCTACAGGCACCAGGCTTCCAGCCCAAAGGCCCGTGGACATTTCTGATCCAAGGGGGAAATCAAATTTAATTTTATCCAAGAATATAAGGGTGGGAGACACGTGCCGCAGGACCATTTCTCTTCTGGAATACTTCGTCAACCCGGGTTGTGTCTCAAAGGCAGAAGTCGCTGTTAAAAACTGTCATATTTCAAAAATAAAACTCATGTATAGATTTACTGGCAGGAAGTCTTCCTGAAGCCTCGGGCTGTTTTATTTTTCTTCTGCCAGGATGGCTGTGTCACATCAGCCCACACCAGCTATGTGTCCAAATCACCGACACTCTTCAGTGTACTCGTCACCTCGACGTTTTATTTATCACCACCTGTGTCTCTGAGGGTCACTGACACTTGTTTTGCTCAAAGTGGCTCCCTTTTTGCTTTTTATCAGGTAATCTCCAATCCCCCATAAATAATTTGATGGGAAAAGACTGGAGATGGTGTTCACAGTGTAACAAATGCACTGTGATTTCATTTGAATTACAGCCGTGGAGCGTTTGCCTTTGCAATCAGTGATTTTTCTTCCTTCCTTGGATGACGATAATTTTTTATAATAAGTAGTGTTCAACAAACTCAATAACAGTCCCCGGTGATTTTCTATAACAGCAGCCATATGGAACTGTAATTTCAAAGTCCGTCTGATCACTTTCAGTTTTCTGCCGTTGGATTAAACGTCAAAGTCATCTTTGCACCGTCTGCAAGATTTCTTCTATCCTGAATGCACTCTGTTTGCTCTCAGCTATCCGGTGAATCGTTCTGTACGTTTCTCATAGTATCAAGTTTCTAACTTAAAAGAAGCTCTTCAACATAATTTATTTTGCTGCCTCTAGTTTTAATAATATGGTAGTGAAATTGATTCCCAAGTGTCAAGACCATACAAGTGAATCGACAGGGAGAAAGTTTGCATTTAAAAAGCTTCACACATATCCCTCAGGGTCCTGACGAATAAAAACATCTCATAATGTCCTAAAGCACCATGGTTTATTTTTTCTTCATCTTTTTCAACAGAACAGAGTTGAAAATAATATGTGTAAAGAAGTTTAGGATAAAGAGCATTGTTGAAGGTAGCAAACATTGGAAATAATTCAATATCTGCAGGGAATTGGTTAAGCAACTATATTAGCCCATTCTATGCATATGCAGTCATTAGAGAGAATGCGGTGGCCTGAAAGCATTAAAGAGGAGAGAATAATGTTTTGTTAGAAAAAAATTGTAATATACAAAAAAGAAAATACTAGATATGGCTCTTTGTGCAATAAACAACGAAGCACAGAAATACATATAGCTGAAATGCTTAGAAATGCAGGAAGAATTTGATAGGACTATAGTTGTATTGGGAGATTTTAATCCAGCGCTTTTGGAATTTGACCGATCAATTAAATAAAACATTAAAAGGGTATAAATGATATGAAAGACAGTTAACAAACTTGAAATATATATGGTATCCTACAAATTGAGAACATACCCGTATATTCCTGCCATGTGTGTGCGGTGTGTGTGTGTGTGTGTATATATATATGCACACAAATCATTTGTAAAAATTGGCCCTTTAGTTGGGTACAAAGGAACAAATAAAAGCCTTAATAAATTCTCTAGCTATAAACTTTTTAGGCCACATTTTTGAACCACAGTGCAGTAGAAAGATAAATTAATGAAATCACAATTTCCCCACCCCTAAAAAAAATCCCACTTTGAAATTTAACAACAACCACAACAACAAACTATCTTTAACATAACTTTTTGTTCGAAGAAAAAAATCACAACTGAAATTAAAACTTACTTGGGATTAAAGATATGTATAGACATATACCTCAATTTCATTGATCTTTTTAAAAAATCATCTCTTAGTTTTGCTGATTTTTTTTCTGTTGTTTTTCTGTTATCTATTTTATTTATCTCTGCCCTAATATTTATTATTTCTTCCATTCTGTAGCTTTGGGCTGAGTTTGTTCTTTTTCTAGTTCCTTTAGGTGTAAAGTTAGGTTGTTGATTTGAGATCTTTCTTCTTTCTCAATGTATCCACTTACTAGTGTAAACTTCCCTTTTAGTTCTGCCCTCACTGCATCCATAAGTTTTGGCATGTTGCATTTTTATTTTCCTTTGTCTCAAGGTATTTTCTAATTTCCCTTGTTATCTCTTCTTTGACCCATTGATTGTTTAAGAGTGTGTTGTTTAATTTACACATGTTTGGTGGATTTTCAAGTTTTCTTTCTGCTATTTCTAATTTTATTCTGTTGTGACCAGAAAAGATACTCTGTATGATGTTAATCTTGAATTCATTAAGACTTGTTTTGTGGTCTAACAGGTGGTCTATTCTGGCAAATGTTGCATGTGCACTTGAGAAGAAAGTCTATTCTGCTATTGTTTGGTGAAGTGTTCTCTATATGTCTGTTATATCCAATGGTCTGTCTTGTTGTTCAAGTCCTTTTTATTATTGATACTCAGTCTAGTTTTCTATCCATTACTGAAAGTGGGGTATTGAAATGTCTTACTATTACTGTGTTGCTCTCTGTTTCTCCCTTCAATTCTGTCACAGTTTGCTTTCTACATTTAGGAGCACTGAGGTTTATGTATAAATATTTGTAATTGTTGCATCTTCTTGGTGAGTTTTATTATTATATAATGTCCTTCCTTGTCTCTTGTAACAGTTGTTGACTTAAAGTCTATTTTGTCTGATATTGGTATAGCCAACCTTGCTCTCTCTTGGTGACTACTTGCACCAAGAGAATATCTTTTTCCATCCTTTGCCTTTCAGCCTACTGTCCTTAGACCTAAACTGAATCTCTTGTAAGCAGCATATTCAGTCATCCCTCAGTATCCACAGGGACTGTTACCAGGATGCCCACAGGCACCAAAATCCATGGATGCTTGTATAAAATGGCACAGTATTGCATATAACCTACACACATTCTCCCATCTGCTTTAAATCATCTCTAGATTATTTATAATACCTAATACAATGCAAATGCTATGTGAATAGTTGTTAAAATGTATTGTTCAAGGGTTCATGACAAGCACAGATGCAACCATCATAGGCCTAGCTCCATATTCTATGTCAACAACAATGTAACATTTTTTTCAAGTATTTTTGATCTGAGGTTGGTTGGATCCACAGATGCAGAACCTGCAAATATGGAGGGACTTCCTTTATGTTTCATTGCTTTTTTTGTACTAACATGCTTTGATTTCATTTCGTTTTCTTTTGTGTATATTCTATAGATATTTGCATTGTGGTTACCATTGCAATCACATAAAACATCTTAAAGTTATAGCATTCTATTTTAAACTGATAACTTAATTTCAGTCACATACAAAAACTCTACTGCTTTACAATTCCACCCTCTCCTCCCCCACGGTATATTGTTGGTGTCACAAAGTATATCTTTTTATGTTGTGTACCCATTAACACAGATTTATATTTTTTGCTATATACTTGTCTCTAATTCTATGCACCAAAGTTACAGTAATACAGTTTACTGTATTGGTCCATGTATTTGCCGTTACCGGAAAACCATGTGTTTTTATATAGTTTCATACTGCTGTCTGCCATCTTTTTATAATTGGAGGCCTCCCTTTAGCATTTCTGGTAGGTCAGGTCTAGTGATAATGAACTCCTTCAGTTTCTGTTTATCTGAGAAAGTCTTAATTTCTCCTTCACTTTGAAAAACAGTTTTGCCTGTTGCGGCCCAGGATTGTGGGGAGCTGAGGGCTGCGCAGGGTTAAGAAAGACAGTAGCCTTGAATAGAGTATAGGCGGGGCCAAGGGTGGTGCAGCCTCAAGGACTGGGGGAGCAGAATCGGGCATAAGCATTAGCTTTTATTAGTTAGGTGGGGGAGTAAAGGAGATAAAGCTTGTCAATCTCAAGATCTGTGAATCCCACACATCATAATAGGAAACTGATGCAAGCCAATCACCCTTGCCTGCAGGCAGCTGCACTGTAGGTCTCAGGATGTATGTACCTCCCCAAGGGACAAAACCTATATGCATATGAATAGATGGAGAGCACCTCATTGAATCACATCCCTTGCAGGTTTTGGGAAGGAATGCAGCCACAGAGGCAGAGGCTCTCCTTAGCTGGGAGTAGGTGGGGGGCAGAGCCCACCTCTATGAACCCCGTGGGTTCCCCTGTTGGTCCCCACTCGACTGTGCCTGGCTTGAGATGTACCCCCTTCCCCCACCCCACGCCCTGTGGGGAATCTTACTCGTCATTGGCTGACCAGCCATCTTTTTGGGGCCAAACAGGGAGACATAAGGTGCAAACACAAAGGTGAAGCAAAGTCCCTGAAAGGATCCGTCTCACAGACTCTCCTTTCTTTAGGGGCAGGTACGAGGGGACAGACTTGTAGGTGGCTGCGTGGCCACATTTGCCAGACACAACACCCTTGTTGACAGTCTTTTTTTTCTTCTTTCAGCACTCTGAATATATCATCTCACTGCCTTCTGGCCTATAAGTTTCTGCTGATAAACGGCTGACAATCTTACAGAGCTCCCTTGTATGCGGTGAGTCAATTTTTTCTTGTTGCTTTCAAGATTTTCTCTTTCTTGTTGACTTTTGACAGTTTAATTATAATGTGACTCATTGAATGTGTCTTTTTGGGTTTATCCTACTTGGATTTCTTTAAGTTTCTTGAATATGTATGTCTGAGTTGTGAATGGTGCTCAACAATCTCAGACTGAGCAGCAGACCTTGAATGTGCCTTTGGAAACTCTTAGATGGGTCGAATGCTCTTTTAAATTCACGAGGAATTGACTGGGTTCGGTGGTGTTACTTTAAATGGGCTTCATGGGGACACCTCGTAGTGTCTCAGACATACCCTGAGGACCGGTGAGCACTGAGTTTCTCTGGGGATCCCTGTGGGGCCACTGCCACAGTGGAGTTGTAGCCCCGGCCAGCCTGGGGTGGAGGCCTCCCAGGACACAGGTACGTTGTGCTCTTCAGCTAATATGCTGTGGAAATGAGCTGTTTGCTTGCCTGCAAACCTGCTCAGCCCAAATGCCGGGACAGTTCTTTAAAGGCAAGGATAATCTGACCAATATGAAAACAGATGGAGCCTGCCTGGTTAAATGTCACAAAGCATGGGAATTAGGGCAGTAACAAGCGTGAGGAGAAAGGCTCCCTGTCTTCCTGCCAGCAGCCCCAAAGCTGTTGGATGGGCTCAGGGAAGGGACATTAGGTGACTACAAGCCTTGGATTCTACCATGAGGGGTGAGTTTCGGGCAATGAGTCTTTAAACAATTTTGGTCTTTAGTATCTTTTTTTAAGTACAGGAATACCATTAGGAAGAATCACATTTTAAGATCCTAACAGGTAGTCTTTTGTCGGAAAGAGACAGAGAATTGCATGCACATGTGCCAGGCACTGTGCGTGTGATGAGTTCATCATCTCCTGTTGCGAATGAGAAAGAAAGATCTAGAGAAAGGGGGACCTCCTGGGAAAGCCTTGTCACAGGGAGTGGATGAGAGCAGGATAGCACACGTGTGGCTCTGAAATACACGGACGCCTAGTGGAGGGAGAGGAAGTAAAGGGCCTCTGGAGAGTACCTTCTACTGTATCCACCCGGTACCACTGGCACTTTCTGCTGGGAACGCCTTCGCCTCTCCCTTGACTCACGTGGTTGCCATGGAATCTGTCATGATCTTACCTGCTCCTCCCCTAGCCACAATGGATCGGTCAGAACTGGGCACCCGACCTGAGCTGGGCCAATGGTAGTGGCCCTGCCTTCCTGGCTGCGGCAGATTGGTCCGGGATTCGCCTTTGGTCCACTTGACTCCATAGGCCCTTTCCTAGGAATGTACGTTGGAACCACAGAGCTTGTCAATCTCATCTCTCTAGTGGTGTAGCTACTATGGAGCTGCTGGTTGCCGCACTCTCTGCCACGTACAGAAAGGTCCTCTGCAGAGGGTGGGAAGAGGTGGTGGAGCTAATGTGCTGAAAGAAGCAGGGGTGCAGGAGCTCAGTGTCCTGTGAGGCCGGGCGCCCTCTGCTCCTGGGGCCACCCCTGCTTTTCTGTGGCTGACTGCTCAGCCCTCCCGTGGATGCTCTTGAGCGTGTACATTTTCTTTACTGCTTTAGCAGTTTCCAGTGGCTTTTGATACTTAAGGCTTAAAAAAGCCCTAACAGCACAGACACTTACAATGGTCCTGAGACGACCGAAAGTAGGAGGGTGATTGCCAGGGCCTGAAGGCGGGCGAGTGAAACAGGTACAGAGTTTGGATTTGGCAAGATGAGAAGAGTTCTGGAGACTGGTTGCACATCAGTGTAAATGCACTTGACACTACTGAACCGTGCACTTAATAATGGTTGGAAAGGTGAATTCAATGGTATGTGTATTTCACCACAACTTGAAAAAGAAATGGTTCTGAGATTAAAACAAACACCTCCCCCAAATCTCTGAGTCAAGGGTCAGCCTCGCTGTGGATTCAGACTGCCAGTTATTTTCCTGATATCAGCTTTGCAACTGAACTTTAAACTCTTTTGTCCCAAGTCTTTCCCTTCCCTGCCCCTTCTAGATCCCATCACTGGTCACCTACTTGGTTTGACCTCATTCTAATAACACGGGGTCTGTTAGGCCAAGCTGTAGCAAGTAATCCAGAGCATACACTGGATCCCGCAGAGCCATGCTCATTCTGTTCCTTCCAAAGCCTTGTAGAGGGGACATGGGCTCCTTCAGCCCTCGGCCACCTCCATCAGCACAGATAGCTAACTGTCCTGAGCAGTTGCACGCGTGTGGGAGGGAGGTCGTCAGTGTGGACTTGGGTATCGTGCAGAGCCAGAGGAAGAGGCTTTGCTCACAGCTCGGTTTTAGAATCCTTCTGTGTGGCTGAAATTCGGGGTCGTGGCTTCTGGTGCACACAAACTGGTCCCCAGTCCGTGCAGCACGAGCTCCCAGCTGCGGCCTCCTGGACAAGTTGGCGGGAGGCGGATGAACAGGGAGGGAGGCAGGGCAGCTCTTCTCGCACCGCGGAGCTTTTCACCAAAGGCTCAGCCAGAGGCAAAGCAATCAGCAGAGACAGGATTTCAATAAAGAAAACTCGAGCAAGGGCCGATTTCCCTTTGCTGTGCTGAGGGGGCCCATCAAACACAAGTGCGTAGCTTTGTCCCTGTGTCCCAGAAGATTTTGTATTTGTGTGCGTAGCGTTCTTAACCACACTAGAGAAATCCCTTTCTTTCCAAAATATGCTTTAAAAATATTGAAATCTTCAAAACTCATTTAAAGGGAATTGACTTGCAGAGATGAAAATCCCCCAAAAGAGGTAAAAACAGAAGATTTTAATAAAATGTTGTGGAGAAAGTGAGTTTGACTCTTAAACGACATAGAAGAAGCCATGGGGTGGAGGTCATGGGCCTGCCTGCTGAAAGACATTTCTGTCTCTGAGCTGAATGCAGAGGGTGCTCTAAAGTGCAAAGTGTAAATTTTACAGTCCTTTGGCTTTAAACATGTGGGTATGCGTGTCCATGAGAACGCCCCATGGGCCTGTGTGTCCATGAGAAAGCCCTGATGGGTCTGGGTATCCATGAGAATGACCGAGAAGCTCGCTCCACGGCCTATGCCTCACATTTTCTGCCATATGGGCAGCCAAAAAGCAATTCGATTTTACCAAATAGCTACTAATAAAAGCAGAATTGAAAGAAACCACTGTGATGCAAATACTGTCTGCTGGGCTTGAGATAAGACGAGATTGTGAGACTGCAGCATGAGAAAAGGTAGGATGGCTCCCTTCTGAGCGTTGTGTCTGGGGTGCTAAGGAAAACCCCCAGCTCGCTCTGCTGGACCAGCTGTCCCACCATGTCAGCGCCACTGGGCACACTCTGTGCTGTGGGTGTCGAGACGAATGCTTACCCAGCCTTCCTTTTTTTTTTTTTTTTTCCTGTTTCAAAAACCTCATACATACACTGCAGTTCGCCTGTAACTACTTCTGGGAAAAGGTGATTTCACCTCTTCAAGGGGGCTAATTCCCTGGGAGAAGTTTTCTAAGGGTCAGAAAATTAATAGAAACCTATATTCTACTCTTTACAAAACCCTCGGAAATGGACCTGGACAATGTTATGAAATAGACAAGCTGTGTCTCAGTCACCTTAGCCCATAACGCCCATCGGCGCTGCCCTTCTGTGACCACCATGGTTTGCTTTTCCAGGCACCCTTTGACCTTGGGACCTTCTCCCAAATCTGTATCCATTCCTCAGATCCATCTCTTTTGTAGGAAGTTATAGGCAATAATGGTTTCATTACCAAATGATGGATGCTCCTTGGTTACTTTCAAGGGAAGAAATCTGTAATTTAGTTAGAACATACATTTTTAGACCATCTTTGCCGTCCAGTTGGTCATATTGGAGGTTGTTTAAAACATTACAGGTGTCCAGTGGTATCGACACATCAGGAGACAGTTGGTGTCATGGCACTGTTTCTGTCACTCTGATGCTAAGGTGACATACAGCTCTGTATCGCTGACCGTTACAATTGTAATCTTTTTAGAGGGTGTGAGTTTCTATGAAAAACCGTGAAGCTGTCCTTTGAAATGCCCCCTGATCTTTGGTCAGGTAGCGCGTGTGCTATGATGGTTGTTGCGTTCACTGGTTGCCAGAAGGGACTGGTGGAATCGGCTCTTGTCTGGCTTTCGAGGAGCCGGGAATATCTGGGATTGGCAGCTGACGTCGCTACATTGTTTGGTCTAACGAAAAGTTGTGGGGGAGAGCCGATGGTGAAATTTAACAACAACCAAACCCCAAGGGCTTGTTCAGGGAATCACACACCTGCTGTATTTTTTGAGGTAATTCCCCATTATTTCTTTGCACCAAGATCCTGGTCTATTTCCTTTGGTTACACAGGTGGAAAGGAGGTACCAACTTAGACTCTGTGGGGGGGGGGGGCACATGCCAGGCTTGTGTGTGTGCATTTGTTTGTGAGTCTTAAGCCTTTCGGTCAGGCTTCATGGACCATAGGAAGCACACAGAGTGCATTTTAGGTCAGTGCCATCAAGGGTGTTTTTGTGCGTGTGTATGCGCGTGTGTGCTATGCGTATGTGTGCGTGCATGCGTGCGCTCGGTGTTAGGTTGGCACGTACCAACTCAGTTTGAAGGAGAGAGTGGCGTTTTACACTTCGCCAACCCCCACTCACCTCTAGTGCATCTTACATCAAAATGTCTCTGCAGGGCGCATGGATACATTCAGGCTTTCCTTCGCAGCTTTCTTTCCCATCTGCTCATGTGCTCCTTCAGCAAATGTTACTGAACTTCTATGTGCCAGGCAGGATGCTGAGGGCTGAAGGTACGGTGGGATCAAAGTCCCTGCTTTCCAGGGGCTTTTGTGCTTGTGTGGGAAGCGAATAGACAAGATTACATCAGCGTTTGACAAGTGCTGTGAAGGTTGAAGGTACAAGGTAATTGAGGGAGCTTCTCAACACATCTGGTCAAAGAAGTCACCGAAATGGTGATCTCTGAGCTGAGACCTATTAATAAAAGGTAAGGACTGAGCCACATGGGAGTTCGTGGTGGAGAAGGGCATCTTGTGGTCTGTGGAGTTGGGACGTCTCCACGGAACAGCTATGCCTCAGGCCTCGGTCCCCTCACAGCCCCTTTGTAAAAGGACTTGACCTCAGTCAGGGCAGACTGAGTTATGCTGCGATAATGTGACTGCAAATCTCAGTGATTTATATCGACGTAGGCGTGCTGGTGTTCATGGCACATCCCCACAGCACGTTGGAGGGAGGGGCTCTGCCCCGGGGGGCTCTCATCCCAGGACCCAGGCCATGGAGCAGCCATCATCTTAATGCTGGTTCTTGTGGCTATAGGAAGGAGAGAACGTGACCAGTCACACACCAGCCCTTATAGCCTCCACCTGAAAGAGACCATACCCAGTTTATTGTCCAGAGTGTCTGTCGCACGTGCACACCTAACTGCAAGGGGATAGTGCAGTCGTATGTTGTACCAGGAGAATGAGAAAGTTCCGTGAATAGCACTAATGACTACCTCGTATGGGAGAGGTAAAAAATGCATGTTTCTCCCTTAGCTGGCACCATAAAATCAAGAACTTGAAATGTGGAAACTTGGTACTGAACTCCAAGAAGCTTGGTCATAGCCTGTCTGAGCTCTCTGAACAGAGGAGAAATCTCGCTTCTGCCTTAGTTGCTCAGGCTGCTCTAAGAAGATAGCACAAGCGGGGCGCTGAGACGGCAGTTCTGGAGGCTAAAGTCCAAGACCCTGGCCGGTAGCTGGCCGCCATCCCAGTGAGCGCTCATGGGCAGAGAGCACGTGTCTGTTCTCCTGGTGAGAGGAGTTCGTCCCACCACGAGGATAGACCCTCGTGACCTCACCTGACCCTAACTACTCCCTAGGGGCCCTCCTCCACATACCTCACAGTGGGGGTCAGGGCTTCAGCGTACATTCTGCGGGGACCTGAACGTCACAGTCCCCTCCTGCCATGTGGCCTTCAGGGCCAGCTCTAGTTCTGAAAATGCTCTCGTTCCCCCAACCTGAAGGCTGCCACTGTGGACAATAAGACCCCCAAAGATTCTGCCAGCTAAATAAAGGCGCCTTCCTGTTCATTGCCTCAGGGCCACGCGAGTCACGGGGGATATTGGTCTGGGAGCCACAGTAACCACGAGATTGTTTAGAAGTTCAGAGAAACGAGAGAGCAGAGGGGGGTGAAGTCAGTATATATGGGGCGTGGCCTGAGCCCAGAGGAAATGCTCAGTGTGTGAGAGAAAAGCCAAACCTGGCATCACAGACTGCTCAGCGACTGCCCTCCCTCATCAGCAAAACCCCTGAACCTCAGTTCCCTGAAGCACATGCTTCAAAATGCTCAGAGACCCACCAAGAAGGGCTCCTGGACTCTCATGTGCCCAGGCTGGGGCCGCAAGTGGGCTCAGGAGGTGGTGGGGACCCCAGGGCTTTGGTTTTCAATGACAGTGGGACATGCCAGGAGAAGGATGGGCAGAAAGGGAATCTGAGCAATTTGAAGCATTTCTGATGGAAAAGCCCGAGTGAAGGGAATATGAAAAGAGGTGGATGAGAGATCCAGAAAGTGAAGGTAATGAGGCAGGTGGGGGGAGAGCAGGCGTCAACAGAGTAGGGTGTCCGATCAAGTGCCCAGCTTGGCAGAGCTTCCACCGGCTGGCCACACCCTCCTTGGGGAGAGGAGCGATTGGTTCATGTCTGTGCTCATGAAGCTGGGGACAGAGAGGGAGCAGGGGCACAGGCGTTGGCTGCTGAGGGTCTGGTACGTACCAGAGAGCAGGCATTGGGGCAGCTGCGGTTTCTGCCTCTTCCATTCATCCCTCTTCCATTCACAGCACCTGGTTTCCATCTGGGGACTTGCTTTACCCTGCATAGCTCCTTCCCACCATCACATTGGGCCTAAGTTGGGCACATGACCCAGGTTTGCCCAACGAGACTATAGCGTCAATTAAATGACTGGTTTGGGTATTGGCATGTGGCCCAAACTGCGCCAGTCACACCAGGACTTGGCTGGAATGATGGGGCATAGGTCCCCTTTGTGTCCCGTGGCTACTAAGCGGGTAGGGTGTCAGTCTGAAGCTGCCAGCAGCTGTCTGTGCCACACTGGGGAGCCTGAAGCACAGGAGAGGAGTCTGGGCCGGGCTGAGGGACTGAGCCCCAGATTCAGCTGGGCTTGAAGCGAGGCGCATCCTTGGGCATCTGTATGTTGGGCCCCTAAATTCCTTCGTTCCTTAAGACTGCCTGACTTGGATTTCTGTCCCTGAAAGGGGCCCACTATGGCCCCACGTCTTCTGGCAGCAAGCTCAGCTTCTGTGCAGCTTTCACGGAGTACACTAATTTGGCTTCTTGCCGGGACTACAGCCCATCCCGGGGTCCTAATGTGCACTTTGCACCCTAGCTCTGCTGTGTGAAAGACTAAGTGAGACCTTGAGTAAGTTCCTCAAGTTCTCTGTGCTGGTTTCCTCATCTGTGCAATGGGGATAACCTGCCATTTATCTCATCAGCTTTTGGGAAAATTAAATGAGTCAATAGGTGTCTGTTGCTTCGACTGGAGCCTAGCACACAGTGAGCACTCATAAGCGCTAGCTAGCTGGTCCCGGGCGGGAAGAGATGCAGAACAGTTGCCACTGCCACGTGGTCTCTCCCCACCGAGCCTGTTCTTCCAATACCAGGCTGACACAGCTTGGCTGTCCTCCTGCACCCCCTGGCACCTACCGTGAGGGCATGCAAAGGGCAACGTGAGTGTTGGTGTCTGGGACCAGATCCCAGAGTGCAGCCAGCCGGGACCCCACGGAGGGGAGCGGAGCAGCCCAGCCTTCTTGGCAGCAGGAAAGGTGTGTGCTCTGAGGGGCACAGCAGCCTGCAGGCGGAGGCTGCCAGGCAGCGGGCAGGTTTTCTGCTGCTGGGCATTGAAACGCTTCAAATAGGACAGAGCCTCTGTCCCTTTATCCTTTGAAACTTCTCTGAGGGGTTTGGAACTGTGTTTAAAAGTTTTTGTGTGTCTAATGCCTGCATAGTAATTGAATTATACACCTCTGAGGATTCACTCTCAACTACAGTTTCCTCCTCTTCATCTTATTTTCTGAAGTCTTAAATCGTCTTTATAAAAAGAAGACAAAAGGTGACCTTGCAGGGGAGACTAAGCCAAGAAACTCTGATGTCGCCAATGCCCCACTTGCAGGGACCATTCCTGCAGTGACGGCACCGTTCCCCTTTGACATGTGGCGGGGCAGCCCTCCAACTACCCAGGATCCATCTTCAGTTCTCCCCATGTCAGAACCCACAGTCCTTTCTTCATGGACCCTCCACTCCTCTTGTTACCATGGAAACCACTGCCTGTGTCAGAGCACCTCTGAGAGGGTAAAAAGGAGGCCTGAGCTGCTGCCATAGCAACACGCATTTCCAAAGCAGCAGCCCACGCTTGGTGCCATCTTGATTCTAAAGAGGGAGGAATGATCCTCAGGGACGCCTGGTAGTTTCCCCAGGCGGGAAGTGGGAGCTCAGGTAACCAAGCCTTCTCAGTAGTCCAGGCGGCAGGGAGAGACTCAGAAAGGTCATGTCAGGGTCCTAAGATGACCCATGGGCCACGGTACTGGTGAGGTCATTTGCTGCTGTTGAAAAAGTTAAAGTATTAGTCCTGATGATTCTACTACCATTGTACGTACAGGACGAATACACAAAGCATCATGGTTAAGCGTGTCATCTCAGGAGCCAGACTCCCTGGAATCAAAGGCTGGCTTTGTCACTTAACTGGCTGTGTGACCTTGGATAACTCAATTTGTTTGGGCCTCAATTTCCTTATCTGTAAAATGATGATAATAGTCCCTACCTAACAGGTTGCTGTGAGAACCAAGTCATTGAATTTAGGAAAAGCTCTAAAGACTACCATATAATAATCCCCATATAATCAATGTTAACTGTTACGATTATCACTCATAATAAAGAGATGGTACTTACACGTGCTTAATTGCTGCCAAGCATGGCGCTAAGGACTTACTTGCAGTATGGCCTTTAGTCCTTACAGTAATTCTGTGACGGGTGCTATTGTCACATTGGACTAGTGGACAGACAGGAGCTGGGGCCTTGAGATGCTGGCCTGTCGTACTGTCTCTCCAGAGCATCCGTTCCCAGCAGGGCAGACTCACCCCTCCCCTCCCTCCACCCCCCTGCCCAAGGGGGCAAAAATTGTCTCAGGGTGTGTGTGCGCGATCTTACTCTTTGTGTGTGTAAGGCAGAGATACACGCAGTATGTAAACAGGCGTACAGCTATCTGTGCTGTTAACATTTCATGGGTGCAAGAGGGTGAAAGGCAGGTCGAGAAGTATGTCGACAGCTCTTTAGAGAAGAGATCGTGAAAACAGCGTGGAGGAATCAGATGGGGAGCTTCACTGCAGCAGATCCAGCCCCAGCCCTCGTTGCCCCCAGGTTACCCAGGCCCGAACCTCCAAATTATCCTCCCTTCACCCCACCCAGTACCAGGAGCTGGCAGGGAAAACCACACCTTCTGCAATGACCTTGGAAGAAATGAGCCCAACAACCAAGAAATTCCTTTGAACTCGTTTGAGGAGAGGCCCTGCTTAAACCCATCAAATGGTTGTGACTCTTAGCACTGACAGGGAGATCCCAGGTTGCCTTGGGAATCGTGTCCCATTCCCCTCCTTGTCCCATGAAAGGACAGCCCAGTCCTGCCTCAGTCTCTCCAGGAAGCTGCTAGGATGGGTATCGGCCCTGGCTAGCACTCCGATGTCTGGGGAAAGGCTGACAGGGCTCAATCCTCCTGGAAACACTTCCCCAAGGACTGGAAGCTTTTCCATCTGTCGCCTAAGCAGCTAACCTCTGGGCATTGAGTTTCTAATTGGCAGAAATGGTACCCCGAGGGCTGGCAGGAAGCCATAGCCACAGGGCAGCGAGCTGGGAGGTTCCCTGGGAAGCTGCACGGATGGTCCCAGAACACCTAAGCACCCCACACCCACCTCTAGGTATGTGAACAAAACCACTTAGCAAAAGTAACTGTCAACCCAGAACTTTCTTACATGCAACATTTTATGGTTTGCCAAACAATTTCACATCTGTCAGAACCAGGAGACATCCTTTCCGTTAATATCATTATAATTAGGAAACGTAAAAAATAAAGAGGACAGGACCTCAACTCAAAACATCCAGCATTTTCCCAGAGGGACCCCTTCGACCACAGACCTTCATACTGTTCTGGCTGCAACTAAACTTAGGAGAGACCCTTTACCTTGTAAACAGGTAGACACACGTATGGGTCAGACTAACATCAAAAGTATCATGAACTAGCGCTTGTCCTCCATATGGACGATGCTCTGTGAGATGTCCGGTCGGAGCCCGTGTCGTCTGCTTTTAAGGGGGCGGGATGTGCTGCAGGGTCTTCATGGGTCACGAGCCAAGACCTGAAGAATACCGTCGCGGCCATGTGGCCAGGCTGCCCTCCATGTGACCTTGGCTGATGATTTCTCAGGAGCTGACTGAGGCTGTGGAGTAGGGGGTGCTGCCCAAACACCGGCACCCTTCTCATCCCGCCACATCGGGAGTAGGTGAACTCAGGGTGTCCCATTGCTGGTGACTCCACCCTTCGTCACTTGGTTATAGTGCTGTCACTTGCGTGTCAACTGTAAAGTGATGCTTTTCCCTCCGCGTACTTTGTGCGTCAGCAGCGAGTCACAGAATCCAGCCCACACACGGGTGGGGGGGGGATAAGCTCCCCTCCCGGAAGAAGGGGTATCAAGGGACTTGTAGATGTCTGTTAAAGCCACCCCCATGTTAGTAAATATTTGAAGGGAGATGCTTTGAGGCTGTGCAAATATCCTGTCCCCCCTGAACTTCCCTCACTAATCTTAGCATTCATCTGTGCACCTTGCCTGCAGCAGTGCATATCGGGATGCTCTCACGGTGATTTTCTCCTTCCTTCCCCACTTATTGATCAGAATTCTTCTGTGAGGAAGAGTTAGGCTTTCCCCTCCATTTATTTATTGATTGATTCAGTCATTTATTTATGTCAGTATGGGCTCATGAATATGTATTTTCCGCTTTGGGTTACATTCCAACACGATTATTATTTATTTTATTGCTGAAAATGTTTCAATTTGGCCATTGGGAACGCTTTCAGGTTGGTTTCTGTGACTTTTTCATGTGTCCCCATCCGTTTGAGGTTTCGTTTTAGCTTGGTTTTGCTCTGTTTTGTTTCACTTTTTTAGCACAGACTATAGATTTTTAAAGCATCAATTAGACATGTTTCTCTGCAACTCCAGGCCCTCTGGCAGTTTCCCACTGAACTTAGAATAAATCCCTGAGTTCCTCCCCAGCACACTGGCCCCTGCGTGGTCTGTGCCATTATACCTCCGACCTCCCTTCTCCCGCTGTAATCGAACACGGTGAGAGTTCGTACCCACCCATAGGCAGCAAGTCAGTGAGACCTGACACCGGGTGTGCAGTGAAGAAACATAAGCTGTTTGTTTGCGGTAGTGCCACCCAGAAGGATGGAGAGCTGGTGCTCAAAGTCCGAACTCGCCAGTTGATTTTAATCAAGGTTTTTGGTTTTGTTTTTGGTTTTGTTTTTTTGATAATTCTTTTTTTTTAATTAAAGTTTATTGGGGTGACAATTGTTAGTAAAGTCAAAGTTACATAGATTTCAGGTGTGCAATTCTGTATTACATCATCTATACATCCCATTGTGTGTTCACCTCCCAGAGTAGTTCTCCTTCCATCACCATGTATTTGATAATCAAGGGTTTTTAAAGACAAAGATGGAGGGTTAGGGGTGAGGGGTCGAGGCCGAAGCTGGTTGGTTAGTTCTGGTGTAAGCTTCAGTGGTTTTCCTTAGTCTGATTAACTCAGTTCCTGGTGTCATCTTGTCGGGTGCCTTCGTCCCATGGTTGGGTAACTTAACCAGGCTGAAGAACCAAGATTCTGCCCAACATCTCATAATTGTGCATTAGTGATGCTTTCTTTAAGCAAAAGGCAGACACTGAACATCGTGTGACCACTGTTGCTGTGTGAGCTGTCGTTGTTTGACGCTCAACTAGCTACACTTTCCTGTTCTCTCAAGCAAGGTGTGCTGTTCAACATCTTTCCTGGAACTTGCTTTACAGGCCTCCAGGACACGACTAAGATACTTTCTTAATCTTTGACCATAAGCTCCATGACAACCAAAGCAATTGAAACATTTAAAGCTCACACCTGTATCTCTAGACTCCATGCTTTAACACCTAAACATGTTTACGTCAACTGCCAGTTTCCCCACTCTGTCTCCTATTGACCTCGGCTCCCTCTGGCTTTCTTCCTGTTCCCATAACACACCTCGTCTGTTCTCTGCAAGTGCTTTGCTTGTGTGTCCCTCTGCCTGGAGCACGCTTGCCCAGATGTCACCTTGGATGCCTCCTTGTCCTTCAAGCCAAAACTCAAAGGGCCAGGAACTGACCCTTTGTGAAGTAGCGGGAACACTGAGAGGGGCAAATGAAGACAGTTTAACGAAGGTGCATTTCCAGAGGGGCTTATGGGAACACTTTCTACTAGAGGCCTGTTCCCCAAGGGGATCATGAGCTTTGGGAGCACAGGAGGGGGACGCTTCTTTCTGCCTCACAGGTAGCGAGGGTATGCAATTCACAAAAGACTGAGAGTTGCCCACGACTCACTCACTCACTCACGTTTGCTGAATGAAAGTGATTCGGGAGGTTCAACCCTGATGGGGGCTCCAGCCATGAAACCGGGTGAGGCCTGATGTGTGAAACAGGAAGCAAAGTTGAGACCAGATTGGACAACAAGTGGCATGACCTTCCTATGAAGAGCTCTTGCGAGGGCTCTCGGAGAACACAGGACTGTGACAGAAGCAGCGCAGGACACTGGTGACTTGTTCTGCTCAGCCAGGCAGGTTGCTATGTGCCAGTTTTCTTGACAGGAAGATGCTGGGATCTGCTGGCTCTGCACATTTCCACCTGACAGAGCGGATGCACATGTAACCTCTTCTGCTGCAGGAGGCTGTAAGAGGAAGAGGTACCCACCTGGCCCCGCAGCAGAGCTTCTGCCAGACACGGCCAGGAGCGCTTTCGAGTCGGTCTTTCATAAATCCCCCCGATGCCTCTGCTTTACTGACGAGGAAAGGAAGGAAGTTCCAGGAGGTGCAGTGACTTTGCCAAAGTCGCAGACAGTAGTGGCCGAGCCAGCATCAGAGCGCAGCGCGCTGGACTCTGCCCAGTGCTCCGCCAGCAGTGTCACACCGCCCCCACCCCCAAAGTGGGAGAGGGAAGGAGGGAGAAAGGGGAAGGAGACAGAGTTTGGGGTCTGTGTTTATCGCTTTGTTCATGTAGCTCTTTGAGGATAGACTTTTGCTAGCAGTATAGGCAGGCGCTCTCTCGTTCAAGGCACAGCTGTGTGACAGAAGCCCAGCTGTAGAGTTCCAGAATCAGCACCCATAGCTGCCCCTCTCTCTGTCCAACCAGTGGCTTTGAGTCCCCAAGGGCAGTGTTTCCCAGTTCCCAGTGCCCCTCTTCCCTCTGTAAGATGGGGGGCTGAGCTGCTGTGATCTGGCACATACACGTCCATCACCAGCCGCTCGCTGCTTAGCCATGGGCAGGGGGAGCACGCGTGTCGGTCAGCTGTGGCTGTGTCACTGAATGCCCCCTATGGCTGCTCACTCCCATGTGTGGAGATCTCTGGGGCACTTTGCTTTAAGACCTGAGTTCAGGGTCCAGACTGGAGGGACAGTGCCACCCACGCCATGTTCTTCTCATGTCAGTGGCAGAAACACAAGTGGGTAATACTGACCACTCAGACATACCTCAAGCCTCTGCTTGGGGTCCCACCTACTAACATCTCATTGGCCAAAGCAAGTCACATGGCCCTGCTCAATGTCAAGGGGCAGGGAAGTTCATTCCTCCATGGAGAGCGGATCAGTGGGTGGGAGGAAATCTTTTTTAAGACTAAGCTCATCTAGCGTGTCCCTTCTTCTTCAAGGAGTATTTGGTCAATGGATAGAAACACACGTCATGTGTAAAGGATAACGCTGGGTCTGTTCTTGATTTGTGAAATAATGCTACAACAGGTTTCTGTTACATTGAGTTCATGATTTCCTTGATTTGAGTATTCCACGGGTCAAATCCCATGTCTGCAGCTGGACAGCTCTATCTGATTTGATGCAGCCGGCCAGTGTGTAAATCCCATTCCACATTACCATGGTGGTGACACTTCCACAGTAGTAATATAGGAACCTACCCCAGCACTGGGAGTGCATACCATCCACCAGCTGTACTTGTCTCCCGACATAAGTGATGAATGACGAAGGCTCTCCTTGTAAATCTACTCACTTTCCCACAGCCGTCCCAGAGTTTGGAGCTTGCTGCTTTTCTAACAGCGCTGCCTGAAGGTTTGCTGAGTTTAATGGCAGGTGAGTTGGGCGTGTTCATTAGCCAAGTAATCATAAATATTTAGGCAACAGCGATGCACAGGGCACTGTGGCAGCCACATGAAGACAGACTGAGTGGTGACAGTCCCTGCTTTCACGGAACTTAGAGTCTGGTGGAAAGGGGAGACACTTACCATGTCCACACAGACCTACCATGCCAGGACTACTGTGTATGCCTCAAGTCAAACTGAAAACAGCACCTTCAGTTCCACAGCTGAGGCTATGCATGAGGCTATGTTTTTGAACATAGTTCTCACACCTAAGAGCTCAGAAGCAAATTTGAAATTTTGAAAAAAATTCAGTTTTCTGAAACAATGGCTTTAAATCTCTGCTCAGCAATGTGTAGGCTTCTGTGCCATTCCTTTCAGCTGAATTTTTCATCTAGTAGAGTATTTTCACCAATATGTGGGAGAAGACTCATTTTGTTTGATAAAAGAAAACTAGAAGCCCTAGATGGTAGACATTCATCTTGCGTTCAGTGTATGTTTCATTATGAATTTCCATTGCATCTGACACTCTTGCATTAACAAATCTTTAGATACATCATTTTGGAGTTAAGACAATAGCTTGCCTGCAAATTTCACAAAAAGTTCGGTAATGCTGGAGATCCATCAAACAGATGTAATTTGCTGCTGCTGTGATCATTTTCAGTAAAATGATCCAATTATTCTCCATATAGCTTGTTATTAGTTTCCTCCCTTGAAAAGGGAAAATAGTGTCATGTTATTAGTGAATGGCTCAAGTTTGCTTTGTGCACCTCAAAGCCTTATTTTGACAGTGAATTCTTAAAGACACCAGAAACCTAGGCATTTGGTGAAATCTCCTGATTTGAAAACATGTATGTCTATTGGTTTATAAGCTACTAACGGGGACCCCAGTTGGAGAGAGGATTCAAGAAGCAGAGGTGGCACCAGTGGACACAGGTCACTTGGACACAGAGTGAAATTAGTGGTGTGATGTATCCCCAAAGTACTAGAGAAGCAAGAAGATGGGGGAGAGCCCTCAAGCGTGGGTTTCAGCAGGGGGTCCTCTCTTAGAGACATCTGTAAGCCCCAGGCACTCTTTCCTTTGAAGACCCCACGCCAAGACATGGCAATCTTGTTAAAATGCATCCAGTTCTCGTATTAAATATAATGTTGTGTTGTCAAAAATTGTTTTAAAAATATTATTTTGATTTTTCAGTTTTCCTATTTTGGAGCTCATTGTTTCTTTCCCCTTCACGGCAGGTCTCAAACTTTGTTATAGGCTCATGAAAACCGTGTAGGGCCTGATGGATAAAACACCGCTGGGGTCAGGAGCAGTGTCGTAGGTCTTGACAGAGAAGGGTGTTTCCACCAGCAGAGAGGGGCTAAAGAACTTTCCAGAAAGAAGCAGTGGGAGAATGTTCAGGAACATTCTGGGAAGGATAAAGTATTCAGCCCTTGCCAGGTGAGAGAGAGGTCTAGAAAGATAGATAGGAAACAGATTCTGGAGACCAGATGTGGAGTTTAGACTCTGTTCGCCACTGATGGTTTCTTAGGGAAATGTCACCTGTCCCCAGTACTGTAGCTGGGCCTGGCCTGGAAAAGCTTCAGGAGGTGAATCTAAAACTTGACTTTGAGGAATGAACCTCAGAGCAGAGCTTGGTATAGAACCCACTTGCCATCTGCACTGACTCTACTCCCTGTTTTTCTTAGTTCCTTCTTGTCACATTGTTTTCAAGGCTCCTCACTTCCTTTCCCGGCCGCCATGTTCCCAGCAGCGTGCTCTGCTCCCCGTCCCTGGGGTCCAGCACCCTGGGGGTGGCCCTGCTCTGTCTGTCCTTCTGAGTCAGCGTTTCATTCATTCCTAAATTTGCTTCTCCCAGACACATTTTCAAATAATTCACACTATATCTTCTCTTTCTACCACAGAAAGAACTTGTTTGTCAGAACTTTCATGCTGAAAGGGACATTAGAAGCCAGTCACTCTTCATTCCCTCAAGTTTATAGTAAAGGAAACGGGCTTAGACAGGGAAAGTGACTTGACTAAGGTCACCAGAGTTGGGGCAAGAATCTGTGTCATCTGGATCAGATGAGTTTGCTTCTCTGCCCTGGCCACCTCCTGTGGGTTTAACCTGGGGATTAAACTGACGACTACCTGTGGGATGGTCTCCCCACGATTCTCCAAGTCAATCTCTAATTGGCTTTCTTTTTTTCAACCATTTCAAATAAGACTGAATGAAATAAATGTTGGGACTGATAAGCCACCCATTTCTGATCCTCCAAGAGGAAATGTCTGACCTGGAAATAACCGTTTTTTGTTTTTAGTCTGCTGTCCATCCGTGGTAAATAGTGATGTCAGACATAGCCATGAACTTCCTCAGGCTACCAACCTGCCTCCCCACCGTTTTAACAGAGAGGGCTTCCCAGGCATCATGAACTTTGCACGAAATCCTCATTTGTCTTTAAAGGAGATTTCGTGCTGAAACTTTCTACGACAGTCTGTTAAAGTCAGTCTAACTCCTGGAGCTATGCTGAGTGTGGAGGCAGTGGAGTTGAGCAAAATGGCCGTAAAATCCCCCTAAATGGACCTGGCTCACTCACTCCTCTGGCAGTGTCTTCAAATGGCTATCACATCCCTTCTTGAAGATCTCCAAGAAAGGACACACTATGTGCCGACTCTGGAGCCTCAGCCTGAGGTTTTAGCATGAGCTGTCACAAAGCTGATTCTCCTATCAAAACTGCAACCCCGCCCATATTCATTTAATCTCGTCCTTTCTTAGTTCAGTCTGCAAACCATGGCAATTACTGCTCAACTTTGTTCTTCTTCATATTCTTGCAAATGACATTGTTTCTGTTGAGATGGGCACCAGGGGCTCGCAGTGGGGAAGGGCAGCTTGCAGGGAGGGTTTCATGGAGGCACGACCCCAGACTCAGCCTGGGCTACATCTCAGATACGCTCTATTGGAGAGGTTGGAAGCTCACGTCTCTGCTTCGTCTTCATTTCTTCAGGAAGCCAGCGAACCTACTGCATGGCAAAATGTGACTCCTTCCCTGGTTTGAATCTGTGCTTATAGCTCCTAATTAAATAATCACTTTGACTCTGCTGCTCTCAGCCCGAACAGCATTTCCATTATTTCCTGTACTGAAGTCAGAAATACAGGCCTGTCATTTCCTGGATTTTCTCATAAATGCAAGCACTAAATTATACCTACACTCACCCATTAGTAGCTTCTCTTTGTAGTGGGTGTTTAAATGTCTTATAATTACTCTGATCTCTTCAACTTTCCATCCCTCGCAGAATATTATTGAATTCCACCTTGTTCCAGAGTTCCTGTCTAGTTTGTCTTCTAATTTCTTGATATAACAACCATTTGGTTTTATGAAGTTCTTTTTTGCTTCTCTTTGGGAAAGGAAAAGAGAAACATCTTTCTGACGCAGTTATCATTCCTCTTTGAAGGGTGAGAACCTGATGGAAGCAGAATCACCTTGCAGGTTTTAAATTTTTATTTGCGCAGAAGTGCAGACAGTTTGGGTCCCTCCCTTTGGGGTATTTAATAATGTTTTGCCACTTGATCGCTCTTTGATGACAACACTTAGGTTCTGGGTGCTTTATATGTCTTGACTCTTTAATCCTCCCAACAGCCCTATGTTCCCATTTTACAGATGAGGAAACTGAGGCAAAGAGGTGAATGAACTTTCTCAAGTTCACACAGCTAGCAAGTGTCAGATGTAGATTGAACCCAAGCAGTCTGGGCCCAAAGTCCACATAGCTGTCAGGGTTTTCTGAGTTACAGGTGGTAGACACTCAACGCACATTAGCTAGGCAAAAAGGGAGAGTTTGTTCCCTCACAAAACCAACCCTTGAAGAGACCAGGAAGGGAGCTGCTCTCTGAGACAGCAGAGGCTGGGGACTGGACTGCCCTAGGACTCACTGTCTCTCATCTCCAGCTGTTTCCATAGCTCCTGCAGGCTGCCTTTTTCCACAAGACTGGAGTCAGGGCCACCAATGATTTCTTAGCTGATATCCTCTCAGCTTCATAATGAAAAGAAGGCTCTTGACTCCAAGCTCCAAGTAAGAGAGAAACATAGAAGCAGGAAAGGATACTGATTGGCCAGTTGGGTCCACATGCCCACCCCCTGGACCAATCACTGTGGCAGGATCACCCAGTCTGGGAGAAGTGCCCATCCTCGGAGATTCATTGTGGATGGCTCCCTAGAATAAAGTACCTGCTGGTGAGTCACATTTTAGAGTCATGGAGAAGAGAAAACCAAAACAGTTCCCTAAAAGATGGGAAGTAGCACAGTTATGACACTAGAATAATTACTGCAAGCTGAACAGCTTCAGGAACAACAGTTATCTTGCGCTTTATATTTCTCTGAGTTGTGTTGTTATTCCTGAATCAGGTGGAACAGATCACAGAGTTGGCAACACCAGACTTCCAGGTGAGCAGTCAAGCCGGAGCTGAGAACCAGGTTCTCCATGTAGTTGGGATGGGGACAATCCACTTGGCCAAAGCCACCCTAGGGCCTGCTTGGCTCCTCTGTGTGGCCTGCCTGGCCCCTGTGGGCATTTGAGATTGAGACGGTGGCTTAGTGTTACCACCACGTAGCACATTCCATCATGGATGACCAACTAGAGTGTCCGTTTCCGCCATCGAATTTGGCCAACAGCCCATAAAGAAGGTGAATGCTCTGAAGAAGAAAGAGGCAAGGCAAAGGATCTGGCAGTTAAAAACAAGAGTTTTCTTGACAGACTGGCTTATGGAATTTGACAGAATTTTTCAAGGCACAGAAAAACAAGTTTGACAGCAAGGTTTAAGCAGAGATGCAGCTATGGCACTTCCCAAGTCAGTCACTGCCAGCCGCTGTGTGGTGGGAGGTAGGGGGAGGGGACTTTGTTTCTCCCCACTTTCTTCTTTCCACCCAGAGGCTTAGTCTGCCCTCTTTAGATGGCTGTATGAAATAGGCAAACCCATTCCTCTCCTGTTCCCACTCATTCCCACAGCACTCTCTGCCTTGGCGTCCCCGCGGGGGAATGCCTGGCAGCTCCTGGAAAGCTAGAGGCCCCAGGGCTTCAACCTGCACAGAGCTTTGCAAACGGGGGCGAGGGGTGGGGAGGGGCATAAAGCGGGAGCTGTTTTCTGGCAAGATGCCGGAAACGCCTGCTGAACACCTTCTAGAGCTTCCAAAAAAGGTTTTCTTTTCCCTGAGGGACTAGGGTGGAGTGGGCTGGTAGCAGCAAGAGGATGAAAGTTTTATGCTTCACATTCAGTCTTCATTACCTCCACATCCAGAGCTACAGAAATATAAAGAGCCTCCGAGGGAAGGAGAGGGCAGTGACCCTGAGCTTGGAAGTGCAAAGCGAGGGTGCAGGAGGTGATCATTTAGGAAAAGACAGCACACGGGTCAAGCAAAAGCGGCTCTTTCTCGCCGCCTGTCACTCGGTGCCCATGAGAAGATGGGTCTCTTGCTTCCTCTTATGGATTATTGGTTCTATTATCATATTTGACTGCCAGTGACAGGCTGTCTCCTTCTCTGTCCCTTTTGGAATAGCACCGTATTCGGGCAGTGGATTCAGTCTTCCTGATGGCTCTGCTGTACCTCTGGGCACTGGTGTCCTCCCTGTACCTTGTGTAAATCACATTGCTAAATGATTCTGGTGTTCATTTGTAAGTTTTCCTCTCATTGCACTGAGAGGCAGGACAGCCGATCGCTCCCTTGCTGCATCAATACTGTCTCAGCTTCCGCTTAGTATTAGAGTTAGATCACCTTGCCCGACCCTCATTTTGATGATATTTCTAAGTCTCGAAATACTGCCTTTACCAAATTCAGCCATTGGCCAAAAGTAAATAAAAATGTATTTTAACTATTTATTTTTATTTTTTAAATTTATAACCTGTGCTCAAGGTCATGCCTAACCTTACAGGTGATTATCTCTCACATCAGATTAGTCATCCATCTATCCATCCATCCATCTCTCCATCCTTCCAGCTACCCAGCCACCCACTAATCCAGCCATGTCACAAACATTTTGTGGAATGAATACAGTATGCCCCTAGTGAACAGGTTCATTACTCTTCCCAGCTGCAAATAATATGTACTCAGGTCAAAAAACCATATCTTTTATATTTTAATTCATCCCAGTGACCATATGGAATTAGCTGCATCTAATCAAAGCATAGCTACTATACGGATATATTTTTAAAACAACCTAAGAAGCAATTTGACTAGGCAATCATTAAGCGTATAACTATACTTTCTGAAGAGTATCATCCCCGATCTTTAAAAGTAATTTTTAGTTGTGGAAGTAAAGTATGACTATATTTGTTTAAAAGAAAAAACAAAAGGAAGGGGGGAGAAGAGAAGAGAGAGATGTGAGAACCTTACAGATGTCTTTTTGTTAAGGTCCCTTTGCTGCCTATGCCCAGCTTTGGTCCCTTCCCTTCCGCCTAAAGGCCACTATTGTTATGAAATGATATTTTCAGATCTTTTTAGGTGCACTTATATAAATACACAGTATGATACAATTTACATTAAAATCCACACAAAATAATGCCACGTGTTCCTCCGTGGGTAAATAAAAACACATGCACTCCCTGATTTTTGTACGGCAAGCAATTTCAAAGGTTTCCATAGTTTCAGTAGAAATAGATAGGGTGCTTGGGTCACGTATTTCTTGCTTTTTGGCATTTATTTAGAAGGCCTTGGGTACACATCAGTGCTTTGGGTAGCAGCAGTGCCTGGGCTTGTGTCAGAATGTTGGTATAAATCTGGAGAAATGTAATTTGCTCAGATCAATTAAAATATAAAACCACCCACTGTTACAGAAGGTACCACATTATCCCTTTCTCCAGGGTTTTTCCGTAGGGAGCCCTGGGCATTAGGAAAAGCAGCCTGGCGCCACCTGGATTTCCGCAGGCTAGCCCCTCTCCCAGCAACCCACTTGCTTTTAGCTCTTAGCTCACTCTCCATGAAGTGAGAGCAGAAAAATTGCCACCCAGGGAAAAATAACTTGAACAAGAGAGAGTCTCAAAGACTGGGGTTGTCACTATATCAAGCCCAAAGTCGGGGTTGTGGAGGCATAAAAACAGCATCAAGTCACAGAGCTAAACATGCTGTCACTGGCGGGAGTCTTTCCTTTTAGCTCTCCTGTCACGTGGTTAATTTGTTGTCTATTCACTTTTTGCTTCTCAATAAATGCATTTGCCTTTAACCCAGGAGCTCATTCTTCACCCTCTGCTCCAACTTTATCACCAACTTTGCACCCCAGTGTTAGTTAAGAAAGCGTGGATGTCATCCTTCAACAATGACCTAGTCATATATCAACACAGAGAAATTCCCCAGGTGGAAGTCTCTAAGCTTAAAAAAATATGTATGTGAGTTATAAGTCAGCAGGGTGTATAGATACAGTCAAACAGTCTACGTAAACATGAGTGATCGTGTATGTTGTACATCACGCATCTCTACGTTGGATTTTCCCATTAACCCAGAGTCCTTTTCTTCAAGATGCTTTTTTTCTCTTGACAGTAATGATTATATTTGGGCTTTAAAAAAAAACCAGTTTGTGTTTATTATAAAGAATTTACACAGTGCCAAATCTACAGAGTAGAAAGTAAAAGAATTACCCAAATCTCACCCCTAGAAATCGATATCATTAAAACAATGTGAATATTTTTTAAATTACAAGATTATTCCAAATACCTTTCTCTTTTATATACAAACGGGAGGCTAGATTAATCTAGCAAACTATATTTCTATGAAGTAGATGATACTGTACATGTTATTTTTTAAAAAATAAATTTAATTGACTTCAATTTAGTATGAAAAAATAACATTAAACTAAAAGAATTTATGAATTTTAAGTGAAAGTTATTGTACCACTAGAGGTACTAATTCCTAAAAGACCCTTCTTAGATTCAACTAATAATGATTAAAACTTGAAAATATTTAAGTCATTTTTATAAGCTATCGCTATCAATTTTAAATATTATTTACTCCATTCTATGGAAGATACAGAAATCAGCACTACCCGCCCCCTATTTTTGTTATATCTTTTAATTTTCAAGGTATATGACATTTGCAGGCTATTCTACAATTATAATTCCGACTGATTTAGTGCTGCTTTATAGTGAAGCGACTCGAGTGTGTGGAACCTGCCCGTTCCCATGGCTTCTCCATCCCTCGCTGTTTATTTTGACTTCTCTTAATCGGCTGACTTTTGTTGTTGGGTGCGCTTTTCGAGGGGATTCAGTGTTATTTTTCTGTGGTTCTTTCCAATGAGCATCTCGGTCTACAGCTGTCACAGCCGAATGACATCTCGTCAGAGTCGAGTAGGCCAGGAAGGTGCGGTACATCCTGAGCCCGAGAGCCTTGGACGGAGATGCTGACGTCTTAGCCTGTTGGGTCTCTGTGGTCCCCGCACAGTCACACTTCGAGGAAACAGGACAAAGAGGAAATGGGTAGGGGTGGCAGGGGGTTGGGATGACTGTGGGACCCTGGAATCAGCAGGACCCCCAGTCTTGTTCCAGCTCTTCCATCAGCTGCACGGGGAGGAGGGCAGGAGGTCCCATGAAATCCGAGGACAGGATGTGAGTGAAACCAGCCTGCCAGGGAATGAGGAGGAAATCGTGCCGCCTGAAAGCCGAACATGAGGAATACAGCCGAGGAAAAGAAACTAAACAAATTGGAGCCCCAGGAAGTGAAAAGGGCGGTGAGGCCAGGGGGAAGGAAAGGCTGGTGATGGCACAGCTGGCCTGTTCAGAACAAGCTGAATCTCTCTCAGCTGCGGATGAGCCGCTCCCACGTCCTTGCTCAGTGCTCACAGCACCAGCCAACGACAGCGAGCTGCCCGGTGGAGGGGCTGGGCCTAGGTCCCTGTGTGCTGAGCCAGGAGGGGGTTCCTCTGTGCTGCCTCTGGTATATTCAGTAGCAGGGAAAAACACAAAGGCGACCAAACTGGGAGAGCTTTCGACACTTCCCGTTGTATTTTTCTTTTCATTGTCTTTTGCAAGATGGAGGCTGGGCCACCTAAGTGGTCGACAGCTCAGCTTAGGCTCCCTGCCCTGGGTCCCTCTCCTGAAGATCCCACCACTTTCCTCCTGGGGAGTTATCTTCTACCCTTCCCCATTGGAGGTCGTCTCGGTGAAAAATAATTCCAGATGGTCAGCTTGGACTACAAAAACTAAGGGAGCCCATCGCACCCCAGGAGAGTGAGGGCAGATACTCTCTCCCCAGACCATGAATCCTGAACAATGCTGAAAGGAAGGGGGTCAGTGGTTGGAAGTCATTGATCATGGCCGGAGAGGAGGTGCTGGTGACCCGGATGGCAGTCACGCTTACTCAGCACAGCTCCTGCCTGTCCTGTCTTAGCCAAACGTCTCCATTTGTACGAAGAGGCCAGAGCTGCCTTCTGCAGCGTCAGCCCAGAACCCTGACCGACACAAGGGGGTTGGCAAGGCTTATAATCTTTCCAAACTCCAGCCCCCGGCACGGTCAGAGGCCCTGGATGGACAGCCAAGGAATTGGGGAGGGAGAACAGAGGACTCGCTTGTCCTTGAGCCATGAGGCTACAGCCGAGCAGATCCTGAGTTTGACAGATGGTCAGCAGTCATGGTTGAATCACAATGAGAAACTTCTGGAACCTCCAGGATGGTGTATTCCAGGCCAAACAGAAGCGTTCCAGCCCCACAGGGGACCCCAAGACTAAAGGTTGCATGAAGCTGGGGTTGCCTGAGGGGAATGGCGCAGGCTGTGTCAAGGAACTTGCCAGAGTTGCCTCTCCATCACAAACCTTGCTCAGGTGTCATTTCCTCCTGCAGACTATTCTCTGCATCAGCAGAGTGGCAGGCATCCTAGAGAGAAGCTGCCTTGATCCTGGCTGCTGTCAGCAGCAGAGATGCTTGAAGGAGCCTGTGTGGAAATGTCAGTCAGTCAGGCTGAAGCGCTCGCCCCTGACCCTGCACTGGGGCAACAACCCAACCTGGGCGTGCATTTGCCACTTTATGGCAGAGCTTTGTTCCCAGAGCCCTCGGTGGAGTGGCCTGGCTGGGAGCCGCCGTAATCACCTCGGAGCCTCCTTCTCTCGGGGTCCGCCAGCTGCCCAACCGGCTCACAGGGTGACGACCACTGCCCGACGCTGCCCATTTCCTGCTTATCTCTTCTCTTTCCCTCCTCCCGCTGCACAGGAAAAGCAACACCAGTGCTTGTTGTGAGAGTCCACGTTAAATGGAAGAGAAGGCTTTTATTGGACATTACACATTCCCTCATTTTTAAGAAGACTACTTGCAAAACAAAGATGAGAAACAACCGAGCGGGGTCCAGCCCCAGAAGAAGTAAATCCTCGTCTCCCGAGTTAGCCTTTCGCTGTTCCAGCAGCACGGTCTGCGCTGCATCCGCGGGCCAGACAGCTGGAGGCGAGGCTCTGCGATGGCTCCTGTGTGTCCCTCTTTCCTTCCCAGATCGGGAACTCCATGGAGGCTGTTTGTTCTGGTCACTGCTGTACCACCTGGGCCTAGGGACCCGCCTGCCCCTGGGGGAGGGCGTGCTCGTAAATATGGTGGCCGGGAGAAGTGGCAGGCACCAAGTGGTGGGGTGTGAGAGGATGTCTCCTTTGCTTCCTTTCATAGATGTGGAATAAAGTGGGGAACGCGGAGGGACCCTAGTGATGTACTCCAGTGCCTCGTTTTGTAGCTGCTCAGAGAAGTAAAAGAACGTGCCCCTCACCCACCGAGCCGCACCACTAGTTAGAGGTAGAGCCGGCCTCAAACTAGAGACTCCCCGACAGTTCTGCCCAGACCACAGAAGGAGAAGTCCCCCTCAATTACTAATTTTTCAGGCTATGTTAGAAATACATGGTTTTGTTCAATTTAATCTTATTGTGGTAAGAACACTTGACATGAAACCTACCTTCTTAACAAATGTTTAAGTGTACAAAGGTAGATACAACGCTGTACAGCAGATTTCTAGAACTTGCTCATCTGGCTTAACTGAAACGTCCTGCCTGCTCCCCGTTTCCTCTCCCCTAACCCCTGGAAACCACTATCCCACTCGCATCCTATGAGTTTGACTATTGTGGATACATCATGTAAGTGACATCATGCAGTATTTGTCCTTTGTCACTGCTTTTTTCCTTCAGCTTATGGTCCTCAAGTTTCAACCACGTCGTTGCATATTGTAGAACATCCCTCTTTTTGAAGGTTGACTATTCCAGTGTGTGTGTGTGTGTGTGTGTGTGTGTGTGTGTGTGTGTATTAATTTTCTTTATCCATTCACCCGCCTGTGGATACTTAGGCTGTTTCCACATCGTGGCTGTTGTGACTAATGCCTCAATGCATGGGAGTGCTTGGATCTCTTTAAGACCCTGATTTCAGTTCCTTTAGATAAATATCCAGAAGTGGAATTGCTAGATCATCTGGTTAAAAAAGAGAAGAAGAAACAAAAAAGAAATCTATGGTATCGTTTCAGTGCCAGATTTTAAGTGGGATTCAGTAAACATTTTCTGAATGAATTAGTATTGAGAGAATCAGTCCGACCACTTGGGTGAGCTGCAGGATGACGAGGGGTCTGAAGCCCTGGCATTGGAGAGCTCACTGAATGCCAGGGGCTCTGGAGAAGGGCGAGCAACAGGCTGCCAAGCCGCCGTCGTCACGCCGTCACGCGTACGTCCTTCTTCCCCAGCAAACACTTGGCGCAGAGTGGGCTCGTCACACGTATTTGTGGGCTGACTGCCCTCGTTGCTTTACTTGGGAAAGACGGGCTGACTTACTACGCGCTGCTTCAGAAAGCTTGATGACAGCTCACAAGCAGAAAAGTTCCGAAGAGCTGCCTACGGGGCGTGGGGGCGTGGGTAGCATCTGTCAGAGCTGAAGAACAGTGCTCCTCAAACTTCACTGTGCTCACGAGGCACCTGGAGGTCTTATTAAAATGCAGATTCTGATTCATTAGGTCTGGGGCCAGCTAGGATTCTGCACTGTCAAAAAGCTTCTGGGTGACAGACGCTGCTGCTCGCGGGCCCTTCCCTTGGGCAGGCAGGGCGGACACAGCGGACGCTCCTCCAGGAAGTTAGTGTCCGTAGCCACTTCCAGCTCTAACAGCCCCCGAGTGCTGAGCCTTCCGTAAAAAGACAAAATTGAGAAATCTGGCAGGGTGTGATTTCCAGATGTATAAAGTCATCTTTATGTTTGTGTAAATCCAGAGTTTCTGTGCTACGAACTGGGATCAAAGGAAGGAGGAAGTATTTGTATGTTCTCACCAGGAGAGAAGTATTCCTGCTGGCTAGGACTCGACTAAAATGCTCAGCACGCAAGTACTGCATTTCACAAACAGATCTGCTCCGTTTGTTGCCTTTAAAACCTGTCCAGTGCTTTACAGGCAGAAAGCACACAACTCAGGCAGAACCCAGAAGACACTTAAAGCCCAAACGCCGTCTCATATTCCCAGTGTCTGCATTAGGTCTGTTTCTCTGAGTTAATCAGCTTTGTGGCCCATTTTTCACCCTGAGGCTGTGCCCACCCTTGGCCCTGGAGAGCCCAATGACATCGCCCGCCAGCCCTGAGCGGAGCACGCCGGCCCTTCTTGCACCACCAGGTAGGAGGCCAGTATTTCCTGTCACCAGAGATCACCAGATTGACAGCTTCTGGTTGGAAGAGGGAGCAAGTCAACAGCAGAGGGAAGAAGAGGAGGAGGGAATCACATCGCTGAGCACCTACTATGTGCCAGACAGTGAACCAGGCTCACCCCACAGTTTCCCTAATGCACACTGCACATTGTTGGAGAGCCAAGGAGGATAAAGAGAAAAAGAAGTTTACTGACATGCAGGGGCAGTGGGGTGACTGAGCCTTTCCCAGACCGCTTCCCCATCCCTCCACACACAGGTCTGACTTTGCCTCGGTCCAGAAACCACTCCCTGTCTCTGGGGGCAGGACAGCGTGCCCAGATCCGGGCTGCCTGGCTGCACGAGGACAGTCTAGTGACGACAGCTCCAAGTCGTTATGTCCCTCCAGCGTTGTCTGCGCCCAGGGGAGGGCTGCAGACAGCAAATGCACGCGTCCTGCCTGGATTCTGCCCTTGCCAAAATGACAGATCCTTTCCCGGAGCCTGAAGTACCAACCCACGGGGGTGCCGGAGCCCAGACCCCAACGCTGTGGCACCAAGGTTTATGTATTAGTGCTGCTGATTTCAGGTCTGTTTCCAGTAGGGGAGGAATGAGTTTTCTTTCATTTCATTTTGTTTCCAATTGAAAAGGGCCGAATTGATAAGCAGTGATGCATGTCCTTTGTGCACAGTTGCTCACACTGGCAAAAAAAAAAATGCCCAGGATAAGAATGACAAAAGTACTAATAACAATAACAACGCCACCGTGACCTTTTAGACCCATAGGATATCACTCTTTAGCAGGGATTCATTTTTCCAGCTTTCGTGGTTTTTTAGCCACAGGAAACAAAGAAAGCATGGCACCCTACCCTTTAATTCAATGTTTCCCTACCCAGTTTCTATTTTGTGGTAAATTAAATTGATGCAATTTCCAGGCGTTTCTTACTTTTCTCGCTTCTGTGAGCTTTGTTTTCAAAAGCCTCTCAACACTTCCCCTAAACCTCCCTCCAAATTTCTAACTCAGCTCTTCCAAAGCAAGCTTATATAAATACTGTTGAACTCCAGCAAGGTATCCTGCACGTAGTAGGTGTTCAGCAAATGCTCCGCTGGATTACATTAAAGCTCCAACCAGCTCCTTATCTTGGTCAGCCCTACGGAGGGTTACAGGGTCTGGGGAGATGTCTGATCACACCCTATGTCCCCACTCTACTTTGCTCTGTCCATGTTTATTACTCCACGCCTGCAGTTGGGAGTCCAGCTCCGCTCCGTGTCCTCGGAAGAGCTCTCTCCCGCTAAGTACTGGGTTGGTGATGAAGCGTGGAGTCCGCCCAGCCCGCTCCTGCCCTAGCAGCCTGCACCTGTCACACAAAGCCTGTGGACCACACGGAGGGGACATTCTGACGGGGCCATCCTGGCGCGACCATCCTGTAAGAAAGGAGTCACGTACTTGCCAAACACGACCAGGGGCCAAGCACATGGCCCAAATCCTCTGACATCTCGAAAATGTTCACAAACTGAGATAATCATTGCTTTGTCATTTTGCTCTTTTTCCCTCGCTGTAAACAGCTAGCTCTCTGTTCTTGGTTCTGCGCCCTGACCACAGCAGCCCCTAGTGGCAGCCGGTGGGAGCACGCAGGGCTGCAAAGGCTCCCAAGAGGAGGGGCTTTGGAGTTGAGACTGTTCTATCGTGTTTCCCCAAAAATAAGACCTAGCCGGACAACCAGCTCTAATGAGTCTTTTGGAGCAAAAATTAATATAAGACTTGGTCTTATATTATATAAGACCTGGTATTATATTAGGTTATATTACATTATATTATATAATAATATTTACAGTAAAATAATACCGGGTCTTATATTAATTTTTGCTCCAAAAGACGCATTAGAGCTGATTGTCTGGCTAGGTCTTACTTTAGGGGAAACCCGGTACATGTGTCCCCAGACATCAATAGGAGCCTAAAACACCCCCACCCCCACCTCCCTGCTCACCCTCGCTGATCTAATCATTCTTTCTTAGGCGCTGAGATTAGCCTTCTGGTTTTGTAACACACACACAAATGTGTGTTCACACCAACTCTGTGTGGGTGGGGGGAGGCATCTGGGTCAAGAAGCCCCCGGGGTGGGGCATGCAGAGCTGGAGATTGTGACTCAACAAATTGCCACATTCACTGGCCCAGTGTATCCCGGGAAACTGGGGTCCGCCTCTGACTTCATTTTTGTCCAGAAGAAACAGCTCTCAGAGAGTGGGGGGTGGGCCGACCAGGCCTCGGAGGTGGGGGTGGGGGTGGGGGGTGGAGGGCTCACAGTCTGCCTGCATCCTGACATCCTCGCAAGCAGCTGCCACCACAAGGTGAGAAAAGCAGCAGAATGGTCTTCTGTCTTCCAAGAGGATGACCTGAAACCTCCAGCTCTTACTTGGATGACAGCTTAAGCAACTCTTCCTAGTCACGTCCCTCGAGCCCCTCTTCCTACAATCAGAGACCAGTGGGAAGCAGCAGCCTTTTTCTGTCCATTTTGGAAGAGCTGGAAAGGGAGGGGAAAATGGATTTGGGAGTGCCTACTGAGTGCTGAGACGCTGCTGGATGCTTTTCTCTAACCTTAGCTCACTTCAGACCCATGGAGAGAAAACCAGTATGTGAAGAATTCCTGTGGGAGGGAATGAGCTGTAACCCTGATCCTGCCTTTAATGGACTCTGCAGATGTTTAAATTGATTCACGTACAACTGAAACCGAGGTGGGTGATTCTGACATCAATTAATATACTCCAGTAAAGTTGGCAGAGGGGTCTTTGAGTTAAGCTGAAGGAGAAGAAAAGAAAGAAGAAAAACCAGCCCTTATCCTTCCTGCTTTAAATTACCAGTGAGTACAAGGCAATTCCCCCAGGGCTAATTACAGAGACTGGAAGACGTTCAGCCCAGGGAAAGGCTGGTCTGGCTCTTGCAGGGAAATGTGAGTGAGTCAGTGAGGGGATGGCAGTCCCAGCCCTCAGGGTAACCAAGCCAAGACCAGGAGAGAAGACCTTCTCAAGGAACCCAGGCATTTTAAGAACCTGAGCCTTCTGCTCGTGACCACCCAAGTCCTGTTTCCACCTCGTCACCTGCCAGCAGGCTGCACCCACTGAAACACCTTCCAGGTCCACACACGTCCTTTCAGCCCTCCCTACAGTTCACCTGCCACTCTGAGCTGTTCTCCCGGAGACGTGGGTCCATGTGAGTCTCTATCTGCCTCTATTCTTCCTCATGCCACTCAAACCAACCCCCAGTGAGCGCTGATGCTTCCCGTGGTTCGGCAGTGGCCATCCAGTCTTGACACAACAGTGAGAATCTAGGCAAAAGTCCCTGCTCTCACGGACTTAGATTCTAGTGCACGGCTTGGCAAGCGTTTTCGGTAAAGGACCAGATAGTAAATATTTCAGGCTTGCAGGCCAGATGGTCTCCGCAGTAACTACTCGGCTCTGTTGCTGTAGCTCAAAGCAGCCATAGGCAATGCATACACATATGGGTGAGGCTGTGTGCCAATAAAACTTTATTTACAAAACATTTGTGGGAGAGAGGGATTTGGCCTGCGGACCCCGTTTAGTGGATGAATAGCGCCTCCAATCTACCTTTCAGCAGACTCCCTTGTGTACTCTCAGTTCATGTTTGAGCAGGCCAGAGCCCATCCTCAGGCCTAAGGGTCGTCATGTGACCCAGGCTCAGACAAGGTCGTAGTGATTGTGTCAGGGATGGGCCCGACCAGTGAGCTTGGGCCCAGCCCATTCTTGAACCCCTTTTCCCTGCAATCGCATCCATCTCCATGAGTTTCTGCTGCCACCTCGGTGTAAATGACCCTCCTCTCTTTATTTCAGGCCCTAACTTTAGCACTGGGCCTATGCTACCTACTGCGTACTGCACGTTTCTGTAGATATCTTAGAAGGCTGAAATATCATCTACACATGCAAGTATAGCATGTGTAAAACTCAACTCATCCCGGCAGACATCTTCTGTGTTTTATAATAATACCAAAAACACCGCCTCCGACAGCTCGAACTCGCTGCAAGGCCCAGTGGTGGGCATGAGCGAGACATTGTGTGAAGTCTTCCCTACTAACATGCAAGGCCAGTGGTCTATGTAAGGCTTGTGGCGGGACAATGAGGCTGAGAGAGTCAGGCGGGTTGAGCAAAGTGAGTGCTTTATTCTGCGCCCCTGGGCGAGGTTCACCGTCCACAGACAGGGGCAGTGAAATGGCGCCCAGGGCAGAGCAAGGGAGGCATATACGCGACTTTTGGGGTGGGGGTTGGCTGAGTGAGGTGGCAGATGAGCAGCCCCCCAGCGCAGATCGGGCGTGAGCAGCTGCATCTGGAGCTGTTTATTGCACCAGGATCTGCTGCCTTTTCGGGGAAACGCCAGGGGCCCCAGTTTCCGTCATGCAAAGAGGGGTCTGACTTGGCTCCTGGCCGCTTTGACCATGGCCCACAGCTGACCTAACAGTCTAAGCCCTACTCTACAGATGAGGAAACTAACTCTCAAAAGGCCTAGGCTTATTTGATCAGTCAGTGACTGACCACAGTGTAACTTTGGGCCAGCCGTCGCAAAGACTTGATCCCCTCCCGTGCCAGCTGGCCGCCTTCCTGTTTGGTGAGTAGCACCACCAGCCAACCAGTTGCCCAAGGCAACTGGAAACTCAAATATCCCACTGGTCAGTCACGTTCTTCCAGAACGTCTCTTCTGCCTTCCTCTAGCTACACAGTTTTGTCTTGGTCAGAGCTCTCGTTCCTGAGATAATACAACAGCCCTCTAAATGTCCTCTCTCTCCCTGGCTCCTCCCGCCCCCCACTCCAGCCCACACCCATTTCATTACATTATAAACCCAAACCTCCAACACACAAAAAGAGTTATCTGCATCTTGTCACCCGCCTGTTCAGGAATCAAGTCTCTCTGTTACCTACAGGATGAAAGCCACGCACCTGAGCTTGCAGTCAAGGCCATTTTCTTTTTAAAAAAAAGGTTTATTGAGATATTATTGACATACAACAAAACAGCACATTTTAATGTATACAATTTGATGAGTTTGGACAGATGGGTACACCTGTGAAACCATCACCACAGTCAAGGTAGCAGATGTACCCATCACCTCCCAAAGTTTTCTTATGTGTGTGTGTGTGTGTGTGTGTGTGTGTTAAAACTTTTAGCATGGGATCTGCCTTTTTAACAACCTTTGAATGTTCAGGTGCACAGTATGGTGGTGTTAACTCTAGGCGATTGCTGTCGATTTCAGTTATGCACCATGGATCAGCTCTAGACATCTGCTGTGCCACGTAGTCAAGGCATTTTCAATCCAGCCTGTAACCTCGCTTTTTAATCCTCACTCTTACTGACTCACCGTTAATAATGTTCTTTCTCTCACCCGCACTTCCAGAAAATAATAAGTTTAATCTGCTTTTCTAGAACTATTGAGACCACTTCAGCTTGGAATGATGCAGCTGCTCCCTGACTCTCCTTAAGCCCTTCCTCAGTTCTCCCCCAGAGCACTCCATCCTACTCCCGTCTCCACTTCTTCTGAACCTTTGTGTCCCTTCCACTCATCTGGCAAATTCTCTCTCTCTTTCTCTCCCGGTGAAGTGCCACTTTGAAACGTCTCTTGAGTTGTTTTCTTATTTTATCAGTTAACGCATATAATGCTATCTAACTGCATTTTATTTCCCTAACTAGGCAGGAAGTACCTAGAGGTCAGGCGTTTTCTTTTGAATCTCTGCACAGTTTCCGGCACATTTCTTAGGACCGTTGATGGCAGCTTTGGCTGCACGTCAGAGCCCCCAGTGGAGCTCTTTGAGAAATGTGAAGGCCGGTTCCCACGACCAGAGACCGAATTCGCTTGTTGTGTGGCCCAGGCCCAGGTTTTATTTTAAATCTTTCCAGGTGATTCTAATGTGCACCAGGCTTTAGATCTATGGATCACCACATCACAGACCCGCAGGAAATGGCTGATTAATACATTACTGATTTGATGGAAACCCAGATGTGGGCCCACATCTCATAATTAATCACTCCTACTTTATTTGGCTACCGGAACGAGGTGCCCAACCCAGCAGCCTTAATAAATGTTGTCTGGGCTGAGGGTGGTAATGCCATTGATGATACAATGATGATGGTGATGATAAAAACTTGAAATAGATTCACTCTTATGTTTCTCATCTCAGCACCAGGCAATGGTTCCCCAGTAAGAAATCAGGTCAGCCCTAGTCTGATCTCGGCAAATTCTCTCGTTCCCTAGTAGGTGCCTTGTGCTTTCCCACTGACTCCACACAGGGCTCTTTGCAAGACGACAGGCTTCCTGCATCAGTGGAACAGACTCCCTGGGAATAACCCAGTTCTTCCTTGTCCCCAAGGCCACGGTTTATAAAAAGCTTAGTTAATTTGTCATTCTGAGGAACTTTTGGACACAACTAAGTTCTTTCCTTAATGAGGCCGGGCTCCTGGGGAATGGCTAAGGACACTGCCTTCTAGTCTGTGGCCTAGAATGTTCCTGGAAGAAAAGGGGTTTGCGCCAGTGGTTGTCACCAGTTGCTTAGAGATGTCTGCTAATGAGCCCAGTGTCATGGCGCCATCTCCTCATGGAATTGTGAGCTTTGTTCCCTTCTGTGTGTGGAGCCCACCCCCTAACCTCACCCAACATCTTGAAATGCCCTCAAAGTGCTTACATAGCTGGGAAGAGAGTGTTGGAGGGAGGCTCATTACCACTTTATAGGAGAGAGGATCTTTATCCGTGAAGCGGCCCCCACGGTTAACCAAGCATTCAGGACCCAAGGGCCGTTTCTGCCGTTTGAGGGCAGAATTGATGAAAGAATTATGTTGGTTAGAAATCAAATGAGATCTAAGACGCAATAATCAGGCACATATTTTCTTCTTCAGTCCAACTTCTATTTCAAGCCAGAAGAAACCAGGAGAAAGAAATCTAAGCTGATCAGATACAGAAGGCCTTGGGCCATGCATATTTGGGGGACCATGTGGGGAGCACACAAGGGATCAGAGTAGAAGGTGGTCAGAAGCATAAGCTCTGGAGTCAGCCCCCACCCCTCCCACCCCCCCACTCGCCCCCACCCCTCTCACCCACCCCCACCCCACCCCACCCCCATGTTCAAACCCCACACTGACCTTTGGCAATTGATTTCACCTCTGTTGGCTTCAATTTCCATGTTTGTGAAACAGGATAAAAATAGGAAGTAACAGTAGCAATCCTAGAATGTTCTGGGCTGGACAGAGGGATATTGTGGAAACTGGGGCATTGAGGGGCCTCTGTGATAATGAGGGCGACCCCAATCCTTGCTCCTTGCAGCCGGGCTTCTGTTTACCATGACTGCTTAGTTAGGGGGATCAGCTTCTCATCTCTTTGGCCAGTGGAGGTCTTTTTGGTCCCCAACACCCAGGACAGACTATTGTAATCAGGCTCTAGTCAGAAAAGCAGAAATCACTCCAGGTCTTCCAAGCAGAAGCAATTTAAGTATGGGGACTTGGTGACACAGGTAATGACAGGGCTGAGAAGCCAAACAGGACAGTGAGGAGCCAGAAATTAGGAACGGCAGGAAGTCACTATCATCTGAGGGCTGGACGAACAATTGAAAGATGGGTCTATGAGTCCAGAAGCCAGGCCTCCAGGTAGCAGCTAAAATCATTCCAGGGGCTGCTGGGAAGTACCCAGAACAATTGAGGGAGGGGCTGTCTGATGGAAACTGAAGCCATGGAGGATACCAAGCCACTGACAGAGACACCATAGTAAGCAGAGGGAGATGGGAAGAAACACCTGGCTTTTTTCCTCCTCTCATCCCACCCAGAGAGCACATGCTGGGAGTCTGGGAAATGTAGTTTCCTGTGACACCGAGTGGGACAGAGAATGCTGGGAGTGGATCTGAGAGAAACAGAAAGTAGACAGGCATAGTCTGGTTCCCACCTCCTAATGAACGCACTTGTCTCCCCTGCAGCCAGCACAGAATCTTGTCTCCTCGGGTGAGTTACAGTACAAAAGGGCGTTAGTCATTGGGGAAGTGTAGGAAGCACTGGGCCAGCTGAGTTAGAAGGGTACTGGAACCACACTGCATACTCTGGGGCAGGTACAGAATGCAATAGAGAGCAGAAAAGGAAATGCTACTGGCATTGGGGGATTCAATTTGCTTGTGCTTCTTTTTTAATTTTTTTTTTTTTTTTCTGGCAAGAGCCTCAGTTCTTTTTATTGTCAATCTGGGATTTTCTTTCATGTTCTTTGTTCATCTTTGGAAGATTAATTTCAACTAAATCTGTAGGTTCCCAAGGGACTAATCCATTCTTCTGACTCTGAACGAAGGACAACTATTATTCCTTATCCACAGAAAAGCACAACAGTTTGAGTTAAGAGCCTCCCAAAGTTTCCTGCCTCCTTGGCAATATGGAGGCTTGAAAGGGGGTTGGAAATCTCAGCACAGGCTGAGTTTCTTGTGGGACTTTTAACATAGTGGTAAAGGAAGAAAGAAAGAGAATGGCCTTCTCCACACCAGAAGAAGGCTTTAGGACCTTGGGGCGCTACTCTCCCTCACCTCCTCCCGGCCCAGTTCTGTGAAAAGGCAGGTTTCCCCTCAGCCAGTGGGAAATGCATAATGGGGGGCAGGGAGCGTCCTGCTGTGAGCAGAGGTGACCCTTCCGTCCTTTGTCTGAAATTCAGAAGCTAAGTCATGGCAGAGGCCACCCAGGGATTCAGAGAGACACAGCTAGTGCTGGAGACGCCAAATAAGCAGAGACATTGGGGGAGAAATACCCTGACTTTGCCGATTTTCCTGCCCGCCAATCCTGGAGCTAAGATCAAAATGAAGACATTATTAAAATGACCCAGATTCAGAGCCAGCAAGTCCCCTCCCTTACTATCTCTCCCCCCCATCCTCACCCTCCCCCCCCACACACACACAGAACCCTGATCCTGTTAACTACACCCAGCCTGGCAAGTTCACTGCCCCTCCATTCCTTTAGTGTCTGGTCCAATAATTACACGTCTTCCTTTCACTGAGCCAGACCTTTTCCACTGGCTTCCAAGGAAAGGGCTTGGACTGCTCCCTGGCCTGACAACACTCAAAGCCTTGCCCCCACTTCTCAGGTACCATCTTCTCTCCTGGCTCAAAAGCTTGTTATTCTTATAACAGAAGCACCATGTTCAGAGTTGGGTGGTACACGTCTCCTGCTGAGCCTCTAAGCCAGGTTTATCCTGAATGTATCAGTGTATGAATCGATGCTCTTTGGAGGGAGCAGACGAGGTTGTGTGGTCAGGTATGTAGAAAGTGCTGGCAATCACTGTCCGCTCCACCCATGTCCATCTGTCTTCCCGCTTCAGCCCGCTGGCCCCACGCCCCTGGGCAGCACCTGCATTTCCGCTCCCGAGGGCCTTCTTGGACCCTTGGAGCCCGCTTTGCTCACCCAAAGCAAGCAAGAAGTGCCAAGGAATGAACACTCGAGAGGAGAGAGTGACAGAGGTGGTGTGGCACCGCCCGGCTCCCTGCCGTGACCTTGGGGTGGGTGACTGTCAAGTTCTAACGGGCTGCCAAGTTCCCCCGCGGGGTTAAGCTGCAGTACATGGGGTAAGGGCCCCATAGCTCATCCGTGATCGGCTGCTTTTGCTTCCCTGTCTCACTTCCCCACTCTCATTCCCCGACTTTCAGGAACCAGGGACCTTTATCTCAGCAAATGCTCTTGGAAACCCAAACTAACCTACGGACTAGGGTTCCGGAGAACACTCTCTGGGAAGCACTGTTCTACTTCCTGGGCCAGAGGACACCTGTCGTAGAGTTGTGGTGAGGGAAGGAGTCAAAGATGGGATGAGAGATGAGGGTGTGAGGCGGGATGAAGGTAGCTGGGGAATATTTGGCCACCTAGTGATACCTGGGGTTAGGTCGTCAGGGAGCCCTCACAGGCCCCATCTGCTGGAAGTAGGTGACGTGGGTGTCAACCCAGTTCACCTGCGCTCACAGGACCGGCTTTGAATCACCCTTCTCGCACTTCAAGTGCACGGTGTGTGGCCTAAGCTAATTCCCAGAGGATTCACTCTTCACAAAAACATTTTTATGTCCCCTGCCTGTGCGGGAACCAGGAAACAGTACCAATCTCCAGCTGCGAGATGGAGAGGCAGCTGCACCCCAGGATCGGGCAATTATGTCAGGAAATGCAACGTGTGAGACGAATGGAAAATGACTAGGGAGTTTTTTTCACCCCTTTGGCTGGAGCAGGATTGATTCCAGGGCCGAGCAGCATCCGAGCGTCGTGGCACCTACAGTGTCGTAAAGTAGGATCGTTTTGTAGCCGGAAAATCAATGGTGTGCCCTCCCCTCAGTGCTCAGGCATTTAGCAGTGTGGGCCGAGGATGTGTCAACCGTGAAACGCAAGGTCAAACCTGCGTTGTCAGGACCATCCCGGAGGCACAGGGAGACACCCTCGGACGTGGACTTTCGGCATGGACAAGGGACTTTGTCTTGCCCTAGAAGGACATGGAATGTTCTCTCTGGGACCCCACACACTGTCCCTGTGATGTTCCCAGCAGTCCTACAGCATGCGGAGGAGCCTGTACACTGACCCGCCAGGCCTTTGCTTCTTCATATTTGCCGTTTGGTGCTGTGTTATATATGTGATGGGACATAATGTTAAAGGAGTGTTCCAGTCGTCCCTGGTACCCTTGCCCTCTGATGAGCCTGCTCCTTCCCCTCGGAGAAGGGCACCACTCTGCTTGGCAGGCTCTTTAGACTCGCTGGCACAGAAATCTGGAGAAGGGAGCGGGGAGGGAAATGCAAGAGGTCTGGAAGGCGGGGCTTAGAGGGTGAAGCTTTGCAGGCCGGTTTGGGAGCTGCTGCAGCCCTGGAGTAAAGTGGATGAGGGAGAGAACAGGGGTGTGTGAAGAAGGGCTGAGGTCTGTGTGCGCCCTCCGTGGCCGGGAAGTGTAAGTCGAGGACAGGTGCACTGCTTTGAAATCACTCTTCATTGTGGATTTTCTTGACCTCAAACCCTCCTTGGGACCGAGTTTTGTGGGTCCTGGCTTCAAGACTACATAGATGGACATGCAGACCCTGAGCCCTTAAACACATCTGCCCACCCCCTAAAGGCACAGCAAACGACCTAGCAATGGCACGGGACCTCCAGCCGGGCTCCCAGCAAAGTGTCTGGGCCTTCTCTGTCCTCCATCCTGTTCCTCGGTGTTTTCTCTATTCCAGTCTTTTCATGACTTTTGACTTTTCAGTAGTTCTCCCCTTTGGGGCCCGTGCTTCCTCCTTGAACTTGAGCAGCTCACGTCCCTCATGTTGCTCCTTGCTGTCCTTTGGGATGGCCTTTTTCTCCTCCTGGCGCCCTGCTGTCCGAACCTCCAGCCCCAGGACCACCCGAGGCCTGATGTTAGCGGGGCTCGCTCTGCACCCCACCACCCCCTTGGGGGTCATTCATGGTGTGGAGCACGTCTGCTTGCCCATAGACTGGAACCACTCAAGAGCCCAGCTACGTCCTATCCATCATAGTGTGTCCCCACTAGCCCCACACCCTGTCCAGAGCGAGGGCTCATCAGGTGTTTGTTTATTCCCACACACAGGGTCCCCTTTAGGTCTCAGCCTGGGAGACATGTCAGTAAGAACTGTGTGGCACTGGAATTTACCATGCAGATGCTTGCCTGTGTTAACAGAAATTCCAGAACGCCAGAGAGGCTCCTGGATGAAGTAGAAAACACAGGCACGGGGGATGCTGTTTTCTGGTCAGCAGCCAGCCACTAATGATTTAACAAAGTTGAATCCTTCCCTTCCTTGACTCCTTCTCCCGTTAGTTAATGGCCCCTCCATGACCTTACCATACTGCCTTCCTTTGCTTTCAAAGGTTGGGCCTCTCCTGGCTCAGCTGATTTTTCCCAGGTGGATGGCAGTCCATCTAGACACCTAGATGCCCACTTAGGTATCCTCGCCCCTCCAGCTCCCCTCATCACACCTAGAACCCAGAGCCAGAGAGAACCCCGAGTCCCCGAGGGCTCTGATGCAATCTAGAGCTGTTTCTGGCAGGGTGGTTGTTCCGCTCCCTTCTCGGGAGCTCCCCAAGTGTGAGTATGTGGAGGGCAAGGGGAGACCTGAGAGAAAGCAGACCACTGCTGGTGTCCGATCCTCCTCGATCTCCGACTGGCGTGCTCTTTGAGTCTTCTTCAGCTGGTACATCCATATACTTCCTCAAAGCCCAGCTCAAAGGACACCCCTCTGTAGGGTCCTCCTGACGCACCCCCACCCCTGCTTCTGGCATCCGCTCTCTGGTTTCCCCATGGTACCCCTGAACCCAGTACAACAGAACCTCTCCCACTGCGCCATTACTACGAACCCGTGAACTTGTCAACAAGATAGATGGAAACACCTGATCTGGTTCATCTCAGTCGCACAGGGCTTACTTAGCACAATGTCTGGAACTTAGTAGGGACTCAATAAATGCTTATTGAATTTAAATGATCAAACTCAAGATGGCTTACTGCCATCATAGCGCTTTTGTGAGTATCAATTTGGATACTAATTGGTGCCTATTAAGTAGAATATTAGAGTCTGCCAGGCCATGCTACTGAAACAAAACCTCACCCAACAAAGACTGGTCTTTTACTGAACATGCTGGAATGCATTTCTCACTCACACCACTGGTTCTGTTCAGGTCAGCGGTGGTAGGGATAGGGAGGGGAAGGGCGGCTCCTCACATACTTACTCAGGCAGCCTAGACGGTGGGGGTGCCGCCAGTGGGAGAGCCATCTGGCGCTTGGCCAAAACACTGGAAGGGTTTTGCCCTGGGTGTTCCGTGCATCAGCCCGTGTGGACACATGTCACTTACATTTAAGCCTGTTAACCAAAACTGGGGAGAATTGCAAGAATTCCTCCCCTAACAGCAAGGGGGCTGGGCAGGTGGAGGTGGGGGAGGTGCAGATGGGATGCTTGGTGAGCCCACTGGCTGCTACAGGGAGGAACTAAGCTTCCCACTGCCTTTTCTTCACAAGATGAAGAAATCAGGCACCACGGGAGGCAGCCCACACCGCCCCGCCTGAAGCCCCGTTGCCGCTGCTCCAACTAACTCACAGGAAATGGTGAGGCCTGAGCCTTGGGAAACACTTGGGTCATGCTCATGTCCCTTGGAAGTGCTAACCACTTCCAGGATGTGACTGGCCGCAGGCCTCCATCCCCAGTGCATTCCTGTCCCACCCAGAGCGCTCCATCCTAACACAGGTGCTGGAAGCCCAGTGAGCCGTGCTGCTCTGACATGGCAGCCAGCAGTGCCCTCGTCTTTCCCCAGGGTCTCCGTCTCCTGGGGCTCCACTGTGCACACAGCTGCAAAACAAACACAGCCGTGTACTGTGGCACACCCTTCACTTTCTTGATTTTCACATTTTCCTCTACTCCCATCGTTCTCCTCTCCAGGTGCCAGTCCCTTCAGTTACTTTCATGTGTTCATGTTTCAGTTTAATCTGGGTTGCTGTCACCGAGAGCTTCAAATAAATAACTTTTGGTGATCATTTTCAGGGCCTTCCCACCCCTTCCGACTCCCTTGCCTCCAGCACCTTCTATTGTCCTCTGCATCTTCTCTCTGTTCCTTGCTGGGACTCATTTAGGAAAGTCGTTTCAATTTGTTCTCTGCTTGGGTCTATTCATACAGTGCATTGCCCAGCCATCGTCCTCATTAATTCTACTTGTGCTGCCAGCCCCACTCAGGAGCTGTACATCAATCCTCGCACATCAATCCCCGCGCAGGAACTTTCCTGAGGGGAAGGGGTGGAGCTTGGCTCAGGGGTGGAGTTTGCACCAGTCCTGCTGACTCACTTTCTTCACCACCTCTCCAGTGCAGTTGAAGGTTTTCATTTACATGGCTTCCTCTTTCTGACTCTAAACTCACCTTGGCTGCAGTCTCCTTCTGTGCCGTCTCTGCTTGTGACAGCCCACAGGGCCGGCCTGCTGGCTATGGCTGCTCAACGGCCCACCGGTGTCCTGGTCAAGCCCTCCACTCCCACCCTGAGAGAGACAGAGACAGACAGACACTGAGACAGACAGATGAGACAGGTCAGACAGAGACAGAGAATCATAGACAGAGAGAGTTTCCAAGGGGCACAGTAGAATAAAAGAAGAGGAAGACTAAGACCCCAGACCCCAGCTTGCTATTAGGCAAGCCTCCTCCATTGAGCCTTCTCCCCTCCAGTTGGATGACCAGCTGCAACTGCATGGCCTTCCAGCTCTGAGCTGGAAGGTTTTCAAAGGGACCCTGCCTTGAAGTGGCCATGGGACCGTGGGCAGTTTATCTCAACCTTTTATGCTTTGGGCTGGTTTTAAAATTCTAAATGAGGGCTAATAATCCCAAGTCAGGAAACTTATGATAATCACAGGAGATTCAAGTTGTAAAATCACTGGGAAAACTTAATGGTACTTTAAAAATGCGAGGTCCTTGGCCGAGTAGCTTGAGAGCCTGTGTCTTAGAACGTGGAAACCACTGTGTTCACGGAGCTCGTGAGAAGGAAACAAGGTCATCGGGCAGCACTGGCAGAGCACTGCGAGCACATGGCGAGCTCTAAACAAATGTTTTCTGACTTAAGTGCTTCAAGGTGGTGGTAGAACAGTGTCGCGGGGGTCCCCCTGGCCTCGGCCCTGATTCAGGGACTGACCTGCAGGAGGACGCTTTGTGCAGGGGCAGCCTGGACCTGAAAAGGCATCTGGTCCCAGCCTGGCCCCCGGGCTGGGCGGGGCCACCTAGTGAGGGCCCTTCTCCCCATTTGGGGCACAACACAGCGTGGTTCTGGCATAGTGGGGGCATTTGGGTCCCTCGGGGGTTAGGAGGTCAGCCCCAGGGCCCGGCCATCAGCAGTGTGCTATCTAGTAGGAGGTGAGGAATGCCAGGGCACACAGTATCCCCAGTTTTTGTTCTGTGTTGGCTTCGTTCTCTGGCAGATGCTCTCCTTGTGATAGCAAAAAATAGCATCTGGAAGCTTGAAGCTAAAGAGGTTTGTGGTCCCCACCATGTAAGGGGAACCTGTGTTGTCCCCTTGGTTCCTGCTGCAGTAAGTCCTGTGTTTGACCCTGGCGGGCCCACCTTGGTCCCGTGCGCACCCAGACGTCCTGGCCGCAGGGTGTGACCCTCTGGCCTGGGCTCCATCCCAGAGACAGTGGGTGAGGTGAGTGTCGTCTGAAGTAGCTCAGGCCTGGGCTAAGAAGAAAGTGGGCGGTGGGCCCCCCAGGGGTGCTGAGATCTTGGAGATGATGGGTTTGGGTTTGAATTCAGGTCTTTGACTCTGTCTTACGTAGGATTCCCCAGAAATAAGCCCTGAGACAAGGATATTTATGCTGGTACCTTATCAAGCAATACTCGCAGTGAAAACCTCTAACAGTCAGGGGAAAGCGGGACAAGGTGGGGGAGAATTCAGGTTCCGGCAAAGTCCTGTGGGGCTACCTTCAGCCTGCTCCCACACGCAACTTGGCAGTGTGAGTTACATTTCAGAGTGGTCCCACATCAGCTCAGAGCTGCTCGGGAGGGATGTGAACTTCTAGGCTCTTCTCCGTTTCTCAAGTGTGAGGAGTGTGGCTTCCAGTAGCCCCAGGTGGTCCTGGGAAGAAGAGTTCTAAGTCCACACCGCTGGAAGCAAAAGCGCACTGGGACGTGAGAGTGGCCAGAGGGACCTGGAATCCCCAAGCCAGGGCTCGTTTCTCCTCCTCCGGTTTGTCAACCCAGATATCAGTGTGTTGCCTCTGCTTAGCCTGAGGACGCTCGGTTCTAAAATCCCCACGTCGCAGACAGCAGGAATGTCATTGGAGCTGTGGCGTGCGTAGTTCTGACCACTTACCAAAGCTCGCCTTGGGCTGCCAGGCCAAACGTGCTCCCTGGACAGAGTGGCCTCGCCGTTTCCTAAATCATCCTGCTATGCAGACAATCTTGGATTTACCCGTTGCAGGCACACAGTGCGCCAGAGGTCACTCGGCGCCATGTCTCTTCCCTCTGCGTGCCCAGGAGACAGCTTCCTGCTGGCGGGGGCGGCGTGCCCGTTACAGACCAGCCCTTGCATGTCGCTGGCAGTTTGTCCTCAGGACGCCCGTCCTGCCTTGGGAAGGCGGGAGTCGGGGTGCTGTGGTGGAACCAGCTCACTTCTGTCTCCCTGAGCTTGTTGGCTCGGCTGCAGTGGGATTGTGGGAGACCCTGCTTTTCTTGGCCAGACTCCCTTGATTGCTAACAGGCTCTTCCCAGAGCCTGCCCTAATTGTCTCTGCAGCAAACTGTTCTCCCATCACCAATTGTATCCAAGTGGTGGTGGCTCCAGCTGTGTTTGGAGAGCAGACAGGGAAGGTCCTGGCTGTTTTCTACAGCCTCAGCCCTCGTTCGTGTGGCCGCCCCCGCCGTCCCCCTCCCCCAGGCTCACGCTCCCCTTGGGTCTCTGGAGAACTTCCCAGCAGGAGTGCCCTTCCCAGGCCCATCACCTTCAGGCCCCCACTTGTCCTACGAGAGCTGCTGGTTGTTTCCAGGGTCGTCCTCACCTCTTCCAACCTCATTCACCTCTCCCTTGTTTTAATGGAAGGAAGGAAGGATCAAAACAACGAATGATCAGGTGAAATACTGACTGCGTGAACGAATGAACGAATGCACTTGCATCTAACCTTACACTTTGTCCCCCAGCATTTTACTGTGTATTTTTGGTGCATTTAAGTCATTTCCCTGTGATACGGTAAGCTCGCTGGAGGAAATAACTGTTTTCTTTTATTTCCTTTATGGCTTGGTTCACAGAACGGGGCCACCGTAGTCCTTTTCTGGAACAATCTGTGCAACCCTCAGTGTGGTGTCATGGACATGGCACTGGGCTGGGATTCAGGAGTCTGACCCTCCCCCAGTCACTCTGTGGATGAACGTGGACCCGTTTTAGGCTTTGTTGGCCTCAGTTTTCTAATCTGTGCAGTGAAGGGATTGGACGGTGAGTGGCTCTGGGTGTGAATCCTGCTTCCTCTCACAACCGTCTGGGTAATGTTGGGCAGGTCACATAATCTCCCTGAGCAAACAGGAAGAACCGTTTTTACCTCATGAGTTGTTTTAAAGACTTACTGCTATGATGTATGTCAGGTGCTTAGCTCATAGCTAATCATTATAGTCTCTGAGTTCCTGCCATATTCTGACATAGTGAGAACATTCGTCCAAGACACTGTATTAGAGAAGGAACTTTGCAAGATGGTAGAACAGTGTGTCTCTGTTAAGATTCGTCCATGCTGTGCACATTGCTCTTTAAAAGAAATGCAAGGCCAATAAGCCCATGAAAAGATGCTCTATATCACTAAACATTAGGGACAAATTAAAACCACAATGAGCTATCACACTTATTAGGGTGGCTTAAAAAGGAATGAAATGCTGACAAAAGCCTTGAAGACATTATGCTAAGAAAAAATGAACATGCACTTCACGAAGTCAAACCCTCTCCATGGAGATCAGCATTTATGTGAAGGTTTTAGTGCTCGATTTAGCATCACCCACAGGTGACCTTGTACACGGGCCAAAAGAAAAGTGATTTCTTTGATCGGTCCATCTGACCCCAAAATGACCTCCTGCGCTTTTCAATTCATTTTAAATCATGCTGTTCTGGCCAAAGTGATCCCAACTCTTAGCAAAGAATATTTTACATTTTAGCCAACAATTCTGGGCCAACTTCAGATCTGTTTGCTTGAAGAGCAAGAATAAAATCAGTGAGTTCTTAGGCCTTCTGACCTCAGGCAGCAGGGAGGGCAGGTAAGGGAAATGTTCAACAGTGGCATGAATCTTTGGAGAGAGATGAGCGTGGAAGCTCCTTGCTTCCGTGTGAGCCTGTGGTCACTCAGGCCACACCTAAGGTGGAAAGATGGGTGTGCATCCCGGCGCAGGGACCCAGGCCCTCCTTTCCTCAGTTCAGGACACACACCTTCCCAGGAGGGAGGCCATCACCATCTTCCGCATCGTTTATAATGTTTCTGACTGCAAGTAACAGCAAGCCAACCCAAGCTGCTTAAACGGTAAGGACCACTGTGTGGAGACTGCAACGTTGGTGAACCAGCAGCCCAGTGTCAAGGAAGGCCTCCCTCCTCTTCCTCCATGCTCATGGGTGGCTGTACACGTCAGACACCCCATATACACCAGGCACCAGGATGTGGCAGGAAACGGCGAGGACCGAGGAGCTCAAGAGGCACGCAGAGATCAGGGCGAACACAGCTTTATTTCGCCGGCGGGCTCAGTGGGATCGTTCCTAAAGACCGAGCACTCACCAGGGGTCGAGCGTTTAGTTATATAGCATCGGGCTTCCGGGTTTGAGAGGGTTCGTGCCATTGTTATTGTGGCATTAGGGGATTGGTTAAAGCCGCCGGGGTGACAGGAGGGTCCCTAACGAATGGCTGTGATGCAGGAAACTGCTCAGGCCCCAGCCCCCTGTGAGACGTGAGAGTCTCATGTCTCACTGACTGAGTTACATCACATACCAGCGCCGAAACCAGGAGTCAGCACCCTTTTCTGGTAAAAAGCCAGGAGAATAAATATTTTCGGCTTTGAGGACGTATGTTTGGTTGCAGCTACTCAGTTCTGCCTTTGGAATGTGACCACAGCCATGGGTAATGGCTTACCAAATGAGGATGGCTGCGCTCCACTACAACTTTATCTATAAAAACAGGTGGCAGGCTGGGTTTGGCCTCTGGGCCATAGTTTGCTGACCCCGCTGTAAATCAGCTGTCCTCACCATTAGCTTCAGGACACAATGGACTGCGAAACATGTCACGGGCAATTTGTTATTAATTCGTACTAATAATGATTGTAACTAGTTCATTCTATTCTCTGCTGGCATCTAACAAAGGATATTCAAGAGATTCTCATTCACAACATTGAACATAAGATCACCCAGGAGGCAGACAGCAGAACTGGGGCACCAGATTAAAATGAGGACATTTCAAAAAGTTCCAGTGTCCTAATGAGCACCAAAGTAGACACTAAGGGAAGACTCAGAATTTGTTAAACTTTGTTCAACTTCCCTTACAAATCTAACATTTAGAAAATGTTTAGTTACATGTAGGCTTCGTTATAATTCCCCTGGAACCTCTCCAGAAACTGTTCTCGTGTGTCCTTTTTGTTTCTCCTGTAAAATGGGAATGAGGTGAAGGGTCAACGAAATGAGGTGAAAGTGTCTGTCACATGGCAGGAGCTCACCAGATGTCAGGATGGCCATTCTCTTCTGGACAGTGCACGCCAAGGGGACCACGGGCAGAAGCAAGTGCCAGGAGGTGACGTGTCTTTCAGTGACTGTGAATGAGCCCCAGGGATCCCTGTACACCTGCCCTCCCCTGCCCTCACGGAAATGCCTTCCTGTGATCAGAGACTGATGGTCTGGCTGATGCCGAGTTGACAGACAATAAAGTCCCCCACCCCCATCACACAGCTGGCATGGATGCCCACGGCCAGCATGGACTACCAGGTCTGGTTGCCACATGGGGGAGTCGTTGGACATCCATCAACGGTGACTGCCGCACTCAGCCTGGGGCAGCTGCTCTAGAGCCCAGTGGGTGTGGGTTTGATGACCTCTGACCAGGGTCACAGACCAGAAGGAAGGCTCCGCTCAGGGCAGTGGACGCTTAAGGACGCACTCTGTCCCTTCATGGGGAGACATGAACTTGGCAGGGAGCTGCCTGTGCAAGGAGCCCCTCGCTCGTGGTCTTTTCGACCACATGCTTCTTGGTGTGCTGATGGCAGCACTGATGCCTGGCTGCCCCAGCCAGGGTCCTAGCACTCTCCACACTGGGCGCTTCGCCCCTGGGCCTGCACACCTACCCGGGTGTGGCCCGGAGAGCAGGAGAGGGATTGGATGGCAGCAAACTCCACAAGCCCAGCCCTCGAGATGCTGGCTAATGGCTTGTCGGTTGTAAATCTCAGCCTCTCCAACCTGCAAATACACAGGGATGGGGACGGAGATGGGGACGAGGACAGGGAGAGACCCACAAGGCGGCGGCCTATGTTTGGATGAACTCATCCCGGGGTCCAGCACCCACGCCACTCAGTCGGAGTGCTCAGATGTGCCAGGCACCGCCTGCCTCCATGTCTGGAAGGACAGAAGTGTGACCAAGACTGAGTAGAGGAGGGGTGGGAGACGTGGGCCGGAGGCTTTGGGGGCCATCGCTGCCCTGTGCCGCCATTTAGAGCTCAGCCTGGGGCTGGGAGGCACGGCCAGGATACCTTATGCTCATGAGAACCTCACCCGGGCCTTCAATCCTGGGAAACGAGAAACAGCCGGACAGTGGGTGTGCTGTTGGCACAAGGGCCCATCAGATTTTCTTTTCTTTTTCAAATGTCACCGTGAATTAGCAGCGCTCACTCCTGGACTACTGCGAATACGCCTTTACTGCCTCCATCATAGCAAACCTTGAGGTTGGAGAAAAGGCCTTTTATTTGTGAAACGCTGTGGGGGTTTATTACTGAGTCAGTGGAGAAAGCAACCAGGGTCTGTGAGCGGAAACAGTACAGAAATTGGAATGCCAGTAAAATAATTGCAAGGCAACATTTCGGGGTAGTTTAATTTCCTACTGCATTTTAATGACCAACACAGAAGATATAAAATGTCATTTATAGAGAAACTCCAACATTTTGTTTTCCTGCTTATTCTAATAGACCAAATGGAACATACAATATGATTTTATTTTTAAGTTTTCTCACCAAACACTGTAACCGATTTTTCACGGTGCAGGTCTGTGTAGTTACTGCTTGTCACTCACTCAAAATAGATGTGCAGAGCAGTTAAATGGGAAGAAAATGCTGCAAGAAACCTTTAGAAACTCCATCCGTAGGCATTTGCCCATTCTGTTTACTTCGACCAGTTTTTAACTTGCAGTTACAATGTTTGTATTTTCAGGCACTGAGGTAGTATTGATAAGGACGCACAGGGACCCTTGGGGTTTTAGGAGGTGAGGGACAGGTCTGTAACCCCCTGGCTTCCTCCCCACCCCAGAACCAGCCCCCAGCCCACCGAGAGAGGTCGGGAGGTATGACCGGGCGAGGCAGGGAAGCGATCTCTGCTTCAGCTCAGCCTGCGTGTCAGGGATGGACGGGAAAGGGGACCAGGGCTGCCTGCTGGGAGGATAGCCCTCCTCCTCCAGGCTCATCCAGCTCCTCTCACTCCTCTTCCTCCTCTGAAGTCGGCTGATGTGGCCCCCACAGGGCCCTTTATAATTGGACTTGGGTTTCTGCTGCTAGTAACATCGCAAACACAGAATCTGGCCTCTCAGCAAGGACTTCAGGCTTGTCAAACTCGACCACCTGGAAATCAGAAAAGAAGAGCTGAAATTGTCAGAAAGTATCTACTTCCCATCCCCACAGAGCCCAAACCATTGAGCCTCTGGAGAGGTGACGCCCACAACTTCCTGCACCTTCCCGTTTTCCATGACCAAGACCAGGTCGCAGTTGAGGACCGTGCTGAGGCGGTGGGCGATGGTCAGCACTGTGCAGCCTTTGAGGGCATCTTGTATGGTCCTCTGAACAAGGGTGTCCGTCTTGGAGTCCATGGAGGCAGTGGCTTCGTCAAGGAGAATGATCTGTTGAGGAAGGAATGTTGTAAAAAGTCATACTAAGCCAAAGCTGTACCTAGAGGGAAATTTATAGTCTTAGCTCTACTTATCAAAAAAAAAGGGGGGGGGAGCTGAAAAGTAATGAGCTAAGTATCCATCATCTCAAAAGGTTAGAAAAACAATGGCAAAATAAGTCACGTCACACCACCTTCATCTTCCTCAGAGGGACTGGCTGGAGGAACAAGATTATATATTCTTTACTCCTCTTTTTAAGTGGCTTACTCTAATCCTACAAAGTGGTAGGAAGAAGCACCCGGGGTTATCTACCATGCTGACGTGAGTCAGCATGAGGCATAATATAATAGCAGCACTTGTATGAGTTTCCTTTTGCTGCTGTAACAAATTACCACAAATTTACAGACTTAAAACCCCAGTTTATTATCTTACAGTTCTGGAGACCAGAAGTCCCAGAGTCGAGGTATTGTCAGGGCAGCACTCCTTTTGCAGGTACGAGGAACGAAACAGTTTCCTTGCCTGGTTCATCTTCTAGAGGCTGCCTGCATTCCTTGGCTCTGGGCCCTTTCCTACATCACTCTAACCTGTACTTCCATCCTCACATGTCCTTCTGTCTTTCTGACTCTCCTGCCTTTTATAAAGACCTGTGTGGTTACATTGGGCCCACCCAGGTAATCCAGGATAATCTCCCCAGCTCAAAACCCTTGAATGAATCACACCTGCAAAGCCCCCTTTTCCTGTAAGGTAACACATTCACAGGTTCTGGGTATCAGGATGTGGACAGTTGGGGGTGGGAAGTTATTCTACCACAGTGCTGGTTTGCCAGTCGGAGGGCGCAAGCTGAGCTCTGACTCCGCCTGACTTCGGTTAAACTCCCCCGAGGCTCCGTTTCCTTGTCTGTAAAAGTGAGTTATACCTTATTCTGAGCATGAAATGCAGCAATAACACCAAACTGCTTAGCAGTGTGTGGTGAGGGCCCCAGCCAGCACTGAAGGCGGCTGACTCCCTTTCCTGCCATTAGCACGTCTGGAGAACACACACAGCATGGGATTTCTAAAGCAACGGCAGTCCCGTCCTTGAAATCAGTAAGTAAGGATGGCTAGGTCAGTACGAAAAGTGAGCATCAGTTTTACCAGTCTGATATCCCAGCACCCTGAAGTCCTTCTTTCGTGTCCTGGGTACTGTTGCTCAGGGACACGGGACAAGCTGAGAGGCTGATTTCTCAAACGCAAACCACTCAGGAGGACAGAGAATACCTAAGCAAGACCTCCGGGGACAGGCCTGGGGGAGGCAGCTGCTGTGGCTGTAAATGGCTGTGATTATTCAATTTTTACCTCTCACAACTTTGTCTCAAGAAAAGAGGGATTGGTTTTTAAATGGCTCAGTTGCTCTCTCTTTGCTGAAAGACAAACACGTGGCTCTAGCTCCTGGATTGAGTGGCTCTGTGGGAACTCTCCCCAACTTGACCGATCCATTTCCCATGCGGTTTCCTTACTTTTGGATTGCGGAGAAGAGCTCGGGCCGTACAAAGCAGCTGGCGTTCCCCTACTGAGAAGTTGTCTCCATTTTCTGTGACTTCTGCCTGTAATTTTTCCGGGAGTTTCATTATCTATAAAACACAGAAAATGCCACATTTATGCTGACGATCCATATAGTTGTCCTGCGTCATCTCTATTGATTCCTCTTTCTCTTGCATTCATCAGCGGCCTTTATTTTACTGAGGAAAAGAAAGTGCAAAACAACAATCATTTCAACATTGCAAACAGGCACCAGGGAACAAGCAGGGAGTGGGCGGACATTAATAATTTAAAATCACAGTGTGATTCACAGAACCCCGTAGACAGCTCGCCAGAGGAGTGCAAATGATGCACTGACTGCTCCAGAGAAATACAAACAAGTGTAAACGGCTCCCAGGGTGCCTGTTTTCATGGAAAAAACAGAGGTGGGATGGGAGAGTTTTCTGGTCATCAAGGTAAGGTAAGACAGGGTCTGAAATAGCCAGCAGGACAAGTCAAAGTGGTTTTGGGACATGTTCCCCTTGGTACCCAGTCGTGGGGGGGGGGACGGGAATCCCCTGTGGGCCACATTCCCCGCTGACCCAGCCACAGCTCTTATAGGACGGGTCCCCATGTCTCAGGTCCACTCGCTTGGTCCGCTCAAACCAGGTACCCTATTGCCCTGAAAATAAGACCGGGTCTTATATTAAGGTTTGCTCCAAAAGACTCATTAGGGCTTATGTTCAAGGGATGTCATCCTGAAAAATCATGCTAGGGCTTATTTTCCAGTTAGGTCTTTTTAGGGAAACACGGTACTTGCCATTCTGGAGCATGCCATGCCCCTCACCTTCTGGTGCCTTCTCGCTTCCGAAAGGCGAATGAGGCTATTGGCAGAGCAGCAGGCCACTCCATCTGCTCTAGAGTCAGATGGACATGGGTTCAAGTCTCCGTTCTGCCACTCACTAGCCTGCACGTGGTACTTCCTGAGTCTCCCTTTCTGCATCTCTAAAGATGGAGGTGAGAGTACCTGCCTCACGGGGGGTGTAGTCAGGACCAAAGGTGATAATGCATGTGGAAGTGTTGGCTGAATCACTGCACAGGCCTAGTAAATATCACCTATTGCTGTTTTTAATCATAAAGAAAAAACAAGGATCGTGGTGCCAGCAGATAAGCCTGGGTCGGGTATCTGGGGCACGGGTGCTGACTCATCCTGACAGCCCCCGAGACCTACTGTGTGTCTCATGAACGTCCTCTCCAGAACCTGCCAGAGCATCTCATCCGCGTGACTCCCAAAGGGATCCAGGTTGTACCTGCAAGGAAGGAAGGGAGAGGGAGCCGGATTCCTGAGGGCGAGGTTTTCTGCAGCATGCAGGGGAAGGCAGGAGGTGCTGTGTGGTGACCCAGTGGCTTCAGAGCAGTGCTTACACCAGGACGATGGACGGTCATCAAATACCAACCTCAGGCCAAGAAACCCAGGACCCACAGCTCCGTGACGGCACGGAGACCACCAAGGTGGGCAGGGCTGTGTAAGGTCCACTGGGCGCTCAGGAAGACACACTTAGTCCTCTCATTGGCCATGAGCAGCAGAGAGGATTTGACCTTCTGCCAACTCTTGGCAGACAGAAAGGGAGAGCGATTCCCCTCAGAATCGCCTTCAGAAGCAGCAGCTACATCTGCAGTTGCCAGCACCTCGCAGAGGGTGAGCGGCTGTGCGGGGTGTGAGTGGCGTTTCAAGACAAGGAGCGTATTCTGTGTTTCGTACTCGCTAAACATGGCCCTGCTTCATCTGCCGCTCAGTGGGAGAGGTGTGCGTCTCAGTAGAGGGTGAGCCACTGCACTGGATTCCGTGAGAAACAGGCTTTCTCCTGGTGCCTTGGCATCAGATCTCAAGCATCCTAGAAGCCTCAACCCTCTTGTACTTGAATGGCTTCTGTTCACCCCTTCTTGGGAATGAACTGACGCACTTCCCGATGGACGGCTGCATTTAATGCGCAAAGCAGGGTGGCATCTGTTGAACCGGATCGGATGCCGACCGAGATCCAGGCAAACACCAGGCTAGCTGCCCACCCTACGTAGGAGCACCTTGCTCACTGTCATGTAGTTTATGAAGTATAAGTAACGTTCAGGGGCCTAGTCCTCGGCGTCTCCCAAGCCCCACTCAGGAACGGGACCAGCACCCCTGCCTGCCGCCTCCCTCCCTCCCTCAGATGGAAAAGCCCAGGCCGGCCACACTGTTGGCGCTTCAGAGTTCCTGCTTGGTCTCATTTTATGATCCCAAAATAGGGGTGCACAACGATCCAAAACAGCTACCTTACTGTACCTACAAACAGGACAGGGTCCTGGGGGATCACAGTCAGCTTGGCTCTGAGGTCCTCCAAACCGATGGTGCAGATATCCACGCCGTCGATGAAGATGGCGCCGCCGGCTGGCTCCACCAGGCGGAACAAGGCCATTCCTAAGGACGACTTCCCTGGGGACAAGGAAGCAAGGTCAGCAACTCAAACATCAGTTGGCACTTCCGTCACATCCAAGTACCCAATCGAGGGCATTTTTAATGTATTGAAAAGGCTCTGTGAGGACGACCAATGGCACAGGCAGAAATCACTCACTGTGCAGGGCGGTCGGTTGCCCTGACACGTCTGTCAACCTGCTAGTGTCTGCAGTGATGGTTCACACACGACTCATCCTCTGGGTCTCATTTCACCAGAATGATTCTTATTTATTAATTCAAAAACTGATGTATGTTTACTTCCAACTCCACATGAAACCCTAATTTACAGTGACGAGATCGAGGGAAAAACACAGGCAGTTCAACACACACACACACACACACACACACACACCCTGCCCTCCGGTGGCTTCACCAGCACACTCATTGGAAATGCCAAGAGAACGGCCTGAAAGAAACACAGCCAGAGCTTGTCCTCACCAGAACCTGTTCTTCCAACAATCCCAACCGTCTGTCCACTTTGGATGTTCAAGTTCAGCCCGTCGAGAACGAGGCGAGTGTTTTCTCTGTATCTCATCTGATAGTCTCTGAATGTTATCTCCCCACGGCTGGGCCAGTCACGGGGACAGGTCCCCACTTGGAGGCAAGGAGCGCATTCAGGAATACAGGTCTCAAAGCAGAAAAACAATGACGGGTTAACATCCATTCCCTTTTTCATTCATTCATTTATTCACACAATTCTAGGCACGGGTGTTCAAGGTTGTGAACTACTAGACCAATAGGAACCCTGCACGCATGAAACTCACGTTCCAGTGTGAAAGTCAGATAATGAACAAGAAAAGAATTCAGAAATGGAGACAGTAAAACAGTGTTGTGATGGAACATAGAACGTGTGTGGTAGATGGAGCAGGAGGCATAAAAGTAACTTCAAGGTTTGGGAAGGCGTCTATGAGGATGAATGCTGGGCAGATGCCTGCTGCAAGGAGATTTGAGTCCAGAGCCTTCCAGCCAGGGTGATGGCTAATGCAAAGGCCCTGAGGCCAGAACAAGCTTGGGCACTTTGAGGAATAGAAAGAAAAGTCATGCAGCTGGAGCTTAGTGAGTAGAGACGGACAACTAACAGGGACAGCTCGTACTGAGCCTTGTGGGCCTGGGCAAGTGCCAGCAGTGTGACCCTGAAGCTGGATACCAGATCCAGACCAAGCCTTGAGATTTGCAGAATTCAACCCGATACAGTTTTTGTATCTGCAAGGGTCATCATAGTGTCAGAAGTAGGAAGATGACAGGAATGCGGGATGTCAAGCCCAGAGGTCTTTAGAGTTTCAAGGAAAAGACATTTAGTTTCTAAAGAGCCCAAGAAATGCTAAGTCTAATTAAGGGGTAGAGCAACTTGGCTGCATTACAAGACAGCCCCTCCTCTCGAGTTAAGAAGTCCCTGTTAGTGACAAGAAGTGGGGCTCCCCTGTGCCTGCCCCATGAGGGTGGCACCAGCCAGAATATCTGGTCAATAGGCAACCACAGTTAGCTGAGAAAATAATTGTACTTCTAGACAGTGAGTATTTTTAACCTCTAAAAGGTTTAGAAGTAATAATAAAAATATTTCAGAGAAGCAAAATGATGACAGTAATATTTTTAAGGAATCTGCATGTTTGATGTTTTATGGATTCATAATATTAATAACATTTGGGCTTGTGATTCTAATTTAAAATCATAATTGAATAGTTCATTTAAACATGATTCTGAGCTAAAAGCTTACTGTTTATATACAGCATTGGGATTGCTATGCAAACTTAAAGCCCACTCTATTTAGTTTATTAGATTTATGTAACCTCAGGAGGGTTTGTTTGTTAAATCAGATAATCGGGGTACTTAAAAAGGAAATGGAATGTATTGTTTTAAAATCCAGTTTAAAATGTTTTCAAAGTGTTTAAGTTTGTAAATAGGGCCAAATGTTATTCAAAGGTCTTTAAAAGTGATTACTTGAAGTGGATAGACTTCAAAGAATAGCAGGATTTGTAAGTTGATCATAAAAGCTTTTAAAGAAGGATTAGACTAGTTTTTTTTTTTTTTTTTCATTTTACAGTTTTATTCAATCAAATGTTAATTTTAGAAACTGCAGTAAGCCGCCGAATTCTCTTTTCTGTGTACAGAATCTGCCTTAGGGAAATTGTTTTTAGAAAGAAGAACCTCTCCCTCCACATCAAGGTTTCATTGTAAATATGAGTTTTAAGAAGAGGGCTTGTGGCCTGAGTTCACTTTTTAAAAACATCCCTTTCACTTGTAAAAACATCAGATGCTCGCAGGAATGCTGCCAGAGTTGGCGCGCCCCTCTCCTCACACGCGCTAGTTTCTTACCGAAATGTACTCCCGGAGTAGCTCCACCGAGGTGAACTTGGCCTGGGTCTCGGCTCCAGTCCGCGTGCACACTTGGAGCAGTCCGCTCAGCTACGGCCGAGGAACAAGCCACCGTCAGAGCCCTTGGGAGGCCCCATGGCGGCCTCAGGACCACACAAAGCGCAGGCAGGCCTGGGTTCCCAGCCCAGGGCCCGTAAGTGGAGCTACTCCTTCAAACGCTCCCTTTGTATTTGAAAACAAATGGTAATTCCATTTATCCCTGGCGCTCCAGATGGTGAGAATCAGCCCACCACTGCCCGGGCTTGGCTCCTGGGTGGAGCTGGGATCCTCCCGGCCACAGAACTGCTGGGTGTGGGCCCCTCGCTGCCCCCTGGTGCGGTCCTGCTCTTGCCGCCCTCCCTGCTTGACCCCCCCACAGCCAAGAAGCATCTGAAATCCATCACCACAAACCATCAGAGGGGGAAGAAAACCAAGTCTGTCTGCTTGCTTCCAACACGAGGACATCCAGGCCCAGACTGGGGGATGTGGCTTGATAAGGTCATCCACCATAGGCCAGGGTCCCCAGAAGCCAACCCTGGGAGCCGAGTGCACACAGTGTATTAGGGCAGGTTGAATGGTGGTCCCCCCAAAAGGTGTCCACATCGAAACCCCTGTGATTGCTACCTCATTTGGAAAATGGATCTTTGCAGGTGTAGCTAAGGGGCTTGAGACCACCGTGGATTACCCGGGTGGGTCCTAAATCTAATGACAAGTGTCCTTATAAGAGACCCAGGAGGAGAAGACACAGAGAAGAGAAGGAAATGAAAGAGGAGGCAGAGATGGGAGCTAAGCACCTACAGGCCAAGGAACGCCAATAGCCACCAGAAGCCGGCGGGAAAAGGAACGGATTCTCCCCGAGAGCCTTCCGAGGGAAGACACCTTGATTCTGGACGTCTGGCCTCCAGAACTGGGAGAGAACAATTTCTCTGGTTTTAAGCCACTAGCCGGTGATTTGTCACCGCAGCCCTGGGAAACTGCAGGAGGTGGCCACCAAAAGTACGAGTAGGGGCTGGGTGAAGTGAGGCACAGAAGAGGTGAGACACGAGGGGTGTGGGCCTCCTGCTGGGGGCGCAGGGAGATGGCACGGAAGCCACCTGAGCTGCCCCAGGAGGCTGGGCCACACCCCCACTAACTGCAGCCCGCGGGGCCGAGGACCCTCACACCTGACGCCTGCCCTGGGCTTGGACTCAGCACCTTCCCACAGCAGTAAGAGGCCTCCCACACCAGCTGGCTGCTGGGCTAGAGGCAGGATCAGCCACGTGTCCTTTCACCAGGGGAGCAGGGACTGGGCCAGGGGCGCACGTGATAGACAGGATCCCTGCGCTCGCAGGGCTTGTGTTCCAGTGGGTGGCAGCTCCAAGGAAGGATAAGAATGCCGGTGAGACAGGCTCTGGGAGAGACTGGCTGGGGCCGGGAGTTACCTTAGAGAGGGTGGTCAAGGAGGCCGTTACGATAAGAAGCCCGCCAGGCAAACAGGGTGAGAAAGCTCTGGGCAGCAGCATGTGGCCTTAACGGGAAGGAGGCAGTGTGGGGAGCAGTGTGCGTCCACACCCCTGGAGAGCTCCCCGCAGCAGGCCTCCTGCTTAAAGCACGCCACTGGCTTCCCATTCTCTTAGAGCGATGGCGCTCACCTGGGTGATTATGCCCCTCAGGGGACCTCTGGCAACGTCTAGAGACGTTTGTTCTTGGTTGTCCTGAACTTGGAGGAGGGAGGGTCTATTGGCATCTCCTAGTTAGAGATCAGGAAGGCAGCTGACATCTTACAGCGCATGGCACACACAGCCCCTCACAGAAAAGGTTCCCTGGCCCACACGTCCGCGGGCTGCAGCTGAGACCCTTCTTAGAACAGAGGCCACTCTGCCTGTGGCTGCCCAGAAGCCTGCATAGCTCCCCCTGCCAGACCCTCAGGCCTTGTCTACCAGTCTGCTCAGGCCACGTGCACTTCTGACTTCCCCAATTGCTCTGAGCTCCTGCCAGCCCCCGAGCCTTTCCCTGGCCCCTTGGCCTAAAACACCCTTCCTTCCTTCTGTTTTCCTGGCTGGTTCTTCACCATTCGACTCTCAGCTTGGAAGTCACTTCCGGCAGTGGTGTCCTATGACTATCAGATCTAATGTGACCGCCCACTGCAGCCACACTACCCCACTTTGTTATCCCCGTAACACAAAACATTTCTGAAGTCGTCTGTCTCACTCAGCTCCTTACTTATCCCAGCCCCACTGCTGTGCCTTTGTACCCACCTAGAATATAAGCGCCACGATGGCAGGGACCTGTCCAGCTTGCTCACTGCTGAAACCGCAGCAGCTGGCATGGTTCCTGGCTCACGGTAGATGCTCGATGTATATCTGGTGAATGAATGAATGAACCCTGACCTTGAGAAGGGCATGTACATGTTTTGTCAAGTTTGAGGGTATCAGCTCCTCAGAACCCTCGGCAGCCCTCCATGGGTTTTGAATTGGCCCCAACTGCTTATTCTTCTCCGTGACGTTACGTGACATTCCTTTGCATTCACTTTCTGCTCTGTGGGATTTCATGCCAATTTCTCATCCATCTAGGGAGTCTTCTCCGTGCTCAGAGGCTGCTCTGTCATTTGGATTCTGTGTTCTCCAAAGGGGGCTGATGCTCAAGAAAGCCACACCGGCAGCTGGACAGGAAACGTCCCCCTGCATCTCACTGTGTGCACATTTGTCCCCAGCCTTGCAGGCATGTTTGAAAACAATCTCATGGGAAGCTGATGGTCTCCCCCAAAAGCATGACCTCAGTTGAGGAAAGCTGTTTCACTTGGACTAAAGTAAGGGAATTATGCAGCATCGTCTGTGCTGTGTCGTACTTTTCTAGGCAACAACAAATGAAAACATCCATCGACGAGGCAAATTCATATCTCCCACTTAAGACAGAGTCCTGAGAAGATATTTTTGTTCCTCCTTCCCAAAATACCATTAAAATGATAACAGATTTTTCAGAAAAAAAGGGCCTTTAACAGCAAGGGGATCGGGGGAAGATATCCTTGTAGGAGAGGGTTACAGATTAACTGACATTAGAAAAAGGAGGAAAGCCTTTTGCTGGAATGGAGGCAGCGTGTCCTGCAGGGGCGTACAGGGCCGTGTGTCTAGAACCCAGGCTCCAGGTGTGAAAGGGGCCCACAAAGAGGCTCACGAATAGTCTGTGTACAGATAAGTGCTCCCCACCAGAGGTAGCTGGACCTTCATCCCTAGGCCAACACACACACACACACACACACACACACACACACACACACACACACTGCTCTAAAGAAATTGAATGAACTACCTGGGAATAAACTGGGCCCCCAGACTAGTACCCCAGGTAAAACCCCCTAAATCCAACATTTGGGTGCCTGCAGGCCAGCCCCCGGGCTGCTTTCCTGAAATGAAGCCAGTCTGTGGAAAAACCTTACCCACCCACCCCTGTTTATAAAACTTCTCATCAGGAGAGACCCAGCAAGGCACATACAAAGGCCAAGGAAACCCTGAAAACCCCACCTGGTCCCTCACCCTCAAATACAAATGGATCAAGAGACGTAAGAACAAAACGAATGGCACAAAAGAGCAGGAACCAGATAAATGAAAAGAACAACTGATTCCGGAAAAAACAGATATCGGCAAAGGAGAGAGGACAGTTTAAGGAAGGGAGGGAATCTCGAATTAATATGCTCAGAGAAATTTAGAAAAATGTATTGCATCTGTTTTAAAGTGATTCCTTTAAAAACTCAGAGACTGAGAAATTAAGGATACAAATACCGGATCGCCAAACTTAAACTTCAAAAGAATGGCTGAATGACAGAGCCAAGGAAAATTCCCAGAATAAAGATAAAAAGACAAGAACATGGAAACTTTGAGATAAAAGAAAGGAAACATACTCCTGGAGGAAACAAGACACTGTCGATGCCAGAAGTTCAGTTTTCACCCACAGTGAGTCACAGAAAGAGAAAACAGAGGAAAAAAAGATGAGGAGATTGTCAAGAGGAGAAGGAGGAGAAATTTTTCCAATTCGAAGAGACAATTGACTTCAGTATAAAGTAACCCACGACCTTGAACAGAATAAGTGAAAAAAGATCCACACTCATGCATCATCCTGGGATTTGAAAGCATCGAGGGTCAGGGCTGCGTTGGAAACGCTTCCAGAGAGAACACGAGGCACCTATCAGGGAAGGAGATTCAGTCTCAGATGGGATCAGACCTCGATGACGTGGGTTCAAACACTGGCTCTCACACATGACAGGTGTGGGATCCTGGGCAAGTCTTTCTGAGCAGCAATCTCCTCGTCTGTAAAATGGGGATTATGGCAGCACCCATCTCAGATGGCCGTTGTGGGGATAAATGAATTAATTTAAGTTAAAGGGCTTAGAACAGTGTCTGAAACATAGTAAATGGCATGTATTTCACTGTTACTGTTTTTCAAAAGAAGAAAACCAAACAACCAGAAGAGAAGTCAGTGATCGTGGGTCATGGACGTGGTGGTTGGCTCTCCAGAATCCTTTCCCCGCCCCTGTAGGCAGCTATGTGACTTGGGGTAGGACGGGGTGCAGCTCCACCTCTCGGCCTAAACCAGTAGCCCCTGTCCTGTCAAGCTACTAATTAGTTCTGCTTATTAGTTGGTCCAGTAAGAGTGAAGCACAGGGCTTTTTGTTCCGCGGTTAAGGCAGGAAACGCGTGCCTCCTGCTTTCTTCCTGGTACAGCCCTTCAAGGCTGCCGATCACCACCACCATGAAGGAAGTCATCACAGGAGGACAAAGCCGGGGGCCTTGATCCAACCGTGCCTGAAGCCTACACTTCTGAAGGATGTGAACCACTCAGCTCTCGTTTTGTTTACCCCCGGTTGGGCTGGGTTTTCTATTACGCGCGTCCTCCTGATGCACTCTATGCTACAGCCTCCACGCCAAGCCCAGCCTTACACCAGGCGTTACCTGGATGATGTAGGATAATGACAAGCCTTTGGATGATGCGCTGATTGAGGAGAAACTCAGGGTCACCAGCAAGGCCACAGTGAAGGTGATGATGTTCATGAGGACATCCATCCTTAGAGCAAACCACCTGAGAGCACAGTTAAAGTACAGGAGGTGGCTGGAGTTTTCATCATTTAGCATCTTAAACCTAAAATGAAGAAATCAGACAAAACAGGAGATCGGGTGGTGCGTCTGCAGACCTAGGGTTAGGGCCACTGCAGAAATACAGCAAAAGGAATTCTTACTCCAGGGTGAGTGCACGGTTACAAAAACAAGCATACACCCATGCTGTCAAAAATCTGCCATCATAGACATCTGATTTGCACGTATTTTGAGCAATCCCATGTGACAACAGTAGGTGCTGAGTGGACTGTTACTGTCTTTCCCAAACTGGCAACTGGAACCCACGGCTGAGAACAAAAGGGGTTGAGGCCCTCACGCTCCACCTTCAAAGGACCAATACCGGGAGTCAGCCACCCCCGAAGGCCTTGTGGAATTGACCATTGCGCTTTGATCTACACAAAGGGTGGGAGTGGGTTGTGGAGGAGGTCACCTTTAGGGATGGCCAGCGTTTGTGGTGGTCCGGGGGGAAGGGAGGCTGCTCGATTGGTCCCCCTCCCAAAAGAAGAGAAAGAAGATTCAAGGTAATTTCTTACAAAGCGTGGGTGGCTCTTCAAGAAGAGGAAGCTGACATCGTGGACTCCTGCTGTGCGTCCACTGAGCCAAGGAGGAGAAAGAGCACAGGGCAGAGTGACAGCAAGATGGCACCACCAGGGGACGAGGACAAAACCCACCCCTGGAGTTCCTCATTCCGTGCCCCAGGTGTACAGAGGCACATCTGGCCCTTCCTGCAGTTCCTGGAGTTGGGCGTGGAGAGAGGAAACGGCCTCTGGGCTGCAGTCTTGGTGCGCCATTGCTCAGCACGAGGCAAGGAGACCCCACATCAAAGGGACACAGCGTGAGGCAGCCAGGAGGAGCTCACGGGAAGACCCCGGCAGTCCGTGCCCATCGGCCATGCCTTCGCAGAGCTGCTGGGGAGCTGCTCCTGGTGGGGCCCCTACCCTGCCACACCACGTCTGCCCAGGGAGCTGGAGAGCAGGAATGAGCAGCAGGGAGGAGAGAATGGCCCAGACACGGATGTCACTGAGTGTCCCCACCCCAGCCCCCTGCTCCAGCATCACAGAACCGGGTTCAGAGAAAAGGGAGAGGGTGTTTAAAAGAGCAGACCCGGTGCTTCCCCCGGCACACCTGCCCCCATGCCCAACACACACGCAGCACAGCGTGGCCACTCCAAGACCCGAGGGGGAAAGGGAGGGCTGTGTCTTGAATACATTCAAGATGGAAATTTTAACTGCACTGAGCTAAGCATTAACCAAAGAGACAGCGGATTCAATTGCCACTGAAGCTTCCCCTGACCCACTGGGAATAAATGGTAGAAATGATTGGGGGGGAAAAGAAAACTTTGCAATGTTTAAACCCCTAGAGAGCTAAGCTTCCTCTACTGGCACAGCCATGACGTCCCTGGGCACTGCTGTTTCCCCGTCCTGAGATCCCTCCAAGGATTCTGTTGGGAAGCACCTCTGACCAGCCAGGCTGGGTCCTGTAGCACCCTCCTCTTTTCTGTTGCCTCTGTAACTTGTCTTCCCCAGAGCTTAGTTAAAATATTCTTGTAAACACCATGGTGTTTCTATCGTGTAGCTATAAAGCCTACAAATTCAACTGACAGCTTAAGTGACTTAGAAGTCATCTCGGGTCTTAATCTGTGTGGTTGGTTAGATTGCACAGAAACAGGCTGGGATCAAATTGGAATTTTTGACCTCAAACCTTTTTTTTTAATGCTTTAGCATTTTTGTCTGGTGGCAAAAGCAATACTTGTCAGAAGCCCAAGCCCTCTGGAAAGCCCATGACAGGAAAGAGTATTAAAAGAGGGAAGACCTGTCAATCATGCAGGGCTCGGCTCTCCTGCAGGGCTCTCTGGGAAGCCAGCCTTGGAGGAGACTGCAGGAAAAAAGCTCAAGTCTGTTTTGTTTGTCACGAGTCGAGGAATGGCTCTGCAGATGAGCCTTTCCTCATGACCGGGACATTGGAAGGCTCAACGTGTGACGCAGGACTCCTGACAGATGACATTCAGGTCAAACTAGCAATAGGACTGGCTGCTTCGTGAACTAAAGACAAGCTGGGATGCCAAGCCGGGATGCCAAGCCCACACTGAGATCCTGGGTAGCGAACTGCAGGAAGAGAGAGAGAATTAGATGCAAGCTTTGGAGTGTGTGTTAGGTTTTTGAGGAAGGAAAATATGGAGGGTGGGGGCAAAGAACATCGATGGCAGAAACTCCTATAGATTCACCAAACTCCATTTTCTTTTCCTCCTGTGGACACAGTTGGACTACATTTCCCAGCCTCCTTTGCAGTTAGGTGAGCCCATGTGACTGGAATCTGGCCAATGAATGTGCAGAAATGATGACCCAATAAAAACGTCCCATGGGCCCTGCACCCACATCTCTCCCCTTATCTTCCAGTTAGACACAGAGGACCCTGGAGAAGTCCCCAAGGCCCTCGAGATGGGACAAGCCCCAATGGAAAGACAGTGTACCTGAGTGTGGAGCAGCATCCCCTCCCCAACCCAATGGACCCCCATTCGTGACTTGGGGAAGAATAAACATGTGTTAAGTGCCTACAATTTGGAGTTCTTTGCTCCCACAGTGAGTCTACTGTGATTGATGCACAGTGATTATATGTGATCACAAGGTGTTTTAGAAACGTGGAGCTGGAAGACTCCAGGAAATTTTTCTAATCCAGTCCCCACGTTTTAAAAAGAAGGAAACTGGTCTATCCACTAAGTGAAATATAATTGGCCTTTGAAGATTATCTTGACAAGGAAGATGTCATAGCATGAAAAATGCTATTTGAAAATAAAACAAGACCAAAATGATTATAAATCCTTCAGAAACAGAGGAAAAAAGACTGGAAGGAAATATATGAAAACATTAATAGCATTTGGGTTGGGGGATCTATGGATGATTTTTTTTTCTTTAAATTTTATTGGGGCGACAATTTTTAGTAAAGTTACATAGATTTCAGGTGTACAATTCTGTAATACATCATCTATATCTCACATTGTGTGTTCACCACCCAGGGTCAGTTCGCTTTCCATCACCACATAGTGGACCCCATTTACCCTCTTCTAGAGCCCTGCTCCCCCTTCCCCCCTTACCCTCTGGTAACCCCTAAACTGTTGTCTTTGTTTTTGAGTTTTTGTTCTTTCAGTTGTTTGTCTTGTTCTTTTGTTGTTTTCGGTTGATTTTTTTTTTCTTTTTTCTCTTTTCTCCTATTTACCTAAATTGAACACATCTTACTTTTTGTGTGAAAAAATAAGACATGTCAAATCTCATACTGAGGTTGTCACTGAATTAGCTCACATCTTTTGGGCCCCAGACACGGAGAAGGAAGGCCAGGTGTCTAAGGGGGGGCCCCTCGATGCTGCCAGCTCTTCATCGACAGCCAGCCCCCAGCAGCCCACACCTCCCATCTCAGAGCCAGAGAAGCCATCCTCGCTGCGACCTCGCGTGGGGTGAGCTGAGAAGCGGGAGCCCCAGCACAGAACTCACTTGTTGACGCAGTCCTCCTTCCTGTCATACGCGTGGATGACACCCAGACCCTGCATGGACGAGGTGATGTGCGAGAACCAAGGTGCCCAGCTGATGTTCTCCACCTTCTTGAGCTCCTGGACTCCTCCATGGAAGACGCTGTGGGGAAATCAAGAGGGACCAAGATGACCGCAAGGTCCCCCGGGGAGGCAGAGAGCACACCGGCACATTCACAGCTGACTGTGCCCTCAAGATAAAGTTAAAGTCAGACAGGTGCCATCTAACTAGGGACAAGGGGATGGCCCACCATCCTCCTCTAGGAGTGGCCAGCCCAAGTGTGTGGGGTGGGGCCAGGGCCTTATAAATATGGGCCTCGGAAATGTGGGCCATTTCTTCCTGTGGTCTCAGTCTGAGTGTTTCTTGCAGTGTGAGTGGCTCGCTGCACGATATGTCATTTGAGTCTTTAAGACCAGGATTTTTCATCCAGTGTCCAGGAATAGACACTGTATTCCGTTTCTTACCTACAAGATACTTGCAGTCCTATAGTTTCATTTGACGGTCACAAGAACCCTTCCAGAACAGGTGAGGCTCATGTTTTAATGATCACCATTTTAGAAAGGAGGAAACTGAGGCTGCAGCATTTCTCCAACTTCTCCAGGGTCCAGCAGCTAGTTTTGCAGCAGAGCTGGGGCTCTGGGACAAATTTCTCTGATTTCCAACCCTTTGCCCTCACGCAATACCCACCATGCTGCTGAGAATGCCAGCTCTCCACAGGAACAGGGAGGAGCTGGGTGTCCCAGTGGCCTAGGGTCAGTGCTGTTCTCCTTTCCCCCAGGGTGGGCATGAAGGCGGGCATGGGGCACATGCCAAGCAGCCAGAAGCCTTTCTCTGCCCACATCAGTGGTTAGGGCAGGGGCGAGTTCTCAAAGCTCAGAGGGACAGAGAACTTGTCTCCTCTCTTCTCCAGCCACAGGAACGGCTGGCAGAGCCCCACCCGGCCGTGGCTCAACCTCTCCATCACGTCCACCTCAGGGCTGCCCTCAGACTCAAATGCTGGGTGTACACAAAGCACTTAGCACAGCCCCTGGTGTTTCGTCAGCGCGAAAATCCATGTGCTCCGCCATTCAGACAGGACAGCACCACCTGACACCTCCACGTCACTGTGCAGTTAACCAAACGTGTAGGTTTTGTTTGCTCCTTTTTAAAAAATAGTGCATCAACCTACCGTAAAAGAATACAGAAGCCTACTGCCAGGCCGGCCAGGACTAAAAGGACAGCAGGAAACACAGCCGCCAGTGTCACGAGGATGAACACCACCATGAAAACCTGCTGCAGAAAGTTCTCCGCGTGGAACGGCAGCCTCACGTCCAGCTCGTCCATGTCCTTGGAAAAACGGTTCATCAGCCTGCCGCTGGGCGTCGTGTCAAAGAAGCTCATCGGGCTTTGAACGATCTGCGGACAATCGGAGAGTCAGCGTCCGAGGTGTGTGTTTAATACACCCTGGGCCTGGGCTCATGAGCGCAGGCAGGGCCTGCCTTCCTTCCAGGGCCCAACACGATGTGCCAGCATCCCAGGCAGGTGGTCACCAAGAATGACAGTGAACCTGGGAGATCCGGCCTCCGTCTGCAGCTTCCCTCCGAACCTGGGGTGCAGCCTGGGTCCCTCAGGAGGAGAGAAGGACTTTGTGCCCCAGGGCAATAAAAAGCCAAGGTCCACTGTGTCTGTCCCTAAAACGTGCGTCAGAGCTGTGCACTGTGGCAGGTCCCTCACGGCAATGGCAGGAGGAGGCGCCTGAAGCGTCTTGTGAGGCCTCGATGTACTCAGGATGCTTGGAGCAGCAGGATGCCCTCGTGCCCGCTCATGCCTGCTGCAGGGCGGCACTGGGGGGAACTTCCTGACCACCCCCAGCCTAGCCCCAGCCCATGGCCACCCCGCCCCCACACTCCCCGGGGTTTGCTTTCACTGTGTAATTACATCTTGGGAGATGTCCCAGACTCCGCTGGGAGCTCCACAAGCCCCATGTCTGTCCCCGGAGCCTAGCACAGTGCCTGGAGTGTTGTACGTGCTCAATAAACCCTGTTGACAGATGGACCAGTAAGCACACTGCTCCAGGGAACTGCACCTTGTCAAACACACGATCGTGCAGCCAGGAGGACGCCATCAGGGTGGTCTTGGTGAAGGTGAAGCCCTTGGTGACAGCGAATGCCAGCATGGACACCATGCTGCCTGCATACACCCACTGGTACACGTGCTGCCCGGTGTCTGCCAGCACCACGCCCATCTCACACACGCTCCTGTTGCCCTGGGTCCCACAGGTCCCCTTTGGAGAAAAACGAGAAGAAGCCCCAAGCAGTGGTCAACTGTCAGGAGAGTGGAGGGGGGATTTTCCACAGAGGAGAAACTGAAAAGAGGCCGTAATTGCTAAGAATGAGTCAGGTGGTTAAATCAAGTCAGTTCCCTTTGGGGGCCTCTGAGCTGCATGGGTCCTCCTGCTGGGCCGCCGTGACCCCGAGAGGCCCCCGACTTAGGAGGCTTGGCACAGTTAGTGGCAAAGCAGAGGGAACAAACCAGATGGGCACAGAGCAGCCATCCAGGAGCAGTCTCCTGGCTGTGCCCCAGGAGACCAGAGGTGGTGCTGGGCCGGGCAGTGACAGAAGCAAAGGAAATCTGGCTCCCACGAGCCTGGCTGAGCAGCACTCACCGCAGGCACCTTGGTGAGTCGAGGGCTCAAAGAGACCATGTGTGGATCCATCCCGCCCAAGCACAACACACATTTTTGCCAGCATTTCTGGGGAGAAGCCATCGCCGCCTCCTGAGAAACTGGCAGTTTCGTTTTTCTCTTGAGTCATATACTAAAAGGCAAGACTGCCTTTAGGGAACAAGCAAGCATCCTTCTTCTAAATGCCATTTTGCTGATGACAGCAAGAGCGGAAGTGTAAACCAGAGGTGGCGGCTGATGGATAAACATCCATAACTGCTAAAACATCCCTGGGGGGCTAACTGATGGAGGAGGAGGCTTCGCTGTGCCTTCGGCTCTGCCCAGTGTCTGGGGGCAGGGCAAGCACAGACTGCCATCGTTGCTGCGTGCTCAATTAGCCAGTGGCACTGCCTAGGACGGGGCTGCTCAGGGAGAGACTCCTCATGAGCCACCGGGGCCCTGAGGGACACGTATGCCCCAGAGACGGCCCTCTTGCTGCACAGAGCCAGCTCCCATTGGCTTCTCCTCTTGGGAATGGCCTCAGGAAGCTGTACCAAACTCCAGGAGGGCACAGCGCCACTCCACTGCCCACGTCTCCCCAGGGCCTCCTCACTATGGTTGTCATAACAACAGAGCTGCACCAAACTCTAACCTTGGAGGACGGGCAGGCAACCCCACAGTATTCCCTGGGGCTCCAGGAAAGCATTGAAACTATTGGCCAAAAGTTGGGAGAGCTTCTGGCAAGCTCAAGCGAGAGCAGACTTATCAATCCGTCCCAGGAGGGGCTCTGGCCTAGATGACAGCCTGGGAAGCAGACACCCAGGTCCTGCAGCGCGTTCAGGGACCGAGTCTGACTCTTGCGTGTCCCATTCCTGTACAGGGACTTGGGGGCACAGAGCCACAGAGGGTGGACCCCTCTGGCACCGGCAATGTCGTCAAGCTGCCAGTTTCTCTTCAGGGGCAGGAAGACAAACCTGTGTTAGCCCCCCCAACGCCCCTGACCCGTCCTCAGAGGCACCTACAACAGAGGCTGCCAAACGGCTCTATGCTGCACGTCCGTGACCCCACAGACTTGCCGGCTTTACCTGGCGCAATCTTCGTAGCCAATCCTTTAAAAACTGAAGGTGCCACACAAAAAGTCCGATGCCCTGTTTGTCGTGAACAGTTGAAGGGGATTTCAGGAGCTCAATCGTGTGGTGTAAGCAGCTGACCTCAGCTTCATGGAAAGGGGCAAATGAGCTCGTTGTGTGTCTTGGGTGCATTCCGACTCTAGCTCATCCCACATTTTCCAATGCCAGAGGGAAACTCACCTGTGAGCCCTTGTCCAACCACAAACCCAGCCACCAGTTGCTGAAGGCAGAGCTGCCAATCATCAGGAGGAAGAGGGAGACGGTGAAGAGAGAGAGGAGGTACCCTGCAAGAGGAGGGGAGAGGTCCGAGGGCTTCCCCGGGCCAGCCCTGATGGGAAATGCAAAGCCTACGAGAGAACGCCCCCCACCCCTCGAAGGGAACCACCTTCTGGCTGATGGGACAAGTCTGGATGTTGGGTCCCTGAACCCCAGTGGGGGCATCTGTTCCATCTGGTTGGAAAATGGGTTCCAGTTGTCAACATATTGGAGAAACCACCAATGTGCACTTTAATGGAAGTGACTCAGTACTCCCTGAAAACAAACAAATAAAACCCCGCCTTGCTGGGGAGAGGCAGGGAATGACACTAAAGGTATGTTTCGTGTGCCGAGATTCCCTTGCTTTGAGCTTCACAGAAGAACCATAGTTGGTGACGCTGCTGCTCTCTCCGTTTCAATAAAGAGTGTGGCAGCTTTAATGGAGATAAAGAAGGATTCCATTTAAAAGGCTGCATTATCAGACTTCAGATTTTTAGGGGAAAATTAAAAGCATGGATAAACAGCTTTAGCATAAAGAGTCACTGTTGAGGAAATCATAGGGGCAGCTGGTTAGCTCAGTTGGTTAGAGCGGGTGCTGGTAGCACCAAGGTTGCCAGTTCTATCCCTGCATGGGCCACTGTGAGCTGCGCCCTCCTTTAAAAAGTAAGAAGGAGGGGGGAGGGGGGAAGAAATCATAAAATGGGAACCCAACAGTCTAAGAAGGAATTTTTTTAAATGCAAAGTAAATTTTAAAAACCCGTTGTTTTATACCGAACCTCCGGACGCCTTAATATACGTGTGATACGTTCTCCAGGTCACAGTTCCTTCCCGGGGGGATTCGGTCTGGACGAGCTGGTGCGCTGGAGCTGTGGCAACAAACACAAACACTGGTGGGGCAGGGGCACCCTCCCACGTGCCACCACTCAGGGCGGTTACCTTTCCTGCCATTTGCTCTATGCTTTCAGATTCCTCTCTCTCTTTTGCTCATTTCCTTTTGTTTGGTCCTCATTATAGCCTGTGAGGCAGGTGGCTTTTGGTCTTTTGAGAAATATTTGCTAAGCACCTACTACATGCTCTACCCTAGGGAGACAGGTTGTCTTGGTCGAGTTCTCTAGAAACAGATCCTAAGACGAGGCTATGACTGCATGCCATTTATGGAGGAGCTGCAGGAGTTAGGGGAGGGATGAGAAGGAAAAATCCCAGGCGTCTCGTCAAGCCCGCCGTGTCTTAATCCCACGTGAGAAATCTCGAACCAGGGAAACTGCCCGCAGGTTTCTCACATGATCACAGCACTCGGAGGTATTTCTGTATCAGCTCCCATGGCCGCTGCTCCCTGGGGGTTAATTCTCAGCACTTCACCTTGACCTGCAGCTGGCAGCTCCCCGAGAGCCCCCGGGCAAGGCCAAGCAGAGGTGGCAGCTGGGAGCCAGCCTGCGTGTGCTGAAGCACCCAGGGCACCCACACCATCGACTCCAGGGCGAGCAAGGAGGAGGCCCCGTGTTCTCTGAGCTCACGCCGCGCAGAAGACACCCAGCGCCCTCCTTGGACAGCGCGTGGCTGCCCCAGGTCCTCTCCACTGTCCAAGGAGAATGGCTGTCACGTTCTCATGGAAGCGGCACTCAGGCGCAGGGCTGCTGGCTAAGCCGTCTCAGCGGTCAGGACTGAGTGAGCCTCATCCCTCCCTCCAGAGGAAATGGGTATGTCAGCCCCACAGCAGAATCCTGAGACGTACTCGGCTTTTATGAACGGAGATCAATGGAGCTGACATGGGACTCCCCTACCTACGGCCATGCTCACGCCTGCACCTGCCCTGCCAGCGAGAGCTTTCGCACCTCAGATGCTCCACCGTGAATAGACCCATCATTACACCCAAACCTGGGGACCTGAGAAGCCTTGCGCTTCTTTGAAAAGCTCCAGCCTGATTCTCGCTCATTGTGTCTCCCTTTGGGACTGCAAAACGAAGGCGAAGCCGAGGCAGGTGGGCACAGCCTGATGAACAGAGGCGTCCTGGAACGCACAAGGACTGGGCCAAATCCCTGCCCTGAGAGCTGCGGACACGCTGCTCCCCTGCGCTGCGCTCTAGAAAACGCCAGGCGCCAGGCGTGGCGGGCAGCACCCCCTTAACTCGTTCCCTTCCTACAGTTTCCAGATCGTTTAATTTCACACTTGTGCTTTGCTCTCCAGAGAAGGGGGGAGAGAAGAAAAAGAGGCGCAGGGTTTTCCATTTCCACAGGACCCCAAACCCTGGGCAGCCCAGAACTTCCCTGGGAACGCCGGGGAGGGATGGCTGGGCACCTCACTTCGGCCTTGGCAGCCTCCAGAGCAGTGAAAATATGTTGTCTTTCCAAACGTGCATGCATTTGTCACAAGCACCAGGACTTGTGCCAAATCCCGTCCATTCAAAGACACTTTTTTCCCCCATATTTTAACACCTCTGAAATCAGATGTGCCTTCCATTCGGTAGCATGCCATATTGTCTAGTTGGCAGAGATTTTTCTTTCTAAGTACAGGAGTACATAAAGTGATCTTAAAATGGATGGCATCTTAAATTTGATGAACTCTACTGGGGCTTTTTCTCAGCCACACATTATTGAGGAAGAGAACACTGACTTGGAAAGTCACCCTGTTGTGGACACTTTGAGGAAAGAGACTGGGTTTTGATCCCTGCCCCTCAGGGCCACCGCGGGGCAGGCAGGGCACAGAGTGGGCTCAACAGTGGAGAAGGGCTGAAGGGCTGAAGGCAGCAGTGTCTGGGGAATGAGGAGGCAGCCCACCCAGCCGGGCCTCACCAGGCGCATCTCCGCACCTCTCCTCTCTGCTTTCCTGGAATCCCCTCGTAGCCTCACCCCCAGTCCCTCCCCCTTCCTCACCTGTGTCCCCTGCAAACTCCTCCACATCCTCGAAGGACCCGTCGAAAGGCTGCCCCCTCTGGGAAGCCCCCCGACTCGTTACACCCTCTACAACTCCCCATTACTCTTATCACAGCTTCCCATGACTTTCCACTGGCCTGCGACCCCCTCCCCCCATCAGGACAGGGGCATATTTCCTTCCTGTCCTCAGACTAGCTTGGTGCCTGGCACACGGGAGAATGCTTAGTCCTTACTTGGTGAAAGAATGAGTGGCCTTATCCCGCCGCAATGTCTTCACTGCTGCGCAACCCTTTCTTATGCTGTGTGTGCTTTAATTAATCTCTGTGCATTGCTTTGATCTTTTCAACGAATAATAACAACTACTATTGAGGTGCAGTGCATGTCAGGCACTGCACATTGTATGTACAGCTTCTTAGGTAATCGTTGCAGGAACCTATGAGGTTGGCACTATTATTTCCCCATTTTACAGATTAAGAAACTAAGGTTGTGGCCAACCTTAGAGTGGCCAAGTTGTAAAAGTCGTAAGTGGTTGAGCAAGGACTTGGACTCAGGCAGTGGAACCCAAGGCTCTCACTACATGGAACCCTGTAATTCTAGCTGCCCCAGACCACAAGCCCCGTGCCCCACTCCTCTACCCCAAATGGTGGAAGCTTAACACATACGCGTATTTAGGTAACTGAGGCAATGACTGGTAAATACCATTGATGTCCACAAATGCTGAGTCTGTGTCGGGTTCTGTCCCTTCCTCTTTTTCGTCTCCTGGAGCCAAAACTAGAGTGAGAAATACAGAGGCTGGTGTCCACTCACAAGCCACAGGTAACAAGAGGCAGGATTCGAACTCTGGTTGGACCAGCACCTTCATCTCTGTCAGCGGGGCTCTCCTTAAGGGCTTCCACCATTGCTGCATTGTAAATGTGCTCGGGATCCTGGAGACAAAATGAGATGCCTCCTGAAAGCCGACTGACAGAACTCCCAGGCCGGAAGTCAGGAGGGCAGGCCCCTCACTCTCTCACACCCAGGTACACCCAGGTACGCTCACCCCCAGGTACACCCAAATATGCTCACACCCAGGTACCAGCAGGCTACCTTGAATTGCAATCCTCGGAGGTTGTGAACCAGTTTTGCATAGCGTCCCCTCTCCTCCATTAACTCTTTGTGGGTTCCCTTCTCACAAATTTCTCCATCTTCTAACAAAATGACTTCATCACAAGACTCCAAGAACTGCAGAGACGGTAAAGCGATGTACAGTGAAGTCCTGCCTTTCCTGAGAGGAGAGCGCCTTGCCAGACTCCCATCCAGCGGTGTCCCATGGTGCAAAGGGGGCCTTGGCTTGTCACTGCGACGCACACTGAACCTTCCTTGGCTATTTGCTTCCTAAATGCGCCGCCCTGCTAAGAAGTCTGATTGTGGAGGTTTGGAATGTGAAATTGACTCACTACAGCCAAGATGTGGTGGAAAGGAAAAGGGGTCTCATCGATGACCCCGTCATTGTCAGGTGCCAGGCCGCCCCTTTGGCCCGAGGCGTTTACACCAGCTTATCTGTATGATGAAAACATAGCTACAGTGAACGATGGCATCCCACGTCTTTTGCCCGAAGCACTTCTGTTTGTCTAATTTGACTTCCAGTCATTTCCATATTGCTCCTAAGACCAGAGAGTTCTGCCGAGAGGGGTTCCTTCTCCTGTGGGAATGAGACAGAGTTCTCCCCATGGGATCAGCCGACCTAAGGACAGGAAGCTTCCTCCTAGAAGCAAGCACCATGCTGGTGAGATTTAACACAGCTCAACACCTTTGCAGTACAGCCAGAGGTCATCCCCTGTACTTCGGGGTCCACCCAAGGTCAAATCAACCCTGGATGCTCTTGATTAGAAGCCCGAAAGAAGTGGCTACCTTTGGTGCACTCGGTGGGGTGTGGGGGTGACGGTGGTGCCCAAAGGCCAAACGACAGCTGTTCCGACAGGTTGGGCAGCTCCAGGCTTCCTGCCTCCCTCGGACTAACTGCCCAGCTCCCTGTCCACTTTCCCGGACAATCTAAGCAGGACTAGTGTGGCGTTTAATGTCCAGCTGGGACACTTTCTGACAGAGCCATTTTCCTGACAACAGCCTCTCCCCTTTGCCCAGCGTCTTCTAACTTTCCAATCTCAGTCTCCCACAGCCCATAAAGAGAGCAGGCAGCTGTTACCAGCCCATCTTCCAGACGGGGCGACTGAGGCACACATGTTACAGCCCCACAGCCTTTTCTGCCTGTGTGGGGCGCACGTTCCAGCCCCAGAAGCTCCCGGTGAAGCCACTCTTGCCAGTGAGCCCCCAATTCACTCCAGTGAGACTAGGTGTGATTTGAGCAGCTCTGTTCTGCACACTCACAAAATATGACTCAAAATATGGGTTGGACTTCAGGGGCCGGGCACTGGCCTCATTTTATTTGTTTCACAAAAGAGCTGTTGTCCAGCCCACGCACCCATAAGCATCTGGAAGCATGCCTGTGTGCCCCAGAGTAAAAGCAGCGGAGAAATGTTCCGGAAAAGCCCAGAGGCTGTGCTTTGGGGCTCTGAGCCCCCTCCTCCCCAGCAGTGGACAGTCGGACTGACATTCTAGTGCCATCTGGTGGCTGCCTGCATTTTTCACTACGTCAAGAATGATCTAAAATGACCTTGGTGAAAGGTGGACTCTCTCAGGAGACTGAGGCCTGGGGGAAGACAGTTCTTGCCTGAGGTCACACAGCTGCCTGGTGAGGTTCGAGGACTGGACCAGGGCTGAGGTGACCGCCCCACGATGAGGACTCCTGGCAGGACAGCTGCAGCCCACATGTGTCAGGTGCCAGGAGTCCCCTCCAGGTCCCCAGGACTCCTCAGAAGGACAGGTGGTCTCCAGGGACTGGCCCTCCATAGTGCAGAGCTGTGGTCACCATGCTTATCTTCCCCACTGGACGAGAGCCCATCAGCAGTCAGCTCACGGGGTCCAGAAGGAAGTTCTCCTCCGGCCTGACCCCTGGCCAGCACAGGAGCTAGCGCTCTGGTCCTCACCAGCCCAGGGGGGTGCTCCCTGGAGGTGACCCAGCCCACTGAGAATAAACCGAGGCAGCCCCCATGGGCAAAATGCAAAGGCTGGGAGCTTGTTCTGAGAGCCCTCAGCAGAGGGAGACACAGGCTGGGGGCAGAGCCACAGCGATGGGAAAGCCTGGGTTCCCGGGGTCTTTAAGAAACTGCCCCTCTTTAAGCTGGCTCTTCTGGCCCCTGATGGGGGTCCTAAAAATGCTGGCTGGAGCATCCCATAGCCACGACGACCCCACTTCCCTCTCCCAGCTCGACTTCCTGTGATGGCCATGGGGCCTGCGTCTTATCCCCAGACCAGTCTTTTGAACATTTCCCCACAGGTGACAGGGAAGCAAGGAAGACGAGACTTCTGCTCCCTCTGCTCCAACAGACCCCTCAGCGCAGCTCAGTCCCGTGGGATCTCTCCTCCAGCAGGAGACAGGCACGAGCTCGCACCTGGGGACTCACTGCGGAGGACGCAGTGCAGGACGGGAAACCTGACTTCTCTCAGGGAGGAGGGGATCTTGGAGCCCCTCCAGGCACTCAGAACCTTTTATGTGAGGCTGATGCCATGAGAACCATCCCCACTCTGCCCAATTCGCTGGCTCACTCAGGGCAAGCCCAGTCACTTTCCTCAACAAGATTTGTGTGCCGAAGCCTGAAGTGGCTCTTGCCTTCGCCCCAAACCCTGGCCTCCAGCACCTGTCCCCCGAGCAGTGATGCCAGGGCACTGAGCCCCTCATCCAAGGGGCCCACCATCCCTGTCACCCCCTCACCCAGGCACCCTGGCCTCAGGCCCACCCAGCCTTTGCTGGAGGAAGGGTGGGTCTGACTTGTTCCCACCTGTTTCCCATCTGCCACCACCCATGGCCCCGAGCTGATGTCCACCCCATAGGGAAGGGTCAGTTGCCCCTGGAGAATCTGCTCTCTGGACTCACTGAGCCCAAAGGCAGGACCAGTAGAGGTCAGGCTGATGGAGGGGCAGGCCGGCTCTGGAGACGCGAGGATGGCTGGGGAGTCCCCGCGCTCCCTGCCCCTTCTCTGGCCATCCAGGTGAGGGCAGCCAGGACAGGGGAGAAGGCTGGCGTCCGGGCCGCACCCACCCCGCCCCTGGCCTCCTGTGGTCCCAGGCTCAGTCACCTGCAGCTGGTGGGTCACCAAGACCACGGTCTTCCCCCTGAGTGTCTTCTTAATGCACTCCTCGAAGATGTGCTTCCCCACGTGGGCGTCCACGGCTGACAGGGGGTCGTCCAGCAGGTAGACCTCACGGTCAGAGTAGACGGCGCGGGCCAGGCTGATCCTCTGCTTCTGCCCGCCCGAGAGGTTGAGGCCCCGCTCCCCGACCTGCGGGCAGGGCCAGTGCTGCTGCCCATCGCCGAGCCCCACCCCCATGCTGCAGTCCTTGGGGGCGGAGCTTCCTGAAGCCGGCAAGACGCATGCAGACTGATCAGGACAGCGTCCCAACTCCTCCACCCCTCAGGGACCCGCTTAGGGCACTAGGTACCCTGGGGACAGGAAGGCACAGTGAGGGCACAAGCAGACAAAGGTGACGTGCTCTCAACTGGCCTGTCCTCAGGCTGCTGTAGCTCTCCGGTCTGCCATGGTCACCTGAGTCAGCAGGCTCGGCCAGGACCCAGCCAGCTCTTTGGACAAGCATCCTGAAGACAGTTGGAGGTGACCCTTACACTCCTGGGCCCCACCACCGTGCAACCTCTGGACCTCCATCTTCAGAGTGCAGAGCCAGCCCTCGAGGTGACAAGCAGCTTTGGCCAGAAACCTTCCCTGAGATGACAGGCAGCTTGGGAGTGGCCCCAGCAGTGACCACGCTGAACCCAGCACAAGTGGAGGTGGTGCCCGATCCACTGTGGTGTCCCCCAGTAACAGACCCCGACGGCAAAATCAGGACGGGAGGACCTGACTTTCCCGCATTGCCTGGGACCTCTCGGGGCCTCGGATGTGGATGGAGCTGGGCCTGCCGAGCCACCGCCCTGTGGCCCTGGCAGCCAGGCCTCCATGTGCTCCCAGCTCAGCTCACCTCAGTCAGGTCTCCGTAAGGGAGGCTGCTCAGGTCATCCTGGAGGGCACAGACACGAACTGTGTGCTGGTACCTGTGGGCGCAAAGGTCAGAAGTCAGCATGGCGAGAAAGACCCCACAATCCACTGCACTGGGTTGCCGCCGGAGGCATTGCTGGTGTCCCTGGGGCAAGGACCGCAGTACCCCACACAGCCGCCTCAGGACCCGGCTGCTGCTCGGAGGCCCCTGGTGTGTCTGGTGGCAGGTGCAGCTTCTGCCCCATCCGAGCAGCGGCCGGGCCCCGCCACGGGGCCCTTGGTTTCTGTCCCACTTGGCAGGCTGCCTTGTCTGTGGAGGTTGAACCGCTGGCTGACTGACTGACTGCTACCATCACTGTCGTCAACACCACGGGAACCACCCTTCTCAGTGCATGACGATGGTCAGGCCTCACCGTTCAGACTTTCCCAATAAAGGGCAGCAGCAGGTGGCACGCCAGCCCCCTGGCAGCACTTGATGCCCTGGGACAGATGCTGGGCACAGCCCCGAGCATCGTGCTCACATGCCAACTTCAGGGCTGGTACATATGGTGGTTACGACACAGGCTCTGGGATCAAAACAGTCTGGGTTTGAATCCAGCTGTGTAACCTTGGCCACGTGACTGTCCCTCCTTGACCGTCACGCTCCACCCTATAAAACTGGGCTAACAACTCTCATTGGATTGTGAACAGGAAGCAGAAACATGGGCAAAGCCGTTTGCACGTCTGGCTCACTGCCAGTTCTCCATCGGGGTCGTTATTATTAGTATTATTACATTTGCCAGTCCCCAACTACGAGCTTCAGACTGCTCGGTGCATCTTCAACCCCTTGCCACTCCCCACCCCTCATCTTAAGTTTCCTCCCTCCATCCTGGGCCTGAAAGCCACAATGTCCATCCTAGGAGCAAAGCCGCTGCTAGAGATGCCACATGTGGAGGGGACTCGATCCATCCTTCGAGGCCCAATTGAAGTGCCACCTTCTCTTTGCTCTCGTGACCTCTGCTGCCTCTGAATAATCCAGCACAGCCCGTCACTCAGCACCTTCCTCCTAGGTGCACTGTCTTTTCTGTGTGTCTTTTGCAGCCCCTTCCAGACTTGCGATACATCTGAGTCACCCCCGTGACCCCCGTGGTCTTGGGCAGTGCAGGTTATTCAGTCAATGTCTGCTCACTGACATCCTCACTGATAAAGACAGGAACCCTTCCTTGTAGCCGGCTTCCAAAGAGAGAGAAGCCATGCCAGGCAGAGCAGGGAGGTGGCCAGGCGATGGCAGGCCGGGAGTGCTGAGCAGAGCAGCTCAGCTGGTGCCAAGGACGGCCGTGCTGGTCAGACCTTCCTGCCACTCCCAAGCCTCCTGGCAGCAGGACGCCATGGTGGGGGACGAGGAGGGCGCTGACAGACGTCTTGCTGGGAACCCACACGCTGGCAGGTGCCGGCCAGCAAAGGCAGAGTTTGTGGGTTCAGATAAGAGCATGGGGAAGTCCAGGCAGCCGTTGGAAAGCTGACAGCCTGACTCATAAAATCAATCCCTTGCGTCTGTACTGCAGCATCACGGCACCTGGGGGGCTTCAGGTGGCCCAGCTGCCAGGCGTCCAGCAGGAGCCAGTGCTGCTGGCCTGGAGTTCAGGCCTCAGCTCTGCCACTGAATAGCTTTGCCCTGGGCAGGTCAGCGCTCCTCTCTGGGCCGCAGCCTTTCATCTGTAAAGTGGGGCCAGGATCTCCCTAAGCGGGTGGTTGTGGGGCTCTAAGGAGAGTCTGTACACGGCAGCACAGCCAGCCCCGCAGGGCCCCGCAGGAAGCTGTTGCTTGCCAGAGCTCAGAGATAACGGTCCAAAGTGTCTGCAGAATTACTACTTGAACTTTGTTTTTGTTTCATTAGCTCATTGTGAGGACATCAATAGCAATATGTCCTGATATCTCTGACGTCACGTAACCATTTCAGGGCTGGTTAATCGCATACCTGCTGCTCATGATTTCAAGCAAAGTTTCAGTTACTTGGCCTAAAGCAAAACTGCCAGATGTGCCCTCCTCTTCTCAGAGAACATGTGCCCTGGCACACAGACCCTCCAAACATACGCTGCTCAGCACCGGGAGCCAAGTGTCAATCCCATCTGTGCCCGAGAGTGTGACCAGTGGTCAGCAGACGGCGCCTCTCCCCGACCCTCGGTCAGGAAAAGGAAAAGCATCACCCATTTGATCTGATCAGTGTTGAACCAGGATTAGTTAAAAAACACAACAAAAAGAACCTCAGCAGCCATTACCAATGGCGTCACGTGTGTGGCAGAGCGTCCCAAGCACGACAGCACCTCATCTTACCTTTGGTGATGATACTTTTCTCCAAATAATATGTTCTCCCTCACATTTCCATGGAAGAGCCACGCCTGCTGGGAAATGCAGGCCAGGGTCCCGCCGACGGCCACAACCCCTTGTTGTAACTGCATCTGGAACCACAGAACCAGACCCCCTTCAGACGCAGACCCGCCGACCTCCCCGGGGCCCCCTGCACCCCTTGTCCCTGAGCGTTCCTTCTGAAGGTGCAGGGGGGTGACAGGATGTCTTATCCACACACTGCAAAGCCCAACTGTGGGGATCGAGGGTCTCAAAGTCAAGCATCCGCAAGGGGCCAGCCAGGAATGTTCTAGAAAAGGCAGTGGTGAGTCCTGCCTGCAGGGCTGCTGCTAGCACACACAGCACCTTGGTGCAGCTCGAGCAAGATGCCCCCCGAGCGGCCCCATCACCAAAGCTCCCTTTTCCTTCGGGTGCACTGACTGGCTCCCCTTCCTCAGCCAGGCCCCCAGTGGGCCTGCACTATTGTGGTGGTGGCCCTGCCACATCCTGCACTGTTGTGGTGGTGGCCCTGCCATGCCCCGTCCTCAGGAAGCAGAGCTGGTGCTATGCAAGGATGCAGGCCTAGTGCAGCCAGAGTTTCGCATTTTGCAAGAGAAGCAGAAAATCTAGTTTCCTGTGGAAATTTTGGACTTTTAAAACATTGGACAATCCAACTAAAAAACATGCCTGGGCTCCAGTCTGTGACCCTGAGGGCACAAGTTCATTTAAGATGACCCCGGTAGACGCTATTGGTAAGGCCGTGTTCATAGCCGTCGGGAGAGGAGATATGGAGGCCGGCTGTGCTGCGATGCTGAGGGCTGACGCTCAGGGGGCAGTGAGAGTGTGTCAGGGACAGAGAAGCAGGATGGCCAAGGCGGTTGAGGGAGGTGACACGGCTTCACCTCAGGAATGGTCTCAGGGGCAAAGAACATTAACCTTGCAGGAGACAGAATGGTGACAATAATGGTAATAACAATATGACAGCTACAATGAGCGGCATATGCCAGGCACTGTGTGAAGTGCATGTAAAGTAATGGTCACTGCCGCTGCGAATTATGCTACAGCCGACTGTTACATTACATACAGTATGTCGTTTAACCCTCACTATGACCCTCCTTAGCCCCATTTTACAGATGAGGAAACTGAGGCTCAGAGAGGTGAAGATACCTGTCCAAGGTGAAACGGTGAACATAAAGCCGAGACAGGTGGTGAACCCAGGCAGTCCGGAGCCCGATCACTTAGCCACCCAGCCTCCCCAGGGACCACAGTGAGGGGCCTTATCCCACCACTGTCACAGGGCAGACACAGTTATTTTCTCTGGGACGGTCCAAAGGAGCAGACCAGAGGGTAGAACTTAAAAGGAGGAAATTTCACTGCAATAGATACCAAAACTCTCCAAAGAGGGAACTGGCTGTGATGCGTTCCCATCACTGCAGGTGTCTGAGCAGAAGCTGGCTCATCGCTTACAGGATGCTGTGAAGAGATTCGCAGCTTCCTGTAAGGTGGAGAACTGGCCGGGGCCACCTGTAACACACCTGTCTCTGAGGAATCCGGAGCAGGGTGACCTCGGGAGTTCACCTGGTTCTGCCCCCACCTCCACCGTTGGGCAGGGAAGGAGTTGTCACTCTTTCTAGAAGTGAGTCCAAAAGAAGTCACCCTGGTCTGGGGGATTGTTTGGAGCCTGGCATCCCCGTTTCTTCAAAGGTGCCTTCCCCTCTCCCTGCTGCAGGCAAGGGCAGTGCCAGGTGCCCAAACTTCTCTCCAGGAGCAGCGAAGTGGGGGGAAAGAGGACGTAATATATTTCCCCGGAAAGTTTCTCACTCGTTTGAAATGAGAAACCCTGACAACTGAGGGGCCTGTGAATTCGGTACATTGCTTGGCCATTCCTTGGGGGTCACACAGCTGAAGACAAGGGACCAGAACCCCGGGTTCCTCCTCTTCCTACCACAAGGTGTGGAGAGAAGCTGGGGACACACCGCTGCTTTCGTTCCTGCGTGCATTCAGCCACTCCATCACGGAGGAAGGCTTGCTCGAGCAGCTGCTCTGGGCAGACACCAGGGCATGGAGACGGACGAGGGAAAAACACATCCAAAGTCATTGTGAGTCTCAGCCTCCCGGGCCCTTCCCTGCCAAGCTGCCGGGCTGGCCTTGCTAATCAAGACAGCTCGAGTCGTGGGGAAAACGATGGCCTTAATGACCCATCTCTTCCTTTGACCAAGACAGAGCTCTCGGCAAGGAAGCAGTGCCCATTTAACACACATCCTCAGGAGGCAAGCCCGAGAGTCTGTGAAAAGCGCAGCGCCTATCTGGCCAAGGAGCGTGCAGCTGCCAAGTTCATTAACCTCCCTGAAATGACCCTCAACCACCTACGTGCCCTGTGTCCAGTGCAGCTGAGCTCCGCCGCTGGGTCCGCTGTTCTCACAGGGCCCCAAACATGACAGGCAGGGAACCATGTCACTGTCACCTTAGTGTTCCAGCCTCACAGCACAGCCACACAGCTTACCTGTCCGAGGAGAGCTGCAATGAGGGAGCTTTTTCCACTTCCAACATTCCCGCATATTCCCAGGACCTTCCCCTGCCAGAGAGACAGCAAAGACACAGTCATTCTCCCCGTCCTTAGCAGGTGTCCTGGACCCAAGGTGTTGTCTGCAAACTGAGCAGGTGGGGACCAAGGGGTCCCTGCTGGCTCTGGGAGGCGGCAGTTGCAACCTCTCACCTGACCCCGATACACAGCCTGGGTGGGTGCAGGAACCTAAGTCCTCATTAAGTGCTTCCCCTTGCGCAGTGGGCAGGGTGCGCGGAGGGCTTCTCGAAATCACGTACGAGCGAGCGGTGACGTGAGACAGCCTTTGCTGGCCTGGGGTGCCAGGTCCTGTCCTGAGGACCGTCCTGTGCCCAGGCTCCAGGAAAGCACATCCAATAGAGGTTAAAAGCCGGATGGGGGACAGACAGTAAGCAGGATAAGCCAAGTGCGGAGTGTGTCAGACGCCTGCCATGGAAACAGACAAAACAGGGAGGAGGTGGTGCCCGTGGGTGGAAGCCTTCCTGGAGAGGTAGCTGGCTTCGCTCGTTCTCCCAGAAACAGGCCCTGAATCGAGGGTTTGAGTGGAAGGAGCTTGTTGGGAGGCGCAGGAAACCCCAGGAAAGGGAAGGGAGCCCATCAAGGACATGCTGTTAGGTCGCTGCCACAGGAGGCCCAGGGAGCGCGGTTCTGCTGGGAAACTCGAGGAAACAGGAACGGAGCACCGTGTTGTCTCCGCAGTGGCGGGGAGTCGGGATAAACACCCGCCAGTCAGCGTTGGAGACCCTCCCCCTCATCTGTTGGCGCTTTGTGGGTGGTGGGGAGGCCCCTAGGGCACGGATGCAGAGCTGGCAGTTAGTGCCACAGCACACGGGTGGACCACTGTCTGTATCTGCTACAGGTGACATTTGAGTAGAACCTGAAGGAGGCAAGGGTGAGCCATGCAGATGTCTGGGAAGCCACGGCACGCAGAGCAATGCTCCACGTGGAGGCTCAGAGGAGGGCACGAGCCCACTCGTGTTCAGGCAGACATTGCAATGCTACAGTCGAAACACCCAAGAACGTTCTAAGACCAGCTCTCCGGGATCCCTTACAGCAAAGGTATGGGCCACACATGGCTCCTCCCCACCTGAGCTGGACCCCCAGGGCCTGTCACCTGCCTGCCACCCCCAGCACGGGAGGGCTGCTGCTGTCGTCAGGAATCAATCCTTTGACAAGTCTTTCCTGAACTCCAGGCTCCATGCTGTGCTCGGGGGCAAAGGAGGCAGATGTGGCCCCTGCCTCATGGAGCCCAAAGGTCCCTGACACCGCAGAGGAGAGAAGTTACTCCACTTGAATTCCAGTAAAAGGACCTGAAGGAACTGGGGCCTAATGGAGCCTTTGGGACCAAGAGACCACAGGGATGGATCCCGCCTCCGCAGACACTCGGCTGTCCTTTGAGTCCTGTCCTCCACACGGCGCGAGGTCTGAACTTTCTACATTCATCCTTGTCTTTAGCAGAAAACCCACGAGGCCTCCACACCCTTCGTTCATCCACAAAACGATATTGGGAGCCTCCTCTGTGCCAGGCCCTGGGCTCAGCGCAGAGCCACACTGTGACCAGGACAGACCACGCCCTGACCTCGGGGAGGCTGCAGTCTGGTGGAATCCTGGAAGTAAATGCAGAAAACAATGGATGCCCTGAATTTGGGACACTGAGGGCCAGCAGTTAAGCTGGACTCGACCGTTAGCTGCTAACATCAGTGGAGACTCATGATGGCTTAGCATTTGTGCATGGTCTCTCTCGGTTCTCACGCCCACCTTGCGAAGTGGGTAGTATTATTCAAATATCCATCAAAAGATAAAGAAACAGGCTTCAGGAGGTCAGTGCACCGCAGGTCGCGCCGCTGGTCAGTGGCTGAGCCTGGACCCAGGTTCTCCAGGCTCCAGAGCGCACCCTTCATCCGTGTGACTCACTGTGCTGCCACCACTGTCTTCACTTTATGTCACAAACCTTGACCGTGTCCATGAGGCTCAAGTCCAGGCGTCACCAACGTACGGAAGAGGAGGAAAGCAATTGGAGGCCTCAAGGGCAACTTCTGTGAGACAGGAGAGCAGTGCACTCAGGCCTCGCGCGGGCAGTCTGGGGGCTGCTCGGCACAGGCGGGGAAAGTGATGACAAAGCACAGTGGGCGGCACAGAGCAGGGCTTAACTGAGAGCCGAATCCATCACGCTCAGCCAGCCGACCGACCCATAGCGCTCCCAGCGGAGAGGGGCCGGACAGCCCTTCGCTGCGAGAGACACCCGTCCGCACCAGCTCCTGAGCTCAGTGTCACACAGTAAATAAGGACCTCTCCTTCTGTGGTGCCCACACGGGGAAGGGGTGAGGCAACACGATAGGAGATTGAAACACAAGGCGCGAGGTGAACGCAGACTCCTCTGCCACCCGGGAATGCCGCTGCCCAGTTCGCCACCTGCAGGAGGAGGCCAGACAGTCCCGAAATGCAGAACGTTGTCTAAATTCTCTCTCTCCGCCCTGAGGGGAGGGGAGCAGCCCCAGCTCCGGCTGGCGTCCATTGCTGGGTCGCTGTTGACCTCATTTTGCTTCTCCCAAGAGCAGAGCTGTGTGGTGGTGAAGAGCACAGAGCCTGGGTGTGACGCCCTCTCCTGCCACTTGCAGGACCTTGGGCGACTTATTTAACTTCCTTGTGCCTCGGGCTCCTCAATCATGAAGTGGTTGTTGGGGTGGTTAAATGAGTTATCGTGCACCCACGCAGAAAGGTCATTATTATCTATCCTGGTACTCACGTGTAAAACTAAGAACAAATCTGAAAAGATGTACGAAAGCTAGTCGGTTTGTGCCTAACCACCTGAATGGACTGTCCATTCAACACTGAAACGGGCTCCAAGTGCCGTCAGGGTGTCAAGATCACTACTAATATGGCCACCACCTTCTCGGCTTGAAGAGGGTGGCTCCGCTGTTGAAGTACATAGCTTCAAGAGTAGGAGAAGAAAACAGCCTGGTTGAGGCAGCCCGTGCCCACCTCCACGCATGCTGAACTGTGTCGGGCCGTGAGAAGGCCCGCGCGGCATGCCGCGAGGAGGTGGGCTGGAGGCCATCCCCTTAGCCCCATACCCACCTTTCTCACCACAAAGCTTATATTCTGCAGAATGGGCTTGCAGCTGCCTCTGTGCTGCTCTGGGCCGGTGACCTCTTAGGCCGATGGACTCAAACGGTACGCCTCCAGCCTCTGCTGCTTTTGCTCGCTCTCCACTTTCTTTAGGTTGCTTTTCGTGCCGGCTTCTTGCTCCCATGTCAAGGTGGCATTTGCTAAAAGCAAGACAGTGTCTGGGTCTTCTGGTTGGGTGATGTAAGATGGGGGGCTTTTCGCTATGAGAATTTTCTAAGATTAAAGAAACAAAATTAACTGGATAGACATCATCCATTTGCAAGAATCATCCCAGTAGATCTCCTCATGACCCCAAAATCACAATCTTAGCGATTCTACCTCGGACATCCAGGAAGGTATTCTGAAGGTATGTTCCTAGGAGAACCTGCAGGAGAATCATCCGCTAGCTTGTGTCTAGGACAGATGGCCCCTTAGCCACAAGGCCTAGTGGGCCACCCACCTGGAGAAGGCTCATCCCAGCAGTTGACCATAATGCCCAAGAGCCAACTTTTGCCTGTCTTTGGGTAGTGAGCTTCATTGCTTGGCCCTAATGCTGGTGAAACCAAGGTCACACACTCAGTCTCTGCTGTGTCCTCTCCTTAGGTCCCCACTGAGCTCAGGTCAAAAAGCATTTGCCAAGCGCCCGCTCTGCCCCAGGTTCTGGGGTAACCAGCAGAAATGGGAAGGCATGGCTCCTCCTGCCTTTGAAGAGATTACAATCCGGGGGGAGACAGGAACGTGCACAGATCATTTCAACAAAATGGGACAAAGCACTGTACCAGCCGGAGAAGGTACACTTGGCTCCCCATTCAGGAGGTCTGCGTAATGGACGCCTGAGCTGAGTCTGTATGGGTGATGTGCAGGCAAAGATGAGGCCGGGGAGAGGAGAGGGGAGCGCTACTGTAGGGCACAGCCTGCAACAGCGTGGTTTGTTGGGGTGCAGGGCATGAAACAAGCAACTCAGGGTCACCGAGGCCCAGAGCTCAAAGTAGGAAGCGTGCGGGAAAGGAGGTGGAGCTATAACAGGGCCCGCAGATGGTGGGCTCAGCCAGGTCCTGGACGGGACGAGGGTTCGAGGATTTCCGGCAGGTGAACATCAGTGGTCAGAGCAATGTTTTCCTAGCTCTCTGGGTGCTGACGCGATATGACCTTGAGGACGATGTGCGAAAAGGACGCGTGGCCCATAAGTGACTGTGGTGGTCCAGACAAGAGATGGTGAGGCCATGAATGAAGGTCAGACTGGAGGTTGAGGAGCCAACAAACAGCAGTGTTCCTCAGTCTGAGGTAGCCGATGCCGTGATACATGCCGCTGATGTGAGGGGAATGATTCTTGGTCAGAAGTGGTGACTCTACAGTGTCCCTTCCAGTTAATCTCACAATGGTACCTCTTGAAACGGAGGGGATCCAGTGACCAGGACATGGGTCCGCAGGGCTCTTGGCTGGTGGGATGTGAGTGGTGAGGGGTCCTCACACTTAGGATGCTTGTGGCTTCCGGATTTCTGGCTGCAGTAAGCTCTTTCAGTGAGTTTGCAGATGTGTGAACATGCTGCTCTCTGGAGTGGGATGCCTTCCTTTTCCTGTCCTTACCTCCTCGTCAGAACCACTTCATCTGCCCTTCTTGCGTGTCGCTTACTTCCTTACTGTGTATAGCAATCCCCGGGTACCTGGTCCTACACTACACTGGAGTAAAGGCTCTCTCTTCCTTGTCCCTGCATGTCCCACAATGCCTTGTGTGTAGGAAGCACACTAAGTCTTTAATGAACAAATAAACAAATGAGTAAAGTCCCTAAATATCACATAAATGTGGTGCCCCTCCTGCCCTCTTCATCACTGCCATCACCACAGCCATTATAGGACAAACTAAGTAGGCTCTCATCCCCTCGCCCCTGCCTCATCTTTGCTTGCGCTAGGTAGTAATTTCCAGTAATGTCCCACTCCCGGAACAACTTGGATAAAAAGTAGAGAATCAGGAAGTCGTCTCTCTGGATGGCAACTCCATCTCATTTTTCTGTAAATGCACATACTCTCTTCCACACACATTTACCGATCCAAGTCTGAATGGAGGGCCTTCTCCCAATGTCCACCAAGCCCAGCCCTCCAGTGGGTCCACACAGCTTCCCCATGTCTGCAAGTTCCCCACCCAAAAATGAGATCTTTCTTCCCTACTCACCCAATGTTAGTTATACCTTCATTCTCCTTAGCGAGACATTGACTTCCGACATTGCTTTGACCGAGAAAGGCAAGATCGCGATGGAAAACTTCATTACGTTAAACATGGTGATCACACTAAAAGCCTGAAGAACAAAAGAGAGGGAGGAGGTTTAGGAGGAGATGTGGCCTTGGCTCTGAACCATTACATCCACGGGGATTCAGCTTCCTGAGAGGGGAGACAGTGGCGCAGTTGGGATTCTCAGAGGAACAATTTCTTTCATTTCATGGCTCAGAAATCATGGGTTGGCAAATCAAGGATAGCAACATCTTAATACTTTTGCTTCTGGATTTTCACCCAAGTGGTGGAGAATTTATCCCCTTGTCTCTGACAGTCCAGAGAGGATAAGGTCCAGGGAAGGGCTCTAAGTGAATGTATTTGGAAATCTCCATTCATACCACACCCTTACTTGGCCTAGCCCACTCACTCAAAACCCTATGCAGATTTTTCCAAATCATTCCCTTCCCACTGGCCCTTTGGAGTTGGCGCCTCTTTCTCCACATGACACACAGTCCCAGGGATGAAGGCAGAAGCTGCCAGAGAGCGACTGACCTCTGGCTCTCCTGCCCCAGGCTCTGGCCTCCGTGCTCTGCCTCCCCACACACAAGGGACAGATTTGAGAGCCTTTGTTCAACTGCCATTCCCAAAAAATCCCTTCCCCTCTTCACTGGGGCCTTTCCCACTGAGCCCTGCCCGGTAGGTGGTTAATATCCAGTGGACCCCAAGAGGGCACATTTCCCCGCTCTGTTGGTGCCCCAGGGGTACACAATATGAGATGGCTTCATCTCAGATTTAATGTTCTCATCTGTCCAACTTGTAAATAGCGGCCTCTCCCTAACCACCCATTTAAGAAATTAATAACACAGCTTCCATTGGCAAATCTTATCTGCTGCTGAGTGGCTCCCATGGACAGGGGCCCCGGGCTTCGACTAATTCTACTCAGTTGTTAAGAGGATGATGAAGGGTGCTCCCTTTATCACATCTGGTCCTAAATCCCTCCCAAAGAGAACTCGGCTCCCCCAGGTCCCGAAGCCCTGTCTCAGCTTAGGAAGCACAGGCCTCGGCTGACAGAGCAGCACGTGCCGGACGCTTCGCCTGGGGGCTCACCTCCTGACCCCCCGGCAGATGAGGCGACTGCAAGGGAGTCTGAATCCAAAGAAATACGAGCCCTGCGCTCAGGGAATTTGTTCTTTGTCTGGCTTTCTTCTAAATCATCGTTTCAGGGAATATTAACTATGTGCACTCAATTGGTTTCAAATTAATTTGCTTGCTGTGTTGCTGGGGAAAGAAAATGTTCTGTTGTTGTTTAGGGTCCTAGGAAGCAGTCACGCTAATTGGGTAGCAGTCTGTTCAGGACACTCGTTCTGGCTTGGGGTCCGTGGCTGGGTTCAAACCCCTAGAATACGTGTGGGAGTCAACTGTAGGCGAAGAACCTGAGAAAATCAAAGCACCTCCCAAAAAAAGAGGACAGTAACGGGACTTCCGGCCCCCACTGGGTACCCCTGTAGGACCGTCCTGCCTTCTCCAACATCCCCCTCTGCCCTCAGCAGCCTGGATTTGGTGCAGTTCTTCCCCTGTGCGCACACCTACACTTGCTTGTTTCATTTTCTCTCTCTCTCTCTGATTTTGCTGATTTTCTTCCAACCACTTGCCCTTCAGACACTGGGTTTACTATTTCAGCTGTTTGTTTCTGTACTTGGGCCAGGGGCTATTTCCCCTCACATTCACCCCACCTCTCCTGAGGCTTCAACCTGAACCCTCCTGGCCTGGGTAAGAGCAGGCTGACTAGAACAGCAAACAATTATCCAGCATTTTCCGCCCACGGAAAAGAAATCCTCTGTCCTCTCAGCCATGGGGACTATCATCGCCCCATTTACAGATAACAAAACCAAGGCAAGAGAGGTTCGATGATCTGCCACTAGTCATAGCGGGTAAATAGCAGAGTGGGACGTCAGCAAGGGGACTCTGGCCCCAATCCCACACTGCCTCCTCACCCACTGCCTCACCTCCTCCCACCCAGACCACATCCACAGACTCCCCTTCGGGTAGCGTCTGACTCACCATGAAGAATACCAAGTGCTTGCTTGGTTTCAGTTTTGTTTTCCAAATGGAAGACTGTTCAGCGTTAACTACGCCCCCTGCCCTGCCATGGACCGGACAATAGTCGCCGTGAGCCCCCCCTTGTCAGGAATGGAATTCTGGCACCACCTGACCCACCAGACTGGGTGCTCTGGTGCCAGTGCCGGTCAGAGGTGGGGAGGAGCTTCCCACCTGGCACTTGCCAGAGTTGGGGTGCAAAAGAGGCCAGCTGTCAAGATGTGCTTACCACTGAGGCGGTGAGCTTGCGTCTCAGAAGGATGTGGCAGGTGAATGTCAGTACAATGGCTACGGTGGACGCAATGGGGGCCAGGACTGAATTTCCACTTTGGACAAATGCAGCTTTTTCCAGTAGTTTCTTTTCCCTCTTCCTTATGTCTGCAAAATATGTAACAGTCCACGCTGGTCTTATTTTGCATGTCAAGCACCAGCGTTAAGAAACATATTACCCCTGCCTGAACCTCCTTCAAAAGCGAGTTAGGGATCCCTGTTGTGAAGTTGAAATGAAAGGAAGCACAGAAAGCCCTGGGCACAAACCCAGCCCGTCCTGGGAGCTCAATGCATGTCAGCTGTCGTTGCTGGAGGGTTTCCAGCCCCATTCTCTGTGTGTCAGGAGTCATAGGCGCAGATGCCTGCAGGGGCCAGCCAAATACCATAAATGAAGGGAGTGGACAGAAAGTAAAACCAGAGGGAGGGTGTAGAGGGTGGCAAAATGGGGACCACGTGTGCCAGCCAAAGGGGCAGCCACCTCCCAGTGTAGGCGGCCTAGGGTCACCAGACCCTAGCTGTTCCCAAGTCTGAGATCTGGACTTTGGTGAGACAACTCCCTACTTTTAAATGTCAGGAACTAATTGAAAAGGGTTTTTAAATACTGTACGGGACAAACAAAACCCCTGTGCTGGCCTGAAGACTGCCAGCTTAGGGCACCGGCCCCGTGTCCCAGGAACAGCGACAAAACCCACGAGCATTTCTCCCTTCTAAGTGCCATGACTCTGCACCTCTCACAGCCTAAGTTTAAGCCTCAGTTAAAAGTCCTCAAGTTCAATTCCACATCCTCTGCAACAGCCCTTTCACATTGGCAACATGGCACCACGGCCATTCGTACCCACTATGTGCCAGGCACTCTGCTGAAGGCTGTGTGGACATTCTCTCATTAGATTGCTCTCACTTCATGGGACAAGGGAGAGGCTATTATTATGCTCTTTTGACAGGAGAGAAAAGTCTTAGTAGGTTAAGGAATTTGCCTTTTAAGTGGTCAAGACACTTGGGAGCCCAATTTTACTGGGGTCCAAAGCTCTGCTGCCCACGTGCCCTTTGCCTGGAGAACACAGGCCACCTCCTGACCCAAACTCACCCTTACCTCTCCACCTCCCGCCTTTGCCCCTCTCTCAGGCTTCCCCAGCTCTGTCAGTGCCCACACTCTCGCTACCCTTCAAGGCCTATCAGAAGTGCCACCTCTGCCAAGAGGCCTTCCCTGATCTCTCACACCCAACGTTCTCACCCCCGTGGAACTTCTCTCAGTTTCTCTTGTGGCATTTTACCCTTTTTATCCCATTATTAATTCATGTGTTCCCTCATTTAACAAATGTTAATCTGATTGGAGTAAAAGGGTCTCAGCTCTCTTCCGGTAGGGACGACAGAGAACAAAATAAAGAAGATCATTACAGATTGTGTTGGGTGATATGAACAAGATGAGCGGGGTGACGTGATTTAGGGGAGTGGTGGGGCGTGGACCTGCCTAGGACTGTGGTAAGAAGGGCTCTTTGAATCAGTGACACTGAGAGGAGACCTACAGTCAAGACAAAATCACCATGAACTTATAGCAGAAGACACTCCAGGCAGAGGGAACAGCAAGAGTTATCCAAGGGTCGGGTAAGATGTGGTGCAACCCGCGAGGTCAGCAGGGACCAGCTCATGCTGGATGTGATAGGCCATATGAGGGAGTCTGGATTTCATTCAGAATCCTAAATTTGAATAATCTAAGTGTGATAAGAAGCCACTAAAGATTTGCCAGCAGGGGAGGGACAGAATCTGACTGACATTTTTTTTAGTATATATGCTGCCGAAGTGAGCACTGACTGACATTTTTAAAAGGTCACCGGGGCCACTGAATGCATAATAGATTTTAGGGGGAAGGAGGAAAACGGGGGTTGCTGTTGTCCCGAAGGCAGAGGATACTGGCTTGGAGGGGAGCAGACAGACTGTAGGCATATTCTGGAGGTGCAGCCAACAAACTTACAGCTATATTTGAGGTTAGTTAGCTCATCGTCCCTTACTCTTAAAAGCAGGGACCCTTTTCCTGATCATTTGTGTCACCCCCGTGGCCTTACACATAGTAGGAACTTGGTAACTATTTATTGACTTAATCTAGCTCGTGTTAAATTGAATTAAGTTGAATGGAACCAAATTTATTCAAATCAAATCAATTGAGGTGAGTTCAATGTGTGAGGAAGTATTTCTGAGTCTTCAAAGAGGGTCCCGTAGGGCCACCAGGGTCCAAACCTGGGGTACCTTATGTGGCAAGCTGAGAAGCAGGTTTTCTAAAGCCACTCCCTAAATCATGGATATACAGCTTCCGGCCCAATTACATGCTGGTCTAAAAGTGTAATTGCAGATCTGGAGAGTCAATTGTAACAGTGGTTCAGATCATTAACTGGTCAACCACCTGAGTCTATGCCAGCAATTATGGAAATGTTCCTGCAATTAGATTTGCATTTCTATTTGACTGAAGTGGTTTTCATATCATCCTTAAAAGAAAAGCTATACATATGTCCTCTTATCTGCGCAAGCGATGTCAAGTCAGGGGGTCATCCACTGACGAGGCCGCTGCTGCAAGCACAGAGGCAGTTTCTGTGGAAGCGTGTGCGTGGGCGGGTGTGTGCGTGTGTGTGTGTGTGTGTGTGTGTGTGTGTGTGTGTGCAGACATCTCCTAAGTCAAGGAAATAGCCTGAGACAGCTCCTCTTCTGCTCACAATGTTTTAGTGGATTATTTTTTAAAAGGTGACTAACTGGTCAGTCAGCGTCCATATGTCCCGGGAAAGGCAAACCATATGGTGCTTACCTGCCGAGCCCTTGGGCGCACCAGAACAGATGCCTGCTTCTATTATAAAATCTCCATAATCCTCTGAAAAGCCTGCAGAGCAGCTCGGGGGGTCCCCTCAGCCCCCTTGTAGGACACCTGACCCCAGGAACCTTAAGGGCCCCTTACAAGGTCGCCTCCTACAGGGTAAGTGGTTCTTTACGCAGCCGCTCTCCCTGCCTTGAACGGTCTTGGTAAAGGATTTCTCCCAGGCGTACATTTTAATCAGCTTGATGCAGGTCACAAACTCATTCATTGTCTGAACGCGCTTGTCTGTCACTGAAATTGCTGACCTTCGGAAAGCTGAACTGAGCTTAGCCATAAACATCTGAAACCAAGGTCCAAACACTGTTCAGGGAGAACTGCTGAGTTGCAGTTGGCCTGAAAACCCAAGGATTGGAGTGTAAGTGCCAGGAGAAGTTGTAAGGGAGGTCAGCCTGCGAGTCTTGGCTGAGTCCTTCCCTTGGGCTGTGGCAGCTGACATGGTCTGGGGACACCCCAGTGATGGGGCAGGTGATACAAATACATGAATCACCAGGATGCAAAGAGTGTCAGGAACTTTGACAAACGGGAGAAGTATGTACCTCCCCCATCCCCAAGGGCATTCAAGGTCAAGTTTTTTTAAAAAACTATGCTGTGCCAGGAAAGGAAGGCACATCTGTGAGCACAAAGTGGGGGCAGGCTTCAGGTCCACGGCCTGGAAATGAAGCCTTGTGTCCAGTTCAGTGAGTGTGTGTGAAGTGCAAGCGTGAAGCAGTAACCCGTGCAAAGACGCGCCGTTACCTGGATGGGCATGAATAAGGCGTACACAGATATCCCGATGAGAGCTGTGGGCCCCAGAATGAAAAAGGCGTACGCCGCACAAACAGCCATTAGGATGGGGATGGTGGCTGGCAAGGGACAGAACAAGGCAGCTTCAAACAAGGAATAGCTATCGCTTGATAGTATATTGAGCACCTGGAAAGAAAGCACATGGGTTCAGGCTTTGAAAGGGCCACCTAAGCGTTTTCTCAGTTGAAGGCTTTTACAATGGCTGAGCGATGTGAGGAAAGAATTGAAAAACTGCCTTAAAGGGATGGGGGTTTATCAGGGGGCTAACACGAGGAGCTTTGTGGGTCTCATTCTGGCCTGACTTTGAAGAATCAGTCTCTCAGGACTGAGAATCTGAATGAAGAGGGACGTAAAGAGTGGTATTTCCATCTAGGAGCAAGCTGGAGAGACTGCTAGCTGCCTGCCCTGTGTCTGGCTCTCCTTCCTCATTAGCACAACTCTGCTTCGTGCCAGGTAGCAAGGTGCCCGGCTAAAAGACATTTCCCAGCCTCCTTTGTGGAAGGGGTGTGGCCATGTGACTGTTAGGGGCAAAGAGATACAAGCAAAGTGTCAAATGGGGCTTTGGGGATGGATTCCTAAAGGGAGCCAACTCAACTTAGAGGACATACCCCTTTGGTTCTCGCCTTCCTCCTACCAGCTATCTGAGATGCGGTTGTGATGGCTGGGTCTCCAGCGCCCGACTTGAATGATTATGGGAGCCATGTGCTAGGACGGCGATGTAAAAAAACATGGAAAGATCCGGAAATCCCCATAGCAAGCCCTGGTTTGACCTCTTCCAGACTCCATCCCACACAGAGTGAAGAGGGTTATTTTGTTTAAGCCGTTGTTATGTAGGGTTTTCTGTTACATGCAGCTGAATTTAACAATTGATGCAAGAGGCTTTGAACGTACTGAAAGAGAAACTGCAGGAAAGAAGCAAGTTTTTCCTGTTACCTCACATCACTTGGGGTTCCCGTGACTAGGAAAATTTTCTTGTGTAAAAAGTGAGGATTTCACTACTAAGAATTAAGGGCTTAAGAAAATGTCAATTTTGAAGCCCAACAGGCATGGACTTGATTATGGCTATCGCACCCCACTTACTGAACCATTGGAATGGCCAGATGTATTGGTCAATCCGTTTTATTAAAGGCCTGTAGTGTGCTCTCCTGCCGCCGTGTCCTACTGACAATCCCCAAAGGGATGGGTGAGGTGGCCCCGAGCCCAACTGGAACAGCGAGGCTGTCCAAATTCTCCAGCTCGAATGGACCCTCCTTTCTCTGAATTCCCTCTGAATTCCTCCAGCGTTCTGAGTCTCCACCACCGCACTTAGCAGGAGATGGGACATCGTGGTCAGGACAGGGACAGACAAAGGGAGGCAGATGCCCCGTCCGGGAAGCACAGCTCACGCATACTCAGAACTCAGGCTTTGTTTTCTAACGTAGACCCCTCCCGGACCAGCTTACCTCCCCTACCGAGATGTGTGTCAGCGTCTTGAAGGACACCAGGTTTTCAAAAACCAGAGTGGAGACAGCCACCTTCAACCGGATCGCCGTGCGGTAATTTATGGCCCAGGCAAGTGCCCAAAAGAGGACTTTGGTAAAGTCGGTGGCAAAAAGGGCGAGGCACAGGCCAGTGCCCACCCACGCGTTCCTGGAGGTGCCCTCGGTCTGCTGGAGGATTTGGTGAAGAGGATCGTCTGGAAGACAGCGCAGTGGAGAGGGGAGCGGGCCGCTGGGGCTTGAGGCGGGATGGGAGGCCTCAGATAATGTCAGCAAGCTGACTTTATGAGGCAAACTTTTTAATTAATTTCAGTGGCTGCTGCTGTGCTTGGCAAGGATTAGCTTTATGAAAATTCGCCCCCCAAGGAGCTCAAAGATAATGACAACGTACTAAACCCACGAGCTCGTAGAGAAAGTAACTAATGGCATTCTTTGTCAGTCTGGGGACCTGCAGACGAGGCAGAAGAAGGGCCAGCCCCACTCACCGGCCCTATGGCTGCCATGACAATGCACAGGATATTGGCCACAATGTCCATCAAAACACGGGTCCTCTGGAATTTCCAGACCACTCGGCCCAGAGAGGCTTTCTCAGGACCCACCTTTTCTACCTCTTCGTCCCAAAGGATTCGAAATCTGGGAGACAAGAAGAGGAAGAAGGAACGGGACTTACGTTTCCACTGGCTGTTTGAAACCACTCGGATGGACACACTCTGCAAGGGTGTTTCCCACGACCTCCCCCTGGCAGTGGTGGCTTCAGACGAGCAGCATTAATTTTACCTTGTTCCTTTATGTGCGGACGGGATACAGAAGGGGCAGGAAGCAAGGCCCTGACACAGCACAGGCTGGTTTCTGGCGTGTGGGCACTTCCCAGCCTTGCGTTTCCTGCTCCTGCTGCCCATCTCTGGCACAATACCAGTTATGGTAAAAGACAGAGGCAACGGAAAAATCAGGAGAGTCATCTTCTCAGGGCAGATTTGAAAGAAGGCCAGTGTGACAGGAGGGTGTGATGAGCGAAGAAGGGCTGACAGGACCCTGGGAGGCAGGGCAGGGCCAGAGCTCATGGGAAGGAGTTTAGATTTCATTCTCAATGCAAAGGAAGCCATTGAAGGCTTTGAAGCCCATGTGACAAGACCATGCTATATACCTAAAAGAACCCTCTGGCTGCTGTGAGAGCAGTGCATTATGGGGGAAGCAAAGGCAAAAGCAGGCAGACCCCAGTAGGAGACTCAGCATCCAGGTGAGAAGGGGCCGTGGCTTGACACTGGCTTGAAAGGAAACAGATTTAAGGAACGATGGACTGAGAGGGACAACAGTACCTACTGATGAATTAGATGTGAGTGAACAGGGAAAGGGGGATCAAGGATCCCAGGTGTCTGGCTTGACGAACTGTGTGAATGGAGTTTACAGAGATGGGGAAAAGGAAGGAGAGAATAGCATCAGGTGGGGGTCACGGGGGAAGAGTGCAGCTTTAGCTGTAAGGTGCTGTGAGTCGTCCACGGGCAGCTGTCCAGTCAGGTGGTGGTGATCAGAATTCAGAGCCCGGAAGAGAGGCACGGACTGAAGATGGGTGTTACTATGTCTGCCTGTGTTTGGTGTTTAAGCCTCTGGGGTGGATAAGTTCACCTGGGAACAGAGCATAACCTGGAAGAGAAGAAGGTCTCAGCTGATGTGGGGTAGATGGAAGGAGACATTCAAGGCAGACAGAGAAGTACTGGCCAGAGAGGTCAGAGGAAAATCCAGGCCTGACCCTGGTACAGCACCCTTCTCTCCGTGCTCCCGGGCAACTATGTCCAGGTGGTTTGTTTGGCAAACTACCACTGACTGAGATTCCTGCAGGGTACAGGTAAAGGGAAGCTGATTGAGGAAGCAATTGCAAGACCTGAACTAAAGTCACTCCCCCCCAGGCTGTGCCTTGCACTTGACCCCATGTGGCCAAAGGTAAGGAGACTGCCAGAAGAAACCAATGCAGAGAGAGGGCTTCGAGAAGTTTCCCACTGTTTAAGACATTGTGCTCCATCAGAACCACAAGTGCAGTGCCTGGGTGTCGATTTCCACACCCAGGACATGGGAGCACACAGAAGGGCTGACAGGCCCCTTCCTAGGGTGGTCCTCTGACCCGAGGTGACCCAGGCGAATCCTGATACCTTTTGGCGTTGGTGTTGGATGAGTCATAAGGTGACAGTGGGGGCAGGGTGTCCACAGTCAGTGTGTGCTTGTAGCCTTGAACCATCACGGGCGTGAGCCAGGAAAATGTGGCAAAGGAGAGCAGCCCTGCGTCGTCCATGGGGTTGGGTGCCAACCTAAGACAAATGAGACGCTCAGTGTTCCAGGACGTTGGGGTCATTTGTGCTCAGTCCCGGCTTGCATTCTTAACAACAGTGATAGCCACAGTCACTCTCAGAACCTGTGACTCGCACCCGTCAGCCCTTTGAGCAGTGGTGTGCAGGGACCAGCTCATACGGCTTGTGAGAGCTGACTACTAAATTTTCAGGAATTTTGCGAGTCAGTTGTTAAACATAGACAATATTGAAAATTAAATTACATAGATTAAAGTAAATTATCTTAAAGACAAAGGCAATAAGTGCTGGAAATTCATTGCTTCCTAACTGTTTTACTAGAGTTACTAGTGTCTGTGCTCTTTAGATCGTGTGAGCCTGTTGTGTCTGTGCGCTGCCAACACTGCATATAATAAGGTGGTGCTACGCATCTCCTTAGACACGAGCTATTGCCTGCCTCTCACCAGGAACAGGAGGGGTCAAGAAGTGAGTGGCCAAGCAATGAATAAGGGACATGATGGACAGATGGACAGATGGATGAGTGGATGGATGGATGGATGGATGGATGGATGGATGGATGGATGGATGGGTGGGTGGGTGGATGGATGGATGGATGATGGATGGATGAATAGATGGATAATGGATGGATGGATGGATGGATGGATGGATGGATGGAAAGACAAAGGACAAAAAGCATGTAGAGCAGCAGCATGGGGCAGGGAGCAGGGGCAGTGCCCACTCTCTTGATAGACTGGAGACTATTCTGACCTGGCTTTCCCTCCAATCCTCCTCCTGGCTTACCTTGCATAGGGTCTCACCGGGATCATGGTTTTCAGGCTGGCGTCATATCTCTCTACAAAGGATCTCCGCCGGCCTCGCCGGTCCAGATCTGAGATAAGGTAGGGGTCTTCACCCACCATTCCGATGGCAGTCTGGAGCCCTGGGCCCTTGGCCTCAGGACAGTTTCACTGTGCAGCACAGAGAGAGGGGAAGGTTCACTGAGAGATAAGGACACTCTGGAACGGGATCAGGCAGCCTCCATTCCACCCCAGCCAGCTCCCTTGCTCCAGCCCCTTAGACCTGGTTTCACCAATCAGCCTTCCACATTTATGGGCTGTGTGGCCAGAAGCCCCTCCAGATCCCTCAACCCCACTCTGAGGCTTCCTTATTAGCAAGGACATTCCATTCTCCTTCTTTCCCATTTTGGGCTGAGCAGGAGCAGAAAAGCCTACTGTGCATTTCCTGTTGGGAGCCGGTCCGTGTCCAACTTGAGAGCCAGCCTGGCCAAAGAGCCCCAAGAAGGTAGGTTTGCTGTTTTGGTGACCCAGAGAGAAGTTTGTCACACACACACCCCTTTTTCTTCCCAGTTCTCTCAGATCCCTAGGAGCTTGTGCATTCACTTTCCCCTGTCCGCACATTCACGGCTCAGAGATCTTCAACAAGGCCACCCCTCAGGACCGGGCCCATCTGAACAGGCTCACATCCCCCCACTGCTGGGAGCACTGCCCCTGAGGAAAACCCACAATCCAGGTGGAGAGGACACTTTCTGAAGTGCCTGTCCAGTCCAATGTCTTCGCTTCAAAACAGCAAATCTCCCAAAGTGGAAACTGAGGCGTCATTGACAGCTGGAGGGTGTACATGTTTTATAGGCAGTACTCCTGTTCAAAGTATCTTCACTCATTAAATTAATGAATATTAGTGACACCAATACCTTGGACCCAGCTCTGGGTTCCTAATTCAACGAGCAAATGAGAAGTTACCAAGCAGGAACTCCCTGAGCGTCCTGCCAGCCTGCACTGCGCTCCACTCTCCACCCTCCGTTTGTACCACCTGACGCTGCGCTCCCACCACGGTGAATGTCTCGTGGCTCCTGAACACACTGTCAGTGACTCCTGCCTCTGGGTCTTGGTGCTCTCCACTGCCACAGCCTGGAACAATCCAGCATCTCCCCCTTCACTTGAAGCATCCCTGCTCAACACTCAAGGCTCAATTCAGACATTTCTTCTTCTGGGAAAACTTGCCTACTCACTCAACTGTCTCCCCAAAAGGACTGTGGGCTTCGTAACTCTCTTGTTCACAGCTGTATTTCCAATACCTACACAGTCCCTGGTTCATAGACGTTTAATACTAATTTGTTAAATGAATGGATGATGTGACATGATTTAATGACATGAATGAATAATGATGGAATGATGCGTATGAGAGGAGTCTGAGGCACAACGCCTCTCCCCAGAAAGGGAGACATAAGCGCGGGATAACTCATCACATAAACGATAGCACAGTGTTAGCCCTAGGGGGAAAAAAAACAAAACTTAAGGCTAAGAAGTCCATCAAGGAAATAAAACAGAGCACTAAGTAGTAGATTAACTCAAAAAAGGCAGAAAAAACAAAGGATAAATAGAAGACAAATAGCAAGATGATAGACTTAAACACAACCATATCAGTAATTCCATGAACTATAAATGGAGTAAACACTTCAACTAAAAACCAGAGATTGTCAGACTGAATGTAAAAGCAAGCCCCAGTGGTATGCTGCCTACGAGAGGTGCATTTTAAATAAAGACAAAAACAGGTGGAAAGTAACAGGATGAAAAAAGAAAGAAATACCATATGAACAATACCAGAATTCTGCCCCCTGCCCCAGCTTTCCCACAAGACCCCCTTTTGTTAGTTTACTGGAAAGCCCTTCACAGCCTTCTCTACCCAAAGTACGGTGCCGCCCCCACCTCGACCCCTGGCTTTCCTAGATTTCCTACAGGAAGATGGTGGAGGGCTGCTAGCTGCTATAGGGGTGCTTAGAGAAAAGTAAAGAAAGTGGCCTGGTATGCTTGGGTCCCTGGACAGAGAGGCAGGAGGAGGGAAATCTAGACACAGCCGCGGCCTCGCACACAGAGTTTTCCTGCCACGTCCCATCCCCTGTTATCGTCACGACACGGGCGGGAACACCTGAGCTGTGGCAGAGTCCTGACAGCTGCCTAGAGGTGAGTCCAAACAAAGTGCAGACAGGAAAGCACACTCGCTGTTGAAGAAGAAAGCACTTGCTACAAGTTCTGAAACCCAACTGAAATTATTTGAGGGAGAGATAATCACAGATTCCAAGAATTAAAAGAATCCAAGAAGACACCAGACATGGCCAACTCATCATCTCGAGTGAGAGTTTCCTTCTGGCCAGCCAGACCAGGCTTCAGCAAGCTTTGGCAACAGACCCCAGCCACTTCTTTTCAAGACCATCCTCATATAGCATTTCTGCAAACAATTGGATACCCTGAGTCTAGACGCGAGGAAATATCAGACAAGCCCACAGGAGCATTCACAAAACCACTGGCCTGTGGGGCACAGCCCCTCAAAAATGTTAGCATCATGAAAGACAAAGAAAGGCAAAGAAACATCCCAGATGAAAGGCAGCTAAAGAGACATGATAGCTAAAAGCCATCCACAAGCCTACTGTGTTTCCCCGAAAATAAGACCTAGCTGGGCCATCAGCTCTAATGCGTCTTTTGGAGCAAAAATTAAAATATAAGACCCAGTATTATATTTTATATTATATCATATCATATCATATCATATCATATCATCTCATCTCATCTCATCTCATCTCATCTCATCTCATCTCATCTCATATCATATCATATTATATTATATTGACCCGGTCTTATATTATTTTAAAATAATACTGGCTCTTATATTAATTTTTGCTCCAAAAGACGCATTAGAGGTGATGGTCTGGCGAGGTCTTATTTTCGGGGAAACACGGTAGTTATGCTTAGAGAAAGGACGTTAAAGCAAATGTGGCAGAACGTTAATTTGCAAATTGCAGTGCAGGGTAGTTAATATTTCTCAGCGTTATCCTGGTTACTTTTCTGTAAGTTTGACATCATTTCAAAAGAAAAAGTTAAACTTTTTCTCTAAAGAACTAGTGCTAAGAAGATGAACTGGTTTCCTTCTGTGGGTGGAACCCGGTTCCGCCCGCGGTTGCTCTGCTCGCAGGTGCCATGCAGACTACATTCGTGCCCTCCGTGTGTGAAGGCCACTGTCACGGCCCTCTGCTCGCCCCCAAAAGCCCATTTGCAACTCCTCTCATCCGGCTAAATGTCCCCAGTCCCTGCGATTCCCATCCCTGGAGAATGCTTACCTACGCTCTGTCCCTTTCCTCACTTGTCTAATGGCAAGTGTCCTGGCACCAAGGGTCTGGACCTAAGATGCCACACACGGGACACAGGCCTCCCTGGCCATTAGAGCGCGTGGGAAACTGGTGCTGGGAGGTCGTTTCCTTGAGCGCACCGTGGGGAAGGCAGTTCTGACCGGCTAGGCCGGCTTGGGAGCACAGTGGCTGGAATCGCACGTAGCTCAATTTGGCAACCCCGGGGGAAATGAGACTTTTCAAATCAGGAAGTATGCTTTGGCTAATGTCTCTATCCCCGTCTGTCATGCTGTCCTCTGCCAGGAGTGAGGAGATGCCTGGAGCGACACGTCTGCTCGCTGGCAGGTATGGGGTGGGGTCGGGGGCTGCTGATGGAGCTGGCCAGGCATCCGGACTGTTCCTGGCATGCCTTTCTCCACTCAGAGCAGCTGAGGGTTGGCAGGGGCCGGACGCAGGTCCCTGGTGCCTCCTTCTGTGACTGGTGGTATGTCCCTGACCTGACCTCAACAGACTGGACAAGGCAGAGGCAGGAAGGTCACTGCTTAGAGCAGAGGACACAAACTGGTGGATTGTGGAACACATATAACTTACAGGTCCATTTTCTTTGGCCTGCAGTTTTTTTTAATTTTTTGAATTTAGATGAGGAGATACCACATGAAAAGAAAAAAACACCTGTGGCTTGTGTCAAACCATCAGGACTCTGTATGCCTGTGTGGCTACGGTCAGCTCACACTGGGCAACAGCGACCCTTGGGTAGGACACACCTGCTTCCGTTTGCCTCAGTCCCCACACTCCTGTTGTCCCCCAACTCGGGGGCTCTGGGGACTCATCATCACATTGGCACTGCTGTTTTCCTTAGATTCGTTTTTCTCTATCCTTGGTTCTCTCCAAAGAGGGAAGACGGAAGATACCTAGAGGGCATTTCCAGAGGAAACACTTTCCACTTTGCTCAGTTCTGTTCTGTGTCTGCTGCCTCTTTCACCCATAAGAGGCACAAGGAACAATATGGTGTCTGAGAATTGGGGTCTCCGTTTTCCTTGGTGCCCGCAAAGAAGTCCTCTGTAGGGCTCCCGTGCGTCCACCAAATGCACACATACTTCTAATCATAAAACGCTTCCCACATAAGAGATTATGGCCTCCGTTCCTTCCTCAGTAAATCCATTCTTAATTTAAAGCCACCACAGTTACCACTATCTGATGGCCTCATGCCCTCCCCCCAATTCTCAGCTCCTTCCTGTAGGCCCTGGCCAGCCTCCAGCTCAGAGGAGAAGCTATGGGGCGCTTTCCTCTAACTCTGCCCCTCACCTGTCCTGTGTGCCCACTCCAGCTGTCCCCAGCACCCGTGGGGGTGGCCAGAGCCAGGAGAAGGACCAGTAAGTGACGATGAGGGGAGGAGGAAGGTGGAGCGAGGGCAGAGGGAAGCGTGTGCCGGAGAAAATACGAAGCCTGGGTGTGCAGAAGGGGGTGAGGGCGCTTTCGCTCAAGTCCTCTCCTCCCCAGAGGCCCAAACGTAACCGGTAACCAGCGATGGTATCTCTAAACGAGGTCACCCATTCAGTTAGAGATGTTCTGACAAGATTGAGATGAGAACTCCCGTTTTAGACCTGTGTGAACCACACGTGGTGCAGCATGAATTCAAGGTTTTTAAAAATAAATCCTGTGATTAAATTGTGAACAGTGCAGTGTGTGTGTGTGTGTGTGTGTGTGTGTGAAAAGACTTCATTTAGTCAATGTAGGCTTTTCATATCACAGGGTGGGAAAGCCTGTCTTGGCATTGCTACTTTTTCTTTTGCACCCAGGCCTCCCTATGCGCTGAGCCGCCCCGGTTCCCTGCGTCCTCCCACGTGGGGAGCCACATTCGAGGGTGGTACTCAGCACAGGCCGTCCTGGGACTGAGAGACAAGGGCCCCCAGGGCTAACTGGGGCTGATTATTACCTGGGCAGCAAACGTGAGTGTCCTGAGGACGAGAGGGAGAGGAGGAAGGGTCAGAAGCCGTGGGGCTCAGCGAGGGTGGTGGCTGCCGTCACGCCGTCTGGGCCTCCCTCTCTCCAGATGCGGCTTGTCTTGTGCCACCTGCCCTGAGCCGTCCTCCCCAACTGTCCCATTCAACTGCTGCTGCCACCACCCCTGCCAAGGGAATTCTGGGAAACCAATGTTCCTTCTGCCCACAGTAGGAGGCGCTGCCTCCTCCCGGGATGGGCCATGGCGAGGTTCGGCCACTTCAGTGACAGTCAAAGCTTGTGCAACGTGCTGGCACAGCCGCCCCCTCCCCAGCCTGTCATGTCACAGCTTTGTATAAGAGAAGGAGACGATCCTCCCCGGGCCCCCATCCTCCAACGAGGAGAACAGGAGCAGAAGGCTTTCCACGACAGTCTTGGGCAAGGCTGAGACCAGTGGCCACGTCTTCTGACTCCCGGTCCGGGGTCCTGCCTCCCGGAAGGCGTGCATGTCCCACTCTGTGTTCTTGCAAAAGTGAGGCTGCTCTGAGGTCAGTAATAGGAGGGGGGTCCAATCTTCCAGAGATTCATTCAGTTATTCTCCATTCGCTTAACCCAAAATAAAAGGCAACTTGAGCTCAATTTTTTTTTTAATTAAATGAAAGTAAAGTCTGGGACCAGCACTAACAGCTAACTCCTACATATAAAAATGCCCTGTTTATCTCATTTCAAGCGTTGCAAACTCTGGGGCATGAGTCTTTTCCAATTTCTTGAATCTTTTAAAAATGTCTGGCCATGGTACTTTGCTCACAACATGTGTCCAAGCTCAGAGTTGGCTCAAGTATTCCACGGTGGCCAGTGATGGTTGAAAGGGAGCAAAACCTCAAATTCAGATATAATGAATCTTGATTCATCATCAAGAATTATTTAGACACCTTAGAAGACCTTGTCCACCTAGCTCACCTGGATTTTATGACAAATGTTGCTGTAGTAGTTTAAGCCTGCCCAAGGCGTCTTCCTGCTCTTCACCTGGTCAATTCCTCCACCTGCTGGCTGTGTCTGGGGATATAATTCGCAATACTTCTCTTCCTGCCAAAAGGGAGGTGGGAAATGGGGAGATCCTGAGGACGGTTGCAGTGTGGGAGAAGAGTCCTGTGAGGGAGACCTCCTGGCCTCAGGACTGGCGGGGCCAGCAAAGGCTGTCGTCATGCTTATCTACGCTGTCCCATTTTACTTGCCTCCATTCCTTCCTCCATCAATGCACACCACTGCTGATACCATCCCTTGATTTGTAAAGATCTGTTTGTGTATCACCGAGGTCTTCATCCTTTTATCGCTTGATCTTAACAACCCCGGTAGGTCTCAGAAGCACAGCACAGACTCACTCTCACACAATTTCCAAGCAGATTCAAATGCTGTCGAGTTTATGGAAGAAGAATAATGAGCCGTGTGTCTCCATTTTCACGGAAGGTCTAGCAAAGACAGATTTCTCCCAAGACACACAGTACTTTGGTGCTACATGAAGAAGATTGTCTGGCTACCGGGCAACAGACTCTGGAGTAGAATGATCGAGAGGGGTTTTCAGTCTTTGCTCAAGAGAGTCCTCAAGAAAACACTAGAGATCCAAGATGGCACAGTAGATAAATGCTGTGCTTGCCTCCTCCCATGGCCACATCAAAAGTACAACTGAATTATAGGACAACCAACCTGGAGAACCATCTGCAGTCTAGCTGAACAGAAGTTTTATAACTAAAGATATAAAGAAGAAGCCACGTCAAGACTGGTAGGAGGGGCTGAGATGCGAAATGGGCCCCACAGCTGCGTGTGGCAGTTGAGAATTGAGAGGGATATCTCGGCCACAGAGGAGCGAGGAACCCCACCCCCACTCCAGAATCCCCATCCTGGAGTAATGGTGCCTGGACGAGGAGCCCCTACAACATCTGGCTGTTGTGAAAAACTGGGGATTCCGACCACCTGGGTGAGACGGCTGCAGGAAACCCAGGTGTCCTCCTAAATGGCCAGTGCACAGACTCACTCACTCACAGGCACTCACCCTGGGCTCTGGCAGAGGGACAGTGATGGGGGGCGTTGGAGGCACACGGGCAGAGACAATGGGTGGGGTAGACAGGTGTGTGGCTTCGGTGAGGGCTGGAAATAGTCGCCATTTTCTCTGTGAGGGGGCTTTTCCCTGCACAGCCGGCAGGTGGGCGCCATCTTTCCTGTGTTGAGCCGGCCTCCACAGACCAAATCTGAATCTGATTGGCCTGGTGAGCTCTGTTGGTCCACCCTGGTGACTCACTGAGACCTTGCCACACTCAACTCCATACTGCATGCGGCTTTATCAGTGGCTGAACCTTACAGGAGCCAGCAGGTGGCAGCAGGCCTCGGGGTGTCCTTGCTTTTTATGGAGCTGGCCTAGGCCCTGTACTAGTGGCAGCTGTCCTCTCCCACACACCTCCAGGACCAGCACAGGCAGCGACCAACTGTGGATCGCTTTGTAGCTCCTACCAGGTAGTCCCCAGCCAGTCACGGACAGTGGGTGACCTGGGCCTGCACTGGAGCCCAGTCAGAACTAGAGCTTGTGTGCAGGGGCCACCTACCCAGCCCCTGCTCTGAACAGACCGGGTGTGGGGCTGAGGCCTTTATCCCCAGCCCTTGCTGCTTGCCTGTCCCTCCTCTTCCTTCCTTTCTTCCCTGATACAGATTCAAGTCCCAACCGCGCCTGGTAAATGCCATGGTGTCGTTGTGGGCCAGGCACCTCCTCTGTCTGGGACTCAGTGCCCCCCTGTAAAATCAAAGAACTGAACTAGATGGAGATTCTTAACCTTTTTTGTGTCATGGATTGCTTCATCATTCTAGTGTGTTCTCAGACTAGCGTTTCTAATGCATGAAATAAACTACATAGGATTGCAAAGAAAACCAATTATACTGAAACAAGGTTATCAATTTATGCCGAAAAAACAAAAGTGAATATTGTGACATATATGCTTCTATGCTGGTGCATTAAATAACATGATCTAGCAGCAGGTCTAAAAACTACTATAATTTCAAAGCAGCAATGCCCATAAATGATACTTTGGGATATCTGAAACGAGTGAATGAGATTTGAGAGTATCTGTGAATTCTATTGGTGACAAAGTCACAGGTGCTGCTAATACTAGTATAATCTGTTTCCTCATTCATAATGGATGGAAAGGCTAGATTTCAGTTAGTAAGAATAAATATGTAATTTTTCCCATCCAAATTCGTGACTCCCCTGAGTTCATGGACCAGGCTAGGAACCTCTGGACTGACCATTTCTGAAGTCACTTCTGTCTCTGACATAGTTGGATTCCATAGAGTTATTTAAATGAGACACAGGGAGATAGACTAGGAGACATTCAGGATAATGGGGTGAAATTTTACTCTCTTAACAGCTGGAGCAGAGTGCATTAGAGGGTGAAAACTGTTTTGTTTAGAGAACAGCCCTGTGTGTCTCTTGGGAGAGATAATGAGACCCTGATGACTTAGTCGGCTGGAAAAGGCATCCAAAGCAAGAACTGGACTGCTCTGCATAACACGTGTCCAGGAATGGGGAGGCGGGGGCGGGGTCCCAGAGGATGGCAGACCTTTACCAGGAGACTAGAGTGTGAGGGGTGGGAATGAAGAGTCTCCTTGAGAAGACAGAGAGCAGGGTAGGGCCAGGGCCAGTGGGACCAGTGTCTCCATTGATCTGTGTCGCCACGCAGCAGCCTAACCGTTTGTTTCCTCATACCTGCCCCCAAAGAGAGGAGAGTCTATAAGACGGATCCTTTCAGGGACTTTGCTTAATCTTTGTGTTTGCACCTTATGTCTCCCTGTTTGGCCCCAAAGATGACTGGACAGTCAATGACAGGTACGACTTTCCACGTGGAAAGCAACCTAAGACAGGTGTAGTAGAGTGGGGACCCACTGGAGAAACCATGGGGTTCAGAGAGGTGGGCACAGCCCCCCATCTTCCCCAGGCGAAGGAAAGCCTCTGCTCTGTGGCTGCATTCCTTCCCGAAACCTGTGAGGGAAGTGACTCAATGAGGTGCTCTCCATCTATTCATATGCATATAGGTTTTGACCCTCGGGGAAGTTGAGACTTACGGTGCAGCTGTCTGCAGGCAAGGGTGATTGACTCTAATCGGTTTCCTATTATGATGTATAGGATTCACAGACCTTGAGATTGACAAGCTTTATCTCCTTTGCTTCCCCACCTAACTAATAAAAGCTGATGCTAGGCCCGATTCGGGGCATCCAGTCCTTGTGACTGGGGGCCCCTTGGTCTGCTTAAACTCTATTCATGGCTACTGTCTTTTCTTAACCCTGTGTCGCCCTCCTCGCTCCCCACAACTCTCGTCGCGTGGGATGCAACAGATCTGCCCATCTGCCTGCCTTCCTGAGGACCATGTCACTTAGCTTTTGTTGATGTTGTTGACCAGGAGGAGGCCTAGCTCCCGAGGACAGATTAAAGACTTTAGAACCCCTGGGCTTTAAAAATACTGTGATCTCCTGGCCACCAGAATGTACTTGAAAATGCAAATAATAGCAAGCCATTAAATGATACAAGGAAGTAGAGCCAAGCTCTCCATTCTCTCATTACAATTATTTCTGTGATTTTGAAATATCAAATACCAGTCTTTAAAATCTTATGGTAAAATGGTTCACATGCCCCAAAATATATAAAGAATTATTTTAAAAATACAAACTCATGTACTCATCACTCAGCTTAAGAAATAAAATATTGCCAATGCTGGTAGAAAAACATACACTATTTTTTCAAAAAAAAATCCTGCTTTATTGATGCTTGGGACCAATCGTTCTCAAGTTTTGCTGCGCATGAGATTCACCAAAGGCACCGAAAATTCAGTATCTACCCCAAACCTATGAGATGAGAATGTCTGGAGTGGACAACCTGGGGCGGCTCCCACCACAGCCAAGGTTGAGAATCGGCCCCAGAAGGAGGCTGCTTGCTGCGAGTGAATGCAGAATGGGGCCCTGACGGTGGAGTGGAAATGGGCACTATTTCCTGTCCTCCAACTCGGGGGTCAACATTCCTCACCCCACTCTTGTGGATTCTTAGTGGATCTTGATCTGAAGCCGGCGGGGACTTCCACACATTTTTGGGAAGAGCCTGCCATCTGCTGGCCAACTCAAAGAACACATGACAGCCAAACTCGGCCTAGACCCTTGGGTCAAGAATGTTGGGGCAGAGCACTCGGTTTGTGGAGTGCTTTCTCACACGTGACACATGCAGCTGGCCCACAGCAGCTCTGGGAGGGTGCGGGCAAGTGAGTAGTCACCTTCAACCTGCACTTGAGCGAGTCTGCGGCCCTGCAGACTTGGGATAGGGTGGGAGCAGGAGGGACCCCCAGACACTCTGCAGGGTCCAAGAAGAAAAGGCAAGAACTGAGGGGAAGGGGAGTCAACCGGGTCAAAGGGATTTTTAAAAGAGAGAAGATATTCACCTAGGAAGTACCCTGGGAAGAGAAGTAGGTGATGCCGAAGAGCCCCAGGAAGGGACAAAAGTACGTGTCACGAACCAGGACTTGGACCTTTCCCTCTGTTTGCATCATCCCATCACAGTTCCTTCCTGCGGGGCTTTATTAGCTGTCCTCGCTGCCTGGGACAGCCTTTTTTGCCCCAGTCCTCTTCGTCTGAGCAAATGTGTGTTCATTTCTCAGGTCTTAGTAAACCGCAACCTCACCTCTACCAGGAAGCCCGCTCTGACTGTTCCCATCTCCTGCACCATCCACACCGCCTGTCACTTGGTCCTGGAACCACCTGTTTACTTGTTTACATGAGGGCACATTCCACGAGGGCAGGGACATCATTGCACCCCCCAGCACCTAGCCCAGTGCAAGACACAGAGCAGAAAATATTTGTAGACTGAATTGATTTTTCTCGTGTCATAATCAGATACCATAATCTAAAAACAAAACAAAACAAAACTAGTTGGAAACATTTTTCCCCACAACAGCGAGGTCTCCCTGGAAGTAAGTTGAAAATGATTACCTTTTCTATTTATATATCTATAACCACTGGGGAGGGGGGCAACAAATGATCTTGTTTCCAGTTGTCATATGTCATGAATTAACTCTGATTCCACCCATCTGTACTCTAATCAGTAAACAAACAGCTACTGTTTCGGGCCCGCCCAGCCTCCGTATCCTTTCCTCCTTCATGTGGTTAAGAGCACCCCAACTTTATTTCGGAGAAACAACCCCCTCCATTCTCAGTTCACCTATTCCGGCAACTGACCCCATCCCCAGGCCCAGGTGTGAGCTTGTGACTCGGGCCTGGTCTGTCACTGTATTTCAACAGCCTAGCACGTGATTGGTTCAGGGAGGAGCACATGACCAGGGGGTGCTGAACGGGTGGGATGTGAGCCTACAACTGCTGGCAGCCATGATGCCACCAGGAGGAGGAAGATGACGGACGAGACAGCGAAGCCAAACACAGGAAAAAAGAGAGAAGACGGGTAGAGTCCACAAGGCAGACGTCCTTTTCACCCTGGCACCCAACCCAGAACTCTTTCTGGACCTTCCCATTACATGAGCCAATAAAGTCCCTTTTTCCAGAAATCAGTTTGAAGGAATTTCTGTTCCCTGCCGCTGAATGGGTCCTCACTAATGTAGAAAGCAGAACAGAGAATGTGACTTTTTCTTACTTTTATTTTTTTTTACAAAATCAACATCATTTGCAACACTTTTTACACAGATCAGAAAACTATAAGCTTTTACATTATTATGAAATTAGCCAATGTATTATTTTAAGAGTGAAAAAGAGGCACGTGATCATTTGACCCCCTGGTCTCAGATGACGCTGGGGGTCTCAGGTTTGGGGAGCCAAGTGGCCTTTCCCAGGTGTTGCTCCCTTGGTCTCCTTTCCCATCCCAACCCCCAGCACCAGTGGGCCCATTTCAGCCCGACTTTCGGGAGAAGTAGCCGTCTCTTCACCAGAAGGTCATAGACGGCAGGCCTCGCAGCTAGCTGTACGCTTGGTGACCTCAGCCACCAGCCCCCGTGCAGCCTCCATGTTTCTTAGCTTGATGACCTGGATGTTGCCAGTAGGGATGCAAACAAGGAACCAGGCTTGTTCTGCAGGACCTCAGGCCTGTCAAATTCTATAACCTGAGAGGTGGAGAAAGGACGGGAGGGGCCAGGGACACAGCTGAGCTCAGTCTGGAAGGACCCGAAGGTCCCCTGAGCGCCCGTCCTTCCCCGACCCCGAGAGCGGTTCTGACCTTCCCGTCGCCCATGACCAGGATGCGGTCACAGTTGAGGATGGTGGAGACGCGGTGTGCGATGACCAGGACCGTGCAGCCCCGGAAGGCCTCGGAGATTGTGCGCTGGATCAGGGCGTCAGTCTCCAGGTCAATGGCGGCTGTGGCTTCGTCAATGATGATGATCTGGGGGGAGACAAAACAGGAGTGGGGGCGGCCTCCTTGGGCCCCGAGCCTGGGCCCAGTCCTGGGTCCACGACTCAGCCACCGAGTCGCTTAGCTGGAACAGGAGACATTTGGACTGAGCTCAGAAGCCACTTAGGGCTCTAGTTATCCATCACGTTAGGAAAAGAATGTTAGCTCACAGCCAAGAGCTCAGCTCAGTATTCTTTAGTGACCAGAGAATGAAGTTCTTGAAAATGAAAACATCCCGGTGGCATCTTCTTGTTTTATGAACTGCCTTCCTTGCCATTTGTCTGACCTAATGTAGAGCATGCCCCACAGAGGGGCATGCCCGCGCCCTGAGCGGCATGCGGTGTGGTGTGGCCAGTATATGGGGAATCGTTCTTTTCACTTTCACACGTTGCTATTTATCTCGTGAACGATAGGCATGAGGAAATGTAACTAGCACAGAAAGTAGGATTTCACATATGTCACTGTTTAAGAGGAGCCTGTTTTTAAAAAGAGGGCATCACGAGTAAATCACAGGATATGCAGACAGGACAAAAATCGTCAAGTGATGAGTCAAATTTGGGGAACAGTCCGGAGAAAGGAGGAACTGAGAGGTGAAGAGGGCTGCATCCACACTGCAAGTCCTGTCCTGTCGTCCAGCTAGCTCGGGAAGGGGGAGGCCCTTCTCCCCTGAAAGCCCCTTCGGTCTCAGGCCCCTCCATGCTCCGCCTGCTCTGGCCCCCAGCTCTGCTCTGCACCAGCAGTTTTTGCACTTATCATGAATTAGCCATGTTGTGTGGTGTGTGTGTACACACATGTGCCAGTCTGCATCCATGTGTGAGTGTGGAGGTGTATGTACATGTGTGTGTGTTGCCTTGCTGTGAGAGAAAATTGGATCCTAACTAGCCCAGGGAGTCAAATACATAAAATTACTGGCGAACTCTTTGCAAAACGTCAAGAAACTCCATCAGATGAAACTTCTTAAAAGTATGTAATTTTAAAAAAAAAAAGTATGTAATTTTGCCCTGGGACAGCTGTCCCCTGAGTCTCCATTTTAATAGACAAGGGTGTGTCCTGCGTCGGAGTTTTAAAAAGAATGTGCAGAGGGCAGTTTTTAAATTCATAGGCTTCCAACCTTTTCACTTTTTGTAGGAAAAGCGCATCGATTTGTCCTAAGGGTGGACCATGTCAGCGCAGGCGCGGGATGTCAGGGCTCGCGGGGCCCAGGCCTCACTGCCCCACAGATGCATGTGGAGTGCCATCGGTGACACATGTGAGCCCCTGTGGACGCCCTGTGATGGTGTGGAGGGCGGCAGAGGTGTGTTCCCCACCCAGGGCCCTCCGTGGCCCCGTGGCTGCTCAGGGGCCTCACCTTGGGACTGCGAAGCAGGGCTCGAGCGATGCAGAGCAGCTGCCTCTCCCCCACAGAGAAGTTCTCCCCGTTTTCCGCCACTTCTGCTTGCAGCCTCTGGGGGAACTTGGAGATCTGTAATTTGGGGGAAGACGAGCTATAGGCCATGTAGGTCTGTGGGTGCATAGGCCCTGTGGGGTGAGACCTGACCCCTTGTAACTCTCCCGTCGCATTCTGTATCGCCCCCCCACACACACACTCCTCCTTCACCTGCGCCCGCCCGTCTCACTCCCACCTCAGGGTCTTTGCAGGCACTAGTCCCTGTGCCTAGAATGTTCTCTCCCAGGTCTGTGTCGCTGTGCTCTTAGCACTGGTCTCAGCTCAAAGGTCCAGTCCCTACAGAGGCCTGGCCTGGCCAGCCCATGGACAGGGACCGCTCCCACCAAACTGCCTGTCGGCGTCGGCCCACCGTCCGAAAGTCCGTCTATTCACCGGCGTGTTCATTCGCTCCCCCTGCATGGAAATCAGCAGGACGCAGCCTCTGCCATGTCCCTGAGCCTAGAACGTGCTGGCTCACTGCTGGTGTCTGGCTGCTGTCAGCCTCTGTTTAGGAACCCCAGATCTTCTCATCGTGAGGCAGCTTAATCTGCGCCCCAAAGTGGCACCGTCTGGAATACCACGTGTGAGGAGCCAGGCTGAGACTAAGCGCTGGCGTGGGCGCCACTCACTGTCTTGCTCAGGAAGGTCCTCTGCAGGGCGTCCCAGATCTGCTCATCCGTGTAGCGGTCAAAGGGATCGAGGTTGAACCTGCCAGAGGAGATGAGAGGCAGAGCAGGGTGCGGTCACCACCCCGCACACTGGCCCCCTGAGCAGGCTGTCTTACCCAGCTCCCGACCAACAATGGCTGCCACTGGACTACTGGCTATAGAGAAGCCCCTGCACCACCATGACTGACCACTTCTTGTACCGGTCAGTAGCCATTCCCTGCAGGTGGCAGCCCCCAGATCTTGTTTGGGGGCCACTTGCTCCCCAGCGCCCAAGCCCATGTGGTCCAGGAGGGGCTCTGCCACCAACTCCAGGGGTGGAGCAGGTGACTGCTCGGGTGGAAGCCAATCAGTACAGGGCAATGCCTGGCCCTGGGATTGCTTGGGAGAGACAGGTAAGCATGTATGTACCTCAGGACTTTTAAAGCAATCGCCCAAAGAGAGGCTTGCTCCTCCTCTGACTGCACAGGACAGGCTGCAACCATCCTGCCTCAGGCGGGGCACATGGCGTCCCAGGGCCCTCATTAGAGCCCACAGTAAAGCCAAAGTCACAGTTAGGGGGCACTGGGTCCTTGAATCAGCCTTGGCTTTGCTGGTATCATGAGCCAAGAGGCCTTTTGAATTTCAGCCATTTGGGGTGTGTGTGTAGACTATGCATAACCTAATGTTTATCATCATAACCATTTGTAATTCTACAACACAGTGGTGGTAAATACATTTGCCATGTTGGATAACCATCCACTAAAACTCATCATCCCCAACAAACTCTACCCATAAGCAATCTCCCTTCCCGCTCCCCACCACCAGCCCTCATAACTCTGTTCTACTTTCTGTCTCTACGAATTTGCCTATTCCAGGCACCTCATTTGAGTGGAACTACACAGTATTTATCCTTTTGCGTTTTGCCTATTTCATTTAGCATAATGTTCGCAAGGCCCCGCCATGTTAGAGCATACACAGAATTTTCATTCCTTTTTATGGCTGAATAACATTCCATTGTATGTATAGACCACATTTCGTTTATCCATTCATCCATTGATGAGCAATTGGGTTGTTTCACTTTTGGGCTCTTGTGAATAATGCCACAAACACTGGTACACAAAGATCTGTGCAAGTCCCGCTTTCAACTCAGGTAATACCTAGGAGTGGAATTGCTGGATCACATAGTAATTCTATACGTAACTTTTTGAGGAACTCCAAATTGTTTTCTACAGTGGCCGCGCCATTGCATATGCCCACCAGCCACGCACGAATGAGCGTTCTAATTTCTCAACATCCTCGCCAACACTTATGTTCCTTTCTTTCTTTTTTATTGTCACCATCCTAGTAGGTATAAAATGGCATCTGATTGCGGTGGGGTTGGTTTTTCTGTCTCTTGCCGTGAAAAAATCCTAAGTGATGTTCGTGACAGCTAACGTCAGGCTGTGATCTCTCTGGACTTTGTACCCATTAAGGTTTGCGCTTGGATCTGATGTGGGCAACTTAGCAAACATGCTTGTCGTAGACAACATTGAGTCCTGATTGGAACCTGTCCTTAGCCTCTGCTTTGTCTTTCCCCAGTTCTGGCAGCCACACACCTACTTTGTGTCTAGGGCTTGACTGTATGAAAGAAGCGGAAGGTAGAATGTCTCATCTGCATGATATTTGAGACTCTCCAAAGCGTTTTCACGGATGGGCTCATTGACACCTTGTCCCCCTTGAGATGGGTACACCCTTTTCATTGATGAGAAAATTGTGGCTAATCAGTATTAAATGGCTTGTTCAAGGTCATATTACAAGTCAGTCTGAGGGACAGGCTGGAATCAAAGACACTCAGAGTTAGACAGAACCTTCAAGCTACACGATTCAGATTTGGACTCCAGGCCATACGCCTTCCTGGGGCAAGAGCGGATATCACTGACGAAGGGGTTAGACTCCCTGGGTTATAACTTATCTTTACCATTTACTCGTGTGTCTCCTTAAACAAGTCACTTTTCCTCTCTAAGTTCAGCTTCTTCACTTGTAAAGGGGGAATAATCAAAGTGCCCATCTCAGAAGGCTGTTGTGACAGCTAAGTGAGAGAATAATAAAGCCCAGGACTGGCATATATCAATGCTCGATAAACGGTAATTCATACTTTTACTACTCCTACCCCAAGGCACGATAGACTTGGCCAAATTCTACCTTAACACAGAAATCTATCATTAGATGTTTTCTCATCCCCCTAAAACAACGCAGTCATTTTTAAGTTCTCTGTTTGTGCACATATATATATTATATACTCTCACTGGAAAGAGTTTCTCCCTTTTCTCTGCCAGGCAAGCTCCTACTTATCCTTCAAGAGCCTCTTCAAATGTCACCTCCTCTGTGAAGCCTTTCTGGATTTGTCCAGGCAGTTATTTGTCCTACTTCTGAGTTCCCTTAGCTCATGTCATGCTTTGTTCATATCTCTGATCTAGCAATTACCTCCTTGTATTCTAATTTGTCAGGTATTGTTACATCTTCACAACCCGCACCCCTGACTACACTGTGAGCTCCTGGGGGGGCAGAGACAGTGATCATTCATCAAAGTATCCCCAGCCCCCCGCACAATGTCTAGACCTGGCAGAGGCTCAGAAAAGGCAAGTAAAATGGATGACAGATGAATGAATGAATGAATGAATGAATGAATGAATGGAGCTCTGAGGTCAGTTTACCCTCTTGCCTCTAAGAATTCCTCTTAAGTGTCCCTGAGACCTAAGGGCTCTAGCTTCATGTTTGGCGCGTCAGCGTTCCTCAGTGGCCGTGCCGTGGAGGTCCCACACAGTTACTGTGCACAGTCAGGTAGGAGCAGTCATGGGGTGAAGTTTAGGCCCCGAGCTGACTTCCAAGGAGGTAGGACGTGTGGAGAAGAGGCAGGAAAGATCTTGTTGTGTCTGCTTCACGGACTGGACTTCCCGGATTTCCCATGTCTCCCCTGCCTGGAATGTGTACCCCCAAAGAAGCACTCCCTAACATGCAGCCTAAGATGTCCCCGTGGGCTCCCCTCAGTGGGTGGAAAGAGGACAGTCCACCACTTCCAGACACGAAAGAGTGTGGCAGCCCCAGGGCAAATGCTGCTGGCTAACTGAACTCTGGCCGATCCCATCAGGGTCTGAAGAAATGAAAACCACACGTGGCTTGTGTGAGGACATCACGGTTTACAGAATGCTCTTCTGTATAGTATCAGGGCCGCGTTCAGTCTTCCAGGACACCTCAGGGAGGTGGGCCAGGTAGGCACGAGTGGCCCAGAAATCGGGCGCTGGCCACCAGCTGACTGACCTGTGGCCCCCCGCTCACCTGATGGTTCCTGAGAACAGGACAGGGTCTTGAGGGATGATGGAGAACTTGGACCGCAGGTCCTCCAGGCCGATGCTGCAGATGTCCACGCCGTCAATCAGAATCCGGCCCGCGTTGGGCTCCACCAGGCGGAAGAGAGCCACCGCCAAGGAGGATTTCCCTGGCGGGCAAGAGACAGCGGGGCTCCGTGTCCAGCTCTGCACTGGCCGCAGCACCGGTCACACCTGGTGAGCGCGCACCTGACCTGTTCTCCTCCGTGGCCCCTCCTTTGTACCCCAAACCACCGGCAGATTGCTTCCAGCCAAGATCAGAAGGTACGCGTGGAGGTCCCGGGTGAAATCCAGCCACATATATGTTGTGTTTCACACACACCATGTTGCTGCAATTTTTAAAATTACTTGCCAAAATTTCAAAAATCCAAAGATCCTATATATAAAAATTCAAACTGCATGCTTGTCTTGCAACAGGTGGCAACGCTGGACCCCATGGCCCCCCAGGCAACAAGCAGCTGGAGCTGAGTGTAGCGCTTCCCAAGGGAGAACTGTTCTCCAGTCCAGTCACTGCCCTTCCCCCCTCACCGCCCCCCACCACACCCAGAGCCAGCTCACTCATCTATGGTACTTGCCAGGCTGCTAAAGCATTTGCGTTCACTGCCTCTGCTCTAAACGATAAGGTCCTTATGGGCGGCAGCTGTGCGTCCAGTTCACCTTTATGTTCCCACTGCCTGGCTCCCTAGGGCTCAATAATGCTGAGTGAATACAGTCAGTGGCCCAGGCTCCACACAGGGCTTCTCTGCGTCCAACCCCAGCCCTGTCAGGCCAACTGCAGGCGAGAAATATGAATGAAAGAACGCACGAAACACTGTGGGAAGTGCTTCACCTGGCAGTAGTGTGAGTCCTGAGGACGGGCAGACCCATGAAAGCTCTAGTCATGGGGGGCACGGGGGCTCCCTGGAGGAGGCAGCTCCCGGCTGCACAAGGGTGGGGCCAGAATCAAGTTGGGCAGTGTCTCTGAACAATATGTCTGAACAATGCAGAGTGGGAGGGAGGGACACTTAGACCAGATCTCCCAAAAGTGAGAGGAGAAGAAGAGAAGGACAGAAGTTGAAAAGAGGGAGACGAAGGAGGCTGACGAGAGGTCTAGGAAGGGAGGACAGGAGGAGAAGCAAAAGGGGACCCAGAATCACTCCTTGCCCCCCTGCACCCTGTCCCCTGTCCTGTCTCAGCTCCCATGCTGGCCTCAGAGCCCAGGCCACCATGGCTCAAGACCCACCAACCCACTACTCTGTTCAACACCACCCCTTTTGTTTCCTCCGCGGCGCTCACCACAACCTGCAACTACCTTATTTATTCCCTTATCGGATGATTTGTGTAACATCTGTCTCCTCCCCTGGGGCCCCGTGACAGCAGGGACTTTGGGTTTTGTCCACCAGTGTCTGACACAGGGACCAGCCCAAAGTAATGGCCGGCAAATACCATGGGGTCACCATACCCGAAAATAGGTCCACCCAAAGGCCAGAGTTGAGGACGGCATGCCCGGGACGCTCAGCTCACCTGAGCCTGTCCTGCCCACGATGCCCACCACTTCCTGGCCGTGAATCGTCAGGTTGATGCCCCTCAGAACAATAGGTGTGTTGTCTCTGTATTTCATCTGATAATCCTGGAACGTGATTTCCCCGCGCTGTGGCCACCCTGGGGGACAGTTTGCGCCTTCAATGTGTAAAGGAGCCTCAGGGACACACATCTCATTTTTGAAGAAAGAAAAAGAAATCAATAGTTACCATCTGTCTCCGACCAGCCCCCGCTGACCCATCCCAGCCTGCCCTGCATTGTGGTCCAGCCACCGTGTGATCAGAGGAACACCCCAAGTGGACCATCCCTGCCCTCAGTGCCCTGAAGGGCACACGGTTTGATCCCAAAAGAGTGATAAACCATATGGCTGGCCCCCTTGTTATGAACACAGAAAGCTTTTTCTAATTTGATTTGTGAGGCTTGAAAGAAATAGAATCCAGAACACTGGCAATAGGGGTGACAGAGCTCACTGCCCCCAGGGGGCATGTTTTATGGCTCTGAGCTCTGTGGAGACTGGTTCTCTATCCTCACCCTGTGACTAGGCATTTTCAGATGCATGTCACAGGTGAGGAAACAGGCTCAAACAGGCTCACCGACTTGCTTAAGATCCCACGGCTGAGGAGTGGACAAGCGAGGACTAACCCAGGGCTGCCCGACTCCAAGCCCACGGCCCTGGGCCAGGCACAGTTGGGTGTGTTGGGAGGAAAGAATGATGGAGAAGAAGCAGGGTCTCCTGCCAGCAAGTCACGGCTCCCCACTGTCAGCGCAGTGTCACAACAGTGTCCCTCAGGCTTAAATCCAAGCTCTACGACTCACAAACGCCACTCATATAGCAGGGACAGGAGACCTGCCTTTAAAGGGCTCTGCCAGCCCCTGGCCGTGTAATGTAAGCAAGATGCTTAATCAGGCAAAGCCTCAGGTTCCTCTTCCAGATAATCGGATAATAATTCAATCAACCTTATAAGACGGTTTTGTAATTCTGAGATAACCTGTGTATAATAACAGTGAGTCTTACTGTGGGCCAGGCACTGCTAAGTGCTTACGTATTACATTATTTAATCTGTGTAATAACCCAATGAAGTAGGTCCTGTCATCTTTCCCATTTCAGAGTTGGGGAACAGAGAAGCTGAATAAGTTGCCACAGGTCACACAGCTGATTCAAGCGGCAAAGCTTAGACTTGAACCGGGTGACCTGACTCCAAAATCTATAGCAGTGCTTAACTACCACTATGACATAAATAAAAGCAACAGCAGTAGCAATTATTATTATCATGATTATTACTAGACTTGGGCAAACCTCTGATTTCTGAAAAGGGAAGGTTATTCTTTCTACATCCAGGAATGCTGGCAGGTAGAGGGAGTGGTCAAAAGGAGCTTTGGAGAGATGAGGTAGCAGGTGTGGGGACGATGGGGGAAAAGGGTCCAGAGCCCCGGTCTCCTCCTGGGAACGTCCCCTGAGCCCTGCGGTGCTGGCCTTGCAGAGGCCACAGAGGCTGCGTCCCACCTGTATATACTGCAGCACCCTCTCCAAAGCCGTGAAGTGTGCCTCTGTCTCCGAGGCCATCCGGATGGCGGCCTGGAAGGTGGACGCCAGCTGCAACGGAGGAGAAGCGTCAGGCCAAGTGGTTACTGGGAGTGTGCAAGCTCTCAGAGCTCTGAAACCCACTCATTGCCACGGCCCCCGAGCAGCTGGTCCTCAAACCATCTCCTACAAGACTGGGGAGATGCCTCTGGAGCCCTGGAGCCCACTCCTGAGTTAGATACAGCTGGGGTGGGCAGTTCTGACACCTTTCCACCTCAGTACTGTCTGCTTTCTGCCCCAAATCTTCGTCCACACCTCAGGCCCCACGCAGCCCACGCATGGTGCAGCCCAGAAACACAGAGCAGCGAAGGCCCCTGGGAGCAGCCCTCCCCTCGTGGGGAGAGGTGCTGGTGTGTACAGGCTGCTGTCCTCCGCCTTCAGGGACAATCCTGGGAGCGTCCTATGTGCTTCTCAGGAGGTCCCAGTGGAGTAAGCGCTGGTGACCTAGGACAGTGCCCCGCCTTCCTCTTCCCATTTCCCAGAAGCATCTCCCAAGTCATCAGCCTGCACCCAGGTCCTTGCATCAGGCTCTGCCTTCAAGGGAACCTAGGCCTAGCGGAGTCTCAGGGACTCTCTGGGAATGGAGGCCCCACAGGCAAGGAAACTGAGGCCCAGAGAGAGGAAATGCGTTACACAGAAGACCCGGAAGCTGGGGGCAGAGCTGGGAATGCGGCCCCCGTCTATATGCTCAAGATCCAGGGAAACAGGCCACGCAGAGCCCTGGACGATGACTGCGGGGTGCACTCAGTCACCAGACCCTGACGGAGAGCTGTGTGCAGGGCTGAGGCCAGGCTCCATGCCGCAAAGCGCAACAGACATGGGCCCTGCCCTCAAGGAGTGCCCAGTTGGATGGCGAGACAGACAGGGCAACAGACATGGCAGCATGAGTTGGTTGCACGGCTTGCTTTGGCTTGCAACCAGGAGCATCTGTAGTCTTTACTGAGGAACTTCTTAGGGCTGCAAAGCAACATGGCGTAGGATTCCTGCCTCCCAGAGCGTGACTGTGATTTCCTGGAGGGTGTACACAGAAGTCAGCAAGGTACTAGTTTGACAAGAGGAGGGAGTGCACACTGCTGTCATGGGGCCAGATTTGAGGGGCCTGGAAAGCAGGGCCCAGAGCCCAGACCCAATGCATAAGATCACGGAGCCTGGAGGCCCTGAGCAAGGCAGTGAGGTGAGGAGCACCTCACGTCAGCAGAAATCAGTCTGGTGAGGAGTGTAGAAGGTGGAGCGGAAGGGTTTTCAGGGTGGGGGCAGGCAGGGCCTGGGAGGTCGCTCCCCAGGATAGAGATGACACCCTCCGACAGCGCAGCAGACGTTGAGAAGAAAGGATGGACTAGGGCTGTTTTGAAGCAAAGTCAGGCCTCCAGACAGAGTTCCTCATGGGCGTCTGCGGCGATGCGACCTGGGGAGACTGAGCAGGTGCCTGCGTGCCTCTGTCCCACCCCCCGCCCCCCCTGCACCGGGAGATTTCTGGCCCGAGTGACTCCAGGTCCCCTAGGACGTCAGTTTGGCACCTCTCCCCAGACTTCTGGAAGGCTTGGGAGCAGCTCTGCACTGAAGGGGGAGGGGGGGCGGTGCATGTGTGTATTCACGCACATGTGCATGTGTCAGAGAGAGGAGGGAGGGAGGGAGTGTGTCCCACTGTGGACAGACCTGTCGCTTACAGGCTGCGGGGACGTGGGCACCTTAAGGCTCGAAGCTCTAGTTTCCTCTCTGTAGGTCATGGACAGACACAGCGAACATTTATCGAGCACACGTTTGCGTGTCTAACATGCATCCACCCTCTCATTCACACACATTCCTCACAAGTCCATGATCTGGGGACTTGTGATCATGTCCCTTTTACAGATGAGGAATCCTGGGCACCAGGAGGATAAGAGCCTCCTCCGAATCACACTGCTAATGATGGCAGAGCCTGGTGTGAACCTGCGCGTCCCAAACCACACTCCTGAACCACCTCACCGTGTCTGCTGGCACGTGGTGACAGTGCCGTGGAAGGCTACTCACAATGCCTAGCGCAGCAGCTCAGCACCAGCTCCAGTGAACCCCACGGTCACCCACTGGTCAGCTGTCTGCAAGTGTGAGCACCGCACAGCCACCCTGTGTAGCCTTGGAAGGCTGTGTGCACGTGGGTGTGGATGAGGGCAGTGTGGACGTGCAAATGTGTGCCTGCTGCAGCGGCTCAACAAGGAGCAAGGCAGAGTCCCTTTCCATGTCCCAAAACACACCTCAGCATTGGGGCAGAAGATCTACAGCCGCAGAGAGAGAGCCACAGCAGCGCAGAGAGGGGGGCGGGCTAGTGAACGCTGCCTGGGGGAGGGGCGCCCTGGGACTGTGCAGCCAGCGCCCGGAGGTGGCTGCTGAGCCGGCCTCTGGCCCCACAGCCCTGCAAGGACAGCCCTTCCCAGGAGTCTGCGGGCGTGAACCTTGACCAGCCAGTCCCTTTCCACACCCTCAGTGTGCCAGACACATGAGGTAGGCAGGTTGCCACATCAGCGTCCCCTGGAGAACCTGTTTTTAAAGTTAGATTCTAAGACCCCAGCCGACCAGGACCTGCCTCCGAATTGCTAGGGCCATGCTCTGCAGCGGGTCTTCCTGTCAGCCCCAGGGGCCCCCGCTGAGGAAGCCTTTGAGGGGCCAAGGGCTCTGTCTCAGGTCTTATGCTCTTTCTAGTCCAAGAAGCCCCGCTCCAGGGGAGGCCTGAGGCCCCCATATTTTTATAGCCTCCCCAGCTAACTCAGAAAAGCTGGGCCACTGGGTCAGGAAAGTGAAAAGACACCAGCCAGGCAACCAGGAGGTGATCGTTCCTGCTCTGTCCGCTCCAACACTTCCTTCCCCATCCTGGGCCTCAGTTTCCCCATCTGCAAATAAGAATGTTGGACTCTATTACCTGTGGGTTGCCCTTCAATTCCAATATTCTGTGATTTCACTGAATATCTTTGAATCCAGACTTCCCGTTGAAAAGGAAACTGAGCAAAGCAGCAGGCTCATAAGATCACGGCCAACGGCCAAAACCCAAGAAGTAATCTACGTCCCCCAAGTCTGCCCACAGGCCACAGGCCGAGCCCCCGCTGTGCCCAAGCCCCTTCCTCACCTGCAGAATGAAGCTGACAGCCATGGCTTTATAGGAATGGGAGACGAAGGAAGTGCTAAAAGCCACAAACAAGGCCACGACCAAGGTCATCAGGTTGGTCATGAGCTCCAGCCTCACTGCCACCCATCGCGTGGACGACAGAAACATCAGACTGTAGTTACTCTGTGCATCGGTTAGCCTTTCAAACCTGAGAAAGGAAGGACACCTGGAAACATGTTTGTCTAACCCAGGGTTCCCAAGGGTGGACACCGGTTGCTTCCTCCAGCATCCGGCCCCCACCCCCACCAACAGAACCTGCCTTTTCTTCGGGGGATTCTTCCCACCCCCCTTCTCAGCCATGGCCTCTACCTGGCCCCAGTCTCAGAGGAGGCTTTGACCACTTAGGCCTCTCTGCATCAGCTCTTTCTCGGGCCTTGGTGATTGGTCTACGGCTGGGTAAGTCACCCCCATTGGACCAGTGAGAGTGAATAAAGGCCAGGATTTGTGAGTGCATAAAGGCAAGCGGGCCCTTCCTACACACCTCCGAGCGGGGCTGTGTCTGTCGTGTCCACTGCTCTATCCCCAGGTGCTCAGTACCTGGCAGGCAAGCTCTCAGCTTGGCTGCACGAGTGCCTCACTCAAGGACCCCTCAGTCCTGTGTCTGTCGGGTCCCCGGGTGCTCTCCAGTGCCACTCGGAGAGCTGGTGCCATGGTTCAGCCCACATTCCAGTTAACGGAGCACACGCCACCTCCCAGGCCCACGTTCCCAGGCCTCAGGCCAGCTCAGGTGCTCGCCCCGCGAGCCTTCCCCAGCCCCAGCGGCAGGCCCTCTAGTTCCCCTCTGAATTCTCGTGGCATTTTGTCTGCCCCTCTCTTCTGTGCCTCTCCTACCATATTCAACCCTGGATTGTTACAAAAATAGTGCTATTTCTGTGTGTTATGTCTTCCACCAGATTGGGAGTCTCCTGTATGTAGTTCAGTGCCCACATGTTTGCTCGCTCTTTCCAAGTCGATATGTTCATATTATACAATGAAGCCCCAGCAACAGTCGTAGGATCTTTGTTTCAAAAAACACTGAGAAGGCCAATCTATGGGTGTGAGTAGTCAAGGAAATGCTGTTATTCACAAAGCTATCGCTCCTTAGTATTTTATTAAAATTAGATACCTGTTTGGAAGCGACAGGAAAAAGCAGAATGAGAAGCGCTGACACAGCGATGCTTCTTGCCGTTAATATATTAATATGTGTGCACGACGCACAGGTGTTTAAGGATTACAAACATTTTCTGCATCACTTAGTGTTTATTCTTGTGTGAGCATCTGTGGGGACAGAGTCCCAGAGAGCAGTTTCTAGGCTCTTGGCCTCGCGTGGAAAGGTGCTGGCTCAGTTATTAGATGGCCATCAGCTGTAATGAGGTGGCCATCCACTGTGGCTGGGTGGCCATCCGCTGTTACCGGTTATCCATTAGCCACTAATATAACTGCCGTGGCTAGGCCGGCAGGTTGGTTGGTTGGCAGAGAAGTGGATGGCAGATTGCGGCTAGCAAGAGGGGTTAGCAAGCGTGGATGGTGGATTGCGGATCGTGTGGATCCTACTTCCTGTGTCTCGCCCAGCTGCCAGTGAGACTGGGGTACAGGAAGACCCCTCATTGGGGTGTTGGCGGATGTTTCCTTTTGTGTCTCAACCAGCCGCCAGCGAGAATATAGTGGTGTGACTCCCCTATCTATGGCTCCGTTGTTCCTTTTGGCCTCACCATGTCCTGCGTTCTGGTGCGGGGAGCGGGAGCGGAGACCCCCACGTGACAGCACCCCCTTACAGATGAGGCTCCGGAGGCTCAGAGACATACATGGGATGAAGCACATTCTCTCAGACGCTTCCGCAGCTGACGCTGTGCCCAGAGGCTCCCCGCCCAGCCTCCCTCCTCCCCGCCACCTGCGGTCCCGTCCTGGGACGGCTGCAGGACTCACTCAGTGATGAAGTCTTCAGCTTTTCCGTAGACGTGGATGGAGCTCAGGCCACGCAGAGAGGTGAGGATGTGGGAGAACAAGGGGGAGCGCTGGTAGTTCTCCAGCCTCTTGAACACATTGACGGCCCTCTTGAACTTCCTGCATCGAGAAGGAGAGGGAGTGACCTGGGCCGTCCGCCCTGGGACCACCCATGTCAGCTGAGTCCCAGCCTCGCTCCCCAAGCCCCAAAGCCCATTTCTTCACAAGCAAAAAGAACCCACTCACACATAGTAAATGAAGCATATGACGGCAAGCACGACCCCTATCAGCAGGATATAGGGAGAGATCACGCTGACAATCAACAAGTTGAAGACCGCTGCCAGGAAGAGCAGTAAGAACCCTTCGGCCACACTGGGCAAGAGCTGGTCCAGCTCATCCAAGTCCCCCGCAAAGCAGTTCAGGAGTCGGCCGGTGGGAGTCCTGTCAAAGAAACTCATGGGGCAGCGGGAAATCTGCAGGGAGAAGACACCAGTCACAGTCACAAGCAGGCCGCAGGCCGCGACCCAGAGGCTGTCACCCTTAGGGGAGGTGCAGGGTGCAGCCTGGCGCAGTGGTCAACCTTCCTGGGCTCCAGTGCCCCGACTCCTCTACCTACTGCTGTGTGTCCTTGGGCAAGTTACTTAACCCCTCTGAGTCGCTCTGTCCTCATTTGTAAAATGAGGAGGAGAATGATGCTTCACAGAATTGTGGTGAAGATTGTATTAACTCCGTAAATATACTAAAAACCTCCGAGTTTAAAAGGGTGAATTTAAAACAATTTAAAAGGGTGAATTTCATGGTTATGTGAATTATATCACAATAAAGCTATTATTTAGGAAGGAAGGAAGGAAAAAGGGAAGACAAGAAAAGAAAACAAAGGGAGGAAGAGAGGTGCGGCAGAAAGGGAAGGAGGGAGGGAGGGGAAAAGGTGATAATACATTGGAAGTGCTCAGAAGAGTACGTGCCCCTTTAGGCCTCCCATCACTACCAGCTCGTTCTCTGTCCTGTGATGGGACCGTGTGCACTCAGGATCACCAAAGGTTAGCAGCAGCAATGCCACTGCACGTTTCATACTAAAGGGCTCTAACAAAAGCATATCGTTCCCTGTCCCCGCTTTACAGAGGAGGAAACTGGAGCAGACACAGGTCAGCTGCCCGGGATTTGCTCAAGGTCACCGATGTACTTAGTGGCAAAACCATGACCAGACCGGGTCCCGAGGCTTCTCCAACCCCCAGCACAGCCGCAGGCTTCACGGAAGGCGTTCCTCACGGCCTCATGTAACTGACCTGTCGACCAACCGACCACTGGCACTTCCCCCATGCATTTCTCAAGCCTTAACTCAAGAAAAAGACATGGATAGAAGTTAATCATCTCCGTGAAGGCCAAAACTAAAGGAAGCAGTGAAGGAAGAGGGAAGGAGGAAGAAAGCACATTTTGACTCTTAATAGATAGTAATTATTTGAGCCATGAAGTGTCCCTTACAGCAGCTCTCACTGCAACTTCCTGGGTCCTGCTGACCAAGTATAATTCACATTCATGTTTGCTCTCCAAGGTGGGGGGTGGGGGAGGCTCATAGGCCCTGTCATGCGCTTTCTTGCTTTTTCTGCCTCTAAATTATCTTACATTTTTATCTCCAGAATCTTTTGTTAAATACATGAGCAAAAACAATAAGAACTCTCACAATCACTTTGAGAAATCAAAAAGCGAAACCATTGGTGCCTCCAGGACTCTGAACTCACAGTGGGGGCTGGGGGCAGGGAGCGGCAGGGGGGGGGCGGGGGGGGGGTAGGAGCAGAACTGGGTTCAGCTGTGGTGTGCGTTAAGCCATCCTTCAAGAGCCCGCGGTTTCTGGGGACTCAGGGAAAGGGTTTCTGGTCGCCTTTTAAATATCAAAACAATTTGCTTTTATTTGTTGTTTTTGGAATTGTGCCAATCTTCTCAGAGATTGGTCCTTTTACTTAGGATGCCTGAAAACTGACAAAGGCGAATTTAAAATAAGTAAAGCCATAAAAGGACAGAGAAAGGAAACTGTTTTGAAGAAGACACATTTTCTAATGGAAAAGAACTGGAACATTTCTGAATATTAGAACACAAATGATCATTTTGAGACCTGTGCACTGGATATTTCTAGAATCTTGGCATGTGGGGTCAGGACCATGGAAGCTGTCTAACCGGTGCCCTCCCCAGAGGCCAGGCTCAGGGAGCATTTCCCTCTCCTGCTTTCCAGTTCCACCAAGTAATTGCGTTGTCTGAGATGTGGGACATGCCTCTGGCTCATCCTCCCCAGATGGCAACGCAGACTGCCTTGGGTGTACAGGGAATGGGTGTCCCCCTCTCTCCCCGAGAGCCCTACTCCACACTCAGCGCCAGCTTCTGGAACCCCACTCAGCTCCCCGGAAGTGCTCTGCTTCTGTTTGCCTCCTAAGCTTGAGCTGGCTAAACCCGTTTTATCTTTTGGGTCCTACCAGAGAAGCCTTCTTGGACTGCCATGCTTCTTTGCCTGTGTGCCCCCGCCTCGTGGGTACTCTGTATACCCTGTTTTCTCATCTGTCTCCCTCAATAGACTACAAGGTCATGATGGCCCAAATCACACCTGAATTGTGCACTCACCATGGAAGCCCAGCTCCCACCACGGAACCCGCACATGGTAATATTTGATACGTGAGAGAGGGCGATGAGGTTTCTAAGAGGCAGTGTGATGCCATAGACAATTTGGTATTCTAACCATGACACACTGTTTTCTCATATGTAATATGAGGATAATAATGGGAACTGAAGGCAGTTACAAGCACCTCCAGGTGGCAGTGCTCAGCCATTGGAGGCTAGCATTGGATGACCGCTGACCCTCCAGCAAGGGACACTGAATTTTTAGATCGTGGTTCCGGCAGCAGAAGAGCTTCAGAGTGCGGCCTGCCCCCATCCCGCTCATGACCCAGGGCCCACTTCCAACTCACTAACATTCTGGACAAGGCAAAGCTATGGAGACAGGAAAAAAAAGCTCAGGTTGGGGGGAGGGCGGGATGGATGGGTGGAGCACAGAGGATGTTTAGGGAAGTGAAAGATAGTCTGCATGATACTTACTGGTGCCTACATGTCAGCAGCCTACATTTATCAAAACCCACAGAGTGTACAACACAAAGCGAGAACTTTACTGTAAACTATGGATTTCAGATAACGATGATAGTAATGATAATAATAAATCAATATTGGCTCATCAATTGTAACAAATTTCCCACACTAAAGCAAGACGTTATTAGTAGGAGAAAGCTGGGGGTTGGTAAGGGGCATATAAGACCTTTCGGTACTTTGCACTCCATTTTTTTACCCCCTTCTCCTGCCTCCCCCCGCCCCTACTCCGGTTCAAGCTGTTGTTTCTCAGTCTAGTTGTGTAGGACACAGCTCCCTGGCCCATGCTGGTATTATGAGCCTTGCGCTCCCCCTGGCTGAGGCAGTCGGTCGCTCACAGCAGCTCATGGCAGCTCTCACCAGCTGCCGGCCACACATGCTGGCTGCCAGCAACTCATGGCAGAACACAGTAGCCCACAGCAGCACAGAGGCCCACGGCAGCTCAAACCAACCTCCAGCTGCACAAGGCAGCCCAGCTCCAGGGAGAGCTGTTGTTCTCAATCTTAGCTGTAGATGGCGCAGCTCACTGGCCCATATGGGAAACGAACCGGCGACCTCAGCATTTAGGACCTCAGTGCTCCAACCACTTGAGCCACCGGACCAGCCCTCCACTCAATTTTTCTTAAAGCAAAAACTACTCAAAAAAGTAAAGTCTTGCAATTGAAAAAAAACACAGTGGGGCAAGGTCAGGGCTCGGCCTATGGCCCGCCCACGCCCAGGCCCCTACCTTGCTGAAGAGCTTGTTGTGGATGGCCGTGGACGCCCTCCGCGAGACCCTGGTGAACAACACCGAGGAGAAGATCCCTACGAAGAGCAGCAACAGGACGCTGAGGCCGAAGACCATTTCATAGAAGACCAGCTGAGGGTTGTCCAGTATGCTCCCTGGGTCTGCGGCCGTTCTGTTGTCCTCCCGGCTTCTATTGGTCTTTAAGGAAGAACAGGGGTGTGGTATGACAGCACGTACCTATGGGCGCTATGCCCGCTCCTGGCACAGAGCTCCTAAAACCCTTGGGACTTCCTATGTGATGGGGTGCCAGGAGCATCTTCTGGTCTCATACTTGGCCTTTCACTCTGGTTCCTGGTACAAGAGCTTCTAAGACCCTTGGTGTTTCTGGAGCAACAAGGGGATCTTTTTGTAGCTAATGAGATGGCTGGTGGCTGGGGCTTCAGGCTGGAGGCTGGTCACCAGGAAGACCAGGCCACTAGTAAAAGCTTGGAACTTTCAGACCAACCCCATCCTCCAGGGCTCGGGAGAGGGGCTGACGGTTATGTTCAAACCGATCATGCCTGTGTGATGAAGCTGCCAGAAAAATCCCCAAAGAACGGGGTTCGGAGAGCACGTTCCCGTGCCAGGAGGGTGGTGCATCCTAAATCCACGCATAAGAGCTCCCGCACTCAGGACCATTCCGGACCTTACCCTGTGTACCTCTTCACCTGGCTGTCCATCCGTAGCCTTTATTACGTCCCGTATAATAAACTGGTAGAAGTATTTCCCTGAGTTCTGCGAGCCGTTCTAGCAAATTATCAAACCCAAGGAGGAGTTATAGGAACCCCAATTTATCACTGGTCTGTCAGAAATCTAGGAGGTCCAGACTTGGGACTGGTATCTGGAACGGGGGTGGTCTTGTGGGACTGGGCCCTCAACCTGGGGGGTCTGTGTGAACTCCAGGCGGTTAGTGTCAGAATTGAACTGAATTGTAGGATGCCCAGCTGATATCTGGAGAGTTGGAGAATTGGTTGATGGGAGAGATCTGCACACTGGGCGTCAGAAGCATTGTGTGTGATAATTAAGAGGAACGATGTGTTTCCTTTTTTAGGAGTTCAGACCACCTAAGTCGAGGGTGAAATTCAGTGGGGAGAGAAGTCCTTCTTCCTAGGGCCACATAGGACTCAGGGGCTGGTGCAGGGAGAAGCCGTGAGTTAAAACCTCCCTGCTCGGCGTACAAAGTAGCCATGGGGATATAAAGAATCATGCAGGGGGTATAGTCGATAATATGGTGCCAGGTGGGTACTAGACTTATCGGGGGATCATTCGTAAATTATATAAATGTCTAACCACTATGCTGAAACTAATATGAAATGACATTGAATGTCAACTGTAACTGAAAAATAAAAAAGTTTTAAATAAAAAGAGGTGAAAAAGAAGTCTAACCACTATGCTATATACCTGAAACTAATATAATATTGAATGTCAACTGTGATTGAAAACACACACACACACACACACACACACACACACACACACCTCCGTGTTCTTTTGCTTTTCTTTCCTCTCTCTCCTCACCCCCCTCCCACCCTGGACCAGGCCCCCATTGTCTGTCCCTGACCACTCCTAACTGGTCCATGGCCCTGACTGGGCCCTTCCCTCCACTCCATCACCCACCACCTCCTTTGTTCCAGGGCAGCCCGCTTTCTAGTGAGACCCCTTTTCTTGTCGGGGCAGAAAATGGGTTGATAAACTGCTTCCCCAATGCTGTTAGAAATGTGTGCTAGATTACCCTGTATCATCCTCCCTGCCCCCTCTGCCTTGCAGGGGAGAGGCTGGGGACTGGTTTCCCCAGACTCCTTGCAAGCATGGTCTCAGGTTAGATTCTGCCCCAGAGAAGCACCCACAGGAAACCTAAAAGCTGGAGGAGAAGCCATCACATGCTGGTGGCAACTGTGGGCGGGTGCTTGGGACGCAGAGTGTGGCCAGGGGCTTCCAGGCGGCCGTCTGAGAATCAGCCACTTCAGGGCAGCCCACTGCTGATGACACTGGAGCGTCTTCCCCTCTCTCTTCCAGCCCTTGCAATCATTGCGTAACCTCGAATTCCTGTATTAAATCTTGGGAAGTTCCACAGACTTCAAGTGGCGTCTGTTTTCCGGACAAAACCCTGCCTGACACATGACTCAAAAGTTAACCAAGAAGAGCAGTGGGACAATGTGGCTTGAGTTCCAAGCACCCAAGTTAAATCCTGGCACTTTCGGGCCGTGGACTCTCTGTGCTCTCAGCACAGTTTCCTCATAGAGAAAATGGGGGGGGTGGGGGGGTGGAGCAGTGGATGAGTTACCCAAGCACGTAGGGGCTGAGAGCGCCAGAGCTCTCAACCCAGAACCGCATGTAAACCCCTGCACTGGGAGACTGGACCACACTCTAGCACGGCTTCTAGTGGCTTCAGGTGTGTCCCTAGAAGGACCCCAGCCCCCCAATTAAAATACCTGCCTGAGAAAGCTCAGGGGCTGCTCGGAGAATGTATTGTTTGTTCTAACCAGCATATCCCCCACCACCTCCTGAAAAGGGCTCACAGTCGTGAGTATGTGTCTCTGCAAGTCAGAATTATCTCCCTCAAGGACCTGAGAACCATATAGTTGTCGCCAAGCTCTGTGACGCCAGCTAGCAGCCCATCTGCCCAGTGGCCCCGTGGCATTGGCACTGACCCTCCTCCAGAGCAGTTTTCACTTCTCTGACTCTCTGAGCTGCTCCTGCTCCCTCCTCCACCCTTTAAAACGCCCAGCTCACCTCTGTGCACATCAGAATGGCATTCAGCCCTCCCCCTGCTGTCAGTAGTGACTGAAGAGGCTGTTTCCCTGCTGTCACTAAAGGCAGCCTTGTTTATCTTTGATGTGGTCTCCTAACCTGAAGCAAGCAGTGCGGGGGTGGGGGGAGGCATATTTTAAATAACGCAGAGAGAAGGCAAAACTGCCACCAATGGAAACAGTCACTAAGGTGGAATGTAAAGCATTCTTGGGCTGCTGTCTGGGGACAGAAACCTCCTAGTTTTGTCCAACAACCACATGGATAAGCGCTCATTCTGTGAGCACAGGAGATCCAACCCAGGAGGGAGGAAGCCCCGGGAATTCTGGCCCCCGGAGGTCCCCCTGGAGCTCCATCTGTCATCTTGGCAGTAGCAGCTCTGGGCTGGCTGTCAGGGTCCCCAGACCCCCTCTGAGGGACCCCTGCCCCCCTACACACAAGCCCACAGACATGTGCCCCACTCCCGTCACGACACTCACCCCTGAGCCCTGCTCCAGCCAATGGCTCAGCCACAAGAAGTTGAAGACCGAGAGCAGGGTGAACACCACCATGAGCAGGAAAGTCAGGACAGAGACCACGTAACCTGGGGGGGGGAGAGGTGACGCACAGGTGCCGTGGACAGTGTGCGGCAGATGTTGACGAAGCTGCTCATCCACCCTGGCGCCTGGGGCCTCCCTGACCCCCGTCCACCTTGAACACCTCAAAGGACTGGAAAGAGCTGGGTTCTGAAGTCAGAAAGCCCTGGGTTCAAACCCTGGTTCTACTGTTTACAAGCTACGTGACCCTGGGCAAGGTACCAAATGTCAGTGACATTCTCCTTCCTGACCTATGGAATTGGTGATGGCAGTCGTGCCAGCCTCATGGTCTACTCTGAAGATGACATAAGATGATGTGTGCCAAGCACCCAGCCCAGTGCCTGGCACATAAGTGCCATTCTAAAGAGGTTAGTTCCCCTCGCACAGGTCCTGAGGGTTAACTTTTCAAAATAACAAGAGCTACTGGTATGTAGTCCTGTGGGTGATATGCCAGGCATTGTACTAAACATACACATCATTCTTGAGTTAGGAATTGCTATCCCCTGTTTACTGAGTCTCCAAGAGGGGAAGTCACTCGCCCCAAATCACAGAGCTGGTGAGTGGCAGAGCTGGGATTCAAAGGAGCCAAGCAGGGGAAGACCCAGCATGCATCCCCTCCTTCTGCATCTGTCTTTTGCCACAGCTCTCTATCCTCCTATCCAGTCTGCGTCTCACCTTCCTTTTCCCAGATTCCACCTTTCCTATGGGCCCCTCAAGGGCCACCTCTTCTGAGACTCTGTCTGGCTCCAGAGATGTTTCTCGCCATGTAGTGGGTGCAAATGTGCAGCTAGGTTTTGGATTGGTCCTGAGGTGACTTTATATTCCCTCCTCGCTGGAGCCTGGCCTGCACGAGCTACTCTGTAAATATAGATCAAGTGGTAGCTTGATGGGTTTGTCGTTTCACAAGGAGGTGCCATTTCGCTGCCCTGGCCGGGCCCTGTGCAACAGGGATGCCCATGGGGGAAGGGCTGGAGATGGTGATCTCCTACGCACGGCCTGCCTCTCCCTGCCCCCGACGGGTGGAGAGGAGACTCACCTGACAGGGAGTTAGGTTCCAAAGTCAACAAAGAGTAAAAACTTGGCATGGAGTCAAAATTACTCTGAGGAATCTCTGAAATTACTCAAAAAATGCAGTGTGATACACTTGGTCTTGTGGTTGTAACATTGCACAATTATGTGCATGGACTTGGTAATGTACACCATTTAATAAAGCAATAGCTTCACAACTTCTAATTGCCACCCGCCTTCAGAAACACATTTTAATCCCATCAAAATAAAAGCGTCACCAACGCTGCAGTAGGCAAGGGCACCGGCAGTCCATTCTATCCCATGCCATTTCTCTCGGGGCTGCTCACCACCCACTCAACTGACTTCACCGCCCGCTAGTGGATTAGGGCCGACAGTTTGGAAAACACTGAAATAGACTTCTGTATTGATTATATTTTCTTATTTTTGTATCCTGATGCGCTGGCATTGGAGCCTTGATCCTGGAGACACGGCCCTTCCCAGGGCCAGCTAATTCCTAGAGATGGCCAGCGACTCCCTGCGGGGTCCCCATGATGCACAAACCAGTCCACCCACAGCCCAACTCACACACATCAATCAAGCCAATATGCCTCCTGCCCTGCATCGCCCAAGGGCCGGGTACCAGACAACCAAGGACCATGCTTATAGCCCGGAGCCCCCGAAAATTATTCAGAGCGTCTCATCTGAACCTTCCTCGGTCACCTCCCGTGGTTCCCTACTCTTTCTCATGAAAACTCCAGTGAAGCCTCTGAGCCATGCCCTCTCTTTCTCGCCCCTCGCCTGCTGACCAACCCTGGTGCTTCCCCAAGTGGTCCTGCATGGCATGCCAACCCTGCTATTTCCAGGAATCTGGGACTACACACTGCTGCCTTCATAACAATAATTTTTATGTCTTACCATACCTGATTAAAACAAATCGCAGGTACATTTTAACACAAGTACCGTGAAAACATAACATCCAGCGTTGACTGTGGTGGAAGAGTTACTGCAACCGAGTGTGGCTGGGATTGTGCAAGGTAAACCCATGTGTGGCACGTCTCCTCTGGCCTCTCTACCTCACGTGACCTCACATGTTCCAGTCTGACCCAGTTTCAGGGGCCGGTCCCAGAGGGAGCCCCAGGTCGGACATGGGGCAGCTGACAGGCCATACCTCCGGCTGCCTGGATGTAGTGGTGGTAGACGCGCCATCTCAGGGACCCTTCTTCCATCGTCTCCTTCTTTGTCAGCTGATTTTCCAGCACTGGGGCAGGGAAGAGAAGAAGGAAATGGAATGCCTCCCAGTCTCCTGCATTTACTGCCAGCATCAAGGAGAGTCCTTGCAAAGCCTTCTGCTCCTGGCTTCCAACTTTTCCAGCTCCCTCACTGTCCACCTACAGTGCCCCACCCACGTCTGACCAAAACCAGCAGGTTTTCTATAGAAGACTCTGCAGGAGGTAACCTTTGACTTGGCCCCCAGACTCTGGAAAGGGCGTCCATCCCCAACTATTCAGTAAACATTGGAGGGCCTGGAGTTCCCAAGAGCCTGACGGATTGAGAGAGGCAGCTGGAGAGAATGAAGAAAGCAATGACCTGGGACCAGAAAACTGAGTTCCAGAATCGTCATCACTGTGCAACCTCAGGCAAATCATTTAACCTCTCTGTGTCCCCATCTGATAATTGGCAGACCTGTAGATGGTTGCTAAGATGCTTTGCATCAATCCACTTCTGAGACAACTGCCCCCCCAAAGATAGCTGTGACACCAGGCACATTCTTGGCCTAGAGCAGGGCAGTTAGGTTGGTACCTGGAGATACCAGTAGGTGGTGTGATGACCACGGCCAAACAGGAAGCAGCACTGTGGAGAGCGTCTGGTTTCTGCCTGACACTCTCTCTTCTTCTAATAACAACACCCCAGTGTTTCCTGGGGAAGGAGGCTCTCTTTTTGGAATTTGAATCTTGACACAAATGGCACCAGGATGGAAAATACTTCGAGTAGAGTTTCTTCCGAAAGATTCTGCACCTACTCCTGCTACTTAAAACCCAAAGTTGCTGAGGCCTGTTTCTTCAACTTCTCCCTTCATTCTGTGACCTACACCCTCTCCTTCCAATTATTTTTCTGCCCAAGTCAGTTTCCGACCTTCACAGCTGAAGATGCTGTTGGCGGCAGGAGCCTAGCACGTGCCAGGCGCTGTGCTGGGGTCTCTGGACCTGGCCGCCCCCAATCTCCACATAGCCCTGCGAAGTCAGCGCCGTTACCTTCGCTTTCGCCAATGAGGGTTCAGAGAGGTTAAGTGGCTGGGCCGAGGTCACACAGCTTTGTAAGCTGCAAGGCTAGAATCCAGATCCAGAACCTATCTGACTTTAAAAACGGAAAGCTTTCTGTTCTGCTGCCCTGTCTCAGAAGAGGGTAAGGCCGGGAGTTTGTAGACGTTGGGGATTGGGCCCAAATCATTTCTGATTTCAACCTTTGTTTTCAACGCTTGTTCTTCACACACATGTAATGAATGAAAGTTGAAATGCCTGGCAGTTTGCAGCTTATGCCACTTCCAGCCAAAGCTACCCTCCGTCCTGCCTCTGCCTCCACACACCCTCAGCTGTGCCCCCCACCACACTCCCAGGATCCTTCAGGCCTCCAAACCAGCACAATCCACACCCCACAGCCCTCAGCTTCTTGGACCGGCAGCCTGTATATGTGAGCTCTAGAGTCCCAGACAGTGAGGGACATGGCCCGGTCTGGGGTCCAGAAGGAAATGCCGGGACGTCTGGGGGACCCAAGCAGGTACCAAGATGTTCTCACCTCCCCCAGCACCATTACCAGGATTGTCATTGGGTGGCTCTTCCAGGCAGGTGGTCTGGGCCTGACCTTCCACCTGTGACACTTCTGCTGTCTGTGCTGTGTCCTGAATCTCATCCTGGGAAGGAAGTACAAGCCATGAATGCATGGGCCGCTCCTCCCCATGGGGCGTGAGGGTGGGGTGGGGTGGGGCGGGGCGGGCATCACCTGCGTGGCCTCCCTGTGTATCTTCTGGATGAAGTGGGCATATTGCCCCTTTTTTTGTAGTAGCTCACTGTGAATTCCTTTTTCACAGATTTTCCCCTCTTCTAGCAAAACAATCTGGTCACAAAACTCTAAATACTGAAGAGTCAGAAGAAATAAGGTCTTCGGTAAGCATACGAAAAACATGTTCAATTTCACTAGTCAAAAGGAAAATGTAAATTTAAATCCTGACAAAATATCATTTTACACCACTAGGTTGGCAAAAATGTAAACATTGCACAACCCCAAGTGTTGGTGGTAACTGGAAGTAAAGGGAACTCTCATAAAATGCTGGAGAGGGGTTGTAGATTGGTACAGTTTGTTTGGGAAGCAATTTGACCGTATCTAGTAAAATTAAAGATTTTTGAAGAATTATGGACCAACAATTCAACCCTTAAAACTCTATCCTAAAAAAACTCGCAAATATGCATACAAACACATGAAGAAGGATGTACATTGAAGTGCTTTTTGTAAAAGTGAAAAATGAGGTGGGGAATACCTGTCTATCCTAGAGAAATAAATTCTGGTACTTGCAGATATTGGAACACTGTACCAGTGAGTATTAAATAAAGTTACATGTATCAACATGGAAGTCCTCAAAAACATAATGTTGAGGGGAAAAGCAAATTAACATAGGACAGGAAGTAAAACATCAATTCTATACATCTTGAAAATGTGGAAAAGGAAATTTGGTCGTGTCTGAAGATTCATGCACATGTCGTAAAGGTATGAAGACACGCCCGGCCCCAGTGGACACCAGAGAGCGGCAAGCAGGCCGGAGGCACTGGAATGGGGGCTGGTTCTACATTTGACTGGCTCGTCTGGATGGTGGGCACATGGGTTTTCATTAGATTGTTTTCTAAGCCTTTTTTTATGTCTTAAATGTTTTACACCAAAAAAAAAAAAAAAGTAAGGCCAAAATATACATAAGAAGAAGAGGGAGAAGCAATGACAACAATGTCTTGAGGCCTAAACCAAGTATGAAAATATCTGGGGGAAAGGACCTGTGAGAGGCAGCAGCTGGTGCAGCCATGGCACTCGATCGAAGAAATGAGATTTGGGGAATTCGTCTTCTCTGGGGAATTGTTTTTCTTTTTCTTTTTCTTTTTTTTCCAAAAGCACTGGCCTGCGCATAAAGTTTTGAAGGTAAAGGAGACCATAAAATTTGGTTTCGATTTTCAGCAGCCTATCTTGCCCATGTGGAAAACAAAGGAAATCCAAGTTCTTTACAACACTCCCTGAATTTGGGGGTCTAGTCTGAGAGGAAGGGGTAGCTGCTAGGAGGTTGTTACTGCAACGCACTGAAATGGCTTGAGGGCCTACATTATAGGCCAATCATGGCCAGAGCCCAGGAAGGGCGGTCACCTGCAGCTGGTGGGTCACCAAGACCACGGTCTTCCCCCTGAGTGTCTTCTTAATGCACTCCTCGAAGATGTGCTTCCCCACGTGGGCGTCCACGGCCGACAGGGGGTCGTCCAGCAGGTAGACCTCACGGTCAGAGTAGACGGCGCGGGCCAGGCTGATCCTCTGCTTCTGCCCGCCCGAGAGGTTGAGGCCCCGCTCCCCGACCTGCGGGCAGGCAGCCAAATGCACGGTGTCTAGAGGGCGAGCTTGGCCAGGCGTGCTGAAACCAGCTGGGCAGCACTGAACCCCTCAGGGCACACTCCCGGACACCTAAGGATCCCCCCCACCCCGCATTTAAGAACTCGTTTTCAAATTTTGCCTCGCAGAGAATGAAGGGATGAAAACACTGATTTTTGTGAATTAAAATGTTATAACTCATAATTTGATACCATTTTTCTAAATCTGTCAACTTCTCAGGAGGTATATTAAACCTTTGGTAATTTAAATAATAGACTACATCACGCATTCCCCCAAAACAGCACCTTCTTACACCTTATCGGGTTTTAAAACTCCACTGACTACAGCTGTCAGCTTGAGGGGCCCTCAGCCGGGTTATCGAAGCCCATTTGCCCCGTGCTCTGCAGCGGATCCCTGAACAACACCGGTTTCAACTGCCCGGTCCACGTCAACACACACAGTCGGCCCCTCACATCCATGAGTTTCACACCACGGATTCAACCAGCCACGGCGTGTCTTTGATCCATCGTTGATTGAATCCGCAGATGCAAAGGGCTGACTGTAGAGTCACAAGTTATATGTGGATTTTCAACTGTGGAGGGGTCAGCACCCCTACCCCCCACATTGTTCAAGATCAACTGTACTCAGCAGGACAACTTCAGCGGCTGGGAGGGGCTCTACTGTTGCTGTCGTGGGAAGGGCCCCCTATGTCAGGAGTAGCAGAGAGTGACAGGCAACCAGAGTTCCTTGGTCCCTTTATTTTTGGTCCCCTTGCAGACTAGCACTCCAGGAAGCTGCTGGCTGGCCCGTCCCTCGGTCAGGCTCTGAGGACAAGGGGCCCAGGGTCTAAGTCCCAGTACCTGATCTACCATGAACTCGAGGTTTCAAGAGCGGCAGGGTGACCTCTTATCCCTGTTCACCATCGTGTGAGTGGGACAAGCTGCTTAGCCTGGCCAAGCCTGGCTTCCGCATTCAGTCACTCATTCAGCGCGTGCTTACGAAGTGCCAACTTGTTCTTCTAACGACAGGCTAACACCTACTCTACACCGGGTACTGTGCACAGTACTCAGGGTGCATCAACCTCCAACCTTAAAGCAACCCACAAGGTCAGTACTCCCACTGCTGCAAACCAGACCATGTTTTTCCTACTGAGGAGACAACCACGAACAGGACCACTGAGATCTCTCCCCTCAAGGATTGACCGTCCCACCTTTCCAACAAGGACAGTGAAAGAACTGACTTCCTACCGTGTTTCCCTGAAAATAAGACTAGCCAGACAGTCCGCTCTAATGGGTCTCTTGGAGCAAAAATTAATATAAGACCCGATCTTATTTCACTATAATACAAGACCCGGTCATATACTAATTTTTGCTCCAAAAGACACATTAGAGCTGATGGTCCTGCTAGGTCTTATTTTCAGGGAAACAGGGTAGATGAAACAAGGCACTCAAGTTGCTAGACTAGCACCTTAGGCTTGGTAAACGGTCAGCAGACTGAGCCACTATTAGGGAGCAAAATCAAGACAACAATACTGCTTAAACCTTAGTGGGGTCTCATGTGTGGCTGCCATGTGAGAGACAGTGAATCGTCAGGCAAATGCAACGGTCGGAACTCACATGGCCGCTGTGGGGCCAGAGCGGGTGGTCCCACTGGCAGAGGAAGTGTTGGCCAGTGAGGGTCAGGGGGCACTGAGGAGAGGTTTCCTAGCTTCACAGAGGGAGGAGTTACGTCAGCTCCCAGTGCTTCTGGGGGAAGGGGGCCTCTTCGCCAGCTCCCTCTGCAACAGGAGCTCCAACTTCCCCCCCTCTGTGGGGAGGCTCGGGGCACAGCTGGAGGGCCAGCTGGGGTCCCTCCTCTACCTACCCAGTAAGGCAGCCTGAGGACCCCAGAACATCACAACAGAGCTGGGGCGTGCTCACTTCACACTTACCTCCGTCATGTCTCCAAAGGGCAGAATTTCCAGGTCCTGGGTCAGGGAACAGCAGTGGAGTACCTGGAGGTACCTGGGAAGACAGGTAGCTGAAGGGACATGTGGCCACAGCTGCCCCAAGTTTGGAAGGGAAAGGCCTTGCATTGCATGCTGAGGCATTTGGATTTGATCCTGAGTTTGATGGTAAACCGCTGGAGGTTTACTAGCGCTCCAGGAAGCTGCTGGCTGGCCTTTGACGTACCGTGTGAGTCAGGGGTAGGGGATTAGTACAAATGAAGTTCTAAAGTAACTTCTGGAGGGGGAAGGTTATTTTGGCTCCTATTTACAATAGTTAAGTGTGACGTTTCTGAAAGCAACTGGGTTCAATCCCAGTGATACCGATCCAACCAGCTGTGTGACTCTGGGCACATTATTTAACCTCTTGGGGCCTCCACTGACTTGCCTAGAAAGGGGGTAAGATAATAATCTTTCTTTCACAGTGAGGGGGAAACATGGTGATGCAAGAAAGCGAGCACACATCAAGTGTTAGCAGCTGGGAGTTCCTCCCAAACCGGCCACACCGCCCAGGACCCTGCCCGCCCCTGCAGCAGCTTACCAGGCCTTGTCATACTGCCTCCCCAAGAGGACGTTCTCTCTGACGCTACCCGGAAAGATCCAGGCCTGCTGGGGGACGTAGGCCAGGCTTCTGTGGACCCCCACCGAGCCCTCCAGCAAGTGCATCTGGAGCAGACAGAGTCCAGCCTCAGGACGGGGGGCCAGCGGCACACCCTGCCCACTCAGCAGCCAGTGCCCCAGGCCCCACTGCCCCCACCCTGGGGGCTCTCCTGTGCAAGTAGGACTTTGAACATGGTCCTGCCAGGCTTGCCAGTGAGCCCAAGGGAATGGCCCTGCGTGCGTGAAGCTAAGACAGACCAGTTCCCGCGGGGGCTGAAGCCGAGCTCTGCACTGAAGCCACCCACACTTTTTGCTCTTGTTTCCCAGCCCTGTTCCCTAGCAAGCAGGGCCTGGAGGCCCCTCACAGTGAGATGGAAAGCCCCAGACCGGCTCTGATCATCCCAGGACATCACGGAATTAGGACTAGTGTTGTTGGGTGTGTAATGGCTTTGTAGTTAGTGGGAAACTGTCCTCGTGTTTTGGATTTATGATGGCATGTTTAGTGGCAAGGTGTCATAATCTCTGTAATGTAAGATAGTTCTACAAAATACGTTTCTGCATAGATGTGGCAAACATGCAGATGCTATCAACTGTTGAATGGAGGTGGTGGGTGCACGTGGTCTTTACTGCAGTGTTCTTCCTGCTTTTCTGTTTGATAAATTTAAAAACATACATGAAAAAACAACCGCTCCCCTTATCCCCTTCACCCCAGAATGGGACCCACCATCCTGTGCTCCTTTCTCTTTCTAGTCCTGTGCTTCCTACTTCTGAATCAGAGCAAGGCTTCCATCAATAAGAACAACACTTTAAAATCAGACCTTTTTGTTTTCATTCATTGGCAGGAAAGCAACTGGTTCATTTGAAGAGTAAACAGACAAACAGGCAAACCGTTGGCACTAGGCAGGTGGCCACCAGGAACCCTGTGATGAGGAGCTAAGTCCCACCCCTCACATGCTGTGTGACCTTGTCCAGGCACCTCTCTGAACATGACCTCATGGTAGCATGGACATGCCTCGCAGGGTTGTTTGCAGGGTTGAAGGGGGAAATGGGAAGCTCTGAGCCCAGGGCCTGGTATGCAAATCTCTTCAAACTAGTTCTATGATTCTTTTTTTTTTTTAAGTGGAGTCTTTCTTTTTTCCAGTTGCAAAGAAGTTGGGGGAAGGCCATCACATGTGGAGCACAAAGAAACAAGCCGTCAGACTGATGTATTCGGAGAGAACTGCTGCTGACAACATGACCACACTCCCAGGAGGTGGTGAGTGTGACCGTTTGGGAGAAAGCTGAAGGAAGAGCATTGTTAGCTCTCCCACAATGTGGGGAGGAGGGGTGACGGGCAAAGAAAGGAGGGGAAAGAGAGAGAAGTCCAGGAGGGGAGGGGGCTGGGGATGAGAGGAGAAAGGCTGGTGGGACCCCACCCTGCCAGCCCCGTGGGGAGGTGACCATAAACGAACGCCAGGTGTTGTGGCCATTTCAAGGTGTTGTTTCCTAGGAGTGTGTAACGTGACCCCAAGTGTTTTGGGGGAATGGGTTTGGGATTTTTTGTAACTCGAGCAGGCGTGGGCTGCGCCACATGTCTGCAAGGCTGGACGCTGAAAACATCCATAGGTGATGGAATGGGGGGTTCAAGGGCAGTGGCCCCGGCAGGCGTGTGAACTCTGCCAGGGCAGAGTAAGGCTGCCCCACCCCGTCCAGGACAGCCTGCTCTCCGCACCCCTCCTTCCTTCCTCTTCCTGCTGTTCCTTCTTCCACACGTTACTCTTGGGTCTCCTGCACAAGGGACAATGTCCCACTCTGAGTTTGGCTTCACAAAATGACTTAAATTGTCATGTTAAACTTTGAGACACCCTGTCTCACCACCCTGATAGCTGACTGATTACAAAACAGAGTGGGGAAAGCAGGCAGAACAGGTGAGGGTGGCTCTCCAGGTGACCTAACAGGCAGCACTCCTGGTCAGAGGGTTAAAAGGAAGCACATTTATAACTCACCACCCCCTCGGTGCACGCCCACTCTTTTCAATTTCCAAAAGCTTGATTGGCTCAGACCAAGTGATAGTGCAATTGACAGGGGAAACTCAAGCTTGGGAGCCCCTGGTGGGCCTGCAGCAGGTGTGTGAGGCACAGGCCACTTACCTCCCCCAGGAGGGCTGACAACAGGCTGCTCTTGCCGCTCCCCGTGGTACCACAGACACCTAGCAGGGTCCCCTGCAAAGTCACGACAGACAGGTGTAGGGACAGCACAGCCCTCCCGCTTACCCAGGGTGGGTCACTGTTGGACCACAAAATGACAAACAAAAAACAAAAAATCACACATACCCCAAAGCTCCTCAGATAAGCAGATCTCAAGAGATCTGAGGTCAGTCGATAGAGATGGGATGGGACAACCTCAAAGGAAGGAAGTCGAAAGGGAATGGCAGGAAGGAATTCATGGATAGGTGGTCCTGTCGGGCCAGAAACCTAAATTCCAGATGGGCCTCTATCCTACTGTGTGGTCCTGAGCCAGTGGTGTAGCCTCTCTTCACCTGTCACATGGGGTTAACAAAGCCAGCCTCACAGAAGCCATGCATACATTCATCCATCATCCATCAACTAGTCATTTCTTCTGTGTACCAAATAATGAAGAAAAGAACTCTCACTGAGCTTACATTCTAGGGGGGAGAGAAAAAATATGGAGTCAATAAGCAGACAAACAAATAATATCAGATGGTGATAAGTGATTTAAGTCAAATGAAATTGGCTACGATTTTCAGAGAGCTGCGCGTTGAAGCAATTTTAGACGGGCTGGCCAGGCAGGGTTTCTTAAAGCAGGTGAGCTCTGAATGACAAGAGGTCCCGGGCTATGGGTACAGGAGGTGCAAAGGTCCTGAGGCAGGAACAAGGTTGGCCTCCAAAGAGCTGTGAGAGGGCTGGCGAAGGTGGTGTGGACGGAGTACGTGGAGGAAGAGGTCAGAGAGGTGGGCAGAGTGCTCGGGGAGCCTGGGGGCCTTCCAGAGCGCAGCGTCATTAACGGGAGAGAGCCCTCTGGCCACTGCGTGTCGTGAGCTGTGAGAGGGCAAAAGTGGAGGCAGAGAGGCTGGTAGGGAGGCTCTTAGAGGAGGTGGGCACGGCCTGGTGGTGGCTGGGGCTCGGGCGGGGGAGGGGCTGTGGTGAGAAGTTGAAGTGGAGACGACAGGCCTTGCCGATGGACGAGACTGGTGGGCGAGAAGGGAAGGAGGACCTGTGTGACTCCCAGGTCTCCCACCACCGGAAGGACAGTGGCGCCATCTCCTGAGATGGGGATTTGGGCAATGGGTCAGAGATGGTGGAAATCAAGAAGGCTTCTTGGTCTTGTTTTGTTTGAAACGCTTGGTAATCATTGAAGAGGAGATCTAAATAAATAGACAGTTGAGTCTGGAGCTCAGAGGAGACTTTAAGGCCAGAGAATCGCATAGAGATGGAATGTGAAGCCATGCGGCTGCACGTGATTGCCACGGAGAAAGTGTAACTGGATAATGGATAGTAGATATTCGTGTCGATTACTGTTAGAGATGAAGATCTATTTTAGACGTCTCTAGCATCAGCTATAGATCAATATCTACATTCTAGATCTGTATTGTTTTTAGATACTGACACCTTTATCTATTACTAGATATTAGTAGACGAGAGGAATGTGGAAGCGAGAGTAGAACAGAGCTGGGAAGCTGCCCTTGTCAATACTAGTCAGAGAAGAAGCCAGGTACAGTGAGTTCACGGAATGACCAAATTTAAACATGTAGAACAGTGCTTGGCACTTCAGAAAGGTTATTAGGTGGGTGCAAAAGTAATTGTGGTTTCTGCAATTGTTTTCAACCTTTTAAACCGCGATTACTTTTGCGCCAACCTAATAGTTTGGTCTCCTTCCCCCTCTGCTCTCCGCGGACCAGCACACATATAGCGTACTATCTGGGGTTTGCTATTACAGCACCGTGTTAGGTGATCTGCTGATTCATACTGAAGTATGAAAGACTTCCTGTATTTGCCCTCCATGGAAAATTTGTATTTTAAACGAAAATTTGGAAAGAACAGGTTTTAGCCAAGGAAATGGTAGGGCACTAGGCCAAGCTCCTAGCCTCAAGCCCCAAAAGTCTGGCCGCTGGCCTGCCTGCGTGGCCCGGACGAGGCTACCTTTGACACCACCAGGCTTATCTTGTGCAACTCTGGGGCCAAGCTGTGCCCTGTGTCCTCTGGCCCGAGGACACCTAGAGGTGGCTGAGCGCTGGTCGTCCCCTGGGGAGCATGTCCAGGCCTCTCTAGCTCCAAGCCTCCATTGACAATCCTGGGGCAAGCCTTTCGCCAGGACAAGGTGGCCTCCTCCAAAACCAGTGCTTTGCTGGGGTCGTTCAATGTCTGGACATACAAAACAGGGCTCTCCTGGAGGAAAAACTTCTGTACAGACAAAAAGAAAGGGAGGGAGGAGGAATTCAGCTCTTCAGTCCAGTAGGGAATGTGTACCCGTTTCACTGGTCGGCCTCTTGGTCTGGTTTACGAACTTCTGAGTAACAGTAAAAGTTGGAAGAACCACCATCGATGAAGAGGGAGTTTGTTTCTGTTGGTGAACATTCTAAATCAAGGTTTCCCACATTTCAGACCACTGGCTCCCGCTTCCCTACGGGCGCACTCTCTGCACTGCCAATGATTTCCTATTTTATTTCACTGCCCAACAGCCTAACCTACGTGAGCCTCCTCTGAAGTGGTAACAGCTGTTGCACCATAGTGTCAATGTGCAATTTTTCTAACTAAGTTTTATTTATAATTATTAAGAGAAACAGCGTCTGCCCATGTATCGCTCTGTAAGAAATACTGTTTCGGGCCATATATTTCACAATGTGACCACTGGCAGGTCACCTCCCTCTGCGTCTCCATCTCCCTGTCTGTGATATAAATACAAGAGTTGAACTACGTGAATTCTAGCATTAAAAGGGGGGGGGGGAGGTCAATAAATATGCTCTCACTGAAGTCACATCCTCTTCACACATCCCTGCCTGGGGATACGCTTAGAAAGAGAGCTAAATATCACTTGGTGACATTTTGGACAATGGTTTTATCTCTGGGTAGTGGACACTGAGCCATTTTTTATTCTCTGTACCTTTGGTATTGTCTGAACTTTGGGCAATTAGCACATAGCATTTTACAAAAACAAAGCAAAAAGCTATTTTCAAAAGAAAAAAGGAGGTCTGTTTATTTCTTTAAATTGGACCACAGGTCTGTTTAATTGGATTAATGATCGTATTTGGGCCAAGGCATCCTGGCATCATTGGGAACTGTATGCCCCGCTTTCTGTTGTTCAGTGAGTTGGGTACCTGCTCGTGGAGTTAGTTCTAATGACAGTGAGTACTCGTGAATCTACCACTGAACCCAAGAGCTGTACCTTGTACCTATCAGTGGGGTCCTTCCCCATCTCATCCCCCCACTTGGTGTGGACAAGGCTCTCCACGCCCTCCAAGCTCTCCCCGCCCACCCCCCACCCCCCACATAACTAGTATCCCCACATTCAGGAGGAGCATCGTGGGTGAAGGCAAGGGGGCACCCCATGCAAAGGGCCGGGCAGCCGGTCCCCCAACCACTTACCTTGAACCTCTCTGCCGCAGACTTGGAATTCGTGAGGCCTTTGACTGAGTAGGACACAAAGAACGTCGGCAGCCGCATGACACTCCAGATGGCCACCACCGGGAAGGCCTGCATGGGGAGGGGACGAGGTGCTGAGGGTCCCAGCCCTGCCTGCTCCCTCCACCCCTGAGCCTCATGCCACAGAGCCAGACCCTTTCAGCTTCCCACACACAGGCCTTCCGTGTGGTAGCAGCCAAGCTGGTGTTTGGGAGAGAGAGACAGAAAACACAGGGAGACAGCACTGTCTCCGCGTCTGCAAATCTGAAGGCCTCGTCCCCCTTAGAACGTCGCCAACGAGGAGCTCTGTAACTTTGGGCAGGTCACCCCCAACCCCCAAAAACTCCCGTCCCCACTGGCATAGTGCCAAAAATCATAAAGTTAGTACAGGAAGGAAGGTTGGAAGCACTGAGAAAGTGTAGGGGAGAACTTTGTCCACGATTGACGTAGCTTGTCACTATTATTGCTGTTAGGATCATATTCATTCTTCTTTGCCTTAGATGTTCTGTTTTCTTCTCTCATATTCAAAACCTCTCTATGCTTCCACCCTAAGCCATGCCTCACTCTTCCCCAGAGACCTTCCCTGACGATAGCAGACCACCTTCAGCTCTTGGGATCCCAGAACGTGATCTGCAGGAGGTACCTTGGGACCTACCACGCCACCTTCTTCTTTTTCCAGTTTAATTAAAAGATGAACTCCAATGGAACAGGAATGCTTTGGCCTAACCCCGGATGGTGAAGTGCTGTGTGACCCTAATGTCCCATTGGAAGTTTTCCTTACACAGCCCCTCCAACGTCTCGGGAGGGGCTGGTTGTCTGGTGCACGCCTGGGCCAAGCAGAGGGGCTGCTGTCTGGAGTACAGGATGAGCCCCGGGCTGCAGACACTCAGATGACTCCCTCCCGCTTTGGGTGCAGTCTCCTGGCCTCCCCAGCTGCCTTCCAACCTCTCCAAGAGCAGCATCCTGCCATTCTCAAAGAACTGGGATTCCTAATCCTCAAAGGCAGCGGCTGCATCCCAAGGCCAAGGTCAGACCACAAAGGAAAGACAGAAGCGGCTATACCTTTAAATGGAAAGTGCATTTCCACAGCCCTATTTGGGGATCAGAGAAACTCCTCAATTTAGGATTCCCAACCTTAACCGCAATGGTCAGATATATCCAAATGAATATATCCAAAATGTTTATACATAAAAATGTCACTTCCATACAAAACAGCTCAAATAGTTATTATTAAATGCATAAAAATATCAAAATATCAACTTCTTGTTTTTTGTGGATTCCTGACACTTTTTGGAAAAAAACTTGAAATCAATCACGCAGCGAAAGAGTTAGGCATATATCAGAACCATCAGGGTCTGAACTACATACCCCAACCCCCGCACTCCCAGAGGGCTCCACCGGCCGCCTTCCCATGGCTGCTATCCAGGGGATGTGCTTTTCTTCCATAAGTTGAGATGGAAGAAAGCTTGAGCACCCTAAAATTCTGGAAAATCCAAATCAATTTGTATTATCTATTTGCAAACCCTTCAGAGGGGCACGAGCTGGGAAAAGACACATGAGAAAACTCCCTATCAGTGTGGGTGGGGGACAAAGTGCCCAAGACACTAACCACCAGAGATGTGAGGTTCATCTGTAACTGTATGTGGGTGAGGAACAGCAGCATGGTGGCCACCATGGGGGCCACCAGGAAGATGACAGTGTTCAGACTCTGGATGAGCCCCGTCTTCTCCAACAGTTTCTTTTCCTTCCTTCTGAGAGCTGGGAGACAAAAAAGGAAATGCACCGAAATGAACCACAGGGACATTCTCCAAAGAGCACAAAAAACACCCACAGAAGGTGAGAGGCATGGCCCACCGTCATGTCTGCAGGCTCTGAGCAGAAGGCCAGATTTTCTGTACCTTTAATTATTTTTGCAAATGGTTTTTCCCATGTGTACATTTTAATCAGCTTCATGCAGGTGATAATTTCACTGGTCATTCGGATGCGCTGGTCGCTGACCTCAGAGGTTTGGTGCTGAAGCTTCACAACGACGCGGGTCAGGATGCCCTGCAGTTAGGATGCAAGAACTTCTTTTGACAAGAGCAAGAAAGCATTTGCAAAGGAAGCTTCAGATGCAGATAGGGTACCTGGGTTTCATCCTGCACTTATTGAAACCACTAAGACTAAGGACCAGGCGCCCTCGGAAGGCCTTCCAATGGAAGCCGCTCCTGCCATCATGCCTTAGGATACCTGCCTCATACTTCCTGGGGGGGTCTTTGTCTCCTGGGTGCCGTGCCAGGCGACGGCTAACTGAATAGAAATGTGACTCCTCTGTTTTGGGGAATCCTAAACCCTCTAACAATTACAGTCACCTGTGCAGAGGGACGCAAACACTCCATTTCAACAATTCAGGGCACATGTCATCCCAGAGTCACTTCCTTTTTCACACAATTTTATTTCACCTGAATCTTGGGCAGCAAATGTCTTCCCTCCCCCCATTGCACTGCTCAGCCAAATGCTAAATGCTGTCTGCATTATTACATCAGCACGTTCTAGGTGGCAGAGAAGAGACAAACATCTTAGACAGAAGATAGGTACTGAGGGAAGGCTGTGACACATAATCCCTGGTAGAAACCTGTGAGGTGGACCTCACGCACCAGGTTGCCCTCTAATTTATTAGACCAACATTGTGTCCTGAGAACCGTTTGAGGTAGGAATTGAAGCTGAATCCTAACAACGATGCAATGAACAGTTGGCAAGTTTTTCACTCAGAAGTACCCCAGATTATGGAGCCCTGGGAGTTCTGGGGAATGGTCAACGTCAGGGGTGATGAAGAAACACATTACCATCAGCAGGAAAACCAGGATGTAGCAGAAGGCAGCGATGAATGTGGTGGCTCCGAGCCTGATGTAGGAGGTGATGCAGCAGATGACCAGGGACAAAATGATGATGAAGATCAGGGGGCCATAGTATATCCCTTCAAACATGTACTTTGCGTCACTGGTGAAGAAGCTGATGGCCTGTAAGACAGGAAGCCTGTGGCAGAGGTGTCACCTCCCCAGGTCCCCAGGAGGGGCCACACAGGCACGGGGCAGGTAGCTTCACCATGCCTTCTCATGGCAGGAAGGCTTGAGAAGCAGGGTGGTAGAGAAGGACACACCAGGTACACAGCTCTCTTACGAGCTGTGTGACCCTGGACAATTTACCCTGCCACTCTGAGCCTCAGCTTCTTTACCTCTAAAGCGGGGGTAATTATACCTACTTTAGGATGTCAATGAGATGTAAGGTATCTGCACACATAGACTGTGCCCCATAACACTTATATTTTACTATACTATTGCTGTATGTAGAGCATATAAAATATATATGTTGGATTGAGGTTTGCAAAACAAGTTGCTTACTAGTAGGGACGTGAGCTAGGAATATGGCCGCACATGTGTGAGACCGATGAGAGTGAAGTGAAAATGTGTTTTTGTGTGAAACTGAGCATCACAAAATTGAGTGATAAACACATTTACCAAACCACTTCTGGCTCTCACCTAAGAGATAAACAAGTCCAAGGAAAAGAGGATAAAAGCAGGACTGCAGAGCAACGCTGTGAGTGGTCTGACTGGGTGCTCGGCTAAGACCCTCCATGAGGCTGTGGGCAAGACACTGTCCCACGGAGGTGCAAGCCACAACACTCCGGGAGTCTCCAAAGGTCTTCCCAGCAAGACCAGCTGCCTCAGACCCGTCATGGGCCCAATAGCCTCTGCCGGACCAGGAACCTTCTCCATCCCGATTGACTCTGGGATTTGGTTCGTTATTAAATTCTATTCTATTCTGTGTAACCTTCTGTGCTGACCAGAGCTTTGGCCTCTGGAGGGACATTGGCTCCCAAATAAAGCTGTGTTACTCACTCTATCTGCATCTGTGTGTCAGGACTTTGTTCCCCACTTGCGTCACGACTACCATGCAGGGACGTAGGGCCCTGCCGAGGGGTTAATGTCCCCTTGGCTTTCAGGAAGAGACTGAAACGTGGTGACTGCCCTTCCAAGTGCTCGCAACATGCTGCTACTACTCATATCCAGATTCCAGAGAGCTGCTACTGGTCTCTTATCCTGTCCTATCCTATCCCATCCCACTCATCCCATCTCATCCCATCCCATCCCACCCATTCCATGCCAGTATAGTCCATTCATTCTATTGCCAATATTAATGATAACTGAATTTTTTAGGTAGGAACTGAGGTTTTTATCCTTTGCCCTTTTTCTTTTTCGCGATAGACTTTTATGCCCAGTTGCCGCCTTCCCTAACACAGACTGCCTAGTTCAATGTTATATAAAAGCTGACATTCCCAATCAAGAAATGTTTAAAGAATCAAGTCACTAATGCCTTTTAGAATGACCAATCTGAATCCGTTAAGGAGGGATTTCCTTTTAACTTTAATCTGACCTCCTTCGAATTCCCGGATGTGCCCCCAGCTGAGCCTTTAAAAAATTGAGGCTATGAGGGAGCGTAACATGGAACTGCTGCTTTGGAGGGCAATTTAACAGCATCTTTTAAAACGAATAATTGCACCAACCCCATGACTTGGCAATTTCATTTTTCTGTTGGGAACTGTGTACGCATGCTGAAGGCAGCCCATACGAGTGCTGCTGTTCCTTGCAGCACTAACCCTAGAAACAGTGTAAATGTCCATTGGTGGGGAATTAGAAGGGTTAGAGAATATTGGATCCGGGAGCGCACTTTCCCTCTTCATGTCAGAGACCTGCCATTTACTAGCTGTGGAGCCATAGACACGATACAAAGTCTCTCTGTGCCTCTGTTGCCTCTCCAGTAAAATGGGAACAATGATACAACCTACTTCTTAGTGCTGATGTGACAACTGAATGGGATAATGCCTGTAAAATGGTTTTTGGTACATTGAGAATGCTACGCAGGGGCTTGGGGTAGTGGAGGTAGGAGTGAAAAGGTACAAACTTCCAGTTATAAGAAATAAGTCCCAGGGGTGGAAGGTACAGCATGGGGACTACGGTTCATGACACTGTCTGAAAGTTGCTAAAAGAGTAGATCTTAAAAGTTCGGTCACAAGAAAAAAAATGTGTTACTATGTCTGGTGATAGGTGTTAACTGGACTTATTGCGGTCATTATTTTGCAACGTATGTATCAAGTCATTATGTTGTATGCCTTGGACTAATAATATGTCCATTAGATCTCATTATAAAAAAAGGGAGGGGCGAATAAAGAAAGTGCCATGATTCTGAGTAAGCATCACTGAGAAGGAATGAGGAAGATATACATGTGCTAATATGGAAAACTAAGATAGAATGAGGAGGGGAGGAAAAGCTGCAAAACCACGTGAATTGTATAGTCCCATCAATGTAAAAACTAGCCCAAAAGACCATATCGTATATTTTCTCTTGGTAAAACCAAGTTGCAGAACACTATGTACAAGGTAGTATCATTTATATAAAAACACACACACAGAATACAGTGTGTTTTCTATGGGTAACTTGCAAGTGTACCTAACTGATCTTTAAAAAGCCTCGAAGTACACAAGCCAAACTAATAATGGTGGTCCCTCCGGGCATAAGGGAAATCTACAGAGTCATCCCCACTATTCTAGTTTGTTTCCAAGGAGAATGTAACCAGGTGTCTTTAAAATTAATTTCAAATAAAATTTATGGAAGCAACTCTCTAGAAATCCTCATGTGAGCAACTATTTGCATCTCCATCTTGTTCTATGTTTCTATGGAGATGTTTGTGGAAGTCAGGCCTTGCATCCAGTCTGTGCTCAGAACAGAGTTGTGCAGAAAAGGGGCCACGGCAGGTTTCACTGCAGGTCTCTGTAGTGAGGCAGGTAAGTGCACTGGTGCAGAGGCTGGACTCCCTCCCTTGGGCCCAGGGCAGTGGTATCTGGAGAAGAAGGGAAACATGGCCCTGGTACGCAGCCCCAGCCCCTTACCTCTCCCGTGGTGATGTGTGTTAGGGAGTTAAATCGTATGAGCTTCTCAAAGGCAAACAAAAAGGCAGCTGCGTGGAACCTGATGCCCGTGCGCTGGTTGACAACCCAACACGAGCATATGCTCAGAGACTTTAGACACTCTGTGAGAAACAGGGCGAAGCAGAGGCCCAGTCCGTACACAATACCCTTCGGCTGCTCTTTGGAATATTCCAGGATCTTTGGGATAATCACCACCTACATAAAAATTTTAAAAAAATTAAAAAAGAGAAAAACAGGAGTTGGAATCATTCAGACTTTCTGATCCTTTTTTCAGGCAACAAATATCAAACATGGACTGTGTGTGTGAGGTTCTCCAGTCGATGCAGGAGGCTTGTTGAATGAGCAAAACGGACTCAGGCACCATCCTGCCTCCAGGGTCACAGTCCGGTTGGAGGAGACTCAGTCCAACTGACCTAATCTGAATCCCTGATCCCAGCTCTGCCACCTCTTAGCTGGTCCTGACAGGAAACAGAAGACACACACAAACAGGGTAATTCAGGGGTTAATTTAGTGACCATTTACTAAGGTGTGGGCAGAATTTAGGAAATCCAACAGGGATGGCAGAGCACCATGGAGCTGGTGACAGCAGGGAACCGCTACCTCCCCAGACCTGAAGGTAGAGGGGAGGGAGAGGTTACTGGAATCCAGAAGGAGAGAGTCACACAGAAAGGGTTCCTCACAGGAGTCTGGCCACCAACCTCAGATGACTAGGTATTCTGCCCTCACTGTCTCCATCCCTTCAGTCTCTCGTTGGTGTCTCCCATTGGTCAAACCCAACCGGAAGCCAGAGGGCAGGGGGACGTCATTGATGTGACCCTAGAGGTCACACACACTAGGGACATAGGACAGCATGCACAGGGGACCTAGAGGGACAAATGGAGACCGCCCAGCACACTATCACCAAAGGCACTTAGCTCTGTGGTGTCATCCACTGTTGCTTCCTCCTGACCTATGTCCATACTCCTGTTAGCTGGTAACAGCACTTCCGCTTTTCTGGAGACACTCTCACCTGCCCCACCACATGCAGACCAGGCTGAATTGTCAGTCAGTGTGCCCTCCCCGCTGCTGGCCCATCGGGGAGCATGGGACCCCAGCTGGGACAATCAGACTCAATCAGAATCTTGGGCTAAGGAAATCGTTATGGCTGTTTCATCCCAACCACGGTACGTGACCATTAGTTCTTGCCACCTACACTCCCAGAGCTGCTCAGCAGTTTCTCCAAGCAGCTGGCATGTAGTGAGCAGGGCACATACCAAATGCTTTAGATACTTACCTCATGTGACGTCACCCTAGGAGGCAGGCAATCTTATGCTCCCCGTTTTACACCTAAGCATCCCTTGAAGTCTACCTCTGAGAGTGTCATGGGGTTCCATGAGGAGCTAAGGCACAAAGACGGTACACAAATTGCCCAAAGTCACCCCGCGTTTACACGGAAGGGCCAAGGTTTGGACTGAAGCAATGGCTGCAGAACTCTCGCTCTTATTACTAGCTCTACTGTCCCCTAAAAAGCTCTTCATTTTCTGAGCAGTGGATGAGAGACAAATTCATCCCCGGTTCCTGGCGTGGACTCCAACCTCTAGTCTCCAAAGCCCCGGAAGCCGAGAGTCCCCCAGAGCTGACCACGCCCGCCACTTACTGGCCCCAGCACACTCGTGACCGAGAAGCAGCAGGCCAGCAGCACCTCAAACGCACTCCTTGTGCTTTGGAATCTCAGCATGACTCGGAGCACGGAGGCTTTTTCCATCCCATGCCGTGACACTTCTTCTTCCCAAAGGAGGCGAAGCCTTGGAAAGAGGAGAATGGAGCCAAGTGAAATCTCTTTGCATTTGTCGCCCCAAGGTCCTCGGTCTTGTGGCATAGGCCTCATACAGAAGTATCCAAACAACAGTAGTAGAACAGTACAGGGCATCGCCCCCAAACGCCCATTCCACAGGCTCAACAATTATCAACATCTGACATGTTTGCTTCATCTCTCCTCCCTTCCACTTTTTTTTCTTTCTTTCTTTCTGTTTCTTTTTTTTTTTTTTTTTTTTTTTTTGCTATATTTCAAGCAAATCCCAGATACATCATTTCATCTATCAATGCTTCAGTATGTGTCTCTTCCAGATAAGGCCTTTAAAAAAAACAATGCACTGTAACCGTAATAATAATAGTTATTAATAACAATTAATAGTTATATATTAATAATGTGGTAACAATAATTCCTTAATGGTATTTAATACCCAGTCTGTGTTCAAATTTCTCTAATTATTTCAAAAATGTGTTCTTGCAGTTTGCCTCAATCAAGATACGAACATAGTCCGTATATTATATATTTTTTTCATACATTATATTTTAAAAAGACAAATCTGATAGCCCTCTTGCATCTTGTTTTAATCTATAACCGTTTTTTTCCTTCACTGTATTTTCTGCCACTTATTTGTTGAAGAAACTGAGTTATTGAGCCTGTAGAATTCCCTGCTTTCTGGATTTCACTCCTGTGGTGTTTTCTACCATTTCCCCTGCATTTTCATTAGCCTGCTAGTTAGATCCAGAAGCTTCCCAAAATGCAGAATTCAAGTCAATTGGCAAAAATATTTAATAGGTGACGCAGTGAACTTCCTTTTGTCTCACATCAGAAGACACACAATGTCTGGTGTCCCACTTTTAGTGACGTGAAGTGGACCAGCGGGTAAGATGTGCCAGCCTGACTCATTTATTGCCAAGTTCCCCATCACTGATGAGCAGATCCACTTCCATTAGGGCTGTCAGAATGGGAATTTTTCTAATTCTGTATCAGGCATTTTTCCAGGCTTCACCCTAAATTTATCACCTCTTCTGATTCTTACAGCAATCCCATGAAAGACTGTGAGGTAAGTTTTGTGGTCCACTGTTTTATATGGAAAGACACCAGGTGCTGAAAGGGTTGAGTAAAGTGTCTGATGTCACAGCTGGTAAGAGGTGAGATTCTGACCGATGTCTGGCGTTACCCAAGAGGGGCTCCTTGGAGCCATTCTTTTTTTCAATTAAGTCTGAGAAGCAACGGGTCTAAGTTTCACCAGCTTCTGTTTTCTCAGTGCCTTAAATACACTCATTTGCTTTGTAAATCTGAGACCTGGCCCTGGTATGCGACATTTCCCAGACTCCCCTGCTCATTGAGTACTCTTCTCAGGGACACATCTGGAAAATGCCGTGTTACACCTGGTGTCTCCGCAAGTAGCTAACGGTAGAGCACAAGGACAGAACATTTCAAGTCACTGCTTCATTTCTTTCCCCAGTTGGTCCTCATATTATCTTGTGAGATGGGCAGTACAGGAAATTTAATCACACAGCCAGTTAGTGGCGACTCCAGGATTAAGAGACTAAGCCACTAACCCCAAATTGAATGACACAGACAAATGCCTGATCCAGAAGGAAAAGCAAAGGGAACTCGAAGCAGTCATTTCTGACTTTCTTGGGGTCCTAGACCCTTAGGCAAATCTGATAAAAGATGTTAATTCTTGTTCCAGAAAAAGGTCTCTCCCCATATGTATCAAATATGTCTACCATTTCTGGAGAGTCATGAGCCGCAGGTTAATGAACCTCCGGACTGGAGGGAGACCTCTTGCTGCACAGGAAGGACTGATACTGGTTCGTTGTCTGAGGATGGACCCACCTACTCTCAAGCATCTCGCATCACCATCCCCCCAGACGTGGTCTTAAACCAACACCCTGGCTTGCCCAACGTGACTTTACCTTTTGGCATTTTTGGCCGAGGCATCATGTACTGACAGATGGGGGATGGTGTTCTCATCTAAGCGTTTCCGTAAGCCTCGGATCATGAGTGGGGTAAGCCATGACAACGTGAGGTAGGAGAACAGGCCAGCGTCATCCATGGGCTGTGGGGCAGGAAACCTAGAAGCCACAGGCAACATGGTCACCATTATGATAGAGGCCCTAAAGAGGGAAAATTACAACCAGAGCAAGATTTTGAAGGGACGAATTATAACTTTGTAAAGTCTGCAGTGTGGTCAAAAAAGTACAAAAATGTTTTTTTCATTGCTCTGTTATTTGAAAAACCAGAAACAACAAAAACAACCATAAATAGGGGAATGAGTTTTAGAAAATGCAAAGAAGCGTGTACATCCATTCTGTGGAAAGCAGTGCAGAAGTGTCCAGCAACAACAGAGCTGACCTGCAGGGAGAACACGGAAAGAGCTGTAAGCATAGTAAGCGAGGAAAAAAGGCCACTTGCAGATCAGGAAATTCAGTATATTTTACTTATCTAAAAAAAGGAAGAAATGAGAGAAGGCAGACAAAACTATCTATATACAAAATCAACCACTTTGATATAAAAGAATATATATTTATGTTTATATATACAATTATATGTATGTATACATTTATGTCTGTGTGTATACATTTATATTTTTTACATATACACATTTTTATTTGTATTCATGTCAAGCTATTAATAGTGTTTGACCTTGAAGAAGGGATTAGCATTAGCAAAGCAACAGGAAAAGAGATTCTTTTTGTTTTCATTTTTCTATGCTTGCTTAAGTAGCTTTCACAAAAACAATAAAAAAGGAAATAAAAGTAAATAATCTTAAGGTCCTATCTCTGGGAATGAGTCACAAATAGAGAAATAATGATTTGATTAGGGGACTGAGATTCTGTGTAATTTCTACTTTTTTTTCAAAGTGGCCTTTATGCTATCTATGTCTTTTAATATGTAGAAAACTCAATTAAAAAAAAAAAAAAAGATTTGAGGAGAAAGATGAGAAGACAAAAATGCCAAACTCATGAGATGTTTTTGGTTTTGGTTTTGCCTTTGGCCTCTTTTCTCCACTCTCTGGCCCGTCACACCCGCCCAGCCCACCAGCAGCCATGGCTGTGCATTCCGGGCACGGTTAGCCATGCCTTTGCCAGAGCTGTCAGACAGAAAAGGGACTGAAGGGAGGGTAAGTGATTGCATCAGATGTGTGAGGCTATCTGTAATCACAAAGACGGAGACAATCTGACCTGGTGCCAACGTCCCCAAAGCCCAAAAACAATGTGTCCCTCAGTAAGCTGAGGTTGCCCAGGTGAGCTAAAGAACCAAGGTCCTTTGTTCATCGGGAGATAAGAGCAATGTGTAGTAACAATGTAACTAGTATTGACAGGAGCTCAGGTTGGAAACCTAGGAAAACAAATGCAGTGTGTTGACAGATAAAATCTTAGCGAGCATGTTGGAGAGAAGAGGGAATTATAAATACAAAATGGACTCCTGATAACGAAAACTGAGGAATCAGGCCAGAAAAGTGTTATTGTCCTGTTAATATGTGATAAATATGTGAACACTTGCACAATTCCGTGGGGGCCCCGAAAGCAAGGTTGCGTAAGTTAGAAAGACATCGGGGGTGGTTACGTTCAACTGTGGTTTATTGGAAAAGGATAAACTGAATTTCTTCAACTCTTCAGTGGAAGGGTAACATCATAGGGCCTTTAGACCTTTCAACGGCTCCCCGTTACTCTTAGAAAGAAGCCCTGAATGCGGCCTCTGGAGACATACAGGACCCCCTGGCATCTGCCTCTCTCTACAGCTTTATATCACGCCGCGGCCTTCTTGCACATGACTCTGTAATGACCCTGACCTCCTTCTCAGTTCCTGGACATAGCACTTTGCGTTCCTTCCACCTCAAGGCCGGGCCTTTGCACATGCTGTTCCTTCTGCCCAGATCATTCCTGCCTTACTGTGGTCTTGTAAAGTCTCGCTCGTCCTCCAGGTCGCAGCTCAAGCACCACTCAGAACCTATCAAGTTGCCGTGGCCCCGCTGCCCCTCGGCACCCCCATAGTCTTCACAGCAATGTCCTCCAACCGCTTGTGAGCACGTGTTTATCTGTGGGTTGATTTGCTGATTGTCTTTCTCCCACATGTGAGGTCATGTCTGTCTCATTCACTGCTGTTTCCCATGGTCCAGCAGGTGCCTGGCATGTGTGTGTCCTCAGTGACCCTTGTTAGAAGAATGAACGAATGAATGCAGGAATGTGCTGACTCTGCCTCCCTGATGTGCCTCGGGCTTCTCTGGAGATACTTGTCCATGGTGGGTGACATGACTGTGTCAGGACATGGGTGTGAACCTTTGGGAGGGGTCCAGGCCCCCGCGGCCAGCAGGCACTGCCCTCACCTTCCCCACAGGACTCACTTCGGCTTGCGGCGGAAGGGGATCATGGTTTTCCAGGCAGCCGCGTATTTCCCTGAAGAGAGGACACCCGCCCTTCCCGGTGCGTCACACTTCTTTTCTTGCTGGCTGCAGGGCTCATCTTCAAGAGTGTGAGTTTTCTTAAGAAAGAAAACAAGAAAAGAGCATCCGTCTCAGACCTCATAAATACTGTGCTGAGGGAGGGTTCAACCAGCCACCCAAGGAAGATGGATCTTTCCCCATCCCGCTTCCTAAAGAAAGAAAGGCTGCCAGAGTTAGACAAAGACAAATACTATGTATCCTCACTTACATGTGGAATCTAAAATAGCTACACATATATTGCATAGATCCAGAGAGCAGACTGGTGGTTACCAGAGGCAAGGTGGGGGCTGGGCAAATGGGTGAAGATGAAAAGGCACAAACTTCCAGCCGTAACATACGTCCTGGACATGTAGCGTACAGCATGGGGACTAGAGCTAATAATACTGTGTTACATATTTAAAAATTCTAAGAGAAGAGATCTCAAAATTCCTCACCACCAGAAAAGAACTTGTTACTATGTATGGTGATGGATGTTAACTGGACTTATTGTGGTGATCACCTCACAATACAGGCAAATATCGAAGATTATGTTGTACACCTGGAACTAAGGTTATATGTCAATTACATCTCAAAGATAGATAGATACACGTAGATGATACATAGATGATAGATAAATGGATGGATGGTCGGATAGATGATGCTCGATAGATGATAGATAGATAGATAGATAGATAGATAGATAGATAGATAGATAGATGCCAGGCTTGGAATGAGCACTGGGCCTAGAGTCAGGAAAGCCAGGTCCCAGCCGTCACCAAACATTGCAGACAAGTAAAAAGGGTGCTATGATGAGTCACCCACAGAATGTGAGTCCAAGTCACCCTCTGAATGTAAACCCACTAAAAAGAAATCAATAAGTAAAAAACATACATCCCAAAACGTTATATGTCACCCTTTTGATAAAGTGGGAAACAACTGAAATTTTTTAAAAAGACATATCATTGCTAGGACTTCATATAGAATAAATAATACTATGTTAAAAGCATCGATGGGAACAGATTCAGGATAGTGGTCTCTTCAGGTAGGGAGCGTTGGGGAAGGAGATAGGAGAAGACCAACAGCTGGATGTGGTTGTCAAGGTCGACGCTGGTGTGTGGTGATAGGTTTGCAGATACTTATTATATCCTTGTAAGTAACTACGTAGATCAGTAGGTAACAGATAGTACATACCTACATACATCTGCATGAACCATGACAGTGTGTCGTGACAAGGATGATAATCCATCTAACTATAGAAGCCTGAGGTCCATTAAAAATAAAGGTTGAATAAATACGGGACAAAATTCTTTGACCTAATCTATGACCATTGAGAACACCCTGTCAGCTCCATTTCCTGGTGTTTTGATGCAAAGATCTACTTACGTAGTTAAGTCCTGAAACCATGTCATCACCTACATCCAAGCCGAGATTCACCACGCCACCAGAAGACCTAGGGACCCAGTAGATCCTCTTCCTGGTCATTTTCAGTTGTCCTGCCAATTCTTCGTTTCCCAAAATCAGAGAATCTGAAAAGGCAACAGGTCAGAGCAGCTTAGATCCAGCCCCGAGCAGCCAGGAGAGGACATCACCGCAAGTCTGCTGTCACAGCACCTGTTCTTCCCTCTGCCTGGAATGGACTCGGCTCCCTCTTTTTAAACATGTTCTCAGCCTCAGCCCAAGATCACTTAGGGAAATCTTCTCTCCCCACCTACTCCCAACACCACAGCCTTGGGCCCGGTCAGTCTGCTTCGATACATGCAAGGCCTGCTTATCAAAGCATGTTTCTTCTCTTATCCCAGTTTGTCATTGGATAGTCATGTGAATCATTTGTTTAGGGTTCATTCCCTGCACTAAACAGAGACCCTCATGAGGGCAGGCACACATCTGCTTTGCTCACACTTGAATCCCTGGGGCCTGGGATAGTGCTAGGAGGATAGCAGGTGTTCAATAAATAAACGATGAACGGATAGATAAGGGAGTGAAAGAAACCTGATTTTGCCATCCTCTAACTCTTGGCTTTCACAGACTCAGGGGAGTGAATGTAGGCACAACTTAGGAAGCTTAAATAACCAAGGCATCTTAAAAACACATTGATAATGCTTTTCGTTTCTGCCTTTCTGAGTATGTGACTCACTCCCAGAACAGCCACTGGCTGAGGTGGTAGAGGGGATGGTATTAGGAACACGTCCGAAGGAATGGAAAGAGAAAGAAAGTAGGCAATGTAACCAGCGTCTGGGGTATGGCCGGTGCTTCACGGGGCCCCGTACAGGAAGGCTGCCAGCTTGGTGTACTGCTCTGCCAGCAACATCTTGAAATTCTTAATTATTTCCAACAAGAAGCCCAACGTTTTCATTGTGTCCCAGACCCTGCAAGTTATGTAGTCAGTGCTGGTGTTCAGATACAGCTTTTGACGCTCAGATCTTGGATTGTGCTTCAAGAAAACAGACTTACAGACTAGCCTACTGTCTTGGGATAAGATTCTCTAAATTCCTTTATCCTACTCCCTTCCGTCCCACTTCATTTTAGCATATCACAACCCAATCTGGTGGGCTACATTTCTGGGATTCTCCTATAAAGCATACAAGGTAGACCCCGGGAGTGACGCTAGGCCACGAAGTAGACTTGCGATGATAAAAGTGGACCTTTCTGGGCTGGCAGGGGAAAAAAGAAAGGCAAAGGAAACAGGTTAGGTAAGCAAGGGATGTCGCAAACTTTAAGACTGGGAAGAGGCCAGCTTTCTGGCTGCCTTGAACCAGCCCACACATAGACATATATTAAAATGAAACTGGCATGATCCAGTAGAAGGAGGCCCTGGGGCGGGGACTGTGTTTACTGCTGGACAGTTTATTCACTATACAAACTTGACCAGTGGAGGGAATGGTGGTGGGGAGTGCAGTGCAGTCAGCAAATTGTAGATTGCAAGTCATGCACCCTGGCACAGGACTGTGTCAATGGAGTGCTGACAAACATTTGTGTCTGGAACCAACCTCTGGTTGCCACTGGTGAATAAGCAGTTCCACCATGAGTGTTGCCTTGACGTTTTGCTTTATGTTAACGAGTAAGAGGAAAGTGAAACATCAAAGATGGATGTTGGTTGGGTCTCACTCATTTGCCAGTGACCTGGTAACTTGGCTGAGTAGTTTTCAAATCCTGAAAGAATATTTCCTCATTTTTCGGGGGTGGGGGTGGAGACGGGGGTTGTTCTTCACAAGATCATAGCCCCACACTTGTCGATTTAATCTGCACCATTAAAATTCCTGCATTTATTTCTTACACCTAGACAATCAACAAAATAATAAAAACAAACCCTGATTTATAGTCTTTGCTGATTTTTGTGGTGAAAATATTCCCACCACGACTGAGTTCACGTCGCCTACGTGACGACTGAGTACGAATTGGGAAGAGAAGCACAGTATCATTTCCACCATAGATATAATGCAACGAATGTAAATGACTTCAAAAGTATAAGTGGTAGTAAAAGGAAGTAAACTAATTAGGAAGGATACATTTTGAGTATTACCTTTCCCTTTGATATAGCATGTTTAAGTGTAAGTTTGTATAATTTAACTCTTTTAAGGTTTGTGTTTCACAACTGGGCTCTCAAAATCCCTGGAGAGTTGCCAGTTGGTTCTCAGGAACCAGGCTCTAGCCGACCACGGTTGCGTCCATCCGGAAAAAGCGGCACCTTTTTCTAAATGCTCCCACCAGGGACGTGTTTATCCAATTCACTCCTAAGTGCTCTAGGGGCGAGTGCTGGTTGTGCCTGGGGGTTAGCTTTCCTGGCTCCCCTAAGGTGCCGTGAGAACAAGGTGGAGCTGAAAGTCTGGGCGAGGGGCTCGCCCAGAGGGGCCTGGTGGCCTCCCGGGGCTGCAAACACGTGAGAGCTACCGGCCGGCCTTGCAGGGGGTGTGGTGCCAGCAGAGGCCGAGCAGCCCTGGGCTTAACCACCAGGCACCAGGCCGTGAGGAAGCCACAAGCATTACTTGAAGGCCTCCATACACCAGACTCCCCAGCGCCAGTCGGGCCAGAGGACCAGGTGGATCAAAGACATCATCTGGGAAAGCTGGGGAGCAGAGGACACTGCGCCCAGGATCTTGACTCATTGTCTGCCAGGCTCAATTCAGAGACTGAGGCTTTACTGCACTTGACCTAAAAGAACGATTGAAATGACTAGATTGAACACGACCTTAAAATGGTAAGCCTAAACACTGATTTTCTCCTCATTAACCAGCGAGTAGGGACTCGTGAGGAAGACCAGAATATTAGAGACCAAATCAAGAAATTGGATTTTTCTCTCACTTTCAGCTATTGTACGATTTGTCAACCTGGTTTATTTATACACACACACCCGCAAACAAATGCAACGAGGATTTCGAAGATGGGACTATTGGGAATTTGTCCAGGAAACTAGTAACAGAGAAAAGTAAACCAAATGAAAATCAAGCATGCATATTGGATATGTTTGCAGGACACTCAATACAACTGGAGCTCCGCCACAAGTCAGCTTGGGCAGCCTGCCAATTCTCCGAGGCCCACCTCCGCTTCCGTGACTGGCCAGAGGAATCCCCTCCAGAACTTCCTGTGGCAGTCCTCTAGAAGTTCCCCTGCCTCCCAACTTCCTTTCCAGAAAAAGAGCTGGTTTATTCCCTCTAATTAGTGGCAAGGCCATCAATGCAGTCAGGCTGGGGACCAGGACATGACTGGGAATAAAACAGAAAGGAGATGGTCCAGCCCTTTGTTCTCCCCATCCCGAGGGGGCAAAAGTCATGGCCTTAAACTTGGTTTAAACTTGGCGAAACAGCCTGTGACCAGGGCGGGGGGGGCGGGGGGCGGAACAAGGTAAACTGTGGCTAGTGCCCAAGGCCAGAAGGCACCCAGGGCAAAGGAGCAGAGCTACCTGCAAGCCAGGCCCTGGAGAAGCCTGGAATCAGACCTCACTCTTCCTGTACCGCTCCCTTACAGTTAATTCATTCCCTGTGCTACTTAACTTCCCCGCTCTTAAGTTGCTTTTCTTCTGCTAGCTCCAACAGCTTCTGGAGGCCATCACTGAATCCCTGCATCTCAGGCCTGGCCTTCTCCTCTGTTCCAGAAACTGGGACGCTCCCCCAACCTTGATCTTTGCACTAGTCCTAATCTCTGCCAAGAACACTGTCCTCCCAGCTCCTTGCAGAGCCGGGCCACTCTTGTCATCCACGCCTCATTCAGCTCAAATACCACCTCCGAGTAACCTTCCCAGACCTCCAAAATCGCCACTCATGTCTCTGTTGGCTTATGTATTTTCTGCCTACCTCACTAGAATGTCAGCTCTTTGACACCCAGGGACTTTGTCTGTCTTGTTCGTGGATGTATTCATGAAATCCCAAATAGTGCCCAACCCATGGTAGAAGCTTCAGACATTTGGTGGCTAAATGAGTAAAGTAGATACAGAGCCTGCAAAGAAGGAGAACCACAGGGTCACTAAGGACCTCACATTAGATTCTTTTTTTGTTTTTCACATTTAGATTCTTGATATTCTCCCAAGTGGGCCAACACATCCCATCACAGAGATATACTGGCAGGATTGAAAGACAGTGTTCATCAAGCAAGCAACTTAAACATGGACCCATCTGCGCCACACCTTCTATTGTGTAGTATTAATTTGTATTTTAAAAAATAAGTCCAGCAATTATTACGTGAATAGAACACATACGGTTTGTTGGGGGTGGGGGTGCAGGTGTTATGTTAAAAGCATTAAATGTAAATGTCTAAAAAATACACAGCAAAGTTTGTAAGATGATTTTTGAAATTCGTTGTTAAAACACTACGAGCCTCAAAAAATGGGCCCCTTCCTCCCCTTGCCCTTGGGGTGGCCTTATCAAAATTGTGAGCTCTTGTGGTTCCGGGCCATGAATATTTTATCTCTTTGTCACCCCCAGAGTCTATCACAGGACAGGGTACACAGGACACATCCAGAGAAATGGTCCAGAGCTTGCCGTATCCAGCATCTTCAATTACGAGCTGAAGTTGTCTCCAAGCCCTGAAGGCTCAAGTCCCCATCTAGGAGCTTTCCCTGTCCTTCATTCGTCAGGTCCAATCCGTCAGCAAATTCTGTTAAAGCTACTTGCAGACATAGCTTGAGTCCACAGGTTCTAGTCTAACCATCATCACCTCTTGGCTGGACAGCTGCAACCACCTCCTCACGGACTCCCCTGCTTTTGATCCTAAACCCTTTCATTCTATTCTCCACACAGCAGCCAAAATGATCTTTTGAAGACATAAGCCAAATAATGTTACTCTGCAACGTGAAACCTCCCATGGCTTGCATCGGGCTTGGAGTAAGACCCCAGTTCCTTACCATGGCCTACTAGCCCTCTGTAACCTGACCCCACTGAATCTCTTATCTCATCGGTACCATCAAGCTCGGCAAATTCCAGGAACAGGTTCCTCAAACATCCCAAATTCATTCCAGCCACTGCAATCGCTGCTGCTTCTGCCTGGAGTAGTGCGCGTCTGCCCCCACCCCCGATCTTTGCATGGCTGCCTCCTCAAAGTGCAAAGGTCAGTTTAAATGCCATCTCTCCAGTGAGGCCTTCTCTGACCGTCTAAAGGACTTACCACTCCCCACCATTATTCTCCTTGCTTATTGTTTTCCCCTCACTAGAATGTCAGCTCCACAGAAACAGGAGCCTGTCTTATTCATAACTGTATCCCCAGCGCCTAAAACAATATCCAGCACATATGCAGCATGTATGCAAAAGGTATTTGTTCAGTAAATGAAGGAAAGAATGAATGAAAGAAGATGGCCTCCTGTCAGAGAAACAGCTAGACCGCAGGCAGGTGCCGCCACGTTCCTGCACGTGTGTCTCCACCACAGCATCTGGCACACCTGCACGTCCTTCCCCTTTTCTGTTGCACACACAGAAACATACAGTTCCAACTGCCATGTGCCAGACTCAGCCATCTGTGGGGGTGTCCTTCTGGCCAAGAGAAGCTTGAGGGTAGGAACTTGTTTCATGTCACCCTCTCTGCCGCTCTACCATTCGCTCAGGGCCTGGCACTGGGCTGTCCCTCAGAAAGGCCAGTTGACTTGAGTGGACTTTCCATTCTCTCCTGGACCCTGAGAGCATTGCTGGACTTCATACTTGGCAAAACGATTTCCCTCTGCCACCTGCAGTCAAACTCAAGTCAAACCCCAGTGTCAAGGAACTCCCAATGGCCCAAGCGGAAACAATTCAAGCAATGAAATGCATGATATGATTGGATTATAACTCTTAAAAATCCATGAGTCCATATTACCATAAATAAATAATAAGTAAATAAATGAGGAAGATGGGGCACCTTCATCTTACAGAATTCCAATTAATATAGACTTAACTCCCCACATTTATTACTTACAAAGAGAAAAATAGTAACTTACAGAGGAGAAACCTAGCAGATACCACCTTCACCAAGCAATCAAGGTCAAAGTGACCATTGATACAACCTTTCACCATGTGTCACTAAGAAGACCACATCACTTCTGTGGTTTTCCTGCCAAAAGTACATATCGTTGATCTAACCATGAGAAAATATCAGATAAACCCAAATTGAGGGACATTCTACAAAGTAATGGATCGAAATACCAAGGTTTTAAAAGGAAAAAAAAAATGATGAGGAGACATCCCAAGTAGATGAAAAGTGGGATCCAGGACCAGAAAAAAAGACATCATTAATAAAACTGGCAAAATTTGAGTTGGGTCTATAGTAATGCTTTAACAGTACCCTAATTTCCTGGTTGTTGTAATTGAATCATGATTATGTAAGACGATTACAGGGGAAGCTGAGTGAAAGCCGTATGGGAACTCTCTACCACATTTTTGTAACCACCTCTTTTGTACATCTAAAATCAATTCGAATTCAAAGTTAAAAGGATTTCAATGGCTATAATTGACACACTATCGTCCTTCCGAACACAACACAGCGGAGGGGACAGCTCTGTGAGCGAGCCTCCGGAGAAAGCGGAGGCGCAGGGCTGCAGACGCCAAGGTCGCAGAGGGCGGCGTGCGCCTCTTTTCGCGTAAATACGACGCGTGTCTTCCCCGGCGGCTCCAGGAGGGGGCAGCGCGAAGCGGCGGCGTTTGAGCCCCGGGACGGGCCGTAGCTCGGGCCGGAAGTGCCGGCGCGCCCGCGGCTGGGAGCTTGGGTCGCGCCCGCGGGCCGCGCAGAAGTGTTTGTGCGGCTCCTTCCGACAGCCCTCCAGGCGCGAGCGGCCGTGGCCATGTCGTCGGTGAGCCCCATCCAGATCCCCAGCCGCCTGCCGCTGCTGCTCACCCACGAGGGCGTGCTGCTGCCCGGCTCCACCATGCGCACCAGCGTGGACACGGCCCGCAACCTGCAGCTGGTGCGGGGCCGCCTGCTCAAGGGCACGTCGCTGCAGAGCACCATCCTGGGCGTCATCCCCAACACGCCCGACCCGGCCAGCGACGCGCAGGACCTGCCGCCGCTGCACAGGTGGGCAGGCAGCCGCGGGGCGGCGCGGGGGGCGGGGGGCGGCCCGGCGACGTGGGGGGGCGGCCAGGTGACCGTTAAATGAGATACACCTTGAGGGAGGGACGCCTGCAGTTGCCCGTGGCTGGTGACAGGGTGACCGGAACCCCGCTTCCTGCCGCCCAAGTGGGAGACTCCCAGGCCGGCGCCCCTGACTCCCCCGACCCTCCTTTCTTTTCCTTCCTTCCTTCCTTCCTTCCTTCCTTCCTTCCTTCCTTCCTTCCTTCCTTCCTTCCTTCCTTCTCTTCCTTCTCTTCCTTCTCTTCCTTCTCTTCCTCCCTGTGTTTTCCTTTTTTTAAATCTCTTCCTTCTCCAGGCCGTGCCTGCCTCTGCTCCCTTCCCTCAGTGCTTCAGTTTTCCTTCGTCAAGGCCGTTCCTGCTCACGTTTTCCCTTGTTTCCTTCCCTGGAGCTTTCCTAGCGTCAGATCTGCGCCCCTTCGGTCCTCTCTCAACATTTCCTTTCTTAGGCCCGGTGCTTCCCGGTAGATTGTCCTCCACCATGGCCCTCGTGTGTGACTCTGGGTGACAGACTTAACGTGTGCCTGTGTCTTTCTTCAGCAGTAATTTATGAACTAATGGCATCGGTCTCTAAGTGCGCTTTGAAGACTAAGTGACACCATGGGTGTCACCTGCTGTGTGCCAGTCTTGGTAGCCACTAGCCACATGTGGCTCTAGAGCACTTGAAATGTGGCTCGTCCGAGTTGAGATACTACAGTGACCAGTTGCCCCCGTTTGCTGGGGACTGTCCAGGTTCAGGCTCTGCAAGTCCTGTGTCCCAGGAAACCCTGCGGCCCCAGACACATGTGCTGTAAGTGTACAGTACACACTAGATTTTGAAAGCTTCCTATGAAAAATGTTTTGTTGATTAATCAATACATTTTCTGTAGAGTGAAGGTTGGAATGGTAACATTTTGGTTCTTTGAGGTTAAATACAATATTAGCACTTCACCTGTTTCTTTATACTTTGAAATATGGCTGCTGGCGTCACATATGTGGCTCGCATTCTATTTCTGTTGCCAATGCTGGTGTATAACACGCTCTCAACAAATGCTGTTATCTTCAAACTCACCTCCCAAACCCGGCCTCCTTTCCTTCATTCCTGTGAGATGTTTTCAGTTCAGAGCTCCTCCTCCACCTGCAGTTACCCTGAAACGGATTTCAGGAGAGTTAGGAAAGCCTTACTTTTATCCAAAACCTTGTGATACATACGTTTTTTTTTAAAGAGAGTCCATAACTTTCTTCAAATTCTCAGAGACTGGTATCTTTCCCCTCCCCTCCTACAACAAAACAGAACAAAACAAACCAAAAAAAAAAAAAAAAGCATTAGCAGCCTATTATCAGTCCACCTTGTAAAAGCCTTGCTTTTCTCCAACATGGAAAACATTTTGGCTCCCATCTGACCTGCTTTGGTTATTGCTTGAGTGGAATTGGATACTTTTCAAGTTTCAGTAAACTCTGATCAATTGTATTGGATTTGCATTTCCCTACGTATGTCCCCTCTCCGTACGACTGTTTATTTCTCCCATAACTTTTTGCTTTCTGTGCCTATGGACTTAGTTGCTGACCGTGGTTAGATTTTTTTTGTTTTCTGTGCATATATATGGTGATTACTCATGGGTACACCGTGAATTTCAAAAGTAGATTTAGTCATATTTTAGGTTTGAATAGCCATTTGGTGGTATTATTCTGCCCAGATTTTGGAGGGTTTTTGATATCGTCTATGTAAATCCCTCCGAAACAACAATAATTAAATTCTAAACTCTCCTGCCTGGAAGCAATCACTAATATTCAGATGCTGCACAATTTGATCTTTGATGTTCATATTGCTGCCTTTGTTTTAAATGAATAGCAATATTACAATTTAATTATTTAAGTTAGAAAACATACATTGAAAATTCTTCATAGAGTGGCAGCATTATAAGGAGCCACCCGACCATCCACTTTTCCCGAAACTGTTATTTGCTACTTGAAAAGTCTATGTAGAAAGATTGCACAGCATTCTGTAGTGTTAGGTTCCAATGTTTTTTCTTTAATACGACCTTTAAATGCTCTTTACTTGAAAACGCAAAAAGGCTTTAGTAGTACAAATATTGAATCATTCATGACATTATCCTGTTTTGATAACGTAAGTCTTTCCTTCCCCAGTTACCTGCTTTTCCAGGTGGTGGCCGAGGGCTCTGCTCCTGCCTGTTTCCTTCAGACCATCCAGGTGACACTGCCTCAGTCTTCAGGGAACAGCAGAAGTGCACTGTGTTCCTTGCCACACTAAGGAGCAGGGCCAGGTGTTGACTGACCTGAACCACTTCCTGTGCTGCTGTGAACGGCCGTCCTTTTTGCATGTTAGTGTGCAGCCACATTGCTGGAGGCAGCCTTTCTCCACAGGTGTGGGTGACCTGTGGGGTAGAACCTGGCGCCCCTGCGAGGGCTGCCTGTGTGAACCCTGGAGCCCAGTACACAACGGGATTTTTCTGCAGTAACATTACACGTTATCTTTTCCCACAGAGCTTTTCTTTTTTTAATTAAAGTTTATTGAGGGTGACAATTGTTAGTAAAGTTACATAGATTTCAGGTGTACAATTCTGTAATGTATCATCTATAAATCCCATTGTGTGTTCACCACCCAGAGTCAGTTCTCTTCCATCACCATCTATGTTAGACCCCGTGTACCATCTTCTACAGCCCTGCTTCCCCTCCCCCTTTACCCTCTAGTAACCCCTAAGCTATGTGTCTATGAGTTTTTGCTCTTTCAGTTATTTGTCTTGTTCTTTTGTTGTTTTCGGTTTATATACCACATATCAGTGAAATCATATGGTTCTCGGCTTTTTCTGTCTGACTTGTTTCGCTTAGCATTATGATCTCAAGATCCACCCATGCTGTCATAAATGTCATCTTTTCCTACCGCCTAATAGTATTGCATCGTGTATATATGCCACTACTTCTTTTGTCCAGTCATCTGTCGGACACTTTGGTTGTTTCCATGTCTTGGCCACCGTCCCACAGAGCTTTTCACCCAAATGTTTCACCAGGCATTCTGTTTCTTACCAGCTATCATTTCACAGATCATGTTTTTCTTTAAAAGGGGTACATTCTAGTCAATTAAAAATGATTTAAAGGAGCAATTAATATATGTAAATAAAACCTTTATACATTTTGTCTCCTTAGGAGGAGAGGCGCAGTGTAAACCCAGCACCATCTGTCTTCCGTGTGGAACGTCTTCCTTTCACACTTACCAAAAGTATTTAACTTGCTGTATAAGAAAACTCATTTTCAGTCTCACCTTTAACCAGGGATGTAGCTCAGACAAATTTCTCTCCTGATCTTGAGGTTTGAATTGGCCCCCCTCTCTCTGGTTTCTGTGGTTTCTAGTTTGTAAACCCCGTAGGCCAGGGATCCGGTTTCTGTCTGGTGATATTTCTTATAGACAGAACTGAACTCTTTCTACGTTGTGTAAGCATTGGTGAACACTGTCTGCAATGAGTGAATCTCATCACTGAGGTTCTGCTCACTTTCTCAGGCAGCCTGAATTGGTTTTCAGGAAATGGGGGCTATGACCGACGATGGATTAATGAGCGAAGAAAAGCAGCCACCACACAGATCACTTACTAGAGAATTGCCAAATCATTGCAGGGTTTTAAAGCATATGATCTTTTTCTCCCCACCAACTGTCTTCCTAATTTTTTAGTTTATGTTACCATTGACATCAGTTTTTATCCCCTGTGTACATGAGGTGGTAAGGAAAGATGAGTTATACGTAACAGCTGGCAGAGGGAAGCCAGAGGTTACATATGATCTACAGAATGAGTGATTTATAAGGAAGTGATCAAAAGCTACCTGTATATAGAAGCAAGCAGATTCACTAAAATATTCATGTGCTGCATTTGTACACGATTCAGTACGTTCCAGATGGGCAAGTGCAGTGTTACTGTTTTCCCAGGGTGTTGAGAGCACCAGTCACTCGAGTTCCAGTTTCTTTTCTGAAATTATAAGCTTTCCTGTGGCCAAAATGAGAAATGCATTTCAGTTTGGGACCTGGAAGTGTCTTCAAATGTTGATCTTTCTGTTTCATATAACTTTGGCTTCGTTTGAATGAGGACTTCCTTTCTGTGAATTACGTTTACATGTGACGTGGTCAGAATTATATATTTGGATAAGGGGCTAAGACTTAACATACAACTTTTCCAACTAGTATTAGGTGAGGTAATTTCCACGTAGGTCAGAATTAGGTCTGTACCTTCTTGAGATGTATGTGGGTCTTTAACTCCGTCCGTGGCAGTGTGTGGTCACTAATATTTAGCCCCCACATTTAGAAATTCATAATTCAAGGGCATATATGTTAATTTCCAGATTTGATGTCAATTTGTGATAAGGTGGGTATGTAGCAGTTTTATAGATTGATTGCATAAACTCCTGGTTGGGTGTTAGCAGCAAAACTGGTGTTGCAACAGACTTCTTGATTGGTTTACGTCATGCTATTTATATTTAAATCTGTTAAAAGTGCTAATATTTACTCTGGTGTGACATTGCCTGATTCCCAGTTGGCAAAATTAATTTAAGATATGTAATTGTCAACTACTTTTCTGTTTTTATGCTTAAGTAACCCACATGTTAGGAATTTCTACCTAATCCTTAAGAGTTGCCAGTTCAGATGAGATGGCCTGCTTTGCCCCATAGCTGATGGTCGTGACTTAACAGATCATGTAATGGATGCTACATTAAATAAGGCAGTAATGTTCTTTGTTTTGTAACAGATTTCTCAGAAAACGCAAGTTTTTGAGGTGAGTTTCTGTCTTACCCGATGGCACGTTTGTCATGGCGTCTGTGTGTGTTTTGCAGGATTGGGACGGCCGCACTGGCAGTTCAGGTTGTGGGCAGCAACTGGCCCAAGCCCCACTACACTTTGCTGATCACAGGCCTGTGCCGTTTCCAGATTGTGCAGGTCCTAAAAGAGAAGCCCTATCCTGTGGCTGAAGTGGAACAGTTGGACCGACTTGAAGAATTTCCCAACACCTGTAAAACTGGGGAGGGACTAGAGCTATCAGAGCAGTTTTACAAATACGCTGTCCAAGTGAGTTGCTCTTACTGTTTTTCCTTAAAACTTTTTTTCTTCCATGTCTTTGCCACCGTAAGATATGAGGAATTTGTTGGGTGGTGAAGTTTTAGGGCAGCATATGTTTAAATGGTTTAATAATATATTACAGTATATTAATTTCAATTTGTTTTTGTCTGAGATTGTACCTATATCCTTCGAGGACACATTAGCCAACACTTTGCCATATTTTTCCCAAAACTATTTCTAGAGCTTTCCTTATAACTCCCAGCGTCTCCAAACCCCAGAGAGTTATCGAACCTGAATAATTGGAAAAATGAGAATACTGCACAGAAGCTATCTCTCACTAGAATATCTAGGCACCAGTTATATAAGTTACGTTGGTTCGGAAGTCAAGGTCAGGCTGGGCCTGGCAGTTACTGTGGAAGTGTAAGCCCATGGTAGATAGATTTTGAGTGGTTAAAACCTCCATTAACTAGGAAGGAAGCACACAGTAGGTATGCATGAAATATTTGACAGCTTCAGTCTAGGCTGGAGTTTTTTGGTTAGCTCTAGATTGAACAGGAAAAGCCCCTCACCCCATTTTGTTTCAAGCCTTATCAAGTTATATTATAAAATGTAGTCTACTTCCTCGTGATGTAATGCAGTGACTATAACTGGACCTGTGAGGACAGAGCAATGCCTAGAGGTCTTGATTATCAACACCATTGATCAGTAAAAAGTGTGTTGGGCAAGTGTCCGCAGCCTGTGGTGGCTGTGCCTGAAGTGGCATTTGATGGGACACACTCCTGATGTGGTGTGAACAGCAACAGAAAACTAGAAAACTTGGAGCTATGACTTCTGTGGGGGCTGAAAGGAAGAACTTTCTCTGAAGAAAGAAGCTGCAGTTTGGGAACTGAATGAGGCGGCTGTGCTGTGCAGGAATGAAGGCTGTAGAGGGGGAGGCAGACTTTCTCTTCCTTGTCTTGGGTGACGGCCCGGGGCTTCGTTCTGCTGGACACAGCTTCCTAGCTTCTTTCATTTTACACTTTACTTCTCCCCACTTGGAATCAACAGAAAAAAATTGAAACGTTAGGTTTTTTAAAGACATGAAAGGAATTTTTAGAGAGAAACATCACCATTAATTTCACTACCGTCATTCATCTCATTTAATTTTTGCTTGTCTTCTGGTCTTGGTCCATATTCAGTCTCCTGTTTTGTTTTTATATCCATATCTCATTTTCATATTAAGTACTTTTATAAAAATTCATTGAGTTGGGATATCATAATTTTTTCATTCATCTTTTTAGACATTAAGTAGTTTTCAATTAATGCTTTTCTTTCGTCCTCTTCTTCTACATCCACTTACACATTATGTAGCCGTCATCAGTAGACTTGCAGTCGCTTCCTCACTCATGTCCTTCTCATTTCTTCTCTCTGCCCCATGCTGTTCACTAAGCCTTTCTAAGTTGTGGCCACGCCTCTCCCCTGAGTACCAGACTTGAATGGCTGTAAGGTCAAGTGCAGGTTTCTCAGCATAGCATTAGGGCCCTTCACAACTCGAGTTCCTCCCATTCATACCCGCAGTTCCAGCCACACTGGACATCAGAGCTTCATGCCTTATTTCCTGTCTCTGAGTTTGCCTTCGGTTTTCCCTACGAGGAGTGCTCTTCCCTCTGAATTGTCAGGTTCCATTTAGCTTTGCCAGCTCCTGTAGGCTGGCAGTGCTCTGGGCCTGTGCCTCCACGTCCCGACTTACCCCTTTATTTGAATGCTTATCCCATCGTACTGAAATGTATCCTATAGATCTGTCCCCCAGCAAACTTGAATCTACCCTGCTTTAGCCATCCTGTCCTGACCGGGAGTGTGTCTGACAGGTAGTTTGTACTCAGGAAGTGCTCCAAGTACGGGCTTTAACGGTTTTATATTCTTAGCATGAATTCCTAGGACAAAGAGTCTTCAGATTCTCCCACCTGAACAGCTCCTTCAGAGTTACACTGTGATTCCTTTGACTCCAGGCCAGTAGTGGGTAGGTTCCTAAGTTACAGTGCTTTCAGGGAGGTTCGATTAGTACTAGCACGTGAGACCTTACTAGAGTCACTAAATGAGGGTTCAGTTCATCGGTTGCAGTATTCAGTATGGGCGAGTTTTGCTGTGTTAAGTACACTCCAAAACCTCAGTCCCATGACCTAACACAGGTGTGTTTCTCACTCGTGCTTCATGCCTCGCACTGTATGACACTGTGGTCGTCCACCTCTGAGAGTCACTTAGGGACACTGATCTCAAAACATGCTTCCGTTATTGCTGACGCAGAACAAGGAATTGTGGCAACTCTCACCAGCTTTTAATGCTTCTGCCCAAAAGGAACTGTCACTTCCCCTCATGTTTCATGGATCAGGCAACATATTTATTCAAAGGAGGTGAGAAAAAGCGGGCCTACCATGTGCCCAAAAGAAAGGGGAACCTTTGCCAGTAGCCCCAGTGACTGTCCCAGTTACTAAAAGCGTGCCTGAGCTTAACTCTTTTAACTGCAGGATATGTCCTGAAGTTGTTTTTATAAAAACCATTCACTGTCAGTGCTCAGATTCCAGTTAATCCACATGTTCTACTAAAAAACAGTATTTCAGCTGCTGATTGGTTAACAGAACAGCATCAACTATGTTAAATTTCCAGGATTTAATAATTATACAGTGATTATGTAAGAGAATGTCCTTGTTCTTAGGAACAAAGGTCATGGTGTCTACAACTTACTCTACAATGTTCAGCAGTAATTGTGTGTGTTGCCTGCGCGTGCGCGCGTGTGCAGAGAGAAAGCAAATGTAGCAAGCTGTTAATTGGTGAATTTAGGGGAAGGATCTGTAGGCGCTTATTGTAGTATTGCAGCTCTTCTATATTGTAATAGCAAGTGTAATATTTTTAAAAAATAAAATTTAAAGCCACAAATTTACAAAACCTTTAACAAACGCTCGTGTTATCTACTTTTGAGCCATTTTTGCTTTTCATTCTGATTCACATTTTGAAAGTACTTCTATTTTCGTCTGAGGCCTATAAAGCATCTGGACTATCATAATCAACGATCTTTCAAAAACTAAGACTCGGGGGCCCAAACATTAAACCTGTGTGACAATCTGATTCTTTAAATTCAGAAATAATGCCGATTTCCATAAAAAGACTTTCTTGTCCCTTGCAGTTGGTTGAAATGTTGGATATGTCCGTCCCTGCAGTTGCTAAGCTGAGACGTCTTTTAGACAGTCTTCCGAGGGAAGCTTTACCGGACATTCTGACGTCCATCATCCGAACAAGCAACAAAGAGAAGCTCCAGGTAGCGTCCTCTCCTTGAGTACTGAGCTGCTTTGTCGCTTTCCATTTGGCTCTAGGCAGTGAGTAAGTTTGAACCTTCAGGTAAGAGATGCTGGAGGCTCCCAGAAGTGGTTAGAATGCGTTCACACTGAGATTGGCTTTACCTTTTTGTGTGCTCAGACTGCTCGTCACATGATCCGTACTCACAGTTGGTTCATTTATGGGAAAAGTTAAAGCGGAGAATAATGAAAAAGGTAGCTTTACGTATGTAAATATACTTTGTCGCACTGGTTTTTAAACATGTGGAGCTGTGCCTCTTCCCTGGGGTGTGGGCCTGCTTTATTAGAATCCTTGGTGTTTCTTATGTAAACCACACCTATGGTGCATTTTCTGTGATTTTCGGTTTCTATTTCTCTAAAGTGAAATGAGTTTTAAGGACACTTGAAAAATAATCCAAGTGCAAAATTTGAGATTTGTATTTTTCCCCCAAACCATAGAAGTTCTGTTGCTCACTTATTTTTATATTTATAGTATTGTTAAGCAGTCTGCTTTATTGAATCTTCCCAGAACGTTTAAGTTCGTTTTCAGTGAAACAGTCCTCCTCATTTTATCAGTTTATTTAACACTTAAATCCAACAAGGATAATAGCAAGTGCACCTAATACAAGCGGGTTGTGTGTAAACACCAGAATTCAGTTAATCAGTCGGAGCAGAAGAGTGTGGGGTCCTGGAGTGAGCTGGCTGCGGGCACGGGCGGGTGTTACCCTGACGGGCTGGGGAGCCTTAGTGACTCAGACATATGGTGGGGGGCGCGGGATGCGTAAAAGTCCTCGTCTCGTGTGTGTAAAATTTAATCATTTGAACCTAGAATTTGTTCAGGCCTAATAGGTGGGTACATTCCGACTTCAAGAGAATAATTCCCAAAGAGAGTTGGCATAAAATGTGTGTTTTGTTCTTGCTCATGGCTTCATTTTTTTAATAAAAGCTCAAGGTGCGTTTTTTCTTGGTGTTTTTAGGATTCTGGTATCCATGTCGAACAACCTTGCTGGTTTGATAGAAGTTGATTTGGGTGTTAGCCACAGTGTAGCTGTGAATACTGCCAGGGGCTGGCTTTTTTACGTGACAATGAAGTCACGACTCTGACTGCCTTCTCTTTGGAGATGGGTTTCTGAGAGAGAGATGCTGATGGACTCGCATTTCCTTAGATTTTAGATGCTGTGAGCCTGGAGGAACGGTTCAAGATGACCATACCACTGCTCGTCAGACAAATTGAAGGCCTGAAATTGCTTCAGAAAACCAGGAAACACAAGCAGGATGATGATAAGCGGGTAAATGTTTCTTTTAATCCGTTCCGCTTAGAGCTGAAATGTGCTCTCTAATAGCAGGGGGACACTGCGGAAAGAAGTACTTCGTCTCAACAATGGAATAACTGTTTTTTTGTTTGTTTTATAAAACTACAATTTGTTTACTGCTTTGTTTTTAACTTTTTATATTTGAATATTAAATAGGCAATTTCATAGGTTAAAAAAAATAAGGCTTTTGACTTAAATACCGGTATATCATTTTGCTCCAGTAATGGCTGGAGTTCAATTATTATGTTAATGATGGAGAATTTCAGAGAGCACATAGGTCATTTTTAAATACGGTTGTTTAAAAGATGGTTGTTGGGCTTCGAAGAACAATTTCAGTACGATGGAGACCGGCCCCCCTACAGACCGTGGAAATGGCTGGTCCAGGCAGGGAGGTGATGCTCAGAGCCACTTGTGGGAGAGCAGAGCCTCGCAGGGAGGTGCATAAATGGCAGGGGGTTAACTGGAAGGGACCCTGCGGAAGAGCAAGGACTTCAAAAGGACGAGGACTTCTGTGTGTTGACAAGAATAGAGCCCACGTTAAAGACGTTAGAAACGCTGGAACGGAGGAGGAAGAAGGGCATTTATTCGGTTGCCAAACTGGAAGTAGTGATGTCCACGAGGCACATAGTGGCCGCAGCAGTAGCCCCAAGGGAGGAAACTCGTACATGTTTCCATTGTTTCTAGTAGCCGGCCCTTCAGTTTTTCCCTCATATAGTAGGTAAACCTGCACCAAGGAGTCGTCACCTGATCTGGGGCTGCTTCCTGAGTTTTGCTGCCTTCATACGTCTGTGTGCTTCTTAGTTGTCATGCTGAACTCGGTCATTCCCTAAAGGTTTCGGCTCGGGCCCTACAAAGGTTTATTCAGCACCACTTCTAGCTTTGTGTAGCTAGGGACGCATTTCCCTTGTATTTTGAAATACAGTTTTACTCTTCTACTTTCGACTTTAGGTCATAGCAATACGCCCTATCCGGAGGCTAACGCACATCCCAGGTACTTTAGAAGATGAGGATGAGGATGAAGATAACGATGACATTGTCATGCTGGAGAAAAAAATACGAACATCGAGTATGCCAGAGCAGGCCCACAAAGTCTGCGTCAAAGAGATAAAAAGGTAAACTGTAGAAGCGGTGCATTCATTAGCGCTTTCCTTTTGCTTATTAATGTTAAAAGTTGTCGCTCATAGAAACAAATCTGCTACTTTGGATCACAAACTGATTGGTTTTGTATTTTCTGATCTTTCTCCTTTTGTATTTAGTGTAGCCACTCGATCCCTCTCATCTTTGCATTGTCAGTTCTTACCTTTCATGACTTTCCAAATTCTCAGGTTATAGCTGTGATCTGTGGCATGCTTTTCCCGCCCCATTCCTCAACCAGAATCTGATTCTTAAAACCTTCTTAGTACTGCGGAGTTAACCCCCCTTTCCCTAATCTGTTCCTGAAATGCTGAGTATAAGTGATACAGCTCTTCCCCCTACAGTATGCTGTCACACATGACGCTATTGTGACCGCCTTTTCATTGTCTGAAAGAGTAGACCATCCTTTGTTTAGACATAATGCTTGTTTAGTTATCATTGTGTTCCTTACATGTCCTGTATTCTTTGTTAGAATACAAACTCTAGAGGGCAGGGACTGTCAGCTTATGGATTGATTACATTTTCTGGGTACATTTTCTGGGTAATCTCAGAGTTAAATAGAAAGCCACTTTTTTATTTACATAGTTGTAACATTATAACTCTATTGCATTTTCTTGTATTAGTGAATTATAATGAACCAAACTAAAGATTTGACTTTCTGAGGTTCACAGTTAAGAACATTAGTAAGTGTAGTTGAGGGATGTTTGTATTGATTCAGACGTTAGTTCGTAAATATAGAGCGTCTGTTGTGTACAGAACACTGTATAGAGGATGGAAGTTGCATTTTTTAATTAAATATCTGATGTTAACTTGCTTATATGAGCTAACTTGATCTCTGATATGAAAAATATGTATAATTATTGTGTTATGCATGGTTAGGCACTTAAATCTGATTGTTATAAGAAAAGCAATAGATAAATGTGACCTGAGACTGTCCCTGTGAGACACTTGCACTGACAAGGCCATGTTGCAAGGATAGAATCAGTGACAGTGTTCCCCACCCTCCCCCACTTTGCAAGTATCTATTTGTGTTTTATAAATGTGTTTTGTTTTGTAACATACTTACAAACAAAATAAATGTTTTATCAACTAGATTTTTTAAAACCTTTTCAGATTTGTTTCATCAAATATGTATACCTGACCAAGAAATGGAGATAAGCTTGGTTTTCTGTTTGTATGGAATTCTTTATTCTTGAACTTGTTTGCTATGTATTCTTTCCTTACAGACTCAAAAAAATGCCTCAGTCAATGCCAGAATACGCGCTGACTAGAAATTACTTAGAACTCATGGTGGAACTCCCTTGGAACAAGAGTACAACTGGTGAGCCAACAAAAGGACACCTTTTTTGCAGACTAATTGTGACTCTGGAAGCTCATGCAAATTCTGTTGAAATACCATTGGTTGTCTTACTGTTCCATTAGTTCTTGATGACAATCATTTAGAGACTGAACTTGCATCACCTGGGTCTTGGGCTCAAACAGGAAAAGAAGGTGCTGCATGCAAGTCCCTTTTTCCTGCTTTTAGAGGAAGTAGGCTTTTCTGTCGTTGGTGAAGTGTGTGTTCTCAGTGCCGACCTGGTTGAGGTGGTCTTCCCCGAAGTCACAGCTCCCCAGTGCCCACCTTTGGCGTGCAGTGGCTCTATTCTGTGAGACTTGGAGGGGGCCCTGCTCCCTGAGCGTTTAGACCTGGGAAAGAAAGTGACGTTTAAGCTTTAGAGGCGTTTCACTGCTGTGCTCTCACTTCTTCCGCCAAGCTTCCACATTGATATATGTGTGCAGGCATTTGTGTCATGATTTGTGACCATTTTCAAACCCTGTTGTTCTCGCCTTTGACAGCAGGGCTAGTGAACAGTGTGAGGGACGTCTAGGTAACTGGTAACACCAAGAGTCTTATTTTGAAATTTTGGAATGTTCTCAGTAATGTTTTTCTGCGTGGCAGGGTTTGTTTTAGCTCATGACTTAAGAGAAATGCAGGGTGCACGTAGCATAATGGCCTGAGAATATGAAAACTACAGATCTAAGTATTTGCCTTTAGTAAGTTGACCTCAGCTTCCTCCCCTCCCCACTTGTCCTAGTTATAGTGTGAGATTAATTACTAACCAGGAATTTTTACCAGGCTTATGCGGTGTAATTGTAGAGATTTGGGGGCAAAACGTTTATTTGAACAGAGAGCTGAGTGAGTCCCATTCTTTAGGAAAATAACCAAGAAAATATAAAAACAGGGCAAAGCAATTATTAAACAGTCTAGAAAAGGAGGCCACCCACGTGCCAGAAACTATAAGAGTTTCTGCAGAAGTTGCGTCAGCATTAGAGGTCATAGCACTCGTGTACCCATCATGAAAGTACTTCCATTGTATAGCGTTTCAGCAGAGAACTGAGGGTGGGTAGATTGTGGTATAATAGGGAGTCACATTGCGTTCCTACACCAGTGCTGTATAGGAAGCAGTAGGTCTAAATAAGTGTTGTGAGTATAGTTATAAAACCAGAAAATGTCTTTCGTAAGTTTTGAATGAAATGTTCACCTAAGTAGAGGTCATCAAAAGCAGAAAAGAAAGCAGAGAGAAAGAGTTGGAGGAAATCAGTTTTCTAATTTTTACCTTGAATAGGACCCAGTAGATACCATTTCAAACTTCCAGCTATCAATACAGAAATAGATGTTCAAGTGAGTTTTAAATGTTTTACGTGTAACCACAAGTATTCAAAAGAGGAAGTATGCATTCTGAATCATTGAAAAGAATAATCAGAAAAAATAATCCTGTATAGAAATGATACGAAACAGTAATTTATATAACATGGAAATTATCTTTCCTTAAAAGTTCGAAAGAACTTGCTTTTTAAATTATCTTTACTTGGCATATTTCTTGGAAGAAATTCATTCACAGTGTTCTTTTTTTCTAAATTACCTTGAATTCTGTTCTGAATTTACTAAATGTTAATCAAGAATGGCTGTTACTTTATAGCAACTGCCTTTTTAGGTACAAAATGACATTTCAATGGAAAGATTTTCTCCTTGGACATAGTGATATCATAAATATATCAATAACCTAATATTGACCCATGGTTGCGTAACTAAAATAAATCCCACTGGGGCATTCTAATATTTAGCTATACAGAATGGGATTGGCCCGGGGTTCTCTGTTAACTGTGGTAAATTTTAGTGCCAGGGTTAGCATGTAAACAATTGCAAGACTTTCTTTCATTTATTCATATTTATTGGTTCGGTTCTAAAGCCAAGAAGGGGGAAAGAAATTTTCTTCTTCCCTTTCCTAATCTCTCAGCCGGGACTCTCAATAAAATCAATTAAATTACATATATTACAGTTTAGCTAGGTTTTTGTAGACCAAACTATTATTTAAGGTCTTTTTTTTTTCCTGTTGGAAAAACATAGCAAGTTCCAAATACCTGATTGAAAGAGGACTTGAGTGTGTTTCTGTCTCTCTCACCCTCTTCTCTCGCTGTCAGGACGGTCACGTGGCTGTGGAGTATACCCTAGCTGCCACCCAGCTGGTGAACTTATCTTGGCACCATGACCTGTGTTTAATCTATGAGCATTTAAGTGCTGAAGCACATGAGGAAACCTGATGCGAGCTTGGCTTCAGAGACGGAGCCTGATTCACATGTCTCTCGTGAGACTTTAGTCAGTAGAACTTAGGCGGTTCTTTCGGTCTTAATTTTTTTGACCCAACACTTCTGCTAATAGAAGATCAGCTGAAGGACAGAATGACGGATATGTGTAGAGATTTAGTTACAAGGGAGCGTGGTGAAGACTGCTCTGCAACTAACGATTTAGACAACCTAAGTGGTCAGCAAATTACACCAGTGGATAGTGAAGTGGTGGAATATTATGTAGCCACTGACGTGTCACTGAAAAATACATTTGACACTGAAAGATGCCCACAATGTAGTAAGTGAGAAAACATTTTACAAAACTTGAAGGCCTCATATAATTGCCATTTTGAAGAATAGGTATGTAAACATACACACACCCTGGAATAACACTTACCAACATAAAGGTCAGGATGCTCTCTTGGGGGCATGAGATTATGGATGACTATTTCCTTCCTTTTTGTTAATGTCATCACGTTTTCTGGAATGAGCATATATTATAAAAGTAATAAGGAAAAAAAGGAACAAATGCCAGCACAAATAGAATCTGTAGAAATTATGTTTCCATAGAAATCATGTGTATCTAGAAAAGCATTCCAAGTAAAATGATATGAGTATTAACTCTGATTTTTAATCGTGTAGTACCTACAATTTCTGTAGCTACTAGATCTTCTTAAGCAAGAAAACCAAGTCCGGGTCTCCCTAAAGACTCGTTTAGAAGGAGCCACGTCTGTTCTTGTTACATCTTTTTCCTAAAAAATATTTTGACTCTCACAAGCCTTGAAAGAAATCCTTCCATTTAAAAATTCCATGTGCTCAGGTTATTTCTGTTGGGTTATTTGACAGACCGTCTGGACATTCGAGCAGCCCGCATTCTTCTGGATAATGACCATTATGCCATGGAGAAACTGAAGAAAAGAGTTCTGGAATACTTGGCCGTCAGGCAGCTGAAGAACAACCTGAAGGGCCCGATCCTGTGCTTTGTCGGCCCTCCCGGAGTTGGTAAAACTAGCGTGGGAAGATCAGTGGCCAAGACGCTAGGACGGGAGTTCCACAGGATTGCGCTCGGAGGAGTGTGCGACCAGTCTGACATCCGAGGACACAGGTAGACACTGCTCTCGGTTCAGTCTCTTATGCTCCTTTTCCGTTGACTCCATCCCCACCCCCATCCCCCACCCCCACAGGCTCACACATAATGTACACCTTTTTCTGAAAGGGCTGTTTTGATACCTGAATGGAAGGGACATTTACCATACTTCCCGGCTAACCTGTCCATCGTGGGACACCCAAACGAACTTTGCTGTTTGTATGCCAGTGGATGGCTGGTCTATGCCTCAGCTCTCCTGGAATCTCATTTGCACACAGTTATAAATTAGTTACGATTAGATATTATGATGTCTTCCCATGAATTTTGGCCCAGTAGCATTTCTTAAGTATTGACCTATATAACTCTTAGAATTTAAAAAGTGCGTGCAGTATGGCTAGGGGGCAGAGACCTTTGAAGACAAATTTGTTAGGTTTGTAGTTTAAACTTCCTTTTACGAAGCCTGGTTTACAGTATGAGTGAGTAATAAGGAGAAAGATTAGGATAATTATTAAGGCTTATCCTTGCATTTTTGACACTTTCTGTAAAAGTACATTAAACTATTAAGAACTACGTCTGATTAACCTGACATTATTGTAATCAGATTTGCATGTTACATTCATTGTTTTGTTCTCTGTGGTCTCTGTTGCTCACATTGGAAGATGCTTTGGGAAAACATAAACCTGTCTCACGGTGTCGGTTCCATAGCAACTGCAAGCTGTGAGATCACATGCTGATAGTATCAGTGTTAAAAGAACATTTGAAAATGTAGAAATCATGAACTGCTTATAAAAGAATATGATGGGGCCAGCCCGGTGGCTCAGGCGGTTGGAGCTCTGTGCTCCTAGCTCTGAAGGCTGCCGGTTCGATTCCCACATGGGCCAGTGGGCTCTCAACCACAAGGTTGCCAGTTCAACTCCTCGAGTCCCGCAAGGGATGGTGGGCTCCGCCCCCTGCAACTAAGATTGAACACGGCACCTTGAGCTGAGCTGCCGCTGAGCTCCTGGATGGCACAGTTGGTTGGAGCGCGTCCTCTGAACCACAAGGTTGCCGGTTCGACTCCCGCAAGGGATGGTGGGCTGCGCCCCCTGCAACTAGCAACAGCAACTGAACCTGGAGCTGAGCTGCGCCCTCCACAACTAAGACTGAAAGGACAACAACTTGACTTGGAAAAACAAGTTCTGGAAATACACGCTGTTCCCCAATAAAAAAATAAAGATAAGAAAAGAATGTGATGGACACCCGAAACTAACATGTTATATACCAATTAAATCTCAATTTAAAAAAAATTTTTAAAGCAACTACTTAACTTCCATTGGAAAACAATGAAACTGAAGATAAAACTTCTCTCCTGTCATCAAGATCATGTCCTCACTCCTAAGGCCGTTAAAGCAACCCAGATTCTGAGTGGGGTCTTGACGAGCTCACAGTGCAAGCAGTGAGCAATGCCAGCTGCCAGGGGGGATGTAAATGCCTCTTGCTGAATGTGGATTGAACATGGATTGTGGGGGGAAAATGAATACATGTGGGCTTTGATAACGTCTTGTTTTCCATTTGCCTCTTCCCAAGGTCACCGGCCTCAGGCAGGGATAGGAACCTTCACAGATTTTTCTATGAAAAATGGTTCTTTCTATTCTCTTTTAGTTGCTTTTTTACAATTGTTATGCATTAAAGAAAAATTATTCCAGGATTTTGATAAATAAGCAATGAGGGCTGAAGGTTAGGTCAGAGAATTGATTGGGGTCGTACTTTCTGGAAGTTTCAAACAATGTTTTTGTTACCTAGACTTTCTTATTCTCGCTTGTGCCACTAGAGGCTGTAGTTTGCTCTTGTAGAGAAATGGGCATCTTGGACCAGTCTTGGAGAAGCTGGAGCTCAGGCTTAAATCTTCTAATTTTTGCTGCAGATCTTTTGGGCGGTGTTCCCTATTCAAGTGACTTGATTCACGTGCTCAGAGCTGTTTTAGTTTATTTCTGCCTGTTGTCATCCGTACCCGTAGTATTTAGGTATTACGGAATTTAGAGGATGAGTTTGTGGAATTGTCGTGAAATCAATGTCATGGGCACATGACATGTAGGCAATTTGTCCTTATTTATTTCCACATTTAGTAAAGCTTGGAAAGTACTTACTCGGTGACTGGCACACAGGGAACATTTGATGAAAATTAGCTTTAATTATTTTAATTCTAGATTCTCAAGAGGGCAAGTTTAGATTTATCTGTTTCATATGACTTTTTATAAAATTCAATCTGATTTTTAAATTGTACCAAAAATATTAATTTGTGTGGCAAAATTGTGGAAAATTTTGATGCCTGTTGGTGGGAAACAGGTAATGTCATAGTTCTCACCACTTATGAGTGTGGGGTGTAAACAGATCTCTGTTTGAAATCTTTACTGATACTGATAGATACAAAATTTGTTCACTTTTTTCAAGTGAATGTATTTTCGTGTGTGTGACTGTTGTTAAGAGAATTGAGTCTAAAGAAAATAAGAATTTGTTTGGTAAAAGAAGGTTGTGGGGCCAGTCTGGTGGCTCAGGTGGTTGGAGCGCTGTGCTCCTAATGCCAAGGTCGCTGGTTCGATTCCCACATGAGCCAGTGAGCTGCGCCCTCTACAGCTAAGATTATGAACAACAGTTCTTCCTGGAGCTGGGCTGGCATGAGCTGCTGTGAGCGACTGGCCTCAGCCGGGGGTGGGGGCACAAGGCTCATAATACCAGCAGGGGCCAGGGAGCTGTGTTCTACACAACTAGACTGAAAAACAATGGCTTGAACTGGAGTGGGGTAGGTGGAAGAAGGTGGAGATAAATAAATAAAAGAAGGTTGTGAATTAGCCTAAAACGTGTAAACAGAAGCGTTTTGAGACGTGTTTGGCATGTATGAAGGCTGTGATCGTTGCCAGCTAAAGGCTATGTGGACTCGTCTGTGAATCACTCTGTTAGCCCGGTTTCGGTCCACCTTGCCGGGAGGTGCCCCGTAGCTATCACTGTGCCAGATGTTTCATTACACACCGCCTTGTGCCACTGGGGACTTAACACCCACCCACCTCTAAGTTATCAAAGCCGAGAGGCAATTTTTATTTGAAACCCTGTTTGAAAGCAGGGTGTGATTGTGGAGGAAAGAAGAGGTTGAGAGCCAAGTCCCTCCTTGTGTCAGAGTCCAGGGCTGGGGGAGAAGAGGAGGGGGCAAGGGGGGAAAGAACAGTCGAGGATCACAGCAGGACTATGGGGTGGAGTTTGTGGGAACAAGTGGCTCCATGTGACAGTGGAGGCATTTTGGAAACGCCTAGGTCTTGGCATTTAAGTGTTGGTCATATGCTCACGATTAGAGTTCATGCCGAGTTTTGTTTTTCCTCTGCCTCTGAGTGGGCACCACTGTTGTGCGGTTATAAAATAGCCCAGAAAAAGCAGAGCTGCTGTGTTGTCTTCCTGCTTATCCTCTGGCCTTTGTCCCTCCCTTTCCTTAGCTCCCCAGGCAAGGAACTCCAGCCTTGGCCAGAAGTTGCTATTTATGTTCTGGAAGGTGCTAATAAGTTAGGGATTGATTTTAAAAGTAACCAAAGGGTTAAAAGATAATGAGGTGGGAGGCGGGGAAGAAAAAGAAAGACTTGGTTTACGTTGAAATCTTAAACTTAGAAGGTAACTGTCATCCATGACTAAATATTGGCCCGTTGTTTTTACTCCTGTTATTCTGAGTGGCTGCAGGCAGTCCTGTGTCTGCTCTATATTTCCTCCTGCAGGTTTTCAGCCTTCTCAGCTCTTCTCGTTTGCGTCTATCCATTGGGATTCTTCTGTCCACTTTTTAAGCCCATCCATCAGTTTTTCAAACTTACATTTTTATATTTAAATATCACATGTAAATAGTTTAAATCAGTTATATTTAATATAAATTAAATACAAAATAACTTCTTTTAGGATGAAGTTTTATGAAATCATGTTCACACAGTAATCTGTTTTTCGTTCATTGTTCCTCAGTGAAATATACCAGTTGTCATGCTGTATCTCAAGTTACTGTTGATATTAACTCTTTGGAAGCAGTTTACCAGCTGTACATCAGATAATAAAATTATGTCATTACAAGAAATCCTTGGCTCAGGTTTTAAACAAGATGAGAAGCAAACTGAACTTTTGCTTTCCACATTGATAAGTTTTCATGTTTAACCTGAGATGGTGATGTTTTAGATAAGTGAGCTGTTTCCTTATTGGTCTGTGCCGGGAAAAACAGCTGAGGCAGCGAGGCTTCATGCACTTGTAGCCTAGTGTGCCGGGCGTGTTGTGGGCTGCTCACTGCTCTCCTTAGAACCTGTATTTGCACAGAGCTCTCCTTTGCCACTCGAAAACTTAGGTGTATTTTAAGGCCTCAACCCAAGGCTTCCTCCAGTCATGTAAGTGCAGTCAGGTATGATCTTACTCTCCTCCACGCTGACCACTGGGTGTCTGTTGTGCCTGTGTAAGGATTAACTACTACAGGCCACTGGCACTTCTAATGCAAACAGGGCTTTTAGCATATCTCGTATCTCTGTACTCCGTCCTATGACTCCACGCTGCTTAGCTCAGTACTAACCGTGGGTGCTTTGTGAATTCAACTAAGGCGAAGACATGATTACATTTTGGAAGTCATGCAGTCCTTTAGATGAGAGTGTGTCCACACAAATGCGTGTCAGAAGACTGAGGAATGACTCCTATAAAAATACCAGCTTTCTTTAGACATGCTGCATTAAAGATTATGTTTAGTTTCTTAAAGACTATTTTAATTTTTGAGATCATTAGGGTCTCTTTTAAGGCTTATGACTTTTTCCAGTTTGAGATACACACACACACACACACATATTTTCTTGGTAGAAAATTTGGAAAATAAAAGAAAAAGATCCTGTTTTTCTAACAGAAAGATAATCATTTTTCAATATTTTATTTCCTGACAGAATTTTCATTGGGCAGCTTTTGTCATTTTATTTTTAAGCAACAGAATTGAATTATACCCTTTCCACTTAACATTATAACATACATTTTTTTGTATTACAAATTCTTTGTAAATATCACTGTAAGAGTTCGCGTTATAGCCCATGAGAGCTCGTTAATTAAATAGGCAAGAAAAAGGGTTGGTAAATGCCTGTTTTGCTCCCTTCTCTACGTGCTGGAAAAGAGGTGAGTGACGATGCATTTTATCCCTGATACTTAGACGTCAGTGGCAGTGACAGGCCGACCAGCCTTGTGGGTTACGTTAGATGTGAAGACATCTAAGGATGGAGCAGACTAGTAGAATAATTGATTACCACAAAGCTGTAACTAGATGATACTGCAATTCTCTGTCATTGTTTTCTGAAGTCTAAACCAGGCCATTTTGGGAAAAATAAAAATGCTGACCTTGTAACTTAAAATGTTGAACTATGTAGACACTTCTGTTTTTGTGTATCTTATACACTAGTTGTATAGTCCTGATAAACCTATGGACTGCCGACAACAATTACAGGAAAAGTATGATTTTGTATATTCTTAGCTTGTGTACTTGAATTTTCAGAAAAGCTTCTAGGTGATCCCGTATTCGGGCCGGATGACAAGTAATTAAGTGATACATTCTTCGCAAACTGCCCTGTATTTGCATGTGCTACGTTCCTTTTTAGATGTTGTATTATGTGGAAGAACATGAAAAAGACTAATATTTCGTCCTCAAAAGAGTTGTAATTTATGAAAGAGTGCCAGTTTCATTTATTTCCTACCTATGCAGTTCTCAGGATGTTTCGGTGTGCTAATTTGTTTTTGTTTTGTTTTTTAAATAGTTGTATTTGGTGATGTTGAAAGAGAACATTCTTATTTTCTGTATTGCTACATTTTTCACCATCTAATTCATATTCCAAAAATTCATTCAAAATATATTCTGTATCTTCAGTCAGTGAATTCATGCTATCATACCTCCTGGCAAAAGATAAGCACATTATAGATATTTTCCCATAGCTTCTGGGCCCTGTGATAAGAGTTGTCTTGTCGGTTTGACCTCTAGGCTAGTGGCACACATGTAGGGGATGCCACCTGTGATTGAGGATCCCTGAGGGCACTGAGTGTGCTCAGTGCTGTGAATAGACATTTATAAGAGTTGCTTCCATGAGACAGAGCGAAGTGGGACCCAAGCTTAGGTGTACCGATTTCTGCTTTTGTACTTTTTCCAGGAAACCAGAAGTGGACTTGAAGTAGCTGTTCCTAATGACAATTACAGTGAACATCTTTAGAAAGCTTCCTGTGTGCCAGGCACGTTGCTGTGTACCTTACCTGTCAGGTTCTCTCATCCTCATATAACCCATGAGGCTGGCATTGTTGTTATCCCCATTTTGCAGATCAGGAGACTGAAGCTTGGCTCAAGTACTTTGCCCAAAGCAGTTTTCGCAGATTTGCATGAACTCATTAGGGGTGATAGAAAGATACTGTGAGTGCTGGCATCGTTGATTGGGTGTCCTTAATAAATAGGAGAAGCCAGCTTGTTTCGGGACAATCTTACAGTTCTGTATCCAGCATCTGTTCTGTAATAAGACCACTGTCATGCAAGTGCTCACTGGCTCTTCAGAGGAGGCTCTGTACTTGGCACCCATGAATAAAAGCTAGATTGGAAGTATGTGTCTGAATTATAGGCCCAACAAATGCTGTTGACATTAAATTATTAGAAAAATCACTTGATGAGAGGTGGTCAGGAAAAGTTTCTTAGACATGCTGGGATTTATATAGGCAGGGAGAGTGTCAAGGGCAGGAAGGTACCATATTTACAAAGGTGGAAAAGCATGAGGGTGTAATAGACCTGACTGTCTGGGCTCTGGGAAGCGATGGGAAGTTCAGGAGGAATTGTTTGTGTACAGTGACTAGTGCCTAGATTTCTGTTTCTTCTTTAGAAAGGGTCCCTGCCTGGAATATGATTTTCTCTCCCTGGCTCTAGGTCTAGAATTGTCCGTACCTGTTGTTGACATCTACCTATCAAGACCAGTAAGGAGAGGAAAAGAAATTCATGCAGCAAGAAATGACCCTTAGAGGCACTGAGGGTTTGTTGTCTTTTTTTTTCCAATTTCTCCCTTTCCTGCTTTTTAAAGAATACTGGCAAATATGTAAGTTCTCTAGAGAAACAATTTCAGAAGATTTATTAATTTGAATCTTGTCCTTCCTGTATCCTCTTCTGAAATCTTGAATGTGCCAACTCCTTGTAACAGGACAATGTTTATTGTATCTGGTTCCAGTGCCTTAGTCACCCTCCTGGGATGAAAAGCATTCCCACGGTATTTCTGAGACTTTCTTGTCATTTCAAAGGACACTCATGTATTCTGTCCTACTTTATACCAGGCACGTGGCAGAACCAAGGGCTGCTCCACGGATCGGCTCTGCAGGTCGGGACCTAACTGCCTCCGTCCCCCTTAGCATTGATCATTTTCCTGTAGGCAGTCACCTGCCTTTCCACAAACTGCATTTGCTTTGCATGTGGCTTAGGCAGCAGTTAACAATTCAAGTTAGTGTGTTGCTGCTTCAAGTTTTGCTGACTTTGTAAAAAAGGTACTTTTTTCGGTTTGACAGACATACTGGCTTTTATTTCATGCCTCATTAGGTAGGTGGTTCTTGTTCGGGTATGTTAACGCTGCCTCTGATGTTTTAATGCATTAACAGGATGTCTGGCTGGGCGTGAACTTGGTTGTGCCAGTATGTGTAGGATGAACACAGTCTACTCAAAAGGCCAGAATTAATGACGTCTTGATAGAAGTACTGTTGACCCCAGATCCTCTTACTACAATTAATAACAAATTATTGCCTCTGAAAATTACAGTTTGGAATTTTTCTTTTCGGGGGTGGGGGGCTGTCTGCATTTTGAGTGGCCTTTGACCCAGTTCTAATTTCCTCCGTGGTGATGGTGATGGTGCTTTAACCAGCTGTGGGGCAGCCTCTTCAGTGCGGAGAAAGGGGTTGTGTTGGGGGGCGCAGTTCAAGGAAGGTGCTCTGGAAACTATGAACAGCACAGGAATTAAATTCATAGGGTCCCTTGGACATTTTGGACTCTTGAGGAGTAAGAATCAGAACTATGCGACTTAAGTGTAATGGTTTTTAGTTTCACTAAGTGGCAAAAAGTAAACACAGTTCTTTCAGTATTATGGGTAACTTACAAGGAGACTTAAATGGAAAATGAGATAAGAATTGAACCTAATAATGATTTGATGTATCGCAGGGCTTTTTCAGTATGTAGCACCTCTCTGCTGTATTACTGGAGTAGCTAAGCCACCTTTCCCAGTGCTAAGTTTGGGCTTCTGAATGTTGTTGCTCTTGCCTCCTGAGATCTCCTGGTTAATTTGCTGCTTGCTCACTTTTCTGTAGGCGCACCTATGTTGGCAGTATGCCAGGTCGGATCATCAACGGCTTGAAGACCGCTGGAGTTAACAATCCAGTGTTCCTATTGGATGAGGTGGACAAACTAGGAAAAAGCCTGCAGGGCGATCCTGCGGCCGCTCTGCTGGAGGTAAGATTTAGAGAATTCCCTGTCTGCATTTCCAGTGTGGATCAGATGGTCGTATTCAAGTAATAGTTTAACGAAATTTTATGCATGCTTGTTAGAGACCAGTCATTCTACAAGGTTGTTACAGACCAGCGAGCAGGTCTCCTCCCTGGCCCCCATTTCCTCTCGTACACTTTGACCTCTAACTTGTAGTTGGTGAATCCGTTCTCTGAATGGTATGGCTGTGTGCTACTTTCTGATTTTGATTTTCCAGTTTGGGGCATTATAAGAGGTGAGGATTTTTCTTGCTTGCTTCTCGCTACCCTTACTGTGTTGTTTCAGTGCCCCAGTCTCCCGATACAGATTTGATCCTGATTTTGTTAACTCCTCTTTGAGTATTTACATCATTACAGAAGTGCTTTTCACAGCTGAGCCATGTGGTAAAATGTGATCACTTTTCTTTTTCTGTCCTCCTTTTCATTTTTCTGTACATGTTTTTAAAAATCTTTTTAAAGTTAATAATTGTCTTGCGTCTTTTGTCTGCTCTCACCAGTTGTCTAATTCTCCTTTTGAATCTTTCAGACTCGTAGATGTTCTATCATGTTTACCTTTCCTCTTCCAATCTGGAACTGTCCACATCTGGCCCGTAGCTGTCTTCCTAGGTTCTCCCTTCACCCCCCACCATGTGGGATTTCCTGTTTCCTGTATTCCATGTCTTCCTTGTTCTTGATTCATTCTCTCATTTTTGTGCTATTAATCCCTCAAAAGTTTCCTGAGAAAATTCGGATGGGTGGTAAATGGTCTCTGAGTCTGTGTATCTGAAAATGTCTTTGTTTCCCTCATGTTGGTTTGGCAGTTTTACATGAGAATCACTCTTGGAGTGGGTGGGACATATTGTTACGAATTGGTGACTAGATAATCTTCAAGCCTTTCTTTCCTCCCTCGCCATCCTCAGATGCACCATCGGGGTCAAACCTGTGGTCCGAGTCCTGGCCACATTTCTGTCTCTGCCAAGACCCACCACTGAATTCAGTAGTAAAGTGGAAAACAAAAGACACACAAACAACAACAAACACCTGAGAGCAGTAGAGACAGTCATTTTGACCCGTCTTCAAGTCCCTTGATTTTTTTCTTCTTCCAACTGAAATTGCTATTTAGACCCTATAGTGTATTTTTCATTTAAGTTACTATATTTTCAACTCTAAGATTTCTGTTTGCTTTTATTATAATTCTTGTCTCTTTATTGATATTCTCTATTTGTTAGGACATCATTCTCATAGATTGCTGTAATTCTTTAGACATGATTTCCTCTAGTTCTGTTTTTTAATTGTGGTAAAATACACATCACATAAAATTTGCCATCTTAGCCATTTTTAAGTATCCAGTTCAGTAGTGTTAGGTATATTCACATTATTATGCAGTCAGTCTCCCAAAATTTTTCATTTTGCAAAGCTGAAACTCACGAAACAGCAGCTCCCCTTACTCCCACCCTCAGCCCCTGGCAACTACCGTTCTCTTTTCCGTTTCTGTAAGTTTGACTAATCTATATGTGGTATGTAAGTGGAATCATACAGTATTTCTCTTTTTGTAATGGGCTTATTTCACTTTGCATAATCTTTAAGTTTCATCCATGTTGTAGCATTAGTTTTTTTGAACATACTTTTTTTGAACATATTAGTTTTTTTGAACAAATTCTTTGTCTAGGAAGTCTACACCTGGACTTCCTCAAAGGCAGTGTTTATTCACGGCATTTTTTTTCTCACTGTTTTTAGGCCATACTTTTGTGTTTTTTGTATGTCTCCTAATTTTTGTCGAACCCGAATGTATAAAGTATTGTAATTATAATGATATAATATAATGAGATCCCCACTCCAAGGATTTGTTGTTGTTGCTGTTTTTTTAGTGATTTCCCCGCTCTCCTTCTGTCAAGTCTGTATTCTCAGCCACGTGTGACCACTGAAGTTGCTCAGTTTGTTTAGTGGTCAGCTAATGATTGGACATAGATTTCCGTAAGTGCCTCCTCCAATAGGTCTCCCACTCTCTGCCAAGGGGCCCTTGCCGTGTGTGTTGAGGCCTTTAGTTCTCTGCCTTAGCCCTGGCTTCCTGCTTTTCCACAGCCCCCATGTCTGCCTGAGGTGAGCTTTAGGGCCTCCTCACAGCTGTCCCCGTCACATTTATAGTCACATTTATAGTCCTGTCCGTTAGCATGACCTTCTAGCATCCCAGGAATATTGCTGAGCTTTTTTAGGCCACCATGAGTATCTCATTCCCCAGTTTTTTCCCTTTAAGTTTTGTGATCAGCCTCTTGTTAGTCCCAACTCCCTGGTAATGCTGCCTCAGGCAGCTTAAATGTTAAACAATTGCTATTGATTGTTTCTAACTAGTGCCCCAGAGACAGGGCTGTTCACACAGTGTTCTCTGAGTCCAGTCATAGATAGCTGAGAATGAAGTTTTCCAAGGAGCTGCCTTGCATGTCAAATATTGACAGTTCTCTGAAGAGAGAGCCGTTGGCTCTGATCCTGTTCTGCCACCAACAGTGGTTGCATAGCTGCTTTGGTTACGAGGCTATTGGTTTTCAAGGCTACCATGAACTTGGGAAGAGTAAAGGGATGGGAGAAAAACAACTTAAAACACCGCAAAGCTTGCTCTATTTACTGAAATGCATCTGTTTTTTTCTTGAATAAGCACTCCTCAGATTGTTGCAAGTTACTTTCTAAAATTCTGAAAAAGGTGATTCTGACAATTTTACTCGTGTTCTCATTGCTTTTATGGAGAAGATTTTCAGAATTCCTTACTCTGCCATTCTAGAAGTGCTCCCTCCTACATTTAGTTTTAATTCTGTGCTTAAACGATTTGGTCACTTACCTGTGATCCTTTTATTTTGACTTAACCTGTCGTTCAGGTGGAATATATTTTCAGGTTCCCTTTTTTCAAAGATTTGATTGTGGTTATATTTTGAGGCCTTTTATATTTGCTAAGGTCTCTTCGTTGCCTGCACCAGTAATCTCTACATACTTTGTTCACAGATTCCATCAGTAAAATATTTTGAAAATATATCTCTGTGTACATAAAAGTCTATGTAAGTGGCTTAAAAAAAAAAAAAAAAATTTATTTTCTTACAGTTCTGGAAGCTGGAAGTCCAAGATCGAGGTGTTGGCAGATTTGAGTTCTCCTGAGGCCTCTCTCATAACCCTAGTACCCTATATTAATACCGTGTTTCCCCGAAAATAAGACCATTAATTAACATAAGATCCAGTCTTATATGATATAATATAATATGATAAAGACTGGGTATAATATAAAGTATAAGACCAGGTCTTATATAATGTAATGTAATATAATACCAGGTCTTATATTAATTTTTGCTCCAAAAGATGCATTAGAGCTGATGGTCCGGCTAGGTCTTATTTTCGGGGAAACACGGTGTTATGTACTTATATATATAACACACACAGAATAAATTTTAAGAGATAATATATTTTTAGTGAAAATGGTGTATTCTAATTAGATAAGTAAAATTGTGATTGGTAAGTATTTTAGTCATTTTACTTCCTTTTTGAATATGTATGTCAACCCTATTTATATCTACGAGGTGTGATCAAAAGATATGATGAATGTTTAAAAAAATTTACTACAGTGAAAGACACATTGCCATTAATCCCCCTCAAAATCCTTCCCCACGCTTTGAGCACACTTATCCCATCGTTCTTGCCACTTCCTGAAGCAGTTCTGGAAGTCCTCTTTTGTGAGTGTCTTTTGCTTCCTCCTCCATCATGACAACGCTCCGTGTCTCACATCACTTCTGGTATGGCAATTTCTGTCAAATAAAAATATTACAGTGTGTCTTCATGCACCTTATTCACCGAATCTGGCACCTGCAACTTCTGGCTCTTCCCCAAAGTCAAAATGATTCAGGATATCGAGGCAGCCACGACAGCACAACTAAAGACACTCATGAAAGAGGACTTCCAGAACTGCTTCCGAAAGTGGCAAGAATGATGGGCTGTGTTCAAAGCAAGGGGGAGTATTTTTAGGGGGTTAATGGCAGCGTGTCTTTTATTGTAATATATATTTTTTTAATTTAAACATTCACCGTATTGTTTGATCACACCCCTATACTAATCTGGTGGAAGTGGCAATATGTTAAAGGTTTACAACATGTAGAAGTCCCTGGAAACCTCCTTTAAAGTCTTGTGTAGGCCTCTCCACAGTGAGCGCCTGTGAGTCAGAGCATCTGAGCTGTAACCTAAAGATACAGCCTCCTTAATACACAGTTGCTCAGCATTTCGAGAATCTAATGGGGGTGACCGCTTAGCTCAGTTGGTTAGAGTGCGGTGCTAGTAGCACCAAGATTGCAGGGTTCGGTCCCTGCATGGGCCACTGTGAGCTGCGCCCTCCTTAAAAATAATAATAATAAATAAAAAGAAATAAAATTGAAATAGGATCTTACTTCATTAAAAAGAAAAAAAATCTAATCTGTAAATTATCTGATTTAACCATTTAAGATATTTTTAAGAGAAACTAATATTCTGCTCATTATAAACAGAAAGGTTTTGCTTTAAGACATTTTTAAAAAGTGAGTTTTTCCTTGTGCTGTGTCAGAAGATAGTAGCATAGTAATTTTTACCAGTTTACTCTTGTTTGGAATTTCCGTTTCAGTTAAAAACTTGATACCAGATTTTCTGATAATGTTTGAAGAGGAATATACTAATTATTGTTTTACCTATTACCTAAGAATTTCAAAATACTCTACACATTTACTTTTATTCCCCTAGCAGTTAAGAGAGGGTGTGTTCTAATATATGGTGATGGAAAGACAACTGACTCTGGGTGGTGAACGCACAATGTGATATATAGATGATGTATGACACAATTGTACACCTGAAATCTATGTAACTTTACTAATAATTGTCACCCCAATAAACTTTAAAAAAAAAGAGAGAGAGAGAGAGGTTATGTTACCACAACAGAAACTGGTTCTGCAGGTTTGGTAACTTATTTATAGCCATACAACCTGGCGTTAATAGATTTACTAATAAAATTGAAAGAGTAGTTTTTGCTTCTTTGTGCATTTATGTTTTCAAACATTTTGACATTGAACATGTTTCATTCTTTTTTTTTTTTTAAATAGTATTTAGAATGTGGGGAATGTAAAGAATGATGCCCAGGTTTTAGAGTTATCCCTTATTTCCCAAACTAACAATACTGAGCAAAAGTATCAACCTTGCTAGTATATCGTGTGTTTTAATTTATACAGCTTTCTATTGGAAATATTGAATTTGTTTAATGTTTTTTGTTCTCCCATAGGTGTTGGATCCAGAACAAAACCATAACTTCACAGATCATTACCTAAACGTGGCCTTTGACCTTTCCCAAGTTCTCTTTATAGCTACTGCCAACACCACTGCGACTATTCCACCTGCCTTGTTGGACAGAATGGAGATCATTCAGGTGCCAGGTACTTGATTCATAAGTAAAATCATTATTTGATATTTGTTGCCTTTCTGAGTATCAACCATTAAAATTGGTCAAGCTGTGGAAGTTGGACTAAAAAGTTGATTTGCCTTCAAGAATTCTGAGGCTGGTGAATAAACCAGCTTTTATGTAGATTCAGAAGCCTGGAGGGCAAAATTTTGTTTATTTGCTTTAACCCTGACAGAGTATCAAGAATAAATTTTGCATAACAGTTTCAGATTGAACTTAGCATTAAGGAATGATCATTTTTTGTGAAAAACAAGACATTCTCATTTGAAGCAATTTCTAAAATTATAGATAAAAATAATTTTTTTTTCAAAGTAAGTCTTTGAAAACCAAAAATAGATCACCACATGGTCAATTTAGCTTCTTGTTTATCAGAATTTGAAGTTTTTTACCATCTCTGGGAAAGTGTAATCATTTATTCTCGTTAAGTAAGAGATGGCTCATAAAGAGTAGCTGAACTTTCTCTATTACATCTGGTCTCATTTTTATATAAAAGTGCAGGGTGCTTTTAAATTCCTCTTTTTAGCTGGATCTGTCAAGTAGTTGTATGTTTTTTTTACCATGTCTCCTCCACTAAAGTGTGCAAAAAAATCCTTTAGTTACTAACACTAAATAAATCCCAGTGTTTTCACCTTATTTTAATTGCTCAAAATTATTTTTCCCTAGAAGACATCAAATATCAGTGGATGTTTGTTAAAATGAAAATAGAGTAAAATCTAAATATATTGAGATTAAATGTAATCTAAGTGTATGTTACATATGAATCTCAAATAGTATATTTTTTACTATTATGTGAATGATAATTAGATTTCTTAGTTATCTGTGAGCCCTGCCAGTTCCTATACTAAGTTGTAAAATACAGTGGATTAAAAAATTGCTTTGTGCATGTTTATAAGACTAAAAGAAATGCATCATGAGACCCAATTGCTGGAAACTCCAAATTAAGGTAGAAAATGCATAGAAGACACTAGTGCAAAGTGAAGTAATCAGGACAACTGCTGCAAAGGTGGATGTGTGATGGCACTTTCTTCCTGTAGATTTGGTTATCCTGTCTTTTACCTTTTCTGGTGTTTCTTTCCTTTTTCTACTCAAAAGATGACTTATCGATTCACCTTTTAAATTTTTGCTTATTAAATGGAAAGGGGCAATTAGTTTAGGGGAAATTTTGTCTAAAGACAAAGTAAATCTGTACTCATTTAGGCTTTTGAATAAACAAGAACATAAAATCTTTTAATTATATAAGATACACATACACACAAACACACTGTGTGATCAAAAACTACGGTGAATGTTTAAATTTAAAAAATTTATTATAGTAAAAGGCACATTGCCATTAATCCCCCTAAAATTCTCCCCATATCTTCAAACACACTCATCCCATTGTTCTTGCCACTTTCGGAAGCAGCTCTGGACGTCCTCTTTCGCAAAGGTCTTTAGTTGCGCTGTCGTGGCTGCCTCGATGTCCTGAATCATTTTGACTTTGGGGAAGAGCCTGAAGTCACATGGTGCCAGATCCAGTGAATAAGATGATGAGGACACACCATAATGTTTTTATTTAACAGAAATTACCATAAACCAGAAGTGATGTGTGACACGGAGCGTTGTCATGATGGAGGATGATTTACCACACACTGTAAAACACACCTTCTCTCAACCGTAGCTCACACCCGACTGACTGCACCAAACAAGGTGAAACTTGTCACACACTGTTACTAAGGTTCAACACGCCACTTCCTGTATTGAAGATCACTGCCTTTCTGTTGGGTGGCACTCGACAGCAGCATTCATCTTATTTGTTCATCATACTTCGTATATACATATATACATATACAGAGAGAGCCAAAAAAAGTGTGTACACATTTTAAGAAAGGAAAAAACTGTATTAAAATTGACGCTAGCATTCATTTGATTAACGCCATCTTTTGAGCAAATGTCATACTACACATTGCTGCGTAATTCAATTCAAGTTCTAAAAGTAACACATAGATCACATCTCTTAAAATGTGTGTACATTTTTTTGGCACCCCCGGTATATACATGCGTGTGTTTGTGTGATATATACACACGTACATATACACACACATGTATATACATACACACAATATATATAGCATATACTGTGTATACACATACATACACACACACACATAAATATACACGCACATAAATTAATAAAATTCCAGTATGTAGAGGGAGAAAACTTTTTCAGGGACATCTTAGCTTTGGGTTTGTTCTGTTGCTAAGATTTATGTCAGAGTTCCAGAAACACCTCCTTTGCAGCTCTTTCCTTGGAACCCAACCCACTGCTTATTTATTTGAAGTCTTGTTGTTGTTGTGTTTGTAAGGTTTTTCAATTATGTATCAAATTATGCTAAGGAAAGAGCTGCATTATTTTCCTATTAACTAATAAAATAAAAACTCTAAGTTAAGGAGACAATTATCTCTAAGGTTAGACTGAGACTTCTTTTCTTTCTTGAGAGCTATATTATTTATTCAAAAGACTTTCAAGTACTGTGCTTAGTGAATGCTCGCTTTGTTTGTGAAAAAGTTGGAAATTTTAACAGTTGTCGATTGAACATTAAATTTCTTTATTCTGATTATAATCTGAGTTAAAGTAATTCTTCAGTTCATTCTAAATCCAAGATCCATTGACTCTGCCTTCGATCCCTTACAAAAGCATGGCACTGTGGAAACCACGTGAGTGATTGCAAGACGAGGTCCGCTCTTTTCCAGGGTATACGCAGGAGGAGAAGATAGAGATCGCCCACAGGCACTTGATCCCGAAGCAGCTGGAGCAGCACGGCCTGACTCCTCAGCAGGTCCAGATCCCGCAGGTCGCGACGCTCGACATCATCACCAGGTGCATCAGCCATCTTGCGGCTTCTTTAATGTTTGAGTCTGAGACGGGATTTTCTGGCAACTCACAGCAGCCATTTTTCTCTCTCCAGCAGATTCCCAGCAAGCATTTCTGTAACTGTTGATTTGCACGGGCCTGTATGTTAGGCAGAAATTCATCAAGAGAGCATTCAGAGTATCTTCGTGGCCAAGGACTTTACCTGAGCCAGAATTTCAACCTTTCCATAATAGCAATAGAAGGGATTAATCTGATAAACTAAGAACCAAAAACATGGAAAATATTGAGCCACCTTTTATGGCCCTTAAAAGTTGGATCTTAAAAGTTGAAGTCTCTTAAGAAGTGAGACGCTGCTTTCAGACATCTGTTTTAAGTTATTCAGATTTTCTTTTCTCCTCTTTGAGAGATTTTAAAAGTCCTTCGAGTTTTCATCTCCAGAATTAACACTGGACCAGTAGAGAAGGTGCTTTCCCAAGTTAGCTACCGAGGGCTTACGCCTGTGGCAAGCAGTACGTTATCTGAGTCGCTTTTTGCTTAGTCTAATGTATAAGCTGCGTGTTTGAATGGACAATACGCCCTGTTGAGAATGTGTGTCTGCAGTAGCCTCCTTGCTCCCCTGCCTCGGCATTGCGTCATCTGGCAGCTGTGTCCCTGCCAAGTGCTCCGCAGGCAGCCTTTTCCAGGACGGGCTGTTTTTCAAGAGAAGTGAAATATCTCCTCATTTTGAATTTGGACTTAGAGTTTGGCCAGTCACACTGCTTTTTGATCTAAGCCAGCCTTCTTTGGAAGTCCATTTAAATTTATGTACAAAACAGTAAGACTACATCTGACCAGGGAGTTCCTTTTCTTGACTTGTGATTTACTGTGTGGATAATGCCAGGACAAATAAATTAGGTGGTTTGTATGCCAGAGTCTTCCAGCAATGTCGTTATTCCACACAACAGCCCTGATGCCTTTGGGGAGTTTTTAAGAAGTCACCTAAGCTTTTTGACAGCTTCCCCATCTGCACAATATGATTGATAGAGTAAAGTATCCATAGCTTCTCTGCATCTAAATAATAACGACTCCGAAGAGTAAGCACTGTTTGTGTTTCCCACTTGTTGCCTGAAGAACTATTTTATTTTTTTTATCTACTTGTAGCTCAAATCATCAGGTCGTAAAAGCGATGGATATTAGGACATTTCTCTGAGCACTTTTTAAAAACAGCACAGGTATTTGCTAGTCCATTCAAGTTTCAGATATTGAGTTTGCAGACTTCGGACGTGGGTTTTCACCTGTTCGTGTGTCGTAGTCCCAGCCCATAATGGTCAGGAGGAGGGCAGGGAGCCGTGGCAGGCGTCTAGGCCTCCTTGCCTCGCAGCCAGCGAGTCCCCCTGATTCTTCAGTGCTGTGTGCTCACTGCTCCTTGGGGGTAAATGGAATCGCTATAAAGGTGGTCCTCCTGCTCCCCTCCCAGACTTTCCTAGCTCTGCCCTGCAGCAGCACCTGGAATCTAAGTATCACTCCTCCCTTGTGCAGCCCCTCTGGCCTTGAAACAAATGCTCTCTCAGGCCCACGCCCCACGAATGCTCTCCTTCAAACTGCACTCCTGTCCTCGTGACCCACTTTCAAGACAGAGTATCCCGATGAGTCTTCTATTGAATGACTGCTGTGACATCAATGTCCCTTTTTAAAATTCAACACGCACAGGGGAAGTCAGTATCTCAGATGTCACCTGGACAGCTCCTGGTGTAAGAAGAGCACTGGTCTTCTCACTCTGGCGATCACAGGGTCCCTGTGTCTCGGAGTCTGAGCTGTGTAGGTCGTCCTCCTGACTGCTGTGCTGCGCTTGCGGTTACCTAACGTCCTTAGTTCTTTTGCGTGTGAATTTCCGCTAAGCTTGGTCGATTGGCCGAAGGGGGTTGTATTGGTAGGGTTGAATTTCTTAAAGCCCAAATGTGGACGTTTGCAGTTGTGTCTGTCGTCGTGTTGCCTCAGCGACCATCATAGCAGACTGTTTTTTCTATCTCGATTATCATCAAGGATATGAATTTCACGTCCTCTGAAAATTGGCATGTATAGCGTCTTCACGCTCAAGTCATTGCTAAGAAACATTAGCCAGTTCTTATCTGACACTGGTGACTCTTCACTTTGCAGTTTAAAAATACCAAGTAGGGGTTGGTGTGTGTACTTTCCTTCAGTCTGCTATTAATGTTACGCTGTCTGCATTTGTTCCTGGCCCATTATTGTTCTAAACGCCTGAAAAAAGGTGTTTCGTTGTTGTCCTTGTTATTTTTGACAAGCTCCAGTTCATTCTGAACTCCCTGGTACCAGGTCTGCGTGTTCATGCCTTTCCTGCATAAGCTTCCCCAGACCCTCTAATATGAGCTGATGAGAGAGTTGTCTAGGAAGTGACGTCGGGTTTTGGGTTTTGTTTCTACGCGTGGTTTATTTTTAAGGAACTGTCCTGCTTCCTTCCTTCCTGAGATTATATGCCCTTGTATAATATGGATTTATCCTTACAGCCTCCCATCCTTTTGATGGAAATGAGTTGTACTTTGAGAGTGTGTAATCAAGAGCTTTAGTTTGTCTTTTCTCAGAACTTGAAAAATCTGCATCCCTGGCAACCTGTTGATGGCAATAGACAGTTGGATAAACAAGAGGTGGTTCATATATACAATAGAGTATTACTCGGCCACAAAAAAGAATGGCATCTTACCATTTGCGACAGTGTGGGTGGACCAGGAGGGTGTTGTGCTGAGTGAAGTAAGTCAGACTGACAGACAAATTCCACATGATCTCACTTATATGTGGAGTCTGAAGAACAGAAACACTCACAGATACAGAGAGCAAACTGATGGTTGCCTGAGGGGAGGAGGTGTGGGGGGAGGGCTGGGTGAAGACAGGGAAGGGATTAAGTAGTACAGATTGACAGGTACGCATATCATGAGGATGTAAAGTAGAGCACAGGGAATATAGTCAGTACCGTTGTAATAATTGTGTGTGGGGTCGGGTGGGTACTAGACTTACCAGGCATCACTCCGTAAGTTATGTAAATGTCTAGCCACTGTGCTGTACACCTGAAACTCATATAATATTGAATGTCAACTGTCATTGAAAAATTAAATTTAAAAAAATCTGCTTCCCTAAAGTCTAGAATATATGTCTGACTGCCCAACCCAGTCCAGTTTTTCAGATAAAACTGCATTCTCTACCTGATGCTGCCTGTTCAAACCCTTCCAAAGCTAGGTGGCCAAAAATGGTTGTACTGTGTAATGGTTTGTGAGGTGGTTTATGGAATTTGCGTCTAACATACAAGTTTTTTAAGACAGCCCTGCTTAGCCACATTTAGTATCTTTTACACAAAATCACAATGCTTGCATCACTTACTGTTCTTTCCTTAGTAGTGTCTGCAATGAAAATACACTGAAGAGAGGTGATGAGCACAGTTCCTAGTAAAAACTAGATTTCTGTCTCCGATTATGTTTTGCTTTAGTGGGAAAAGAATGTTCTGTTTTTCAGATTCTGTCAGCACTATTGCAAGTGTACTAAATGTGTCTAGAAGTTTCTTAAGTTGACATATTTTGTGTAAGAAAGCTCTTACACATATCAGCAAGGAGTAAAGGATATTTCACAAGCTGCGGTTTAACTTGGGCACTAGAAATGGAAGAACCAGGGGTTCCTTTGTAAGTCCAGGTCATAGTTCAAGAGAACCTGTATAAAGGAAAAAGGTGTATCTGCAAATACCGCTGAATGTTTAAGAAATAACAATCCTTTAATAAGCAGTTTTTAAATGTGAGGGAGTTAGTACTCAAGAAAGTGTAATGAACTTTTAAATGTATACTGTTTCTTGCGTGTAAATGCTAATCATGTTACTTCTATTTTTACTACCCAATTTTGGTGTTTAGGCAAAAATTAAATCTTTTTCTCTGATGACAGGTATACCAGAGAGGCAGGGGTCCGCTCTCTGGATCGGAAGCTTGGGGCCATTTGCCGAGCTGTTGCTGTGAAGGTGGCAGAAGGACAGCATAAAGAAGCCAAGTTGGATCATTCTGATGTGACGGAAGGAGAAGGTGTGTGACCTTGAGGGGCTCTGGGGGCGGGGGGGGTGGTGAGAAGTGAGTGCCAGAAGAGGGCTGTGTGCGGAGGGTTGGTGGGGGTAGCCTCGGAGCAAAGGCACGGACTGCTCCCCCAGCCAGTGCATCCAGTGAGGAAGTAAGAACTTGGCCTGTGATGTATTTTATCAAGAGAATTCTCTTGTACAAAGAGCAGCATTTGAGCTGGAATAATACTGCATACTAGTGCTGTAAGGGTATAGTTCTCCAGATGTGTAACGATGGTCAGCTTTGTGTATGGTTCCAGCGTTCTCTTTTTCCTTCTGATTCAGATTGTTAAGTCTTTCAATATTTATAGCCGAGAAAGCGGGTACAACAGTAAGAGACCCAGGCTGTCCGTGTGCTGCTGGCAGGCAGGTCTCTGCCCTCAGGATGGCTGCACCGCCAATGATCTGTTTTATCGCACACTTTCTTTGATAGCCACCCAATTGAAATGTAATTTAAATTACTTTTTAAAAAAATAATGTGGAGGTGATGACAGGCTAAGAAAGGGAAGGGTTCTATTACTAGAATTCATCAAATACAAACTTTTTTTGGTACCCAAGTAAAATGTTTTAACTTTCTGCCTAGTCCTGGGTGGGGTCCCTGTTCACCCTAGTATATTGCTACACAGGCTGCCCAGACTTGCTCTGACAAACGTGACTCCAGCAGTAGGGAACTGGAAACTTCGCTCATAGAAAAGAGATTTATTAGCTGTTCTGCTGTGTCCGTGAAGGAGTCTGGGGAGTGTGGTTGAGAAGCCGTGATTTGTGGCAGGCTCGGTGAGCAGATCACGGCTCGTCTTCCCGCTTTTCATCCCGTTGCTAAGCACTGTGCACTGACAGCAGTAGCATCGTCAAAGCAGATGTTTTTGGAGTCCTCCTTCCAGCGCGATGCGTCACCCCGCTCCCACTGGTTCCTTTCTCCCGGGAGCAAACCCCCGTCTTCTGGTGACTGAGAGGGGTAGGGCGTCTAAGCTCTGATTGTTTCTTACCGACTTTAGCATTCTTTGTCTTTAGGCCCGAAGAATCCTCACCCATGTTTTCAGGGGTACCTCAAATTCCTGAGCCTTTGTGGATCTTCCCTTAATGCCCCCCGCCCCCACGGACATTAAGGCTTCCACTTTCTCCAGCCTAAGTGTGTTGCTTCTGGTCCATCCACTTTCTGTGTTCCAAAATGTTGCCAGCATCGCTTGTCAGCTGTTGCCTTCTTTTTATTCTTCTTGTTCTTGTGGGTTTTTCCTGTTTTTGTTTCTTAATTGTCATTTTAATAGGATTTGGAAAGCAACTAAAGATAAACACATGCTCAGACCACTATTTTAAAAAATCCGAATAATTAAAAAGTGCCGCAGGTGAACGGTAACCTATCAAGAATTGAATCACTGGTGTGGGAGGAATGGTGGGGAAGGGGATTAAGAAGTACAATGTCCCAGTTGTAAAATAAGTCACAGGGATGTAAAGTACAGCACAGGGAATACAGTCAGTGATATCGTCGTAACTGGATGGTGCCAGGTGGGTACTAGACTTTCTGTGGTGGCCACTGTGCCATACACCTAAAACTAATGTAATACTGCACGTCAACTTAGTTAAAAAGAAGTTTTTAAAAAGTCTCCGAGAGCCAAAACTGGAATCACTGGTATAGCTCACAGGGACGGTGGAGAACGGAGGTGTTTTTCCCTTTTTTCCTTACACTTTTCCTTAATAACATTTCTTTTTTTCTAGCTCACTTTATTGTAAGGACACAGTATCTAATACACAGAACATTCAAAATATGTGTTAATTGACTTTTAGAATTTATTTTTCAATTACAGTTGACATACAATATTATATGAATTTCAGGTGCAGCGTAGTGGTGAGACATTTATGTAATTTACAGGGTGATTTCCCCCCGTAAGTCTCCCTTTCTACATGTGAGGCCTACATCCTCCCAAATTTCCCATGTTTGTGCTTGGAACACTCTGTGCACTATGGCCATAGGCAACTGAGCCAGTGTTGTTTTGTTCTTGTCTGTGAGTAGAAAGGCAGAGAGAGCTTATGGAGTTAACTCTTTTTGAAAATTGTGTTTAGGATTTAGATGGTGTGTTTTGGGGGGGAGGGGTTGTTTGTTTTTCATTCTTTAGTTTTTATTGGGGCATATTGGGGAACAGTGTGTTTTTCCAGGACCCATCAGCTCATCAGCTCCAAGTCAAGCCGTTGTTTTCACTCTAAGTTGTGGAGGGCGCATCTCAGGTCCACATCAAGTCGTTGTTTTCAATCTAGTTGTGGAGGGCACAGCTCACTGGCCCATGTGGGAATCGAACTGGCAACCTTGTTAAGAGGTCGCGCTCTGACCAACTGAGCCAACTGGCCGCCCCAGACGGTGTGTTTTTGATGATAATACATTCAGAGGGATTTGATGTCAAAGGAAGCTTCATAGTTACGTAGTGCTCAGTGTTTATATTTCTATACGTCTGTGATCGTATTAGCTATTTAAAGGTAATCCAGAAATAGTCAAGAACTTGTTCATGCAGTTTGTGAACTGTGTGAGAACATACAGATTTTAGTGATAACATTTGTTTTTTTGATCCATGATTCACAGAAAAAAATCCTAAATGGTAACGTAGGGGGTGGCCGGTTAGCTCAGTTGGTTAGAACGTGGTGCTAATAACACCAAGGTTGCTGGTCCGATCCCCACATGGGTCACTGTGAGCTGTGCCCTCCTTAAAAGGGAAAAAAAGAAAAAACAATACTGTCCTCTAAATGGTAGTATAGTTAAGCATATTTGTGTAGTTAAAGTATTACTGAGGACATCCAGATGAATAAATAATTAGCATAAATACTTTTCTCTTGAGGATAGTTTTTGTTGTCGTTTTTATTAGAGGCATGTGAACTAGAAGCTGGTTTTAAGATTGTAAGATGCCCCTGAGTTACTGTAGATGATTGTCCTCCAGACTTCAGTAAGATAATTGTAAGCTAATCCTGAATTGGTGTTTTATGACCTCAACCAAGCCCAAAGAAAAATTTCTACAAAGTCTCTATTAGGGTTTCGTGCCACAGAGTTCAAATGGAGCTAGCTTAGTAACTGAAAGTTTCTCATTAAGAAATGAATTATTTAAAATTAGAGTGTTTTAGGAATTTCAAGTAATACAGTGAGGGAGTTGTTTTTAATGTTAAAAATATTGCTAGAGTTAGAGTTACTGCCAGGAAAAAAAGTAATGTCAGGCCACAAGCTTCAAAACAGGCAGAAACCTTTCCAGCGTATCAAACAAACTTTGTGGAGAAGGCCCAGAGACACTGGTCTGTGTGAACAGTTTGTTTTTGTATTTGTGGGGTCTTAACTGGCAGTTAAACAACAAAAATACCAGCGTTTGAAAGGCAGGTGGGATCATAGAAAGATAATAGTTGATCTTTGTTAGGGGAGGAATATTTATGGTTTCGGTCACTTATAAATACGGAATTAGTTCATAAAAGCAGCACAGCCTGTGTCTCTCTGTATGTTGTTAGTGTATTCTGAACTGCGCTTTTCCTTTCTGGGATAGTAGTTGGTTTGAGAGATAAAAGTAGTGGCTAAAGTTTTATTCTGCTTTTTGCCTACCTTTAGCCAAGGACAGATGTTCTCTGTATTCAATTTGCATAACTTGGATGCTTCTCTGTAGAGAGTTAGGCCAATGTCCGTTTCTTCAAGTACTCAGGTACCAGCGATGTCTGTTAATATCTAGTAAGATTTTTCCCTCAAGAAGTATCCTCAGCAAAAGGATTTGTATTATAACCAAGCCTTATGAAGTTTCTCAGAATATGGAGCACTCTCAATTATTTTTGAAAAACAGTAGTATTTATTAGAGAAGCTATATTAAATTTAATGAATCTCAAGATGTTAGTTTTTTATTCTCATAGAAGTCACCTGAAAAACTAGTTAGGAAAAAAGGTACAATATTTACACAAATTTAACAATTATTCATGAGGTGTGTTAGCTATCATTATAATTAAGCTTTTTAAATGTCCCCTAATGCAATACTATAAGTGTTTATATTATGGCGATCTCAGATAAACACTTACAGGAACAATAAACTAACCTGGCCGACTGATGGTGAGCGAGTGGGGACTTGGGCCGTTGGCCGCATCATCCCAGTTTCAAGAATGACTAACTCAGACAGTCGGATACCTGGTAGGAGACGTCTTCCAGCTCTGTTCTTGAAGGTTGCCTTGGCTATTGTAAACCCTTCAGGTAGCCATGTAAATTCTAAAGTCAGCTTTTCAATTTCTACCAGTAAGTAAGTAAATAAATAACCTGATACTTTGATTGGGATTACATTGAATCTCAATCATTGGAGAGAATTGGCAATTTGATATTGTCTTATGATTGCTGACTAGCTTTATTTAAGTCTTAATAAATGTGTTTTAATAGTTTTCAGTGGTGAGCTTTTGCATATTTTTCTTTAGATAAATTCCTAATTATTTGATCTTTGTGTGTGTATTACTATAAATGGTATTTTAAATCATTTTCTAATTCTTTTCGGTGCTAGTGTATGGGAATACTGTACTGACCTGTATCGAGCAGACTTGCCAGACTGACTTATTAATTCTACCTGTAGATTCTTTTGGATTTTCTTGTATGCTGTCAGTCGTCACATATGTAAATAAGGTCAGTTTTTACTTTTCACTTTCTGATCATTATACCTTTCATTTCATTTCTTTCCTAATGTACTATTGGGACCTCCAGGAAAATGTTGAATAGAAATAGTAATAGGTAAAGTGGGCAGAAAAAAAGCCTGTGAAGAAATTACCAGCCCTTAGAGCCTTTGTGTTGTATCATCGGGCCACCACTCATCACACCTAATTGACTATCATCAAGTCTCGGTTGGATACGATTCTCAGGAGCTGTCGAGTTTGACTCTGATTTACCTCATAAATCCCTTCCCAACATTCCCCAGTAAACACTGTGCCTTGCCTGTTGGACTGTGTTCACACACATCTTCATAAATTGGCTGTCTCCCAGTCCACAGGAAAATGGAAGCTGCAAATTGGAAAAGGGGCTAAGTGGTTGGGTGGTATGAGTCAGAAGGAGCAGGATTTGATGTCCATGAAAACATGCCTGCCCTCTGGTGGTAGTTCCCTGGGCCCCGGCTGGCCACAAAACGTGGGGCTGGCTGGACCACAGGTCTCACTGAGTCTGGATCTCCGTTTAACTGGGTTGCATTTTGACACGTATTGTCTCTCTGACATATGTGCCTTGTGGAGAAAGTGAAATCAACCTGATGTGGAGGGAGACGGCAGATGCGATAGGCTTACGTTTTTGGTAGATCCTTGCCAGACAGCTTCACAGTTAAAGGCACAGCAAAACAAATTACCTGAATTTTACCGTGCTAGTTCCCTTACTCACTTTATTCTCCCAGTCCACCGCACTCTTCACCGTCGGCAGGACTGCTGGCTGAGGAAGGTTTCCTGCCACTTCAATGAGCCTCTGGTGCCAAAGGGCGGGAGCACACCAGGTCCTCACCGGTCTGCCTGTCTGCGCCCACCCACTGCTGGGCGGTCCTCACTTCCCCCCACTCATTTCCTAGGCTAGCTCTTCTCTTAGCCCTTCTCACGTCCAATTCTCTGGGACACTCAGCTTCTGTCAGGCTCCTTTCAGGGTTCTTGGTTGTGGCTTCCTGCCATTGACTTCTCAAGCCCGAAGCGTGCTTTGTGGTAGTTAAGTGTGACTCCTTTATAACCAAAACAGGAAGCTGTTCCTGCAGGAGAATCAGGTGCTTTTGATCCTCTCCCTGGCTACTGTCATGAATGCATTTCTTATACTGATGGGAAATCTATTTTTCAGAAGTAACCTCTGCACTTCGTGTAACTTTCTGCTAATTCTTTGTCTTTCACTTCGTGGAGCAGTCTTCTAGTTGTTGCAGGATCTGGCCTTTAGCCTTTGCATTAGTTCTCTAGTGCTGTGTAACAAATCACCCCAGAACTTAGTACATTAAAGCCTTTCACATTTGTCGTCTCACGGGATCTGTGGGTCAGGAATCCAGGAGCAGCTGAGCTGGCTCGTTCTGGCCCGAGACCGCTCATGGCGTTACCGTCAAGCTGTCGTCCGACCGAAGGTTCGAGTCAGGGAGCGTCTACTTTCAAGCTCACTGACGTGGTTGTGAACAGACCTCAGTGCCTGCTGACCATTGGCCAGATCTGCAGACCCGCACCACCCAGGGCGCTCCGGGGCTTGCGACATGGCCGCTGGCCTCCTTGGAGAGTGTGGCATGTGGAGGGAGACACAGCCCGGGACAGAAGCGGCTGCGATCTGTTATAATCACCACTTCTGCCACATTCTGTTGGTCACACACACCAACCTGGTGTGGTGAGAGATGGCACAGCGTCGGCTGTCAGGACCATCTTGAAGGCTGGCCTTCCCGGGTGATTTTGGTGGGGTTTTTTGTGGGGTTTTTTGCTTATTTTAAACAAGGCTTTTATACATTTCATTTCTAGTAATACAAACTCCATTTCCAAGAGTTGAAATAGTTTGTTTAGAGTTCTAAAGAAAACCTATGATTTGGGCTGTTAATGGAGAGTGGAAATGTGTGTGCTGCAGAGCCAGTTAAGAACAGTGGGCCTTCCGGGGAGAAAAGCTCCGTGAGACCCACAAGCTCACGAATGCCTCTTCAGCAGCAGTTCAGAGCACCCTTGTCAGCGTTCAGTGAGGATTGCGTTGTGGGATGTGGACATAAAAATAACTGTGTTAGCTGTCTTTAGTGAAACAAGGATAATGGGGAATTTTCTGTTACTGGGTTCCCGTCACCTATAAAAGTCCTCAAGCATTTTAACCTAAGTCCCACATCTTCCTTTCTGACTAGAGTCAGAACAAAAAAGAGAGGGTAATTTACGAGTGTGCCTCTGAACCCCAAAACCACAGACCAGATAATTTGGCTGTTTGTTTGTGATTGTTACTCTCCGAAGTCAGATTTTTCGTTTCTGGAGCAATGCCTGCGTCTGGTGGTAAAAGGTCTTTGAACACAGTGTGACTAGTCACAATTTTAATATGATTACGGGGGCTGAACTTAAATTGCCCTACGTTTCCCTAATCTTTAAGCAGCGTAACTTTGACAGCTTCTGTTTATTCCTATAGAATTGACTATTTAAGAGGTTCAGTTCAGTGGTCGTCACAGTCTAATAAGACACTTGATTGTCAGAAGGACTTCACTGAGCTGGCACTGGCATTCGTGCTGTTGAAATCACCCATCAGACTCGGGCTGATTTCTTAGCAAAGACGCAGGTCGCACAGGGGGGGCTTATAAGTTTGAATTCAGCTTTGCATTTTCAGTATTTACAGTGCTGCTTCCTCTGTTCCTGCTTACCTTTCCTGTGACTGTATTAGTGGCTCAGGACAAATAAACAAACATTTCTAATAGTCAAAGGAGCTAGGGCTAACTGTTCAGAAATACAGACTTCAGAGCGAGTTTTAGTCCCAAGGCACCTGGCGGGCTGGTTCTGAAAGCTTTGGGGCTTGTAGGGTGCTGTTCCAGCTGGCTGGATTTTGCAAACCAAGATTATTAAAAAGTGAAATCTAGAGATAAGACTTTCTATGCTAAATCCTTTGCATTTGGAGGGATATTAGTCCAAACAGCTAAAGCAGGTGGGGGTATGTTGTTGAGATGAAGTGCATGTTGGCACGCACTGCCAATATTGTGACAACTCTTGTGACGTTTACACTGATTCACTCATTGTTCACTCATCAGTATTGGCTGGTTTAAGAGATTTATTGGCCTGTGTAGACCAGAAAGAAGCTGCATTGCAATGAAGGAAAAATCCTCTTTATGTATGATAGGAGGCAAACGTTTGTTATTTAAATTCTGTTTTGGGACAGGAAAATCAAATACTGTCAAAAAATGTAAAAGTCATTTTTCCATTTAACAAATCATACAGGAAGATTCAGTGGCCTTTGGGTGTTGTTGTCATAGATTATCCAAACCAGCCTTTTAAGTTACCAGATACTAAAAACAATACTTACTTTTTTTAATATTACAAATAGTCTCTGCACTTTAACTACTAATGAAAACAATTCTCCAAGACTGTTTCCTGACTCTCTAATACAGGAAATGAGATGTATTCATGCAGAAAACCCACTGGAGTCAGGGTTGCAAGCTCCTGTGTGTGGTACAAAGTTAGGATCCTGTGTATTGGCCTCTCGTGTAATACTGATTCATTTAATCAGTGAGTCAGCTAGCATTTACTGAGCACCTGCTGTATGCCGTCTTCTGGATTGGATTCTGGGAAACATGGAAGAGAACTACCAGCAAGTAGGTAGGTTATCCATTGGGGGAGGTAGATATATAAACAGATAATTTTTAGGTGTGAGATAAATGCTGGTTTTTAAAGTGCTGTGTAGGCACTGAATTGATCATTGCAAGCTTCATTTTATTTATTATAGAATTGTAAATTTCTTAAATGGCTTTTAGTAAATTGAGACAAAGTGGTAATTTGCTTACATCTCAAAATTAATTTTAATGGATAAATGAATGGAAAAAAAGGTTTTCCAAGTACTCTTTTTTGATATTCTTTATTTTCATCAATAGGTAACTATTACTAAAATTCAGAAATAGTTCATAATCATAATTTCCATCTATATTGCAATAGTGACTGTGTAGTAAAATGCTTTGTAGGTAAACTTGAAAGAAATTGTATTTGGTAATATTAAGGTTATTTTATCGTCCCCAAAATAATGAACGTATTGGCAGAAAGGACTTAAAAGACTTTCTTGCTAGTGTGAAGGTTTTTCTGGGCATTTGATATTTGATCCACACAGATTTCTCCATTACAGCTGGTTCCTTTAAAAAAAAAAAAAAAAAAGATTGAAAATATGCAGGCACAAATGCCTTGCCGCCGTGGTCAGTAACTTGAATCTCAGTTGCATTTAGCACACTTTCTCTGGCTGGGAGCATGGTTTTCTGGAAAAGACTAACGTGCAACTGACAGCACAAATTATACGGTTGGAAACATTCAGGTTTTTCTGATTTGTTTTTAAAATACTTTGTTTTCCCCTTTCTGCCTTCCCAAGAGAAGGTTCTCAGATGCATTGTATCCAAAGTCGGTTTAACTCAGAGGAAGAAATAACAAAACCACTTACAATCTTAGCATCTCAGCTCACTTTTTAAAGTAGACTCAGTTCAGGGGGAAAAAGAAAACCTCCGTCATTTTTATAACTGCACCTATGCAGATCTCATCGCACCTGAACCGGGGTCTGGAGCCACATATACACCCACGTGTGCTCAAGAGTAACGTGTGAACATGCTCCTTCATTGGTTCACACACAGCCTCTGCCCGCAGCTGTTACTGCACCCCCTGCACATGCTCACAAGTACAGTTCAGCAGAACAGCCTGTCACTTTGCTCCTGCTTCAGAACTCAGGAGCCCAGTGTGGTTGGATTCAACTTGCAAGGAAATTTTTAAATTATTCAGTAATGCTTTTTGTTACATAATTAATTTTACTGGTTAAAAATGTTTGCTTGACAAAAATCAGCGTTATTGAAAACTGAGTAATTTTTTGGCAAGTCAACTTAATAAGTATTTTGATGATTTGTCCACAGATGTTACTAAGCTTGAAGAATTAAATAGCCCCAATTCGGTTTAATATTTGTTACAGATCAAGAATCGGGGGCCCGGTTTCTTACCCAAGATTGTGCTCCATGAATGTTAGTTGAGTTACGGTCTGGGTGGTGGTATCGTTCTGCCTAAAAGGCATTCCAGAATGAGGGGCAGCTACAACTGGAAAGGAAAGTCCGCGTTATATTGTCGTGGGTCTTGAATGCAACTCTTAGAAGTTAGGAATTTGCTTAATTTGTGAAGAAAAACTAGTGAAGAAATTTAGGTCTAGAAGCAGTGTAATTACACCAGTGATTTAGAAAAACTCATTTACAAATAGTGAATAAAATGGATAGTGGGAAAGCTAGATAGAGAACTCAAATTAGTAGGCTGTTGTGATAATTCAGGCATGAAGGATAATTGTCATTTAAAAACTTCCTGGAATGTGCTTCCTGAAATGCCTAAAATGTTCTCAGCATTTTACGTATTTACTCATTTAATCCTCTAATGACCCAACATCCTGTGAGGTGTTGTTTTTAGGCACAAAAGATTGTCAGGTTCCCAGGATTCACAGCTAGTTCATGTCAGTCAGGATTCTAACCTAGGCACACTGGGCGGTTATGTTATGCTTCGGTATTCCTGTCTATCTATATCCATCATCCACGTAACGACTATGTGAAGTGTGGGTACTGTTTCTGTCACTTCAGAGGAGGAAGTGAAAGCTTAAAGAGATTCGGGAAGTGAACAATCCAAAAAGGAACTTCAGAAAGCAATTCCATTTACAGTAGCATCTGAGAGAATTAAATACTTAAGATTAAATCTCACCAAGGAGGTGAAAGACGCGTATGCTGGAAACTACAAAACATTGCCGGAAAGAAATTTAAAAAGTAAATGGAAAGATACGTGTTCAGGGATAGGAAGACTTAACGTTGTTAAGATCGACACATTCAATGCACTCTCTTCCAGAGAAATGGAAAAGCCAGTCTTCAGGTTCATGTGGAATTGGAATGGGCCCCAAATATCCAAAACCATCTTTAAAAAGAACAAACTGGAGGACCCACACCTCCTGACTTTAAACTTTCTACAAAGCATCAGTAATTCAGACAGTGTGGTGCTGCAACAAGGACAGTCAGACACATCAGTGGAATAGAACAGAAAGGACAGAAGTAAAGGCTAATGTATGGTCAAGTGACTTTTAACCAGGATGCCAAGACCATTCAGTGGGGAAAGGAAAGTCTTTTTAACAAATGGTGCTGGGAAAACTGGACACCCACATGCAAAAGAATCAAGCTGGACCCTTATACCATATACAAAAATTCACTGAAAATTGATCAATGACCTAAGCTTAAGAGATAAAATTATAAAACTCTTTGAATAAAACATGAGGGAAGATCTTCATGACATTTGATTTGGCAATGACTTCATGGATATGACACCAAAAGCATAGGCAACAAAAGAGAAACTAGATAAATTGGACTTCGTCAAAATTAGAAACTTTTACCCCAATAAACTTTAATTTAAAAAAATAAAAATAAATAATCAAAAAAATTAAAAACTTTTGTGTAACAAGACTATCAAGAAAGTAAAAAATAACCTACAGAATGAGAGAAAAAACTTGCAAATCGTACAGCTGATAAGAGATTGATATCCAGAAAAAAACAACTCAATTCAAAAATGAACCAAGGACTTGAATGCACATTTATCCAAAGAAGATAGACAAATGGCCAATAAGTACACGGAAGGGTGGTTAACATCATTAGTCCTTAGATAAATACAAATGAAAACCACAATGAGATATTACTTCACACCTAGTACCAATGGCCATAATAAAAAAAAAGTGGAAAATAACATGTGTTGGTGATGATGTGGAGAAATTGGAACCCTCGTGCATTGCTGGTGGGAATGTGAAATGGCACATCTCCTGTAAAAAACAACTCATCGGTCACGAAAAAATGAAACCTAGGACCACCAGATACCCAGCAGTTCCACTTGTAGGTATAAACCCAAAAGTGTTGAAAGCAGGGACCCAAACAGACAGCAGTGCTCATGGCAGCTTTTCTAGACTGGATTTGAGGTGGGGACAACAGGTGCCCTTGGCTGGGTGGGAGGAGGGGTCCTGTGCTGTCTGCTCCGCCGTGGGCTTCCAGCAGTTGGTTTAACCTCCCCAGGTCTCAGTATTTTTTAGTGTGAAATGGACGGTTGGACCAGGGCTTTGACTTTCTGCTCAGTTTTTTAAATTTTGTATGTCATGGTTCCAGCCTACGCTCCTAGAATTCCTGGCCTTCCCCGCACTGCGCCGAGCCTCAGAATGAGACCTGGACATTTCCAGGGAGCCGCTTCCCTGGATAGTGTGTTAGTTAGTGTGACAGAAACAAGGAGTATTCGTTTCTGGGGGAGCGTTAACCCCATTCTGGGCCTGGTTTGATCGCTGGCTGGTGTGTGTGCACACCCGTCCTTCCTCCTCCCTCCCTGCCCCACAGGCAGTAAAAAACTGCTCTTTGTGAAAATGAATGCTTTTTTTCATAATCTCCAGGGGGTTTCTCTTGTCACCATACCACAAAACACAGCTTTTGAACACCCGAGACTGGGCTTGACAGTGAGGTATATGCTTCAAGGTAGCAGAGCATAGACAATAGTAAGTGGTGACTCACCTTCCTGTCTTGAGTGTAATGATTACAGGGGACCCAGGGCTGTCCGTGCTGAGGCGGAGTTTTGTTCTGCCACGTTCTGGGCAACTGTCGGTGTTGGTAGCCGCTTTGTGTTCCTGGCCTGCGCTAGCTCCGTGGGGTGGATCACCTCTCAGGAGACGCCATTTGGTGCAAGATTTATTCGAAAAGCAAGAAACTTTTTTTTTTAACAGAAAGCTGCGGAGTTTCCTAAGAAACTACATCCTTCCGTCCTTCCCCCTTACCTCCCCTCTTCATAGCTTTCTTTCTCCCTTGCCACGGTGACTGTGGCTCTGGGGCCTGCTTCCATTGAAACCATGTTCCTCTGGCAGAGCGAAAGGGGTGGAAAGGAACACTTGCTCGTGCCCAGGGACAGCTGCTTTGGGAAGCCTGATCTCCCTCCTGAGGCGTTTGGGGCTATAGAATGTCCTTCCCTAACAGTAGTGATGCCCTCACTCCAGTCTGGCTGAGCGGCGCACCCGGGGCACCCCCACGTCTCCCTCTTGCTCCGCCAGCAGCCTGTGCTGCTGTCATCCCCTTGGTGACACGCTCCCCATCCTGCCTGCCTCCTGAATTAGACACAAAGCAGGCCAGTAATACCGAGGAAGGAGCTGGGAGGTACCTCGGGCAGAGGAAACCGGCTGACACACACCTGAGTTCCCACCCATTTTCGGAACAATTTCGTTTTCTTTTCAGTGAAGAAATAGTTGAAGAGTGGGGCTGAGCGAGCTTATTCTACTCATTTTCTTTTTCCATGGCCTTTCTTTTCAACCTCCACTTAATCGCACTTTATTACTTTTAAGAGTACACTTCAAAAGTGTAAAGAGAATTTTACTCCACGAATAATAGTAATATGTATTATAGTATAGGGCAGCGTCTGGAGTCCTGATACCATTTTCTTTTTTCTTACATATATTTCATTGCTGTGACTCCCAGCAGTGGTGTGACTGTGGACAAGGCCCTGTGTGGGGTTCTGGGTGGAACGAGGTGGTAGAGAGCAGTTTATTCTCTTCTAATGAAAGGGGCTGTGAGGTAAGACACGTGAGTCTTAGAAGTGTATTAAGTATTCGTCTAAATACTAGTTCCTCTCATCTCTACGTAGGAAAGATTTAAGCATTCCTAAATTCTCCCAGCTACTCTCAGCATACTGTAATTATTAGGGTTTTACTGATTCAAAAAGCAGATACAAAGGACTGTGACTGTTTTCAAGGCCAACTAGGAAGCCAGAGCCAGAATGGGAGACTGTGGTTTGCTGGCTATTTCATTCTGTAATCTTCATCTCCTAACTCGGGGAGTAACTTCTGTAAACATTTTAGATTGTATCATTACATTCATTCTCATGTATATTTATAGTATATTAGCAAAACTCATGCCATGGGAAATTTTATACCCTCCTCTTTCCTCAATTTGACGTTGTTTCAAAAGAATTTTCTGACATTACTTAGAAACACTTGGAAAAAGTGTTAGAGTCTGTATTTTATCAGGTGGCTGTACCACAGTGTGCTTAACCATATTCCTGATGTTGAGATTTATATTGCATCGAACGTGTGCTATTACACATAGTAGGACCGCAGTGAGTAGCTGTGTTGTTGTCTCCAATGTCCGAATAACAGTTGTCCTCAAGGACACCTTCCTGCAAAATAGAATCACTGGGTCTGAGATTTTGAATATTTGGGAGGCTTTCAGTATATTGACAGATGGCTTTCCTGAAAGTTTGAACCAATTTATATTTCCATAAGCAACAGTGTTTCAGACAATCTCGTTAACATTGATCTTTGTTGTTTCTTAAACTTGTTTACTAGTTACTTTATTTTGGTAACCAGAAAATGGTATCCTGCTTTTAATTAAATTTCACTTCTTGGTGAAATTAATCATTTTTTCATGTGACATCTAACCGTTTGTTAAGAACCACTGTTGTGCCCCAGAGCGAGAGCCAGACAGAGAGGAAGAAAACGTTGCGATTCCAGTAGGAAGATTTGTGGGGCAGGGGCCATGTTACATTGAGAAACAGAACTTTTAAAATTGTTCTTGTTCGCCTGGCCTGGAAAAATGCCTCTTGTTAGATAGCGTGTCAGGTATGGGGAGGGCCAGCGGGGAGGCCTGGGGACTCGGGCTCTGTCCCCTCTCAGTGCTGGTCCCTGTGGCACCAGAGCTGAGCAGCCCTGGAAAGCTTGTGCACGTGAGTCAGAAGGTGCGGCTGTAAACTGGGCCTCGTTCTTGAGTGACATCTTTGTGAGATGATGTTTTACTTGTTTGTTGTTTTAATGAGGAATCAAAGTGTGGATTCCATGAAAATCTAGTATTTCCTTAGTCTCACTTTCCATTACACAAGGTCCAGTGGCTGATTCTTAAAATCCAATGCTAGCCTGTCTTTCCCGATCAGCTGGCACCATTTCTGACTCAAGCTTTACTTCTCTGGGCTTGTGTTCTAATGATGGAACACCTTGAAGCACAGATGAGTTCTAAGTTTATTGAATTTTTCATAACACAGCTGCTGTGCCTACAGCCTGAAGTAAATTGCCATCTTTTCCATGATAAGGTCTCGCTGCATTAGAAGTGGCTCTCCCCGCCCCACTCCCTTAGTGCTCAGAGCACCGAGTTCACTACTCCACTGGGAAAGGGCTGCACGTCCTAAAGCATTGGTTACGTAATTGGGGTTGGCTCTCACCCATCCTGCTTTACTCCCTCCTGTGACAGTGGACGCCAGGCTGTCAACAGAAAAGCGCATCACATAGTGAAACAGGCTAGAGAAACCCACAGCCTCCTGCGTCGGCTAAAGTTTCCGAGGCCTTCGTCTTTAGGGTGCGGTAACCTTACACAGATAGTGCCTTTCTGTCTGTGCGTTAATTTTAATGAAGCAGTAACGCCTGCTTTCTGTTCTGCTCGGGATCTACATGTAGTGAGCTGTCATCTGAGTGCCTTCCCACCCTTGGCCACCGACATTGCTTAGATACGTTACGAACAGAAAATCTCCCATTTCCACAAGCTATTGAGTGACCCAGTAATTGCTAGATTTTGTGAAACAGACAAGCACTCTAAGAAGTTGGAAAGATCAAGTGACATTGCAGAGAGAGGACTGTGAGAATATGTGTAACTCAGGATCTACACTTAGGATGCAGTATGATGCTGCCCTTCGCAGTCTGCAGAGGATTTTCTCTCTAACTCTCACGGGAGTTCTGCAGAGGTGGTGAGAGGTGGAATGCTCTGGATACGGTCAGAGAGCCAGCAAGTGGCAGGAAACCTGAACCGCTTTCTGTTTCTCTCTTGTGTCAGTCACGTGACTCAGTCTTGTAGAGGAGCCCCATGGGCCCAGAGGAGAGGAGACTGACCTTCATCTGAAGGTCACGCCAAGGCTGTCATACCCGGAGGTCACTCAGGCACACTCCAGGATGTCTGCAGTTATCGCTGCAGTCTGCAGTGAGGGTCTAATATTATTAAACATATTCAGTAATCGCTTCAGGAAGGAAAGGTGTTCGTGAAAAACAGTTTTTTTAACTTCCATGAGCTATCAGAGCGGGAGAATCGTAACAAAAATACTTAGATGTACAATGTTAGGTGACTTTATAATTATTATATGTTGTGTGTGTATATAAAACATTTCCAGAAGGAAAGGTGTGTGTGAAAGGGTAATAAAGATAGTATTTTAAAACATTTCATGAAATAGTACAAGAACCAGGAGAATTATGGCAAAATTAAAAGAAAAAAGCTAGGAGTGAGGAAGAATAGAGCCAAATATTTCCTACATTTTTGAAGCCTCTACTCTACTCATTTTAGATTTCTGTCTCCCGACTTAAGTAGCATTTCTCTTTACTCAAACTGGAATTACAAAGACCCTCAGGAAACGTGGTCTCCTCGGTCAGTTGGTTCCTGCTCCCCGCATGTCGGGGCTCAAACCCACACGAGTCAGTATTTTGACAAGTTGTCCCCAACTGAGGCTCTTAGGTAGGTAAGGAAATAGTCCGTTATGACAGGGATTTTCTCTTCCCAGCCTGGCACTGCCAGTTATATTTATTTTAATTGGAAAATGATAATCTTAGAGTTGAGCTCTATGATTACAAAAGTGGTATTGCTTATATGGGTCCTACCGGAAACAGGACATCTGATGGGACCCCTCTGAAGAGGGAATTTAAAAGCTTGGGTTCCGTGTCTCTAACCGAATTGTACAGGTAGTCTACTGCATTTGACCCTTGACATCTGGCGTCTACAGGCCATTAGTTGACAAGTGCCAGGCATTGATCTTGGCTAAAGAATATAATGGTTAAAAAGAAAACAGCAAGGTCACTACCCTCCTGGAGTGAAAAGTAAGTGAACAGGCAGGGCATGATGTCACCTCACGGGGCTCTTGAAAGACTAACTCTTCTGCCTGAGTCCCAGGTGCACGGGCGAGGGTTTGTGCCTTATAAATGCATAAAGGCGACTGGACTGCTGGTGTCACGGGTGCTCTCAGGGGTGTCCACTGCTAATGAATTCCGAAACCTGCCAGTCCCTGGGAATTTCTAATGTTTTCTCTCTCAGGTTGCAGAGAACACGTCTTAGAAGACCCAAAGGCTGAATCGATCGGGGACGCCACTGACTTGGCCCTGCCGCCGGAAATGCCCATCCTGATTGATTTCCACGCTCTGAAGGACATCCTTGGGCCCCCAATGTACGAAATGGAGGTACTCATTCTCATGTTTACGTTGGTGCACACCAGTTTCCTCGGGGGCTGCTTAATAGATTGGGGAAGAAGTAGAATTGGGTGTTTCAGCATCTGGAGTTTGCCTTACAGTTGGCAACCTGCTTTCTCTGTGCTGAGTTTTAGTGCTTACGCTGATAATACAGCTTTTCAGAGCCCGAGACCCTGGCTATGGCCTCTTTCGGAAACGCAGTGTGATCTTCCTCTGCCGTCTGGTTCCCGTGTCAGAACAGTGTCTCTGACTTTCTTCCTCAGACATTCTGCATGCCTCTTGTATGTGCTCTAATTAAGGATTTCTCTGTGCTGTCAAAGGCTTGGGGGAAGGAAGTAGGGAAACAACCACGCACAACATACCTGGAAAGGTGAGCCTCACTGCAGCTTCAGACCGCTCTAGTGCAGGTCCAGGTGGCGTCCTCCAGCAACCATTGTCTGCTTGTCAGGACTTCCTTTCGGTTAAACCCACGGACAGGTGTAGCCCTGTTTCCACCTTTCTCCCGCCAGGACTGAGTTGAGGCAGCTGGATGAAAACAAGTGTTTGAATCTGACTGCTGAGGCATTTTGATAATTTTATAGGCTGCTTCTGTGAGCTTTTATTTACAGGGTAGTTACTAGAAAAAATGTGTTTCATACTTCTGATGGCTCACATGTGGGGAATGAAGGAAACAGCAGTGAAAGGGATCTCCAGGGTTCTGGCTAGAGCGACAGGACGTGTGTGTGGCAGTGCCATTCACTGAGATTGGAAAGACTAGTGGGGGGGGGGGGGTGAAAAGGCAATTGAAAGCTCCATTTTGAACATAAGTCTGAAAACCTGTGAGGCATCTGAGTGGCTACCCTTGGACGTGCAGCAGCTCACTGCTCAGAGGACAGATCCGAAGTGGAGATAAAACTCACAAGAGTTGTCAGAAAATAGAGGATCAAGTCCCAGAATGTTGAGTTCACCCAGGGAAAAGTACGTGCAGAGAAGAGCAGACAGAGCAGACTAAGGGACAGCAGTCAGGTAAGGGGAACCGGCTGCTGTGCTCCAGGAGGAGGGAACGGCAGTGCTGTCTGTTGGATTGGACAGCGTGGAGGTTGTCAGTGGCCTTGAAAGTGGGGGTTCGCAGTGGGTGGTGGGGATGGTAGTAGACTCAGGAGTGTCGAAGAGAGAATGGGAGCTGGGGAAATCAAATTAATGAGTAGGCAGCTCGCTTCTGAAGTTTGGCTGTGATGACAGCGAGAAATGAGGCAGCTGGAAGGGAGCGTGGAGGTCAGCGGGAGTGTGCTCCGTGAGAAAATCCAGAAGGGAGCAGGACTGATGTGCCTGGAGGGGGGTGTCCCCAAGTCTTCGGGAAGTGACACGGGGTGGGATCCAAAGTGTGAGGGAGAAAGTGGTCTGCGCGAGGGTGCCCGCTGCGTGTACTGAAGCCGGGCGCAAACATGGGTTCTTCCCAAGGAAATGACGAACGATGGGTCAGAGGTGTTTTTCGTTGCCCAGAGAGAAGGAAGCGAGGACAGGGCTGCTCTGTAATGAGAAGCTGGTAGCACTGACGGTCTTGAGTACAAGTGAGCGTGAAGGATCAGAACGCGGAGGTTGAAGGTCGGGGAGCGGGTGTTGGAAGCAGGTTTCACAGGAGGTGTGGTATCCCTTGCTGACAAGGAGCTGGAAGAGGCTGAGTTCAGGTGAGGAAGCTGCTCGTGGAGTTGGGAGGGGGTTAGAGGGCTCATTGGCTGCGGAGACTCAGGGCAGTGCTCAGGGCGCAGCTGTGTGTGAGGAAGACTAAGCCGGCTCCCCAGGGCCCAGCTTGGGGCAGGGAGGCGGGATGGGCCCTGAGAGCAGCAAGGCAGCTTCCTCACGGGGTGACTACATGGCTGTTTGCAGATGGCTGTAGAATTGGGGGGTTCAGGGACACAAAGCTCCCCCACTGTGCCTGCTGCGTGCTACAGAATGCACACACATTGGTTCCTGCAACCAGCAGACTCCCTAAAAAGAAACAGAGCTACTGCCCCCAATCACCAAAAATGAAATCCCTGCTATTTTTAGAATCCTGCTTCTGTGCCTGCATTGAACCACCTTACACCAGCTTTGGTGCTCTTTACTTTCATGATGACGGGTCTGCCAAAATGCACTGGTACCAAAAGTGTTCCTGACCTTGAGAATGACAGTGAGGAAGAAAGGTGATAGGCACGCTTGTATTTAAGAATTACATCCCCTTAGAATTCTGTAAACTGCTTGAAAAATGAGTTCTAGGAGCGTGGTCTAAATTTCAAATTTAGGAATAGTATCTTAAGTTGCCTTTTCAAATACAGTCAAGTTTCCTAAAGAAACAAGACCAGCCAGACCCACTTTTTAAAAAATACAGTAAAATGAAAGCTCTCCCTGCAGGCTGAGAGGAAGAGCGGGTCCAGTGCAGGCATCTGGGTTCAGGCCAGGTGTGGGCACAGGGACGCGTCACTAACTGATCTGGGCAGTTATGCGGTGGCCGTTGGCAGTGGTAAACTCAGTGACAGTCACTTTTATTGATTACACGAACATCTTTGGGGGGGAATGTGAATCTTGTCACTTCCATTTTCATCCTAGTGAGGCCTCCACATCGTTAGATACATATCCTAGCGTCCCAGTCTTGCAGTTGACAAAAAAAAGAGTTCCTGTTTATCTCTGGTGACAGTCTTAAACTCACAGATGGTAATTGTAGTGACACAAACAGTCAGAGCAAGTACGCTCCAGGCTTTCCAGGATACATTTAACTGTCAGCCTCTAAACCAGCCATCCCAGCCACAAGTGCCTACATCCTGTCCAGCCTGCTCACCCCAAGACTGTCCCCCGAGTATGCTTTGCTCTGTATTGGCTTCTGACAGTGGTGTGTGCTTCTCGGGGTCACTGCCCTTGTAAGAGAAGAAGAAGAATGGAGGGGAAAGAGGCCAAACGTGCAGATTTTAAAGGCATCCTGAACAGAGCGCACTGAGGTGAACCACAGGATCCCATTCAGGAGACTGGCCTTTGAGACAGAAAACCAGGCACCAGAAATGGGCTGTGGACACGCGCAAGCCGCCCAACAGAACCACGGCCGTAAATGCCCCTGCGATTCAGCAAGCTGCGCCCGCGCCCCAGAGGGTGGCAGAGATGCGCATGCTTGGTCTGGCCAGGGCCCCACCACGAGCTCGCTGGGCAAGACAAGGCCCCGCTGGGAGGGTCTGAAAGCAGCGGCGCTTAGCAGTGCCAGATCAGGCCAGACGGGCTGTTGAGTGCTGCTGCAAGAGGGCAGGGCGGACCCAGCACCTCTCCAGGGAAACGTAACCTGACATCCCCTTCTTTAAATGCCACTGAAACAAATTCACAACTAGAAAAACCAAATATGCATGAATTCAAGGCTTAGGATCTCAGCACAAAGACTAAAGAAGTTGGCAGATGGGTGGCTGCTGTGGTGACAGCCCTGGCAGGAGCGTAAAAAGTGCTGCATGAGCTGTAAAGGGGACTAATTTACAGTGTAAACATCACTACAGAACCAGCCTGCACACACAGCACAGCCAGCTGACAGCTCGGGCTTCGTGCTTGGCGTGGAACCGTTCTTGTCCCGGAAAGACCAGTGTCATTCACGTCTTCAGTCCTTGGCCCCTGCTGGCCTCTTACGGTGGCTTCCTGGCCCTTCTCCGCCCAGAACTGCTCAGCCTCTCCTCTGACCCGTGCCTCCTCAGGGCTCTGGAGATACTCTGTTGTTGTACTCCCCGTGTGGGAGTGTAACCGCCTCTCTGTCTCATGTCCCGGAGCCTCTGGCGTCCCGGAGCTGTTCCCTCTTGTACCCCTGGACCTGTGACATGCGGTGGAGCCGGCTCCATCTGGTGGAGCCCTGCTGAAGGGTCCCGCTCTTGGTCCCTCAGCCGGGGCTGCAGTAGCACAGGACAGGTTAAAAACACCAAGTGTTGGTCAAGGCTTGGAAGGGACACGCAGAAGTGTACGTCCTTACTACTGCAATCAAATGTCACTTTTTTTAATCCATCATAAGGGAAGAACGGTCTGAAATTGGCAGTGATTAAACACTCAGATGCTCCTTAAATACCGCTGTCACTGAAGTGTTGATGCAACCATGAGACATCGTCTGGTATTAATTAGGTTTTCGTTAAATATTTGAAACACTTTCTCGGTCTACGTACTTACGTGATAGAATGCTTTGAACAGATTTAGTTAACAGGTGAGGAGACTGAAGCGCAGAAATACACCGGTGGGAAATTGAACAACAAAAGCGAACTTGAGATCCTGACGTGCCACTTGGCTGTCATGGGAAACATCTGAGCGTCAAGCCTGGGCCTGTCCTGACGCATGGAACCGATGACCCCACCAAGCAGTTGTGGAATTAGACACCGATAGAAGTGCGAGTAGATAAACAGTTTTGAAATGACTGTGTTGGATCCTTTACTGAGGAAGGCTGTAAAATGGTGTTCTGTGCAAAGGGGTTAAATGAAGACGGCTGGAAACGGCGAGGCAGGAGCGTGTGTCTTAGCCGTGAAAGTCACGTGTACTGGCATTCTGGTTGCTTCTGAGGGGCCAGTGCATGGAAACCCAGTACTTGTTTGTTTCAGAACATGTGCCCTTGAAGAGCAGGACTCCAAGTCGAGTTCAAGCTTCCTTCCTTCTTCGGTAACTGTGAGCCTTGATCAGAGTCTGGGTTTGAGAGGAACTCCACCCACGAATGTTGTTACAGATGTGTCATTAGTGACATCTCCGGTTACTATTAGAACCCTCACCATCAAGTTATGTGGTAAAACAGGAACTTCTAAAATCCCACCCAAACTAGATGTCATTAAGGCTGAGAACTGACTTGGTTAGATAAAACAGGCCTTGTGGACACGTATAAATGGTTGTTTCTGTTCTCCTTTGCGTGGTGATCTTCTGTGTCTCTCCTTGAGTAACCACGGGCGGACGAGCGCCAGAGCAGCGGGGAGAGTCTGGTGTTCCGTGTCCCGCAGCCAGCCCTGCGCTGTGGCCTCCAGTCTCTGACTTGTCACATGCAGTCAGTCAGGACTCAGCTTGTAAAATACACAACCAACCCCCCACATAGGCTGTATGTTGGCTACTCAGAGCTTCATGGCTGCCACCTGTGATTTTTAGAGGACGTTTTAAAATTTAAAATCAGGGTTTCCACCAGCTAAGCCCCTCGGGAAAGGAGTAAGCGTCAGCAGCCCGAAACTCGGGCCCCAGCCCCTGCTGCTCCTTGCTGAGGAAGTCGCCTGGCGGTGGGAACGCGTCGTGTTGGATGAGTGCTGGCTTGATGTTCTGTGCCCAGGTCCTCTGATGCGACAGCTTCTATAGGATAAGAAATGCTGAGGCCACAGGGTGCAGTGAATGTTAGCGTGACGTTCTGTTGTTCCTTTATGTGTCTTCATGACTTGGATGTGTTCATCTGTTTGGCTCATCGCTTAGGCTCGTGATCGCAGGTGACACATTCAGTTTGAAGTGGCACTGAGGCAGCATGTGGCCTGCACACACACACACGAGAAGGATCCTACAAATCACGTGGGACTTCAGTGTCTCCGCGGCGGGAAGAGAAAGTAAAGATGAGCAGCACAGAAATGAAATCGAGGGGCTGTCATGTCTGCCTTCACCCTCGGCCTCTGGAACCAATATTTCCGAAATCTGTGGCAAAAAGAGGCTCCCACTTTCTGAAACACATTCATGACTCCTGAAGTGAACTTAGGATCTGGAGTATTTCTAAATGTGCAGCCAATAAAAGTGTTCAAGCAGACAAAACAGTTAGATTTGTTCCTTGACTATTAGGACACGTGTAATTCGATGTGGCTCTTAAGAATCGGTTATTCGTGACTATTTTAAGGTAAAATTGCTTCGGATAAATGCCAGAGGAAGTTCAGCTTTTTTCTGGCAGGAAGCCATCCATAGTAAGTGGTCAGAGTGACTCCAAATCCTGCGAGGTGATAAGCACTGGGGGTGTGGCTTCAACTTAAGCCCTGGAGAGAGAAGTGGCCCCTTGCATTTGGGTCGTCAGCCTGGAAATAATTGCTCTTGTTGACCTAATGGATCATTTTCCTACTTGCTCTCAAGGTGTCCGAGCGCCTGAGTCAGCCCGGAGTGGCCATAGGTTTGGCTTGGACCCCCTTAGGGGGGGAAATCATGTTTGTGGAGGCAAGTCGGATGGATGGCGAAGGCCAGCTAACTCTGACCGGCCAGTTGGGGGACGTCATGAAGGAGTCTGCCCACCTCGCTATTAGCTGGCTCCGCAGCAACGCAAAGAAATACCATCTGACTAATGGTGAGTGACCGGGCCCCGGGTCAGACACGGCTGGGAGCCAGGCGGAAGGAGCCTTTGGGCATGTCCAGGTGGCATGTCCCAGTTGTGTGATGAAAATCAAGACGAGCTCTGAATGATGGGTTTACACACCTTCACTAAAGCACAAACCTTGTTTGAACCCCATGGAAATTCTAGTTCCACGTTAGGACTGTCTGTCGAGTGCCTGAACTGGACACGAAGTCCAAGCCTGCGTTTTGTTGTTAATCCTACTGGGAATAGAAAGAAGCTTCTAGACCCACACTCTAGTTGGACTACCCATTAATATTTTGAAGGAGTCATTTACCCAAAACATTTCATTTTTCTCTGAGATTTTCTTTTTTAGGAGAAAAATAAAATAGGTTTAATTTTTCTACATTAAAATCCTTTTTCCCTTTTTAAAGCTTCTGGAAGTTTTGATCTTCTTGACAACACAGACATCCATCTGCACTTCCCAGCTGGAGCTGTCACAAAAGATGGACCGTCTGCTGGAGTTACCATAGTAACCTGTCTCGCCTCACTTTTTAGTGGGCGGCTGGTTCGTTCAGACGTAGCCATGACTGGTGAAATTACTCTGAGAGGTCTTGTTCTTCCAGTAAGTATGAAGAAACTTAGGAGGGTGGCTTTTTAGTTTTTCAATTTTAAATTTTAATTAGCCGTATCGTTAAATTGAGATTAACAGTGGTTTGCCTTCTTCCTGTGAATTCCTTAGTTTTAAATACATACTAAATTTTTATACCTGTAACTAATTCACATTTTTAAATTATGATCAAATGAAAGAAAACTGACAGTTTTCCCCATGTTTCCCCCTCTAAGAATTTAGACTTGCTAACGAAAAAAGGGTCATTCTGGTCATCAGAAATACCGGTTATTCAGGTGAATTTGAGGCTTTGCTCTAGGTAGCAAACTGTTAAATATCTCACATAGGTATGAAATAGCAGAGCAGCAATTTTCAAACTTTGAGCCCAGTTCTCACCTTTTGAAGTTCCTGGGAGGCCACCTGTCCTCCTAGAGATAAGTTAGATTACTGTCGTTGATGGATTTATAGGAAAAAAAATGTAGTATAAATGGAAACTGCAATAAAGACTGCCCATGTCTGGTTGCTAAATTTGGAAAACATTCTATCCAGATGGGGCCATATCCTAAACTACTTACAAAAACCTGATAAAATACATAGAACTTGGGGGACCATTTAGGGCTGTGAGTCACTGGGTACCTGTATCAGTCCACAACAGAATTTTGGCAGGTTCATAGCAAAATGAGAAAAAAAGGATGTCTTTATTGTAAGAGCATCTTTATTTTATGAGGTAATGATGAAAGCAGATCATAGAATCACCAATTAAAGTCACTAAAAAAGCTCTCAGTTCCCCAGTTAAGTCAACAAGTGCCGTTCTAAGGCCTCATGATGCCCTTCCTGTAGGTCTGTCCTCAGAAGGAACGGCTGACCTGTCTTACCTTACCCTACTAGGGCAGGAACTGTCTCATTCCAGGTGACAGGAGTGGCTAGTACTAGGTGTGCTGAAAAGGACACGATCCAGTGCTTTACTGACCATGAACTAACTCCTCAGTTTCCTCGTTCAGGATACAGGGAATAAATTCTAACCCTCAGAACTGAGTGGGGAGTCATCAGCCGGTAGGTCAGCCGCTTCTGCAGCATCCAAGTGTCCTGGTTATGAACCTGGAGGGAGACCGCCTTCCGAGCAGGGATCTGGGGACGCGCCTGCTCAGAGCCAGGGGCACAGGCAGGAGTGGGAGCAGGTGGGGGGCAAAGGCTTCCCAGCCGGCAGAGGGGGTGCTGCAGCGGCCGAGAGGTGAAGCCGACCCGCGGCATCTGCTCAGGCTGGAGAGAACAGAATGCAAGAACGGGTATGACAGCAGCCAGGCCTTAAGGCTGTCGTTTTAGAATGGGTCAAAGAAAACAGGCATCGGAAAACAATCTGGCAGGAGTTCTAGCAAACAGAAAACGGTATAGAACAAATTACCAAAGAAATAATGGAACGTTTCCTAGAGCTGAAGGTTCTCTTCAGGTTGCAAGGGCCTACACCACGTAGGAAACAGGTTTCGTCCCCGTGACTTTTCAGATCAAAGGGAAGCTTTCTCGTCGGTCTCATCCGTGCGTGACACTGGATGTACAATACCTTTTACACTCTGCAGGAAAACTATTTAAATCAGTGTTGTATACACAGCTTTACTGTCAGTCAAGTATGAAAGTGAAACAGGCGTTCCTTGCATGGATACGCAAGGAATCCATTTATCTTACACTTTCTGAAGAAGGTCCTTTGAGAGTGCACTTCAGCTGCATAAAGGAAAAACGTTGGAAGATGGCAGTGGGATCGGGATGGCAGCTGTGCCGGTGGCCAGAGGCTCCGAGGGCTGGCTCCCCGGACTGCACGTTCTAGGTGTGATTGGCAGCTGTTACCTGCTGCTGCATAACCCCCACCCCAACAGTGAGGTGCGTTGTGCTCAGGTTCTGTAGGTGAGGAATTCGGCAGAGGCTTAGCTGGGCTCTGCCGACTCAGGGCTCTCCCGTCGTGCAGTCAGCGCCCAGGCTGGCCATCCGAAGGCTGACCGGGGCCGGGGGGTCAGCTTGCAGCATGATTCCCTCGCATGGCGGACTGATGGGTCCTGTCGGCAGGAGGCCCCAGGCCCCCACCTTAGGGCTTCTCCACAGTCAGGCACGGCAGCTGGCTCCCCCAGGGCCAGAGATCCGAGGGAGATGAGGTGGAAGCGCTTACTGTTCCTGACTTACCCTGGGAGCCAGAGCCGCTTCCACCACCGTTTCCTGTGAGCCACGTTCAAGGGACGGGGAGCTAGACGTCACCTTTTCAAGGGATCACTGTGGACATATTTTAAAACCACAAGAGCCTAGATCCTTTCGGGATGTTTCTTCATCCAGGGGCACAGAGGTGAGGCCCCCCTCCCCCCCGTACGGAAGTCACCCCAGTACACTAAGCTAAGCTCTGTAGGGAGGGGTTGGCGCTTTTCCAGAATCAACCGACAGGCAAGATCGTTGAGTGCAGAATGGAACACAGATGTGGCCTTGGTGACATAACAAGGCGTCAGGGACACAAGAGGTGCTTCCTATCAGAAACTGAGCCTTTCCCCCCATGAAAAAGAGGAACTATAACATGATTGAAATGCAAAGAGTTTACTGTGCATTGACCTTTTTAGAGACTTGCCTGGCTCTGGTGGAACAAAGTGGAAGGGGATTTGGATGCTGTAAAATCGCCGTGTGAGGCGGGCGGTGAGGCGGGCGGCCCGGGGCTGCTCGGGGGCTGCTCGGGGGCTGCTCGGGCTGGGGGCGGCGCGCCTGACGCTCTCCTGTCCCCGCAGGTGGGCGGCATAAAGGACAAGGTGCTGGCAGCGCACAGAGCGGGGCTGAAGACGGTCATCGTGCCCCAGAGGAACGAAAAGGACCTGGAGGAGATCCCCGGCAACGTGCGGCAAGACCTGCGTTTTGTCACGGCGAGCTGCCTGGACGAGGTTCTGAACGCCGCTTTTGACGGCGGCTTCACTGTGAAGACCAGACCTGGGCTCTTAAACAGCAAACTGTAGGCTCACATCTCAGCATCTCAGAATTGTAGGTCACGAAGTGCCAAGAGGTCCCGACACGGTGACTTGTTCACAGCAGGGGGTGAGCAGGGTGCCCTAATGATTATGTCCTAATCACAGCAGGAACGAGCCTCACTCAGGTGGCTGTGCTTCCTGCAGAAATGGTAATTTAATAAATTGGTGAAAATTCAAGTCATGTCTTGGGATCATTCCCGTCCCCGGAAAGCTGACGAGCGCTGGTTCTCAGGACGGGCCCAGAACAGAAGCCTGTGCCCTGACAACTTGTTCATTCTCACCCCAACACCTTCCGTATCACTCGGGCGCTGGCCCAGCAATCGGTTACTAAGCCCTTGGGGGGACTGGGGCGCAGTCGAGGTCAAGACTGTCACCGTAGCAGACTCACCTGTAACTGCTGCTGAATCCTGGAAACAGTCACTCAGAGGGGACCTGGGTAGATGAGAAGAGAGCCAACTGTTAGGCCGTGGGAGCAGAGGCTTCACATGAGGTGACGTGTGAGATGAGGGCTGCACGTCACTACAGGTCCCTTCTCAGGCCGAGGGAAGTAGCACTCGGCACGATTTACACCGAGCAGAGCAGCAGGGGTTAGCACACATCACAGACATGCTGGCCCTCGGCCACCTGTCATCTTAGGAAAAAGTCTGGTCCCCAGAGCCAGGCCGGGGTGGTCCCTGCACTGTTGTCCTGACCCGCCACCTCCCCGTCTAGTCTGTTTGCCTGGGCCGGTTCCCAGATCTGGTGGCTACCCCACGTCTCCTCCTGGGGTTCAGTCCAGGGTGCCAGAACTGAAGCCAGCCACGTCTGCGCACTCGCTGGCTTGCTAGCTCCATGCACTTTTTGGTTCCTAGGTCTCACCTTAAGATGCAAATCCCAGTTCCTAAATCAGTTATTGTGAAGATTAAGTTAGGATGTAATGTGAGGCAGCACTGAGCAGTTTCTAATGACTATTCCAGCCAATAACAGACTTAAGAATCTCGTATTTCAAAAGAGAAGAACTATATAAGGATACTGAGGAATTTCTTCGATGGGAATGGGGTCTGCGAGTTATCCAAACACTGCGCAGCCCTGCGAGTCAAGCCTGACTGTTCTGGAAGACGCGTCCAGAACTGGGGCTCGTCGGCGGGAAAGGGCATCAGCACATTGGCCAGCTCAGCACTACTGCAATTCGGTCATTTCTGGTCAGTGAGCCTGCAGGGGAGGAAAAGAAACTTCATTTTTCAGCAACGAGAGGGAGCCAGTCCACACCCAAATTACTGTCTTGTTCCCACCCAGCACACTGCACAGTGGCACTGACCGGTAGCCTTTCAGAGGCCTGAATAGGCAGCTTGGTATTTGCCAGCGGCAGCCCGGGCTTGCCGCACGCCTTTCTTTTCTGGAGGAGCTGACAGAATGTCTGGCTGTGCACGACACCAAGTATGACCGCCATTTCTCTAGCACTGGTTTTCGTTTTTTAAGTCTAGGCTCTTTTATTCACTTGTCCTTTTTTATTGTGGAAAAAGAACAAAATGTACAATTTCAACCATGTTTTAAGTGTATAATTCAGGGACACTGACTATATTCACAAGGTTGTACAACCCTCACCACTATCTATGTTCCAGACTTTTTCATCATTTTAACCTGAAACTAACGAGCAAGATCTTCCCACTCCTCCCTCCCCCCAGACCGTTACCAGGATTACCCACCATTGTATTTTCTCTGAACATGCACACTGGCAGGTGGGGACGATGACAGAGGCTCTAGCACTGCAGTCAGTCCACAGGTTTCCATGTCACTATCTGTACCTTTCCTGTATAATCTACATACATGACTACAGTACTAGTTGGTAGGTCATACACTCAATTCACCCTATTACTGTGTTTCCTTGAAAATAAAACCTAACCGGACTATCAGCTCTAGTGAGTCTTTTGGAGCAAAAATTAATATAAGACCTGGTCTTATTTTACTTATTTTACTATAAGACGGGGTCTTATATAAGACCAGGTATAATATAAAATATAATAAATATAGAATACCGGGTCTTATATTAATTTTTGCTCCAAATGACACATTAGAGCTGATTGTCTGGCTAGCTCTTATTTTCAGGGAAACACGGTATGTCCTGACCCCACTCTAATTCCAATGGAGCAGCCACAAACTGGCCCCAGCATAGCGTTTTGTTTTTTAATTTGGGTGACTTACCAATCCTTCCGTTCAGGAAGCTGCGTGAAATAAAATTCCATTAGCAGACTCATTGCAGGTCTTCCCGGATATAAAGAGCCGTAAGCTCCTGGGGGGAAGGCAGTGGGGGTGACACAGGACTGAGACTTTCGGGGAGCAAAATACAGCCACTCATGGAAGCTTCAAGTTTGCAGAAATGTGGGCCTTAAAAAAAGGCATACATGTTAAGTTAAAATTACTCAAAGCACAAGGGGAAAAAAAATCGTTCTGCAACAGCCATTAACATATAAGCTGACCCATGATTTCAACTCAGCAGGACAAATTCATATTTAAGAGTATAAAAGCAAAAGAGCAGAGTGAAAGTGTATCACCTATCCCTACCATCTGCAGTCCCCTGAAAGAAAACACCCCGACACCAAAAGAAGGGGCGGGCATTAACAGGAGAAAGTCGAATATTGATCATAACCAAGATGAGGCACAAAAGACCCCAAATCTCAGATGGACCAAGAAATACAGCTGTAGGGCCGGCCCGGTGGCTCAGGCGGTTAGAGCTCCGTGCTCCTAACTCCGAAAGCTGCCGGTTCGATTCCTACATGGGCCAGTGGGCTCTCAACCACAAGGTTGCCAGTTCATTTCGAGTCCCGCAAGGGATGGTGGGCAGCGCCCCCTGCAACTAGCAACGGCAACTGAACCTGGAGCTGAGCTGCGCCCTCCACAACTAAGATTGAAAGGACAACTTGACTTGGAAAAAAGCCCTGGACGTACACACTGTTCCCCAATAGTGTCCTGTTCCCCTTCCCCAATAAAATAAAAAAAAATTTAAAAAAAGGAAGAAATAGGTCTATAGATCTCAACTTCACCAGAGGCCAAGATTAAGACAACCTAGAAGAAATGTCGTTAACAAATATTAAAATGTCAACCTTATGAGCTGTCAAACACAAAATTTACTATCTTAATTTGCACAAATTCATAAAATAATGAGGTTACAGTGAAATGGAAAATCCTTCAGTTATTATGTCTACTGGAACCTCTCCAGAAAGCAATGATAAAAGTATCAAGCAAGACCTTAAAAAAATTAAAAAGGAGCCCAAGAATATAATCAAAAAACAGAGAAATGTATGCAGGTTATTTATAAATAGCCAAAAAATACCTGGACAAAATGGGCAGAACAAATATCCCACACATAAAGAAACTGGTTAAAATTAGTCAGTCCTCACAAATCTACCCAAAATGGAGTTTTTCCAAGATTATTAAAAGTGCTAAAATGCTTAAATGTGTGGGGATGTGAAGGGATTACATAATTATATGATCCAAGATTACATAATTTCAAAATAAATGTGAAAATATGTAAATACACATAAAGTACTAGAAAAATAAAAATATTCATAGTCTAAATGGAAAAGTTATAGGTCTCTATTGCGGGTGCCATTCTCTCACGTCCAAAGTCTATATATTGAGCACATTTGTAAAAATGTATTTTTAAGATATTTTAAAATGTTTAAAATTTAAAATAATTTTTAACAAAATGCTACACCTCCACCGAACTATTCTGTACAGTTGGGCCTTGAACAATGCAGGGGTTTTGACTCCCCTAGAACTTGACTAACAGTCCACTGTTAACCAGAAGCCTTACAGGTAACAGTCCTGTTATGTGTATTATACACCGTGTTCTTACAATGAAGCAATAAAGAGAAGAAAATGGTAAGAAACTCCTAAGGAAAATACATGTACAGTACTGTACGTATTCATTGAAAAAGATCCACAGGTAAGTTCAAACTCATGTTCAAGGATCAACTGTGTATTAAATGAGGGAAAAACTGCTTTTCTAAACACACATGCGTTAACAGGAATAGACCTGGATATACATTTGGGGCTGACCTGTGTTCCCTTTCTCCACAAAAAAATGGTTACATAAGCACATATTTAACCAATTAAAAAAAACAACACTTGCGTAGGGAAGAGACTACAGAGTCATAACTGAAAATGGGAACAGCAGTTACCTGTGATCCAGAATTGGTGGTCGGGGTGAGATAAGGGGGAAATCCAAAGTAATTTTAACTGCCTCTCGTTGCGATACCCATGAGCCACACAAATGAAATGATCTTTGGCCATCCGGAAGGCAGTTTCAGAATCTGGCCGGCTGCCTCAGGGTAGCTAGCAACAGTTAACTGGGTGGTGGTGGTTAAAAGCATAGCTAACATTTGTTGGGTGCTCATTCCGTGCAAAGCACTGTACTAGGTAACTTCCTTCCTTGAGGTGGCGACCTAACTCACCCCATTTTCTGCACTAGGAAATGGCCAGGTCGCACAGCCTGTGAGTGGGTGAGAGCCGGGCTGGGCTGCGGTCCCTGAAGTCTGGCTGCTCGGCCCAGGTCATAATCACCAGGCTGTGGACGTGAACTCACCTGTGTTTCAAGGAGACAGAAAGTGGCCGCATTTTCACTAACCAGTCTCCTAGTAGTTGTGAGAATCGAAATGTAAGCAAGAAGGGAAGAAAGACTATATATAGTCCAGAGACCGTACCCATTCTTATGCTGTACTTGACAATAAAATTCTACTACACTTCAAAATACAGCACATTGCTTTCTGCTATAAAGAACAAAATTGAACAGGAAAATAACTTTGGATTTTAATCAAACTTAGAGCTAAAGCAAACACAAAAGAGTTTTTAATTTGCCAGATATTCTTTTAATGAGAATTATAAAAGACCAAAAACATTTTTTTGCAAACTGCCTCTTTTTAAAACAAATGATTTGCTTTTAATTACAAATACCGTGTTAAGATGATGCCTTCTTTTGCAAAACCAATAAATACAAGAACAAATTTTAAGCATGTGATTTGTCCAAGATATTTGGGGGGGGGGGGGGGGAGAAGAGCCTGATTTTTATTTTTTTCAGTATTTTTTAAAAAATCAGTATACCCCAATCTTTCAAATAAGTTTGAAGGTATGACTCAACTGGAGAAAAATAGAGAGCAAGACAGAGACAGACCAACCATCTTATAGTGGCTGTAAGCAGCTTCTAATGATTCTTCCAATGTTACCTTTCCTTGCTGGATCTCTGGAACTCGGGAACAAAATCTCTGAATGTAAAATACTTCTAATGAACTGATTAATGGGGAGAAAAAGAAAATATGTATGGAACACATATGTATAAGCTTTACCATAAACAATTATGCATATCAAAAAGACACTTAACTTTTTCAAAGGTACAAAAAAAAGTGAGGAAAAGCTTGAATTACAGAAAAGAAAGTCAACTTTATTTAATGAAAAACTAGAATTAATAAAAATTAGCAAATACACACAAAAAAGTATACACACACAGCAGCACTATATATGACTCACAAGGGGGAAAGCAGTGGCCCAAGACCACTCCACATGGCTTGTCAGTTAAAGAAAAAAAACCCAAACACGCACGCACGCGCACACACTCACACACTCACGCACTCAAAAGCAAAACAAAAAACCCAGTATTTTTCAACAGTATACTCCATCTACAACAAACACAAACTCAATTATTTTACAATGCTTCCTTTCTTAATACAAAAGATTCCCGTCTTGGGTGTATATATATATATATATTCTTCAGTGGTTTACTGTTGACTTATTTTTAAATATATTAGTGTTACTACATGCAACTGTTTCCTGCATTTAACAGCCTTTCCTTTTTATTTACCTTCATGTGTCTAGCTTCCACCTACCAAAAGTTTCAGGTTGGCAGGCAGATGGGTGCCTATTCTCTGTGAAATTGAATGCAGCAGTTTTAAACACTGGCCAGAAAATGTTTGATTGCCATTTCAACACATGGAAATAGTTACATTGATGCCTAAGTTGCCATTTTCTGCAAAAAGCTGTGCAATGCTGGTGTCAAAGACTAGACAGTCGCTGTTCATAATGGCCGTGGCAATTCCCTCGTGAATAGATCGAGGAGTGGCCTCCCAAGTCAATCGGCGCCTATGACCGTTTAGCTCAAGTCGATAAGCAAAATTTTCAGCTTGCTTGCGCGTTCCTATCAGCTGGACGATTGCAAAGAACTGCTGGTGACCGTCATATTTTTCCTGTTTCTCCAGGACCAACATGAAGTGAAAGCCAAAGCAGGATTGCATCATCACCCAGTCCACAGCGCCCGGCAGGTTGATGTCTGTGGCCAGGAAAACGATGTCCTCCCCCTGGAGGGTGGTGATGGACTTGTGCTGATGCATCAGATGGGGCATGACCGCATCCAGAGAGCCTTGCCACTTGCAGGAAGCACCGGGGCACGGGCAGGAGTAAGGCCTGAACTCACACAGCTCTTCGTGGTCTGCTTTTTCTGTGTGGGGCAGAGTTATTTCACATCCCGAAGAGGCATATTTACAAGGGAACAGTACGGAATTGGCCACTTTCTCCATCGCCAAGTTGCGAATGGATCCCAGCGGGCCCCGGCAGGTCGGACAGCATGTGAGCTTTGGGCGACAGTTGCTACAAACAAGATGGCCACTCTGGCACTGAAGAATGGGTGGCAGCACATAGTCAAAGCAGACCGGACACTCAAACAGACTGGCCAAGTCATTGTTGGAGGCGGTCGTGCCGGTCAGGGCGGGCACCCTCTGGGACGGAGTGCACTTGGACGTCCCCGTCGGTAATGCTGTCGCCGTCTGGCGGCTCATCTCTGTAACAGAAGCAGGGAGAGTAAGAGGCAGCCGGAGAAAAGGAACGACAACTCTAACTTGTTTTACAAATAATGTCTACATTCCAGAAACACTTGTTTCATACAAAATTGACTGTGAGCAAACCAACAGGGTTAAAAACATAAATTACCCAAAATATGCATTCTGATTATTAGGAGTTATACGCTGGATGACATCTCCAAAATATTTCAGAACGCATCAGAATTCCCTTTCTTAAAATAAGTTAAAAATCATCTTTGGGTGGACTACATGGAATAAATAAATGCTGAAATACAAATGACCATAAGCAACTAAGAAATTCTGCATAAGGAGCTTGAGTTTAATCTAATCAGTTTTCATTGGACTTTCTGTCCCTCTCTGAGTTCAGTTCCCCTCCTCAGTCTCTCTCGTTCCCATTCTGAGCAGCTGTAGCTAGCTAGAGGGGGTTGTAAGTGACCCCAAGGGTCACCCAGGTATCTCGATGATGACCAGTGACCTGCTCGAGCACCACTTTGGGGAATGGAGGGGCTCACAAGGGCCTACTGCCATCCCGTCATCCATCTTCACCGATTACATCTTTCCCCACCATGTTAACGTCAGCTAGTTATTAATCTTGTTTCCCACTGACCAGTGTCCCCCTCAAAAGTGAGGTAGTAGAATAGAGGAGAAATAAATGGAGGGCCATCCATCCTCCATTTCAGTCTGGTATTTACAGAAAATAAATCTTTCTATCCTACTTCCACTCCACAATATAAATCAGACATAATCTGCAAAGGGAAAGGAGTCAGGAAGAGAAGGTAAAGAACGGAGACAAAAGCACCAGAAAGAGAGCCACAGCACTGCGGATGGGGGATTGAGTCAGCAGGCACGGTGTACCCCAGGGCTCCCCACTGCCGCTGAAACATTCAACAGCACAGTGATAAATAAACAGTTAAGAGATAAATGTCATCTGGAAGAAACGAACAATGTAACTACCATGTTTCCCCGAAAATAAGACCTAGCCAGACAATCAGCTCTAATGTGTCTCTTGGAGCAAAAATTAATGAGACCCGGTCTTATTTTACTATAAAGACTGGGTCTTGTATAATATAATATAGTAAAAGACCCAGTCTTATATTAATTTTTGCTCCAAAAGACACATCAGGGCAGAATGAAAGATAAAACACTTTTCCCCAGGAATCTACCTTTGGCTTGGAGTGACAAAACATCTACTGATGGTCTAAGCGTGTATGTACTCCCAATAACTACAGAAGCCATATTTTAACAACGTTAAATTTCAGTGCCTCAAATTGAATGTTTTCTCAGCTATACTCATTAGATTCTGTTGTAACGAATATAATGTTGAAAAAACCATGCTGGTTACCAATGTGACCATGTAAATGCAATCTGGGTTATATTACTGGACTAGATACCTTAAATGGGGGGTGAGGGTGCCAGAAAAGATACAGGAATAGTTCAAGGGGAAATACAAGCATAGCAGAATTCTACCCTGATGTGGCCCGTCACACAGATTTAGGACAGCAGGAATCAGCTGTCATCTGATGCTCTATAACCAGGTGTCCTAGCCCAACAAAAGGACTCAGAAGCAGCTCTCCTGTTCACCAAGTTTCCCTGAGGAGATTCTAGGTGCACATGCTGGGCCACGAGTTTTGGGTCCCGTGGGAAAGCACAGGGTTAGCATTGTCAACATGCCCTGTACGTGCCACATGCCTTCGTGGCCCACTTCAGGCTGCTCACCTAAGTGAGCAGCAATATTGGAAAGTGCCCAAAACAGTCGAAGCCACCAATGCCTTTCAAACCACTAAACCAACAGGGCTAATCAGTCACACTGAGGGTCAGGAAACTCAGTTTGTATTCAACATAGTGTAACTACCAAGCAAGAAAAACACTACTGTTGAATTTCTAGGCCTAGCAAAATAGTTACATATTCATCTATCATCAATAGTTCGGGTTCATGTTACAATATGTTTTTATTATTTTTCCAAACATTGTAGGAAGCACAATTTAAATTCCTACTCAAACTGAAAACCAGTGAAATGTGGCCACAGGGTAGCAGCAGCTGGAGCCTGCCGAGGCTCCGAAGGTGGGACCCAGCTCCACCTGCAAACACAAGAGAATCCCAGGCGACAGCAGCCTGCAGCGGAGCAGAAGCCAGGACTCAGGACACCCGTGCAGCAGCGCCGCATAAGCTGAAGTTTGCTTTCAACAGCCAAAGAAGCATCGCTGCGAGGCCCCTGGCGCTGCTGCAGCGCGGCCCTGGCCGCCAGCCCCCGCCGGCTTACGCCGCCCTGGTCCGTCCCTGAGACGCCAGTACCTTTTCTCTTCCTGGTCCCAGCGGCCGGTAAACAGGTGAGTAAGACGCCCTTCCAGGCGCACAGAAAAGGTAAGGTGCACTTCCCGGTCATGAGAAGCAGGCAGCGCGGCCCTCCCCCCAGAAGCAAGGCTGGAGCAGAGGCCCCTCCGGAATAGTTTCTGTTCCTGAACACGTCACGGTCAAGTTGTCAAGAAGCGAAGGGAGGCGCCCGGCTCCCCCCTCCATTCCCTCCTCAGAGGCCTGGGCCGCGGAGGCAGAGACAAGACCCGCCCGGCCGGGGCGAGCGGACCACACCTCCCCACGCTCCAATCTGCCTGCGTCTCCAGGAACGGGCGCCATGGCCGCGCTGGGCCGCGGGCCCTGGCTGCCCTGTGTCGGCCGTCTGTCACCCCGACTCCGGAGCCAGGCTCCGGCCGGCTGTCGGGAGGGCGGCCGGGGCCATAGGTGCGCGCTGCTGGCCCCCGGAGAAGGCGGCGCTCGCGGGCTGGCTCTGGCGTCGCTGCGCGAAAGCCCCCGGAGCCCAGGGCCGGGCCGGGCCGGGCCGGGTCGGGTCGGGTCGGGCGGCGCCGCCGCTGGGAAAGGCAGCTCCACCCGAGTGCGAGCGCCCAGGCTCCCAGCGCCCCCGCGGGGGGAGGGGGGGGAGGGGGGGAGGGGGAGGGGGAGGGAGGGAGGGGGCGCCCACAAGCCCCGCCCCCCGGTCGCACAGGGGCGACCTGGCGGGGCAGAGCCCCTTACCCTCCGGCCTCGCCACCAGCTGACATCTAGGGCCAAACTCGGAATCGGGAACTTCGTGTGGTTTCAAACTAAGTGCCCCCGAGAACAGGGGAAATGCGCGGCCAGCCGAGCCCTTATCTGCACCCCGCAGCCTCCCACGTTAACCCTTTGATCCGAGTTCTCCTGGAGTGAAAGCGAGCGCCCGGCTTCTCCCAGTAGCGACTGCTTACCAGGCGTCAGCGACCATAGTTCCTCAGCGCTCACTCACTTCTCCATTCCTACCCGACAGGACCACGTCCTGAACCCCCCCTCCCTTCCAAAGGCTGCAGCGCGAGCAGTAAACACAGACCCACAGGAAACTCCGCTGCAGCCTGCACGCTGAGGCGGCCTTCTCGTCCCACTGTGGGAAAGCCGTCCTAAAGGCCTCATTAAAGCGACTTGCTTGTTTTGTTTCTAAATAAGCATCACCCTTGCCCCATAAAGTCCAGGGCCTCGATGTGCATTGCATCAGCTAGTGCATGCTGAGGTGGAACCTGTCATTACATCACCCTCAGGCCGCCTGTAAAGGCAGCAAGAGCTGGTGGGCAGTGGGGTCTGAACCCCCGCAGCAGGAGACTGTAGATCACCCACTTCCAGCAGCAAATTCTAAATGGAATCACTTCACTTCCCACCCTATTAATTAAGTGTTCAGCCACCTCACCTTATTTTACTATTAGGCTATATAAAACATTAGGATTAGAAATATAATTGAAAATAGTCTACTGACAAATATAAATTACTACTACCTACATTTTTATTTTCTAATACATATTCATTCTAGACAGGTCTCAGGTTTCTAGGGCAGGTGACTTCAAATATTTTAGGCAGAAAAACTCTTTCCAAATAATTAAGACAGCACCCAAATGTATAAACAAGTCAAGGAGATTACTGACTCCTGAAGCAAAGAAAAACGATTCATTTTTCCCCCCAAACTTGCAAAGGACCGTACAGAGCCTTACAGCGCGGACTGCAGCCATCCATCTATGGACAAACCTCTCAACACCTGAGTCAGGACAGCAGAGGCGGACGTGTGAGGAGTCATCTCCGCTCGGCTTCCAACCAGTCTTCCCTGCCTGCTCAGCTGGAAAACCAGGACAGTATTTCCAACCTCACATGGCTTTTGTCTAGATTAAGAGAGGTGGGTACCTTATGTGTATCACAGATACTGCATATTCCAAAACACGTAAGGACTCACCTGAGACCTCCAAGGTTTCCTTACTTGCCTGAGGTCATCACGAGTTAGAGGTCTAGAACTAGTGGGTTTCAGACATACACTTGAAAAGATGCCATTAGCCGGTAACGGTTATCAAACATGTCTGCCAAAGATCAACTGCCATTTAACTAATTTTTTAGTCCAATAAACCTTAACAGAATTTCTCAACTAGCTAAAAATTTCACAAAAACTCCATTACACTAAGAAAAGCCCAGAGAATCCAAAGTAAGGAAACATTCAAAGTTTTTCCAAGAGTGCACTGATTACCTATACTTTCTAAAGACCAGTTTAGTATAAAGTTTAAATAGATTTTAATCTAAATAAACACATTTTAGAGTCAGCCTTTAATATTGTCTTAGTAGTTTCAGAGCATTTAAACATTGCTTTGACACATTAACACACAGAAGTATTAGGTTGGTGCAAAAGTAATTGCGGTTTTTGCAATTATTTTTAACCTTTTATACCGCAATTACTTTTGTACCAACCTAACAGAAGAACTTATACTTTTATTCTCAATTTCAGGTGGAAATCTGTTTCCTTTTATTAAATGGCTGATGAATTTCTCTGCTTAGCCACAACCCATGCCTGGCTACTCTGATTACTACATAACAATGTTGTGCTTACCATTTTCTCCTAGTTTACAAATGTCACTATGGCAGGCAAACAATACCCTCCTAAAACATGGCCACATCCTAAGGCCTGCCACTGAACCTGTGACAATGTTATGTTACAGTGGCAGCAGGACGCTAATTCAGCTAGTTACAAAACCAAAGTTGAAGATGAGAAACAGACATGGAAAACGGGCCGCAATGTGCTGTAAAGCAAGTTACAGCCAGAACATGCATGGGAAGGAAGTACCGGGAGGGAGGGAGCATGAGACACCAGGAAGAGTGGGCACCAGAAAATGACCCGTGAGCTACTTATCTGCTTGGTATGGTACTGCTGATTTTCAGTTGTGTTTCCTTCAAAGGGGACGGTAAACTGCTTTATAAAACTTAGTCTGACTGCAAAATGTGAAAACCATCAAAAGAAGTAAAATTTGCATTCTTAATTTAGTAAAAAAGATAGGATGTAAATATGACCCCTCTTTCACTTCTCCAAAAATTATTCCTAGAAACAACATACTTATTGTAAAATAAAAGTGCAGGTTCAGGTTATAAATTTGCTCTCTATATTAGAAATCAATGGGTTAAATGAAACTACTTCATTCCAAACATTCAAGGGCTTTCCTCCTTTCCTAAACTCCTTTTTGCAAAAAATGATACTTTCTACATTTGACATTGTGATGGGTATTATGCAGAAAATGTTTGTTAAATTATGTTAAAAATTGCTTCTATTTTAAGATTTACTCTTCACATAACGACAAAATTAAAATTGAGGCACGTCTCATTAAAAATTCAAGTTTTTTGGGGGCCGCTGGTCAGCTCAGTTGGTCAGAGCAGGTGCTGGTAGCACAAGGTCACCGGCTGGATCCCCGCACGGGCCCCTGTGAGCTGCGCCCTCCTGGGGGGGTGGGGGGGAACCACATCAAAAATTCAACAGTTTTAAATACCAAGGTAAAAAATCAAAATCAAAACTTTGTTATAAAACAGTAATGCTAAGAAAAAAATTTAAACAACCCATTTTTAGTTTCCAGAACTGCAGCAAATTAATGAGAAAAAAAAAATTTTTAATTGTACGTATTTTCCTAAAAGCTCCGTTTTCCTGAAGGTACTTCTGAAAACTCTGCAGCTATAGAAGAGGTACGTGCCTCGTGAGACTGATGATCTCAAGTGGGAAGCCCAGGACAAGGACCCACGAACAGCTGCTCTAAAACCCACGTCTGAACCAAGATGAGGACACAGCACGGAGAGGAGGGTGCAAACCCCAACTCAAATACGGAAAGCAAAGGACGCTTGTTTTTCTACTGCCTACGTCATTGTATTTTGAGGCTTCCACTTCGGGGCAAAAACAGCATAAACTTAATCAGAACCTATTAGGCACTATACTGGATCCTAAAATATGGTAACAGATTCAGTGCAAAGTAGGAGATGCTTGTGAGATGTCTAATCAAAAAAAGCAGCTGCTATACAGAAGAGTTAAGATTGGAGATTGACAGCTGCTGACATACAGATGCTACCTGAAGTCAGCGAGGCGCTTGCCTAAAATAAGAGAAATGCCGACATTTAAAGATTTAAGGATTCATTAAAGGAAAAGAGTGCAATGGTTCTCCAATTTGATCGTGCTTACTAACCATGCAGGGATCTTGTTAAAATGCGGAATCTGATTTAGAATCAGAATGAGTCTGAAGCTGGGGCTGAGATCCTGCATTTGTAACCAGCTCCCATGGATGGCCAATGCCGCTGGTTGAGGCTCACACTAAGTTGCCAAAGTCTAAAGAACTAAGAAAAAGGCAAAGATGAGAGAAAACCGGGAGACGGCAGTATCTCAGAAGTCAAGGGAAGATGGGGATCTAAGAAAATGTGTGAAAACTCACATGTGCATCAATATTAGAACCAACTACGCTTTATTATATTCTTACAGGGAACTTGTATTATCTCTGTAATCAGGAAAAAAATTAAGAAAAAAGGCAATAAAGCAGATATGCTTAAACATGCAGCAAGGAACACAGTACCCATGAAAACCCTTAAGAAAATTACTTACGGAGAAAAAAAAAACAATGACTCCATTTAAATATAGAACCAAGACTAAACTGTATGCATTATAATTGCAAATTAGAATGTAAATATTATAAACCTTGTCAAGGTGTAAATAATTATAAAATCTAAAAAATCATATAAGGAAGTAGTAAAAAAATGGCAGTCAACCATGCGGAATCTGCTAAGGGGTCAAGTAAGATTAGGCCACAGGTTGGCAAGCATAGATAGAAGTCACAATGAATCTAGACACAGATCTTACACCTTCACAAAATTCCAAACGGATCACAGACCTAATGTAAAATGTAAAACTATAAAACTCCTAGAATATAGGAGAAAATCTAGATGCCCTTGGGTCTGGCAATGACTTCTGGGAACACCACCAAAGACATGAACCAGGAAAAAAACAACTGACAAGTTGGAGTTGACTAAAATTTCCTGATTTGCAAAAGATACTATCAATACAATGAGAATACAAACCAGATTGGGAGAAAATATTTGCAAATGACAAATCTGATAAAGGATTATTATCCAAAATATAAAGAACTCTTGAAACTCAACAATAAGAAAACAACCTGATTTAACAATGGGCCAAGGACCTTAACAGACACCTCACCAAAGATCTACAGATGGTAAATCATGCTCCACATGTCATCAGGGAAATGCGAATGCAAACAGCAAGACACCCTCCACACCTGTCAAAACGGCCCAAATCCAGAACACTGACCACTTCACATGCTGGTGAGGATGTGGAGCGACAGGAATCTCATCCATCACTGGTGGGAGTACAAATGTCGCAGCCACTTCGGAAGACAGTTTGGCGGTTTCTTACAAAACTAACATACTCTCACCCTATGATCCAGCAATCGCCCTCCTCGGTATTTACCCAAATGAGCTGAAAACGTAATGTCCACACAGAACCCTGCGCACAGATGTTTATGGCAGCTTTACTCATAACCGCCTAAACGGGGAAGCAACCAAGACGTCCTTCAGTGGGTGATGGATAAACTGGTCCGTCCAGACGATGGATTGTTATGCAGCACTAGAAAGAATCGATCAAACCATGAAAAGACATAGAGGAAACTTATATTACTAGGTCAAAGAAGCCGAAAAGGATACATACTGTATGATTCCAATTACATGACATTCCGGAAAAGGCAAAACTATGGACATAGTAGAAAGATCAGTGTTTGCCAGAGGTTGGGGGGGAAGGACGGATGAAAAGGTAGATCACAGAGGATTTTTAGGGCAGTGAAATTGTTCTGTATACAATGGTGGACATACATTATACAGTCATCAAAACTCATACACAACAACTAGAGTGAACCATTAATGCAAATCATGGACTCTGAGTGATAATGATGTGTCACTGTAGGTACATCAATTGGGACAGATACAGCACTCTGGTGGGGGGTATGTTGAAAATGGGGAAGGCTATGAATGGGCAAGGTAAATAGGGTAAAGCTCTGTACATTGCTTATTGTCATTTTTTGTATCAATGTGGTAAAATCTGATAGTCTGAGTTCGTCCTTAAACCATTAGACATTAAATCAAAGCAAAGTATCAAGAAGAGAGGTAGGAGCAGAGAAATAAGTAAAAGAAGGAAAAAGGTCAAATAGACTTTCTCAACCTTTTTATTTCATAGCACATATTACTAAATAATAGAATTTTGGTAACGCACTTGAAATTATTGAAAACTATCTCAGTCAAGATACAAAACAATTACTATCGCAATGTAAACAAGTCTCACAGTTTCAAGGTAAAAGCATCCAAATTCTAGTAACTTATTATTTGTGTCCAGGTTTGAATACAACTGTTTACTTTCCTGATTGTTTTATATTCTCTCCGGATGTAAAATTATCACACATTCCAGTAAATATTAGCACTTTTGCTCCATCCAGGCAGTAAGCTATGCTTTTTAAACCTTTCCCATAAAATATACTGTGCCCAGAGTTCTACACTGTAACATACAACCTTATCAACTCCACATTCCATCTGACAAGTATGGTAGGTAACACACACACACACACACACACACACACACACACACACACGCTCTCTCTCTCTCTCAGAGCAAAAAATTTTAAAAATCAAAATCGGTAGTAACCTATGAAGAGTTGGTGCTACAATAAACAGAAGAGAGTACACTGCTTGGGAGACAGAGAAATTAAAGAAACGAGGTTAAAAAGTCACATCAGAAAGTCTTACTACTTAGGACTGATGGCTTTTTACTAGTAAAACAGAAAAATGAAATTTATGGGGAAAATATGCCGTATTAAAAAATTCACAGAGCCTCCTTCAAATTAAACTATATTCCATTGAAATAGTTACAATCTGTGTCTTCATAAATATTACATCTGAAACTCTAACGAAATCATTTTAGTTATTTCAAAGGACGTAACACATGCATTAACTTATACTCTAATTTTCCTCAAGCTAAGATCCTATTCTCACAGGAGGGTTGGGGTCCAAATTTTTCTCCAAAGATGTAATGTTGTATTTTCCTGTGTTGAATAACAGTATGAGCACGTTGTCCTCACCTGAATGCGTTAGCCGTGTCACTGAATGCTCCCACGGGCATGTACGGACACACCGGCTCCACGCTAGCGCTCGAGTTCTCTCGTTATGGCAAGCTACAGAGAAAAGCAGACGGCACCTACCACAGAAATGATGCCCTTGGGTGAAGAAAAGCCCGATGAGGACATGGTCTTCACAGAAGCACTTACGCCCTCAGTGAGAAAACGCATCATGTGATGACACCGTGTGGGCGACCTGCATACGCTCAGCTCCCAAAGAACCTACAGCGCCAGTCATTCCCATGTTGTTTCAGGACTGCAATTCAGCAGACAGTATCTAATATCTTATAAATCAGTGTGGTTTAAATCTCACTGGTTTTGTAGTTTTGTTTGTATTTAATTTGCAAGTTCTGAACTGTCACCACCATCTCAGTTGACTGATCACTGACTAACAAACTGCTCCCTGATTCTGAGCACTTGCTTTTCCCATCTCACCAATGACTCCTCAGCTTCCTTGAGCGATTCCTGCTCTTTTCCCCAAACTCTTGAAATTGGCATTTGTCCACTGTCCACTTTTCTTCACTTTGGTGACCTCATTCCGTCTTGTAGTTTTTAAACTCCACCGATATTGCCAAGGAGTTGAAATGTTTTATCTCCAGCCCAGATAAAACAAACAAAAAATCCTCCAGATTTGTCTCAAACCCCAGATTTGTCATCCAGCTGCCTCCTAGCCATTCCTATGGTGGGGAGTCCCCGCAAAGCTGATCCCCTCACTGTCTCCCAGACTCCTGAGCCTACAGCCTTCCATTCACTCCATAGCAGCTCCATCCTTCCCGTCACAGTTCAATAGCCTTGGAGGCGTCTTTATTCTCCTTTTCGCACCACGTATGTAAAGCAACCAGGAAATGGTACTGTCCCTCCTTGTAAACTATCCAGAGTCCAACCACTGCTGACCAGCTCTACCACGCCCGTGCAGCACAAGCCGCCTCGATGTCCCACCTGGATTACTGCAATGCCCTTCTAACCAGTCTCCCTGCTTCCGTCCTTGTCTCCCCCCACCCCCCATCCCACAGTCTGAGCACAGCAATCCAAAAAATCCAGTTAACATTTAAATCAGATCAGTCACGCCTCCGCTCCCCACTGGCACCCGTATCCGGGTCATAGCTAGACCCCCTCGATAGCTGATACAGCCCTACACACCGTGGGGATGTGTCCCTTTACTCTCTGACCCCCCTCCCTCCCATCTCTGCCCCGCACTCACTACCCCAGCCTCCCTGTTCCAGATGGCGGGCTGCCCCTCTGGGCCCAGCCTTCACTGCTGCTCTCACATCCTTCTGGCTTTGCTGTGTGCTACCTTCTAGTGAGGCCTGCCCGGTCTCCTCTAGTTACAACACTGACCAGGGCTCTGCCCACTGGCCCCTCCACTACGCACCCCTAATCCTTGCCCATTCCACCCTCTCCCTCTTCCCCTCCTTCCTCTCCCATTTCTACTGTTTTTCCATAGAATGTAGTACTTTCTAACAGGCTATGCAATTTACTTATTATGTTTGTTGCTGTAGCCCCCCAACCTGGAAGGTAAGAATTTTTGTCTGGTTCAATGATGTATCCCAAACACTTAAAACAGTGCCTGCCACATGATACAGGCTCAATAAATATTTGTTGGATGAATTAAATAAATCAGAAAGCAAAAGAACTTTGGACGTTTGAGTAACATCAAAAGCTAGACCAACAGAGCAATGCTTTTTAAAATCCTCAAAGAAAATGATTACCACTCCAGAATGTTATGCCCAAATTATCCTAAAAGTGTCGAGGGCAGAATAACGATGCACGGCTTCCAAACAGCTCTTCCCTTGGATATTTTCTTGGGAAGCTCCTGGAGGGCCAGCTCTTAAACACAAAGGAATGGACCAAAAAAAAGGACAACATGGGCTGCGGTAAACAGACGACTCAACCCAGAAGAAAGGGGAGAAAAAAACTCTTGAGGGTAAAGGCAACTTTACACTCAAGGACGAAGGTGTGGAGGCAATTCTAGCAACTTGAACATTTAAACAAGTGGGAAGGAACACGTGGTAGCATTAGCAATTAGCACAGAGAAAACAAAACAGGAAAAAGACAGTATTAACTACAAGGAAAAATTGTACAAACACAAATTAATTGGTGCAGGAAAAAGTAAGTCATACAGCAGTCTGTATTTATGTATGTGTGCATGTATATCCCATGTAATGGGACAGAAAAGAAAATAGAAGGGCATCCGAATTGCAGAATTTCATTTAAAGATTTAGGGGAGGGATTAGAGAAGGGGAGAGGGAGGTCAAGTTTAGAACCAGAAACCACCAGGTTAAGAGACGGGACACTGAACTACAGGCCCACAAAGTATCAAGAACTGAAGACGGACAGACTGTAATAAACACGAACTTCATCATTTGGAATTACACAGTGCAAACATGCACAGTTACTGACAAGTGCTAATCACTTAATAGGAAAATATCTACAAGCATTTAAGTCACATCAAAGAAATTAAATTTAAAATACCTATGGCTGATTCGAAAAATGTGACACAACCAGAGACGAGCAACTACACCCTAATGTCTACAATGGTTACTTTCCAATTACGAGATTATGAGTGATCTTGGGGGAGGTGAGGGCGGCATTTCTGTATGTATTTCTCAAATATTCCATAAAACATATTATTTTGGTAATAAATAATTAAATTTTAAAATATTAATGCATAGTTTATGTCCCCACACTCCCCTGCTAATGAACTGCTTCTGACTTCATACACAAAATGAAATACTCATAAATCAAGAGCTGATTTTGTCTACTGCTCTGATTCTTTATTTTTTTTTCAATGCCTGAAACAGATACTTATAGGTAAAAATGTTTTTAAAACAGCTTATTCACATTTAAAAAAAAACTCACATATTTCATATACATATATACACATTTAGTTTAGGTTTATTAAAAAAATCTTAAATTTAGCACTTTAAAAGTTAATTATAAGACAGAAATTGATCTATCTCTCCAAACAAAATCAAAAGAATAGTCTGTAGACATTAGCTCACAACGATCTGTACTGACAAGACATCCCCGTGCCCCTAACAAAGCTAATAAAGTAGGGTCCTTGACTCATTCCCGCCCCCCCCAAAAAAAACCCTGAACTTTCGCCAAATTCAAAGGAATAAAAAGGTAAAACAGAAAGGGAGGGTAAAAAAAACGAGACTTTTTAACAATTAGTGAAACCAACTATCGAAGTAACCTTTCCAGGTGTAGAGCTTTTGCAAAGAGGCTAGTAGTGTACACTTAATTTCACCATCACGAGCTACGTTTTTCAACATTACAATAAGAGTATAGTATACTTCCTATAAAATACTTCCTATGTAAATTCTTCTAATTTTTAAGAAAATATTCTTCACTTGCAGTATCTGCTTGATAAATAGATGAGCAGTTCTCCAAAGGTTTCTCGCCAACCTCCTCCTTCTAGTTCTTTCCTTGTATCCCCAAGCCCCTTCTTTGCTGTTCAAAACAAAGCAAATGAAAACCACACGTTAAGTTCAGCGTGACTGGGCAACCTCAAACCTAATGAAAGGTCTTTGCCAACATCATTCTGGTCACTGTGGCTGAAGGCTAGAGAATAAACTGACCTAAAATGGACCATCTTGTCTGTATCATTCAGCCTAGAGTTCCTGAAGATTAAAAAAAAAAAAAAAAGTAATGAAATACATGGTTATCAGCTGCTAACCTTGCCAGGGAGAAGTGAAAGAGGCATACTGTATTGTTCCATTCATATAACATTCAAAACCAGGCAAATCAATCCGTGGTGTTAAAAGTCAAGAGGTGGTTTCCTTAAGAGGTCGGTGACAGGTGATTCTATGGAGAAAGAAGGGGGTTTCTCGTCTGATAAGGTTCTGTTTCTTGATCTTGGAGCTGCCCTCAATAACGTGTCCTCTTTGTGAAAATTCATTCAGCTGTACACTTACAATGTGAACACTTGTCTGTATGTATTTACGCTATACTTCCAAACAAAACAATTACACTGAGGAAAAACACAGTAACACTATTGTTCTAGGTATTCTAGAATCTCCTGTGAACAGCAAGGATCAAGTGTCGTCACTGGCTAACAGCTCACAGCATCTCCTCTTCCCCTGCTGTTTCTCAGTGAGTCTCCTACTGCATCAGGCGACTGCCTAGCAGTTTTCACTGACTACAAATCCTCTCAACTGACGGCTTCGACCATGAGACCTTTAGAAAACACAACAGAAGCCATCAAATGCTGACTTAGCTCCTCCTTCCCTCCCCTTAGAATGGAAGTGACCTGCACTTGGGCACCGTCCTCTCACCTTCTCAGGACTTCACATCCCTATTATCCCTTCTCTCTTGCATCCACTTCTCCCTCTTGTTCTTCTGGTCCATGCCCTCTAACAGCCAAACATGCTCCCATCTCCCACCTGGCTTCTGGGCCACCACATCCCCAATTCCCCTTCGACCTCACTGGATCATTCTGCATGTCCCACCCAGCAGGACTCTGAATCCTGAATTTTACTGCTGCCCCTCTGTCCCATCCCCGTCTAGTCTTTCCGATCTTGGTAAATAGCGCCATGATCCAGTTGCTCAAGCCAGAAACCACTTCATTCCCTCCTTTCCTCACCTCTCACATCTAATCCATCAACAAGTCCTGTTAATTCTGCCTCCAATAGATCGCAAATCCATCCGCTTCTCTCTTCCTTTTCACTGCCACCACCTTAATCCAGGTCAGCCAACTACAGTCCGATCAAAGGAACAGCCTCCGAGCCAACCAATCACTTCTCCAAACAACAGCTAAAGCAATCTCAGAAGTTAGAAGTGGGTTACGTGACTACTTTAACTGATGGCTTCTCAGTACCCTTGAAATAAAGCTCACATTCCTTACTTGGACTCTGACCCCTGCCCAGCTCTTCCCCTTCGCATTCGCCCAGCAGCAAACACTCTCTTCTCTGAGCGCCTATGCTCATCCCCGCCTCGGATGAGCCTTTACCTGCTCCTTCAATCCCAGATGCTCTCCCTTTCCTTCAAGGACTAGCGCTCACACCTTCTCCTTTTAGCATCGCTGAAGCCTCACTACTTCTGACAGCAGGTCTCCCGCCCAGTCCCATTATTCTCTACTTCACACTTGACTCTCAGATAGTACATATCACAATTTGTAATTCTGTTTATTTCCCTCATTAAAATATAAGTGGTGATATTTAGAGAAATTCAATAACTTACTCAACAACTAGTTTTTTTTCACAATTTAAGCCCTTTCTTTGCATTAGGCAATGTGCTTTTAGATGCAAAAGTAGACAGTGTCCCTGCTCGCATGGAGCTTAAAGTCAGAAACACAGCTAGTAAGTGACAGAGCCAAGAGACACATCCCGGTTTAGCTTCTAAGCGCCTGTCCTCTTAACCACTTAACTATACTGCCACTCTTGCATTAGGACATTGGCGGATGGGGGGAATATATTTAATAATTGCTCACATGCTAATGGAAACTAAGGTTTGGAGAGGTTAAATAATCTGCCCAAAGTAGAACAGAGACATTTGAAACAACAGGTACAATCATGAGCAATGGCACAGAGATGTTAAAGTACAGACAGTTCAAGAAACAAAAAGAATCCAGTTTGACCAGGTAGAGCAAAGAGAAAATGCTGGAGAATACGGCGGGAAGATCATATTAAGGAGAGTGTGAAGGTATTAGTCATTCAATAAATATATGTACTGAGCACCAACTCTGTGTCAGAAAAATGTAAACTCTAGACAAACAGGGTGACCAAAACAAAGTCCCCACAGAGATTGCAGAGATTAGTGGGGGGGGGGCGTGGCAGGAGGGGGCAAAGTGGTACAAATTACAGTTCAGCGGATACACATTACAGGGAGGCCAAGCAGAGTGCTATGGGAACACAGAGATGACACCCCATTCAAGGTGGGAGTCCAGAAAGAGCAGCTCAGCTAAGTGCTGTCGAGGCGAGATCAGAGCTGAGGAAGAGAAAACCTGGTGCACACAGGCAGCTGCAAACACAGCTGACCACGGCAGGGAAGCGACAGAGAGCCAGCTGAAGAGGGGCTGTGTGTGTACTTACTATCCTGTCAAGGAACTTGGAACCTTACACTGGCAGCCTTGTAAGTCACTCACACTAGAAAGCGCCCTTCAACGGCAGACCACTTAGAAGGCAGAAGAGGATGGAATGTAATTAAATGTGAAGATGAGAGAGAAGCATGCCAGATTTGAGATAACCACAGTAGGAGGACCAGGGCGGATGACTAACTGGCTATACAGGGTGCGAGCCTTGGACAGTTCAAAGCAATCAAGGTTTTAGTGTTGGACGCGTCATTGCAAAGCACCTGGATACATCATCACCATACATTTGTCAAAATTCGTAACATACGACACCAACAGGGAACATAATGTAAACCATGGACTCTGGGTGATAATGATGCGTCACTGTAGGTACATCAATTGTAACAAATGGGTGTCACTCTGGGGGGTACAATTCTATAATATATCTAAAGAAAATATTTGGCAAAGCAAACTTGAGGGTAGCAACTAACCATTCCAGATCACAGAAATCTGTACCTTTAATTTTCAGAATGAAAAATTACACAATATGTATAATCCAAACTCTACTTATCACAAAGTTCTCTAACAGCTAACCTAAATCCTCTCCTCCACAATTTGAGCCAATATCTCCCTGATAAAATTACCAGATCATTACATTTATCACACTATACTTTGTTCTTCAGTAATGTCTTAAAAGAGATGGTGACACCACAGACACCTTAACACTCAAAGGGACTCCCGGTTCCACTTTTCCAAGTCAGTTAACTCAAGTCCTTGGAAGCAAACTGATCCAGAAATGGAAAAGTGCTAAAAGGAAACCTCAGTTTAATCAATTTGATTTTTTGAATTCCAGACCACACAAGACCTATCCAAATCCCTTACTAGAGAAACTTCCAAATGCCACCATCTCAAAACAGCTGTCAATTTATCCTCTAAACCTCTTATTCTCATTTGTAAAAACAAAATATACTGAAAGAAAAACCCAAGCACTAACAATTTATAATGTGATTTCACTAATTCTAGCCTATGCACTTACAACGTGTGCATCACACCAAGATAACCTCCTAAGTTTAGTAACTAACAACAGACTTAGCAGCAAATATTTACTGAGTATTTACCCTGGGCCTTCCACAGCTCGGAGCCCTTCACCTATCATCTCATCAATTCTGCCAACAACCCTATGAAGTAGGTACCGTCATTATACCCATTTTGCAGATTGGGAAAACGAAGCAGAGCTCGCTTCATTTTCATTTTAAGTATCTTGCCCAAGGTCACAAACCGGTGGGGCAGGATTGGAACCAAAGCAGGCGGTCTGCCTGCCGAGTCAGTGCTCCCAACATTCAAGTGCTGAAAAGCGTTAACAATTCACCCTTGACAGCCACGTATCAAGAAATGGTAAATGTTCAACTGCCACCGTGGGAACGGGGAGTCCGATCACCGTCCTACATCCACGCTCACCGCTGCTGTGACTCTGACAAACCAGCAACACAATCGGATTTCCCGAACACACAAATCCGACTTCCCTGGCTGTCAGAGCAAACAAATTCTGCATCTTTCCAGGAACGGGAAACGCAAAACCTGGTACGTAACTCTGTGGCCCAGGTAATCCACAGCGCTAAGTTATAAACCTGGGCGAGTCGGGAAACGACCCCAAAGTGCCCGACAGACGACGCCTTGGGAAAGCGAGGTTTGCAGTAAGAAGCCGGAGCCTCCCTGGCAGGCGGCTGGCGCGATCGCCCCGCGACACAAACAAGGGAGGAGGCTGCGGTCCAACCACCGCACAATGCGGGCTCCGGCCGCAGCGCGAGGGGGATGCGGCCCGGGGTCGGCGCCGGCAGGGACACCAGGGCAGCCGAGGCGCCCCGGCGGCCCCGGACCCCGGGCCGTGCGGGGAGGGGCTGCAGGGAAGGGCCGGCCGCTGCCCGCACTCAGCTGACCTCCGCCATGTTGGCCGCACACGCCGGGACCCTTCACAACAAAGGCCGGCTCCGGGGCGCCGGGAGCGCAGGCGCCTCCCCCGCCGGGCCCGCCTCCCGGGCGCGCGGGGGCCGGGCCGGGCGGCGAGGAGGCCGATCCCCGCCCTCGCCCGGCCGCGCGGGCCTGACCCCACCGCCGGCCTGCGGGCCTGGGGCGCCGGGGCGGGGGCGAGCGGCTCCCGGCGGCGGGCAGGGCCGGGCCCGGGAGGGCGGGAGGGCGGGGGCGGCGCTCGGCCGGCGGCGGGGCTCAGGCCCAGACAAAGGCGCCCGGGCCGGGGGCTGCCTGCGGCCCGCGCCCCGGCGCGGCCGCCCCGCCCGCCGCCATTACCGGGCCTACGAGTCCTCCTCCCGCCGGAGAGCCCCTCGCGCCGGCTCCTCCCTCCAGGCCGGGCCGCACTTACCTGTGGGCGGAGAGCGCGCCTCGGACCCGGGTCCCGGCTCACACGCGCTCCGTCGCCGCCGCCACCCCCCGCCACCGCCTCTTCCTCGCGCCGACACCGACGGGACACGCTGGGCCGCCGCCGCTCGAGAGCGCGCCCCGCACCGGCCGCCGCGGCTCCCCCCTGGCCGCCGCCGCCGCCGCCGCCGTTTCGCGCGTCCTCGAGCCCGCCGCGCGCGCCCGCTAAATACCACACACTGCGGCGGCCGCCATGAGGAGGCGCGGCCCCGCGGCCGGCAGCCCGGAGGGGGCGGGGCCTCCCGGCGCGCAGGCGCACAGGCGGCCGCCGGCCAACCGCGCGAGCTTCGCGGTGCGGCTCCGCGAGGGGGACGGTTGGTGCTCGGGCTCCTCGGTTACCGTTGCTGCGACTGAACACCGCGCGCCCGACCAACGCAGGTCACGCTCTTGCCCGCAACCGTCCCTGCCCGGGGACAAGCGGCGCTTACCCGTCGAGTCGGGGATCCCAGGTTGCCCGCCGCCCGCGGGGCTTTGTTCCGGGCCGCGGGGTCGCCGGGCGGGGAAGGCGGCCCCGGGCTCTCGGCCGCCGCCGCCCTGTTTACGGCCCCTCCTGGTTCGCTCGCTGGTTTCGCAAAGCGCCTCCTCGGGCCCTTCCCAGCGCCACTCTTTCCAAAGAAAAACCCGCTGACTCTCTGGCCGCCGACGGGGACCCCACCCTGGAGGGAAGGTCCAAGCCCCTCCCTCCGCTGTGAGTCGCGCCGCAGCGAGAGCGGGACGAGCTTCAAAGGCTCATTTTAGCTGAAAAGCACGCCTCTTCCCGTGTCCTCGCTCCTCTGGAAGCTAAACGGGACTCCGCGCTTCCTTTTCTTTACACAAGAAATCAAAGGACATGTTCACGATTCTTTGATGGACACGATATGTACACACCTGAGCCACGCCAGCCTCCGGGACATTCACAAGCCCTGATGAGAGCACGTGAGAGCCTGTGTGCAAACAGTCTTCTGCGTGGAAACGTAGACCAGTATCGCAGTACTATAGCTGTGGCTAAGAACAGGGGTTTTTTGTGTGTGTTTTGTTTTTAAAAAAGACGCTTTTTATACGTTAGAAACCATCCAAGGAATTGTGTCCCCCCCCAACCCCCATCATCTCCAGCCTCCCCACCAACAGGAAATCTTTTTCAATGGGAAGTTTTGATGCAAACACTCCACTGAACAATCTCAAACGACTCTGCTGGGAAGCAGAAAGCGCAGTTATCTTAGGTACTAATGTGAGCTAAATTCCAGCTTCCCCCTAATCTGCAGACTGAGTTGATAGGCTACTTCGGTTCTCGGCCTGATACTTCGCTCATTGTGGCTGCTGTTGTCCTCCAGGACCATTAGCACATCTAAACAGTGTTTCTTACGGGTGGGAAGGTAAAAACCAAAAGAACTCTTAGCCACAAGCTGTACTATGCTGCTGGTCCCCAAAGCCGGAAAGGCAGTTGAAGAACTTGGGTGAGTTATTTCGGTCCGTGCATTAACTGACGGTGTTATCATCCATTTCTTCAGCAATAAAGATGTACAGAGGGAATCTAACATGTTCTGTCATATACTGTGCTTAGTCATGGAGCTTACCTAGTGCGGAACACATGAAGACATTCATTCATTCATTCACTCAACCAATGCCAGGTGCTGAGAACACACAACCTCTAGCCCTGCACTCAGGGAGTGCGCGCAGTCGAGTGGTAGACACAAACATTAATCAAGCTCACAAATTCACTACAACTGTGAGAAGTGTTACAAAAGAAAAAAACGCAGTGCCCCTGAGGGATCCTAAGGTATATAGCAGGCCAGGTATATATGAGGATGGGTACTGAGTAAAGAACCAAAGGATTAGAAGGAATGAAGCAGGTTGGAGGGGAGGGTAGAGTGGAGGACTTGAATAAGGGGAAAGCATTTCAGAGGAAAGCCCTTGCATGTGAGACGACTGTCCAATTCCAGCATGGCTTTTTGCCCTTGCGAGGAGGGGTCGGGAGGGTGTGGAAGGACAAGGCCCAGGGAGGTGGTGGACGCCTCCAATGAAATGAGTGGGGTTCTCAGAGTGCTCAGGTTATGTGAGCGACAGTGCTTCTCAGGCTGGAAAGGCCGAGAAAGCAGTCACTGAGGAATTAGGCTAAAGGGGAGGAGTTTCCCAGAGGAAGATGGAAAGGCTTTCCAGGCCACTGCCACGCACGTGAAGGGACAATGACAGAATAGGTGGTCCATACTGAATAGGGGTGATAGGGAGGGAGGGATGGGCTGAGGAAATCGGCCAAAATGAGCAAAGACTGACCGGGGAGAACACTATCTATCTGGGCAAGAAATGAAGCCCTGAACCAAAGAGGTGGCAATGGACACGGAGAGGAGGGTCTTGGACAGAGAGCTGGATTTGGAGTGGAAACATGGATTTCAGGAAGGTAGGATGTGAAGGAGTAAGGAGCCAGGGCTGATGACAATGACAGACAATACTATCAGCTGCCATTATGAAACGTACTCCGCGCCAGGCACATGCATTACCTCAGTTCTCACAAAAACGCTGTGAAGGAAGTAACACCGTTATTATCCCCATTTGATACATGAGACAACTGAGGCACAAAAGTCAAATAGCTTGCCCGAGGTGACACAGCTGCGAAGTGGCAGAGCCAGGATTCAAACCCAAGCCCAGCTTTCCTGGCTCTGCTCTACGGCCTATTCAGAGATTTCTAGCTTGGCAAATGGTGATGGACAGGGGGCAGCTGAGGAAAGGTAAATCCTGGTTTGGGAGGCATTAGGTGCGAAGTGCCTGCCTGCGGGCAAACAGAAAACAACTGGAAATAGGGAGGGTCCCAGGACTCCGGAAAGAGGTTGCAGGTGGCTCCCGGGGTGGGGGTGGGGGGTGTTCCGTGCAGTCAGACTCTGGAGCCGCAGAGAGTAGGGGCCTAAGAGGTGAATGTGGAAAACCAAGAAGGGTTTTTGGTAGAGAGGCTATATATTGAGGTTTCAATTCAATTTCCATTCAACTAAGGCAAAAACTAGACTTTACAAGATAAAACATAGAACATAGTTTTAAGATATAAGATAGATCTCAACCAACCCAATAGAAGAAGTAGACATGTACACACAGAAGTGTAGACAGACGTCATATAGTGGCACTAGGTCTTACCAGGTGTAGGTTGTAAACTCCGCCCATAAAGAAAAAATAAGTGTAATTATTAAAAATTATTTTAAGATCACCCTTGAAAATCCTTTGAATCACCCATAAATTACAGTATACATTGTTTTGTCTATACAATCCCATACCAGCTATGTATGTATAAATGCCCAGCGTGGGATAAAGCCGATTTACACAAAATACAATTTTACAGTATTCCTAATCACACTATTTAAACTGCAATTTTCCTTCATGGTTTTGGGGGGAAGTTATAACTCGTCTGTATATGGAAAGGTCAATAGAGTTCCGTTTCGCTCAGTGCGGAGGCAGATTTTTCACTTTCACAGGTAATGCCCCACCACTAGCCAGGTGGCCTTGCACTGGGTTGTAAAAGATACAGATGTCACTTTCTAGCCCTCGGGGAGAAGAAGTAGTGGGGTGAGAGGTTGCCTACTCCCCACAACCTCTGGTCTCTCTGCAAACAGTGTAAAGGGAATTTGCCAATGTGGCAAACGCCCTAGTTTGCCAAAATCCCATTTTGGCCCCCTCACATCTGAAAATGACAGTATGCCATGTGGCCCACTGCTGACGTCAGGGAGTTACCTTAGAAACTGGTGGTTTCTGTGAAGCTGCAGGCCTGCCCAGCAGAGTGTTTTCTGAAGACACCACACATGGGCCAAGCAGTGTTGGAGCTCTCAAGTCAGCCACTCAGAAGCACCTTCTGCCTCTGGAATTCTCTCACTTGCTTTTCTTGGCTTTGGCTCCTTACTCTTCCCTAGAAGAGTCAAAATTACATCTCCTTACTTCTGCTTCCTTTTATACAAAACTAATCTCATTAACTACAGCTCCACTAATCTTAACTAGATTTAGGAGGGGTTCAATCTGATTGAGTTAATTCCGAATGAATGAATGAATGAGAGGGAGGGTGGGATACAAACAGCACTACTATACATTGTAAACATTGGAAGGAAAATAGCCCCGTCCATAAAGTAGATATCCTTTTCTGAATAGGCAGGCGACTCTGCTTCCATGACAGTCTATAGAGAAAGTATTTTGTAAACTGTCAAGGCCACCCAGCTAGTGATGCACTTGATGGGATTTCAGGATGAGTGCCAAGTATTTTCAGGCTACATGGAGAAAATACTGCAGGGTAGAGAGCCTTCCTGGTCCCCTCAAATCACATCAAATGCCAAGTCCATCTTCTCCAATGGAACAAAGTGCTGGTCCCGCAGCTGACTGAAGTAAATCCTCCAGGGACAGTAAGCGGCTTTACTTTCCTCTTTCCTGCTTAGGAATAAAGCGAGCATGGTGACAGCATCGGTACTGGGGGCTCCTATATGAATTTGTATTAACTTGATACTTAAAATAGGTCAAATACCAACTCACTGGCATCGTCTCAAAAACAACCACTCTATCCATGATGCCGGGTGAGATTTTACCAAGAGGTTATTCCAAGAGGGAAGGGAATAAGTAGAAAGTGTTTTGACTTACTGCATTGGTCCATGAGTTTTGACAACAGAACCATGTTTTCAAAATTAGCTATCATGACATCTTTTACATGGGAATTCCCTAAAAATACACATACATACACACATTCCTCCTCTCTCCCACATTTTCTTCTATGACTATTTTTAAGCAGCTCCACACATGAACATTCAGACCCACCTATTTAGCTAGAACCTTGGACACATCAGTGTACTCAATTTAAGAACCATGAATGCAAATTACATACATACTTTATATTTGTATTTACATGTGTTATACATATGTATCTCAGATATATAAAATTCTAACCTCCATTTCGTCCCTCCAATACGATACAATGCTATGGTAACTTTCCAAATGCTTCCAAAAGCTCAAAACCTGAATCTCACTTAGCATGACCCACCCTCCTCCCAGTCACCAGGGCCCTTTTTCCATAACACAAATCCTGCCTTTGTTAACTCCTTACCCTGCAGCTGCTCTCATTAGTAGCTTTCTGTATGAGTCTGTGCAACCCCTGAATTTCGGGAAGGCCCATTTCTCCAACTTCTCCATCAAGTCTCTACTAGTTCGCTGACTCACGTGACGAATGTCAGCCCCGTTCCAGGAACCCTGGCTGTCCTCCTCTGTATATAGTCAAAACAAGCTGTCCTTTGCATGCATTACACACAATCCCAGAGAAGGCTGACTAAATGGGCTAAACCAGTCAAGACAGATGATTTCCAAGTGTCTGATGCCAATACAATCGTTTTACAGGCCAGTTCAGAAAACCAAACCCATCACTGCTGGGTTTGTTTCTCGGCAATCACAGCGATCTCTTGCCTAGGAACCGCCTTCTGACTTCTCTTACGTTAGACCATGCAGCCCCGTGTATCGTTCATTCAGCCTTGGTGGGTAGCTCCGCAGACGTCAGCATTCCCTTCCCAGCTTAGCTCTGCTGTTAGCCAGAAGGAGAGCCGCTCTTGACTTTACAGTGGGAGGCACTCGTCCCTTCCAAATAGATTCCTATCAGCTATGCAGAAGAAAGCAGGTCCCTAACATGGCAGACGTGCCTGAAGCAGAGCAGAAACAATGTTTTCTTTATCAGACACACCTGTGGCCAGTCATTCGTTGCCTGGGATTGGTGTATGTACTAAACAGCATCCCAAACAAATTCTGCCAAACGTGGTGGAGAAGAAATTGGAGACACAGCGTGAGCATCCAAAAATGAGACTGGGACTAATTGCAGAAAGTTCCCCCAAAGCCTGAATGATCAGGAAATGCCCTGGCTTACAACTGTTTTCTCCTTGAATTTAATCTACTTCTTCAGGAAAAGGTTATATGCTAGGCACTAAATTTTACAAGCGAGAAAATCATTTAGGTTTTTACATAACGGTGGTCTATGGGGGTAGTGACAGTGACAACTACTTTCCAGCAGGGTTGGGAGCTGTGGGTTTGGGTGCAGACATGGCCAAGTCCAAGAACCACAACACCCACCACCGGTCCCGAACATGGCACAGAAACAGCATCAAGAAACCCCGATCACAAGGACACGAGTCTCTTAAGGGGGTTGGACCCCAAGTCCCTGAGGAACATGTGCTTTGCCAGGAAGCACAACAAGAAGGGCCTGAGGAAGATGCAAGCCACCAACGCCAAGGCCATGAGTGCACGGGCTGAGGCCATCGAGGCCCTCGGAAAGCCAAAGGAGGTCAAGCCCAAGATCCCAAAGGGCAGCAGCCGCAAGCTCAGTCGACTTGCCTACCTCGCCCACCCCAAGCTTGGGAAACGTGCTCGAGCCCGTGTCACCAGGGGTCTCAGGCTCTGCAGGCCAAAGGCCAAGGCCAAGTCTCAAACCAAGGCCCCAGCTGCGCCTGCAGCCGCAACTCCACCTCCAGTTCAGGCCCCACCTCCAGCTCAGGCCCCAGCTCCCAAAGGTGCCCAGGCCCCCCACGAGGGCTCCAGAGTAGAGGCCTCTGTATGCCCATGGAGGACGAAGGGGCTGGTGTGGCCCTGGTGTCCTCCTGTGCTATTTGAACAAATAAAGCTGAGGCAGGAGAGGTCCAAAAAAAATTACTTTCCAAACGTCAGTCTGTCATCTGACGTAGAGTTGTTATCTGTCCGGTGCTTTTGTACAATCTCTGCCCACCCCTCACGAACGCACAAACACATACGCATTTCCATGGATCCAAATATTTTCTTTATAGTCGTTAGAATTTAGCCTTTCTTAGAAGTACATGTGAAGCTCCTGTTACGGCTAAGGGGTACACTGAGCCCCGTGAAGGCAGAGGCATGTCACATTCACCCTGTGTCCCCGTCAAGGCTGAGCAGTGCCTGGCACATAGCCCGCAAAAGTTTTGTTGAGCAAATGAAGAAACATTAGACAAGGACCGTGTCCTTAAAACCTCTGGCTGTGAACGGATTCTGTTTAGTTTTTCTTTTCCATGTTTTCATTCATTGTCGGCAGATATTTGTTTTCCTTCTTCCTTGGACGAACTAGTATTTATTGAACTCCTAACGTGTGCTTCAGTTTATGGGGTTACTTAATTTAAAACTAATTACGAAGGGAGCATTTTCCTGGATGAGGAAACTCGGAGAAGATAAGGAATTTTCCAAGTGCTGAACGTCCAGATCTCTTGGCTCCAGAGTCTTCTCTCTCTGCTCTCGGGCTCTGTGGTTCAACCAAGGTACACCGATTTCAAAGGGTTTACACATCAATTCTCCAGAGCCCTCAAGCCTTCTGATTTTTAAATTCAGGGTTTTCATATTAGTAATTCTACAAGAATTAATAAAAGTACATTTTCTATTATTCAGACAACTACCTGCAACTCTATGTTAACTGAAAAATGAAGGTGCCTGTAGAGCATAGCATTTAGGGTACAGTGGTGACTGCTGGAACCACTGATGTCACAGGGTCCGAAGAGCTACAAGGCGCGGGATCCAGACGGGGATGGAAGGAAGAGAGGAGACTGGTTTTCATCTGAATTGTTTTTAATCACATGTATTGTTACTTGTATTTAAAACCAAGGACATTAAACAGGACAGAAACAAGGTGTGTGTGATCTTTGAGTAAGAACGCAGGCGCTGACATCAGGCTGCCTAGGCTTGAGTACTAAATTACTGACCCCCCGCAAGTAATTTCACCGTTTGCCTCAGTTTCCTCGCCTCTAATAACAGAGCCCTCCTCTCCTCTAGGGTGATTGTGAAGATTAAATGAGTTAACGTGGAAAACATTTAGGTCAGGGCCCGGCTTGAGTAGACAGGAAAAAAAGAAAGTTGGGAGATAGAGACTGTGGTAGATGGAATAATGGCCCCCCCAAAATGTCCACAACCTAATTCCCCAAACCTGTGAATATGCCACCTTACTGGCAAAAGGGACTTTGCAGGGGTGGCTGAGTTAAGGACCTTGAGAGGAAGAGATTATCCTGAACTGCCCCAGTGCATCCAATGTAACCACAAGGGTCTTTACAGAGAGGGAGGCAGCAGAGTCAGCCGGAAGAGGTGAGGATGGAAGCAGAGGTCAGGGTGATGCCAGGAAAGGGCCATGAGCCAAGGAACGCAGGTGGCCTCCGGGAAGCTGAAAGGCACGGACATGGACTCCCCCCTGAATCCTTCAGAAGGAGCCAGCCCTGCCAACACCTTGATTTTGACCTTCTGACACAGACTTTAGACTCTGGTCTCTAGAACTGTAAGATAATACATTTGTGTTGTTTTAAGCCATGAAATTTGTGTTAATTTGTTACAGCAGCCACTGTACCAGGAAGCTGGTATACACAAAAGGAAGCAGAAAGAGATGAGAGGGTCCACTGAGGACGGGACTCTCTTAGATACCACAGAACGTCTGCAAACAAAACCCACAGGTCCCTGGGTAAATGTGCCAACAAAGTGAAGGCCGACGGATGTCCACCTGGTTCAGTTACGTTAAGACAGAAAAGGCCATCAGAGCTCGCGGATGAACTGTTTACACAAGTACAATCTCACAGCCTTTTAGTCCCTTGACCCTATTAAAAGAAAACAAATGCCTGTCTGCTAATGTTTTAGTGACAGTGACCCTACACATTTGGACAACTGATTCTTAGTAACGGTCTCTTTAGTAATCACTAAGAAGCAGTTCTCACACAGTTCGTGTCTTCATCAACAGAAACATCAAGTAACCCAGATGACTTTCCAGCAAGTGTGTATGTGTATTCATACACACAGTGCTTTTCTGTCTTGCTCTTTCTTCCTTTTAATAATAATAAGAAAAGTGGCTCTCAAAGATATCCTGGAAAAAAAAGCACTCAGGCATAACAACATTACAGATTTAATGAGCCAAGAATTCTATTTTTTCCCTGTTACGGAGAACAATAATTCTTAATAGCTTGAATTTTCAAAGCACTTCACAAGCATTTAATGAATCCTCTCCACTGCCCGCGCAAAGGAACCTGATATTCATAGCATCTCATCCCCACATCCTTTAATTTGGCAAAACTTCTGCTGGCTTGGAAACAGTGTCTGTACTACTAAGGTTATTTGGGCCACCATTGCTTCATCGGTCCTCCTTACCTAATGAAACCTGGTAATCGGAGCTGTTTAAATTGCCATCTCATCAGGGTTAGATGGGGCAGGGGGAGCTGCTTTGACCTTGGAAGAGAAATGGCAGTGATTCCCTAGGAGAAATGACAAAGCTCATCTGTCCCGAACCTGCGAGATGGGGCTTGTGATTCAGGCCTCCTGCCAATTGCATCAGACCTGATTCACTCCGTGGAACTGGGGCACGGTGTGTATCATGAGGCCCTTCTCAGAACTCAGCTCTCCTGGGGCCCAGAGAGAATCAGCCGTTGAATTTCACCGTTCTCTTCACTCAGGCTCTCAGAGGCGTGGGAAGCTCTGGAAAGCCCTACTTTTCTCTCTATTCAGACTGCTTCCTGCCAAAGGTTTCACCAAGAGAGGCCAGCCATGCAGCCTTGCAGAACCAACCAGACTCGAGGACAGCCGTGCCCCACAGGTGTGGACTTTCCCCGCTCAGCCTCCCCAGACCACTCCACTTACTATAATTCCAAATAGTTAATGCCTTCCACTCTTATGGAAGCGACACAGTGGCCACTCTTATGGAAGCGACACAGTTATGTCAGCGACACAGTGGCCAGAATAATGTCAAATCCCTAGGCCTGTTCTCAATAGCCAATGCGGAGCCGAGGCCTCCAGGAAGCGCCTGTGAGTGACTTGTCTCTCGTGGTTCCTCTAGCCCCAGTCAAGCTTTCAGATGCCCGCAGCCCTGACCAAAAGCATCACTGCAACCTCACAAGAGGCCGTGAATCAGTACCCCGCCTCCCAGCTAAGCCACTCCCAAATTCCTGACCCACAGAAACCATTAGAAAATCTGTTGGTTGAAGCTGCTCGGTTTGGGGGTCATTGGATATACATCAATAGACAACTAATCAAGTCGGCCAGACGAGCCCCCTGGCCAGGAACCACGAGGGTTTCCCCCTTTCCTAGAACATCCAAGAAATTAAAAACCTAGAGAAACCTCAGGGACTCCTATTCCAATTCTCCAGAGTGGGGACGGGTCGATGGCAGAGACCCACATCCCCAAATTGCCCGTGTAAAGTGAAACATGTCTGCCCAGCAGCAAGGCCCTTCTTCCTTTTTCCCCACCCACTCACCCGACAATTATCAATTAAGTGCCCCCTCCATCTAGTTGCTGGCAAAAGAGCATTGAGCAAGACAGACGCGCTGCTCTCTGGAGTGTCCACTTGAATGGGGAAAGGCAGGGATACTGGAGGCATCAGTCACGTCAGACAGCCTTAGGAGTTCTGGAGAAAATATAACCAGGTGGTGAGGAGATGGACTGGACAGGGAAGAGTGACGCCAGCCAGGGGGTGAGGAGCCCCCTCACTGTGGAGGCCCGATCGAGAGCACAACTGGAGGCCCCAAGATACAAGCCGAAATATTTAAAGTCTGAGTCCAGCAAACAGACTATTAGTGAAAATATGTTCTATTCTGCCACATAGACAAATATAGCCTCAAAAAGACCCGGCATGCCAGGTTTGAATTTAAATCTGCCGACTTCCCAGACTCCCTCGCAGCACAGACCATGGCAGCACAGAGAGCCAGCCAGCTGGACCGCTCGCCCTCCTCCTGAGCTCCTCCTCTGCCACCCCACCCCCACCAGACTCTGACATGCCCTCCAAGGCTTCACAGCATCCGGCTCTGGCCTCACCTCCCTCCCAAACACATGCTTGTCTGGGAGGCTGGTGGCAGAATTCAGTCCCCTGCAGTTGTACAACTGAGGTCCCCGTTTCCTTGTTGGCTGTCAGCTGAGGGAAGTTCCCACCTTCTGTAGGCACCCACATTCCTTGGCTTGTGCCCCCCTTCCTCCATCTTCAAAGCCAGCAATGGTGCGTTGGTTTCTTCTCAAACCTTCCCTCCATGTCATGTCTCTAGCCTACACTGCCTCTGCACTTACACTTTTTTAAGGACTCCTAGACTTGCATTGGGCCCATCCAGACAACCTTCCCATCTTAAGGTCAGCTGATTAGCAACTTAATTCCATCTGCAACCTTGATTCCCTTTTGCCATGTAACCTAACATAGTCACAGGTTCTGGGGATCAAGCTATGAACATCTTTGGGGAGCCATTCTTCTGCCTACCGCAGGTGGCAATGCTAGGAGATAGCTTCTCTGAGAAGGTTGTTGAGCTGAGATCTGAACATTGCAAAGGAGAAAGTCTGGCAGCCGGCTATCCAATATGGAGGCCACATGTGGCTATTTAAATTAAAATTAATTAAAATTAAATAAAATTAAAATTTACTCCTCAGTCCCACACACTAGCCTCATTTCAAGTGTGAAATACTCACATTTCACTAGTGGCTACTGTATTGGACGGCATAGGTTAACACCATGTTTCCCCGAAAATAAGACCTAACCGGAAAATAAGCCCTAGCATGATTTTTCAGGATGACATCCCCTGAACATAAGCCCTAATGCATTTTTTGCAGCAAAAATTAATATAAGACCTGGTCTTATTTTGGGGGAAACACGGGAAGCATTTCCATCATCCCAGAAAGCTCTAGTGAACAGAGCTGCTCCAGAGGAAATGAGTTCCAGGCAGAGGGAAGGGCATGTGCAAAGGTCCTGGGGACGGCAATCCCATCGGGCTGCTGTAGGACGTAACACACATTGCGAGCAGAAGCCTGGCATCGCTGTATTCCTGACCCATCACAGAACCAGACTATTCACATTGGAAAATGGCTCTGAAGACACGGAGGCGCCCCACTCCCCAAATACAGATCCCATTTCAAAGCAGCTTGGATGCACCCCAAGTTCTCCTAACTCTCAGGTGATTATTTCTCCCCTTGTACCTCATCATCTTCCCAACCAAGAAGGCCGCCTCTCTGCAATCCACCTCCCATATCTTTTAAGAGCCAACCCAGAGTGGCCTTTCAGAAAATGTCCCAGCTTTGGTGCGATTGACCTGATGCCAATGTCCCCTTTAGATAGGCAGGAGGGATCCCCTCATTTTTGTTCTCCGTTAAGTGTCTGTGTGTCTTCTCCCCATAACTAGACTATGATTTCTCTATGTTTGGTTTCCCCACGGCAGACAGCAAAGGTGATTGAAAAGTTTTCAGGGAAGGAAGGAAGGAAAGAAGGAACAAAGGAAGGAGGAAGGAAGGGAGGAAGGGAGGGAGGGAGGGAGGGAGGGAGGGAGGGAGGGAGGGAGGGACAAAGGAAGGAAGGAAAGAAGGAAAAGGAAAGAACAGAAGGAGGAGAAGGGACGGAGGAAGGGAAGTGTGATGGAGAACAGGAGACAGGATTTAACTGCAGAGTCCTAATGGTAATTTCAGACTGATTGGTGATGAGCAAATTGTCTGTTTCTCCTGTGATGTTGATGGAATTACAGCAGGTTGCTAGGAGGTCATCTGTGACCAGGGCTCTGTCGGACGACTAACTCTCTAGCACCTTCACATATATCTTTAAAGGACATTTCCTTCATCTTTGTTTTTTCGGGCAAGTCCCTTAGAATATGTATCCGTTTCTTGTGCCCTTTGAGTTCACACTTTCTAGACTCCTTGAAGGGAAGACACCGGATGAAAACAGACTAGAAATAGAAAACCAGAGGTCATTAAGTTAGGAATAGCTTTAAGAGATTCCAGAATTTAAAAGGCTCCAATCTGTAGATAAGCCCTTGATCCTCTCTTTCTTGCTGGCTGAACATGCCGACCAAAATGATTTTCTAAATACAAAGAGACAAAAATACTGGGTTCCTCTACCCAGTTCAAATGTTTCCTTCTCTAATTAAAAATGCAAGCCTCTCCTGCCCACGCTGGCCTGGGAGAATAAGATTTAGTAGGAAAGTGAAGGGTATTCGTGTGAAAATGGACTGGGGTTATTCAGTCCCCAATAAGTTGCTAAATTTTTGGCCCAGCAAAGTGACTTACTCCTGTAGTGAAGAACTGAGTGCTTGCCACTAACCCCGGACACTTGGTCCTGGCGTGTGTGGGGAAGAGGGCGGGGGATTGTCAGAGTTTCTAGACGTTCTCCGCCAGCTCGGTGAGCATTGGAGACCTGAAGGCCATGCTAGAGAGCTTCCAGGGGAGAGACACGAAGCCAAATCTCAGGGTATGCAGGCATCTTGTCAAACAAGTCATTCAGGAGCTTCCCAATAATGTGTGTGATTCTTTAAACTACGTGAACTACAGTGTTGGATTGTTTTTTTTCTTGGAAAGAGTGTTAAGATCTGAATGGTCACATTTTTTTTCTCTGGGTATGAAGGAACAAGGCAGTACATTATGCATCTGGCACCCTCAGGACCTTGTTGTTATGGCAACGGGGATGGGCAAGCATGGATTTCCTGACACTGAGGGCCTCAAAGTCAACATAAGGATGCGCATTTGTGAAACCCAGGTAGTGAAAGGTAAAAGCAAATAAACACTGTCCCCTCCAGCTGCCCCGCACAAAGGAGTCCATTAAACTAATTGACACAGGCTCTGCTGGGGAGTTGACAACACTCCCAGCAGGGTTAGGTTTCTCTCCCTCTCTCCTTCCCCCGACTTCTCCGATATCCTCCCTCTGTCTCAGGAAGCTGGGTCACAGGGACCCCATGGAGATGGGGCAGAGCAATGTCCAGGGAGCTGGGAAAGACCCCTAACCCCAGCACACCAAGAGCTCAGACAAGTCAGTACCTGTTCTCTGAGTTTCTCCATCTATAAAGTGAAGGCATCGGCCTAGAAACACTTCTCCAGCTCTAATTCTATAAAAACAAACAAACAAAAACTGTTAATATTGACTGTCCATCTACCCTGTATCAGCCACTTTATATTAACTCACAACTGGGATTTCCCCATTTTATCAGTTGTTTCCCCCATTTTACAAATGAGGAAATAAGGTGCAGGAAATGCACCAACTTAAATGACCAACCAAAGTCACTGTCAACACAGGTAGGCAGTCGTGCAGGCTCCTTCACACGGAGGTCGTCTGGGTCCAGAGTCCATTCTTTGCTCACTCCGCCTCACTATCACCTTTGAGTTCTTTACCACTTTTATTACAAGTCACAGGCCCTGGCAAACCTGCTAGAATGACAGGTGAAGCCATCGTGCCCTCCCCTGAGGCCTTCAGAGTCTGTTTGCATTTACACGTTCGTTGTAGTCTTTGCTCTCAACGACCTTGTTCTCTGGGCCACTGAATCTCTTTACTGGACTGCAAGCATGGGTTGAACCCCACTTTGGGCCACACGCTGGGCAGAGCTCATTACATGCTCCCATGACCTGAAAATCCTAGGAAATAGGCACCATTGTTACCCCTATTTTACGGAAGACAGAACAGACCTAGGGAGGCTAAGCATCTCGGTTTATCTGTAGGCTGCCGTACTGCCCTGGGATGAGACAAAGGGTCCGCCCCCTGTCACTGAGCATGTTCCATAACCCAGATGGGATCCGCCATTAAAAAGCCCACAGTCCAGGAGTTGAGAATTTCATATCCGTTAAACTCACCGTTCCACGGTTCTTTCCTGAACGTCCATTCAGCGAATGTGGTGGCAGCATCTGCTTCCAGGCAGAGGCCACAGCTTTCTGCTGTGTGAATCTCGAGGATTCACCAGAAACTAGGTTTGTAGTGGACTTTGGCTGAATGTTCCCATCACACCCAAAGCCTTGGAGGCTGGCAAAAGGAGGTGCCCCTTTGGGCAGCTGTATTTCCATTGTTGTCATATAACCTAGAACCCTGCTTGAAACTTTCCAGGGGCTTCTCACCACACTAAAATAAAATCCAAACTCCTAATTTACGTGATCTGGCCCTTGCCTACCTCTCTTACCCTTGATCTTCATGTGACTGAATAAATCAGACCTTAGCCTTTGAAGCTAGAGAGAGTGCCTCCCTTCAGAGCAAGTTTGCTGACAGCCTTGGAAGACAAAGTGGCAAGCTGTCGAGCAAGGAGAAGGCACGCTTCTTCCCACTATAGAACATGTGGGTTCCCAAACACATCCAGGGCTCCTCTCCTGTAATGCAGCCCCTATGAGTGCATATGTCGCCTGGCCCTCTGCACGTCACCCTGTGGGAACTGGGGCTTGAGGGAACCAATACAAGAAAATGCTGGTACTCTGCTACTGCTACTGCTGTGAGGGACCAAGGCCTTTGCCTCTGACGTGGGAGTCCCATGCCTGCTGACAGCATCCATGAACGTGTGGCAGGAAAACCAGTTAGCACACAAGGAAGGCCAAGTCCCAAACCTTTCCCAGTTCTCAACGCCCACAGCCACGTTTGCTTCAGGTGACACGGCTTCACTTCACTCACGCTCCCAGCATCCAGTGACAGCACAGAGTACAGTGACCTTGAAGTTGTACTATTTCTGGAGTATAAAATTGCCAGGAAGCTTATTGAGAAGCTGTTACACTATAAGGGAATCCCATAGCATTGCAGTGTTGATAAGCTTTGCAGAACAAAGGCATTGCCAATCATTACCCTGAAAAGAAAGAAAAGAAAAAACCAGAGAGAAAGAAAACGAGGGGGCTTATCGGGTACCTCGCACTATCTTTTTGTACGTTTGTGTTGGCCAATATCATGGCCCACGGCCTCCCATCCATGGTACTGGCAGCGCCATGGGTTTTCCCTCCCATAATCCTGACAGAGCAACCTGTGTTGTATATTGTCATAATTTTTATTACAATTAGCTACATGACTTTATAGTAAAAAAGATTTTTAAAAAGAAATATAATTCTCTATAATGGCAAAAATAAGCTCTAATATCAAATAAACAGAGAGAAAATTTCAGAGCCTGGTGAACATTTTGGACATGAGACCCTTCTCGTCCCCTGTGTTATAAAGAGATTCGTTTCTTTGTTTTGTCGGGGAGGGGACATGGGGGGAGCTCAATCATTGGCTTGCAACAGAGCAAAGAGAAGTTCTTTAAAAATTCTTTTACTCCTTTAAAAATATGTTGTTTTCCTACCTGTACTAAGCTAGTGGGGACTAGAAAAATGTATGTGCTTACTCTCTACCCTTAAGGAATTTACTATCTCGTGAGGGAGGTGCCTCGCAAGTACAAATAATTGCAATACATGCAGAGGTGAGAATGTAGAAGAGGCAGGAATTCAGTGCAGGGGGCACAGCCCAAGGGAAAAGCAGCTTTTATCCTGGACCCAGGGCGTGGGGGGGCGCAGAGGCGAGGGGGGCGGCGTTGGGCTGTGAGTCCCACCTCCCGGGGCGCAGAGGTTGGATGGAGTCACATCGGGTTTCACTACCCAAGAAATTTGGACGGTGTTGATTAGTGGTGTGTGTTTGTGGGTGTGTGCGATCAAGGCGCTAAATAAAGGAAGGCCATAAAAGGGTGACAAATGGAAGAAGGGGGAAATGTTGGGGTGCTGAAAGTCACAATGAAGGAAAAGGCAACTGTGGAAGAAGAGAGGGCAGGGCGGATTGGGGGCCAGCGTGTCTGTGAAATGTCTGTGCCTCGGAAAACCAGACCCGGCTCCTCGTTCCCTCCTGGCAGAGGCCAGAGCGGCTGCGAGATGCGCGTGTTCACCCAGGGAAGGACCAGTGGACAGCCTGGCCCCCGCTTCCCAAGTCAGGGCCTCAACTCAGTGCAGTTACGTTTCCTGAATTCTTAAGTCACACTTCCGGTGTGTGGGCTTCGTTCCACTTTGCTGAACGCATCTCAATGACACCAAGCTCTGAGATTCCCGGCATTTAAAAATGTTAAAGCTGGAGAAAGTGCTATGGCTATCGGTTCTCATTTCTACAAACCCTTATTGAATATATAATTTTTAAAAATTACATTTGAGATCCTTTAAGATTGGGCAAAAATTCTTATAAACCTACAAGGGAAAAATAAGAGTTTTTCTCTCTCTTTTTTTCTTGTTTTAAGAAAAACAAATAGGCCAACCTGTCCGTTAGACGGAACTCGTGAGGACCTTGTCCTGAAGTACTCTAAGTGGACCTCACACACCTCTTCCCAGAGTGGACTAAAGCAGCACCTAACTGCCGAGAGAGGGCTTTCCAGTCACTCTGGGAGTCAGCTCGGCTGCGCACACAGCAATTACCTAACGTGCAACAACAGATCTGAAGTAGGCCAGGGGTCAGGCGCACACACCTGAGTAATGCTTAAAAGAGGCTCCCGAGAAGCTCCCCACTGCATTCTCCTCCCCGCAGCCCCATCCATCTCAGGTCCTGTGTCCGCAGCCTGAATAGTCAGTGAGGGTTTCCTTGGGTCCTTCAGAGCTCAAGGATGGGCAACATCCAGAAAGTGGGCTCCCCCTCCCCCCAGCTCTCAGGGTGGCCAGGAGCCTCCCCTATGGAGTCCTGCCCCTTCTTGGCACTCACACAAGAATCCTGTGACTGACAGCCCTCGGCTCCTCCTCCACACTAATTACAGACATGTGTCTACTCACGGTGACTGCCTGCAAGACGCATGGCAGCGTCTGCTGCTGGAAATACCTGAGCTAAAAGGGGAGGTGACTAGTCAGGGAGAGGGCAGGATTGCACAAGCCTCACCTCACCCAAGTTTTGCACTACAAACCAACTGTTTCTTAGCGACCAAAAAGCAATTTGGCCTCGGTCAGAAAATCACGTACCGCAAACAGTACACTAAAACTGTCTCTGACCCAGCCTTGAACACCAGTCTTCAAAGGTGGGTTCCTGGGAATGGAATCATACCCGTATTTGTTGAAGACAATGTATGCAAGAGTCAGGCTAGGGAACAAACACTTGAAAATATGTTTGTGGCTAAGGAGAGTACCAGGTGGTGGGTGTGACGCTCTGAGGGTCAGTTAGCACGCATTACTATTTTCCTAGGCCTGCGCCCCTCTAATCTCAGGGGCCCTGGACCAAATGAGGGGGTGCCTCGGGGAGGTACCTGTGGCACTGCTCAACAGGGCCTCTCACAATAGAGGTCATGGGGTCAGGATGACGGGAGTGGAGGTCAGGCTGCAGCTGACTTCCTAGGGTGCTCTGCCCTCTGCATAAGCGCTGGATCCCTTTAAGAGCTGTCAAATCATGTCCCCCTTTTGGTGAATTCTGAACTGAATCTGTTGATCTCATTTTATTTTAATCAGCCAAATGACTCATCAGGCTTAGGGGGGCCTGATCAATGCGTAGGGGAGGATTTGGTGAGGAACTGAAATTTTGATTTTTCTGCTGGTAAGTGTAGACAGGGTCAAGTGGATATAACTTTGGGAGAAGGTGGGGAAGAGGAAAGGAGCTGGTCCCTCTGAAAGGAATCCAGATCCCAGGGGAGCAGGCACGTGCAAAAACACTAAATTGCATGAAAAACCGTGAGATCCCTGGTAATTGTCGGATGGACAGTAAGATGCCCGTGAGGCCACACCAGAGGTGAGTTTTGGGAGGAAACTGGGACAATCCTGCAAGTTGTACCACAGGTGCCATTTTGTCTTATGTGTGTTGGGAGCCATCAGAGAGTTTAAGCAAGTGAGTAACTGGATCTGATTTGTGTCTGAGCAAGAGCATTCTGGCCGCTAATTCCAAAGGGACTGGAGTGAACTAGAGTGGCATCAGGGGACCAAGGAACAAGAGTGGCGTCAGTGACCCAGGCAAGAGGCCTCCTGGGCTTTGGTCATAGCTCGAGTGTAGAGAAGAGGGTGAACTGGAGATATACCCTGGAGAGGAATCCACAGGACGAGCTCCTGGGAGGGGAGAGAAAGGAAGAACAAATACACTTAAGTGTCTTGCTTGTACCACGTGGACTTATTTATTTATTGAGATGGAAAAGCCTGGGAGGGTCGGAGGTGGTTGCTCAGGATGGAGTGGGAAAAACCAAAAGTTTGGAGTCTCACAAGGCTCCCAACATGCCTGGGGCAAGCCTGGAGAAGAGAACAGAGCGCTTCGGGACCACTGTACCCCGAGCTTAAACCCTCTGTGGTTCCCTCTGGCCTAGAGCACCGGGTTTAACCTGGCTGTGAGCCCCTCCTCATCGTGAGGGCAGGGCCTCCCTCAGGACACAGAAGTGGCCCTGGGCAGGCTGGTTGTTCCTGGGAGTTCATTAGTCACTGTTCACACCTTCAGATTTGTCTGTTTGCAGAAGTAACCTGTACACGTTGTAAAATCTCAAATAATACAGCAAGTTAAAGAAAAGGAAAAAACCCTAGGAAGTGTGAGTCCCTCCTGACCCCCCCTCCCCACCTTACCCATATTTGCTCTTACCACAGTGATCTACCTGGCCAGGTCTGGGCTCTAAAGGTGTGCATCCTTCCCTAATAACACCTGGCATTGCCAGCAAACAGCCCGGCGCTGGGAAACACCCTCTGTGAGTCACTCCAGGGAAAGCTGGGAAGGCCTGAAATTCCAAGAAGGTGTAGGCATTGCAGCGTCAGGAGTAGGAGGGCTGCAAGCCTGCACTGTCCCATAGCCAGCTGGTTGAAACGAGCCCAGCCAGCCAGGGCCCTCTCCTCAGAGGCTCTGAGGGCAGAAGCCCCGAGTGAGACAGGAAGTCTGCAAATATTCTAACTACTTTCATTTTTTTAAATAAGCATTTTGATTTTTTTAAAAATAGACGATACATGCCCATAGTTAAAAAATAAAGCTCCAACATTTGAAAGGGTCTACAGGAAAAAGGAATTCTCTTCCCGTCCCTGTCCTGCAGTCTCCCAGGGCAGCCACTGTGACCAGTGTCCTGTTTCTTTCCAGGGACCACACTGTGTGGAGGTACCCGGCCCTCGTTTTTACACTGGCGGTGTCATGTCGCCCCACGGTCCTTCCCTCCTCACTCCTCACTTGCATGTAGGTCCAAAACCCTTGCTCTGTGTTCAGGGAGACCGTCAATGAGCCCCTGGGCTGCTTAGCGGCTCTGATGACGGGTGATGCCAAAGAGCCTGGACGGCAGGCTCCCGGAACTGTGGGGTTGTCGATGATGGAGGCCAGTGGTTTAGATCAGTCCTACGAACATAGAAATTTAATACAAGTAATTCTTGGTGACTTATGGGAGTGGAGGAAAGAGAAGTATGTGAGTGAGTATACCGCAATGCGTATACGGCTTCTGCAGGCTCTCTTTCTCTCTTCTCCCTCCTGCCCCCCGCTCCCCGTACATCTTACAACAAGTAGCGCGAGATCCCGATTTGAGTTTTACCTTCAGCCTGATCCATAGTAAAGGTTTTGCTAAGAAGTTCTCTGCCAAATTCATTCATTTCACAGATATGTGTTAAGAGCCTAGTTTGGGTCAGGCCAAGTGCCCTTCACACGGTCCTGACAAGCGTACTACCTGGCTTCACAGAGCCTACAGTCTAGTGGGGGAGGCAGGCTTGCAAACAGTTGTGTCAGTGGGTGGTAAGTACCTTGAAGGAGAAAACAGAGGGTGCTATGGGGTAGTAGCTGAGCAGCACACAGACAGTGAATCAGGGAAGCTGTCGTGCGGGAGACCCTGCTCGCTGCACCATTTGTCATGCGGGGCGGCCTGCGGGGTCTCTGCTCCCGCTCCCCACACAAGAACGCAGGATATGGTGAGGCCAAAAAGGAACACCCACGGAGCCATAGGTAGGGGAGTCATACCACTATGTTCTCTCCGGCGGCACTATACTCTCACTGGAGGCTGGATCCACACTGTCCGCAAACCGCCATCCACGCTTGCCAGCCCAGCCGCCATCTTCTTGCTAGCCCCCATTCTTTCTCTCTTCTCTGCTAGCGTAGCCACAGCAGTTATATTAGTGGCTAATGGCTCACTGGTTACAGCTGACGGCCAACTAGCCACAGCTGATGGCCATGCAATCACAGTTGATGGCCATTTACTACCTGAGCCAGGCACCTGTCTATGTGAGGCCAAGAGCCTGGAAACTGCTTTCTGGGGCTCTGCCCCCACAGAAGGCTTCCTGGAGAAGGTGATATTTCAGCTGAGAGCTGAAGAATGAGTGTGGTTAGTCAGGCAAGGTGGAGAGTGTATTAGGAAGAGGGAACTCCAAGTGCAACATGTAGAAGGCAGATAGAGGATGGCATGTTGAAAAAACTGAAAAAATGGCATTTGCAAGACATGATGAACACCTTGGGTAAGCCTTATGCTTTTCCACGTTCAACTGCCTGAGTTCAAGTTCTTACTCTGCCGCTTACTGGCTGTGTGACCCTGGGCAAGTTATTTAACCCTGCGCTCAGTCCCCTCACCTATAAAGTAGGACTGATAATTGCACCTGCTGTGTAGAGTATAAATGAGACAGTACAGCTGAAATCGCTTAGAACAGTGCGTGGCATGGATCGAACAAGCCGTGGCTATTATTTTTAAGTTTGGTTTGGCTGGCCTGGAGACCGAGGGTGTGGGAGGGGAGAGGAGATGGAAGGACGATGCAGGTGGTGAGGGGATACACAGGCCAGTCCTTGAAAGGTCTTCTAATTCATGTGAAGAGTTTAGGACTTTTCTCCTACAAGGGAACAAATACATTTCCGGGAAACCAAGAGCAGCAGAAGGCCTGCTGAGGTCCCCTGATGAAACAACAAGCTCTCGATAGCCTCTGAGGGCCTGCAGTGGGCGGAGAGGCAGGGGCTGGGGTCAGCGAGACCCAGACTGGAATGCAAGCTCCCCAGGGCCCATATGGACAAGTGGTGTCACTTGTTGGGTCCATACCCTCAACTGAGATTGTTTTCTTCAGGGACTAAATGAGACGAGGGAGACCAGCTGCCCTCCGTCTCGTGGGTACTGCAGAAAGGGATGGGCTCACTATTGGCTGGTGCCCTCCCCAATCCCACCGATGTGCCGTGAGTGTAGCAGCTTCGCAGATCACGTCCGACCGCCTCCGCCAGACTGAGCCCAGGCTTCCTGTTCACCAAGAGCTCTGATTTCGCCAGACAAACCTGTCTGCATTCACCTACGCTTGCGGGGACCACGTTCCAGAGGCTGGAATCTCAACTCTGCAGCCAGGGCGACCTCCAGCCAGTTACGGGAGCTGTAACCTGGCCTACAGCAACCACAGCGATTTCAGTTTCACTTTTTTCTACTTGTGCGCATACTTTATTTATTTACTTATCTATTTATTTTTGTCAATGACAGCTGACATTCAATATTATTTTATATCAGTTTCAGGTGTACGCGTGGTCGACCACGGTGATTTTCATTTGATTCGATGAACTAGGCCACTTAGCACTTCTCTAGGAGGGGAGAGAGAAGAAATCACACAAGTTACGCTGAAGGGTGGAGTGTGTTCAAAGTCAGAAATAATGGATCTAGAGCAGTGCCACCAGCGTTTTCTGATGAGTCACGTTAATCCCAAAACATGCGGTGTTTGGTCGGTCCATCTTCAGCATCGAGGAAGCATTTAATTCAGTGCAGGCACACAGACAGTCAGGGGGTCCTTCTCTGTGCCACAGCCTGCACTGCACTCTGAGGATACAAAGATGAGGCACCTCAGAGAGGCAGCCTCAGGTTTGGGGGCACCAGTTTTGAGGAGCAAGAGGACGAGGCAGTGACGAGTGTCAGAGTAGAGGTATGAAGAGAGCCAGGGGAGCCTGGAGGCAGGGCTCCTGGAGCGCCCCCACAGAAGCTGCACACTTGCAATGCTGGGGTCCCCTTCGCATAGACAGGGTTTGGGCCTGATACTAAATATTTTACGCTTTGTGAGCCACACAGTCTGGGTTGCAATTATGCAACTCTGCTGTTATGCGGCCGTCAGTAGCCGATATGGACACAGGGAGCTGGCCTACATTCCAATGACACTTTATAGGCGCCAGGCTTGTGCCATGAAATGCTCTCCTTTGTAATGATTTTCCACTATTAAAATAACGCGAACATTGTTCTCAGTTCATGCACGACACAAAAACAGGGGGTAGGCTGGATTTGGCCCGCTAGTGGAACTTCGTTGATCCTGATACGGATTTCAATGAGAATGGCGTGTCCTGGAGTTGTGCGTCACGAGGGCTCTGTGTGGCTTCACTCAGAAGATTCTGTGTGGAAAAAGAGCCAGTGCTGACCAGGTAGACACTTCAGGGAAGGGACGACAAGCAGAAGGAACAGCCTGGGCAAAGCCACAGCACAGCTGCACAGACGGGAACAGGGAGAGATGGGACACAGAGAAGTTGCAATCGTCTGTGAAGGGTCTTGAATGCCACAGCCAGCAGTTCAGACTCAGTCCTGCGGGCAGCAGGGAGTCAGTCTTCAAGGCTTTAGGCAGAAAGTGACATGGTCTGGGACTGCAGTTTAGGGAGCGGGATGGGAGATGGAAAGACCAGTTAGGAGGCATGTAAACCAGTGAGGGAAGCAGTGGGGAGGAGGGGAAGCAGTGAGGAGCCTACACAAGCAGGGCTGGGGTTAGAGAATTGGAAGCTCCACTTGGATACTTGAAAAGACGGCATCACTAGGCATCAGAGAAGTGTGCATCCACGCCACAATGAGATGCCACTTTCTACCCAGTGGAAGGCTATCATAAAATAAGACAGATGAGAATGAGTGTTGGCAGGATGTGGAGATTTTGGAAGCTCCTACGCTGCTGGGAGGAATGTGACATGGTGTGGCCACCTGGGAAAACAGTCTGGCAGTCTCCCAAAAGGGAGCTACTGTATGACCCAATGATTTCCAGGCTAAGTATAAACCAACACAATTGAAAACCTATCGCCACACTGAAACTTGGACACTCATGTTCATTGCAGCATTATTCATAATAGTCAAAGAGTAGAAACTGCAACCAAAGTGTTTGTCAGCTGGTATGTGGATAAAGAAAATGTGATCTATCCATATAGTGGAGGAGTCATCGATCAAAAGAAATGAAGTATCGATACACAGCGTGGTGAACCCTGAAAATATCAGGCTAAGGAAAGAAGCTAATCACAGAAGACCACAATCACGATTCCATTTCTGTGAAATGTCCAGAACGGGCACATCCAGACAGATGGGAAATGTGTTCGTGGCTGCTTGCCTAAGCAAGGCCGGGGCAATGGGAGGTTGAGGGGTGATTGCTAAAGGGGCCAGGGTTTCTTTGGGGGTAAATAAAACATTCTAAAATCGGTTGTAGTGATGGTTGCACAGCGGTGAATATCGTAAAAACGATTGACTTGTACACTTTAAAATGGGCGAAATTGTACAGTTGTGAATTATATCTCAATGAAGCTGTTTAAAAAGATTACACTAATGTAACTCAAGAAGGGTAATTTTCCCTCTGCATCGCTAAATAAATTATCTGTCAGGTGCAATTTAAAGCACTCATCATTGGTTTTAAAATACACACAGGTTTCTGTAATTTAGGTTTTTGCATTTTGTTTAATTCAATGCATATGTCTTCATCTTAGGAATGCTATTCCAACAACCACTTTTTAAAACGCACTGTAACCCAGAGGGGATTACACATGTAGCCAAGTCGACTCAGAAGTACTCTTGGACGGCGTTTTCCCAAGTCCTCCCGTCCTGTCTGCCAAGACGATCACCTCAGTTTGCTGTTTTGGGATCCTCTGGAAGGAAGACTGACTCCAGGCAGCGCCTTCGGGTCAAAGGTCCAGATGAAATGGGAACGTTGCTCCTCTCTTCCGTAGAGCTCACACCCAGTCGGGGGCCTCCTTGCCCCCCCACTCCCTACCCCTGCCTCTCATTTGGCTATTTTGGCCCAACTTCTACCATCCCCAAGCTGGGACCCTTCCCTCTGCCTCTCTGGCTGCTGACCCTTGCCTCCCCAGATGTTTATTTTGCCTCCCAGGTTGAGGAGTCTAAACATTGCTCTTGCAACATGAGCCACAGGCAGCTGTGTGACCTTGGCCTGCTGTTTCACCTCTCTGAGCCTTGGTTTTCCTCCCCGCACCTGACTCCTGGGGCTGCTGTGGAGATCAGGTGAGCCAGGCATGAGATGGGCTTAGGCTCATGCCTGACACACGTAAGTACTGAGAGAATGCTTACAAAACAGCAAGAGGAAACAAACCCAGCTGTAGTCCCGTGTGTCCCTGTTGCTAATACCTGCTCCTGGGCCTGTTCTCCCCGTTTTGCTGTTTGGAAAGTCCTGCTTGAAGCAAGATCCTGCTGCCGCTGCCCCGTGGGGGCAGAGCCTCCGCCGTCAGTCATCTGACCAGGCCCCTGGGAGGGTGAGCCACTGGCAGGACTCTGAATCCAGGGTCATCAAGTGGTCTTTGCCCAGACTCTGGGGACATCCACAGACAGCGACAAACCTGCACAGTGTTATTACTTTTTTCTTTTTAAAGATATGTCACACAAGGGAAGTGGAGCAGGTCCTGCTTTCTGGTGGCCCTTGTGTGGGTCTTGGAGGCAGTCCCTTCTCTGTCTTAAGACTGGTGAAGTCTTAGGACCCCACAGCGAAGGGGTGACCATGACCCTCGTGGCAGCTTTGTCACCAGGATCGCTCCCCAGACCTCATTTCTGGCCATCTCGCTAACCATGGCCCATTTCCAAGGAGGAAATGATAACAGAGGCCAAGGCAAAGCGCTGGAAGCCAGGCTGGGCCCCCCCTCCTCGCAGGGCTGGCCTCCCTCCCTGCCCTTCCCACCTGCAGTGTCATTCCTGCCTGCACTTGAAAGTGGGAGCTGGGTAAGCCTTCCGATTCTCAGAGGCACCGCTGAGAAACAACAGAGGGAATTAGGTCTCATAAAACCACCTGTGTAAGTGGCTCCAAATTAAGTCCCACTGTGTGATCTCTGTTTCTTTCCATCTTAGTTAATGAGAGGCCCCGTCGGACCAAAGAGCACTGAGTTTTTTGAAGAGCCAGCAGAAAGGAGTTATTCCCACACACCCCGCAGCCAGGCAGGGCTAGCGCTGCCCTGAGAGGAAGAAGCAAGGGGAGGAAGGCCCGTCAAGTGGGGCGGGGACCGCGTAGCAGGTGTGTGGAGGCTCCCTCTCCGTCCTTTATGTTCCTTCTGGGTTTCACATGGGTGAGGCATGGGCAACTCTCAGAGCCAAATGACCGCTGTGTGAGGATCTTTTGTTGGGGCTTCATAAACGCTGGTTGCTGCCCTGCTATCTGTATCAGGCAGGGTCCAGAAAGTACTCCAGACCTTTCAACAGGGGAACTTTAATACAAAGAACTGGCTGCGCAGGAAATGAGAGATGAGACGCTAAATGGGACAGTAGAGAACACAGATTAGTGACAGCTGGAGGGAGTCCCCAAGGCTGGGGAGTGAGTCCTGACTCAGTGCTGGCTGGCAGAAGCTGCACCAGGTCAAGGGTTTCCCGTGGGAGCTAGCCACGTGGAGATAAGGCCTGTCCTGCAGGAGTCGGGGCCACAGGACAGCTGTGCTCTGTGCATCGGAGCCAGCGGAGACACAGCCACTGCTGACGGTGCCACCAAGGGCAGAGCAAAAGGGGAGGAACGCCCCAATTCTCCCCGCCCCGGGACTCCAGTCTCCCACAGGCTTCTCCCATCACTCACAGCCATCTGCAATCCACTTGGCAGGGGAGCCTGGGAAATGTGGCTTCCTGTAATACAGAGAACAATGGAAAGGCAGGGAAGAGATCTGGGAGCAAACAACGGCAGAGTCTCCAACAAGTCAAGGTGGCTAGATGAAGCAGGAAATAGGAAAACGCTGAGACAGCAGGGGAGCTGAGCAGGCAGTCTGGAGGCGACACGCCCTCCAAAGTGTGGGACACACTCCTTAGAGACCAGAACTGGGGGGCACAGACCAGGCAGGCAGGGCACCGAGGCCCGAGGCAGTGAGTGAGGACGCTGGTCTCCATTCCATCCTCTTCCCATCATCTGATAGCACCACGAACATGTGGACTGGAAGGCAAGGCCCCTGCCTCTGCCTAGCCCCACCTTTCCTGTTCTTTGAGAGTGTTTTTTGTTTTGTTTTCTTCTGTTTTAAAGAAAATACCCCGGGGCGGCCAGATGGCTCAGTATGTTAAAGCATGAGCTCTCAACAAGGTTGCCGGTTCGATTCCCACGTGGGCCAGAGAGCTGCGCCCTCCACAACTAGATTGAAGACAAGAGCTGCCACTGAGCAGGATGGCTCAGCTGGTTAGAGCGCGAGCTCTCAACAACAAGGTTGCAGGTTCAATTCCCGCAAGGGATGGTGGGCTGCACCCCCTGCAACTAAAGATTGAAAACGGCGACTGGACTTGGAGCTGAGATGCGCCCTCCACAACTTGGTTGAAAGACAACAACTTGGAGCTGATGGATGGACCCTGGAGAAACACACTATTCCCCAATATTCCCCAATAAAATTTATTTACAAAAAGAAAACACTGCTAGCAACAGGGAAGATGAAGAAAGTGGCTCCTGAGGAGGGTGGCAAAGAAAGACCTTCCCCTGCTCAGCCTTCGAGGCGAGGTGGAGAGCAAGAAGAGGGGTTAGTGCTTGACGGTGGACGTGAACTCTCAGTGACCACCTGCGAGAATCAGATAGACAAGGCGGAAGCCCCCAAGGGTTGCTCAGCCCAGAGTTTCTGCTCCCAGCCTCGGTCTGTCAACATCCAAGTTGCTTAAGAAAGGGCCCTTTTTTGTCTCCCATTTCTGGCTGATTCTGTTTGACGGAGGACCACGCTGAGCAGAGGTGGGATGGCTTTATCTAGTGGAGGAGCCTGCTCTGAGAGTCCCGTAACTGGTGACTTTGTATGAAGTTGACTTGTGCAAACATCGTCCGTCATCGACAACCAACCCTATCTCATCGGATTAAATGGACTCTTTTTTGCAAAGAAGTATTTGTATGAATATTTACCTTGTATCTTGTAAAATCATATGGAAATCAGATAACGATGCTGAAAATAGAAAAAGTGAATCCCCAGAGAGAATGTGGCTGAGACAGCTGTACCTACTTCCCAGGCGGCCTGGCAGGCCCAGGGAACCTCCTCCTCCACCCTCGCCCCCAATCCTTTCTGTGTGACAGCGCAGGGCCCAGCAGAAGCAGCTGGCAGACTCCATAGGCTACGCATACACTCACATGGACAGGTTTTTAGATTTAGACTCCGCCCGCTTTTCCCCCACGAGGTTGTTTTTTGTTTGTTTGTTTGTTTTTAACTTGCTAAGAAATCCAAAAGAGGCAGTAAGCAGTCGTGCGGTTGTAGAAAAACTGTTACCAGTAAATATTAATGGAAGATAATGGGGAAAATTACTTTGGTTGTTTTCTAAGTGGTGTGCCTATTATTAATCATTTTATTCATCAATTTAATTATCAAATATTTATAGAGCGCACACTACACACTATATTGCACCCTATGCTAGACAACCAGGGTTATACGTGTTCAACTATACATCCATCTATTCATTTAACAAACATTATTGAGTTTGCTGGGTGCCAAGCACTGAGTCAGGGCGTGGGCATGTAAACGGGACATTGCTCGAGCCCCCCACGATTTTGCCTTCCTTGTAAGAGGAAATAATGAAGGCCTCACTTATTCGGTTGCTCCTTTCTGTGTTAATTTACTCCATATTTCTTCCTTTTTTAAAAAAATCATTTTGTGGTCTTTTTTTTTTTCTTAAAGTTTTTATTGGGGAATATTGAGGAACAGTGTGTTTCTCCAGGGCCCATCAGCTCCAAGTCGTTGTCCTTCAGTCTAGTTGTGGAGGGTGCAGCTCACTGGCCCACGTGGGAATCGAACCGGCAACCCTGTTGTTCAGAGCTCACACTCTAACCAACTGAGCCATCTGGCTGCCCTGTGCTCTTTTTTATTGAGGTATAATTGACATATATTAGTTTCAGGTGTACAACATGATTTGATATTTATAAACACTGCAAAATGATCACCACAATATATCTAGTTAACATCTGTCACCACGTAGTTACACATTTATTTTCTTGTGATGAGAACTTTGAAGATCTCTGTTAGCAACTTTCAAATATGCGATACAGTATTATTAGCTGTAGCCACTATGCTGTATATTACCTCTCCCGGGCTTATTTATTTTGCAAGTGGAAGTTGGTACCTTTTGACCCCCTGCACCCATTTTGCCACGCCCACCCCTTGCCTCTGGCAGCCATCAATCTGTTCTCTGTATCTATGAGCTTCTTTTGTTATTGTTTTATCTTTAGATTCTACATTTAAGTGAGATCATACAATGTCTTTCTCTGTCTGACTTATTTCACTAAATATAATACCCTCTAGGTCCATCTATGTTATTGCAAATGGCAAGATTTCCTTTTTTATGGCTGAATAATATTCTATTGTATATGTGTACCACCTCTCCTTTATTCATTCAGCCACCAATATCTTGCTGTTTCCATGTCTTAGCTATTGTGAAAAATGCTGCAATGAATGTGGGGTGCAGATATCTCTTCATGATAGTCTTTTAGTCTTTTTCAGATAACTACCCATAATTGGAATTGCTGGTCATACGGTCGTTCTATTTTTAATTTTTTGAGGAACCTCCATACTGTTTTCCACAGTGGCTGCACCAATCTGCAATCCCACCAACAGTGAAGGGGGTTCCCTTTTCTCCACATCCTCGCCAGCATTTGTTGTGTCTTGTCATTTTTTTTTTTTTTTAATTTTTATTGGGGAAGGGGAACAGGACTTTATTGGGGAACAGTGTGTTCTTCCAGGACTTTTTTCCAAGTCAAGTTGTTGTCCTTTCAGTCTTAGTTGTGGAGGGCGCAGCTCAGCTCCAGGCCCAGTTGCCATTGTTTGTTGCAGGGAGCGCAGCCCACTATCCCTTGCGGGAGTTGAACTGGCAACCTTGTGGTTGAGAGCCCACTGGCCCATGTGGGAATCGAACCAGCAGCCTTCAGAGTTAGGAGCGTGGAGCTCCAACCGCCTGAGCCACCAGGCCAACCCCTGTGTCTTGTCTTTTTGATGATGGCCATTCCATCTGACGTGAGGTGACATCTCATTGTGGTTTTGCTTTGCATTTCCCTGATGATCAGTGCTGTTGTACGTCCTTTCATGTGCCTGTTGGCCATCTGTGTGCCTTCTTTGCAAAAATGTCCATTCGGATCTTCTGCCCATTTTTCAATTGGGTCGTTTGGGGTTTTTTTGCTATTGAGTTGTGTGAGTTCTTTATATATTTTGAATAGTAACCCTTTATCAGACATAGGATTTACAAATATGTTCTCCCATTCAGTATGTTGCATTATCATTTTGTTGATGGCTTCTTTCGCTGTGCCACATTCATTTCTGAATGTCCCCTACTGTCACTAAGATGTAGGTGTGAGTTATTTCCCTGTCCTCGGGAGCTCACAGCCTGGACACACCCCAGAATCGCTTCCCAGCTCTGTCACTATGAAGTCACTCACCATCCATCCACCAGAGGGAATGAGGGACACACATGGGGTGTGAAACAGCAGCCAATAAGATGGAGCAATTGACCAGTGAGGTGCTCGGTGACTGGCCTGGGCTTTGGCCCCGAGGACCTGGGGACCTTGGGGAAGGTGGGCTTTCCATGGTGGCTACTCTCCAGTGGCACCCTATGTACCCCCTTTTCTCACCTCCATCACATTTGCAATTGTTTAAAGGCAGCAATGTAACAGTGTATTTTTTTTCAGAACAGTGTCTAATACATAGCTGGTGCTCAATAGATATTTGTGGCCTGACCTCTTCTACCAGTTTCACAGAGCAGCAGAGTTTTCGTGGAGGAAGGGGGCTTTTGAACAGCATTTCAGAGAAATTCTGAGGAGCCTTGGTGCTCTGGAAGAGGAGGCACTAGCATTCAGAAAAGTGCCAGGTGTGTAATAAATGCTCAAAAGAAGCATTGGTGATGATGATGGTGATGATGGTGAAGGTGGTGATGGTGACTAGTCAGGAGTGGTTAAGAGGCTGGGTTGTCTGAAGAAGACGGAGGTTGGAGCCAATGGGCTTCTGAGGATGGCGTCCAGCTCCGGAATCCTAAGGGATGCTTCTGAAATCCACGGACAAACCTGTTTCTCTGCGTCTCTTTTGTCCAAGGGCCCTGTCCCAGAAGTCCACACCACAGGGTCATCCAGGAGCCTGCCAAGGTGGGACTTCACCTGGCAGTTCATGGTGGGGACTCCAGGCTCTGGGTTGCTGAGGGAGGCGGGAGGCCAAAGGCAACCATGGACAGAGCACCTGGCAGCACCCACCAGGGCGTCCTAGTTCCCTCTGTAGCTGGACCGGGTTCTTCCCTGTGCGGCTACTGGAAGAGTGGGTGGGGCTCTATTTACCCTTCAAATGACATAAAGGAAGGGGGGGCTCCTTGTTTTGCAGGATGAGCAGGGCGGCTAGCTCCACTGCTATTTATAGTTGAAATATCATTTTGCTTTGTTCCCCTGGCCCCAAGCATTTCCCTTTCTCACTTCCTCCCTGTGCATAGTCTTCCTTTAGTTTAAAATCTTGAATTCCTGATGCCAGTTTCCCCATAAATTCCCAAGGGCCATGGGAAAGTAACAATTTAGTCACATAATAATCCAAGCCCACAATCCCTGAGGGCTGGCTGTGGCAGGGACACTGGTCTAGGCACTTCTATGCATTCGCTTGTCTAATCCTCCAGTTCTTGAGGTGCATGCTATTAGCATCCCAGTTTTACAGATGAAGAAACTGAGGCTCAGTGTATATAAATCACCTCTCTAACGGTATCAGGTGGTAAGTGGCGAAAACAGGACCCCATTTCTTAACCACAAACACTTCAGTGTCCAAGAAAGAAAGGCAGGTCCTATTTCTGGAAATTGAACTGAAAGAAAAGACAGGAAGAGCTGTTCCTTTGCAGGTGACAGCTAGTCAGAGGACAAGATGTTTGCTGGTGGCTGGAGAAAAAAAAATTTTTTAATGTAAACAAATGGGCTGAAACATTGCTTCAATTTTAGCTGTAACTACTACAAGCGAGACAGTTTTCCCTGTTTGTAACCGCCCTCATCCCAGGGTGCAGGAAGCAGATGGTGGCCAGGAAACAAAAATCTCTGAGCGCTGGAATGAGAGAGCCGAAGTAACCGGTGACGGATCTGCCGGTTCCCATTTCCCAGTGGCCGCCACAGCTCGGCCATGTCCGCGCCCCTCACACAGGGCCTGGCACGCAGAACAGCTCTGTGCAGCAAGGCCACCTGCAGAAAACACTGATAACTTGCCCAGACAAGGGCTGCAGCCAAGAGCTGGAGAGCTTTGGGTTTGCTTATTTGTTTTGTGTTGTTTTAATTATTAAGGAGGGAACCAGATGAAGAGACAAATATCTGGCACAGAACAGTCCAGAGGGGATCCCAGGGCCTCAGCAGGGAAGAGCTCACCCGGACCTGCTGTGGCTCCTTTTGCAACGAAGCCCAGACGTGCTGGACACCTCGGGGGAAGGATGTGATGAGGCGAAGGAGAAAAGGTCCTTTTCCTGGCTTTCGAAACTCAAAAGCTAGTGCCTTTAGACAAATAAAAAGGACACATTCAATGCTTAAAGATGGAGGTGGGTCCATGACGAGTAAGACCTACACCCTTCCCCCAAGGCAGTGGGATTCCGGGGTTGGGGGAGGGGCAGGGGCAGGAGGGCAGCCCTGCAGTGGATGCTAATGGTCCTGGGAGTGGCTCTGACCCCGGTGCCCAGTATACACCTCAGGCTGAAGGCAAAACTCCCAGCAGAACAGGGGAGCCAACACCCAGAGCACCCAGTGCCACTTCCTGGGAAGGGCCCTAGGGAGGCAGCAAGACGCAGAGAAAGGGCTGGGGCCCAAGAAGCTTCCAAGAGTGGGCTCAGCGGAACGGTTCAGGCTCCCCACCGGAGAGGCCCTACGCCTAGAGCACTGAGGAGGGGTGTCCCCATGGCAAACTTGAGGACACAAGGGACACTAGGCCCTCCATTACATGCCCTTGATAAATGCCCCAGAAATTAGAGACGGCCCTGGGGAAAGGGGTGAGCACCCCAAGTTGCCTGAGATGACATTTCTGTCATCTAGCAAAACAGGCTCGGAAGAAAATTAAATTGAGATATAAAAAATGTCAGTCCCATTTCACTCCAGTAGGGAATCCCTGAAAGCCCGAGTTTGGGGTCTGAGAGCCTGGGTGGTACCTCGTATAGAAAGCACCTTGTCCTTCCAGAGAGAGCACCATCACCTTCCGCGAAACCCCGGCTTTTGTATCTCCATGAATGTCTCTGGGGAACAGGCGACAGAACCACAGGTCACCTCGGGAGGCCGGCTCACATCACTCAGAATCCCCTGTGGTCTGGGGGAGGCCTGCTCACGTCCAGTACAAGGGGCTTCCCAAGGGACACCCCGTGGGCTGCCCTGCCACTCACCCTCCTGCCTCTGTTCAGTTTGGAATTTCGAATCCTGGACAACAGATGTTTGGTGCTCAGGACATGAGTTCACAGGCTGGAGGCCGCAGGTCTTAGCTTGCCCCCCAGGGCCCGCTATTACCTGGCCCCCACCAATTGCTCTGGCTTCATGGCCTGACGTGGCCCCTCTCAGAAGAGACACTCTGGTAGCGACATCTCAAACAAGGGGCTCAGCAGTATGACCTTCCCGCACGTCTCTGCCCCCATCCCTCACCCCCACCCGTCACAATCCACCTGGCCCCTGGCAAGCAGCCCTGATATGTCAACCTTTAGCTCAGGCATCACCTCCTTCGTGAAGTTTGCCCAGGTAAAGCTAACCACACCCTTTCTCTGTGACCTCACTGGGCCAGGTACAGACAGATGTCTGCCCTGGACGCTCCTGCAGCATTTCAGTGAGCTTGCAGGTTTTCATGTCATTTCCTTGCATTCCAAGACTTTTGGGTTTTAGGATGAGAGAGAGAGGGAAAAGACAAGAGAAGAGAGGGAGCAGAGGAAGGGGAAGGAGAGAGAAATGGAGGGGCCATCGAAGGAGGCTGGTGTTGATTTTGCCATGTAAAAGGTATTTATGGAAATACCCCAGTTCCCCTACCATCACCATTATTTTATAAAATCAAGATACAAAAGTAATAGGATGGTCATGACCTCAGAATTCAGGATGGTGCTTCAAAGAAAGGAGTCTTGACAACTTGTACATTTGTGTGCATCCGTTGGCCTGATTCTTCTCATTTGTCCTTAGGCCACAGGGGAGGACTGACTTTTTAGAACTTCTGTCCTGAGTGTGACCTCTGTGATCTCACAGCTCCAGCTGCTGCAGTTTCCCTGGCAACCAGAACCCTAGAGGTGGCCTTCACATGCTGCCTGAGCGGCCTGTGTGCTCCAAGCAGGTGACTTCTCAGCAAAGCCACTGGCTCCGGGCTGCGGCCTCCGGCTCCTGCAGGGGCCGAAGATGTGGGCAGAGCCCCAGGCAGCTGCCCGCAGGCATTGCCTAGTGCTCGGGGGAACTCCTCCTGCCAGCATCTGTGCTGCCGCTGTCTCTTAGCAACTGTCAGTGGTGTCAGCACTAAAGGGCAAGAGCGAGGCTGGATCGCGTTTCGGAGCCTCTGACGTCTTCAGATGGGGTCCTCTTTCCCTTGCCTATTGGGTGCCCCTGAGCCAAGGCCAGGGTGCAGGCAAGGGCTCGGCAGTTCAGTGTCGAGCCCCCTCCCCCAGACAGGTGGACGCCGAGGCGGCCTGCTCCTCCCAGGCCTTGAGCCGGGCACCAGAGCATGTGGTGCCAGCTCTGGGACACTCCTGGTTCTAATCCACCCAGGATCCTGGCAGGTGCCAATTCTCTGCCTTGGGGGAAACGACTTCAGGGCTTTGGATGTAGCTGGCAGGCGAGTGCCCAGCTGTAAGGGCCCACGCGGCAGGCACCTGTCCCCCGAGCCGGGCCAGTCTCTAGTCCTTCCCTTGCTTTGGACCCTCCAGAAGGGAGCTGAGGGTACTGGGGAAGAAGACAGGCTTGCAGGACAAGGTGGCCTCGGAATTTCAGAGCCCCGTTTGTGAGTGTTTAGCGCCCTGAAGTCTGAAAACCTCTTCCTTCTTGGGCAGGTGGAGGAAAGTAGACCTGCTGGGTGGGCAGCAGGGCTGAGAGAGGCCTGAACTAGACCCTCTGCCGCCCCCAGGACCTGCCACTAACCTCTCAGTGAGGGCTGCTCTCAGTGCTGCGCTGTGCACACTTTCCAGGCCTGCACCCTCCCCCCCCACCCCTGTGAAGAGTGAGACGGTTCTGTTAGGCCCATTTTTGCAGTGGAGGAAACTCAGGGTTAGAAAGGTGGTTTGTGATCCGCCCAGAGCCAGGGCCCAAAGCTGGTACAAACAGAGCTTGGTCTCTTTGCAGGTTTAATAATCGTTCCACGAGAACCCAAAGCATTGAGCCGTTGACAAGCCGGTTGCTGTAAGAGAAGTCATACTGTGGGTGTGTTCATTTTAAATTTTTTCATGGAGTCATGTATGTACTCATTCATGCATCACCGATATTTATTAAGTAGTTGCTGTGAGCTCAGCTCTTGGCTGAAGTTTGGGGGGATTCAAAGGTGAGGCAGCCCTCGGGGCTCCATGGCACAGCCCCCCAACACCAGCCCCAGCCTGGAGGGGATCAACTGGGAGCAGAGGCTAAGACCCCAAGAGAGAGTGCCCTGCGGCACCGCCTAGACCTGTGGCCTCGAGGGGGAGCTGGGTACAGCCAGGCTCACTTCAACGCACCCCTCTTTTCTCCGGGATCCTGGCTCTTTCAGCCCTACCTGTCCTTATACAACAACAAAAAAAAACCTTTGAACAAGCTTTTATTTTGGAATAATTTTTTAATTACAGAAAGTTGCAAAATAGTATATAGAGGTCCGGTGTATCCTTCATTGTGACTTCCTTGATATTTTGGTCTTAACTAACCTTGTCACGTTGGTCAAAACCAGTGAGTCTGTGTTGATGCCGTGTTATTCAGCGGCCTACAGACTTCACTCAGATTCCGCCAGGTTTCTCCGGATGTCCTTTTCCTGTCCTGCTGTCCACCCCAGGGCAATGTGGTCTGCACCAGTCTTTATTGCTTGTGGGCCAAACATTGACAGTTTTGAAGAGTCCTGGTGCGGCATTTTGTAGCATGGCTGTCAATTTGAGTTTGTAAACTGTTTTCTCGAGATTAGACTGGATTATATCAGTTTGGAGGGAAGAACAGCACAGATGCAAAGTACCCCCAATTACAGGACATCAAGGGTACATGTTAGGGACTGAGTTGCTTGTCCCCCATATTCATATATTAAAGCCCTCACCCCCCAGTAGGACGGCATTTGGAGGTGAGGCCTTTGGAAGGTAATTAGGTTCAGATGATGGGATCAGTGGCCGTATAAGGTTAGATGCCAGGGAGCTTGCTTCCTCTCTCTCTCTCTCTCTCTCTCTCTCTCTCTCTCCTGAGAACAGCAAGAGGGCAGTCGTCTGCAAGAGGGCTCTTACCAAGAACCAAATCCTCCATCACCTTGGTCTTGGACTTCCAGCCCCCAAAACTGGGAGAAATAAATGTCTGTTGTTTAAGCCACAGTCAAGTATTTTGTTACAGCAGCTGAACTAAGACAGTACGTGCTGACACGATGACTTATTACCGTGATGCAAACCTTGATTACATAAGGTAACCTCTGTCCGAGTCCCCACCACAAAGGTACTGTGTTCCCTTTCTGCACCATACGCTCTGGAAGTGCGTCTCTAACAACAGCCCACATTCATGGAGAATTAAGTTTACCTGCTGGAGGGACCAGTCTCTACTTAGGTAATTTGAAATTCTTCTGTATGGAAGACTTGTCCCTCAAGCAGATTTTTACGTTTGTTTCCATTAAACCGGCGTTTCTACTTGTTCTCAGTGCAACAGTTGGTTTAATAGAAGCTAGTTTTTGTTGTGGCTGGAAACAGAAGTGTGCTGCATTTATTTTTCAGAACTATGTATGTTTAGAGACAGTTATTACTAGTGATTAACTCTGGCCCTTATGGCAAATACATGGCTGTGTGTATGTGGGAGGCTTTCCCTTCTGCAGGCTGAGATCATCTGCATATTTTATAATAAGCATGGACTTTATTTTACAATTGGTCAAATCAGTGATCCTTTATCTATTTTGTAAAAATAACAAAACAAAACAGGGGACTTTGTGTTCGCTCCAATGACCTATGACTCTTTCTCTCAGTGAAGGGAAAAACTGAGTTCCCTGTCTGAACCATTGAGCCCCGAACCAGAACTTTCCCCATAAAATACGCTGTTTGGATGTTTTGGGCACTCTTGGGGCAGCACACATGATGCCAAAATACCAGGGTCTGGAGTTCAAATTCTGGACCCACCTCTTACTGGCTTGTGACCTTGAACAATACGTATCTCTCTGTGCCTCTGTTTTCTTGTGGGAAAACGGAGGTAACCATGAAATTTACCTCTGGGACTGCTATGAGCAATAATGAAACAATGACTATGTGACACTTGCTCCATTCGGGTTAACGATGGTGGTTACTAGGGGCCACGTGCAGGCTCAGAGGGGGCTCAGCCTTGAGCTCAGCCACTCCGGACCCTTCTCCGCACTGTATCTCCTGCTTGTTGTCATGGGTCTTTCAGGTCTAACGGTCGCTATCATTTCAGTTGCTAAGCAATAGTACAATTCTGCATATCAGCTAAGCATTGTAAAATATGTAAGTAAAATGACGGAGGCAGGAACAGGTCCAGGCCCAGGAGGCTTGCTTGTCACTCTTTGTTCTGTAACAGTGGAGTTTTTTTCTGTTTTTAATCAAATAAACAAGTCAGCCAGCAGTCTTCTGTCTCCCTACGATGTCTCACAGCCTGGAGTTGCGTCCGATTCCCCATGAGCCTGGAGGCAAGCCCAGTCGCTGGAGGGGGTCCACCTGTGGCGGCTAAGGATGCTGCTGTGTCAGAAATCAGCAGGTGTGGGTGCGGGCAGATGATGACCCACACGCGCGTGAGCGCCAGGCGTCAGGGGACCGACCCGATACCACATGTGCTGTGGAAAAGCACCGAACACCCTTTGTGACGTTTCCTGGCTTAGTTCACTGGGAGCTCGTTCTGTTCCGACTCTGGACACCAATCATGTGTTGTTTGGAAGCGTTAGATGTTCCAGCTCCAATAAGGACCTCAGTGACTGTGAATAAATGAAATGTGTTTGTGTTTCCAAGTCGCGGGTCGAAATTTTATAATTTTCTGTTTCCCCAGCAGTGTCTCATTAGCACGGAGCACCTGCTTCTTTGTTTGCTGGATTCTGGGCCCAGGCTTTCATCAAAACGAACAAGTTTTCAGGCCACAAAAGGAAAGGAACACTGAATGTTGGGAGTCAAGAAACCTGGGTCTCTCCCCTCTGCCTGTGATGACTACAGGCCTCGTACTAGGAGTTCTGTGTACATGGCCTCGTGTCCTCCTCCCCCCAAATCGGCGGAGATCACCCTTATTTTGTACCAGTCCTTGGCTTGGTGATTGGATCCAGCCTTAGTATGTACCCAATTGATGTCCCCTCCTGAAGGCATGCGTTTGCTTTTCCTCTTAAGAGTTTACAGAAAGTAAACATAGCAATCGTCAGTATCTGTCCCTTAAATAGGAGATTTTAAACCAAAAGATTGCTTGTTGCATGTGAATTCTGTGCTGCCAACAGAATGGGTCCTGCCCGAGTCTCACCTGGCCCCATCTCTCTTCTCCTCCCCTCTCCTCCCCTCCCCTCCCGAATAGTTATTAGACCCAATAGTTATTATTTTTATATAACAGCTGGTGTCCTCCCGTCAGCCAGAAAGGGTGGCAGAGGCTGGCGCTCTGACGGAGACGAGCCTTGGGTCCTTGATCCCATCTGTTGCCTTATGCTTCTTTATGCTTCTAGCTTCTCCAGAAAGCCCCCTGGCTGCGTATTGGTCAGTCCAAGTCTGAGAGTCATTCCTCCCATAAGTGCAGCAAGCGTGAAGTGCAGGGCAGTCAAGTTTGGTGGAATCAGACAGCAGGAAGAATCTGTGACTACAGCTTGGCTTCTACAACTTGGGGTGAAACCAAAAGTTGGCACAAGGAGTAGGTGATTAAAATAAAAGTTTCAAATAGAAGCCACAGGTGGAACAACACATCTCTGCCCTTCGTCTTTGGTGAAAACATTTCCCCAGTTTTCTTTAGATTAAGAGCGAGACCCCCTTCCTCATGATAGAGGCAGCTGACATGCCATCCTGGGTGCTTACACTGGCAGCCAGCAAGCCTGTGTGTACATTAGGAGTTTAACCCAGTTCTTGCAGACGAGCATAAGCACCTTTTGTTAACCACACTAATTGCTTAACTACAGTCCAATCAAAAACTATCAGGACAGGGAGAAGCTTCAGAACTTCTGAGGGTCTCATCAAACAACTTGCACAAACGCCTCATAGGGTGCTGGAGATGGAATGGTTGCGTCCCCCCCACAAAGCTTCTATGTTGAAACTAGTCCCCATGTGATGGCGTTTGGGAGGTGGTTAGGTCGTGAGAGCAGAGCACCATGAATGGGATTGGTGGTCTTAACAAAGGGACCCCAGACAGCTCTTTTGCCCCTTCATCTCATGAGAACACAGAGACATCGTCCATGAACCAGGAAGGGGGCCTCACCAGACACTTAATCCACCGACACCCGGATCTCAGACGTCCAGCTTCCAGAACTGTGAGAAATACATTTCTGGTGCTTATAAGCCACCCAGTCTACGGTATTTCTGTGAAAGCAGCCCAAACAGACTGAGTGTCAAACTAATGTATTTCACCCTGTGGAATAACTCGGAATAACTGTATGGAATAACTCGATTTTCTCATTAACCCGACACGGTAGGCCCTTTTATTACCACCATTTGACAGTTGAGGAAACTAAAGCCGAGAGGTGTTCAGTGACTTGCCTGAGATCACACAGCTAGATTGTGAAGGAGTTGATGTGGCCCAGGCAGCCACGGCCGGGTGAAGACAGATTGTCCCTGGTGAACTGAGCACATGGGAATGGAGGCAAAGCCTGGGCACGTCTGTCACCACGTCCCCAGGCCTCAACCTCAGGACCACGGGGCCGAGATGCTGCAGCTGGGGTGCAACTAGTCCCCGGGTCCCACTGACTCTGTGTTGGCCAAACACAGAATGAGCCCCTTGCCAGAGCTGTGGCATTGCTTGGACTCCAAGGCTGGGGGAGTCACTTTGGGTTGGAGGTCTGGAGGACAGCGGAGGTTTGGAGGGGTTCTCAGCTACTAGATGCACACACCCAGGTAACACGATTATGGGATTGGCCGGTTTCCCTCTGGCTCATCCCCTCTGTCCTTCCTAATGTTCGCACACCGCAAGCTTGGCCACTGCCAGCACTCTTGCTGGCTCCTTATCATTTCTATACATTTCAACTGGTTTGCAACTAGCCACTCAGAAGCCACAGTGTTTCACACAGCAATCCCCTTTGGACACGGGCGCGGGAATCAAAACCGTTCACACAAAGTGCTAGGAAAGTCTGTGGTTTTCAGAACTAAAGCCGCACCGAAGCCCTCTGCTGTCCTCCATTTCTGTGATTTTCATGTTCCTGGACATCGGCCAAGCGCGTTGTCAAAAATCACGCCAAACAGCATGAAGGTTGTAGACACATGAAGTTGTTTACCTTTCCTTCCTTGGGGCTTCACCACTGGCTTATTCTTTTTGTTTCATTTTGTTTTAGAACAAGTAACAGGTTGTGAGAAAACAAAGTGGCAGGTCCCAATGCAACTCTTATCTTGAAGATACCAGATCTAGGCTACTTGGGTGACAAATAAAATAGTATCTTTTTCAGAACTGAAAACAAGTGTCCAAACAAAGCGGGTACAGGAATGTTCACAGCAGCACCACTCATTCCGCCAAAGGGGGAGACAACCCCACACGTCCGTCAACAGACGGGTAAACCAAGTCTGCTGCACACAGACGATGGAATATTATTCAGCCTTAAAAAGAAATGAAGTGCTGTTACAAAATGGACGAACCTTGGAAACATTATGCTACGTTAAAAAAAGGCCACGTACTGTGTGATCCCATGTATATGAAACATCCAGAATGGGCAGGGGTTTGGGGGAGGGGAGAAAGGGAAGCGACTGCTTCATTTGTATCAGGTTTCCTTTTGGGGTGATGAAAATGTTCTAGAAGCATGTGGTGTGATGATTGTACAACACTGTGAATGTACCAAATGTCACTAATAGTAAAATTTATGTTGTGTGTATTTTACCACAATTTAAAAAAACAAAAACAGAAAAAAACCTTTCCTCGAAAGCGAAAGAAAAAATCTGTTTCAGAGATTTTTGGGTACTACTAGCTCAAATTAACATTTACCTTAAATTCCCCCAAAGGAAAATGAGCCGATTGAGATGTTGGTCACACAGGTGTATGCATGTGTCAAAATTCCTTGCATACTACGTAACACCTGTGCATTTCCCTGTATGTAAATTTTACGTTAATTAAAAGGAGACCATCGAAAACAACAGAAAATACAAGTACACGATACAACGTAGAGAGGGACCCTGTTCAGCAGCCTGGAGGTGGCCGCCTCGCCGATGTCACAGCGCTGGGGAACCTGCTTCCTGGTCACAGGAAGTCTGAACACAGTCTCACCAAGGTTCTTTGGCTGTAGAATGGTCAACGACAAACGTCCACTGCACATAAAAACATTTACAAAGTTACATGGTTAACTAGCCCACAGCTATCTGCTTTGCTATGTCCCTACATCACCACCGCCTGCTATAGAAAATCATGTTCTTACAGCTGACAAACACATCAACGGATATTTTTCTCACATTTAAATTAAACGCATCCAGTAAAAAGACTGTTCTCAGATGCAAATATTTCACCAACTAGTTACTGAACGTAGGGTGCATAGGATTATACCATGAGCACTCAGTACGATTCCCTACTGTGTTCCTATTTCACATGAATGAGATTCCTCTGTTGTTTTCTCATCTTTGACAAAGATTGTGAAAGTTTCCAGTTCCCAGGCCACATGGTCAGTTTTAGTGCTTATCTCCTCCTTGCTCATCCTTTTATACCATAGAAATGGGGTTACATGGGGTTTCATAACAGAGGAAAAGTGAGGAGTGTCCTAACTCAAAAGTAAATTCCTCTTTAAGAGCTTTTCAACGATAAGAAAGGAGCGTGTCACACAGCTTGAAGCTGTCACGTCCATCCAGGTCTCGGTTCTAAGCCAGGGGGACCGACACACATGCTTGTTAAACGCAGGGGTCTGCAGACACCGAAGCAGAAGCCTACACTCCCAGGGGGTGACCTGTGCTCTTGGGAAGGGCACTTTCCCCCGGCAAATGGCTATAAAAGGCTGTACTTCCAGACTTTTTATGTTTTAAGATTTTATTGGGGAAGGGGAACAAGACTTTATTGGGGAACAGTGTGTTGTTGTTTTTTTCCCCAGGACCCATCAGCTCCAAGTCAAGTCGTTGTCCTTTCAATCTTAGTTGTGGAGGGCGCAGCCCACCATCCCATGTGGGAGTCGAACCGGAAACCTAGTTGTTGAGAGCTCACGCTCTAACCAACTGAGCCATCCAGATGCCTGGGAGCTCAGCTGCCGCTCATTGTCTTTAGTCTAGTTGTGGAGGGCGCAGCTCACTGTCCCGTGTGGGAATCAAACCGGCAGCCCTATTGCCCAGAGCTCGCGCTCTAACCACCTGAGTCACCCGGCCGCCCTGTAATTTAACCAACTGATGAATCCACAGTCCCAGCGTCTCACAAGATGCAACTCAGACTTAGAGGAAAACAATTTAGACCCGTTTCCATGAGGTACCCTCTGATTTCAGCGCCTGATTGAGTGTTTAATGGCTGAGAGTAAACACGCAGGAAGTGGGAAACTGCGTGTCTCCCCCCAGCCCCCCTACCTGGGTCTCCAGTGATTTCCACCAGATTCATTAGCAGAATCTAAAACAAAGAGATTTACAAGTGTATTTGGTCTCTCTTGGCTATTCTGGTGGTCGCCCAACCCAGAAGATATCCTTCTTTATATCCTGCTGTTTTGCACAAACTACACATTGAGTAAGGAACAAACGTCTGGCTTCTAACTCCACCCAAGACTCCTTTGAAATCCATCTTTGCATTTGTAGTTCCTCAGGCCCTTCTCAGGCAGGGTCTTTTCTCCTTTGACCCACTTTGTCACATTTTCTCTCTACTGTCCTAAAGCGTGCCGACCCTCCTGTGCCCTCGCCACCCTCACCCACCCAAGGGGATGTTTCAAGGCTCCAGTGTCACAGGGGTGGACAGAACTTGGATGCTGCCCAAAGCCATCGGTGCCTGATGTCCCACCTGGAGCCAGAAAGCTGACCTTCCTTCCCGTGACCTCATCTCACTGACCTCACTGGAGTCTGAGCTCCTGCCTCAGTGTTATTTTCACCAAGCCTCACAGCCAATGGGCCCAAATGGGAGGGTTCTGGGTCGTTTGAGTTATTAACCCATTCCGTGTTGCTCGTGAGCACTGCCTGAGCCAAAGGAACAATGATGGTGGAACTTCAGATGCTGTGGTTGAGGGTCAGGGGGAATTCAGCTCCCACGAAGCACCCCACCCCCATAATGAGGAAGCGGGCACGCCCGACCTGGGAGCTGGGTGGCAGGGTGGCTGTCCTGTTAGCTTCATAACATTTATGGGAAAGGGAGTTTCTTTGCAGTTGTTCCAACAAAGGTCTCAGAACCAAATCCCATTGGTCTGCTTTGAATCATGTGCTCAAATCTGTACCAATCACTGTGGCCACTGGGAGCGTTCTGATTGGCGCTGCCCGGGTCACATGCCCACCCTGGATTACACGGACTGATTGTGGGTGAGGGAAAACAGGGTTGTAGTTCTCAAAATAAGGGGGATGAACGTGAGAGAAAAGAACAATGGCTTTTAAAGACGGCTACTTAAAAAAAAGGTGAAGACAAACACCGAGAACATAAGTCAGTCATGAACCCTAGGCAGATCAGTCTCTACAGTCCATTTTGTAACTTGCTCTTTGTTACTTATTTATGGAGCATTTAGTGTATCCAGTGCTCTAAGCTCAGCGAGGGCCGCACAGTAACACCGGATCAAAAAGCAAGCACATTGGAAAAGTTCTTGATGCAAATGACCGAGTCACCCCAGGAATATTTCATCTATGTACCCCACTCCCGGGGCCTCAAGCCCTGCTTCCCACCCGTGCTCCAGCCCAGCCCAGCCTGAAACTCTCCTCCCACAGAAGAGATATCTTCCTAGGAAGGCATTTTCAGGAGGCTTCAACTGCCAACTCGCATCTCTGAGGCTGCACAATTCAAGGTGGGAAAGGGGTCCCTCGCCTTTGCTCCCCTAAGGTGTTGGCTGCCTGGTTTACGGCAGGACTTTTCCTGGGTCACTTGCATTTTAATCCCAGGACCTGGGGAGTCAGGCAGCAGCCCTGCAGTGGAGGAAATGCTGTAATTCGATGTTATGCAGACCTGAGTTTCACTCCCAGCTCCGCCACTTAAGTATGTGGCTTTGGGCAACATAATTAACCTTACCAACCCCCCAGTTAGTTTGAAGATTAATTTTTAAAAATGAACATACTTCAAATACCCATCAGGGGGTCGGGTTTCAACTAGGCACCCGGTAAACATAATGTCACATTATGATTAATAAATATTATTTATTCACAGTGGAGTGCAGTAAGATCGGGGACCTGCTTTCTTGGCTGACCTTCGCCGAGTCCCTGCGTCTCTTTGGACAATGTGCTCTGAGAGCCTGGGATTTCCAAGCGGAGGCATGATGGAAATGCGGTGCTGCAGAGTGGCACACGGTGCATGCGTGCCCGTGTGTGTGTGTGTTTGGAGGGAGTAGGAGTGTATGTGTATCCCTTTTCACCAGTTGGAGATCTTACCCTTGAACCCAAAAGCCCACACAGGCAGAGAGTCTTCCAGCTGCTGCCACCATGTCCCCATGGTATCACTTCCGTGTTTGGGAAACCGAGAGGCACGGAGACCAGCCTGCAGGGAACAAAGGTTGGGTTGGCAGCAAATGCTGGTCACTCCCTCTCCTTCCTCAGGCTTCTCGGCTGGGGGGGCGTGGGAGTGTCCTCAGCAACTCTATCTCGTGGAAAAGGGAATGGCAGGCTCAGGCCATACTGTGCAGCGCTGGCTGGTCGCCAGCCCTCACCCTCAGTGTGCCCCAGCTAAACTGGATCCAGCTGTTGCCCAGGAATCTGATATTAACAAACGTGGTCCTGGGGCAGCTGGCCTAATGCAGGAAACCTCAGACCCCGAGCCTGAGTCTTCAGCCGGATGCAGGTTTGGGAGGAGCCACCCAGCCAGTGGGGTCCAGGTGGTGGCTGAAGAGCAGTTTGGGGGCAGAGGGAAGGACGCTGCTCGTCTTGGAGGTTAGGGAGTACAGGAGTGGGGAGTATGCTTTCAAAGATTTCTCCAGTGACGGCATGGAGGCCGGTTGGACCGGCTCTGGGAGCACAGCAGGGCTGAGCAAAGCCCACCCCAGGATGGGAGGGGCCTGAGCCCTTCTCCAGGAAGAGGGAAAAGGGCTGATGGGGCGGGAGCTGGTGGAGAGCCAAAGGAGCCCAGGTGGACTTCCTTCAGCACTCTTGTGACTCTGGAATTATCTGAAGGTATTTATTGTCGGCCTCTCTCTTCCCCACCTGACGGGAAGCCCCAAGGAGCCAACGACGCTGTCCTTTCTGGTACTCTTCATCGCTCTGTCCCCAACACTCAGGGGCTCAGGATTTTTGAATGGATGAATGAATGACAGGGGCTGTATTCATTTCCTAGGGCTAACTGAGCCTCCCAGGCCACCTGGTGTCCAACGAGGGGCGATCATGGAGTTCCTTTTTGGTCCCTGTCCTCCTGATGAGGTCTGGCTGGGAGGACTAGCTACACACGAACAGCCCTGCAGGGAGCCAAGGGACAGGGTGCCAGCCCAGCGGGGGCCACCAAGCCTGGGGAAGGCTGTGCCCACACGCACCGTCCCTGCAGAATGCCGCCTGGCTGGCTGCTGGTAAAGTGCCCCTCAGGTTGCACCAGTCCCAGCCCCGTCCCTGGGGACACCTGGGCTCTGGTTCAGGATATGTCAGTAAGACGGGCTGGGCCTCTGTGGGCCAAGGCACCTCTCCTCTGTGGGCCTCAGCTTCATTTGCATAAGTGAGAACAGTGATTACAAACCAATGTGAGTGGACAGGGTCAGAGAGGAAGCCTAGAGCGGAGTTAGGGCAGGTCTGGGGTCAAAGCTCCATTTTTTGACTTCTCAGCCTTCTGACTGGGCAAGTCACGTAACCTCAGTGAGGCAGTTTGTCATCAGTGAAATGGGCATGATGTCAGCCCCTCCAGGGCCCCTAACAATAGCACTTACCTTAATGCTGGTCACTGAAGCAGCTTTCCTAGTGATTCATTTTGTTATTAATAACAGTCCTTTGTAAGCTCTGAAGGGCTGCAGACATGCTCGTCATCAGTTAATAGTCAACTAAAGGCTTTGAACTTGAGTCACTTAGGAAGGAAGCCTGGGGGTGGGCATTCCCCTACGAGGCTCCCAGTCTGGCCTGGGAAGTTAGCTATGTACCAGGAGGGCCTATGGGAGCCAGATTCCCTTACGGGAAGGCCAGGTCTTGCTTTTTCCCCACATACTAGATGCCACCCCTTCCAGAGGGGCCCACCCCTCACACCATAATCTAATAGTCTAATCATGAGAAAAACATGAAACAAAAGACAAATCTCAATTGAAGGACGTTGTGTCATATGCGTGACCAGTTATTCTTGAAATTCTCAAAGTCTTCACAAGCCAGGGAAGCCTAAGAAACTGTCACAGCCAGGAGGGGCCTGAGCAGACACGATGACTCAATGTAACGTGGTGTCCTGGGTGGGATCCTGGAACAGAAAAAGGACATTAGGTAAAAATGAAGGAAATCTGAGTAAAGCATAGACTTCAGTTAATTACAATGTGTCGACATTGGGTCATTAGTTTTAACAAATGTATCATACCATACATACTGAAGTGGTTAACAATAACATCCCCTGCTTGCGGGTTACGGGGGTTACGGACTATTTGTGTCCCCCCATTCATATGTTGCTAACCCTAACCCCCAATGTTGTGGCCGCAGGTGGTGGGGCGTCTGGGAAGTGATGAGGTCCAGGGTGGAGCCGTCGCAAAGGGGATTAGTGCCCTTCCAAGAAGAGCCGCAGAGCTGTTTCCACTTTCTTCTCTCTGCCATGTGAGGACACAAGGAGAAGATGGCTGTCTGCAAACCATGAAGAAGCCCTCACCTGATATTGGATCTGCCGGCAGCTCAATCTCAGACTTCCAGCTTCCAGAGCTGTGAGAAAGAAACGTCTGTTACTTAAGACCCCGGTCCGTGGTATTTTTGTTACAGCAGCTCAAACAGACTCAGACAGGCAGAGGGGGGCACCGGGAACTCTCTGCGCCATCTTTGCAAATTTCCTGCAAATCTAACTCTATTCTATTTAAAATAAAGAGTTCACTTCTTTAAATGCCTGTTTTCAAAAGAATAAGAAGCTTTTCATTACAATGGTAAATGTCCTGGTTATGTGTGGGGGGGACAGTTTAGATGTTTTTTATTTTCTTCTTTATTCTTTTGGATCATTTTTGGTATTTATTATAATAAATTTTTACATTTTAAAGAAGTAAAGGAAGGGCAGGGGGTAGCAAGGGAAACAGAGATGGGGTGAGAGAAAGGAAAGGAGGAAGGAAGGAAGGAAGGAAAGAAGGAAGGAAGGAAGGAAGGAAGGAAGGAAGGAAGGAAGGAAAGAAGAAAGGAAGGAAAATGAAAAGAAGGAAAGAAAGTCCAAGCATATTAGGCAAGCAAAACCCAACCAGGTCAGTCTAGGGGTGGGAGGCAGGGAGAAGTGGGTCCCTTCTTGTTAAATGTCCTCAGAGGTGCCTCGTGCTCCCCCACGCCCAGCTGGGTTCTTCTCCAGCCCAGTGCAGGTTTGCAGAGGACCTGCTGATGGGCCTCAGCTCCAGCATCTCAGTCCCCACTACAGCTCCACCTGGGGCCTCACCTTCCCTGGGAAAGCTGCCCCCCTGGCCAGTGGATGACTCAGGGGTGTTGAGAGGACCAAAACATTCCATCGCCCTGGCCTGGGGCTTTTCAAGTTTCCCCAAATCCCTCTCCGAGCCAGTGACTCACCCCCAACCCCCACCACCCAAGAGAGGCAGCTCAGAGCCGTGTCACCTACTGTTGTGGGGGAGGGGCGTCTGGCCTCTGTGGTTCAGACAAGCCAGGCTTGAACCCCCACCCTGCTCTGGGGAGTGCAAAGTCCTCCTCGAGGTTTGGGCAGGCTCCTCACTTTCTAACAACTGGTTGTGGCCTTGGCTCTTCTGTGTCTGCTGTCCCTTCTGTGCCTTGGGGACTCCGAGAGAAGTTCAGCTCTGTCAGTTTCTATGGAAAATAATAAAAAGCCCTTCTCAGCCTGGGTTCACGAAGACGGGCTTGTCTGATGCCTTATGAGAAAGGGTGGCACAGTGGGCTGCACCCCAAGCCCTTAAAATAATCAAGGGCCCTCTGGGGGCCTCTTTGGGCCCTGCACCACCCCCTTCCAGAGCTCCCAGGTCTGCTCCCTCACTTTGCTGGCCAGGGGGCTCTCCCAGGTCTCTGTTCTCACATATACCACCCAAGACCCTGGACATGCACGGCAGACAGCCCGGCCGTGGGTTACTGGCACCTCTGACAGCGGCAGCCGTTTTCTTCAGCCGCGCATGTAGAAGTGAGCCACACGGAGTGACCAGTGCACGTGTCATAGGTGTTTAACCTATGTTATGAACCTGGGTGATGAATTTACAGCAACTGAACACACCCATGTGCCTGGCACCCTGACCAGCACGCAGAGCCCCGCTGCTCACCTCCTGCCCCAGGGAGCGCTGCGGCTGCCCGCTCTTCCCGCCAGGGGCGTCACAGCGCCGGGCTCTGGGTCTGACCTGTGTCCTCATTGCGCTTTTGTAGCTGTAGATCTCTATTCCATCATGTGACTGCGTCACGGTTGCCCTTTCTGCTCTTGATGGGCATTTGGGTTATTTCTGCTTTGGGGCTGTTGGTGGTGATGGTGTGTCTTTCGGTGACCACGGGCGTGGATTTCTACCGGGAGTGGAACGGCTGGGTAGGAGGGCAGGCGGTGCTGTGTCCAGTTTCCCACAGCGGTCCTAACAGCCTGCTCTCCTGCCATCCGTTATGGCAGCGAGTTCCGGTTGCTCCAAGCCCTCACTGGCACTTGATATTTTTTTCTGTCAGTTTAGCCTTTCTGTTGGATATAGCTGCAGTGTGTTCTCAAATTTATTTTTTCCTTTTAATACCTGGTGACCACAGACATTTCCTCCACCCCCAACCCACTGCCTCTGCCAAGCCTTTATCTGTTCTCTGTATCTATGAGTCTGGTGTTTTTTCCCAGATTCCACCTACAAGTAAGCTCAGCGTCTTTGTCCTTCTCTGTCTGACTTATCTGGCTGAGCATAACGCCCTCAGGGTTTATGCCCGGTTCCTCCTCTTTCATGGACAACTAACATTCCATTGCACATACTCATGAACACCACACTATCCATTTGTCCACCGGTGGGCGCTTACGTGGTTTCCATGCCTTGCTTATTGTGAATAATGCTGATACCTGCGCTTTTCAAGAGCAAACACACACTTTGGTTCAACAGCATCGTCACAGGTGAGCTCTAATCAGGAGTGGGCACCGTGCCATTCACTTTCCATGTTACTGTCAACACCGCTTTTGGGAGCAAGAGTGAAGCCCATGGTGGCCGGTGTGGCCTGGCCCTGCCTCACCTCACACCACGCTGCCCCAGCTCTGCCCACGGCCCCCCTGGGCCTCTTCCATTGTCACTCCTGCCACAGGGTGCTTCCTTACCTGGAACTGTCCTCACCTCCCCACCTCCCGGTAAATCCTCTCACCCCTCAGACGGCTGGTTTCGTGTGGTTTCCTCGGGAATCTTCCATGCCCCTGATGAGGTCACGTCTCTGCGCTGCCCATCCTCTGGCACACGTAATTTTTCACTTCTGCACATGTGTTCGGTGTCTTACTTCCCCCAGCCTGGAAGCTTTGCGAGGGAGGGGACTGCATCTGGCTTTGCTCTCCATTGTATCACATAAATTACTCTCCTATCAACTAGGATTGGGTGAAGCACCGAGTGACAGGAAACTCAAAATAATGGTTACATAAAGAAAAGCACATTTATTTTGTCTCATGTAAACCAAGCCCAGTGATAAGGGGTCCAGTGGCTTACCCAATGGTTTGCACGGGGCCCCAGGACGATCGGAAACCTAGACTTCTGCCACCCTCTCCCCTGGACTTGAATGTCATGTCTGTGATGGCTGCTTCGGCTGTCACTGCCAAACCCCAGCAAGCAGGGAGGAGTCCGTGCAGGTCATGCTTCCTCCGTGTGGGGCTGCTTCCAGAAGTTGCACGGACCACGTCCACTTATCTTTCTGCCTCTCCACTACGTGTGCCAGGCAGATGGGGAGATGTCATCTATTCTGGTGACTGTGTTCCCTGCTAAAAGTTGGGGTTCTGTTTCCGAGAAGGGGAGAATAACTAGCAGTGCCTGCCGTAGCCCTCACTGAATATTTCTTGAATGGAGAAATGATTTCATTTAATACAACAGTCCTTTGAGGTAGGTGTTATTATCCCCATTTCACAGATGAGGACACTGGGGCTTGGAGAGGTTTAGGCAACTGCGCAAGACAGTAAATGGGTGGACCTGGAACACTGGGACATCAGGCCCCAAGCTCAGGTCGTCTGCTGGCTTCCTGTGGCATCCTGAACACTGTCGTAGCCGCTCTGGGTCTGCTTCCCATCTGTACACTGAGCCTGCGGGCCCTTTCAGCTCTGACCATCTGCGTTCCCACAACAAATCTGAGGTCCAGCACTGGGAAGAGCCAGAACCTTCTGGTTCCCAGCCTGGGGCACCCCCAGGGTATGCGGGAAGTTCAAGGCTAGCTCCGTGGGGGGCCTGGCCCCACTGCTGTCCCCGAGGGCTCCAGCCGCCCGGGGACGACCTGCCCCTGACATCAGGCTCCCACGATGTCCTGCTTACAAGGAGTTCCTGACAGCCCACTGTCCAGGATCCCAGCAGGGCCCCTGCCCAGAGGCTGTGCATGAGTCAGGAACCGCTGGGGACACCGACCCGTCCCTAGGTGTCTGGTCCCAACCAGCTCCTCCTAGCAGGGCCCGCCTGCCTCTGTCTGCCTTGCACACGAGCACAGGCAGAGCACGCTCCCTGCCGTACCAACGCATCTGCCTCCACGGGAGACACACGCCTTTGTGTAACCCACAAGGAATCTGGCCTCCAGGTGCAAAACTGTCTTGATGACGGTCTCCCCAGAACCAGTGAGTTCCTAGACAGGGCTTTCCCTGCTGCCACATCACGTGACATGGGCTCCCACACATGTCGGAACCCCTCTGCTGGGGGAGGGACTCAACTCACCTCCCATCGTCCACTTAGCCACTCGCCAAGTATTTGTTGAGCATCTACTATGTGCCACATTGTGCTATGTGTAGGGCATATATTATAGTTATGAGGAAAGTGAGTCCTCGTGGCCTAGAGAGGAAGATGGTCATTATATAATCACCTCAATGAACATTTGATTACAGCGGGGACCCCACCCAGTTCTATGCACTTGTTTTCGCCAGAGATTGACTAAAGGCTTTCTATGTGCCAGGCTCTGTTCCATGACAGCGTTATCAGAAAATCCCAAACGAGGCCAGGGGTCAGGTTGCCAGAGCTATTCTGGAGGATGGGAACTAACTAGGAAGGTTAGGAGGGAGCCCAGGTTGGGTGCGTGGGCGGGAAGAGTGCTGTGTACTACACGGGTACAGGTGCTAGAACTCAGCAGGTGTCTTCAAGGGGAGCCGTGGGCCAAAGCATGGAGAGTAGAGTGGACCGGGGGTGGTGCCAGTTCCCTGTGCCATCTGCTAGTCCATTTCCACTGGTCAAATGTAGCCCCCCAGCACGTCCTCTTCACTTCCTGCCTTTGCGGCCCCAGAGTCGCCTGCATGGGCCTGTCCATGAGTGGGGAGGGGCTGCTGGGAGGTGGGCATTACACGGCTGAGGATGGGACTTCGGCCCCGGCTGTCACCCCCTCATCAGCTCAGTGTCTTACCTCCTGGGGCCACATCAGAGCAGCAGTGACTCTGGCACACGGAGGCTGGCCAGGTCTGGGACCCGGTGGTTCTGGCCTCTGAGCAGGGCTAACACTACAACATCGGAGGGCGGTTACGTCGGTCAAACTGGTGTGCAGTTTCTCACAGTGCTGGGCACGTAGCAGGCGCTCAAACACGAGAGCGGTACCAGCTCCCAGGGCTGATGGGTTGGGAGGGTGTGGGAGGTGCTCCCGGGAGGACTCCTGGACGAGGGGGCCTGGAGCTGATGCCTGCAGAAGGACTCTCACGTCCGTGGGTCTCACGGCAGCCAGGCCAGGCCAGCAGCAGGTTGGAGACTCATTTGTCTCACATACAGGGACACTGACACCCAGAGAGGGTGAGTGCCCAGCCTGAGGGATCCCCAGCAGAGCTGGGATAGAATGGGCTGTCCTTGACCTAAGAGGAGATGGGCTTGTGGGTGGCAGGGGTGGGGACTTCCTCCCTCTACCCCTAGAACAGTCCCCCAGAGAGCATGGGCCTGGAAGCGGGAGTTCCTGCTCTGCATAGCTGGATGCCATTGCCAAGTGCAGGGAGTCAGGCAGCCCAGCACCCTCCCCGCAGAGGATGAGGGAAGGCAGGCCAGCTCGACAGCCATTCTTTACATGTTCCCACTGAAAAATAAAATGAAACCGTTTTTTTGCTGCTTGCTTTTCACTGGTCCACCAACTGCTTTTCATGTGATTCTGAAAAGGTCATACAATTTTTAAAGAAAAGGAGAAAGTGCTCTTTTCCTTGGAAAGCTGTGGTCTTCTTTAGATTTGCTCTCCAGACATGCCTCCGGGATTCCCCTCGGTGGGAGCTGGGCGATTAAACACTGGGGGACGGGGGGACTTGAGACTTCCGAAAATGCCAACGCCTGCTCCTCAGCCCCTGACTCAGACATCGGGTAACTGGGCCTTCCTGCTGTGTCTCTGTTTTGTTCAGGGGACTGGTCTGCCAGGGCAGCGTCCTGAAAGCCCATTAGAAGTCAAGGCTGTGGTCCGTGCGGGGAGGAGGGGCCACAAGGAGGGTGCTGGGTGCCGGTGTCACAGTGTGCTGGCTTTGGGAACGTCCAGAGGGCTGCCTGTTTATGATTTGTATACTCTTCTATATGTCAACCACACTTCAAGACGTCGAAGAAAGGAAAAAGGAACTAGTTCACCTTGATTATTGCAGGGCTGACAACAAGCGTTTCCTTGTAAAACAGGGATGACCACGTGTACGATGGGGAAACCGAGGCTCAGGGGACGCTCCAAGCCCGAGTGGAGGCTATACATTGAGTCAGGAGTAGGAGTGACTCTCTTGCCCCTAAAAAAGCCAGCTTCCCTTTTCCCCAAAGAGGAACAAGTGCGTTTTCCTGACACCAGGGAAGGCCCTGGAACTGTGGTCCCAGGTGGCAAGACAGATCCAGGCCTGGGTGCGGGAAGGTCTGAGGTGGTCAGTCACCTGTGCAGCGGCCAGCTCTGGGTGGACGAGGGCCGATCCCCACCAGCCATCCCGGAGCCTTCTTGGAGCCAGGGTTCTGGGAGGAATGGAGGGGGGTAGCAGGTGACGCCGGCAGGCACTGCCCATTGTCCCCACCTCCCGGCACTGCCATCTGCCTGTGGTGCTCAGGCTGACCTTCAATTCCAAGGGCCTGGCATGGGGGATAAGCCGGGAGCTGCTAGACAACTGGAACCCACTCCCAGGGGAGTGACACCCGTCTCTGCTGGGAATGCGACCTGGGCCTCACCTCAAGGCGGATGGTGCGGGGACGCAGGACAGCAGGCCTCTGTGCTCTGCGCTTGTCCTGCCCTTCTCAACAGAGTGCTGAGCCCCTGGGCCCCTGGCCCCCTTCGTGTTGTGTGGGGCAGTGACTGGGGTCTGCAATGACCAGTTTGGTGTAAAGAAGCTTGCACGCCCAGTGGGGGCCGGTCACTTCCCTCCCCCGTCCTTTTCATTCAGGAATTCCTCGGATGCAATGAGACCTAACTGTTGCCGGGAAGTGAGGACACACAGCTGGGCTGGGGGGTGGGGGCAATACCTAGGCCAGCCCAGCAGGGGTGCAGGAGCTGGAGGGGCTCCTCTGGCCGCCCCTCAGTGCCCCCGAGTCCTGCCTCTGCCTCCTTAGACTTGAGAAACACCTCAGTTCAGGGGGGGTCCTGGGGAAGGGCCCTTACTGGAACTAGGTGCACCCTAGGGGGGCACCGGCCAGCCTGGGAGGCTGGAAGGTGGTCTCAGGACAGTGCAGGACTTTCCACGGGGCCAGGCCCATTCCTGATTCATCCTGGTTACCAGACCTCGTTATAGGGTGTTAGTTCTCAACCTGAGAGCACATTGGGGTCACCAGAGTTAGAGAAATTCTGGGGTGTGCTCAGGGGATGGGTATTTTAAAAGCTGATTGTCCGGGTGACTAAGGCACAGCCAGGTTTGGAAACCACCAGCTCTAGGGCCAGCAACACCACTTCCATTCCCAGAGAGGCTGAGTAGCTTTCTCAAGGTCACACAGCACTAGGTGCCAGGGCAGGGCCCATGCCCTCATGGCCAGGGCTGGTTTGGAAAAGGGGCCACTCTGGCTGTCCCTTGCCCCCAGCACTGCCCCCTGCACACAGCAGCTATTGAAGGACAGCTGGTGAACAGGGAAGTGCAGGGCTCAGAGGAGCTGGAAAGAGGAAGCAAGCAGGCGACGTGGGTGGTTGGGGCAGGTTCCTTGGGCACAAAACGCTAATCAGCACAGATGCCCCGCCCACCTGCGAGCAGAGGTGTGGCCTGTCCTGCCTTCCTGAAGGGCTGGCAAGGGCAGAAGGACCTGCTGGCCAGGACAGAGACACTGGTTTTGTGAGCAAAACAGCATCTGCAGCTCCTTGCTGCAGCCTTTTTTGGTGGCTGAAACCTTAGACTGATCCCGGAGCCAGACAGGCGGGCAGACAAGCACATTCTTTTCAAGGGAGGCCTCCTCCTCCTCGCTCTGGGAGCAGGGAGGGGGAGGGCAGGGCCTGCCCAGGCCTGACCCCAGACGGGGTTTCAGGCAGTGGAGCCCAGCACGGCTCCCTGGGGACTTGCTGGGGGTGGGCAGGAAAGCCCCCAAGCGTCTGTGCTGCGAGTCCTGGGGGAGGAGCCGGGAGGGGGCCGACTCAAGTTGCCCCAAGGCTTTCGGCTCCAGCACTGGCTGTGGCCTGGGCAAATCCCGGCTTGTCCAGCCTCAGTTTCCCCAGTGACTGCCACCAGCCCTGGAACCAGAGGTGTCAGAGGACTGGAACTGGAGTTGTGAAAAGGCTGCTTTCAGTTTTCAGAAACCATCAAAGGTCATTTCACTGATCTCTCTACCCAGTGAAGTGGAAGGTCGGGGTGATGCACACACGGGCTCACTCCAGACAGAGCTTCTGTGTTGCGGGCCAGTCCACTTTCTCTTTTTAAAAATGTGCTCTCGGCATCCTCCCACAGGAACAGGGCTGGACGTGGGCCCCTGGACTACGCAGGAAGGTGGGAGGTGGGAGGTGGGAGGCTTCCTTCCACAGCTCCCCTCTGCAAGGTCAGCTGACACCCTCCACCTGGGTCTGGGCTCCGTTCTGCTCACTGATGGGGGGAGGGGACTGTCTGAGGCACCATTCTGGCTGCCAGGTCACCTGCGGGGGCGGGGGGAGTGTGCCTTGGGGAGGTGGGTGGCATGGCTCTTGAGTCCTGCACACACTGGCAGCCCTGTGCCCCAACCCCTCCCACATGGAGCTGGAGAGCTATGGGGTTCAGAGAGCGCTGTCGGCCCTGAATCGGCTTTCCCACACATCCTGGGGCCAGGCAGGTTGGCTGGCTTCCTTCTGGTTTCCCCTGGCGATGACACCTGAAGGCTCTCCTGGGCGCCGTCCTTAAAGGAGCAAGGCCCCCAGGTCCTACTGGACTTCCCCAGCCTGGGGGAGTCGCAGGCACAGGATCTGGACGATGAGATCTCTGACCGTTGGTCAGGGGAGATGTGGGATGACCCGTGTCCACAGGGCTGCAGACCGGGCCACGTGGGGCCCTGATCTGGGTGCTTCCCGGTATGAACACAGCAGGAACTGCTATTCTTAGACCATCCTGCCTGCTTCGCAGGTGCCGACCAGGCCTGGTCTCTGCCTGGCTAGGGAACTGAGCTAAGCAATTCACATTAGGGCGTTTTAAAGACAACCTCCAGAGAAGTGAGGCTGCTGGGAAGGAAGTGGCCTGCTTGAGGGGGGGCTGGAGCCCTCCCCAGGTGGAAGGAAGGGGTTCTTACACCATTTTCTGACTGGGTGGGGTGAACACTCCCCAAGTTGTTTGCACACAACTTTGGGATCTGTCTACAGATCCGAGGAGCCTCCCCCATTCAATCTGGACGTCTAAGGACAGTGATACAAATGTTACCCTTGATTGTAGGAGGTGTAAATGCAACTTGAGCCAGCTTAAGCAAAAAGGGAAGTGTGCTAGGATGGGGCATCTAGGCATGTGAGGAAGGGCATGGGTGTGACCAGGTCTCCATGACAACAGGAACCTGGAACTCATGCCACCAGGAATATCGCTGTCACACTTCTGCTTCTCTCCTACCATAGACCAGCTTCCCCTGTGGCAGGAAATGGCCTCTATCAGATCTGGGCGTGGGACTGACATTCCTCATCTCCCACCAGCAGAGGGGAGCAGCTCTGACTGGATCTCTGCGGCCTGGCTTGGGACAGGTGTCTGCCCCTGGCCAACTAGTGGGTAGAAGTCCAGCCCCTGCTTGGCTCAGCCTGTCAGGCGCCTGTGCCTGGGCCAGAAGGTGCCAGAAGGTGCGCTGCAGGCTGCAGCCTAGACGGGAAGGGGAAGGGAGCGAGCCAGGCAGACCCCCCCCCCACCCCCCAGACCGACCACAGCAGCGCAGCGGCTTGCCGGGTGCCACAGCCAAGAAAGCACTGTCCGCAGGTCAGTTGAGCAGACGTTTATTGGGCACCTGAGTGCAAGGCACTGGACTAGGTGCCACGAGAAATACAAAGTGAACACATACGGTGCCTGCCCGCAAGGAGCTCACAGTCTGGAACGGGAGGTGACACAGTACACGTCAGCCGCAGGGGTCACAACACGGCGGGGCCAGGGTACAGCGTGGCCCCAGGGCTGGGCCTCTGAAGGGGGGAGCCGTTTGGGAGAAGCGGTGTTTCTAGCAGAGAACACGGAGGCAGGAGCCCACAGGTGACCAAGAACACACGAGTGGCTGCAGGGAGCGTGGGGGTAGGGCTGTACAAGTGGACAGTCAGGTGTGGCTGGGAGGTGACCGCCAAGGATCCCAAGCTTGGGACGTCTGAACTTGATGACCTGGCCCAGGGCCACTGAAGACCACTGGGTAAGAAAAGGGGACCAGACGTGTTCCTGGAAGATGGTTCTAGCAGTGCCGGAGTCCAGGACGGAGAGGGGCAGCTGGGTGCGCTGACTGGTCAAGGGCTGATGCCCTCATGGAGGTCACGAGGGATGACTGGTGGGCAAATGGCAAGGAAGGGGCAGGGGTGGACGAGGGGAGCTGTGGCTGGGTGGGCGGGAGAAGACAGGAGGCAGATGCAGGAGGGGGTGTGGGGATGTCCTAGGGCTTCCAGGTGGGGCTGGAAACGCAGCCTGAGGGGCAGGGCCAGCGCAGGCGAGAAGCCCCTGCAAAGGGGCAGCGGAGTAGAGAAGAGCGGCGCCCCCTAAGGGTGAGTGGTTTCTCAGAACGTGGGCCGGAGCCTGCAGATTTCCAGGCTTTGCTCCAGGGCTACTGAATCAACACCCTGGGGTAGCGCCCAGCAACCTGCATTTTTAATAAGAGCCGCCCTCCCCACCAGGAGGCCCACAGCTGGTCCAAAGTGTGAGAACCCCCTGTCAAGAAAGGGAGGTGTTAAGGAATGGCCTTGGGGTACAGGAAGGAAAAGGAATGAAGACCATTTAGGAGGGAGATCTCAGAAAACAGGGAAAACAGGTCAACGACATGAAATGCCATGCTCACTGGGGGTGGACGCTAAGGACCCAGGCTGTCAATGACTAGACCACCGTCCACGCTGCAGTGGAGGCCAAGTCTGCACCCAGGGAGTGACGGAAACGAGCAACGGACGGACATGATACTTGGAGGAAATCGGCTGATTTCAGTCTAAAGGATCTGAAATACGCAGGGAATGAGGAGGTAGATAATGAAGAAATGACTGAACACACTAGTTAGGAGAGGAGAGGAGCCCTGACACAGGGAGGAAGGAAGGAAGCCAGAGACATGGACTTGCTGGGGAGACGTGGGCGTGGGAAGGCATTCCCGCGGGAAGGCCACCTCTCGGAGCCGTGTGGGGGGCAGGCTGGTCTGAGGTGAGAGGCAGAGGGCCTGTGGGTTGGGAGGTGCTGAGAGCACCACGGAGGGCATGGTTCCCACGCGTGGGCTGTTTTCCACAAGTGCCACAATGTGCTAAAGTAAGCAGACTCCATCCGTCCTCTCACTGACAGCAGAGGCAGCAACAGGCCCAGGTCCCCAGTGACACGGCCACGCCACAGGCCAGCCAGCCAGACCACACTGAGCTGTCACCCGGGACGGCTGAGGCCTTCCTACTGGCTCTCAGGCCGACCCTACCAGGTCGCAAACACAGGCTACCTGACATAAAGGCCAAACGAGTCTCCCAGAGGAGGCGGCCTGGGGCCTGGGAACCCACCAGCATCACATCACACCTCTTCTCCTTTAAACTTGGACAACCTCTGCTGAAGGAGGGGGCAGCCACCTACCGCACAGGGCTGCAGGACACAGCCAGTGCGCATGGCAGCCCAAGGAGTCACAAAACGAGGGGGCTTTGCTGCCGACATTCCCAAGGGGGCTGAGAAATGTACCCCGAAGGCAGACTCTGGAGAAGTGTTTATGCAGCATCTACACTGAGCCTAGTGCTAAGGGGAGGCAAAGAACAGGTAATGACGCTCTTTCAATGGTAGGAACATCGAGGTTTTAAATATTAACTAGATGAATTTCAGAAAAACCTGTGCATCATGTTTCATATTATAATTTATCAAGGTGAGTAATGCTTTTCTGTACCCCTCCCACTTAGTCTCCTGCATTCTTCGTCCCCACAGAGAAAGAGGAAAGGGGCAGGGAGCAATCTCACAAATATGAAGAGCCTCACACACGCCAAAGGTCAAAGGTCAAGTCACTTCAAGAGCCTAGAAAACTCCCAACCCCTGGGCCTCGCCAGGTCCCTGGGCCTCGCCAGCTCCACCTGGCATCAGCGGAGACTTGCCCCCTTCCAGGAAGGCCTGTGGCTAAGTCTTGGAATGAAGGCACGCCGCCTGGGTCCTTCTCTGAAACAGAAGAGAGCTACTGGATAGCCAAGGCTGCCGGACCAAACCCAGGCCCAGAAGGTCGGTCACTGACGCAGCCCTGGCCCTGGCAAGTCTGCTGTGCTTCTCAGTGTCACTGGTTCTGAGGCCGAGGCACAAGGCTGTGCCTGGCGTCACTCCCTGGCCCACCTCATCTTCTACCTCCACGTCCACAGCTGGGGGACTCAGGCCACCTGCCCCCAGCGACTGCTGACACTCAGCTGCACGTCAGGATGCACCCAGAAGGACCCAAGAGAAAACACTGTGGAGTAGAAGGTTAGCCACCTGGAGACTCGGGTGCATCCCCGGGGGGTGCAGGTACCAAACCTGCCGACAGAAGCCACCCAGCTCTGCTCACGGCACACAAAGTCCCCTCAGCGCTGGTTTCTGGGGGCTGGGAGACGGGATCAACAGAGCAGACATGGACTGACCGTGAGCAGCCTGGGGAGAGAACAGATATAAAATACAAAGCCCTTTGAAGGTCCAGAGGACAGTAAAGATGTTAAGAATTAATTGCCCAGGAAAAGAACTTCACTGACACAGAATTTGGGCAACACTGAAAACACAATACTAAGATATCAATTCGGAAAGGCTCACAGGAAGGGCAGCTTAGGAGGACACTAGAGACAAACGCAGGAAAAATAAATACAGGGCCCTGGGCCCCCACGGAAGCTACTAATGCTAGTTATTGGCTTGGGTCATTTTGAAAATAGAAAACCATTTTTTGGCAAAGCTGCACGAACTTCACATGGGGCGCTTCCCATGGTTGTGGACACAAAAATACTATAATAGTGGGGCTGTGGAGTAAACTCCCCCAACACCACCATTATCTTCAGAGGAAGGTGTGCCTTCTAGTCAGGTCAGGAATGAGGTCTCAGCCTGGCGGAGTCGGAGCACTAGACCAGGAGTCTGCCCTCCCCCAGCCACCACACGGCCCCCTCTGTGGATGGGGGGGAGAAGGGTGGTGCTGCATGAGCTCTGAAGTCTTTTCCAGCCCTGCTGGTCTGGAGTCTAACTTTGCCCTGGGCACTGAGGGCTAGGCACAAGGTGCCATCTAGTGGCACCCTCGTCCACTCTCACAAATGGCTCCAAAGAAAGACCCCACAGGAACAAACCCAACTCCTACTGACTTGAATTCCAGGGGTGAGGGCAGAGGAGGGGGTGGGGGGTGTACACTTCATGTTAGTGGATGCGACATAGTCATCTCAAGAAAATATACTTTAAGAGGTCTTGCTTTCCCTAAGAAAGCAACTCTTTTTTTTTTTTTTATTTAGAAAGGCTAATTATATCCATTTGTCAATATTTTTAGCTTTAAGGAAAATAGTTTAAAAAACATAAAAATGTAAATACACGTAAGAGTAACTGCTATTAAACAGTTCTGAACAGGCAGAAAAATGTACTTTCCTTTTACAGAAAATGTTCAATCTGTAATAGCAGCATAATTTATATATAGAAAAAAGCTGGCTTTGAAAACCCAGATTTTTATACACAAAACATCTGTTTGTTTTTTCTATATACAACAGCATCACCTCCACTGGGAAGTGGGTTTCTTCACATTTTGTCACCCCCGCTGTCACGCGGACCCTGGCTCGAGTGTGAGCTGCAGCCGCGCTCAGCGCCGTCAATCCAACACCATGGCGGAGAGCGCGTTCAGATCTTTCATGTACGGATGGGCCCCCAGGATCTGGTCGATTTTCAGTCTCTGCTCTGAGTCTGGGAAGATCTTCAGGAGGGCTTCCCTCAGCTCGCTGGTCTCCGCCGACGACCTCTGGGCTGGCAGGGGCAGGCTCTGCAGAAGCGGGAAGCGGGGCTGCTGAGGAAGCCAGTGGCTGGGTGGGGGGCCCTGCACCCGCGCTGCAGGCTGGTGGCTGGTGCTGGCGGCCTGGGCGCCAGGGCCTCTGAAGCTGGGGTCAAACATGCCCACGTTGGGCAGGGCGCTGAGGAGGGGCTGCATGTCTCTGTGGATGGAAGCGATTCCTGGTGAGCGGGGGTACAAGACAGACACAAACCCTGGAGAAGCCCCGCAACCGACCGCAAGGCTCAAGGTGCTTGGCTTCCGCAGGCAGGATGGACGGCTGTGGCCCAGGAGGGGAAAGCTCCCACTCCAAGCCCAGGCTTGGTGGGACTGGGAATGACAGCTCTGCACGAGCTACTCCACTCCCAGGCCTGCCGGCCACCACGAGGACCGGCCCCTTCCAGCTGTCTGGCTCTAAACCAGGGTCTACCACAGCCACCTGGGGCTTTCCAAAGCTATGGATAACAATCTCTGGAGATTCTGGTTCTGTGCGGGGCCCTGGGTGACAGGTCTCAGAAAAAGGCACGCCCTTTGGGCAGACAGCCCCCACTGAAGTCTGGGTGAGGCACAGGCACCCACAACCTGTATGCACATGGGTGTGTGTGAGTCTGTGTACAGGGCGTCTGTACCATTAAAACACCTCCCACTTGACTCTGGCTTGCAGCTGACAGATGGGGCTGGAGGAACACTTCTGCCAACTCCAAAAGCTCAACTAACCTCCAAAGTGAGTCCCTCTGTGAGGGGAGTTCCCACTAACTTCTTAATCAACGAGTTAACTGCCTTGTAAAGAGCCACTAGCTGAGCAGGCAGGACTGGCCCTGCGGCCAGGCTGCCCAGGTTGAGGGAGGAGCTGGAGAGCTTGCCATCCATCAGGTCGGGCCTTAAAGCTGGCCGTGGATTTCAAGTTAAGACGTCTGGAAGAAAAAATGAGACGTACTGACATCCAGCAGGTGATAAAATGGCTGTCATTCTCTGGGGGCAGGCAGAGAAGCAGGACCTCGTCTGTGTAATAAAACCGAGGGCTCAAAAGAGAAAGGATTCACAAGCGCAGGGAGCTGAAATCAGGCTGGCCTCCTGTGCAGAAGATACCTGTGTGTGAAACCAGCCCCCACAGCCGAGTCTGAACCTAGAACCCGCAAAGCATCTCCTTATAAGTGGGAACAACCTGTTACAAAGTCTCGCTGCCTTAAAAAGCCGGGAGAACCGGGCCCTTCCTCCTAGCTCAGATCCCACTGTGACCCCGTGTGAATATCTGCTGGGAAATACACAGAAGTTTAGCCTATTTTAGTTTTTAAAAAGAGAAAAGGATCTGCCAGGCACACAGAGGACTTTAGCTAACAAAGCCCATTACCTGAGAATTCTGGAAACAAACACTCTCAACGTGTCTTAAACAACAAAACACTCAAATCACAACGAAGAAAACCTAAACTACCCATCAATTTCAGATAAACAACACAGGCTGCCCCCCTCAGTGGAGGTAGAACGTAACAGAGAGCTCCCCAGTAGTGATTCCTGAACAGTAAATAAATTCACAGAAGCACAGACAGCACAGTCAATGCACCACGACTCCGGAAATGAATATAACAAGATATTCACGCCCACGCCGTGATCCTCAGCGGCATTCCTCAGTAAGTGGCCACCAGCAGAAACCTGCTTTCTTTTCAGACCCCCAGAAAAAGTTTGGCTCCCCATCCTCTCTTAGGGTGAACACCAAACAGACCACAAACGAAGACTTCGTCTTTTGGGGTGCTTAGTTTCCACATATGACATCAGCACTAAATCTAAGGCTATATCTTTAAAAAAATAAAAAGCCATTTTTAGGCTTCAGAGACAGCACTAAAGCACAAAGAACTTAACTGAAACAAACTTATATAAATACAAGATAAGCTGAAAAAGGAAATACCTAAGGAAGACTTCCTTCCGAAGAAATTCTTCCAGTCGAGGTCCACTTCTTCCCAGAGGGTCATCAGGAACCATAAAAATGTCCCCCACAAAGGTATACTGGAGCAATCTGCAAGAGAATGTCGCCCGGTTGGAGAAGCTGCGAAGCTTTGATGGCTGCAGAGCTGAGAGGAAGCCTCTCAGAGCAGCCATCCAGTCCCAAAGCCCCTGTCACCTATAAAATTGTAACACTGCTTAATTGCCTAACGGACAAAAACACCCCCAAGTTAAACCATGTTCATTTCTCTTTTGGACACAGATAGGGTAGAGTAAGAAACTTTTATCAGTTGTCTGTCACGTTTCCTCTCAGGACTTGCAGACTTTTATCTGGGCTTGGGAAACAGTTCTTCTCTTAACAGGGCTGTTAATATAACTTAAAAAACCCAGACTTAGAGTCAACTTAGGGCACAACAGGTGCTCAACAAAGATTTACTTTTTGGGTAAGTGTGTCTGACAAGAGATCAATTCTGAGATGTCCTGAATGAAATCAGAGGCCGGAGAGTGAATAGCCATTAACAGCTGTGGGCCAACCGACAACACAGCACATTCCTGGACGTGCGTCCAGCTTTGCAACAACGTCTGGAGGGCCACCAGGCGCCACTGCATCCCTCTTACGCATGACCTTTCAGGATTGTTGCCCCCAAGCAGCCAAAGTAGTGAAACCTCTTCCTTACGGCCTGTGTACCCATCCGGCCGGTGTACCCATCTGAGAACTGCCCCGCTCCACCTTTCCCCACCCCACCCCCGATCTGTAGCCAGGGTAAATTCTTTCAAAACAACTTGTATCTTTCTTCCCCAAATATAACGTATAAAAGCTCCTGTCAAGTCCAGCTGCCTTCGCCTTTGAGCCCCGAGGCTGGTGCTAAAACAGCACGCCACCCCAGGACCTGGTCCTTTTCTGGCTAGCATACGGCTCAATAAACCCTTTCAGAAAAGCTTTGGGCCTTGACAGTTTTTTGTTTAACATGCCCACTGGCAAACCCACTGAACACAGTCTTTTAAAAAAGGAAAACAATATGATATATGAAGAAATAAAATCTGAGGTCAGCTGAGTATCATTTATCAAGTCTGGGAAACATACAAGAAAAAAGTCCAAGTGCTCGTGTTTGCTGTGCAGACCTCTGCTTCTGCCTTGTTCTGTGGATTCTGAAAGCAACGGGCTGCTGCGCAAACCTGCATGTGTAGTACACAGACAGGTGTCTAATAAACACTGACACCGAGCCCAGGGCACAGATCCAACAGAAACATGTCCGAGAAGATTCATGGCTGGTTAACTATGCCCAAAGGTCAAAGGCCAATCCTAGTTCGGCTTTCAACAGCAGCTTTTTAACAACATATGGGTCAAAATGCATATAGTAATTAACTCTTACCTGAGTATTTACAGCAAAAAACACACGTTTTCCTAAAACCCTTTAATGATTTAACATCATGTAATTATCAGACGGGGGCAACTGTGAAACCCCAACCGTGGTAAGCAGGTTATCTGGTGACACTAGCCACACAGCTGGCGGTATGCCCATCTATGTTCTAGATTTCTGGCACACGTGACTCGTCACCGGCACAGACAGACTACTGCTTTTGGGTGCTGGTTAACAAAAAGTTCTAGAAGCCCGTGTTCACTGATCTTAAGGCAGCACATTCTGAGTATCATCACAAATAAAAAACTTATAGCACTGAAGGCTAAACTCTTGACTTTGTTATTCTGGATGACATGCAAATAGTTTCCAATATGGATGATTAAACTATGATGTATGATGGTAAAATGCTCAAGAAAAGCACCCAAATTAGAAATACCCCCCCCCCATACATATTTGGTCATTCAGATGACCAATATATTATTTCTCACACAGATTTGGTCTTGTCCACAGTTCCTCTCTACAGCCCCTAAAACCCCTGGAATTCCCCAATGCAGAGTGATTAAAAGTGTCTTGTTATGTTAACGAGGTGACTTTGTGAAGCACCTAAGGATGATGGAACTGGTTGCCAGGAGAACCAACCAGGATTCCAAGGGCTGGAACTTCAATCCCACCCACCCATTTCTGGGAAGGGGAGGGGCTGGAGATTGGATCCATCATCAATGACCAGTGATTTAATCAATCAAGCCTGTGTAACAGAGCCTCCATAAACCCTGAGAGGATGGGGTTCGCAGAGCTTCTGGGGGTGACCACATGGGAGAATGGCGCGCCCCTCCCACACACATTGCCCTGTGCATCTCTCCCATCGGGCTGTTCCTGAGTTATACCCTTTTACAATAAACCGGTGATCTGTTAATAGTAAGTATTAATAACATGTCCTGTGAGCTGCTCTAGCAGATTAATCAAACCCAACGAGGGGGTTGTGGGAACCTGCTTTACAGCCAGTCAGTCAGAAGTACAGGTAACAGTTGGCATTCTGAGTGGAGGCGGTCGGTGGAACCTGGTTGGTCAGAAGTACAGAAGAGTCGGTGCTGTGGATGGTGTCTGTCTGAATGTGTCTGGGGGGAGTGGGGGAGGCGGCAGTCTTGCGGGACTGAACCCCTAGCCCATGGAATTTCGGGATAGACAGTGTCAGAACTGAAATGAATTCTTGGACACCCAGCTGGTTTCTGAGAATTGTTTGTTGGTGTTGGGAGGCCCACACCCCCACATTTGAATTGGATCCAGGAACCCAATTTACCAACAACCTTCGTAGCTCACAGCTGAGTAGAGCAGGGAGGCCCGACGGCCTGCCAAAGTCCCGAGCTTCAGTGCAAGGCCAAACCAGGCCTTTCCTGCCGCATGGGACAGGGCAGAGCGCGCCCTTGCCCCCGCCGGGAACACTGACCTCTCAGAAGGGACCTGCTGGCTTGGCGGCTTGGTGCTGGGTCTGCCCACTTACCGAGAGGGGCCCACTGTCCTACCGTCTGGGAGCATAGCTTTTGAGACTTTGGTTCCTGCTTTCGGCAGGACAAGGTAAACACAAAACAAACAAAAGCAGAACAAAGCCAAACAAGAAACAACAAAAAACATTTTTGACCAAGGACAAAGAAAATATTACCTTTTTGTAATAATTTCTCTCCAAGAGACTGACTCGGTCACAAATTCTCTGAAGTTATCATTTGTTACAATTATGCCACCAGTTTTGTCCGCTAAGTGTAGCAGAAACCTATGGTGATACAAGAGAAGTTAAACAGGCAAGCAGGCACTGCTGGCTCACAGACGCTGTGGTAAGAAAACAAGAGGGTTGTGTCTCCAGAGCAAAATCACCAAAGAATTTAACCAGGGCTGGGAAAGGGCTAAGCCCTTGACAACTGAAGCTCAGTCTGAAATGTTGAATATCAGTACGATTATAAATGAAGATCTGGTTTTCACACAATCTAATTCTCATTTTTAAAATGATCTCAACCATATTTATACATTTTTCTAGAAAACCTGTATTATCAATAAATAGTGGCAATAGGATAATGCATGTGGACTAGAGCAGAGAATGCGAGATGGACGACAAGCCTGTGGAATCACCATTCAGTTTGTAGCTGTTAAGCGACAGTACTTTGGTTCTAAGATTACCTGCTTGGTACGCTCAGCCCTGCAATTTTTTATTGTATTATTATATTATTTTTATTTTTTTGAATTTTTATAAAAATTTCATTTGAGTCAGAGGATAAACCAGGAAGCCAGATCTCAACAGACTGAGAAAATGCTTCTAATTTTTTATTTTTTAACTTTATAGGTTCATTTTCTGCTCTGACTTAAGAGATGTCTAGAACTGCCATTCTATCTAGCCCAAGTGAGAGAGTCACTCAAAGGCAAGTTGCGAAAGCTACAAGGTGATATTCACGGCTGGAGGTTATTCATGTTCAAACCCTCTTCATGACATTCGGGAGGAGAGTGTGAGTTTTCTCCCTCAGACAAGATGACCGCATCTGTCTAAGGCAATGCAGACAGACATAATGAAACAATAAAATAAGGTAATCACTGGAGTTAAAGCTGCAAACAACTGCTTATATTAGCACTACTGAGTATTTAAAGGGGGTTATAAAAACAAGAAGCCTCATTAGTTTCAGAGATCTTAGGAAACCTTAGTGAATATGATTTAGTATTAATGAACATTCACCGATGACTTCTAACTGGCATGAATTGTAAGTGGTGAGGTTTACCCAGAGGCACTAAGAAAAGCAGGCAGTGAAGCCTCTGATGCCTGTGCTATGATCAGGACATACATTCGTGTCGCTGAAAGCCCAGGGAGCCATACGGATTCGGCAGAAGCTTAGGGCGAATGCTTGCACATGCATTTAAGTCCTGCTGGGATGAGAACAAAGCTGCAGGGATAGGGGACCTAAAGGTCCCCACCGCCTTTCTAGCTGAGAACTCAGGGCCCCCAGGGTCAGAGCTCCCTCAAGAGGTGCCCCTCTCCAGGGCTCTGTTCCCCACACCCCTGCCCCACCGCTCTTCTCCCTCTGCTTCCCCTCAGTGTGCTGAAGAAGGGACGGGGCTGCCCAGAAGAAGGCCCTTTAGAGCTTTTGCGGAATCGCTATTGGCTGTCATCCCAAGTCCCCTTTGCCCTGCCAAGCCCCCCTTTCCACCTCTCACCCATCTGACTGTCATTCACTAGCTTGGGTTACAAGCTGAACACTCTTCAATGTGGGGAGCGTTCTGGTGGCACAGCAAGGCCACACCACTAGGGGGCTGTCAGGGCCACAGGCAAACAAAGGGTGAGTGCAGGAGAGAAGGACCGGCAGGCACCGCTTAGGTTCCTGCAGGTACCAGCAGCAGGCCTGCTGCCACTCACTGCACCGCACGAGGGGCTGGGAAACCAGGTCAATGCCACTGGCCATGCCTGGAGCCCTCTCGTTTTCCACCACAGCACCTCCCCACCCCTTCTCTAGATCACAAATTCCTTAGGGCAGGAAGTGTGTCTGAGTGGCGTGTCCCAGGACTCGGCCGGTGCTCAGTAAAGCTTTTAGAAAACAATTTAAGGTGCAGATTAAAGCCTGCTGTCTCAGGTGCTTTCTGAGCAACATGGCAACCCCAAAACTGCAGCTTATTCCACATGGTCAGCTGAGAGCATCTCCTATCATGTGGAGGAAACACTTCGGGCCCAGGTGCTACGACGACAGGCTAAATCACTGGCCGAAAATAACCAGGAGGAAGGAGGTAGATGTTTGAAGACCACTCGAGACTGCCAGAGACCAGAATATCAAAACTCTCAGCCCTCTGAATCGAGCAAGTCCTGTAAGTATGAGGGTCCAGACACAGGAACCTGCCGGGTGGAGCAGGTGGTTGGCTCCTCTGCACCCCGCACCCACCTGAGAAAGGAAAGCGGCCTTTCATACCTGTCGTCATGAGAAGCAATTCTCTCTCCAAAGACCATCCGAGCAGGAGTTAAAGATAATATTCCGAGCTCCTGGAGCTGGGTTAAGAAGTGCTGTTCTGTTCATGGAATAAGTTGAATATATATTCAGAAAAAGGCGACCTTCCCAGATGTTCAAATAAATGAAAGTACCCCCAAATATTTCACTAGGAGAGCTGTGGGAAAACTGCTTTTTCTACTGACTCAGGGAGACTCAATTTTACTAACTCACTGGGAAAGGGGAAAAAATAAATTAAATAAAATCAAGACATATACAGAGGCCAGTGGAATGTTAAAAACTCACTTTAGCAATTTTTTTGAACATAAGAAAGTTCAACTCATTTGCTTCTTAAATTGACAAACCTACATTTAATGAATCCTACTATCAAGCCCTTTTTCACGGCCACATTATAAGCAGTAGAGGACAAAGTCCCAGAGAGGGGGCGGGGGTGGGAACGGGGAAGGGTGGGCGGAGGCCATCAGAGGGACAGGCTGTGCTGCCCTAGTCCCAAGAAAGGCCCGCTGTGTCCTGCCACCATCTCCCTCTAGTTGGCATCCTACCCAGCCTCTCTGTTATCTGCACAAATATGTACTGACTTTCATGGGAGTGCATCGCAACAGGAGAAAGGGAGGGCCAGAGCCACATTTTAGGAAACCAATAATGGGCAAAAACGAAGCTAAAAGCTCAGGGTCTGAGATTCCTACCCTTGCACCCACTACCTCGGTCCTCACCACTGACTGAAGCTGAAACACCCAAACGCAGTGTTTTATTCTCCTAGAAATGCACGTACCTGGGGCATACAAGACTCTTCCAGGGACCCTACTGCAAAAATAACTACAAAACGAGGGGATCCACCTCCTTCCTCAAGTACCCTGTTAGGACAAACACGTTCTCCAAAACAGGGAAGTTCGGATACGCAGGAAACGCGTGGTTTTTACCATTCCCACCTCATCAGTGCCTGAGTCTCACTTCCTGTTCAGCGTGTTGGGGGAGTCCTGTCCTCCTGTCCTCTGTATTTCTAGGTCCTTCAGCTACTCTGTGTGAAACTGCCTAAAACAGCCCTTTCACTGGCCTTCCTACTCTGACCTGAGAAACAAACCTCAAGTTTCTCTGGAACATTTCACGATTCATCGTATGTTCAAGCCTTTTGTGTGTGGCCTGTAGGTCAGCCATGCAGTACCATAGTGTTAACAGAAAGAATTTATATTAAGTCATTAAGCAGACCGTTAAAAAGGCATTCTATTTGAGGGTTCCAAATTTATCAAGTGACCATTTTCAAAAATAATATTTAAAGAGGCAGAAACCCAGCCTAATGGAAAAACAAAAGGTCAAAAGGTTTTTTTTAAAAAGACATTTAATCTACTTTTTAAAAAGTCAAAGAAAATTTTTGTGATACATAATAAACTCCAATATAACTTTCTATATAAACAGTTGTGTTAACTTTCCATCCTTCCCCTGGGTATTTCTTAGGCCATAATACTCTGTACAGCCCATTTTTTACTGGGTGCAACAGACTTACAATTTTGTTTTTAAAGCTGCTGCCACATGGCAGTGTGTGTGGTAATTATAAGCCAACTCATTAAACATCTGATTAGAATCCTGGAAAAATCAGTTGGCCTCACCTGTGACATTAGGATCACGCCGTGTTCTCCACTGTGGGACAAATACAGTAATGTTTCTGTTCCCAAGCTTCCAGAAATACTCCACTGCAATTGCGATTCCACGGCAAGAAAAGAACTTTTTCAGACCATGGCTGTAAGAAATAAGTAAAGCTGATTTCAGTTTCAAGTGTTAAGTTTCACCATGAAAAGGTGAAAAGGTAAAATCCATTCAGAACAAAAACAATTAGATCAAAATTCTCTCTCCTACTCTTTCACATCTGGGGGCATTAGGTTGTAGTTTGCTGCTCTAGGGGCCGAGACAGAACCCTGTGGAGGAGACAGGATTCTTAGGAGCGTTAGGATTTGTTACTATTCTTCGTGTCTTTTGTTTAGCTGGTTGCATTGTGTGCTATTGTGGTAGGAGGCAGTCTGGGCTTCCCGGTACTACTTGTTTCTTGGACTTTTTATTTTTGTGTTCTTAGATGAGGAGCCCGCTCTAAAGAATCCTGCCTGGTCACTGGCCTCCAAGAGTCTCCCGTGATTTTATCAAGACACTTGTGGCTGAAGCGGAAGTAGCTGCGATCCTGACTTGTGCGAGGATCCTGGCTTCTGCGAGGCGTGCTCACCAGCAGGACTTCCAAAGACTGTGGGCTGCTCCAGCTCCAGGAGGCCCCTCCCCTTGCTGGGGACATGCACAGCACACTCAGTGTGCAGCTTCCAGAAAAGCAGTGGAGGGCAAGACTCAAACAGAAGCACCTGGGGGCAAGGCAGCTAACTTGATGAAGGCAGCGGGGAGCAGGGGGAAGGAGCCCAACAGGGGGCAGCAGAGCATGAGCTGCAGCGTTTTCTGTGAATGGCCAGGCGGGCTTTCTAGGCCTGGCGGTCTCTGCGGTACCTCAGCTCTGCCAACCGGACATGAATGAGCGTGGCTGGGGTCCATATTTACAACAACAGGTGGTGCCAGATTTGGTCCCTGGTTTACGACCCCTGCTACCGAGGATGAAAAACGACCCCACCCAAAAATCTGATTAACACATTTCAAAAGCAATGAGAAAAAGTATTTAAATTTTATTTTCCAGCAGTTAAGTAAGAATGGAGGTTGAAAAAGTGTTTTTTAAAACTTTGAAATTTTGCAAGTGGTAATCCTTGTCTACCAATGAGTATTAGAAAATAAAGAAAATCAAAACTCCAAAGCGTGATGCGACGGTGTATGCGATGAATGCAGTATCTTCGCCCTTCAGTGATCACCTATATATCAATGACATTAAATCCTGTGCCTTCTGTCTGCCTTCTCTCCATGCCTCGTGTCTCCACGTCCAAACCACACGGTGGGCACGTCCTTCACTTGGAAGACCTGCCACCTCAGGTACAAAGACCGTGTTTCCCTGAAGGTAAGACCTAACCGGAAAACACGCCCAGCATGTTTCAGGAGGACATCCCCTGAACATAAGCCCTAATGCGTCTTTTGGAGCAAAAATTATTATGAGACCTGGTCTTATTTTCGGGGAAACATGGTAGCAGACTCTCCTAAATCCCACGCACCCCGAAAGCTCCAGTTAGACTGACCCTAAAATGCAGCCACGGGGCCTGATCCCACTCGGCCCCTCAACAGAACTGTCCTTATGGACAGACCCCGCGTCTGGCATGGAGGTCCCCCCCACACCTGACTAGCCCGGAGGGGTCTGGCCCCTGCGTGTCACCACACGGGGTGTCGCCCAGGTGGTCTTGCGGCTCCATCTCCCGCGCTCTGAGCCTCTCCTTTGCGTGCCCTCTCTCACCCTCCCCGCTCCTTCCTCAAATCCCTCCGGACTCAGTGCCAGCCTCTCTTGCACGCTCTCCAGACACAGGCCCTCCACCAGCCCTCTTCCTTCCTCGTCATTTCTGTCCTGCACCGTGTGCCAGCATCACAGAACTCAGGAAACGGAATGGACTTAGATTCCCATGAGATCAACGCAACTAAACACCTGATGAGGTGGCACGACCTGCCTGGGTGGCACCGTCTGAGGGCGGGTGAGCTGGCATCCACCACAGGCCTCCTCACTCCTGGTCAGCGCCCCGCCCACGACTCCAGTGGCACTGTCCCCAATACATCTATATTCTCACAGAAGAGCACTGGGCTGAAAACGCTGCGAACGTCTAAGTAGCACGCAGAAGAGGGAGAAACTAAGCCTATTCTCCGTGAATCACAAATAAGCGAGGACACAGGCAGCACCACATCCCAGAGAACATACGCAAGTAAACACGCCCATTCTTGATGAAGTAACTCAGTAGTGGTTTGTTTATCTAAAAGCATCCAAAATATGACAAGAATGTAGCAGTATGACATTTGTTACCCCCCAAAAAACAAAGAACAAAAAGCTGGCGTTAGTTTGTGTGTGTGTGGGGTGGGGGGGGGGTGGGGGGTGTCTTTTTTAATCTTTAAAAAGAATAAATTATTCTAATTGCTTAACAGCTAGGACAGGCCTAGAATTAACACGACAACCACAGCCTGAAGAAAATACAATTTATACGTTTCCCTTGGTTCTTAGAAAAACCAAGGGGTGCATGTAAGTCCTGGAGAGAATAACACGTGAGAGACTCGCACTAAAAAGGTTTGTAAAGTGCCTCCTTAGCTTATTTAGCAGATACAAATGTGTACTAACTTCCTCCTCCCCTGAAACGCTTCTGGGGTGGCAACAGTAGGACGTAGTGACCCAGTTCCACGCCACTGGTTCACTGAGGAAAAAGGAGGGAAATGCAAGTTGATGAAATTCTACTGCCCCGGACCCCTCACAAGCTTGGAGGGGAAAACATGAGTTTCGAGAAACACTAGCTCTAAGCTAAATCCCAAAATGTCATCCTCAGTGATACTCTGAAAAATCTTTAGAGTTGTTTGGGGAATAAAAACAGCAGCCCAAAATTCTGGTGGAGAACATACAGATTTACCGAGAAAAGAAAACCACAGAGACAAAAAGAATCAAGTGAAGCCAAATTCTTGTCCTCCAAAGAATACAGGGGGTCCGGACCCAACGTACCCCAACCGCCGCATGCTGAGCAGGCAGAGAAGTGCTTGTCTCCATCGTCTCCTGGCCTCTGCATGCGGCGTATTGACAGGTAAACCTGGAATAACTGTTTTGCCGCAGAGACAAAGGTGGCTACATACTAGTAACATAGTAACACTGCCCTAGCTTCCGTGAAGGCGAAAGCGCCGGCTCCCAGCTCCAAATGCAGACTGGATGGATATTGGGCCCTGAGAGGCCAGGTGTACAGGCTCTCAAGGGAGATTTAAGCTCCCGTTTTCACATAAGAGCAAACAAGTTATGCATCGTCTGGCTGTTTTTCATATTCTAGCAGGCAGTCAACTAGAAGGAAGAGTGTCCCAAGCAGAGAGGAGATACCTGATAAAAACTGATGGCAGCCATAGAACCAGACAGGGCGGTGTGGGGAAATAGTGAAAAACCCTTTCTGCATTACCCAGGAAAGAAGAATTTTCTTCTACAGCTTCCACTTAATAAAAATAGCTACGGAACCCTGATATAGAAAGACCAGCACGAAAAATGGCTAATACATAGTTCTGGCAAATGAAGGGGCCAGTGTCAACGACATGGAAACTTCTCTGCCCAGATAAGTCAGGTGCTCTTATGCTGCAGTTTCAGACTGACGGAGCCCCAGCGTTAGCTATCTGGCCACCACTAGCTGTACACCGCAAACAATTTCCATTTACTCATCACTTGACTCATTCATGGTGACAAAGGGAAAAACCGCGTTGAGATGTGTGTGCTCAGCAGTGCTGTGAGGGTGTTCGGGAATTTCTCACGGTGCATGGACTGCAGACATCGTGCTGGGTGGGCAGAGAAAGGCTTTACAGACACCCAGGGGCAGGTGCACCTGAGCCTCTTCCGGGGGGTTCAAACCAACAGATGCTCTTGTTTAATAAGGACTCAAATGTCCTTTCTAACTACTTCCCCAACTAGCGGGGTGAATGCGTGACGTCTGCTCAGTGGACGTCTGCTCAGCTGTGCTTATGTAACTCAAGGTTTAGGATTCAATGGAGTCAAAGGCTGATAATCCCAACCCTAAGCTCCACCCCTGTGGGAAGAGGCCGGGTCTACACGCATGACAACTCTGGGAAGAGACAGCAGGGCCCCAAATCTCATTTCTGTGTCATCTCGGGCAAAATTTTTAAGCCACTTCATGTTATGTAAGTCACACAATTTTTACCTCACGAAATTGGTGTGAAGTTTATGTTTTAAAAGGTAAAGTACAGTACCTGACATGTAACAGGTAATTCAGTTTTAAGATTCCAAGTACTTTTGGAGTTAAAAATATGGCCGCAGTTACAATTTAACCTAAATTGATCATTGGACTAGCAACTGCAATCGCAAGCTACACACGGGCAGTGAAGTCGTTTAAAAACCCTCATGTTTAACATCCTAGTTTTCACTTCACCTAACAAAGTGTTGCTGCGGGGCTGCCAGGCCGGTCCCTGGGGGTAGTTCAGAGAACAGGACACACAGGGTCACTTTCTTCATGGAATTTATAGTCTGAAATTCACATTTCATGTTGAAGCCGTTAATTTAGAATTAGGGTTAATCTATTTCCAACTTTAAAAAATTTGAGATGAAATTCACTTAAGATAAAATAATCATTTTAAAGTGGACAATTCAGGGGCATTCAGTACATTCAATATACTTTACATGATACGTGCAACCGCTACTTCCATCTCGTTCTGAAACATTTCCTTCACTCCCAAATAAAACCCTGTACCCATTAAGCAGTTTCTCCCCAGAGGAACTTAATTTTAATTACTGGTATTTTCAAATCAACCTACATCAAATTAAGTCTGTCTTCTTTGCAAAAGTGTTGCTCTCAAACTGAGACATCTGTGCATTCAAAGAAAATTGAAACTCTCCCAAAATAATCAGTTTTCAAAAAAATGAATGTAAGTCAGCTTGTGGTTTCCCTTAGTGCACTGATTCAGAGGTTTTCAAAAAAGATGGTACTGTACCCCAGGGGGTTAGGAAACATGTGGGAGTGCGTGGGGCCGGCACATGACTGGGGGAGGTACTGCGGCCAAAGTGGAAAGGATCAGACATGCAAACGTCCTGGCACGGGCAGACGGACGGGCAGACAGACGCACCACTCTATATTCCAACACTGGCCCCTCTGAGAACTGCACTAGTTACGGACTTCTTCAAAAAGGTTTGAAAAAAAGTGTCACCATCACCATTCATTCTACGTTAATTTGCATTTCTTATTCTTTGAACACCAATTTGGGAAATTTTTCCATATACAGAAAAATGAAAAAGGGTTGATGTTACTCACAGCTGTGACCTAAATTTTATACCATCAGTTGGCTCAAGACATGGCATCGATGAGGAACTGGCCCCGGCCTGGACTGGGGGTGACTGAAGCGGCACTTCACATTTTTGTTTAGATAATGCTGTGCAGCTGTGGGCCATTTGCCGGGTTTCCCCCAAACACACCCCCAAAACACAAGGTGAACTGACAAGAAACAGTACTATTTGGACATGAAGGCAAATATATTACACATTTTTACTACCTCTCCTCAAACATTAACGTGTGAAATGCTGCCATTTTTCTTTCTTTTTTTGACAGCAAAGGATAGCATCAATAATTCATTCGAAAAATAAAAATCAATAGAACACTTATTTTAAAAAATAGATACTGAAATATTTACAGATGAAATGACATTATCTGAGATTGCCTTCAAAATGCTATGGGTGAAAGGCACTGGGTGGCGGTATAGATGAAAGTGTTTAAACGCCTGAAGGTGGGGCACCCGGTTTGCTCAATGGTTAGCGCCCAGCGCTCATAACACCAAGGTCGCCAGTTCGATTCCCACATGGGCCAGCGAGCTGCGCCCTCCACAACTAGACTGAAATGACGACTTGACGTGGAGCTGATGGGTCCTGGAAAAACACACTGTCCCAATATTCCCCGCCCCAAAAAGCCTGAAGGTGAGTGACGGGTACATCATGGAAACCCCAAGTGACTCCAACATGGGATTCATTATATTACCTTCTTGTGTGCTTATCTGAAAATTCTAATAAAAAATTAACAAAACAAAACAAAAAAAACAAGTATATAAACACATATCTCAATAATGAAACTGATTTTCAATCTCATCAAGGCGTCCTGTACAATGAAGGCATTAAGTGATCTTTTAGAACTCCTGGGAATGAGGCCACATGAACACTCAGCAATTCAGAAAAATATTTCAACTTCTCTCCTTCATTCCTTCCATGTTCAGGTGCCCCATTTCTTGAATTGCAATCTTCAAAATCAGTGGAGTGACTGATTGAGAACTGGAGGGAGACGTTACCTGCCAGTTGCCGAAACGGCATGCTAAAGACGTCCTTTAGGAGAGGGCGAAAGGCACCCACAGATGGCAGCAGTTGAATTTGGCAGGCACAGGCCTGCCGAAGGTCAAACCGCTCGCCCCTGGTGGGGCAGAGACCCCACTCGACCCTCACACTCTTCTGAGCACAAAGCCAACCTCCTAACAGAGGTATAAAATCAGAACCCTAACAGGGTTCTAGACAGGTTAAACAGAAACGATCACCTAACTGTTTTGACTAAACACAAGCATAGAAACTCTTAGTAAACTCAGAGGCCCATAAAGGAGCGCAAACTGATGCGGCTCCTTAGCAAAGAAACTGCTCTCACTCGATCAACAGAAGTACCACACAAGTACCGCACACCTACCGTGTTTCCCCGAACATGAGCCCTCGCGTGATGTTTCAGGATGACATCCCCTGAACATCAGCCCTGCTGCGTCTTTGGAGCAAAACTTAATCTAAGACCCGGTCTTATTTTCGGGGAAACATGGTACTGTCACAGCACACTACTGGCTACACACTGGGCCTATGAGAGCGTAACAACAGGAAGGAAAAGCCCCCCATTTTTTTTGCCTTAAGCTCCATCCTCGTATTCAGAACCCAGTGGTGTTTGTGGGGTTAGGAACCTAATGATTTCAGTCTCCATACTGTTTGTCACTGTAAAAGCACACACTTTCTGTCGTCTCTTGCCGTCAGGAATACAGGTTGAGCAGGTGGGGCAAAGCCTGAAATTCTAGAAGACGGAGTAGCACAACTTTTCCAACCAGCCGTCCCCGCAGCCCACCCGTTTAGGCTACGGACCAAGTAGAGAGACACACAGGCTCGTCCCTGTAAAGGCATGGATGACAGTTCCGCCGTGGCTCAGAGCCCTGGGCAAATGGCGAACACTGCAGGGGGACTTACGTAATGGCGACATTGCTCCCATCGATGACGATGTGTTTCAAATCCGTTCTTCCCGGCTCATTCTTTAGCTCCAGTTTGTAGGGAACTTTCAGAGTATCTCGAAACCTCTGAACCCCTGTAACTGATGAATCAATGTGATCAGAGGGTCCTGCCAATCTTGTGTCAGGGACCGGAGGTAACAGCTGGGGCAGTGGCATCGGTGCCTGAGAAAGGGGTGGACAATTTGGCTTAGACTGTGGAGAGCTACAACATCCCAAACGGTTTTCACAGGCAGATTTCCTATTATTTGGAAGCAAGGGTTCTCCTTGCTGCTGCAAACCATTTTCAGGAAAAACTGGAATTCTGGGCTGGTGACTTGAAGCTCCTCTTGAAACAAAACTGACTTCTTTGGGACTTGAAGGGGCAACAGAGGGGGAAAGGCCGTCAGTTTCAAGGTCTATGTTACCCAGGTAGCTTGGATTTGAACTCCAGATTTCCTGTTTCTGTTCTATTGGCACTGTCCTGAAAGCATTGATTTTGCAATTTGAGGTACATGGTTTTGATTCTCCTTTGAATGGTAACTGAGAAAATTTTTCAACCATATTTTGTTGCGTGTGTGTTTGTGTTTTCTTTGGAGTGGAATCCATCGCAAGCTCATTTACGCTGCTACAAACACCTTTATTTTTGGTTTTGCTGGTCTCTGGATACACAGTACCAGGTAAAAATTCTCTGTCTTCTTGGAATCGCTTGTTTTCTTTTTCAATCTCCTCCAAGAGCAATAATGGCTCAGTGGATGGCCCATACTCCCTAATGACCTTTTCAACAATTTCTTGGGAATAGCCCATGGTTTTAAAAAAGTTTACAAGCATGTTGTACTCCATTTCCTCAGTAGTGTCTTTTACATCTGGACTTAAATTGTCAGGATCGGCAGAAGAATCGGATAGGTCAATGATCACGCTTCCAGGCACCGCCTTGCCATCATGCAAAAGCTCTCCCTCCGGAACATTTTCCAAAGAAAACTGTTTCTTGGTATGCCTTTCCTCTGAGTCAGAAAATCGCCTTTTGTGACAAACTCTGCCTCTGCAAAGTGCCTCTTCATCTGGGTTTAGGCCATTTATTGGAACAAAAAGTACATCTTGTGAACTAGAAAAGACTGTGTCCATTTGTTTTGTAAGCTCAGAAACAGGAGTCCCAGCTTTATTTCTTGCATCTTCCTGCAAAACAATTTCATCTCTGGACACAGTCAGCCCTGTGGCAGCATTCTGGGTAAACTCTGTTCGTTTAGAATCTCCGATTTCAATAACATCCTCATCTCCGGTTTCAAACAGATTCCCCTCGCCTAGTGTGAGTGTCAAAAGTTCTTTTTTCAAAGAAGTGGGCAAAATCAGCAAGTCCATTGTATAATTGTCTGCACGGGCTTCCACGAACTGTTTAAATTCCCTTTTCACCTCTGACTCCTTCTGACTGCTGGGCAGGTTCTCGTTATTCTCAAAGAGCTTTACAAACTGTTGGATGTGACTCCGAGCCATGACCACGGCTTCGGCACTCCCTCTGATGCCCAGGAGACCAGTGTCCAGAACACAGAGATCGGCAGACGTGTCCTGAATCAAGCTCTTCAGAAACAGGCTCTGCGCCCCAACAAAGATGCAGTGCATGGCCTTGGGGTAGCATTCTCTTTCTTCTAGTTCAGGTTCACAGATTCCTTTAATATATTCCTGTAAGGCGAAGACAAGAAATTAGATCAGTCTACAAAAGCTCTTTACAGCACATATTATGTTACACACGTAATTACAAATGTCAAGCTACACAAAAATCAAAAACATGCTAATAACTTTGGGGGGAAAAGGCCATGATCTACATAAAGGATTTAAAGTAACATATACAAGTTGCTTAGTTGTTTTCAGAGGAATTGAAAACATTGCAGCTAAGTCTAAAAGGCAACAATTTGTAACATTTTCAATACCAAAGTGTGGGGGGTTGCCCAGCTGCGCAGTGGAAAATGACAAAGCTGGATTTAATTATGCCCATAAAGAGCAAACAGTTTTGCCAGCTACCAGACATTTGTTACTATTATGACATAATGAAGAGATAAGATAATCAGGTCAAACAATGCACTCCAGAACAAACGTTGACTTTGGCTTCCCTATTATTGCCCTTTGTTTCCAGAGAAAATAAACTGATTTCTTGAAGGCATTAAAAAAAAAATTATCTGAAGGAAAATAAATAAATAAATAAATAAATAAATAAATAAATAAATAAGTAAAAACAAAAACCCCCCACAAGATCCATTTAACAAATGATTCTTTCCCAGCCGGCTGGAATAACGTATATCCTATATAGCTTGACGTCTGTTTTCTAACACCAGACTATTGAAATGCGTACGGGAGCGCTGGCCAGTGCTGCAGCACTCTCAGGTTTAATGCTGGGGTTTCTGGTGAAGTCCTGTATGAGGCCTGAATGAGGCAAGAAAGGGGCCTGGGTTCTTTAGCAATTAGGTTGCTGCTAGAGGCAGAAAGTGGGAATCAAGCAAACGTGCACGCACGACAGGAACGTGGAACATACTTTGTTAATAACCTGGGCAATCGCCAGCTCCCAGGCCCAAGTTCCAGCCATACAACTGGTGACCTGGCTCAAGTTACCTAACCCCTCTAACTCCAGTTTCTTCAACTGTGAGAGACGAAGTAAAGCAGTCTTAGGTATCCGAGGGAATTCAATGGGACAACAAATGCAGTTCTGACAACAGCCTTGCACATACAAGCTTACTAAAAACTAACAATTGTTACTTAATCATCGGTAAAAATTTTCTGGACCGGAGATTTGTGAGAAATGAGCCTGATCTACATTTTAAAATTAGAATGCTACCCAACACGGTGCTATTTAAAAGTTCAACCTGTGCAGCACTGGTTACAATGAGGCTTTGCAAACCTGTACCTGCTACTATATACACTTGCTACTAAAACAGCCACACATCTTCAGTTAGAATTGAAACAAATGTGCACACATTCCATTTACACATTTACAGCTACAAAATCCCTATGAATGGACGAAACACCAGAAACAGAAGGAAACGTCAGAGGGAAAGCTCAGCCTGACCGGCATGATGCTCCCTCATGCTGTGTTGCTTCCTTGTGTTTAGGTAAACCTGGAACGTCTGTGGACTTGGGGGTTAAGACACCTCGCAGTGGAGAGAGGAGCCCAGCTTTGTACCGAGCAGCCTGCCAGTCTGCAACTCGGTAGCTGCAGGAAACAAAGCACAGTGACCATCCTTCTTTTACCCTGGATGCGCAGGGGTTAAATATTGATGTCAGCATTCCTGCAAATCTCCAGACAGACAACATTTTGCTACCACCTGTTTTGTTGGCACTGTCCTGAAAGCATAGTAGCGTACACGCTGCATTTAGGTTGTGGTTTGAAGTTGTTGTTTTTTTTTCAAACATTTACTTTGAGGCAATTATAGGTTCACAGGAAGTTGCAAAGGTTCTGTGTCCTCTTCTCCGATTCCTCCAATCATTAACATCTTACATAATTACAGTACAGTTATCAAAATCAGGACAGTCTACATTGATACAGATGTGTGTGGCTGGTTCTATGCCATTTTACATGTATACATGTTCATGAAAATACCACTTCAATCAAGAAACAGAATTATTCCATCATCAAAGGTTTCCTACTTGTTACCGTACTTTCATTGCTCACTTTCTTCTGCTTTTCCAAATTGCTTTTAGCTATTTTACTTCCTTTGCCTTTCCATATAAATTTTAACGTAATCTTGTTGAGCAACTGTGTTCAACTTGTACGTTGATTTGAGGATGAATGACATCAGCTAAATGAACATGGTACATCTCTCGATTTCTCTAGATCTTGTCTTCCTTTCATCAGTGTTTTCCAGTTTTGAGCATCCAAGTCCTGTGCACATTAGATTTACACCCAAGTATTTCATTTTTGGAGTGACTGAACATGGCACTGTAGTCTAATTTTGGTTTCTATGTTCATTGCTAATAAATAGAAATATACTTTTTTCTTTTCCTTTTTTTGGTATATTGATCATGTATCTTGCGACCTTGCTGAACCTATTCCTAGTTCTAGGATTTTTTTCTTGTAGATTCCTTGGGATTTTCTATGCAGATAATTATGTCATCTACATTTTTTTCCTGATCTATATGCCTATTTTATTTTCTTGCCTCACTTTCTAGCTAGAACTTTCAACACTGCTGATGAGCAGTGGTGAGAGCTGGTATGCTTTGCCCTGTTCACAATCTAAGGGGAAAAGCATTCAGTCTTATGCTATTATATATATTAGATTTTTTAAAAATAAATGTTCCTTATGTTGAGGATATTGTCTTGTATTACTTTTCTAGTAACATGAACATGAATGGCTACTGAAACTTGTGAAATACTTTACTGTATTGATATAAATCCTGTGATTTTACTTCTGCAGCCTGTTCATATAGGTTACTCTGATTTGTGAATATTGAGCCAGTCTTGTATTCCTGGAATAATCACCATTTGGTCATGATGTATACTTGTACATGTTATAAATTTCCTTTTCAGTGGTGTGTTAGCTACATCCCACAAATTTTGATGTATTTTCATTCAGTTCAATGTATTTTTAAACTTTCTCTTGAAATTATTCAATATTCAAAAGTGTGTTGTTTAGTTCCCAAGTATTTGGAGATTTTCTTATCTTTCTGTTATTGATTTCTTGTTTGATTCCTTTAGGTCAGAGAACACACTCTATGGTTTCAGTTCTTTTAAATTTGTTTTATGGCCCCAAAATACGGTCTACCTTGATATATGTTCTGTGTGCACTTGAAAAGAATGTACATTCTGCTCTTGTTGGGTGAAGTGTTCTATAAATATCTATTACAATCAGGTTGGTTGATGGTGTTGTTGAGTTTTATATCTTTGCTGATTGTTTGTCTAGTGGGCCTATCAATTCTTGAGAGAAAAATGTTGACATCTCCAACTGTAATTGTGGATTTGCCAACTTCTCCTTTCAACTCTCTCTACCAGTTTTTGCTTCATGTAACTTGCAGCTCTATTGTTAGAATATGTATATTTAGCATTATGTCTTCTTGGTAAATTAACTTTATCTTTGTGTAATGACCCTCTTTGCTCTGAAGGCTACTTCATCTGACAGTAATATTGCTAGTCCAGCTTTCTTTTGATTAATGTTTTCACAGTATACATTTTTTCCTCCTTTTAATTTTAACTTACTTGTATCATTATATACGAAATGAGTTTCTTGAAGACACCATATAGTTTGGTTACATTTTTTCTGACAATGTCTTTTAATTGATGCTTAGACTATTTATTTTTAATGAAATTATTGGTAAGTTTGGAGTTAAGTCTACCATTTTATTTGTTTTCTGCTTGTTCCCTACTTTTAATTCCTTTTCCCCATCTAGCCCTCTTGTGCATCATACAAATATTGTCTAGTATGATAATTTTTAATGCATTTTTTACTCTATCTCTTTATATACTTTTAAAAGTGGTCATGCTATCAACTACAATGTACATACTTAACTTTCACAGTCCACTCAAATTCAATATTCTGTCATTCCAAGAGGAATGTAAACGTTACCACCTGTGCGCCTCATGTTTTTTATTTTCCGTATCTTACATTTTGAGATTGTGGGAAGCGTTTCAGGCCTGGGGAGAGACCTGCCCTCCCAGGGCTCGCGGACAGCCTGCTAGGAGCATGCGTTCCTACACAGGTTGCCTGATGCAGGGCTGTGCGCCAAGCCATCTCACCTGAACTCACACACCAAGCCAATAGTTCCCCTGCCCTGTATCAAGCCAGGGCCAGGTAACAGACAGCTAAGGACAGCGCCGATGCCCTAGAGCCCACAGGAATCATCCCAACTAACAGATCCTGAACGGTTCACCCTGCCTTGCCTTGCCTTTCTCCTGCTCCTGCTTCTGACCAAAACCTGATGCTTCGCCTGTGTCCCTGCGTGGCAACGCATGCCCCCTTCTCTTGGGAAATGCAAGTAATCAAAATCTTCTTTCAATCGCACTGACATCTCCGTGCCACCACTCACCATCTCCACAACTTAAAATCCCGTGGGTACAAATTTTAGAACTCTACCATCATACAGGTTCCTTTACTCTTGGTCCCTTTCCTCCTTGCCCTCCGTTTTATGTTATACTGATCTCATACATTACACGTACATACATTTGAAATCCCACCAAACAATGTTATAAATTTTGCTTATAACCATTAACTCATTTTCCATATGAAGAACGTCTCTTAGCAATTCTTTTGGAGCAGGCAATAATTTCTCTTTAGTTTTTCTTCAGCTGGAATGCTGTATGATGCTTTACTTCACTTTCATTCTTCAAGGATAATTTCACTGGATAGAGAATTCTCAGTTAACAGTTCTTTTATTGGGCCACTTTTCAGCCTCCATGGTTTCTGATGAGAAATCTGTACTCATTCTAATTGTTGTTCCCCTAGAGGCTTTCAGGATTTTTAATTTGTCTTCAGTTTTCAGAAGTGTGGTTATGACGCATCTGGGTGTGGAATTCTTTGAGTTTATTCTGTGTGTGTTCACTGAGCTTCTTGAATCATGATACTTACACCTTCGACAAATTTGGGAAGTCTCCAGCCATTATTTTTCACCACACTTGCTCCTCCACTCCCGTTCAGATTAGATGGCTTCTAGTGTCCTATCCTCAAGTTCAAGGACTCTTTTCTGTGTCATCAACACTTTAAAATCGAGCCCATATAGTGAGTTTTTATTTAGCTTATTGTGTTTTTAAGTTCTAACCTTTCCATTTGGTTCTTCTCTTTGTATCTTCTATTTCTCTGCCGCAGCTTTCTGTTTTTCTATGAGTTTCAGAGCACTTGCAATCGCCTGCCTGCTGTGGAATTTTTATAATAGATGCTGTAAAGTTTTTGTCAGCTAATTCACCATCTGTGCCCTCTTGGTATTGGTGTCTGCTGTCTTTTGTCATCAGAGGTGATATTTTCCTGATTCTTCATATGCCAGGTATTTTGTATTATATCTATTTTTTAATATTATGAGGCTCTGGGTCTTGTTTAAACCCTATAAGGAATGTTGACACTTTTGACCTAGATTCAGGCTACAAGGTGCAACCAGCTGATTGGAGGAAAAGGGCTCTAGAAGCATTCTCCCAGTAAAGGAGGCTCAGTGAATACCTAACATAAAGGAACATTTGTAAAATACGAGGGGTGTGTTTAAAGCAAATTTCACAACTACATGAAAACAGGGCAGATAAAAATTCCAGGAAAAATTAAAAGCTGTACCAGAAAGAGAACATAATGTAAAACAATATGTGGCTTTGCAGTGAGTAGTATTTACATAAGTCACAATTATATTAACCCTGTTCCTTGCTTTAACTAAAAAGAATATATCAGTCTTCGTCCATTCAGCCCACCATAACAAATACCACAGACTGGGTGACTTATAAACAACGGAAACTTATTTCTCACAGTTTTGGAGGCTGAAGTCCAAGATGAGGGTGCAGCGTGCTCAGGTGAGGGCCCGTTTCCAGGCTGCAGACTTCCTGCGTCCTGACTTGGTGGAAGAGGCAAAGCAGGTCTGTCGGCCCTCGTGACCTCATCGCCTCCCAGAGGCCCCGCCTCCTAACGCCATCACACTGGGCATTAGGATTTCAACATAGGAATTTTGAGGGGACACAAATATTCAGACCATAGCAACTGGGAAAACGGGGGTAGTTTCCACTCATTTATCTTACAGTGAATAATGCTTAAATTTGATAAGAAATAGCAGTATAGTATTTATAGTTACTTAGGTAACCATCAGAACAAACAGTTAAAAACAGTAAAAACTAGTTGCCTCTAGGAAATTGGGGGGCAGAAGCAAGGAACTATTAGAAAATATCAGAGGTACTTGATTTTTTATCTTAACTACGTGCACATATTATTTTCATATACTCCCTACTTCGTAGCTTTAATAAAAAATTAAAAAGTAGACGCATAACATGGTGTGAAGCTGTATCAAAGATGGGACGGCCCTAATTGTAAGTTTTGCTTGATTCTTGTTTGCGATAAGGAATCAGCAGTTATGAAATACTGTGAGTGACTCATCTTTGAAACAAACTTTTTCTATTATTTGTTACTCCTCTGATTAGTTTAATGGAAGAATATTCCATAAGAGCTGCCCCCAAACGATTGTATCTGTAACTAATTAACTAGGATTTAGGGTGTTCCCAACCCGATACAACCAAGAGAAAATGTACAATTAAACTAGATGCTGAGACAGATAACTGCAAAAATGAGTGAACAACCCTGAGTTCAGTGTTTGAAAATAGACTTTATTTTTAGAAAGTTTTAGGTTTCATGGCAAAATTAAGCAGAAGGTATAGAGATTTCCCACATGCAATTTTAAAGTGACAATCACAAAAGTCCCTATGCTTTTATCAACATTCGTCAATTTTACACATTTGAACCTACAGAAAATACGTAACTCTAAAATTGTCCATCTGATGTGTTATTTGCAAAGAAATCAATTTACTTTTCAGAGCTTATACAAGCTTTTCACAGCAAGTGATATTCTCTGAGATACATGCAGATACTATTTAATTATCATCTTTCAGAGAAAGAATCCAGTTCAGGCTGGATCCTCAGAGACGCGCACAGCTCAGGAGAGCCCCTGCCTGAGTGTCAGCGCTAGGAAGATGGGCAGAGAGGCGCCCAATACAAGCTGACACTGCTCCTCAGATAACTAAAACTATTACTGCAGGACTCACTGCAGACTTTTGAGGAAGTTATGCTAATAGCACACAAAACTGTGTGCGTGTACGCATGCACCCCCAAAAGAAATAGGCAATTATCCCTTGAGAATCAAACTCAATTTTTTGTTAATAATTTACTCTTCAGAATTACTAAGTAGCAAGAATTGATTTTTATACCTCCATTCAGAAGTGAACAACCAAGTATACAGGTATACATTATAAATTACCTTCTAGGAGTCGTTTGGCCATCAGTAGTACTGATAAGAAAGATTCTGTGGCTCCAAATAGCTGTCATTTGCATTTGGCTGTATCTGCTACCTGAGCACTGGAATGTCAGTCAAAAACCATCTACCTATCCTGTAATATTCATATTGTTACTTTATTCAGGCTTTTAAGAAAAAAAGGAAGGCGACATATACTAGGTACAATAACTTCCCTTTCATATGGCAAAATGAATGCCTATCAGTGTACCTTCTAAAACCTCAGCTCTTCTCAACTTGTAACGTTTCACAAATCCAGAGAGCACAGCGAAAACCAGCAAGGACCCAAGTGGTCGTCCCAGACTCTGCAGGACTGACCTGGGCAAAGGATTGTCAGCAGCACCGTTCACCACCTACTAGCTCTTATGGGAACACGTGAGGGGCTTTGCCAGCTTGTCTCCCAGGTCAGATGTGGTTTGAAGCAGCCGATTAAAAGCGTAGAAGCAAAAGCATAGGGCGTTACCTGCAAAGCACCCGACAGCACAGGTTCAAAAACAGACTTAAGGAAGACATAAAGGCTAAAAACCACAGCGACTCGCGATAAGCTGTCCTGAGTGCAGCTCTAACACACGCTGGCAGCTGCCAGGAGCATAACCGTGCCCTGGCACACTCTCACAGAAGATACCCCGGTGGCGCGCACGTCAGTGAGCAAGGGGAAAGCACCAGGCAGGAGCTCTCAGTGCCGCCCGGAGAGACCTCTGCAGTGGCTCCCACCGGCCGTTCTCAGTCGCAGCCACACTGCAGTTCTCTACAGAAGAGCTCGTCCAGTTAGCAGACTCTTCATAAATGGTGCTCTATGTTATCTCTGAGAAAAGAACGGAGGGTTGGTATGATTTCCAGACACTGCCACATGACTCCTACAGAATATGTAGGAATTAGAAGCACCACATAAGCCTTAGAAAAATCAAACTTTTAAACATCAGTCTACAAATCGATAACAGGTATGTTTTAGGTTTCTAGCTGGCCGTCTATATTAATAACACTGCTATACATTTAATAAGAACCAGATCAGCCTTTTTTCCAATGCACTTCTAACATTTGCTTTCTTTTCCATCTTTCTTCTCAGTCTCATTTCTGAAATGTCTACCAAGTTCGTCCCAGGAGAGGCGTGTCCTAAGTGCCCCACAGGAAGGACCTCCGGGCCCGCTGGCTGAGTGGGCTTCTGGAGACAGGACCAGGGGCCACGCTCAGTACCTCCCCGACTCCACACCACCACACTCCCACATTTCTGAAATCCTACAGCTTCCACAGCGACCTGCACTCCCGGACGCTGATTCTTCACGTCCACCCAAACACTGCCCGCAGGCCTGCAACTTCATTCCTGCCTCTCCTCTCACTCTTAATAAAAGACGGGGTTTTATCAGAGTCCAGAGGCCAACATATGCGCATCTCTCCGACTGCCCGTTTTCACCTACAAATTCTACCTTTCGGAATTCCTTCTTCCTTCTGTTTCAAAGCCATAGTTCTTTTCCCAGGCCTTGCTTCACCACTGCCTTTTTAGCCACCCTGTCCCTCTGTTCACGAACCTGCGTGGGCTTCCCGATCCCACAGAACACTCCCTGCAGCCCCACTGCCTGTGCACAGGGCTACTCCATCTGTCTTTTCATCGTCACTTTTTGAAACGGCAGCCCAAACTCCATTTATTTCAGTCGACCCCCTGAAACCACTTTCCTGAAAGACAGCGAATGCCAAACCGAGGCCCCTCCCCTTCCCTGCCCTCTCCTACGCGAGCCCTACACCACCGACCAGCTTCTCTCCGCGACAGTGCTTTCCTCTCCACAGAGCTCCCACTAGCTGTCTGTGACTTCCCTTCTTTCTGACTACTCCCCAAGTCCTTTGCTGCCCTTTACTACTGCACCTTAAATGTAGACTCCCCCCAGGGTTCTGTGCTGGACCTGCCCCTCAATTATACTCCCACACTCTTCCAACTCCCACCCGAATTTTCACTTCTCTAGTCTTTCGTCCTGGTAGGTTGCAGACCCCGGGCACTTCTACAAGAGCCTCAAACTTTTAACGGTCTGGACCAGAGCTGAGCTCTCCTTTAGTCCACCTTCGATCTAAGTTCCTTTCAACGTGACAGTCACCTCGATTCAAAGCTTTCTTTCCTTCTCTTCGTAGTGCGATCCTTCACCAATCTTGTTCCACATAAACACTGGAACCACCTCTAACCTTCTTTCTGCTGCCAGCCTTGTCAGTCCCACCTCACTCCCTTGGAACAGTATGAAAGTTATGTCTGAAAGCACACCCATTTATTTCACTTCCTTCCTAGACCTTTCCACAGCTGCTCACTGCGCAGGCCCACACTCCAGTCCTCTGTCTGTGGTCTGGACTCCAGCAGGCTTCTTATTTTTGCTGCCTAAGCTAACCTTTCCTTCCTTCCACTCTTATTCAGAAACACATTCCAAGAATGGGGGAGGGCTTCGTGGTGGGGGAGACATGTTGATCTGTTTTCTACACACAGTAGTATCTTATTATTTAAACGACAGTACTTAATACAACTTTACTAGACAGCGTGGGGACTGGCCTTAGTCATTTAACGGTGGTTCTCAACCAGGGGTGATTTTGTTCTTGGGGGTACTGGCAATGTCAGGAGACACTTCTGGTTGTCATGACGGAGGGGGTGTTCCCGGCACCTCAGGGCTAGGGACCGTGGATTCTATGTGTACAGCCCCCACAATAAAGTATCCTCTGACCAAAATGTCAGCGGTGCCACTGCGGGGACACCCTAACCCAATCAATAAATGCCTAACAAATCCACATCAAAACAGGAATTAGAAGACTGGGAACACTGGCTGTATTCCAGTCAAGTATCAATGGTGTGGATATCACTTTAAGGGAGAAAGTGGCCCAAATGACCAAAAAAGGATGTGTGTTCTATTTTAATAATCTGCATACAGTTAAGAAAAATGATCACCTACTTCTAAGTGAGGCAAGAGGCGGGCCTTTGATTGTAATGGAGCATCTCTTCGGCCCACCCAAAGATGAATTCTCTGGGAAATTAACCTTTGTTAATTATTTATAACCATTCACTGTTGCTTAGGGCCTGGACTGTGATGCTACATGTTAAAATGTCGATTTTCGTCCACCCAAGATGCCCATTATGTCTGGTAGAAAAGATGTCCCCAAAGGTTATGGTTTCACTGTTCTGTGAGATATTAGCCAATCTGTACCTAATCAAGCAATTTTATCCCACCGCTCTTTTTTTCAGTGCTGATAAAAACTCACCCTCAAAGTCTGCTGGCATTTTCTAGAAACATGGTGATACCGCTTCCTTCTTTCCTGATGGGAACAGACCCAATGGCTGGAACTGCGGTAGTTACTCTGTGACCATTGGAGGGAAAGACCAAGAGAACTGTGGAGACCTTCACCCTGACAGCTCCTAACCCCACTCAACTTGGGATTGTTTAGCTTTAGACTTTTTACTAAGTGAAAGGAAACGAAACTCCTAGCCTGTACAGCCCGGCTTCTGTTACGGTCGGTAAATCCATTCCCTAACTGATAAAGACGCACTGTCTGCACTAGCCTACGCAGTATAACAAAGTAGTAATTCCATTATCTTAATTTTTAAAAACGTCAGGATTAATAATGAAATATATTGTGTAGGTTCAAAAACGGGTAAGGATCCCAGGTGACTGGCAGACAGTTTCAATCAAAAGATGCCATAATCACAACTGACTTTCATGCAGAAAAGTCAGATGTAAATTCACACAGCTCTTATTCATCAGCTAATATGATTAATTCCATCAGCACTAAGGCCGAACAAAACCTCGAAAGTTGAAAGGAACCTCTTAAAATAACAATTAAAATAATTGTTTCTTTAAACAAAAGGATTTTCTTGCTGTTTCCATGACATAACTTATTTTTGAAAAACCAGTTCTTTAATTACTGTAAGGATTCCCCCCACCATAATTGTTTTTGAAATGTAAGACCACTAACTATACAATTACATTAATTTAGTAAAAAGCCAACGCAGAACAAGCTATCGTGGATTTAATTAACACCCCGAAACACTAGCTGTACAGAGAGGGAAGAGGAAACGAGTCATGAGCAATCGCTTTACCCTGCTCCCCATACTCAGTGTGAGTACGCCTTATTTCAACATTCTGGTAGAACCCCAAAATATTAACCATAAAAAGAAACGGAACAAACCACTGTTTCTTAAGATGATTTTCACAACGGTAATGAGTTAAAATATATCATTCTAGGAAATGCAAAAAGGCCACCAACCTCCTTTCTGGTAAAATCCAAACAAAAACTCTGCGCCCCAACCCAGCATTACATCTACGAATTATTTCCTCCATGAACAAGTAAGTCCACCGTTCAAGAGTTCATGACACCAGGTACCCAGTTCTAACACAAAAGGAAACGAAACAACACCGCGTGCCACTTTAATCCTCTGCAGTCAATGCAGTAACAGGCCGCTTCCACCGCAACTGCATTTCTTTATACCCTTATCCTTCTCTTCCTCTAAAACACAGGAGTCAAAACTCAAAGTTGGATCAAGGACAATCACCCTCTCTTCCCCTTTTTCTGTTCCTCACAAATTAAAAGTGGACTGGACGGTAGTTCCCTTGGCACAGCTTATCAGGTGTACTGGACGGCACTGTTTAAGGCTGATCAGTCCTCCAAGCTCCTCTCCGGAGAAGTTCTCCAGACTGGTGCTCTGGGTAGGTCACTGGCTGTGCCTCACGGCCACCATCTGAGCGGCAGTTGTGGTTAGCAAAGTCAGCACCCTACGTTCATGGCGAAAGCCTGCAAGCAGCCGGCCACGCCATTTACCTCCAATTCCCCGGGAGGGAGCTGGGTGACCTCAGCACAGCAGGACTTCCAGATGGCTCACACTTCCATCTCCTCCCCTCCTTACCTCTTTAAGACGAAAGGAAGACTTCCACGTCACGCAGGACCACTGAGGCACCACCCGTGGCCCTCAGAATCGTCCTGAATCCCCCACATCCAAGATTCTGATCTCTGAAGTTCCGCTCCAGCTCCAACGCTAGCCTCCTCCAGGACTGACTGCACGTGGCCCGCCTGCGCGATTCCCCGAGTCTCGGAGGCACGCGGTTCATTACGCGCCTTCTGCCTCTCCGGCGGCCTCCTCTCCAGTACAAGAAGGTAAGTCTCGTGTATTTTTGGACTGTCCTAGCCCAGGTAAGACCGCCCATTCAGGACAGCCCCTGGTTCCCTTCTGTCTTGCTCACTGGCACCTTAGGTCCCTTCAGTTCTCATGTGGATTTCACCAACGCCGAGTGGGGGAAATCATTACCTACTCGAGAATTTCTGGATCAAGCACTATAAATTCATGCCCTCTAACGTTTCCTGGCCCTTCCGTCAGTCCCAGTCCTTTTCCAAAGCAGCTCCTCCGCACCTTTCCTAACAGCCCGTCTTCAGGCTCTCACCCCGCCTTGCTCGGCGTGACTGGCACCCTACTTTACTGAGACAGCACTGCAGGCCATTAGGCCTTCAACTGCCCTCTTCTCCAAATAGAAAACAAAACAAAACAAAAACAAACAAAACACGTATCTTCACTCATCTGGTCTCCTACTATCTAAAGTAGAGGTTCTAAAAAGGCAATCCACAAGTGGAATCTGTCCACTGAGATTTTTCTTTAGTATCCATGGTTTTTTTCTTTTTTAATAGAATATGTATACTTAAAAAAGAACATATTAGAAAGGGGGTTATCACTTTGCGAGAGGTGTAACTATTACACTGCTTTATACACCTGAAACTAAAAAAAAAACCAGAAAGCAAACAGGAAAAAAAATAACGTGAAACTTTTATTCAGATATAATTCACAGCACTCATGGTTTTTAAAACATAAATGAATTGCCTCTTAAGAAAAAACAGATTGCACACTGTGAAATCCAGACTCCTGGCTTCTCTCGGACCATGAGAAGATCAGACATCACTGGCGTGTACCGTGTACCTGGCTATACTAAGCATGGGCATGTGCCCTCCCATAGGGCGCCAGCACCTTATTTCACCAGTTGCTTCCCACCAACTAGCCACTTCCCTACGCTGGTCTCCCCACCTGGTCCCGGGAGCATGTGACTTTGCGGCTCCTTGATCTAAAGGAAGAGTTCCAACTCTTCTCACTCCCCAGGCCTGAGCTCTCTGCAGCCTCATTGCTCCCACCACTACCTAACTTCCAGGAGCCCAGCCAGCCCTGCAGTTGCCGTCAGGTCTCTGAGAAGGAGGCACCATCTAGCCAGCACCTCCACTTCCCTCTGAAATTCAATCTACAACCTCCTCTGGCTCCAGGTCCCTCCAGCCCCTCTGGACAATGCTCTTCTGGTTTCCCTCTCACTTCCAGACACTGCCTCTCTGGCCCTTGTAGTAATGTCACATTGCTATGAAAGTTCCTAAATACTTACCCCCAACTTACCATGTTTCCCCGAAAATAAGACCTAGCCAGACCATCAGCTCTAATGCGTCTTTTGCAGCAAAAATTAATATACGACCCGGTCTTATTTTAATATAAAACCGGGTCTTGTGTCTTATATTAAGACCGGGTTTTACATAATATAAGACCCGGTCTTATTTTAATACAATGTAAGACTGGGTCTGACATTAATTTTTGCTCCAAAAGACGCGTTAGAGCTGATGGTGCGGCTAGGTCTTATTTCCGGGACAACATGGTACATCACTACAAACCAGCAATGGCCCACACTGAGTACCCAAGCCACGAGGTTTAAACACGGACAATGGGGGCATTTCTTAGAAACATACACCTGACAGCATCACTTCTGTCTTACAGTCCTGTCCGGACTCTCCACTGTCTGCTTGGAAAATCCATGCTTTTCAGCAGGCTCCACATGCCCCATGACCTGGCCCCCACCATTTCCTCCCGTCTCCCACACTGGAGGAATCTGTGATAAAACGGCACTATTTCATATCGCTGTGATTTTGCACTTGCACTTCCTTCCCTGTGGAAAGCTCAGTCCTCCCTTAGCACCCAGGTGGGCAGAACCCTGTCTGTCCTGTTACTGTAACACCTTGCACATACTTCAGCTGCTACATGTATTACACGGTACTGTCTGTTTCCAAGTTGGTCTCCCCACCAGGCGGTGGGTTCCTTGAGGTCAAGACACAAGTTACTGTACACCTTGGCACCTAAGTTTTCTTTAAATGTTTGCTAACTGGCGCCACCAACCAAAAGTAAACAACATATCTACCATACTTTCTGACACCAGGCGGAAACCTTTCCCCCAACTCCTACCTCCAAACCCCAGGGAAAACCCTGCCGCCCCACCCAGGTCTAGCTCTAACTTAGAACAATGTCCCTGCCTCGGTTGGGTCTTCCTGCCTCCAAATACAGTTGTAGACAAATTCTCCCCCATCCAAACCCCCACTGACTCCCTATACTGAACAAGGCGCAATGGCCTTGGCCTGGCATTTGGATCCGGGGAGGCTTCATCTCAAGACACCCCCCCTTCTGGCTTCCAGGCCTTTGCTGACAACCACCTCAGGCTGGGAATCTTCCTGGTTCTTCAAAGCCCCGCTCAAGGGCTGCTTCCTCCAATAAATTTCCCCCCTGACAAAAGTGGTAACTCTTCCAGAGTGCCTTTTTATCATACAGTCTCTTGGGGCAGCAGCCCTTTCCACCAGGAGCCCATCTCACCTCTCTCTAGCCAACGGAACCCTAACAACTGACCTCCACGTTCTCCTCTACTCTAGCACTAGCTGAAAGGTAGTGAACTAACATTGTAAAGGCAGGAAAATAAAGTAAACAACTCGATGGGACCCAGAACAGTTGCTCACAGGTTATTTTAATCAGTGTCAACCAATTAAACAATTCTTCACCCTAAATCTTCCTTCCTCCAAACCCTCTTCCTTCCACAGCTTAACTTAAAATATTGGAGAGGTTGAAGTTTGCTTTCCTGTTGTTAATTTTTAAAATCACGTTAATGTCGTTCTCTTCCTCCAAAGAATGTAAAAGAAAATCCAAAATGAATGAACAAAACAGGAAAAGCCCTTGAGTGTGGCATTCAACTCTTACCCACGAGTCTCAAGGAAAACAAGAAAAAATAATTTCTTACATGTGGGAGGGTTGGATTACGAGTAACACATCATAAAGATAACCGGGCAGGTGACACATACTTCCAAGATTCTGTAAGACACACCTTTTCCAATTAGTTTACGCTAAACTGTGTGGCAGGGACAGGCAAGAAAACTGGAGTTGGGAGGGTCTGGCAAGACTAGGCAGGGCCCTTGTGTTCAGCAAAAGAAGCACTTTCCGCGCTTTGGGGCGAGTTTTGAATAAAGCTGAACTGGGAGCAGGCAGAGTGCACAGGAAGTGAAACCAGGCAGACTCCAGCTGAGGTTTACACTGAGAGCAGATCAAGCAGAGAACTGGGAAAAGAAGGTGGGGTTGGATTCGTAAATTTTGTAAATCACGTGAGGAGTTTAGAGTGAATGAGACAGACAACAGGAACCCCCAGTGGGAGAATGACTTTCTGTGAGAGGATTAGTCTAATGCAAGTAGTACCAGGAGGGAGGGGGGGGATGGAGAAGTCAACCAAGCAAGGGAGGGACACACCCCAAGGATGAAGGGCTTATTGCCGCCAAGGTAATGGAGGAGAGGAACGAATGCAGGTGAAGACTTTTGTAAGGAATAGGACTCAGTCAAGTGAAATGTTTTAGCCCTGGTGCGGGAGGGAAGGAATTGTGAAGCTGGGGAGAAGAACAGGAGGGGACTGGAAAGAAGTTAGAGTCTAAAAAATTAAGGACAGGAAAGCACAGTTGATTCACCACCTACAATGTTTTAAGTTAAGCTGTGGAGAAGAGTCATAGGGTTAAGTGTCCTAGCTCCTCTAAACATGTTAAAAGCGAGCATCCAGGCTTTTTCAAACAGGATTCCTCCCGCTTCCCCCAGAGGGTCCGTCATGTGGGAGACAGGTAGCAAGAAGGGCTGTGGAAACAACTTCTCTAGGTCTGAATCCTGGCTCCCACGCGTACTTGTGGGGAAAACCGAGAGAAACCTGGATTCCTTCGAGGGTGGGGGGAGGGTGTGCATTGTGTTGCTGATTTCTGGCCCGGGGAGGGAGGGGAGTAGCTGATGGGCCCAGTAGGTGTGAATCTAAATTGCTGATCCAGATAGAAGGTGAGTCACCTCACCTCCTCGAGAGTTTCAGTTTCCCCAGCTGGTAACTTAAAGAGAGAAAGAGACAGAGGAGGAGAATCAAATCTACCTCCTCGGATTTTTTTAGGGGCTGCATTCGATAATCCTTCGGAAGTCTTCAGCATAACGTCTGCGGCGCTACAACCACGAAATACACGTTAGTTGTACAGAACATCATACAAGAAGCGACGCTATTTTTAACTGTTATTAGACAGCCCAGCTCTCGATACGCCGAGTACTGTACGGTTTTGTCAGACTCTCAAAGGGGACGGAAATCCCCCAGAGGCTCAGAAGCCGGCAGCGGGGGCCTGGGAAGGGCACGGCGGCTGCGGGGCTGGCCCGAGGCCGCGCGGGCCCCGCCACCAGGCCCTGCGCTCCACCCCGGGGGCGGGGAAGGTGCCGACCACGGGCGGCGATCGCGGCGCGCGCCCTCCGGCCGCCGGCTCTGCGCTCGCACACATCACCCACTCGAGTCCTCGGGGCACCCCCGAGGGAGGGGCTTTCGTCAGCGCCCCTTCACAGACGGGGAAACTGAGGCGCGCCCGATCGCACCGCTAGCCCAAGGTCACATGGCTCGCGAGCTGAGGACGCAGGTCCGCGGGCTCCGGAGGCTGCGCGCTGGGCCCCGCGCTTCGCGGCGTCCCCGCACGAAGGCCCGGCCGGGAGGGGGTGGGGGCGCGCGGGGACGGCGGCCCGGCCGGGCGGGCAGGCGCGGGGGCGGCGGCGGACTCACCTTGGCGCTGTGCACCGCCTCCTGCGCCCCGCGGAGCTGCAGCCAGATGCGCGCGGGCAGCGGCTCCTCGGCCCCGAGCGCGCCGAGCACCGCCAGGCTCACGCCGAACAGGCCCTCGATGCGGCCGCGGCTCCGCTCCAGCAGCGCCGCCTTCTCGGCGGGCGCCGTGAACTCGTCCAGCACCGCCCGGGCCGCCATGGCGGGCGCGGCCTCCCGCGGCGGCGCCGGGGGCCGGCGGCGGCGACGCCCCCTCAGCGTGCGGCCGCCGTGCCCGCGTCCGTCCGGCGGCGTCGGCCCTCCGGGCCCCTCGCCCCGCCCGCGCCCGCCCGCCGCCCGCCGCCCGCAGGCCGCGCTACTCCATCCCGCCCCGGCCGCCGCGGCTGGGCTACTGCGGGCGCACAGCCCCGCCGCCCCTTCACCGCCGTCGCCGCGGGCCGAGCCGCGTCACCGCGCACGCGCGCCGCCCGCGCCGTCACTGAGGGTCGCCGCCCCCGGGGGAGGGGCGCGGGCGGAGGCGACGGGAGGTGACGTCACTCCGCTTGCCATGTTTGTTGAGGGCAACGCGATGGCTGGGGAGAGGGGCTTGCGCGGCCTTCTTTGGTGAGGGCGCAGCGCTTCCGAAAGACCTGTTGTTGGGGCGTCAGTTTCTGGGTTTGCAGATGGGGAAGTTGAGGCACGGAGCCAGAAGGCGGGACTGACCCAGGGTCACACAAGGGACTTGGCTTCCCTGCCGAAATCTTGAAGGCCGAACTAGGGCTCCAGCGATAGTTACCCAGCTTCTCATTAATTGATGGGCAGATGGTCCCTCCCTCCCTCGCGCCCGCTCTCCTTTCCTTCTTTCTCTCTCCCCCTACCCATCCCCCTCTCCCTTTCGTCTTTCCTTTCCCTTGTTTTTTTCCCCCACTAAAAATGGTAATTTTAAGGAAAAAATGGCAATAATGAGTATTGAGAATTGAAAAGCAAAGAAATGATTAAGAAAAGTTGGGGAATGTGATTTCTTCCGGGAGGGGAGGAGGGGCATGTGTTATAGGAGAGGTACAAAAAGTGGAGAATTAGGGGCTCATCCACGATTTCACTGTAGGGCTTGGGCAAATAGACCCTAACTCCTTTCCAGGTCTGTTTTCCCATCTGTGAAACCAGGGGTTGCACTCAGGTATCGCTAACATGCTTTGAGTCCATGAAAACAGATTGTGGAAGATAAAGTGTTGGTTTCCTTGCTCTGGGCTAAATGTGGCTATAGTAGATAGTTAGGGACCATCGGAATACTACTCAACTTCTCTGTGTTTTAATTACTCATCTGTAAAATGTGCTTAGCAGTTGTACTTCCTAGTGTTGTGATATTGAACACAGTACTGAGAAATAGAGTGAAGAAATAAAATGGAGTCGCTCTAGTCAAGCTGCTAAATTACAAAAATCGAGTAGGTTGAGGCATGAGGAAACAATTCTATTCTTGGTTTAACTAGCCTGGGAACTTAAACTTTCAAACTTTCCAGTCCTGCATCAATGCTGGTGTCATGCAGGGTATCAGGAGCGGTCTGTGGTCCTGCGCCCCACATAAGAACGCAGGATATGGGGAGGCCAAAAAGGAACACCCATGGAGCCATAGATGGGGGAGTCACACCACTATATTCTTGCTGGCAGCTGGAGCCTCTCGCAATCCGCCCTTGCTAGCTCAGCCACCATCTTCTTGCTAGCCCCCATTTTCTGCTAGCGTAGCCACAGCAGTTATATTAGTGGCCAAATGGCTCACTGGTGACAGTTGACAGCCAACTAGCCACAGCTGATGGCCATCCAATGACAGTTGATGGCCATTTACTACCTGAGCCAGCACCTTTCCACGTGAGGCCGAGAGCCTGGAAACTGCACTCCTGGCTCTGTCCCCACAGCTGGGATATACTCATACATCAAACCCCCAGATAACCCTCTGATAGTCCTCTGAAGAACTAGGGAAAGAATGTTCATGTATCCAAACTATATGACATCCATTTTTCAGACCACCGGTCATCTAGAGGATTACCATCTCAGACCAACCCGGAGGCTAAAATGCAGGACTGATTCTTCTCAAGAATGTATTTTTTACTGTAAGAACCCTCAGCTTTTCTTTCTTCTTGGGAACACTCTGGGTATTACCTAGTTGTATTTCTGGTTTGCAAACCCTCAGACCTTTGAATAAATCTCTATAACTTACTTCTAGCTGAAGACTCCTGATTCATTTATGCTCAGTCAACAGTACCTGGATACATTAAGTGATCACTAAATATTAGCCATTATTATTGCTAAATGAGCAATACATTGAAAGCTCCATTTTCGTGGAAAAGCTTTGTGTGGATTATGCAACTATACTGAACCCGTGGGCCTAGGAGCCCTCTCCATTTGTTTGATTCCCCTGCGAGGAGAAAGACATGATCTAAAGAGGCTGCAGTTGAAAACACCAAGGGGGAATCATCTTAGTAAGAGGGATTACCGAAGGTAAAACTCTCAGGGATCCTGGATGCTGGGGTTTTCCGTACGACTCAGAAACTCAGGCAGGTGTGGTCCCCTGGCGCCCAACCCAGAGATGACTCAGCAGAGGGAAGAGAGCCACCAGTAGGCTCCAAGACCCACGACTTCCTGCTCCCCTGGGCTTTTCCCTGGGTATCCACACAACCAGCAGCGTTCCTCCTTCAGGTAGGTGACCTGTGATTGGCTGGGGCAGATGAAGTGGAGACATGACCTTGCTGAAAACATTGCACCCAGAGCTGGAGTCAATACAACATGTTATTTCCTGTCTTCTAGATGCACTCACCTTAAATGGAGTTGCTAGTGTTCTGAGATTGGACAGGGCTTCCCCTGGGCAGTTCCTGTTTGCTCCCAGTCACTTCCCTGATGGTGGTTCTTAATTGCTTCATTGTAAGGGGTGAGGAAAGGCTGCCTCAAAAGGCACACATCAGCTCCTTCCCCTCCCACCCCCCCAAAAAAAAACCCCACCCTAAAACAATACAAGCTACCTACAGGCACCCAGAAAGAAAGCTGGGCCATTGTTCTGTATGCACAAGTCACTGGGTTGGTGTATCATCAGAGATAACAGCTTTTGGGTTTTTTCCTCTGCTTAGAAGACTTGCCAGTTTATATCTGGTCAGCATTTCCCTTTAGGAAACTCTCAAGGTTTCCTGAGTATAGGGAACAAGGAGAGGGAGGGAAACAGAGAAATCCCCTTTTAAGAAACTCCCTTGCTTCATGCACTTTCTCAACCGCAACTTCCCTTGGTGGACCAGCCTTGCAGAGCTGGCCAGCCTGCAATGCCAGGGACGCACTCGATGCCAGGGAAGTCATGTTCCAGACACATTACTTCTTTAATGTCCATAAGAACCTCCCTCCCCCCACCATGTTGAGGGAATCACTTATTTCCCTTTCTCATATTTTTGTGGGGGGAGGGTGGATTCCTGCTTTGTTCCCAGCCGGAGGAACAGACTAGGAATCCACTCTCAGGGCCGAGGAACATATGCAGCTTCCATCTCCTCTCACTCACTACCTGGGGCAGGAGCAAGGCTCTCTGACCCGGCTGACTGGAGACTTTCCCAAAAGGCTCAGTGCTGGCTTGGACCACCTGCCACCAGAAAGGGTGTGTTGTTCTCTGCTGTCTGTGGTTACCCGCTGTGTCAGTCACTGCCTGAAGCCTTTTCACCTCAGCCACATCCTCCAGTCCAGTTTCATCAGTGGTGATAAAGCTGACATTTTGATCTTTACCTGTCTGCTGCCTGCTCCTGCTCTTATTTCTCGGTTCTGAAAGCAGGAGGAGGCGGAAAGAGTGTTTTCCTGGCCTCCTAAAACTCCAACAGAGGCTGCTATTATTATCATTCCTATTTTAAAGATGAGGAGATAAAAGCATAGAGAGGTTCTGGAATGTTCCATGGCGCTGGTAAGTGAAGCAGTAGAAATAGGCATTTGAATTCAGGCAGTCTGACTCTGTGCTGGGCCCTTTTACGTGCTATGCCATAGTGACAACAAGCCTTTATATGTAACCAGCCTCCTTTTCTGCCCTTGCGCAGAAGTTACCAGGAGGAGATAACCGGGTCTCATGACCAACCCCGTAATGCTTGGACACTACTTGCCTTAGGGTGCTGTCAAGAGCACAGACTTGCACATGTAATATTGCTTAGTACACTCAACCAATCTGATATGCAGCGTCAAAATGCCCCCAGCCCGCAGCCTGTAGGGTGGTGTGTCTTCCTGGGTTCTTTGTTTTGGATGGAAATGACATGTCGGGCTCTGGAGTAAGAAACAGGAATACAGAGGTGCTTCAGCCACATACAAGATTGAATGCACGTGTAAACTGTTCAGTTTTTCTTCTCTCCCTCGTCACTAGTCCTCACCATCTCATCATCTCTCCCTTTCACAACTGCGAGGTCTCCCCCACATTCTTTCTGGCCTCTCGCTAAATTTTACGAGCTACAATTGCTATAAGGTTGGGAGAAATTATTTATAATATCAAAGCTGCAGCCAGAGTAATCTCAAATTGCACATCTCATCCGTCAATCTCTTGCTTAAGAGCCTCCAAGAGCTTCTCCTTATGCTCAGAATAAAATTCAAATGCCACACCTTGGATTGAAGCCCTTGCAAGATCTGTCTACCACTCACTCTACCTCTACTTCTCTCTACTGGGCCTAGCTGCCTCAGGGTGCTTGCACATGCTCTTCCCGCTTCCCGCTTTCTTTTCAATTAGTTAACATCCATCAGATCCCAGTTCAAGAGCCACTTGTTCATGAATTCATTCATTGGCCTCTGAGGAGTCAAATCCCCTTGTCACAGGCTCGTGGGGCACCGTTGCCCCTCACTCACAGCACTAGGGCCAGTTTTATGTGCTTATGTGATATGATTGATTCATGTCCATCTCCAGATGTCCTCAGACCGTCAGCTCCATGGGGGGCAGCGACCTGAGGCTGAAGTGAGTTTGCAGTATTCCGGGAATGGAAAGCAGGCCAGCATGCAGCCTTTCGCGGCTGGGGTGTGCTGAGGCAGGGGGCGCCCACAGTAGGATGAGCCAGTCTAGATGTTGTGTTTTATCTCAAGTGCATTGGGAAACTTTCCCAGGTTTTTAAGCAGCACGTGCACCATTATACTTGTGCTCTAAGATCCAGGACTTCCAAGACCAATTCTTAAGAAGACTGTTAGTTTCTACTTCCTTCCCCTTGGAACACTTACTTGTGGAACAGTCTTACTTGGAATCTATTAATAGTTACCATGCCAAGACGAAGCCCAAACAACTATATGAAGGAGAGGCACGGCCCCCCACACCCCCAGGTGACAGCCCCAGATGAGCTCCCAGCTACTGGCCTGAACCAAACACCAGCCATGAGCAGGGAGCCATTTTAGACTTTCCAGCCAATCCAGCATTCTGGCTGACAGCCTGTGAAGCAAAAGAACCATCTGGTCAGCCCACAGATTCATGAGAAATAGTAAATTGTTAATTTAAGCTACTGAGTTTTGGGTGATTTGTTATGCAGCAATAGAGAAACACATCTAAATTTATAACCAATTGACAGACCAACATAGGAGCCAGACAGATATTTAAATTTATAACTGATAATGTTGAATGGAGGATGTGGCTAGTTAATGCTTTACTGAAGAACTAGATGGTGCCAACAGCTGTACACCCTCAGGCTTTCTCTTTTCTCACCCTCCGGGGCAGGTGGGGAGGCCCCTTTTTGTGGACACAGAGCAGACAAACATGCTCTCTACAGATAGGCTGGCTCTCCAAGAGAAGGGGGTGAGCTGAGCATGCTCACTGTCTTCTCCCAAACTCATCAATCAGACTGCTCCATCCTCTCATAGAGGAGTGATAGGTAGGGGGAGACAGGCCAAGAGAGGTGGTCTGGCTGGTTTCCCTCCACATGGAAATATGAAGAATGGAGAAAAAGAGTGTCCCAACAGTGACGAGGATTCTGGAATAGAGAAAGTGTGATTCTGCTGCTTTAGACAGGCCAGACAGGGAAGTCCTCTCTGAGGAGCTGGCATTTGAGCAGGGGTCTGAGTGGAGTCAGGGAGCTGTGAGGATATCTGGAGAAGAGCTTCTAAGCAGAGTGTGGTTAGTGTGTTTGCAGAAAAGCAAGGAGACCCACGTGCCTGGAGATGGCTGAGCAAGGAGAGGAGGAGAGGGACTGAGGTTGAGAGGAGGGCAGTGGCCAGAGCATGGGGTCTTGTGAACCTGGGAAGGACAGACTTTATTTTACATTTGATGGGAAGTCAGTAGAAGGTCATCAATGTTCCTTGATAAATAGATTCTCCAAATCACAGAGCTGTAAGGGCTTCAGCATCCTTGTGGTTGGGTTTCCTGTTTGTGGGGAGTGCGTGAGCCAGGGTGGAGGGGCTGTAGGGTTCATATACATGGGCGAGGCCACCAAGCTGGGCGTGAGATTCCAGGTGCTCAGCTGTGTGTACTGCAATCAGGTCAAACACCTGGCTGGGTAGATGCTTTCAGAACAAAATGGCGAAACAAAAGTCGTCTGCTTTGAGGGACCTCTGCTTTGAGCCAGTAGAATTTCAGACAACAAATTTCACCTCAGTGCCTATGACAGGCAGGGCGTTCTATAGACCCTGGAAGAGTGGGAGGGAAGGGCAGCGATGACGAGGGTGGTCTCTGCTTCTCTTTCTGGAAGAGGAGGAGAAGTAAGATAATGTCTCCATAATGAAAGGTAGAAAGCTGTCACCACCACAAGGGACAGCAGTCAAGTACCGAGGGGCAGCCAGGAGATGCAGAGACCGTGGATGAGGAAGAGGATTGGATGGAATTGCTGTGGCACGGAAGACATGATATATGAAATGTGTCTATGAGTATATTCTATATGTTGCTTTTCTAAATATTCCTTGTATGCTGAACCCTGTACAAGGAACGGGGCTATGCACCCAGCACCTGGAAATTATTGATTCAGTGACTATACAAACAACCCTGATTAACCTCCACAAACACCTCCAGGAAGGAGCTATCACGCCCATTTCACAGTCAAGGAAACTGAAACTTAGGCATGTTAGTTAACTTGCCTGAAGTCCCCACCACTAGGAAGGGACAGACCCGGAACTGGGTCCAGACTGGATCCGGTCTACAATGTCTTCAATCTCTCTCCCCTTTTTCTCGGTCCATTTTCAGCTCTCCTTCCTCTTTCTATCCTTAATGTTAGCATCCATCACGGCCCTCCTGTTTCCTGTCACAGCCTCTCTAAACAACTCCTCTGTTTACCCATTTTCAGTTCTCAGGTTTAGCCAGTGGTTTTTAACCTGGGTTCTGTGGATGAAATTACATGCCAGTTTCGTGTGCATGTGCACACACGCCAATTCACGGGGAAGACTTCTCTGCAGAAGCAGCAGGGTGGAGGACACCTTGATTCCCCTTGAACTCTGCTGTACCCAAACATCTGCCAGGCCAGCTCAGTGTGAAGCCCAAGTTCCCTACAACTTTGATTAAGTTTAGTTGTAAATCCTAGTTCTAGAAATCGTCTCTTTCTATATCTATCTATCTACTGATCTATCTACCGATTTATTCATCTGTCAGTCTAGATCTTCATCTAGATCCACACACACCCCTCAGAGACCTGGCTTTCCCCCCGGATAATCAGCAACCCAAGGGAGCAGAAGACGACAGGAGCCCGGACCTGACTAATGATCACAGTGTCCGGACCTTTGGAGGCTAAAGAGGCCAAGTGGCTTCATTGCACAAGGCTCGGTGAGCCGGTTCTTAAAGAGGTCTGTCCACTCTGGGTTAGAATAACAGGGAAAGAATCATGGGACAAGTCACTTCCCCTCTCTCAGTCTTGGTTTCCTCATCTATAAAATCAAGAGGGAGGATTAGACGGGGCCTATGGTAGGGCTAGCTCCACGCCCTTCTCCAGCCTGCCACTCGGGGCTGTGAGGGGAGCAGCCGCCCCCTGGCAAACTCTGCCGTCCAGGGCCTGCATGGGGTTCATGACTGGATGCCCAGGTGGTCTCCTCCCCTTCTCCAGAGAACAACCAAGAGAAACCCTATCTCTCTTGATCATGTAACATCTTGCCCTAAGATAGGTTTCAGCTCCCGAGTCCTAAGGTGGGATGACCCCCTTGCTACTTTCCCACGAGACCAGACAGAGGGACGTTGGAAAAGACCTCAGAATTGCTCAAGACCTGAAGAGATGATTCATTACCCTCACCTCACCTCTGACCAATCAGCTCCCAGCATGACCCTGAACCCTTAACACACGGTGTCTTGTGATTTTACCCCATGGAATCTGCAACCTACCTACATGCCATAGGGGAGTCAGGGTTCTTTAGAGCATAAGCTCTGTCTCCATATTGGCCAATTCAATATTAAACTTTTTCTTTCTTTCTTTCTGTACTTCAAACTCTTGCATGTGTATTTCTTTGGGCAGTGCGTGCAGGCAGGCAGATTCAAGGAAAAAACATTGGGGTTCCGGTAACAAGTGACCTTCCTAGGACCAAAAATTGGGTCTTCTGGACCTAAACATCTCTAGGACAAGAGGGCGTAAGTGACCTTTCCACATTCCGGGACTTCAGGATGTAGACAGTGAGGAAGGTCTTTCTCCTACTTGACCACAGTCTCTTGGTTGTTCTCTGGAGAAGGGGAGGAGACCACCTGGGCATCCAGTCATGAACCCCATGCAGGCCCTGGACGGCAGAGTTTGCCAGGGGGCGGCTGCTCCCCTCACAGCCCCGAGTGGCAGGCTGGAGAAGGGCGTGGAGCTAGCCCTACCATAGGCCCCGTCTAATCCTCCCTCTTGATTTTATAGATGAGGAAACCAAGACTGAGAGAGGGGAAGTGACTTGTCCCATGATTCTTTCCCTGTTATTCTAACCCAGAGTGGACAGACCTCTTTAAGAACCAGCTCACCAAGGCCTTGTGCAATGAAGCCACTTGGCCTCCTCTTTCTTCATCCCCATGTCACACTCTGCTGTCCTGGCCCATGCCTTACCCATGTAGGCTGCCTGCAGAGCAGGCAATAAGCTGGGGCAGAGGCAAGAAGACCTCCCCAGCAAGGGTGTGGGAGAGACCAGTATTCAGCTGCAGGGGCCAGCTGACTGAGTCCTCTAAGCACCTCACTCTCTCCTCACTCTGTGATGCTATCCGGCTTTCCATAAGAGCTCCAGGGTGGGGCAGGATCACAGGAAGCAAGGTCTCCACCCTTCCCCTTCAGCTTCCAGGGTAAAAAAATAACTTGCAGCTTCCAGAAGTATGAGTGTTTCTGCTGCAAGGATATGGAATATCAGAGTTCCCTTTGTTCTACAATAGGGTAAAAAGTGTAGCCGCCTCTCTCTCTGGCTCCCAACTCCCTTCTCTCCCATCACCACCTCTTGTCTCATCTTCTGAATTTCTGGAAGAGGATATACCAGAATCCCAGTTTTTCCTAAAGTGTGGAAAACACATCACTAATGGTGTGGCAGATGATTTTCATTGAGAAACAGCCAGGCTTAAGAAATCATAATTGTTATATATTTATTTTTACAGTCCTGTTTTAGACCAAAAAAACCCCACAAAAAAACAACAACCAAAAACCAAAAAACAAACAAACAAAAAAACAGGGCTTCCAGTTATTGTAATAAAAAAATGTTTCCCTTATAATCGTATTTAACTTGAAAAAATGTTAAAAACTAAAATTGAACTGGGTAAATTTTAAGATCTAATTGGCTATATTAAGTGATTCATGAATGGGGCAGCACCCCATCTACTGTGTTTCCCCAAAAATAAGACCTGGCCGGACAATCAGCTCTAATGTGTCTTTTGGAGCAAAAATTAGTGTAAGACCGGTCTTATTTTACTATAAGACCCGGCGTCTTTTGGAGCAAAAATTAGTGTAAGACTTTTGCTCCAAAAGACACATTAGAGCTGATCTCCCTGTTAGGCCTTGTTTTGGGGGAAACACGGTAGCAACTAGAGGGCCTCTCATAGAGGGTTACGCAAAACGGAAGGTTTTTATAGGCAGCAGGGTGGGGCAAGAAGCTATGAGCAAAAGAAAAGAAAGGGTTGTTTCAGGCCAGCTCATTTTATACTTTGGGGAAGGGAATGGCAGGGATTTCATCTTGGAAGTTACCTCACCAGTGCTAAGCAGGAAGTTTCAGGTTGTCTCAGGGTTACACTGCAGGAAAGCCTGAAGTTGCAATTACGTCTTGGTCTGCTGTCCTGGGGGCAAATGACTCCATTTTGGGCCTTTTCCTTCCTTCCTCCCTCCCTCCCCTTTTTCTTTCTTTCCTTCTTGTCTTTCTTTTGAATAAAAGTGAGTAGATTTTAAGAAAAATATTAGCCGAAGAATGCCTCGGGTGGTGTGCAGCTATGGCCAGAATCACCAAGAAGGGTGTGAAGGAGTCAAGTGTGAGAAATACTCGTCTTGTTGCTCGCCTGCCCCGTACACTGTCCCTTAAGCAGGGCTGCGCTGATCGCGGCAAATCTTTTGGAAGAGCCACGTCTGTGGGTCTAAGGGCTGGCTCTAGACAGGCCAAAGAAGGAGCAGAACAGAAGTCAGGCCTCTTCCCTTCTCCGTGGGTGCCCGGAGTGTCCCCCTTTCTGCGGTGGGGAGGTGCCGGCCCGTCCTGGGGACACACACTCTTTCCTCCAGGGCCCTGCCAGCGTTGGAGCTTAGAGCAGGCGACAGGGTGTAACGGGAAACGATTTCAGGGTTCACACGCACACTCGCTCCCTTATCAAATATTTATCACGTCTCTGTGTGCACCCGACACTTCGGCTCCCTCTAGGAAAATCTCTGTTCCTCGGAGGCTGGCTCCCTGTGTCGGCCAGCGAAGCCCGCAGTGCCACCTGCTGTCCCTGCGGCGCCAGCGCAGCCTCCCGCTTCGGCGGAGCAGCCCCCTGCATCCGGAGGGAGAGTGAAATCCCCGGGGAAGTCCCGGGACGCAGAGCTTCTGGGAGCAGGTGGCAAGGCTAACGGGGATGCAAAGTAAAAGGATCTGTGCGATTGGCAGAAAAGCCTCCCACGGATAAGGGACCTCAGAGGGAACCGAAAGAAAGTGGGCAAACAGCAACAGCCGCTGTTAGCCGTGCTTTCCTCTGACAAAGGCTTACAGCTGGCACCTCCAGGCAACCTCGGGTCTCTACGCCTTTCTGGGTGTGGAGAGCCAGCCGGGGTGCTGCATCAGAGGCTCAGTACATGGAGGATGACTTAACTGAACTGGGACACTGCGCTCTCTTTTTGCTGCTTCAAGTGGAAGAAGGTGCAGGAAGGGCAACCCCCTGTCCTCCGACACGTGGGTACATAGCTCCCCAAAGCTCTCTTCTTTGGCAGTCTCAGTGACAAAGCTGGAACTCCTCAGCGTCCGGAATGACAGACTTCCATCTGCACGACAGATTGCCTGGGGCCGGCCTCCCGCGCCTCAACTCTGCCCCCTAGTGGAACTGTGAACAAATAGCTCCAAGTCCGTTTAGGTCTTGCAGCTGGAGGCCAGGAGGTGCGCGGTCCAGCAGCGCGGGATCTCTCTACCTTAGTTCTTCTCTGGCTTTGTCTCCCTGAATTAAAGGGAGGGGGGGTGCGTTAAAACAGGAGTGCTCAGGTGCCACCCTAGTAGATTATGGCGCAGTGCGTTTGGGGTGGGGCCCTGGACGTGTATATTTTTCACAGGCACCCCCAGTGATTCTGGTCCAGCAAAGGTTATAAACCCCTGCGCTGCGCTGGCTTAAAAGGCGCTTCTTTGTCCGGCTTCCTCAGGGTCCCAGGAACACATTACCGTCACTGTCAACTGGAAACTTTGGGCTAGGTACTTTGGGGCAACGTTTTTCTGAGCATTTGCAAGGGGGGGACTAAGGCTTAGAGAAGTTATATGACTTGTCCAAGACCAGTAAATGGCGGGGACAGGATTTGAATTCAGTTCATTCTGATTTCAAAGCACATGTTCTTTTTTTCTAACTCTTTCCAATACAATGGTTCTCTTTAGTCCTATGATTTGGGAATAATGGTTTTAAAATCATTATTATTTAAAAGATTTTTATTAAAATGTAGCTAATATAGACCATTATATTAGCTTCAGGGGTACACCATAGTTATTCAACATTTATATACCTAAAGAAGTGGTCACCATGATAAGTCCGGCAACCATCTGACACCGTACCATGGTGTCACAGTATTATTGACTATATTCCCCATGCTGTACGTTACAGCCTCATGACTTATTTGTTTTATACCTGGAAATTTGGACGTCTATTCCCCCTCACCTTTCCCCCCCCTTTTTAAATTTTTCAATCATAGTTGACATTCACTATTATTTTATATTAATTTTAGGTGTACAGCATAGTGGTTAGGCATTTATATAATTTAAGAAGTGATCCGGGGCCGACCCCGTGGCTCAGGTGGTTAGAGCTCCATGCTCCTAACTCCGAAGGCTGCCAGTTCGATTCTCACATGGGCCAGTGGACTCTCAACCACAAGATTGTCAGTTCAACTCCTCGAGTCCCGCAAGGGATGCTGGGCTCCGCCCCCTGCAACTAAGATTGAACACGGCACTTTGAGCTGAGCTGCCACTGAGCACCTGGATGGCTCAGTTGGTTGGAGCGCGGGCCCTCAACCACAAGGTTGCCAGTTCAATTCCTCGAGTCCCCCAGGGGATGGTGGGCTGCACCCCCTGCAACTAGCAACGGCAACTGGACCTGGAGCTGAGCTGCGCCCTCCACAACTAAGACTGAAAGGACAACAACTTGACTTGGAAAAAAAGTCCTGGAAGTACACACTGTTCCCCAATAAAGTCCTGTTCCCCTTCCCCAATAAAAATCTTAAAAAAAAAAAAAGAAGAGTTGCCCCTGATAAGTCTAGTACCCACCTGGCACGATACATAGTTATTACCATATCGTTGACTATATTCCCTATGCTGTACTTTACATCCCCATGACTATTTTATAACTACCAGTTTGTACTTCTTAATGCCTTCATTTTTTTCACTCATTACCAACCCCCCTCCCATCTATCACCCCAACAAATCTAGTGCCCATCTGACACCATGCATACTCATTACAATCTTATTGACTGTATTCCTTATGCTGTATCCTACATCCCCATGACTACTGTGTAACTACCAATTTGTACTTCTTAATCCCTTCACCTTTTTCACTCACCCCCAACGCCCTTCCCATTTGGCAACCATCAGTATGTTCTCTGTATCTGAGTTTGTTTGTTTATTTTGTTCTTTAGATTCCACATATAAGCAAAATCACATTGCATCTGTCTTTCTCTGACACTTTACTCAGCACAATACCCTCCAGGTCCATCCATGCCACTGCAGATGGTGAGAACCCATTCCCTTCCCAGGTCAAACAGTATTCCATTGTATATATGTACTACCTCCTCTTTATCCATTCTTCCATCAACAGATACCCAGGCTGCCTCCACATCTTGGCCACTGTAAACAGTGCTGTAATGAACATACGGATGCACCTGTTCCCTCAAAGTAGCATTTTGAATTCTTCAGATAAATACCTAGAAGTGGGATTACTGGGTCCTTCTTTGTCTCTTGTTATTGCCTTTGTTTTAAAGTCTATTTTGTCTGATATAAACATTGCTACTCCAGCTTTTGTTGTTGTTGTTTTCGTTTCCATTTTCATGAAATACTTTTTCCCCATCCCTTTACTTTCAGTCTGTGTGTGTCTTTCAATCTGAAGTGATTCTCTTGTAGGCAGCATATGTAAGGGTTTTGTTTTCTTATCCATTCATCCCTTCTGTGTCTTTTGAGTGGAGCATTTAATCCATTTACATTGAAAGTAATTGTTGATAGATATGTAGCTATTGCCATTTTATTATTCATAATTTTGATTTTTTTCCTTCATCTTAAAGAAGTCCCTCTTGCATTCCTTGTAATACTGGTTTGGTGGTGATGAACTCCTTTAGTTTTTCTTGTCTGGGAAGCTCTTTATCTGTCCTTTGATTCTATTATAAATGATAGCCTTGCTGGGTGGAGTAATCTTGGTTGTAGGTCCTTGCTTTTCATCATGTTGACTATTTGGTGCCAATCCCTTCTGGCCTGCAAAGTTTCTGTTGAGAATCAGCTAACAATCTTATGGGAGCTCCCATATAAGTTACTAGTTGTTTTTCTCTTGCTGCTTTTAGAATTCTCTCTTTGTCTTTAACCTTTGCTATTTTAATTATAATGTGTGTTGGTGTGGGCATGTTTGGGTTCATCTTGTTTGGGACCCTCTGCAGTTCCTGGGCTTTTATGTCTATTTCCTTCATGAGGTTAGCAAAGTTTTCAGTCATTATTTCTTCAAATAGATTCTCAATCCCTTGCTCTCTCTCTTCTCCTTCTTGTACTGCTATGATGCAAATGTTGTTATGCCTGATGTTGTCCCAAAGGTCTCTTAAACTCCTCAATTTTTAAAATCCGTTTTTGTTTTTGTTGTTCTGATTGGGTGTTTTCTACTACCTTGTCTTCCAAATCATTGATTCGATCCTCTGCTTCATCTAGTCTGCTGGTGATTTCTTCTAGTGCATCCTTCATTCCAGTTTTTGTAGTCTTCACTTCTGACTGGGTCATTTTCATAATTTCTATGTCCTTTTTGATGCTTGCTGTCTCTCTGTTGAAGTTCTCACTAAGTTCCTTGAGCATCTTTATAGCCATTGTTTTTGAATTCTGTCTCTGGTAGATTGTTTCCCTCAATTTTGTTTAATTCTTTTTCTGGAGTTTTCTCCTATTCTTTCATTTGGGACATATTTGTTTCCTCATTTTGGCTGCCTTCTGTTTGTTTCTGTGTATGAGATAGATCTGCTATGTCTCCCAGTCTTGGCCAGGTGGCCGTATGTAGTAGGTGCTGCTTATGGGGCTAATTGGGTGCTGCTCTGCTGTGGTCTGATGCCAACCTCCATGTATGTTGGTTCTGAGGCCTCTTGAAAGGGACTCTGGTGCAGGCCCAGGTCAGCCCCTGCCTGTGACTGGCCGAGGGGTATCTGGTAACAACTACAAAATGATCTGGAGTTGGTCGCTGCCTGTGCTGGACCTGGAGGTGCATGGGAGAGGCCACTCTGCCAACACACCGAACACACGAACTTAAGTAGTGGTACCAGGCCCGGTTATCTCTACAAAAAGCCAGGCCTCTCTGAGGTCTACTGCCACCTGCTGGCTTCTGTAATGTTCAGTGGCTGATAAAGCCACCAGCTGTATGCAAGTTGGGTGGGGCGGGGTCCCAGTGAATCAGCAGGGCGGAGCAGCGGAGCTCACCAGGCCAATCAGATTCAGATGACGTAAGCGTAGGGGGTGGGCTCAACACATGAAAGAAGGCATCTGCTGCTGGCTGTACAGGGAAAATGGGGTCGTCCCTCCAATCCTCACGCCAAAGTTACACAGCTCAGTCTCTCCTCATATGTCTCTGATGCCCCCAAAGTCACTGTCCCTCCGCTGGAGCCCAAGGTGAGTGCCTGCGAGCGAGCGAGTCTGTGCGCGGGCCATTTAAAGTGACGCCTGGGTTTCCCGCAGCCTTCTGTCGCACTCAGATGTTCAGAACCCCCAGGTTTTCACAGCCAGATAATGTAGAGGCTCCTCTTCCCGGCACCAGTGCTCCAGGCTGGGGTCCCTGGCTCCTCTGTGAGGAACCTCTGTGGCTGAGGTATCCCACCCGATTTTCGTCTGCCACACAGAGGTTTGGGGCAGGCTTGTTCCCCATCTCTGCCCCTCCTACCAGGCTTGACGTGGTTTCTTCTTTGTATCTTTAGTTATAAAACTTCTGTTGAGCTAGACTTCAGAAGGTTCTCCAGGCTGATTTTTTGTAATTTAGTTGTAATTTTAATGTGTTCAAGGAATGAGGCTGGCACAGTGTTTACTCCACCATCTTGAATCTCCCCTAAAGTTGTTTTTTTATAAGTAATACAGTTATGTGGTTAAAAATTTTTAAAAGTATTAAAATGTATTCAGTACCATTGCACAACATTGTGAATACACTTAACACTACCGAACTGTACATTTGAAAATTGAAAATGGTAAAGATGGTGAATTTTATGCTATGTTTTTCACCGCATCTAAAAAAGAAAAAAAAAAAAAAAAAAAAGAGGGCATTCAGTGGAAGGATTCTTCCTTGCCTGTGTCTCTCCCCTGGCTGCCTAGTGACCGCTCACCATGGTAACCATTGATATTAGTTTTATATGGATCTTTCACTTTTTAAAAATACCCACAGGGGGCTGGCCCCGTGGCTCAGGTAGTTGGAGCGCTGTGCTCCTCACACCGAGGTCTCTGGTTCGATTCCCACATGGGACAGTGAGCTGCGCCCTCTACAGCTAAGATTGTGAACAACGGCTCTCCCTGGAGCTGGGCTGCCTTGTGCTACTGGAGGTTGGCGTGAGCTGTGGTGGGCTGCCATGGGCTATTGTGTGCTGCCATGAGCAGCCGGTGGCCGAGAGCTGCCATGAGCTGCTGTGAGTGACCGATGGCCTCAGCTGGGGGAAGCGCAGGGCTCATAATACCAGCATCGGCCAGGGAGCTGTGTCTTACACAACTAGACTGAGAAACAACTGTTTGAACAGGAGTGGGGAGGGGAGGCAGGAGAAGGGGAGAAAAAAAAGTACCCACAACTTAATACAACTACATACTCTCCTCCACCCCCTCCCTGGCGCTTTTTGCACAAAGAGAGCGAAGTATCCATGTCAGTCTGCATCTGGTTATTGTGATGGAAGGCTATGTCCTGGAGATCTGTCTATATCAGATTTCAGAGCGCTCCTCATTCCTTTTAAAAACTTACTTTATTTATTTAAATTAAAATTTATTTGTATTGATGTAAAATTGACATGTAACGTTATATTACTTTCAGATGTACAACGTAATGATTCAATGTTCGTATACCTTGTGACATGACCACCACAATAAGTCTAATAACAGCTGTCACCATTCATAGTTACAGAATTTGTTTTCATTTTTTTCTTATGATGAGGGTTTTAAGATCTACTCTTTTAGCAACTTTCAAACATTCAGTACATTATTAACTGTAGTCACCATGCCATACATTACATCCTCGTGACTTATTTATTTTATAGCTAGAAGTTTGTATCTTTTGAGCCCCTTCACCCATTTTGTCCACCCTCCACCCCCCACCGCTGGCAACCACCAGTCTGTTCTCTGAATCTGTGAGCTTGGTTTTGATTTGTTTGTTTTCTTTTTAGATTCCACATATAAGTGAAATCATATGGTGTTTGTCTTTCTCTGTCTGACTTACTTCACTTAGCATAATGCCCTCTAGTTCCATCTATGTTGTGCAGATAGCAAGATCTCATTTTTTTAAATGGCTGAGTAATATTCCATTGCATATACCGCGTTTCCCTGAAAATAATACCTAGCCAGACAATCAGCTCTAATGCGTCTTTGGGAGCAAAAATTAATATAAGACCAGGTCTTATAGTAAAATAAGATTGGGTCTTATATTAATTTATGCTCCAAAAAACTCATTAGAGCTGACTGTCAGACTAGAGCTTATTTTCCGGGAAACACGGTATGTACCACCTTTTCTTTATCCACCCATCCATCCATCAATGGACACTTAGGTTGTTTCCATGTCTTGGCTGTTGTAAATAATGCTGCACCTCATTCCTTTTTAAAGCTGCCTTAGTAGCTCATTGTACCGAGACCCTAATTTCTCCCAGCACGCCCCTCCTGATGGGAGGTGAGATAGTACCCAGTCTCTTGAAGACACATTGTGAACTACCCAAAGGGGCTGGCTCAATTTACCCAGTTTCAACTGCAACCGCAAAGCAAAATGTGTCATTTAGACTCACCCTTGAAAATGGACAGGCTCACATTGGAGACTTTGTCTCCGTAAGTCCCATGATTTTTGTGTTTTTTTCCCCCTTCAACCTTGAAATGGATCAGTGCTGTATGACGGAGCCGCAGGTGTTGATACATTTCTGATGGAGAACTTAACCTGGCCATGGTGGGGTCCTCACCCTCTGTGTCGTCTCCTGAGCCCTGCAGGGAGAAGTCTGTGTTTCCCACAGAGCTGTGTGTGCATAGACCCCCCCCCGCCACCCAGCTTCCTCTTCCCCACTATAAAGTGTTTCCTCCGTCTTTGGTTCAATGTGGACACATGGCTCGTGTCAGATTGCAGTCCTTCCCTTTCCCAAGGAATCCTTCTCAGTGGTGGAATACCTCCTTGATTTTGTTTTACAGCCAGGCGTGTGCATTTAGTGGCTTTGTGGCACAAACCGCGTGTCTTGAACATGCTGCAGTCACCCACGTGGTGGGCAGCTCACACTGTGAGAGGCTTTTGGAACAGAGTCCTGCTGGTTCGCAGCCTCGTCTCACGCCCTCGCTGGGATGGTGGGTCGAGTCACTCAAGATATGAAACTTTTTTTTGGGGGGATGCACACAGATGAATTAACAAAAGTGACATGCCAGGTGCTGGGGGGCTGGCTCTTGCTGTACTGCATGGCGGTGATCACCCCCATCGGTGCTCTGATGGCCCTCCCATTAGCACTTTCTCCCATTCTCCCTTGTTAAACTGTAAAGCGCAAAGTGGTGACTCATTTGTCCCTGCCATTCTCACAGCTTTGAAGTACGACCTGGGCACAAGCAACGCCTGAGCACTTAGCACGTACCAGGTGCCAGCTAAGTACCTCCCTCAAGTACCTCGCTTAATGCTTGTGCCAACTCCTGAAAGTAGGTGCTATTGTGATTCCCAGTTTTGAGATGAAGAAAATGAGGCAGAGAGGTCGAGCGACCCATCAAAGTCACACGGCTCCTACATGGCAGAGCTGAGATTGTGACTCCAGGAGGCTGGCTCCAGAACCTACCCTGCTCGCCGCTCTGCATGCTGCCTCGGTGGCCTGTCCTCTCTGTCCGGGGAAGTTAGGGAGGAAGGCTGGACACTGTGTCCTTTAACTCAACACAAAACAATTACATTCAACTGAGCAGAAGAGTGATGTGAGTCTTGGCTCTGCTACTAATCAGCTGTTGGGCCCTTGGGACAGGACTTCATGCTTTTGTTTCTCATCCATAAAACAGGGACACTAGTTCCGACTGCAACAGGCCATTGTGAGGGCTCAGGAAGGTACCCGCAGGGGCTTCCACACAGTAAGTGCTCAGAAGGCGTGTGCTGCTTCCATTCGCCAGCCAGTGGGCCAGGTCCTTTAGGCTCCTGGTACTCCAAGCACGGTGCATGGACCAGCAGCCTGGGGACCACGGCAGAGCTTGTTAGAAATGCAGAATCCCAGGCCCTGCCTCAGACCAGCTGAATCAGAAGCTGCATTTTATTGAGGTCCCCAGGTGATTTGCACGTGCACTGAAGTCCGAGGGACCCCTGCCCTAACAGCAGTGTCTTCCCATCACCCTTCTCCATCAGGCTACCGGGCCTAACCCCTCAGCCCCCACCAGGGCGTGTGAGGGTGGGGCTGGACAGCTCAAGTTTACCAGCTCCTTCTTCAGAAGCCTGGGGACCAGCCAGACTTGGCGATTTAGCTGTGAAGAGGCAGCAGAGATGGATGATGAAGCAGTTTCTGCACTTTGGATGTGACCGGGAGGATGCTTTTCTGGCTGGAACATCCAGACTTTGTCGTCTCCTCCTGGGTCCACCTTCCATCCATGCCCAACTTGGCATTTTGAAAAATGAAGTTTAAGGGACTCCGGAAGGAAGGCTGGCCAGAAACAAGAGTGCCACCCTGTGGCAAGAGTCTGGTATTACCGTCCAGAACACAGCTGGTAAAGGATAGAATGAATGACTTCTGTGTGCGACAACAGGACAGTAAGAGCTACATCTTACTGCACCTTTATTATCTGCCAGGTGCTGTGCCGAGCCCACCTCATGGGTTAGTTTATTTAAAACACAACAAGAGTATGAAGTCGGTACTAGTGTTACCCCCATACTGCACGGCTGGAGGGGCAGAGATGGAGAGAGACGAAACCAGGGTCCCCTGGGTAGAAGGCTGGAGCTGGGTGGGAACTCAGCACAGCCTGGCTCCAGAGCCCATGTTTCTACCAGTTTTGATATATTTCCTCTGTAGCAAAAGAAGCAGCCCTTTCTGGTGTACACCCCTAAAATTTAGAGTATTTTTAGACCTGTGCTATTTTATTTACTGGAGCCAGGCAATGAATGCTGGGCCAGGAGTCAGAAACCTGGATTCTGGGGTAAGCTCTCCTTTCTCCTACTCGGGGCATCACAGGCAAGACATTTCATGAATTTTTCTGAGTTCATAAGAGAGGGAATAATACCATTTAAGCTATTTACGTCATAGCATCTTTGCAAGGATCCAAGGAAGACCCCGGGAAACACAACATAGGATTTAAAGTTGCGTGGTAGTGGGGGAAGGTGACGTAGTATCTGATTTTCTTAGAGAATAACAGGTTAAAAATGTGTGATTTTCCCCAATACCGCCAACCAACCGCATCCGTCAGGACAGACATGATTATGCTGGGCTCACAATAAACCCTAACATCTCAGCAGGTTAAGAGAACACAGGGTCTTTCTCATCAGCCAAGCCTACCAGGGCTCTGCTCATCAGAGTCACTCAGGGGCCCTGGCTGATGGCTCCATGAGTTTCTGTGACCCTGCAGGCAGCAACAAAGCCTGGAGGCCACAGACTGACCCTTTAGCTTCTGACCAGTAGTGACATTTCATGGGCCAAAGCAGGTGACATGGCTGTGCATGAGCTCATGTGGATGGAGAGCTGCGACCCCACCATATGCTCAGAAGACAGCTGAACATTTGTGACCCAGTGATTTTCTTTCTTTCTTTTTGTCTTCTTTCTTTCTGCCTTTCTTCCCTTCTTATTTACTGAGTGCTTGCTATGTATAGGTGCTGTTTCTCACACTGGGATTATGGGAGGAGACAAAACTTCTATCCTCAAGGCACACATGGCCTCATGGTGAAGTCAGAAAGCTGAGAGGGATAAGCATGTGTTGCTTTGTGAGCACAGAGAAGAGGCAGCTCATTCAGCCTGAGGAGCAGTTAGGGAAAGCTTCCTGGAGGAGGTGGTACACAAGTCCCCAGGGATAAGCCAGAGCAAGGCTGGCAAAAGAGGCAGCAGAGAGCATTTGCAGCAAAAAGGACAGAAGCTATAAAGATGTGCAGGAGAGCTTCTGGCCAACAGTAAGAAGTTCTGAAGGTCTGGAATATGTTGGAGGTGGATGAGAAGATAAGGGGGGCATAGTAGAGTTGGGGTCACATTGCATAGGCCTGTGGACCATTTTAGAATCTGGACTTTAGTGTGAGGGCAGTGCGGTGATGGAAAGGTTTTAAGCAGGGCACTGACACAGGAGGTCCTCTGTCTATAGGGTGGACGGACGGGAGGGCGAAGGGCTGGGAGCAGAGATAGTTAGAATGCTGTTGTAAAAACTAGAGGAAGATGGTGGAGCCTCCGGTATGACTGGGTGAGATGGAGGATGCACAGATTTGAGAGGTGATATGCAGGGGCACTCTACACAACTTGGTTTAAATCAAAAGTGGGGGAGCGCGAAACCTTTAAAAATGTCTACATTTCAAATTGCAAGGAACTGATGTTCATTTATTCATTCATTCTTGGTATTTGTTCATGTCTAGTACTGGTCTGTTTTGGGGGCTTGGGCTACACAGTGAAAAAAAATCACAGACAATTTCCTGCCCTTGTGAGGCTCCTAGTCTAATGGGAGAGCAGGCAATAAATAATAAACATATACATTATATAGTGCATTAAAAATTAAATGCCACGAGGGAATGGGCAGGGAAAGGGTGATCAGGAGTGTTGGGAGGGAGAGCGACCAGTGTTTCAAATAGAATGGTTAGAAAAGAGCTTGTTGAGAGGTGACATCTGAGAAGAGGCTTGAAGGGGACTGAACAGAGGGAGGAGGAAAGGTGGCCGTGCCCACCAGTTCCCAGTGGGACATTTTCCTTCAAGGAGCCTATTAGAAGCCCAGAACCTATTTCCATAAGCATCTCATTCATCAGAACTGGGATACATGGCCATCTCTGAGTCTAAGGAAGGCAGGGAGATGTAGGAGGGGGCATGTAGGTCCAAGTTGGCATCTGCTGCCCCGGAAAGTGACATGTGAGCTGGGCTTTGACAGATGAACAGGCCTATTTTGGTCAGTAGAGATGATGAAGGGTGTTCTAGACAGAGGAAATAGGATGTAGAGGCAAAGAGACGTGAAAGAAAATGTGAGCTAGATGAGGGGTTGGAAGGAAGGGTGTGTGTGTAGTGTGTATGTGTAAGTGTGAAGAGATGGCAGGATGCAGGTCACAAGCTCAAATGCTTCTCGAGTCCAGGCAGGTAACATAACGGAATGAGGCCACCTGAAGCTAAGACAGCAGGGAGTGCTGGGGACTGTGGCCTTCTGGGGACTCATGCTTCCCAAGTGAAGGGACAGCGCTGATTTTGCCTGAGTCATATGAGAGTACAGGACCAAGGGAGCTAGGTATGCTCATATCTTCTGAACAGCCAGAAATCGAGAGGGTGGATTTTTATGTAAAATCTTCCGATTTTAACTACACAAGCATTTCAAGCAGAGCTGAAGGAATACATCTGTAGATGGCGATGGCCCACAGATAGCTGGTTTCTGTGGGGTGATGGACTGGACTTCATCTCACGGTTATTTGCTGTAATCAAGGCAAATGAAAGGCCTCCAATCGGCCCTCCTGCTGACTCGGTTCTTTTGGCCCTTAGGTTGGAATTTGCAGGGATGCTATGTTAAGGTAACGTAACATTTCCTAATATCTGCCTTTACCATTCCTGCTATGGCTGACATCCTTCCTCCCTTGGTCCCCTGAGCATCCCTGGCCCACCCACCCCACTGCCCGTGTATCTTTCTCCTTCTAATGGCTCCTGCTTCTGCATAACTCCAGCTCACTTATAGCCTCTGCTGCTTCCACCCCTCCTCCGTGTACCCTTAGGACTTATATCTGGCCACCCAATATTCCAGATCAAATTCCAGAGGGATAGAATCTGACAGGCTCTATTGTCTCCATTTCCTCATTTTTAGCAGAGCTTTTCCCTCCAGGACACCTCATGGGTCAGTGTCCACCCCGGTCCAATCACCTGGGCCAGGGGGCGGGGCTGTGGCTTCACTGGACTCTGTCTTGGATCACTCACTCTTGGGAAACCCAGCCATCATGTTGTGAGGACACTCAAGCAGCCCTGTGGAGAGGCCCATGTGACAAGGAACTGAGGCCTCCTGCCCAAAGCCAGCACCAACTTTCCCGCCATAAGGGGGCACCATCTTGGAAGCAGATGCCCTGCTCCACACTCAAGCCTTCAGTTGGTTTATCGCCAGTTGATGTCTTGACTGCAGCTTCATAAGAGACCTTGCTGCTCCTGAACTTGTGACTCGCAGAAACTGTGAGAAGTCATAGAGTTTATTGGTGTTTTAGGCCGCTAAGTTTTATAGGAATCTGTTGTTAACTAATACTGAGTAAGTCTTGAGGAAAACAGGCATACCGATGCAAGATGGCAGGTGAAGTGATTACAAGGTCATCGACAAGGGTAGATTAGTCTCCTGGATGCAGGAGGAGGTGCTGCTCCTTTCTATGGAAAGAGGCTCAAAACCCCCAGGCTTTAGGGTCCTCAGCTTCATCAGGATCCATCCAAATATCCCCATTTTAAATCCAGGGTCCCATTCCTTCCCAATCAATGCCTTAACTTTTACATGCAAGACTTGGTGAATCTGAGAATTAAACTTAAGTTGTAATGCTGCGACACACCCAGTTAAGCTTTGGGGGGTGTTTTTTTGTTGAGGTGGCACCTGCAGCTGTAAGAAATAAGACTTTCCTTTAGGGCCGTCACTGACGCTCTCTGGTTCTCTGGTCATGACTGAAGCTGAGCGTTTAAAGCCCTGAATCTGTCATTTTCTTTTTTAATCTCTTCAGCACAGTTAGAAGCAGCCACCCCACTATACGGTCATTGGAGTGATTGTCACTCCTCTAACAGTCAAGTGCCACAGCCGCTTGGTCCCCAAGGCAATTGCTCCAGCAGGCACTCCATCACAACCACAGGTGATCATTTGATTAATTATGATGTCACTGCCCGCTATAGGTTACTACCCTGTTTCCCCGAAAGTAAGACCTGGTCTTATACCATATTTCCCTGAAAATAAGACCGGGTCTTATATTAATCTTTGCTCCAAAAGACGCATTAGGGCATATTTTCAGGGGATGTCTTATTTTTTCATGTACAACAATCTACATTTATTGAAATACAGTCACGTCATCTTCTGGAACATCGTCATCATGTACTACATGCGTCCGTCTGGCAGACGATCTTAACTGGGGCTTATTTTTGGGGTACGTTTTATTTTCAGGGAAATGTGGTAGTACTCACATCCTGATTCTCCAGGACCTCCGCTGTGCATTCAAGTCTAAGGTCATGACCAAACGAATCCCAGAATTTCATCTGTGAGGATCAATTTCCTGGATCATTCCGAGTATCAAACATTGGACCAGTCAGAGTCAAGGTAGTGAAAACAAAAACCTCACTAGCTTTCTCTACATTAAATGATCTGGAGTAAAGGGACTTAAAAGGCAAAAAGGGAACAGCCAGGTATCAAAAGTTTGTAACTTTAGAAAGCAGAGATTACTGTTGGGGCTTGAGAAACAAAGGCAAGAACGTGGGGCTGCTGGAACCTAGATTCTGGGAGGAAGGGCCCTATGGAGGCAGGACTCTGAACCCTGAGAAGGGTGTGTTGCCAGCTGGTGCTGGTATATCTTCGTGGAGGCGGAGGATGCAGTCAGGTGATTTCTGGGTGTGCTGGAAAATGGGACCAACTGTTGCTGCTGAGGTGACGTCAGCAGGAAGCAGCAAAACAGGGAGAAGCAAGCCTTTCCCCCCTCCTCCAGCTCTTCCATCTCCCGTTAGCGTCTCCAGCAGGCCGCGCATAGCAGGACCCCAGCTGGCAAAGCAGAAATTCGTCCACTCGAGCAGGGCTCTCAGATGCCGTGGCCTCCAGGAGCTGGTGTTCAGGTGACTAAGCTCTTGTCCCAGAGTCTCAGGCGCACATCACAGACCAGACTGTAGAAGCATAGCTTTGCTGCTGAGCACAGAGCTTAATCACCTGAATACTGGCTCCTGGAGGCCATGGCAACCGAGAGCCCTGATGGGATGCTGCAGGAGAACCCCACGACAAAGGGAACCTGGCTTACGGCTAGGGGTCCCCTAAACACGGCCACAACAAACCCAAGGACAAGAGCATGGCTGGGACTCCACACTCGTCTGATTCCTTCCTGTCTCCTCCAGTGACCTCCACCTTCCTTCTGCTGGGGGCACTGGCTTGCAGACACGTGAGGTCCGCTAAAGGGGGACCACTCGGTGGTGGCTACCTCTGCACACACTCTGATCCCCAATTAGGGATCTGAAGTGTGCACCGCATGGGAACATTTTTGTGCCTTGAAGCAGCATTTCCAGGCTTCCTTTCTGTCTCTAACACTTAAACTTCCTTTTCTCATTAGCACAGTCTTCGGGAGGGAGAGAAGGGGACCGCCGCTAATTAGGGAAACTGGGTGGCGCCTCGTACCTCCAAACCTTTCCCAAACATCTCCCCGCCGCCCCCTTGAGGAAGCCGGAGCTCGCGGCTAGCAGACTTTCTCTTTTGAGAAACTATCAAAAAACATTTGTGAATAACTGTGATGGCCTTAAAATGGGGGAAAGAAGCACATTTTCCAATTACACCCTGGGTGATTGCTCTGGCTTGTTTAATTAATGGGGTGTGCATCTGTTTGCTGAGGCCCTTTTGAATGCGTTTTCCGGAGTTCCTTAATTAGTTACAGAAAGCTGCAGGTGTGCTGGCAGGGGAGCACAGTAGAGCTGGGATGTCTTCCAGAAGAGAGAATCTTTTTTAATGTAAATATTTAGTCCTACGATGATGAGGTTCATTTTAAAGTCCTCTTCCCTATTTGGTCTGTGCACCGTGATGTTGGAAGATGTATTTGGTCTCCATTTGGATTGTTGACAAAATAAATTGAAATGGAAGAGACCAATTTTCATTATGACAGACACTTATATGCAGTTAGACCATTACCAGGGCGACAAGTTATTCGCGAGCTGTCACGATGAGACTGCTGCCTGGTTTTTCAGGCAAAAATGCTTGCAAGGGGAGATGAGACGTTGCATACTAATTCTGTGGATTGAATTGCAATGCTATATACGTGTTATATAGAGGAAAGCACTGGGGGAGGGGCAGTGAGAAGGACTTTCATCCTTCTAGTAAGTGAGATTGTCTCAGCAACGTGGACGTGTCGGAAAGGTTTATCTTCCTGCAAACATGGCTCTCGGCCTGTTACTGTTTATGAAAAACTCGGGCTGTTGTCACTGACCGCAATAATTACCACTTCTGGATCTGAGAGATGATGTTACCTTTTGAAAGCGTTCAAGGCTGACTTTACAGAGTCCGGGATGATAGAATGTGTGGGTGTTGGAGAGTACACGCCGATCCACTATAGCAGGAATTGACAAACTATGGCCCATGGGCCAAATTTGGCCCACTGTTTTTTAAATAAAGCTTTATTGGACATATCCACTCCCACTTGTTTACATTGTGGCTGCTTTCCCCACATTGAGAGCGTTGAGTAGTTGCAACTGTATGGCCTGCATAACCAAAAATATTTACCATCTGGCTCTTTATAGAAAAGGTTTGCTGACCCCTGAATGATGGGGACACTGATTGCCTGTATAAAGCTCAGCGAGAGGGGCTACAGCTTCTGTGGTCTTTCTTGCCTCTGTTTCCCAACCTCGAAGTTGCGGCTAAAGCATCCTAGCCTATCCTCTGTGTCTTAGTGCTGGGGGAGACAGACGGTTGAAAAATTTCCCAATGAATTTTTGCATTTTCTTACTAAGAAACACATGCCCAGGAATGGAGAAAATGGAAGTTAAGTTTTCGTTCTTGCCTCTGCTCTCTGTCCTGAGAACCAAGACTAAGACAAGCCAGTCACTGAAGTAGAGTATTACTTGGATTGACTTCTTCTGCTTCCCACTAACTGCTGCTCGCCCACGTCTCCTGTGGCATTTGTTGGACAAAGACGTTTTGATTCTAGGAGCAACATACACCATGTGACTGTCCCAACAGCAGTTCCTGCTTCCCTTGTGCCTCTCCTGTCTCACTGTCACGGTCCTCGTTGTTTTAGTCCGGTAACCACGAGTACAGGTGTCGCTGTGCTGCAGATCTCAATTTTTTTAATGTTCAAAATGGCTCACAACATTGTTCTGAAGATTTCATAAATCAGGGTTTTGTTTGTGGGCCAGGATTAAACTTTGAAGGCAAAACTGATTTTCACCAGGCACCTGTGAGCATTTGGGTACAGCCTGCTGAGCAGAACGATGCGCCTCGTGTGTTTAACTCCAGCCGCATCCTGGCACCCACATAAATACTGCAGCTAAGCAGCTGAGACAGGGGCTCCCAGAGGCTGCTACTAACCAGCTAGGTGACCTTCAGCCACTCACCTGCCTCCTCTAGCTTTCGTCTGCCAAATGAAGGATGCTCTCTGACATCCCTGTCTGTCTAAAAAATTCAGTATGTGGAGACCGGTTCCTGTTACCTGGGTAGCGGAGCAAGTCTCATCTAACACAGTCTTTCCCTTCTAATTCCGTACATCCCATTCAGTCTGGCCTTTGCCACGGGCCCTCAGGTGACAAAGCCAGGTGGGCTAAGCTGGCAAGGAGAGGGGTGTGGTCAGGGATCGGCTGGATAGACAACAGATGTGCCAACAACAGAAACTGACTCCTGTAAACGTTCGCAGAAAAGGGATGTGTTGGGAGGCTGATGGGATGCTGGAGGATTGACAGGGAGGCTGGGGAACAGGGCCCAAGGGAGGCTGGTAGGTGAGACACAGCCAGCGGTGTGTCCCAGAATAGAGTGCGGCGGTGGCTGGTGCTCCACCTGAAGCCCCACTCAGGGCCACCGCTATTCATTTGTGTGGGTTAGAAGAGGCGCTTGCTTGGCCTCGGGCATAAGTAGGATCAGCTTGATGCACAGTGTGGATGGATCCGGCCCCTCCTCATGCTTTTACCTGGGCACCCGACAGGCAGTAGGTGGAAGGGCTGCCCCCACTCCCCCACTGCCTCACGGGGGTCTCCACTCCGCTGCTTGTGTCTTTGATGACCTCCACTTGGCCTGCCTTTTCCTGTGACTGCTTCTCGAGTTCTGAGCGAGAGCAGTGGGTTGGCTCACTTTGAGGCGGGTCCAGATTCCAGCCATGCGGAAGGGGAAACATGTATCCCGTTTGGCTAACATGATGGGATTTTTGGGGCCCTGCCTTCCTGTGGTTTGCGTGCCCCTCACATTAGAGAGATATTTCCATGCCTGGTAGCCAAACAAAAGACGACTGTACAAGCTCAAACTGTCGAGTACAAACACGCAGGTTGTTCACTGCAGAAGCCTCGGGGGCGCCATTCACCTGGAGGTCTCCATGAGCAATGCCACCGCGTGCTGCGAGGCGCAGCGGCTGTCGCGGCACTCTCATCAACACCAGCTCCGCGATCACCTCCTCCCGTCAGCGTTCTGGGCATGCGGACCCAGCAGCCCCCAGCTCTGTGTCTTCAGAGACTCTCACATCCAATTCAGAGAGACGCAAACCTTCTGAGCACATCAAACGAGCAAGGATTTGATTGCTGGGTCCTCCATGTGACCTGGGCTGCAAGTGTGCCCGTCGTCGTTCAAATGTTTTCACAAATACATGACGACAAATGGATCATTTGCCCGTTTTCGGAGAGTTTCACTGAGGTGATTTCTTTTAGAACTTTCCAAAATGCTTTCTCCTCTGTTCAAAGGAATTTGCTCTGGAGACACCACAGGGATATTACGAAGGAAGTTAATATTTAAACTTGTGGTACACACAGTCGTATTTAATGTTTAATTTTGGATGCCAAAGGAAGGAGAGAGATTTTTAGTGATTTTTACCAACCAAGGTGGCTTCAACAGTTGTTAAGGGTTTGAAAATAGAGTTTAAAAGGAGATGGTCTTTCCTCCAACTCTCCTATAAAATCTTACACTTTGCTCTCCTTGGTTGAGTGGTTGATGTTCATTTTCCTGAGTTTTGTAACAGAAAATTCTCCTTCTGTTATTTTATCCAGAAGCCTATATTTTGACATAAAGCCAAGAAGCATTTCCACTTCTTACATTTTAGTTTCCTCACTTCTCCAAAAAAAAAAAAGTAGTTCAATTAAATATCATCTGAGGGCTCCTTCGAGGCAGAGACCTTTGGAAATTGCTCTCACCCTTTAACATTTAGAAAAGCATATTTATAGAAGCAGAATGTCTTTGCAGTATGTGCTTGCTGTTCAGAGAGGGAAAAACTCCCTGGACTCTCCTCTGAAGAGTGAAGCAATTCCATTTCAAGGCCAGCCATCAGGAGTCATGGGGTGGCTGCCCAGATAGAGCCGTGAGTGGCACGGGCTCATCACACCAGATTCATGTTTAGGTTTTAAATGAACTACAAGGAGAGTGTCTACTTCTGTTTCCACTGGATTAGGGAAGCATCGGGGTGGAGATTTGAGTGGGGGTGGGGTGGGGATCAATGAAATCACAAAAAGTGTCCTCCATGCTAAAGAGGGATGGGTGGCGGACCCCATCCCTCTTCTCCTTCACCTAACTGACTAACTTACCTAACACTCACCTGACATCGGTCCATCGATCCATTGGTCCAGCTGAACATCCTAGCATTTATTCAATACATATTTATTGAGCACTTGCTGTGTACCAAATGCCAGACACAAGGACAGAGGAACATAGAATGCTAGAGAAACAGATTCAGGAGCGGAGAGGGATAAAGGCAAATAAGGGAAGGCAGAAAGGGAGTGGGGACTCCCTGTGAGGTAGGTGGGTCACGAGAGGAAGTAGGCCAAGTCTACTTTTACATTAGCCTTTTAAGCTTTTTCAGATTCACCCTCCAATTACTGGTACGTGGATTCTCTACTGTGTAGAATTTCCATGGCCAAGTGCATTCTCATTGGAGTGATAAGCATGTTAACGTTTTCTACATGTGCTGCTATGTGAAAAAGGCGGGGAAGTCACCATTGGACCGACGCCAGCGTTGCTCTGACTTTAGTTCTTAATTCAAGAAGCAGCTCAGCCCTGGCTTACCTGACACCGCCTCGCAAATCCTCTTTGGAGTTCAACATTCCTCTGAGTGGAAAGTCTTAACCCTGAGAGCTTGGATGATGAGTCAGTCACGATGGATTAGGTTATGCTGCATAACAAGCAACCCCCAAATCTCAGGTTTTATTTTTTTACTATGGTGCGTGGCACTTGTGGATTGGGAGCTGGCGGGCCCACTGCTCATTGTGGAAAAAGAACTCGAGAAGGTCTCACTCCTGTGATTAAATGCTCTGACTTCTGCTTTAAAAGCATTGCCTGCAACTGTTCCCATGGTCTCACCCAACTACAAAGTGTCCAGAAGGCATAGTCCCAGTGTGTGTCTAGACAGGAGAGAGGAAGAACTATTTGGTGAATGGCTCTATGGATGACCACAGGCGGTTTCTTTGGCTCTGGTCATTGAGAGTACTGTCAACTTTGTCCCCTCTGTCTGCTCCAGACACCCCTCCCGCAATTGTCCAGAGACTGGCTCATTGGATCATGGATTTTCCCTTCTGTAAGAAGCCACTTTAGTGGATGATACAAGGTCAGACAATTAAGTTCAATGATGTTGCTAACCTTTTTTGACATCAGAGGGATTATTCATGATGAATTTGTACCAACTGGACAAATAGTTAACCAAGTTTACCATTTGGAAGTGCTGACAAGGCTGCGTGAAAAAGATGACCTGAACTTTTAGCCAACAATTCATGGCTCTTGCATCACGACAATGCACCAGCTCACACGGCACTGTCTGTGAGGGGGTTTTTAGCCAGTAAACAAATAACTGTATTGGAGCACTCTCCCTACTCACCTGATCTGGCCCCCATGACTTCTTTCTTTACCCGAAGAGAAAGGAAATATTGAAAGGAAGACATTTGGATGACATTCAGGACATCAAGGGTAATAGGACGACAGCTCTGATGGCCATTCCAGAAAAAGAGTTCCAAAATTGCTTTGAAGGGTGGGTTAGGTGCTGGCATCGGTGCACAGCTTCCCTAGGGGAGTACTTGGAAAGTGACTACAGTAACAGTGAGATGTGTAGCACTTTTTCTAGGATGAGTTCGCAAACTTCATTGACAGATGGTGTATGTTCCTCTCAGTGCCTAGGAAGAAACTCATTATGGTGGGATCTGCAACTGGAGTTTGGGAAGCCAGCTGTGGGCTTTGCGATAGGGAGGGCCCGACCCCCCACCATCCGCTCCAGTCTTGTCAGGCGACCGAGTTGGAGGCAGGAGAGGCCCATCCGTGTCCATTAGGAGCTGGCTTCACACCCAGAGACAAAGCAGTTCCTCTCGTTCAGTCTCTGTTTTGAAAATACAAAGGCAGCTCTAATCGTTTGTGAGAAAACCCAACGCTCTTGCTCAGGGTGGGTCTCAGCAGGAAAACAAGGTCCTGTGGGAATCTGCCTGATCCGCTCCGCTGTGCCCAAGGCAGGCTGGCTGTTCCAGTTCCCACCAGTAGGGGTCATCCTTTCCCTTTTGTAATTCTTTGGAGACTAAAGCTGGTACCTCCACAGGCCTAACTCTATTTTCCCCTTTTTGTTTATGGCATTAATCCTGAGGTTAGGGTTGGCCTGTGGTGAGCAATAATACATTTAACCTTTGGCTCTGTGGACTAAGATGTAATTGATCATTCATGTTCTGCTTTCCAAGAACCACGAGCCTTAGTTCCATCTCAGATAAATGGAGACAGGTGGACCCTCAATTTTAGTGATGTGTTGAAGAGAGCAAAGCACAGATCTGACTGACTTATTTTATGAACTCCACTATCCTGCTTATCTTTATTTCAAAGCAAAAAAATAAAAGCGTTTTTCCCCCACTAAGTGATTTGTCATTTAACATTTTACACCCATCGTCAGATCCTGGGGAGGGTAATTTCCCTTAGAATGCACGTTAGTGTCTCGTTGGTAAATAAATTTCAGGCATTTCTGTGTTGGGCATAAAATAAAGATGAACGCTGAATTCTAAACCAAATGGTAGGCTTGCCTTGGAGGTTCTGCCCAGGGCACGCCATGCCCTTCCTTTGACTGTAATCTCGTCCTCTGGATTGTGAAGCGATTATCCAATGTGTTTTCATGAAGGAGCACTTCTGGTGAACTGACAGTAGCTGTGACTGTTTATTGAAAGCCCACCACGTGTCAGGGGCACCAGTAGCTCCTGACATCTTTTCTCCAGGCTTCACCGTGCTGAAGAGTCCGGGATCGCTAGATTTGACTCAGATACCTGAAGAATAGGTATCAGCAGATTGCACAGACAAAGAAAGGGAGGCAAAGAGGGGAGAAGCAGAGAAAGACAAGAAGGAAGAACTAATAAGGGGTACACCAAGACTCGAACCTGATTTCGGGGGCTCAGAAGGCGCCTGGTCTCACCACAATAGCACTTTCAGCTCTGGATGCTTATGTGACTGTCTTGCCTTTCAGTCCTCCATCTCCTTCTTCTTGTTCTGGTTTGTTTTTCTCGTTTTCCAGCTTGAGACTCTAGACATATGAACTTTACAACTCTCTAATGTGTGCCTGGACTTCAGTTTGGTCTGAGACTTAAGGACCATCTCTGGGGTCGTCTAGTTAGGAGCTTGTTCCTTACAAGTGGGAAACACTTTTTAATCTTCTAAGTGGATGCAGCAGCCAGTTGCATTCCGCCAGGCTTTGGGTTCTCCTGTTCATGGCGCATTCTCCCCTCACGTTTGAACAACAAAAATGGCTGTTGAAAGAGAACGTTGGTCTAGGAGGGTCTGGGTAAGTAAAGGGGCCCCGAGTGAGGAAATCTGCCCTGGGAATGACCGGCCTGCATCGGGCTACTGGTGGGTCCCCAGTTAGTGCTCTTGATTGGGACACCCTGATTCTGAAGCGTCTGGGAGCAGGTCCTACAGATTTAATGACTGCCTGGGGCTTTCTGATCGTCATCTCTAGTGTCCCAGGAGGACCCTGGTCTCTGACCAGGCAGATGCCGTTCCATTAACTTGCTTTTCTGAGTAGTGAGGACAGCAGATCAAAGGACTCCCCTCCTTCCATGGTCAGTGCTTTCCCCATCTCAGAGAACAGCCAGCTCAGCTATCCTCCCTCTGAGGCCACTTGTAGGAGCAGACATCTAGGTTTTTGTATCCAACTATATGACCTTGGACAGATACAAGATGCCATCTCTTCCATCCTCCTGCCCCTTGCATGCTGAGGTCCTAGGCGGAACTTCTCTGTGTGTCGTGAAATTCCAGGACGTAAGATTCCACAATCTTCCGTAACACCATTTGATTATATAAATTTATTAAATATTTGTCTTTTCTTGTGGCTAATTTGAATAGTGCATGCTGTAATGTCAACCCATTTCCTATTTCTACTTCCTTGGTAAAAATCTAAAGAAACTCACTGATGCTCCTTAGGGCATGAATCTACCTATTGCTTTAATAACAATGGAACGTGAAGATATTCTGCTCAGCCCTTTACCTACATTATCTCATTTACTCCTCACACCAATCTGTGAATTAGGCACCATTAGTCTGCATAGGTTACAGGTAAGGAAACTGAGGTACCAGTGTAATAGCCTGCCAGGCACCGTGTTAAAGACTACACCAGTGTTTATCAATTTGCAGTGCTCGTCACGATGTCTGGAGAGTCTGGTTTTCACGTGCAGTTGGGGGTGGGAGGGGGTTGCCACTGGCCTCTAGTGGGTGGAGACCAGGGAGGCAGCGAAGCATCCTACAATGTACAGGACAGCAGCCCGCTCCCATGCCTAGCAAGGAATTATCCAGCTTAAATGCCGAGAGTGCTCAGGTGGAGGAACCCGGCTAGATCTGCCTTAAACAGTGATCTGCCTTAATCCCCACCACAGCCCTGAGGAGAAAGTTGAGGCTCACAGGGGTGATGTCACCCACTCAAGGTCACACAACTCGCGAGTGGCAGGGCTGGGCTTTGACGCTACGTGTGTGTAGTTCCTAAGCTGGTTCTCTTAGCCATGTGGCTGGACGGCCCCAAAGGACTTGGTCCACACGTTTCAGCGATGGAGAAGGGGCTCTGGCTCGGGCAGGCGGATTTGGAACACTGTTCCCCACATGCGGGCTGTGATTTGGGGCCTCCCGTGGGAGCACAGGGGGACGCCTGGAGGGACTGAGACCTGGCTGACATCAAGGGGAGGGCACGTGGGCACCAAGGCCTCCTGGCGGAGGACGCTGTCCTCTGAGAAAGTTCGGGCGGATGTTGGTTGCAATTCATTGATTCTTTCATCTGTTCAGTGTTGGTTGCTCATCAGCTGTGCTTGGCGCTGCTGCTATAATGGCAAAAGAAATAGCTGTTTCCTGTCCTCATGAGACGTACGTTCAAGTGGGCAGATGGACAGTATGTCAACCAACCAACACAGAGGAAGCAGATCGTGATGAGCGCCTTGAGGAGAATAAAGAGGGTGCTGTGACAAAGGATAACGGGTTGGAGGACACTTTACATAGGGGGTCAGGAGGGCCCCCCGAGGGGGGACCATGTGAACTATGTGAAGGCTGGGAAGGAACCGGCGCAAAAGAATTTCCGGCAGTGGGAACAGCGAGGATGAAGAGCATGTGGTAGGAGGAAGCTGACGTGTTCTAGCAACGGACAGAGGAGAACAGACAGCGCTATGCAAAGTGCAGCCTGTGACACGGCTGGCGTGTGACACGGCAAGTGCCGCCTGTGACACAGCCGGACTGTGACATGGCGAGGAGCTCGCACCAGAGTGTACAGTGATGCACCATTTCCTTCACTGAGAAAGTCCTGCTGTGGAGAACAATGTCAGTGGAGCGAAGCAGCAGCCTTAGTGACACAGCTGATCACCGTTCTTGCCCAGGCTCCTCATCTCGTCACAGACTGTTTCCGTTTTGTGGGTGGCAGTGGGTCCGGGGACCACACGTGGAGTAGTCCTGAAGGGGCAGACGCTGCTGATGTTTCAACCATGTTCCCCGTTCTAGCCAGGTCGGCATGGATGGCTTCCTGCGTCTTCCTGCCTAAGAGTGTTCTCTGCCAGATGGGCACCCTGCCACGGGGCTGGAACTTATGTGCCCAGACACTGCTCAACAGTGAGGGATGGGACGTGGTGGATAAACTCCCTAGCTTCCTCACTCTGTGCGGAGACAACTCTGAGGCATGTCCACAAGGAGGGTCCCCAGCAGCAGAGCTGAGCCCCAATTGTCCACAGAGGTGATCCACTTATTAATGTGCTCTGTTACGCTTCCCCACTCCCTCACAATGCTTCCTGGAGTCATCTCAAAGGATCTATTTGGAGGTCTGCTCTGGGAGAACCCCGACAGAGCGTGGCTGGATGGCAATGCACAGAGGTCATGGTATCGGTGACCGTCCGAGAGCTGGGCAGGGCCAGGTCACACGGGGCTCGTGGACCATGGTGAGAAACGTGTGTGGGGAGCCACTGATGGGCTTCTGCAGGGGACGGATGTTACAGGAGCCAGTTTATAATTTAAAAAGCTCCTCTGGTTGTGCTTTGTGGATAGGAGTGAGAGGGATGGCAGCAGAAGCGGAGGACCGGTGAGGGAGCTGTTTGCCGCAGTCCAGGGAACAGCTGGTGGTAGAGCTGGAGGCCCGTGCATAGATCTGAAATATGTTATGGAGGATAAACCAGTAGGACCTGATGGTGGGTGGACTGTAGGGGGCAGAGACAGGGAAGAGTCAAGGGTGACGCCTTGATTCCTTGATTCCCAGTGTGCATTGAGGGAGCCGGGGTCTCCAGGCACACAAGGCACCCGGGAAGTCAGTGGTTAGGAAGCCTTCTGTGCTTGGAGAGTCTGCCCTGCTTCGTTAAGCCACAGGGCTGATCCAGGAGCCCACTGCATGCAGGGAAAGCATATGAGCTGTAGGTATCTGTGTAGAGAGTCTCAGAAGATGAGAAGATGGAAACCACCCTTACAGCCACAAGGAGAAGCCATTCCCTCCACCAAACACAAGGGCATTAAACTTAACAGACTGAAAAATGAAGTGTAAGACCAGCCCAGTGACTGTGACAGCTGCTGACGATCTCACCGAAAGGAGTGAAATGGGAGCCTGGGAGAGGTAGAACGGGGACCTGGGACCAAGTACAAGTGCCAATGGCCAGGGGCGCCACCCCACTGTCCTCAAGCTGCAGAAGGCTGTCTGAAATGCACACATACGTTTCCCAAGGTCTGGCTTCACAGGCAGGGAGCAGAGACCTGGACCATGTTTTCCTGCATGTGACCAGTCCTGGGCGGGACATCTGGAACAAAACACAAATGGATGACGCCCACATTTCAACACACAGAGCGAGACGTACGTGGCCCACATGAGGGATCCTTCAGGAGGCAGCCTCCTTAGAAGGCCCCGGATCATTTCACAGCCAGAGCTGCCCACGGCCAGCACGGCTGCCTCCAAGGGCAGTGAGCACCTGCTCCCGATGGGTGGGTGTCGGGCAGCGTGGGGAGAGGGGTGCTGATAGGGAATGTGTGATCCAGTCCTGCGATTGGAGCTGCCCTTTGTTCCCAGCGATGACACAAGGCAACCAACCAGTTTCCATATGTCCCGTGGCACCTGGGTTTAACCACAATATGATATCTGGGTTTATACCTTTCTTTGTTCACCAGACTGATGTCTGGTTAGCTGTCATCTGTCTATCTTTCTAGCTATCCATACCTACGTGTCTATGTATCTACGTATCTATGTATTTGTCTGCCTAGCATTGATCTTATCTGTTTTTTGAATGATGTTTGACTCTTACCAAAACCAAAACCCGTTTTCATCATAAATGAGCCTTGTCCGAAGCTGATAGAGAGAGGAACACATGCTCTAGAGTTAGACCGATGAAGTTCCCATCCCCGCTCTGCTCCTTACTTGCCGTGCGGCCTTGGGCAACCTGTTGGCTACTCTGCACTTCAGTTTCTCATCTGTAGATGGGGTGACACCTCAAAGACTGTCTTGAGGATTCATAGCACCCATGCACTTAAGGTCTCGGAGCAGCTCCTGGTCTGTGCTCAGGTCGTGGTACACGTTGGCGGTTATGGTATTTGTGTGCCCGGGTCTGAAGGTTCCTTGAGGAGTGGCTCAGTGCAGCCTGAGCCAGGACAGTGTCCCCACTGTGAAATAATTCATTCATTCCCTCACTCATTCATTCATTCCTTCGTTCACTTCTCTATTTCCCAACCCCCTGATGGGTGCTACTTTCTAAGAAAACTGCTAGGGTGCCAGTAGGAGTTCCTGCCTTGAAGAGTTCACATGTAGGCAAGGAATTGGTCAAGAGAATGGCAGGAAGAGATGAATCATGGCGGCATGTGACTGTGCCACTCACCAGCTGTGTGTGATGTTGACCTTTTCTTTTCTTTCTTAAGATTTTATTGGGGAAGGGGAACAGGACTTTATTGGGGAACAGTGTGTACTTCCAGGACTTTTTTTCCAAGTCAAGTTGTTGTCCTTTCAATCTTAGTTGTGGAGGGCGCAGCTCAGCTCCAGGTCCAGTTGCCGTTGTTAGTTGCAGGGGGTGCAGCCCACCATCCCTTGTGGGAGTCGAACCGGCAACCTTGTGGTTGAGAGGATGCACTCCAACCACCTGAGCCATCCGGGAGCTCAGCGGCAGCTCAGCTCAAGGTGCCGTGTTCAATCTTAGTTGCAGGGGGCAGAGCCCACCATCCCTTGTGGGACTCGAGGAATTGAACAGGCAACCTTGTGATTGAGAACCCACTGGCCCATGTGGGAATCAAACCAGCAGCCTTCGGAGTTAGGAGCATGGAGCTCTAACCGCCTGAGACACTGGGCCGGCCCCTTGACCTTTTCTTATGTCATGTTTCCTTATCTGCAGAACAGGGTCATTGAAACACCTACCTCAGGGGGTGGTCATGAGGACTTACTGGGTTAATTCCTGTAAAAGTGCTTAGAGGGCTGGGGCAGGGTCATGGATGGCCTGAGGGCTGTGCTGCTGTCTCGATGGGGTTCCCCAGAAGCAGACTCTGAGATGAGTACTTGAGTCCAAGAGATTTGTCAAGGAAGTGCTCCCAGGAGGAACTGGTCAGGGATGAGGGAGGGAGGTCCAGGAAGGAGACGCTGCTGAGCAAGTGGGCAGGTTTAGACAAAGTCCTGTGGAGGACGTCTTCAGCCTGATCTCATAGGTGAACCCCGGAGTGTAAATTACACCTCAAAGGCGTCTTGACCACAGGGAGAGGTGAGCTCCCAGGAACTCACAGACCTCTTCCGAGCACGCAAAACATTTCCATAGCCCAAGGGCAGGCCTCCAAAGAGGAGATGCCAGGGTGGGCCATTCGAGGCTGAAACCTACAAAATGGGGAGAGGTGTGCAGACATGGCATGGTGGGTGTCAGGGGCTTTGGACACAGAGACCACCGTGCCAGGCTCAGCTGAGGAGCACAAGCGTGGATCTGAACAGCAAGGGCGTTTGCTGGAAGCCAGTCAGTGACTCAGAAAATCCTGTGCCAATATTCCTGAATTGGCAGACTTGAGATGTCAGTTTGATCCCAGCACTGGGACAATTCCTTGAGCCATAATAATAATAATAATACAAATAATTAGTAATAACTACAGCTACTAATGTTTATTGAGTACCTGCTGCAGGGGACTGACCTGTTCTCTCCACCCCTGCCCCCCTCCGCCCAATTCACATGCTGGAGCCCAGCCCTCAATATAACTGTGTCTGGAGACAGGGTCTTTGGGAGGTAATCAAGGTTAACTAAGGTATAAGCGCGAGTCCTGAATTCAACAGGACAAATCTCCTTATAGAAGAGACACCAGAGGGCGATATTACACCCCCCGTGCCCAGCCATGTGAGGACGCAGCAAGAAGCCAGGAGAGCCCTCACCAGGAATCGGACCCTGCTGGAACCCTGACCTTGGCCTTTCCAGCCTCCGGGACCGTGAGAAACACATTTCTGCGTGTGAGCCACCCAGTCTGTGGCAGCCCCAGCTGACTAAGACCCACGCTGTGCCAGGCCCTGTTCAAATCACCACATATATCATCTCATTTAAACCTTCCAGCAAACCCCGGGAGGCAGATTCTATTAATAGCTCCATTTTACAGATTAGAAATATAGGAATAGTAGCTACCATTTTTGAGCACTTATACTCCTGGCACTGTGCTTAGCACTTTACGTTTATTTTCTCACTGAAGTCTCTGAACACACCTAGAAGGTATTATTAATTATTATTATTCTTGTTTTACAGAAGAGGGCAGTGAGGCTTACACACTTAGGGGACTTGCTGAAGGCCACAGCGCAAGTGGCAGAGCTACGTCCCATATCCAAGATGTTTCAAATCCCTGGACCGCAGGTTGCCCATCCGAGCAGGGGTGTGGCCACTCTGATTTCAGAGCCACTGCACTAGTCTGCCTCTCCAAGGTTTCTGCTCACCTCTAAGAGGACGGTCCTTCTCTCCTTCCTCCCCTCTCAGGGGACTCACGACAGTGCCATAATTGAGAAGGGTTACAGCCAGTGATTCAGAGTCATCTTTCCAGGCCACACGCAGACCCCTCGAAAACCTCCGTGGGAAGGCCATCGTTACATCTGTCCTTTGCGCTGACAGAATCTCAAGGAGAAAACCTCTTCCTCACTTGCTCTTCCTCCCTGTCTCTCTTTAAAGAAGAAAAGAATTTCCTCTCCAGTGGTCAAACCAGATGAGCTTGTTAAGCCCTGAATAGCAGATTATTAAAGCAGCCCATAGACGGCCTTCCAGCTCACGATCTAATTAGCTGGAAGGGGCCCCTCAGAGGCTGCACCAGAGAAATCTTCTAAGGCCCTGGAATGTCATCTAATGAGAGAAGAGAGAACCGTGGAAGGAGAGGGAGAAGCTCGTGTTTGTGTGTCTGTGGGAGGGAGGAGAGACCCTGGCTCCTGTGTTTTCCTCAATAATCACTTCCACAGGTACCTCCAGCCAGAAAACTAAGAAAATGGAATCACAGGCTCTCCGCTACCATGGCCTGGGCAGTTGCCACGCTGGAGCCTGGTGTAGAGGACACCTCCTAGGGTTTTCCACAGAGAGAAAGATTGGTTTTTCTTCAGAGCCACCGCAAGCCCCAGGTAGCCAGCCTCTTCTGATCACCTTAATAGACCAGTGAGGAAACAAGAGGCGGAAAAATAGCCTGTGATTGTATTAAGAAGGCTCCCGCATTCCAAGAGTCCTGAGTGACTCTGTGACCCTGTGAGAGGGGATGGGGCAGTCAGTCCAGTGTTCTGTGCTGTCACTGCTCTGTGCTCCGAGAACAGCAGGAAACAGCCTGTCCTGGAGGACTTTACAACTGTACCACTCAGTTCATTCACTCAACAGACATTAACCGAGCATCCGCGGTGAGGCAGGCCCTGCATTAGGCATTGAGAGTCCAACAAGCCCTTCCATCTGGGGCCAGCGACACGAGATCATCACAGAACGTGAGGATCTGCTATGTGAGGAAATACAGCAGGGTTTTGTGTGACACTGTGTGATGGAGTTTGGCGTGTGCTCCCACAAACCCTCTCTTCGTAGCTGAGGTGCTTATTCAGCAACTCTGGGCTCCATGGGCTTAGACTCCTGGTTCCTAGGAGGAGCGCTGCCCATGAGGCCACAGCGTGAGTCGCATACTTTTACACCTTAAGCTGTGGCTGCCCCCTGGTCACGTGAGGCTCCTGGTGATTGACTGGGCATCATTAGGCTGCTGTTGATCGGTGGGGGCAGGGAACAATGCATTTGTCATCTAGGGGATCCATGGAAGCACTTCTTGCCCAATTTTGTCAGTCAGTGGGTAAATGCAGCAGCCATGGCCCGAGAAGGACACGGTGACAGTGGCTCAGACCCCTTACCAGGTAAGCCATGAAGACCAGCATGCTTATTTTCATGGCCAGGGCAATCCAGAATGGGTAGGGGAGAAGTGTGACCATGAGGGTAGCTACATGTTGGGGGCTGGGTTCATCTCACTAATCCTCTCTTAAGTTTGCCCAGAAAAAGAACCCAACAATCCCAGAGGAGCTGGTCACAGAACTGAGAGAGTGAAGAAACCAAATCTGAGCAGCACCAGGGGCGGAATGTAGCAGACGCTACGAGGTGCCACCACCTATTTCCTTTAGGGCACAGGCACTCATTTCCTCCCTTGCTGGGAGTGCTGGTGGCAGACAGCTCTCAGCCGAATCATTCTCTGGAAACTTCCCTCCACGAGAGACTGCTTTCCCCAAGTTCATGTCTCCTTCACAAGGGTAGCCTTCATCCAATGACCCCCTTGGCTCAGGTTAGGGCAGCTGTGAAGCGCCACCCCACTCCAGGGCTCTCAGTGGATCCATCGAGAGCTTTGTTGTGAATATTTCTCAGCTTAACTTCTCTCTCTGCTCAGTCCTGTTTTCTTCACTCCCTGCCCCACAAGTGCTGCTCCCAAGAGCAGATCCTCTAGACTTTCTGCAAACAGGTCTCCAACTCAGAGTCTGTCTCCCGGAGAATCCAATCCAAGAGGGTGAGTGATTGATGGAAGGACAGTTAATTGATACAGTGTTGCCAGAGAAGACCTCTCTGAAGGGTAATGTTGGAGCTGAGACCTGAATGATGAGAGGTTTGAGAATATCCTTAGGGAAAGTATCTCAGGAATAGGGGATAATTAGTACATCTGTGAGACGGGAAAAATCTTGGTGTATTAAAGGAACAGAAAGAAGGCCTGTGGGGCTCGAGGGTGGTGATGGAGAAGAAACACAGAAGAAAAAGAGGAGGGTAGGGTCAGGTCTTGCAGGGCCCTATGGGCTGCAAAGAGGAACTTGGGTTTTATTTTAAGGGTGATGAGAAGTCATTGGAGGGGGTCAAGCAGAGGAATGAAAGGACCCAATTTACATTTTAAAAAGATCATTCTGACTACCTGTGAATTCAATTTCATCAGGAAGACAAGACTAACTGACACGGAAAATTAGAGAATAACCTCAAAGCAATATAATTCTGTGTCTATAAAGGGCATGCATCGGGCGCTTTGACATGAGTGTACCTCATAACTATTGAATACTCATTCAAGAATAATAATAGTGAGCAACTGTCATATGCCAGACACTGTACTAGGCTCTGGGATCCATCAAGTAAACAAGATAAATAATACCCTGAACCTCGTGTAGCTTGCATTCATAGTGGGAAAACTTTATGAAGTGCTCAATTGGGTGGCAAAGATTTTAAGCAAGTCATTGGGAACTATGTAGAAGGGAAAAACTTCATGGAGAAGATGGGACTTAGAATAGCTGGGGAAAGGATTCGGGAGCCCCCATGAAGAAGAAGGGGCTGTGAGAACAATACTAGGGCAGCAGTGGTGGGCATAGTAACAGTCTCGACAGTTACCATCTATTGAGTACTTCGTATGTGCCAGGCAGCATGTTAATACTTTAGCGTCTCTGATAAGGTGTAATCTTCAGGGACGCCATATAGAAAGCAAGCATGGTTTTTCCCTCATCTTCAAGATGATGAAACTGAGCCTCATTGAAATGCCTTGTTCAAGGTCACATTACTTAGAAAGAGGTGAATCTGGATTTAATTCCATGTCTGTCTGATTCTGAAACCGAGGCCTATGCCCTTCAGAGCACCCTGATTGATCAGAAGTGTTCCTTTGGCTATTTAACTCTGTCTGCCACCCTTTCCCAGGACAAGTTTTGTGGCAGGTCTTGCTTGTTTGTTGTTGTGTGGACATAGCTCTTGGTTCAATCTTAATTTCTCTGCCTATGACTTTTTCTCACCACCATTTCTCATTTGGCAGAGCCTGCTAAATGGTCACCAATATCGGTTTTATCCTCTTTATGGTCCATGGTTTAAGATATTTCCTAGGATTCCTTACAGTTATATGTGATCATGTGATTGCATTCTGGCCAATGGAGTGTGAGTGGAATGGGGTGTGGCACTTCCAGGTCTCCCCTCCCCCCACGCACACTGTTCACTTATTTCCTTTCGAGTTGTCTTAGACGTCATCGTTTGAAGATGTCAGAGCCACTCTTAGCCTGTGTCTTTGAATAAAGATGAGGAGAAGAGCCCACTTCCTGACCAGGACCTACCTTGGACTGTTATGTGGACGGTGATGTTTATTTATCAGAAATAAAATAGACTGCCTGTTTCTATTTTAGCTAGTAAAATAAAATTCTATGGAATCATTACATGATTGGGTCTATTTGTTACTGCAGCCAGGCTCACACTAACTCACATGCCTCTTTTCTGTCATGGCACCTGAGGATGGAAATCTCCTTTCAAAGATCATTCAAACCTTTGTTCAAGATTGCGGGCAGAGCTGAGGGCAACTTGGATCATTCTAATGAAAATGAGCCAAGCCAAGGAATCTACAGATGCAAATCAAAGAGTGAGTGAATGAAAAGTACATTTGTTCTAGTTATGGTGGCAATATGAGGGAGGCTGGGCGTGAAAGAAGGGAGAATAGAGACAGAGAAAGAAGAGCTGGGAGGAGGAAAGAGAAGAGGAAGTAGAAGTATGAGAGAGAAGATTAGGAAGGAAGGAGAGAGAATAAAGAGGAGAGAGGAAACCACAGAGGATACAGAGAAGGGAAACAGTACATAAGAAAGCCTGAGGGTGCAAAATTAAAATCACATCACTCCTTAAGGTCCAAGCAGGTAAGACTCTTGTCGCATGACTTCCTCAGGAGCTCATCATATCCAATCTCTGATATTAAAAGGTGCTTCTTCCATAGTCTGGGACTGGTATATCTGGTCCACTCCCTGTCACCCTCTCACACCTGAAAATATTCTGAATAAATGCAGCACTGTGCTTAGCAGCATTAGGTTCTGTGTCAAACCCGAGATTAGCTGCCAGTCAAGCTCTTAAGGAAACAGTGCTTCTGCCTGGCAGGTAAGAACGAGAGGGCTAAGGTTACATCAACAGGAGACAGCCTCAGCTTCAGTAACTTTATATTTAGATTGTAGTGGCTGGGAGTTAATTAGGTGTGGTGGCTCTTCTACTGTCCACCTCCCCAGCTTTTCTTTCCCCTGAGTAATTAGTTTGAAAGTGGGTTCTAAAGAAAATCAGATGATTCTCAGGCTTGGTAATGGGGTAGCCAGCTGATGAGGAGAAAAGCCCTTTTGAAGCACTTTGGCTCGTGCAGGCCTGTTAGAAGTCAGGCGTTTGTCAGGACCACGGACAGCTGCAAACGTCCCTTGTAGCAGGGCCACGGAGGAGGCCATTAGGTGGTGTTAGTAACAGGAGGCCTAGAGACCCCTGGATAACTGGCTCCTACCGCCTGCCTCTTTATTTAATTATGCAATAATCAGCAACCTTTACATTTTAATTAGGGAGTCCCTGTAATGAAGCCATCCTGCTTTTACCGGGTCAGCTCTGCTCATTCTCTCGCCACTCCGGAAGGGTCTTCAGCACTAATTGGCTGTTTGGTACCTCCATCCTGACAGTATGAGGTAGGTAGTGATCCCCTTGCTTTCCTTCTAATGTATTCTCGGGTCTCTTTGCCCTCCTCCTCTTTGATTTGCCTAATTAGTGCTAATAATTTAAAAGATGCATGGCCCTCTTTTGATCCTGCTGTCGACGGCAGACAGAACAATTCCATTAGCAGATATTAAATAGCGTTAATATGTGGTGACACACGGTTGGAGCTGGCTTGCACACGGTTCCAGCTTGGGACCCCAGGGCTGCCTTACACACACACACACACACACACACACACACACACACACACACCATCCACTTTATTCCTGTAGAAAAGTCATTCTAGGCAGCAGCGGTGTAGAGTGCTGTGTCTTAATAACTATTTGAGGTTTCTTTATTGTGGGCTGGCATTGAAACCACATGATTTATTCCACATTTCAGGATTTTAATGATTAATTCATGAATGTATCTGCAAGAATGCCAAGGTCTCCCAAATAATGAAAGCCTTTTTTTCCCCCTAAAGTTGTTTGTTTTCATTTCAAATCAAAGCAGTCTGTCTTGAGCATTCATTTCTCTCCTTCTTCATTCCTTTCACCCTGAAAAGAAAAAAAAAGGAGCTCATTTCATTGGGGTCTTGATAACATTTTGACAAGTAATTGAATTCATTTACATTTATCAAAATAAACAGAGAAGTCTTCCATCTTCTGTCTGTTTAGGTGACACAGACCCGTCTTTCACCTCCATCAGACATCAATAAGCTCGAGGTTATGTGCAGTGATTCAACCTGTGTGTTCCCAGATATTCTGAAATTTTTGTTGAAATGTAAAGGGGTGCTTAGGCTGAAGGATTCCAGCTGAGCTTCTAGCAGGACCATCCCAAGTTCCTGGGAAGGCAGACATTGTCTTCATAACTCTCAGTTGGGCCTGGGCTCATAACCCATAAACCATCTTTCACTTATTTAAAAGCAGTAGGATTCCATGGTTAAAAATACTGGTTCTGGAATTGGATTGATTAGGTTCTAACCCCAGCTTCGTCACTTTCCCACAAAGTATGTGACTTCAGGCAAGATACTTATAATAGTAGTAGCTACATCACAGAGCTGTTACGAGGATTCCATGAGACAATGCATGCAAAATGCTTGGCACTGCACCTGGCACATAATAAGTGCTTCCAAATGTGGGATGATGATGACGATGACGATGACAATTGTGATGATGATGGTGCTTGAATAGCACGAGGCTCTTTTATTGAGCCGTTGTGTTCTGTGCAAGAGGGGATGGCGATTCTATTGAGGCAAAATCCAGATAAAGCCTGATACTTTGGAGCCCTGAAGTTAACTTTATTTTTTAAAACTTTCTGCCATTAAGACTTTTTCTGAGAGACTACCTCGTGTTTAAGGAGTTGTTATGTTTTCCTAACATAGTCCCATTATCTTAATGCTGTTGTTTTATGGACTTAGACATAGCAAAATAGTCTGGAAATATGCTATAAGACTAGGCAATTAGAACAAAGTGACTGATTTTTTTTTAATTAAAGTTTATTGGGGTGACAATTGTTAATAAAGTTACATAGATTTCAAGTGTACATTTCTATAATACATCATCTATAAATCCCATTGTGTGTTCACCACCCAGAGTCAGTTCTCCTTCCATCACCATATATTTGATCTCCCTTACCCTCATCTACCACCCCCCACCCTCATACCCTCTGGTAACCACTAAACTATTGTCTGTGTCTATGAGTTTTTGTTTCTCATTTGTTTGTCTTGTTCTTTTATTGTTTTTGGTTTATATACCACATATCAGTGAAATCATATGGTTCTCTGCTTTTTCTGTCTGACTTATTTCGCTTAGCATTATAATCTCAAGATCCATCCATATTGTCACAAGTGGTCCTATTTCATCTTTTCTAACTGCCGAATTGTATTCCATTGTACAAAGTGAATGATTTTGATGAGGAGTTAGGACTGCTCAGGGACTGCATCCTGGCCCAAAGCAAACTGACTCCTTCGGAAGTGGGCCTCTGCACAGGGTCTAAGTGGGTGGGTGGGGGGGTCACAGTAAAGAGTTGCATTCAGGATCCCGAGCATTACCAACAATGTTCTCTGTGTGGCCCTATTAATAATTTTAGTCAATAAAGTATTTTTTAGAGCAGTTTTAAGTTCACTGCAAAATTGAGTGTACGAGTATATATGTACTAGAGTGTCCATGGGATCTGTAGTAATGTCCCCTTGTTCATTTCTGATATTAGTTAAGTTGTAGCATATCTAGTTTTTCATTAGTTAGCCTGGCTAGAGGCTTATCAATTTTATTGATCTTTCTAAAGAACCAGCTTTTGGTTTTGCTGATTTTCTCTATTGATTTCTTGTTTTTAATTGTATTGCTTTCTGCTCTAATTTTTGTTCATTTTTTTTTCTGATTTTAAAATATTTTGAACTGAATGAAAATGAAAATAAAACATCAACATTTGTAATAGGCATAGAAAACAGTGCTTAGAGGAAATTTGATAGCATTGAATGCATATATTAGAAAAGAATGATCTGAAACCAATAATCTAAGCTTCCACCTTAGAACACTAAAAAAAAAAAGAGCAAATTAAATCCAAAGTAATCAGAAGCACTGAAACCCCTGGTCACTGTGACTGGTTCAGAACGGCACATGTGACCAAGTTCAGGCCAAAGACCTGAGACTTGCTGAAACTGCTGGGACAGAGGTACCCTCTTCCCACTCAGGATATGGGATCAGTGGGTAGGCTAGAAGGAACGAGGCATTGAAAACAGGAAGACAAGTTCTGAGAAGATGGAAGCTTGCTCTGGAGTGGTGGCTGCAGAACTGGTGAAGGAGGAATCAACAAAGAATTTAGTTTAGAGAAGAAACACCTAGAATGATTTCTGTTTTGCCGGATGAATCCCAACTGACAGAGAGAAGATGTGAAAGGAGGGGGAGGAGATTGTGAAACGTGGGGTGGGACACAGATGAGCGGCTGTGCATAGAAACACAGGTATGGGACTTAGTCCTAAGAAGCACGATGCTCAAGGACAGTGAGTTTAGAGGGAGAAGAGGACAGGACAGGACCTGGGGACGTTCCTAGATAACTCATGAAGGATAAAGAGGCATCAGCCAAGGTGGCTTAGAAACGCTAGCTTCCAGACCTATAGGAGAACCACCCAAATGTAGACTCACTGGAACCAGGGAAGAATTTTAAGGAGTTGTGTGTGTGTGTGTGTGTGTGTGTGTGTGTGTGTGTGTGTGTGTGGTTAGAAGAATTAATTGATTGATGCGTAGAGGTCAGAAAGAATGAGGGCAGCTGATTCCCGATTAGGTGAACTTAACCATACTGCTGTGTCACTTAAAGCAGGAAGTTAAGAAGGGGGAAATGCAGAGAAATTGGAAATTGGAGGTTGATATTGGGAAGAAGACATATCTTTGCTATGGGATAACTACATTCATTACTAAAAATGGAATATTTTATTGTACATATTTGGAAGTATGTGACTTGGCTCATGGTATTGCCAAATCTACTTAATCCTGAGCCATTCTGGCTTTGAAAACACATGGAGAGGTCTTCATGACCTCTGGTTCATTGTCTGTTAACAGAAACCTAACTCTAGAGATTGACACCAAAGGAAAGCCACCATCAGTCGTAGGCCGATGGACTTTCAGAGTGGGAAAGGGGCATTTTATAGAAGGTCAAGCTGAAGCCTCAGAGTGTGTCAAGTATTTGCTAATTCATGGGCTGCACTACAGAAAAGCCATTTTAAACACTCGATACAATGTCATGTAACCAGCAGATCTCTGTCTCTTGACTCTTTGAGAGACGGGATTGGTCTTGTCCATACAGGACAATGCAAAGCCCAGTATTGTTGAGTGAATTCAATAAATGTTGAGTGAATTCATACACAAATGCTGAGGAATAGATGATGAGTCTGACAGCTCACAGACTCCAAAGTCAGAGGATTCCAGGGAAGGACATCTCACAGAGAAAAAGGTGACACCGTTTCCTCAGTTGAGACCTTGTATACAACTGAGTAAAGATTGACTGAGAAGCCACAGCATCCATTGTGGGAGCAAATGGTGATTGATGGAGACTGAGGTTGAATGAGGATCAGAAAGGTTTTGGGTACAAGAACCAGAAACCCCAACTCTCTTGGATTTAAACAATAAGGCTGTTTGTTGACTCACAGAACTGGAAGGTGGGCTTCATAGTTAATCAAGTTCTGTAGTTCTGTCGGCATTTCCCTGCAGGCCTCTTGGCTCTGTCTCCGCCATGGAGTGACTTCATACTCAAGTAGGTCAGGAGAGGCAGCAGCAGTTTCCCTCAGATCCACTCATAAGGACACCGAAGCACAAGAGGGGGAACTTCCGGAAGCTCTTCCGGAAGGTGGAGGAGGAGCTCTTTCAGCTCTTGCCCTTGCTGCTCAAACAGCAGCCAAAGGGACCCTGTTAAAACATCCGTCAAACCACGACACGCTTCTTCTGCTCAAAACCCTCCTGTGTTTCCTGTCTCATTCTGTGTAAAAGCCAGGGTCCCACAGGGTCTGCCCAGCAGCCCCTCTTTGCTCTTGGCCCCTTTGTCCACTCCACTCCAGCCATCCTGGTGTCCTTGCTGCTCCTTAAACAGGCTAAGCCGCTTCCCACCTGAGGCCCCTTTGCCTGGAGCGCCCCCTGCAGGCTTCCTTACAACTACTCCTTCACCTCCTTCCAGGGGCCTTTCCCAGGACCGTATTGAAAATGCAGGCCCTGCACGCCCCCTCTCCTCTTCCTGGCTTTACTTCCCCTCGTTTCATTGACCACCACCAAGTATTTCATAAATATTAGGATTTATTTAGTTTATTGTCTGTTTCTCCTCACAAAGGCGGTGATTTCTTTTTTTTTTAAAATTCAGGAGTTGTGTATTCCCTGCAGTTCTAGTAGTGCCTGGAACATAGTAGGTGCACAATATTTGTTGAATAAATAAGCAAAGTTTTCTCTCAAACTTCTTTCCTTTCATTGGCTCAAATTTGGTAGCGTGACCATTCCTCAGCCAATCATTGCAAGAGGTTTGGGATTACTTTCAAAGCAACCAGGCTCACCCCTGGAGCTGGAGGTGGGGTTATTTCCTGGGAAGCCCTTGGCTGCATGCACACCTGGACAGGGCAGAATCTGGGTTCTGTTAGGAAGGAGAAGAGGAGAATGGGTGCTGGTTGGGCATCCGACCACGTCACCACAGATGGCACACTTTCTGGAGACCTCAATGCTGACTCCCATGCATGATCTGCCTCCCCTTAGAGAGCTTTCTATGGACGAGCAGGATAGCAAAGACCTCCCTCTGGAACGTATGGCTGCTGAGAAGACATGGGGAGTGGATCCCGGGGGAGAAGAAAAGTTATTTTAGAGAAGCAATGAAATGCAAACACCGTTGACAAGCAACAGTACAATCTGCAAAATGAGAAAGTCACATACCAAGCAGGCCCTGATTGCAAGATCTGAGGTGCTAATAGCAATGTCAACCGCAAACAGGACTTTTCTTGAATGACAGTCTAATTCTCCCATTAGAGCAGAGAGCCCTGCTAAGAAATGGGAGCTCCTCAGCATGGCTCCATGTGCTAAGGTTGGTGAGATGCCCGTTTCTTCCTGGAAGCAGCACAAGGTCTCCATGAGGATCCCTGGTGTGTGCGGCCCTGAGCCTGCCCGATGGACCCCCGTCCAAGCTGGGGCTCATTGGGGCTCCGGCATCATTGGCACCTGATGTCTGGAAGAATGTCTCCCTTTTGCTCGGTAGTGGCCGTAGCGAGAGGATCTAAAACAAAGCTCAGCCCCGGGCAGGAACGGCCTCATTCAGCACTTGGGAAGGTACAGGCACGGTCCTTCTTTGCTGTGGTAGGTTATTCAACACCTGCTGTGGGGTAGGCACGATTCTAGGCACTGAGGAGCCACACCTGCCTCTGGACAAAAGCAGCCGGGTAGCCTATTAAAAATGCAAATCCAACCTGTCACTCCCCTGCTTCCAGCTCAGCACATCAGAAGCACCCCTAGAGTCCACGCACGGCTCCCACACACCTCGCTGACCTGGGGGAGTCCTGTGGGCGGGTCTTCTTCCTGCTTCTCTCTCGCTCCGAGCTTCTTCCTGCTGCGAGCTCCCACTATGATGGGCATTTCCTGGAGCATTCTTCCTGTACATCTCCTCATGGCCGACTTCTCATTCAGAACTGGCTCAATACTAAGCTCTCGAAAATGCCTTCCTTCACCGTCTTGATGATGCACCCATTCCCCGCTGGCATTACCCATCTCTAACAACAGGGTGGCACAGTCACTGGTTCATTCAAACAGGTGCTGGACGTGTAGGGCTGAGACAGCTGAATCTGTGCCTCCCGGCTGAATGCCACCCTGATCATGTGCCTTTTCCCCTGTTCCTATATCAGACACTTAAGTTTCCTTCATAGTGTCTGTCACTCTCTGACATTATCTTGGTTTTCTTTCCTTTTCTGCTTTTTCCCTACTGTCTTACTTTTAATGGCATGCCTCAATCCAGTAAAGCAGGAGTTCGTCTGTTTTGTCCCTTGTGCATTTTGGGTATCAGGAGTGCCTAGTTCAGAGTCTGGCATAAAGCAAGCTCTCCATAAATATTTGAGGAATGAAGGACCAAAACAGCTCAGCCCTTAGCAGCTTACATTCTAGGTGATGGGGTTCGAGGTGGCAGAGTTTCAGAGGTGTGTGTGTGTGGACCACTGAATCGTCTTAGCATTCCAAATTCTGGAATCAGAAGTCCTTTGAAATGGGAAGGGCTCTAAATTGGGGGGCAGAATGATTACATCACTGTGGGTGCCCAGGAGGGGCAGATCCGCACCCGTTCTGGGGAGACGCACCTGGGGCAATGGCCAGAGGACACAGCCACTGAGTTCGCCCCATCAGTTCGCCCCTGAAGCATGGTGGCACTCACTGTCTGCAGTGTTGGCCGTTTTGTAGAGCCTGGTACAAAGTGGCATGAGTGTGGTTCTCCACAGCTCAAACGCCTCATTTAGTGATCGTACCTAGACTTGTCTTCCAGGTGAAATCAGCTTCACCGTGTGGACTAGGACATGGACGCTCAGTGAGGTGAAACGACTTGCTCAAGGTCACAGGGCAAGGCTGACGCCTGCTGTCTCCGCTGTGCCCAAATGTGAGCTTCTTGACAGCAGACGTCTGTGTCTCCTGCCTTCCCTCTTCCAGAGTGTCCTGCCCCCTGCAGCTGTTGTGCAGTAGCCTCAGGTAGACTTTTTCTCCTCACAGAGTCAGTAAAGAGAGTGGGCAGAGCCACAGAACCTTCTTCTGTCAAGACAGTGGCTCTGCCAGGCTCTCTCCAAGTGACTTGGGGCAGATCTCACCCCCCTCGCAAGCCTCTGCCTTCTCATCTGTAAAATGGTCTTAAGCATCTTTTCAGCTTTGATACAGGATTCTGCGATACCAAAAATAAGATTGTTTTATTGCGAATTGAAAACTAATGATCTTTTACGCTCCATGTGTAACTTTCTACTTCTCAGGCTGCGTGTTATAGAGTGTCAGCGTCTCCTCATATATCAGACACTTGTAATAAGTATGCAAGTTGTGGCTGCAATTTTCATTTTATGGCAATAACTGATTTACACGAGGTGTTTTGAAAACGTGTCACTTGTATGTACGCACCTGCCAACAGTCTGCTCTTTCATAATGACTTTCTAGCGAGGTCAGAGGAAATGCCCAAATTTAAGTAAACAACCAGCAGGCAGGGAGGAATGTTGGTCCCTGTGTTTGGACACGAAGACCTGTGGCTGGGCGGGTCAACATTATGGGAACTTTTCTGACAGGTGCTCTCACACTCTGGGGGGAGGGCAGAGCTGCTCAGAAGCCTTTGTGTGCGTCAGGTGAGGGGCTGCTATCGGTGAACTTGCCAAATATCAGTTCGCTGAAGGACCGGTTCACTGAGTGTCCAGTTGGTTGATGGATCATTTGGATAAAAAATTAAAGGCAGATATTTGAAGGGCAGGGGCAGAGTGCGAGGCAGGGGTGGGTATCTAGGAAAAAATCCTAATTTGGTGAAATTTTCTTACTGTTTATTAGTCTTTTGGAAAATTGGTTGTTTTGCATGTTAGCTTTGACTAACTGATTGTTGGCACATTGGTGTGTTTCTGACGAGTGAGTCCAGTCCCTGGAGGTCTGAAACTTTGACCTTTTGGAGCTGCTCATGCAGATTTGAAGCCCGCCTCATCCATCCCTCTGCAGCCAGGAAGAACATACCTGAGCCAGCTCAACGTCCAGAAAAGAGGGAGGGATACGTAGTAAGACACGTCGTCCGTGATGGATCTAATCCTTGCCTTACACATCCTGAGTGAAAAGGATTTTGAGGGATCTTTGTCCGTAATTCTGGCAGAAACTCAGTGGTGTCTGAAGCAGAGCCAAGCAGACATAAACTTTTGGCAAACTTGATCCCCTTGCAAGCCTCCTAAGTCAGCTCTCAAATACCACCGCTCCTGTGTTATGCTGCTGGGGTTTTTACAAAACTGCCCATACAAGTGCAATCATGACCAAAGCACCCAGAGGCTGGGAAACACAGGGAAGTGAGGGTGTTTTTTCATAAAGCATCTGCTGACCCAGCCTCTCTTGGACATTCCCAGGTCCGGTTAAGCAGCTTGACATGGTTGGCTGCCCATGAGGACGAAGGCTGGCTGAGAAGAGGCTGGGATTTGGCCCCTTGTTGAAAATCCTCCCAAAGGTTATTCACCTGGCTAGGATTTCTTCTTGAGTCTTGCCTGGCCTGTGTAGCTTATCCCTACTGTAGACTGGCCTGGGCAGCCTACAGCTCAGGTTTGCAATGCCCAACTCTTATCGCTATACCCCAGGGCAGGCCCAGTGCCAGACGTGGGGGAAAGGCTCAATAAACATAGACTCGATGGCAGCTAGAAAGGCACTTGTCAAGGTGCCACCTTTCCTCCTCCCACCACTGGCTGCTTTGTCACAATTGAGGACTTTCTTAGGTTACAGGGTGTAGGGAATGATGAAGGGGTTTTCTCACTCCGATAATGGGACATATTTCCTGGTGGTAGCACTACCCATCATGTCCATCATTCTCTCAGCCAGGAATGTCCTCTCTGTCTTATCTGTTAGCTTGTCTGAACTTCTCCTTCTCCAATACCCAGCTCAACTGTCACTTTCTCAGTAAGGCCTGCCCAGCTCCAATAGGCTCGGAGGACTTGGAATTGTAGCTGTGTTTACCAGTGTCCCCAGGATATTGTGAAACCTTCCGAGACAGTCATTTCATCTTTATTCTTGTTTATTCATTCACTTGTTTAGGGCAGCAGCAAATACTGTTGAAAAGCACAAACTATGACTTCACAGCCTGGGCTTAAAGCCTAGCTGTGACCTTACTGGTTACATAATCTACAGTGAGTGACTTAGCTTCTTTAAACCCTATGTTTCCTACATGTAAAAACGAATATAGTGGCGGCATTCACCTCCTAGGGTTGTTGAAGGAATTCGCTGCACATATCATTTATTGAGCCCTTATGATATAGCAATCATTATGCTGACGGAAGTATTATGATTATTCATTTATTCAACAAATATTCATTGCTCAGTATTGAGTGCCTGCTACTGTCCTATGTGCCACCTCCAGGATCTAGCAAGATGGTTGGTACTGAGTTAGGGCTTGGTAAATGTGTACTGAATGAATCAAGATTTAACGAGTCATGGACTTAGTTTCTAAATCTGTGTGCTAGTCAGGTAGGCTGGATTATGCTGTGTAACATGTGTAACAACCCCCCCCGCCCCACACCAAATCTCAGGAACTTCATTAAAAAATATTATTTGTATTCTATGTTCAGTGAGAGCTGGCTGGATGTTCTGCTCATCAGGGGTCAGAGATCCAGGCTGACCACAGTGTATCTCAACAGATGCTTCCATGATTTCTGTAGCACTAGCTCTTAAAGTTGCCACTTGAAAGTAGCACACATCATCCCTGCTCACAGTTTATTGGCCAGAGCAAGTCACATGGCCCTGCATAACTTTAAAGGGGTGAGTGATCTGCAATTGATATCTTGTGCCCCAAAGCAGGAGGACAAAAATATCTGTGAATATCCCTAATGACTATCAGGCTGGTACCCAACGGTAGTTTTCTGACTAATATACAGCCATTTTTGGCTTAGAAAGAACCCCCACTTCAAGGTCAGAATTGGCAGCTACCCCCAGGCTTTTGGTTTGGAATTAAATGTTCAGACTAGGTCTTTTTTTCTCTTCTTACTTCCCTGCTCAATTATATTTTAAGCAGATGGGTGAGCCTGTCGGCCTTAAGAAAACAACAGAAAGAAACAAATTCATGTATAACATGCCACATTCTAATTAAATTTCTCTGCCACCCCAAGGTTCGAGCTTGGATGCTGATTTGCACTTAAAAAAATCAAACCAGAAGCCCAAATTCAAGAAAACTTGCAAAGTGCTTTCACGTTGTTCTCCACAGCTGACATGTAAATGAAAGGGATGGTTTCATTTCTTCCCACGACAAACACCTTTGTTTTTGTTGCTTGATGGCTTGGAACGGGATTCGGTTTAAGGATGATTGAAAGCAGCTTCTAAATGCAGACCCAGTGAAGCAGGCCAAAGGGAAGTTTTACATGGAGGGTTAAGTGGGACAGATCTTAGTCAAGCACTTATGTGTCTCTGAAGAACCTTGGCAATGACTCTGGGCTTAGCCTCAGTTTCCAAAATAATCTATCAGCTATAGACCCTTCCCCTCAAATCAAGTGAGGGTATATTTGTTGTTCATTCCTGGGTAACAAATACCTCCAAACCTTAGCAGTTTATATCAACAAACATTTACTATTTCACAGAGCTTCTGAGGGCCAGGAATCCGGGAGCTGTTTGTTTGGGTGGTTCTGGCTCAGGGTTTCTCACGAGAGGTCAAGCTGTCAGCTGTGGCTGCAGTCATCTGGACGTTGCCCTGGGGCTGCAGAGTCCCTTTCCACGCTCATGCACGTGCTTGCTGGATGGCCTCAGTTCCTTACCACGTGCTCCTCTTCATAGAGCCATTCATGACGCGGCTGCTGGCATCCCCAAGTGATCACATAGATGATAGATAGATAGTGGATAGACAGACCGAGATAGATGGCATAGTCTTTTATGTCCTATTCTTGGAAATGACATGTATCACTTCTGCCAAATTCTATTGATCACACAGACTGACTCTGATACAGTTTGGGAAGAGAATACATACACGTAGAACGTGACTGTCAGGAGGTGGGGATCATTGAGGGTAATTTTGGAGGCTCATTACCACATGCTGGACACACACACACACACACACACACACACACACACACGGTTTAAAATCAGTCAACAAGAGAACAAACTTTATCTACTATGGCCAAGCCCTGGGCTAGCTGATTTGCAAAGGTTAGCTCAGTCTTTGCAATAACCCCACAAAGTGGATGCTATAATAATGCCCATTTCACTGGTGAAGAAACTGAATTACAAAGAGGTTAAGTAGCTAAACGCTGTCTGGGTAGGAAGTGGTAGAGCCACGAAGTCTGTCACATGCAAAACACTTCCTGAAGCCGGGTGACCACCAGGTAGGGCAAGGATGACATCATGTGATCTGAAGAGGGACCTCTGAAGTGAGTCCGACCTGGACTCAACTCCAGAGGCTGCTACTTACCAACCGTGTGACCTTGAGCAAGTTACTTGACCTCTCTCAGCCTCTATGTCCTCATCTGCAAGGTGGGAATGGAATTAATGGTGTCCACTGTGTGAGGCTGTGTGGAGATCAGGTTGGGTTACCGACACACACTGCCAGCTCAGTGCCAGCCAATGGGGGGGGGGTGCTCAGTAAGTGCTGGGGGCTATGCTGGGAGCCCCAGGCTGTGCGAATGACCCGCTCGAATCCCTTCTCCTCGCTCTACCTCAGTTTTCCTCTCTGAAAAATGAAGGCACTAGACGATATATCCCAGGTCACTTCCAATTCATAGTCCATGACATTTTAATTTATTTATTTTTATATGTAAATTTTATGATTTTTATTAGAAATATAGCTAACATACAATATTATATTAGTTTCAGGGGTACACCATAGTTGGTCAACATTTATAGACCTAAAGCTATGACCACCATGATAGGTCCAGCAACTACCTGACACCGTACCATGCTGTCACAATATTATTGACTATATTCCCTATGCTGTACCTTACATCCCCATGACTTATTGTGTTATACCTGGAAATTTGGGCCTCTTATTCCCCTTCACCTTTTCCCACCTTTAAAAATTTTCTATTACAGTTGACATTCAATATTATTTTATAGTAATTTCAGGTGTACAGCATAGTGGTTAGACATTTGTATAATTTAAGAAGTGATCCCCTTGACCAGTCTAGTACTCACCTGGCACTATACATAGTTATTACCATATTGTTGACTATATTCCCTAAGCTTTACTTTACATCCCCATGACTATTCTGTAGCTACTAATTTGTGCTTAATACCTGCACCTTTTTCACCCTGCCTCCATCTCCCTCCCATCTATCACCCCAATAAATCTAGTACCAATGTGAGTGTCTCCTGTGTGGGTTGTGTGTGTCCTCCTGCTATAGTTGAACCTTGTTTGCTATTGACATGTCAGTGGGTGGGATTGACCCTCAGGCTGACTGGCTGTGGGGTTTGGCCTCGTCCATAGCTTACAGGCTGCTGAGTGGGAGGCTTACCCCATTGAGCGGGATTTTCCCCATTGGGCTCTGGTGCCTGTTGAGACCACCCTTTTTGTGTGCCGTTTGTGGGGCTAATTGGGTGGTGCTCTGCTGAGGTCTGAAGCCAACCTCCAAGTATGTTGGTTCTGGGGCCTCTTGGGAGGGGCTCTGGTGCAGGCCCAGGTTACCCACTGCCTGTGACTGGCTGGGGACTACCTGGTAGGAGCTACAAACAATCCATAGTTGTTTGCTGCCTGTGGTAAATCTGGAGGTGTGTGGGAGAGGCCACGGTGAGAACCGAGGACATCTGCCACCAGTACCAGGCCTGGGGTCCCTCCATAAAAAGCCACCTGCTGGCTCCCTTACAGTTCAGCCACTGATAGAGCCTTGTGCAGAATGTGAGTTGGGTGAAGCAGGGTCTCAGGGAGTCAGTAGAGTGGGAAGAGCTGTGGTCACCAAGTTAATGGACTCTGGTTTGGTGTCAATGCTGAGCCTGGAGCTACTCAGCAAAAGTCTCAGAGCAACTGAGGCCAGTCACCGCCTGCCTGGGCCCTGCTGGATTCTGACAGTTTTCCAGAAAGAGTGCAATATGGCTGATCGTGTTAAAGTGCCTCCGGGGGGAAGTTGGGTGGGGTGGGGAGCTCACCAGGCCAATCAGATTCAGATTTGGCCATCAGCGTAGGGGGCGGGCTCAACACAGGAAAGATGGCGCCCGCCTGCCGGCCTCAGAGAAGGAGGCCCTCGCACAGAGGAAATGGCGGCTGTCCTCCAGCCCTCCTGGGAAGCCACACACCTCAGTCCTCCTGCCGTATGCCTCCAATGCCTGCTGAGTCACCCTCCTTCCGCTGGAGCCCAAGGTGAGTGCTTGCGAGCGAGCGAGTCTGTGCGCGGACCATTTAAGAGGACGTCTGGGTTTCCTGCCGCCTTCCGTCCCGCCCCAGGGGTCAGAATCCCCACTGCGTTTCACAGCCCATGTTGTGGGGGCTCCTCTTCCCAGTACCACTACTCCGGGCTGGGGAGCCTTGTGTGTGGAGGTCGGGGGTAACCTCTGCGGCCAAGACATCCCTCCTGTTTCTCAACTGCCACATGCAAGTTTGGGGCCAGCTCATTTCGCGTCTCTGCCCCTCCTACTAGTCTCGATGTGGCTTCTTTACATCCTTTGTTACAAAACTTCTGTTCAGCTAGACTTCAGATGGTTCTCCAGGTTGATTATTTTATAATTTAGTGATTTTAATGTGTTCATGGAAGGAAGCAGGCACAGTGTTTATCTACTCTGCCATCTTGGATCTCTCCCAGGACTTTTTTTTTTTTTTACATAACATTTATCTGAATCTTGGCGTCATACTGAAAAGTTGAGATTTCCTTGATTTTCACTGGAATTTAAGGAAAGTGGGTTGTATCTCTCTCTTTCGCATTCTGTAAGTGTCTAGAGGAGGCCTTGAGGTCGAGGGGAAAGCATTCTGGGCAGAGGATGCTGGGTTCAAACCACAGCTTCGGCTCTCACTGGCTGTGTGACTTCGGGGAAAGTTCTTAACCTCTCTGTCCTTGTGCTTTCTCATTGTTTTGGATGGAAAATAACTGCTTCGGTTCTTCAGGGGGTGCCTGATGGTCAAATGAATTTGAGACACACAATGCAAATGAAGCAGATTCTTAGAGGAAGCTCCTCAGGAGGCACTGACTCCAAGAGGCTTTTGATGATGGTTCCTCGTGCCCTTCCCTCCATAATAAATATTCTTGGGCCTTCAAGCACACAGGGGCAGGAGGGCCATGCCAGATAACCTCTAGAGAAAAATAGCCGTTTGAAAATTCTGAGGACCTTTTCACACACCTTTTCTTAATGGATGTCTCAGGAAGAGGTATGGAGGTGTCTGAGGCAGTGACAAAACAACCTTACATTGTCTTTAACCTCTGGGGGCAGGATGCCAGCTGTCATAGATGGACTGAATTTTGTCTGCTCGGTGAAAAGCAGAAACCTGGGCCAAGGACAAGAGGAAGAAAGGGAGGGAAGGAAAGTGGAGTGTGTGTGTGTACACGTACGCGCTTTCCCTCCCCTGTGTCCATCTCTCCGGGTTGGGCCGTTCACAACCAGCTCTTCCATCAGGCACATTGACCTCTAATCCTGCAGATGGCTTTTCTCACCAGTGAGTGTGGGTTGTCTCTGCTTCTCCAGCTACCCCATCAGCATTTGTTACCGGCATCAGCGCTGTGGGTGTAGAATTATGAGCCGTCATGGATGAGAGAAGCCCGATGCAGCCCCTCTGTACCCTGCCCTAACAGGAAGCAGCCTGGTCCCTGTTTCTACGTAGGGACTGTGCTCCCAGCCCTCTCTGCCACCCCAAGTCCTGGAGTGTGATGGACCCGCGGCTTCAGCTACAACTGAGTGCTTCTCACCCACTTCTGATCTTTTTCTAGGGAGATGCTGTGGGGACAGAGCCAGGAGTGCAGTTTCCAGGCTCTCGGCCCCACGTGGAAAGGTGCTGACTCGGGTAGTAAATGGCCATCAACTGTGATTGGATGGCCATCAGCTGTGGCTAGTTGGCCGTCAGCTGTAACCAGTGAGCCATTGGCCACTAATATAACTTCCATGGCTACGCTAGCAGAAAAAAATGGGGGCTAGCAAGAAGATGGTGGCTGAGCTAGCAAGCACGGATTGCAGTTAGCAAGTGGGGTTGGTTGGCAGAGAGAAGTGTTTGGCAGGTTGTGGATAGTGTGGCTCCTGCTTCCTGTGTCTGCAACCCAGCCGCCAGCAAGAATATAGTGGTATGACTCCCCTATCTATGGCTCCATGGGTGTTCCTTTTTGGCCTCACCATGTCCTGTGTTCTTATGTGGGGAGCGGGAGCTCAGACCCTGCATGAGTCCCTGCATGACAGATGCTTACTTTGTTTTGAGTGACGCTCTGACATACACGTGTACCGTGTTTCCCCAAAAATAAGACTGGGTCTTATATTTATTTTTGCTCCATTAGGGCTTATTTTCAGGGGATGTCTTATTTTTTCATGTACAACAATCTATATTTAAATAGTCATGCCATCTTCTTCTGGAACATCATCATAACGTACTAAATGCGTCCGTCTGGCTGATGATCTTAACTGGGGCTTATTTTCGGGGAAACATGGTATATTTTTAAATACTTTCCCTCTCATTCTTTCACATTTCTCTATTTGGTTCAGAGGGTGATTTGATGAGTCAAACGTGGCACTCTCTTAACTGGATATACAATTTCGTGTCATTTTGAAAATCCTCTCAGTTTTTTTAATTGAAATTTTTGCTGAGATAATTGTAGCTCCCCAAGCAGTTGTGAGAAATAGCGCGCAGAAGTCCTGTGTACCACTAAGGCAGCTTCTCCCAATGATAAGCTTTTTGCAAGACTGTAAGACAATATCACAACCAGGGTCTTGAATCTCTCACAGTTTTTAAGAGGATTTAAAAAAAACTTGCTCTCAGGGAGGTTGGAGGGGCAGGCTGCATGCTCCTGCCCTTGGCCTTGGCCGGCTCTGTCCGTATGGCCCTGGGGTCAGTGGACTCGTGGAGTCTGACCCTGGTGCTGCAGATCCTGGGGTGGCCTCCCTAGGACAGGGGTGGGTGGGAGGGGGGGAGATGAGAAAGTCTCCAAGGTATCTTCTCTTTCTACCATTTGATGGTTTTACACATAGCTCATGGCAGCCCCTGGAGCCAGCCTGCATTGGTCTTTCTGTTTTTTAGCTAAATTTTAGGTCACTTGGAGTCTGCGGAATCCCAGAGTTGAAAGTCTCTGTTTCTGCTATCTCCCCAGGATCCATCCTGCATTTCCTCATTGGACGGTCCCCCCACCCACCTTGGCCTCTGCGATTTAGTGGGACAGTCACCCCTTTCTGGTCAAGGGCTCGGGATACGATTGTCTTACTAGGTCTAATGAGATCTTTCCATTCATGGGTTGGTTCTGGTTTGGGGGCCTGACCTCCGCCAGCCACTGAGAAGCCATCCAAGAACCTTTGTTAAAATGGCAGGGGATGCTGAGGGCTTAGCATGTGGACCTGGTGCTTCAGGCTGTCCTCTTGCCACCTCGATGGAAGAGCTTGCTCAGAACTCGGTCAAAACAGGGGAAAGTGGGGCTGGAGATGGAGAGAGAGAGAGAGAGAGAGAGAGAGAGAGAGAGAGAGAGAGAGGTGGAGAAACCGAGTCCCAGCAATGTTGGCTGATCTGCTGAAGGGCATATTGCTCTTCCCAGTGGCCTTTAAATATAGAGTCTCACTGACCCATTAAATTCAGGTGAGTAATGTTATTTCTAGGCAACAATGGTGTACCGACTTCATGCATTTGGTTCTGTGGGTGGGTCTGAAGGAAGGACGGCAAGGTTACAGGAAAAGAGGGGGCAGCCCCCTGCAGGCTTGGCCGTCCCTGTGGACTGCAGGGATTGCAGGGTGTTTCACTCTGACGATCTCGAAGGAGTTGACAGACATGACCTCATTTGTTTTCTGCTGTAATCGTGAAGTCACCTTGATGCAGAAGTGCTTCCCTCATCCTGTTAGGAAACCAAGTTATGGCCGGAGTTGGGCTTCCTCCCACCCCCTCCCACGGCCCATTAAAATGTGCATGAGCTCAATTGACACCATCAAGGTCTGTTTGGTGGCCCTGTCTCCTCTTCAAGCATAGAACAGAGTGACTCACAGATCTCATCCCCGAGCCATTTGTCAGGGAGCAGTGTCTTAACGAGAGGGAGACGATAATGTGCTGACTCCCGCAACTGGCTGGGTCTCATTAGCACCCAGCCTCCCGGAGCCCACTCAGCTCAAGCACAGGGGGGCAGAGTCCATGACCAACGGGTTCTCTCACCTCCTGCTCCCCACTCTGGGGGCGTCTGGAAAGTCCTGACCCTCACTGAGGTGGGAATAGTCAGCTTAGGGCAGAGGGTTTCCCTAAATAGGTAAAGCGAAAGCCCAAACTGAACAACGGAAACAGCTTCCTGACCTGTAAAATAAGCATATCGATGCCATCTACCGTAGAGAACTGTTATGATCATTAAATGAATTACTATATGCAAGTACCTAGCAGTGTTGGCTCATAGTAAGTACCAAATATGTGTTAGCTGTTACTAACGTGTCCTGCATTTCTATCCCCAACCACCCAGTTCCCTTCCCATTACAGAGTCCAGAGGTCATCCACCTGCATAGATATGAGTATCATCCGTCTCCTCACCCCCAACTGCCAGCCAGGGTTGGGGACCTCAGGCTTAGAAGCTGAGTCAGAACCTGGGGAATGTCAAGAAATTAGAAGGTAGAGCCACTAAGATAAGAAGGAAGTGACCATGTTTCTGAAAGTGACCATGTTTCTGAAAGCTGGGAGGACTGCCTGGAGGAGGGGCTCTGTGAGTTAAATATGCTCAATACGACTGTGAAAATAACAGTAATGGTAACAGATAGAGTTGTGGGACACTGGTTGGGGCTTATCTTGTCACCTCAGAACTCCGGTTAGCGCCCCAAGCCCAGGACAGTCGGCCCTAAAAACTTCTACAGCCCAGGAGAGCAGCAAAGGAGCCAGCAGACTCATTCCCCAGACCTACTAGGAGGTACAACTGTGTGTGCCACCTGCACGGTCACGCTCCCCTCCCTCATGTGAAGGGACAGATCTGAGGAATTTGTAGGATCACGAGTTGTCAGGCGGGGGGGGGGCGGGTGGGGGCGGGTGACGTGTCATTGTCTCCTTCCTCTTCAGAGGTCTGGAAGAACTGAACAGACCTTTGGCCCTGATGGGAAGAGCCCTGGGACACTTATAAGGAGACTCCCAAACTAGGAAGAGGGTCAAAAGCCCTAATCGGAGCCCCCAAATTAGGAAACCAGCTCTGAGTGAAAGAAACAGTTCATTTGGGGGAATTGTTGACTCTTAGTGAGAAATATTTTGAATAACCCAAGATGCTATCATTCACGTAATGCTCCTCACCCTTCTTTCGACGTGTATTAGGTTCTAAGGATTTTGAGTGAGAGGTTGGTCAGAGCTCTGTGGGCTGTGAGCGTAAAATTTCACAAGTGTTCCTTTCATTGGAAAATTTACCTGGAACCCTATAGCAAAGGGGCTTCTGGAACACGTAGCTTCCAGCCTTAGAAGCGAGTGAGAATGGTACCAGTTGGCCTATGGACAGGCCAGCTCAGGAAGGCAGGCTTTTCGGGCGCCCATCTTTTACTATCTATTCCCTGATGTCTTTCACAGAAGACTTGCATAAGAACCTGGCTCTCAGCCAAGGAACCTGAAATAGTGCAAACCAAGCCCAGGTCCACAAGCGTAACCGCACCCTGAAAAAGCTGGATGTGACATGATGAATCCTGTGTGTGTTAACTAGATCTATGCAGGGGGTTGACCCTGGACGCTTGGATTAAGTAAAGGGGCATGAGTGAAAGCCACCCATCTCCACCTGGCCCAATGGCCAGCGTCACGTGGCTTGGCTGGGCTCCTTCATGGAGGGGGTTGCTGAGAACTCAGAGTTGCTTTCTGGCCCCATTAACACGGATCCCCCCATATGAGGTGATGGGTGGTGCTCAGCTGAGCATGGTCTCTTCTGAGTCAGGTGGGAATCCAGTTCATGCTGGATTCTGGCAGTTACCATGAGGGGGGTCACTGAACTGACTTTTCTGTTTTGGATAACACAGAAATATATGTTAGTGACCCAGGCAGTCTTGCTGCCAGGTAGATCTGCAATCAGAAATGCTGAGAACTTAAGACTTGAAAATAGCTTGAAAGAGCCTTTAATGTGTTTCTGCAGAGCAAGTGCAGGTTTATCTCCGGGGTCAGTTCTGATTCTTTGACCAGCTAATTTTAAGTGTCTGTGTCTTGAAAGAAAGTCATGGTGACATTTTGGGACTCCTAGTGAATGTTTAGAGTAGTTACTGAATACAATGGCAACTTCTAGCTTATTAAAAGGATTTTTCAGGGCAGAATAAAATAACAAAACTAACGGTCTTTGTCTGAGTTCCCCAGAAATCAGAGCCAGGGACAGAGGCTTGCCTGTCAAGGCAGCCTATTTGGGAATGTGACCCTAGGACGAATAAGGCAGGGAGTGAGCCGGAGGAGGGGCAGCCAACGTAAGGATGCGTTACTGAGTCGGCTCACACGGTGGGCAACTGGTGCTTGATTCTGCTAGGAGGTTCTGGGGAGGCTTATGGAACACACCTGAGGACCAGAGGGGCACGTAGCCATCCGTTGGCCTCAGGTGCCCAGTGATGAAAGATGGTCCCATGGGGATTAGCTCCCTGGCATTTCCGGGTCACGAATGTTAAGCACAGAGTGGATTCGAGTGGTGCCCAGGCAGGAATTGAGACGTGCTCAAGGCAGGCCCAGGTGAGGTGATGGCCTGATTGCACCTGCACAGCGATGGTCTCAGCGTACGTAGGTGGAACCAGTCTATGCAGCAGGGATGGAGGCAGAGGTGGCGTGAGAAGGTCTGAAGGGGGCACGAGAGGTGTCCCAAACAGTGAGCACAGATGGGCTCTTCTGGATCTCAGGGGCAGGGATGGTCCAGGCAGAACAATGACATGACATGTTAATGACACGCTAAAGCCCTCCCTCCTCACCCGTCCCCAAACATTCATACTTTCCCTCATACAAAAATACCTTAGGTCTGCAAAAATATTTATCAGAACTTTTAAACTGCAGTTACTTCTGAGAAAGTTGTATGTTCAAATTTAAATCCACACTGCGCTATATATGATAGGCAAAACTTACGTGTGATGGTTAACTTTATGTGCGGGCTTGGCTGGGCCACAGGGTGCCGGGGTATTTGTTTAAACATTATTTCTGGTGTGTTGTGAGGGTGTTTCTGGCTGAGAGTAGCACTTGAATCAGTAGACTGAGTAAAGCCAATGACGATCCTCAGTGTGGGTGGGTCCCCTCCAGTCCCTTGGGGGCTTGAGGAAAACAAAAAGGTGGAGTGAGGGGGAATGAGCTCTCTCTGCCTGCTTGTCTTTAAACTGACACATCGGGTTTCTTCTGTCTGTGGACTCAGATACCCTGGAACCAAGTCGTCAGCTCTCCTGGGCCCCAGCTTGCTGACTGCACATCTTGGGACGTGTCAGCCTCCGTAATCTCATGGGCCACTTCCTTATATTAAATATCTTTGTTTATATTTCTACATATCCCTCTGAGTATATAACAGTAAGATCTATAGATATAAATCTTATATACTGTAGATGTATATCTTATTGGCTATCTACGTATTTATATCTATATCTATATCTATCTATCTATCTATCTATCTATATCTATCATCTATCTACCATCTCCTATTGGTTCTGTTTCTCTGGAGAACCCTAATACAATATGTATTTTCCCCAAAATCATGTGTCACAGGGAAGGACGATGTGACACAAGCGTCCTGGGAGTCTGCTATAGTTGTGAGCCAAATTTTCCAAACCTTATATTTGTCCCATTATCAGCCTTGCTTTGCTGGGTGCCTGTAACCTTGGGAGAAGCTGTCCTGTACTCCCCCACCCTCAAGGGTGGCTTCCCCCCCGGTCATTCTTCTCCCTTGGCTTTTGCCAAGAGGAGCCTCATATGAGGAGAGAGCTCAGCAAATATTTAAGTAAATATTTATGGAATGACACGAACGAATACAGAGTTAAAAATAGAATGTTTTCTTATTTGACTCCTGGACTGGACTCACGACTCAACAAACCCGCATAGATTTTTGCATAGATTAAAGCCACCTTCCCAACCTCCCCAGATGAGTTCAGCTACAGCGCCTCTGTTTTTTTCCCAGACCACTGTGTATATTCAGTGGCTCTAGCCCGCGTTCTGTGTTTAATTGTTTAAAGCTTGCTAGAGTGTGAGCTCTTGGAGGGCAGGGACCATTTCTTGTTCATCTTTCTGTTGTCAGCACTGAACAAAATCTCTGGTGCTTAGATATTTGGAATTAAATAGAATCTGACTTTAGCCTGTATAAATCATGACAGCTTCAGTAAAGGAATTAAAGTGAAGAAAACCACCTGTAGAGTCAAAGGACTAAGCACACCTCCCAGCTGGGGGCCTTTGGACAAGATGCTGAATTTCTCTGTGCCTCAGGTTACCTAAGTGAAAAATGAGAGGCCAAACAGTGTTAGGGGGTACGCGCTGTGCGTGGTGCCCCCTGTCTCCTGTGCCCTGGCTGTCATTTCTAATGGGTCGTGACTCTTTCCCACGGAGCCCACACATGGCTTGTTATTCTTAATCTAGTACTATGGGCAGTCTCTGTTAGTTGAGCAGAATGATCTTTGAGAACATACGTCAAATTATATCTCTCCCTCCCTGCTTAAAATCTGCCAAAGCGCTGGCTCCAGCCTGCTGGCAAACAGATTATTGGAGAAACCTCCAGCTATATATATCCTCAGATACTCTAGCTAAACTGCAATGGCAAAGGCAAAATGCATGGTTGATCTTGTAGGAAAGAAAGGAAAAGCAGGAGTTGCCAGAACACAAATGAGACGGTAAAGAGGGAAAAGCCTGTGAGCACATGGCATGGCTGCACAGGGAGGAGGAGGGTGAGGGGGGGAGTGTGTTATTGGGTCCAGGAATAACGTTTGTCGTCAAATTCCGAGGTGGAGATGCAGTGTTGGGTCTGAATGAGGCAGAGAGTTGGAATGAAAAGCCACACGAACCAGGATGTTTGAAGGGTTGCTCTGTAGTGATGAGATTCCCTGGGAAACAGTCCACCTGTCAACGTGAAGAGACAAGGACGCATGTCTGTACTTTGGCTGTGGGTGCAATCGTTACCACTGAGATATTACAATCTCCATTTTGTGCTTTATGCAAATTTGGGATCAAAATCTATTCTTTCCATGTTCTCCATGAAACCCAAACTGAAAAATTAATATGTAACTGATTCTAAGACAATGCTACTCTTGGGTAACTGGCAGAAGCAAACTCAAAACTCCTGTGGAGGAAAACTTCCATTTCCCAGGCCACAGGTGTTCCCCAGGGACAGTGAGACTAAGGTGAATCTACAACTCACAATGACAACACACATGAGGAAACAAAACAACATTCATCAGAGAGGGTTAAACAATATTGAATAATTTTATATTTGTAAGTGTCTGAGACATAGTAAGTCCTATATAAATGTTTAGGTAGATAAATAAATGGATACATAGATAATTAAATAACAAAATAGCAAAATGAGGATTAAAACACCAAGAATTTGGTTAACAGAGAAATCTATAAAATATTTTAAAGTAGGTATACTTAAAACTATTAAAGATATAAAAGTAACTCACGGGATGTGGAACACAACACAGGGAATAGAGTCAATGGAATTATAACAGCTATAGATGATGTCAGAGGGGTAGTACATTAGGGAAAGAGACTTATCACTTTGTGAGGCGTATAAATGTCTATTACATTGTGTTGTGCACCTGAAACTAATAATAAAAAAGTAACTCACGCACATAGGCACACAAAATTGATAAGAATGTTCATAGACGTATTATTGCAAAAATTAGAACTCAACCTAAATATTCATCAATGGTAAAACTTGTGTACTTTCATATAATAAATGAATGCGTGAATGAAATATATCAGTTAAATGAACCAATTACAATGAAGTTTATTTAGTTAAATCTCACCCATTAATGTTGAGAAAAAAAAAAAAAAGGGCAACTTTTAGAAGGATATGTACATTGTGATTTTATGTATAGTTTAAACCATGTGTAATAACACTGTATATTGTTTGGATGTAAACATAAATAATAAAAATACAAAACATGTATATGTGATAACTTTCTCTAAAGTCAAGATAGTGGCTCCCACTGGCCCATGTGGGGATCGAACCGGCAACCTTGGTGTTAGCACCGCGCTCGAACCAACTGAGCCAACCGGCCACCCCCATAGTGTCTGATTTCTTAAGCTAAATGGTAAAAACTTAGTGTTTGTTAAATTATTTTTGTACAATTTTAAAACATGAGGTTATTCATCATCATTATAATCACAAAAGAAATATATTGAAAATTGACATTTACTTATCCAGAAAAGAAACTACAGAAGAACACAGAGTAAGCTCAATAAAGTAATGGAAATAAATGGTAGAGACAAAAGCAAAAATTCATTTACTAGAACACAAAGAAACAATAAAAGAGAATGAAATAAAACTAAAAGCCAGGCTTTTGAGAAGCTTAATGAAACAGACAAACCTCTGGTAAATTTGATCAAGATAAAAAAATGGAGTATACACATAAAACATTAGGACTGAAAGAGGAGACATAACTACTGATTCAGTGAGATGAAAAAAGTCCTAAGAGACCACTATGATCAACTTTATGACAAAGCCTTCTGAAAACTTATACAAAAAAAGGACATCTTTTTTAGAAACTGACTCAAGATAAAAGAAAAAATCTGAATAGACTTATAACCATTAAAAAAACTGAAATAGTAGTATAAAATCTATTTTCAAAATTCTCTAGATTAATTGGATTTACGGGTGAGTTTTGTCAAACTTTAAGGAACACATGATTTCAATTTTGTATAAATTGTCCCACATAATAGTAAGGATGAGAAGCTCTCTAACTTCTGTTATAATCTTGATGAGATACCTGGAAAGGGTACAAAAAAAAAAAAAAAGAAATAATAGGTTGATAACAATTGTAAACATAACTGCAAAAGTTGTAAATAAATTAATAGCAAAATAATTTGAATCAAAATGAATAGGTTAAAAAATTATGACTAAGTAGACTTTATTTCAGGAATATAAGATTTTACATTAAAAACTCATTTGGTTTATCACATTAACATAGTAAAGACAAAAATCTCATGATCACCTAAATAGATGGAGAAAAAGCATTTAATAAAAATGCATCACCCATTTATAAGTTCAGAGCAAACTAGGAATATAAAAACATTCTGAACCCAATAGTATATTCTAAAAAATTATAGCAAACATCATAATCAATGATAAATATCTTAGAAACATCATTATTTAGTTCAGGGATAACATTTTATTAAAGGGATTAGTCACATAATTAAATAAGGACAAATAAAAATATGAGGAATTACAAGGAAGTAACACAATTCTTATAATTCAAATTATACAATTGTCTACATAGGGAATCCAAGAGTATCTAGAATAAAATCGTTAACACCAATAGGAAAATTCAGCAAGTTTGCTGGATCTAAGATAAATATACAAAAATCAATTATATTTCTAGATACAACAATTAGAAAATGTAGATTTTAAAAAAGATAATCATTTTGACAATTGCGTATAGTTCTGTAACAACCACCATTATTCCCCAAATTTCCCTTTAATTCTTTTAGTCCCACCTCTAACACCACCGATATGATTTATGTCTCAATAGCTTTATTTTCTTCCCTAGAAGTTCAAGTAAATGGAATTATACAGGTTGTAGTCTTCGCTATCTGATTTTTTCATTTTGTACATGTTTTTGCATGTATTAGGAGTTTGTTACTTTTTACTCCTGGGTAGTATTCCATTGCATGGATGCTCGTTGGATTTTTATCCAATTACCAGTGGATGGTCATTTAGTTGTGGTTGTTATGAATAAAGTTGCTATAAAGATATGTGTACAGGTCTTTGTGTGAACATGTCTTGATTTTTCTTGAGTAAATACTTAGGAGTGGGGATTGCTGGGTCACATGGAACATATGTTTAACTCTATAAGAAAGAAGGTGAACTGTTTTCCAGAGTGACTGTCCCATCTCCCACCAGCAGTGTGAGGGTTCCAGCTGCTGCTCACCCTTGCCTACACTTCGTGCTGTCAGTTCTTCTTTTAGCCACTCTAATGAGTGTGTAGTTCTAGCTCATGGTGGTTTTACTTTGCATTCTCCTAGTGACTAGTGATATCGCACATCTTTTCATATGCTTATTTGCTATTTATATATCTTCGTTATTGAAGTGTCTGTTCAAACTCTCATTTTATAAGACTTCTATTATTGATTTATAAGTGTTTATTCTTTTTGTATCCTGGATAGAAATCTTATTTTAGAAAATGTTTTGCAAATGTTTCCTCCTTGTATGTGGCTTGTCTTTCCATTTTCTTATCTGTGTCTTTTGAAGAGCAGATATTTTAATTTTGATAAAGTTCATTTCTTCAAATCAGTTATAGACTACTGTATTATATCTATGGACTCTTTGTCTGACTCAAGATCACAAAGATTTTTTCTAGAAATTTGAAAGGTTTAGGTTTTATATTTGGAGCTATGATTCATTTTAGGTTATTCAAATATGGTGCAGGTATGGATTGAGTTCATGTTTTTGTTTTGGGGTTATTCTAGCACTGTTTGCTAAAAGATGATTTGTCTTTATTGGATTATCTTGGCATGTTTGTCAATTACCCATATACTGAGGGCCTATTTCTGGACTCTGTTCTGTCCTAGTGATCTATATTTCTATCCTAACTCCAATGCCACACTGTCCTGATCATGGTGGCTTCACAGTAAGTCGTAAACAGGTAGTGTGAGTCGCCCAACTTTGTTCTTCTTTTTCAAGATTGTTTTGGTCATTTTAGATGCTTTGCTTTTGTGTGTAAATTTTAGAATTTCTACAGAAATACCACTTGGGATTTTAATTGGGATTATATTGAACCTATAGGTCAGTTGAGGAGAACTGACACCTTCACAACAATTTAACAATTGAATCTTCCAATCCATGAGCATGTTTTCATTTATTTAGTTCTTGTTTGATTTTTCTTCATCAAGCTGATAAGTTTGGGGAGGTTTGTTACACAGAAGTAAATAACCACAAATATAAGCTTTGTGTACTATTTTAGATCGAGAGGTTAGATCAGTGTCTGGAATATTTTCTGGTACACAGTTAATGCGCAGTGAATATTCTTTGACTGGATAAAGAGCTGGTACATAAGCGAAAACACATTTGCTGTTCTGAATTCTCATTTCTTTCATTCAAAATTGTTGAGTGAAAGAAATGAGTATAAAAGGCTTTTTGAGTATTTGGCACAGGTGGCACTCAGTAAGTATTAATTAAGTTAAAGGAAGAGAAAGCCTAGAAAAATAATTTCATATTGGCTAGGTGGTCCTGTATTTTCCAAAGTGAAGAATGAAAGCTTACCAAGCATTCTGAGAGAAGATAAATGGTAAAGTTTGTGTTAATAAAATATGTTGATCCCAATTGGATAAACTAGATATTTGCGCATATCTCTTTCTTAATATTCGGGGAGCATTTTTCATTGGGTCGATGTCTACACTTCAGAGCAAAGCAATTCTTCTCTTGTGGTCCAACAGCGGGCAGCCCTGTGAACCTTCTGTGAGAAATGACCATCCCAGTGGGTCAGGATCCATCTTGTAGGAACCACTTTCCACGGCACTCCTGTTCAGCCTGTGTGGCCCTCCCATAATGCTCCACCAGGACATTCCAGAAAGCCCAGTTGGAGCAGTGCAGCTCAGCAACAATGAGATGAACAGAGAGAGCCCAGAGTCTGAAGTTATGCAGACTTACGTCTGCCTCCTGGCTACACTGCTCACTGTACTGTGACCTTGGACAAGGTCCTTATTAGCTCTGCATTTCAACTCCTTTATTTGTAAAGTGGGGAAAATGAGAACTAGCCGTAGGAAGGCTTTAAGACTTAAAGGAAATAATATATGAAAAATGCTTGGAACACAGTAGCCACTCAATGAGTAATGATTATTAGTCCATAAAATGCTGGCTAGAACATTCTATGAAATCCATGCTTAGAGGTCAATGTTCTGTCGAAGTGAGGAGTCTTTATCTCATTAGGGTTTTCTGGGCTGTTGATAAACACCTGGTTAAATTATGTCCCCTGAAAATAAACCTTGATTCAAGCAAAATGCCTGAAAACAAGAACAAGCAACTATTTGCCCCAGAAAGCAGCACATGGACCCCCCCAACCCCCCAAAAAAAGTCCCAATCAACAGCAGCAGCTGGGTCTGTAGACTCAACACTCAGCAACTTTTCTTTAGTGAGGTCCATAAACAAAGTTTACTCCCCTCTTAAATTTGAGTGCCTTTGTTTTTCTGCAGGGCCGTCTGGCACATTTTACTTAATTCTTGGAAGCATCCTTATTAAATGCCAGAGATGGGTAGGCGCTGTGAGCGTGCCACCTACATGCCACTTTTGTCACTTTGGTGGGGATGCTGAGCTGTAGATGCTTCCTTCTTTGGAGGTCAGAGGCTGGTGAGGGGGTGGCAGGGTGGGGCAGGTCTGGTGATGGATTAGTGAGCTCTTTCTGAGCGAATCTTCCCCACTCAAAGGGAGAAATGGAAGCTGGCACATGTCAGAGTGTTTTCCGAATCACGCTTAGCAGTCCTGGGAGTAGATGTACAAAGAGACATATGTTCTCAGTATTTGACTAAACACAGACAGGCATTAAAATATGGTATGCTCCCAAGCTGTTTATAGCCATTGAATTTTAAATAACTGACACTCTTGGGCATCTAGTCAAAGAAGAATCCAAGCTCTCAATACTGTCGTCTTCCTCCTGTAACACAGGCACGAGCCCCGTGCTAAACGCTTGTGGGAGGAGTAGGGGAGGGACGTGGAGAGGGGAAGGCGGGGGGAGGGGAAGGCGGGGGGAGGGAGGGACGATGGGAAAGAGTAAAGAAACAAAGAGGAAGGGATGAATCATTAAATTGCACAGTAGAAACTCTATAGCATCTGGTCCCTTTAAAAGAAAATGTTACAATCACACCCAAACCCACCGCTCGTGTGTACTGTGCTTCTCTAGAGCCAATCTAGACCCTCCTCTTGCCAGGTCCATATTCCTCAGCTTCCTTTCATGGGGTCTCAACCCAAAGTTTGCCTCTGGCCTTTGTCTTTCGTTGTGTTAGAGGTTTATGCTTTGGAAACTCCTCTGGGACTTGGTGGCTTTTTGCCTTTCTCCTGGCCTCACATGTGCCTGGCCGGGTCCTGTCCCAGGTTGGCTTCCTCTGCAGGGACGCTCCCTGGCATGGATTTGCCCACGGCCTCGTGGGTGATGCTGCAGCGAACATGAGCTAGACTCCACTGAGGGGTCCACAGGCTCTGCTGCTGTGAACAGGTCATGTTTCCATGAGAGAACTGAGAGGGGCCGTAATGTTGTGAGTTATAATAAGGAATATGTATTGGTCTTCGTCCCTCTTTCTGGCACAGAGTTCATAAAACTCTTGGCATTTCCTAAGTGATGAAAGTCATCAATATGTCTTTTGTTGTGTTGATGAGGTGACTTTTGGATGGTGACTAAGGATGGGGCCTGGTTGCTGGTGGAGACAGCATGTGATTCGAGGGCTGGAAGCTCAGACCTCCAGGGAAAGGGTTGGGGCTGCAGCCTGAGTTTCCTCCCCAGTGGCCGATGCTTTAACCAGTTGTGCCTATGGAATAAAGCCTCCACAGAAATCCAAAAGGATGGGTTTGGAGAGCTTCCACGTTGGTGAACACGTAGAAATTTGGGGGAGAAGTCGCACTCTAAGAGCATGGAAACTCCGCACCCCTCCCCACATACCTTGCCCTTTGCATCTCCTCCATCTGGCTGTTTCCGAGTTGTATCCTTTTACACTAAACCAGTGAACTAGTGAGTACAGTGTTTCTCTGCATTCTGTGAGCTGCTCTGGCAAATCAATCAAACCCAAGGTGGGAGGTGTGGGAACCTCTGATTTACAGCCAGTGGGTCAGAAGTACATGTAACAACCTGTGCTTGCAATTTGTGTCTGAAGTAGAGCGTGGTCCTGTGAGACTGAGCTCTTGTCCTGTGGAATCTGATGCCATCTCTGGATAGATAGTGTCAGAGTTGAGTTGAATTCTGGGACACCCAGCTGGTGTCCGGAGAATCGGTGGCGTTGTGGGGAAACCCTCCCATCCTCAACACGTTGGAATTGGGTGCAGTACCCACAATAGGGGCAATCTGGGAGATCACCTCAGCGGCCCCCGGTAGGTGCTTCCGTGGAAAGGAAGCATGACAGAATACGGCAAAAAACCAAACCCATCCCATGAACTCCACCCCCAACCCCAGGCTGCAATTCCTACTACCTTGCAGCCTTTACTTCTCTCCCGTTTGAAACACATTTGCTTTTTGTTTAAGGAATGACCCTAATTAGTGTAAGGAATGACCCTAATTAGTTTGTCTCTTTCAAAATGGTGAACGATGCACTGGCTAAGAATAAACTAGTTCTTTACTAGTACCGGTTATGGACTCTTGATAGTTCAGAATTGAGGCTGAGCATCGACAGCATGAACTGTGCCCCCACCAAGCCCCCACCCTACCCCCTGCAGACAACACTTTTCCTCCTCTCTATCTGGGAGCCAACTACCCATTGGCACTGCCCACTAAAGCCATGAGTCCATTGATCAGTAGCCACAGCTGAGCACCCACTGAGGGTTGGATCCGGGGTAAGGTCCTGAGCCAGAGAGGATGGAAAAGGTCCTTCAAAGAGCTGTCCACGCAGCCCTGGTGTCTGGGCAGGGAAGTGGCCCTCTGCACCCCCTCCTTGTGCTACCGCCTCTCTTTTGGGCAACTGCTCTCCTTCCCTTCCTCCCGCCTCCAACCAAGAGGTGTTGGTGGGGCTGCTGCTTACAGGTCCCCTGCCCAGGTGTGCCAAGCAGAGATTTTGAATTGGAAGCACAAGGAGAGAACCCTGTTCTTCCTGGCAGCCAAGTTGGGAGACGTGAGCTGGAGCTAAGCACAGCCTTTGTTCTCGTCAGGTAGAGACGGCCACATGGGGAAATGAGGGAGAGGGATCAGACATTGAGCCCATGTTCATCAGCACATGATGAGGAGCTAATGCAGAAACCGGCTGTGTTGGTTTCCTCTTGCTGCTGTAACAAACTAAGGTGACTTAGTGGCTTCAAGCAACACACGTTTTTCATCTCACAGTTTTGAAAGTTAGACCCCTTCATCTTTCAAGTCACTCCCACCTCTGGTCCTCTCAGCACATCTTTTCTCTCTGCAGTTCCTGCCTCCCACTGATAAGGACCCTTGTGATTACATTGGGCACACCTAGATAGTCTCCCCATCTCAAGGTCACCTGAAGGTTGCCAGGATAATCTCCGCATCGCCATGTCATCTCAAGGTTGATTAGCAACCTTAATTCCATCTACAACCTTAATTCCCTCTTGTCACTAACGGACATAGTCACAGGTTCTGGGGATTAGGACATGGGCCATTATTTTGCGTCTCACAGCGGTAGGCAGCAAATAGCAATAGAGCCCGAGGTAATACTGTTCAGGTTGCAGAGGCGAAGGGGCGGGGGTGAGCAGGTGAAAATGGGCTCAAGCAAATCGGGCTGCCACAGCCGAAGGCCTGCTCTACTCACAGGTAAACTCAGGCTGTGACCCTCACAGTGTCCCCTACATGCGCACATCCTAAATAATGTGCCGGCCTTTGTCACTCAGTTCCCCAGGCTGTAGAATTGTCACAGTTATACTTGTTTCAAAGATCAGAACATTTTCTTTGTCTTATTTTCTTGTACCCCAAAACATCATGATTCCTCCATCTACTGACCAGGTCTGCAGCCAGGCCGGAAAGTCCCTTGTGACCCTGAGATGACCCTGGGCCTGCTGCTCGCTTACAATGGCCTTAGTTATACAGGCTGCGTTGTCCTCCAAACAGTGGGTGTTCTGCCTGTGGTAAGCAGAACGGTGTTTAAGCCAAACTGGACCCTGCAAAACTAAGGTTGAGCGTGTCTTTCCTTCTGTTCCGTGCTAGTATTACACCATCAGCCCCCGCCGGTTTGTTCCTTGTGGGTTCATCTTGCTCCAGACATGGTTTTCAAATTCTTCTGTGTCTAATTCTTGGCACACAAATCCCGTGTACGAGATGAGCCCTTGCTGACACTGTTGAGGTTTCCCATCCTTTTGTACTTATTTGTTCTTGGTTACACGTCCTTCCTCTCACACTCTGTGCGTGTCCTTCTTACCGCTTTTCCTTCTTCTTTTTGCCTCCTGAGTATCTGGATGGATTGAGGGAGGAGGAAGCAGCTTATCTCAGCTCTCCCTAGCCCACCCCATAGACAAGTAAGCACTCAACACGAAGCGTTGAAAAGAAAGCAGGGACCCACTTCTCGGGCACAGGGGGCCTTAATTCACACAATAACTGGCCTCCTTTGAGTGCTAATGCCAGACACCACGTTCAGTGCTTTATTTGTATTATTCTAAACTGTTGATTACAATAAGCCGTGTTCACCTCATTCTGTAGACAAAGAAACTAAGGCACAAAGGGGTTAAATAATTTGCCTGATGTCCCCGAGTTTGAAAGTGACATGGCTGAGATTCAAACTCAGGCAGCCTCCCATGTGCTTACCCGCTCACCTCCCCAGTAAAACAGAAGGTAGGAGAGGCCACACAGCCTACTCTTAGTAGGACCCCTGAGTCCAGAGGCTCTTCCTGGGTGCGGGTGGCTGAGTTGGAGATGTTTGCAGAATTAGTGCTTCTCCTTGGTCCGTGGCTTGCCTTGAGCTGAGTCCCTGCTAAGGGTGCTTGTTTGGGGGAAAGGCGAGAGGTCGATTGGGTGTCCCAGTGTCATGTGTACAAGCAGGGGAGGGTGTCTTACAGGATTTCCCTCATCCGGCACAAACGGCTGGCCCTTCACTGGCCCCCTCTACCACCTGAGGGGGGAGCTTGCTACTCATGTGCTTTAAAGACCCACTCCTCAGAAGTGAGGGCTGAAGAATTATTGACTTTACACTTTCATCTTGCTTAGGGAGACAGAATTCATTAACGTCTGTATTAGTTTCCTAGGGCTGCCACTGCAAATCCATAGCAGGGGGGCTTAAAACAACTGCCCTTCACCGTCTCCCCAGCCTGGAGGCCAGAAGTCCAAGACAAAAGCGTCAGCAGGCCTGGTTCCTTCTGCAGGTTCTGAGGGGGCGTCTCTTCCATGCCCCTCTCTTCACTTCCTGTGCTTTCTGGCAATCCTTGGTGTCCCTGGGCTTATAGACATGCCATGCCAATCTCTGCCACCATTGTCACGTGACCTTCCTGCTACATCTCTTCACATGGCCTCCTTATAAGGACACTGGTCATTGGATGAGGGCCCCCTGTAACCCAGTAGGACCTCATTCTAACAGATGACATCTGTGAAGACCATATTTCCCAACAAGGCCACTACAGGAAAAACTTTCTCTACTCACAATACTCTGGACACCAAATGTGTGGGATTTCCACACCCAGCAAATTTCCAGGTCTCCTTGGATCGAACTGAGTGTCCTACAACTTAATCCACTCTGACACTAACTACTTGGGGTTAGTGTAGACCTCATAGGTCAAGGGTTCAGTTACGCCCCCCACTTCAGAAGCCAATGTAAGTCTGGGCCTCCCAGACTTCTGACTAATCGGCTATGAATTTGGGGTTCCCTCACCCCCCTCTTTGGGCTCATTAATTTGCAAGACTGGCACTGAGAACAGAGGAAAACACTTAATTTACTACTACCAGTTTATTTTAAAGGCTATGTCTCAGGAACAGCCAAATGGAAGTGATGCGTAGGGCAAAGTAAGGGGAAGGCGTGGAGCTTCCATGCCCTCCCCAGGTTCACCCCCCTCCTAACACCACGATATGTTCACCCACAGGAAGCTCCCCACACCCTTGGGTAGGGTTTTGGCAGCGGTTCCATTACACAGGCGTGAGGATTAAGTCCCTGGCTATTGGCGTGAACTCTCCAGCCCCTTCCCCTCCCTGGAGTCAGGGGACAGGGCTCAAAGTCCCTCTAACCACGGGTGCTTCCTCTGGCAGCCCCCTAATAACAACGGTTACTTGTGCTTTCCTGCCACCCTCCTGGACTCTGTGGAAGTAAACCTTCTCTGTTTCCAGGGTAAGGTAATCACCACTAACTGTAAAAATCCTAAACGTTCCTCTCAACAGTTGCGTGTGTAAGTCGTCCCCCTGGGCATCTTCTTCTGGTGCTGCCCCTTCTCTTCTTCGTGGGGATTGTTTGTAAGGAGACAGTCACAGTGAAAAAACAATCATTGTGTAAAATTTGCAGTCTCTCGCACCCCTGCCCACGGACCGTCATTCTCCTGCTCCCTCTTTCCCCACTGCCTTCCTGGGGTCTAGTGCAGACACGTGAGGAGATGTGTGACTCTTCTCCCGAGTTGTCCCTATTGCCACACGATTTGGCCCTTTCTCCCAAGATTCTACGATTTCTGCCTCACTAACTAGCACTGGGAGCCAGGGGCACTTTCAGCAGGTTGGGGCCAAGGGGCGGGGGGGTTCTGGGAACCAGATGTGGACCCTTGGAAGGCAGCTGGCCTGAGGTCATCTTAAAAGAGGTCTGTCCAGGGGCTTCCTGGAAGGGGACAGGGACCCTAGCAGACAGGCGGTGTATGAGTTTCTTATGGCTGCTGTAACAAGTCACCACAAACTTAGTGGACTAACACAACTCAGATTTATGGTCTCACAGTTCTGGAGGTCTGAAGTCTAAAATGGGTCCACAGGACTGTCCCTTCTAGTGGCTCTGTGGGAGAATCCATTTCCTTGTTTTGTTTCCAGCTCTAGAGCCGCTGGCCTTCATTGGCTCATGGGCCCATTCCTCCACCTTCCAAGCCGCTCTGACCTCTGCTTCTGTCCTCACATTCTCTCTGATGGTGACCCTCCTGACTCTCTGTCGTAAGGACTCTTGTGATAACACGGGGTCCACTCACATAATCCAGGAAAACCTCTCCGTTTCAAATCCTTAATCACAGCTCCAAAGTCCTTGCATGTCAGGTTACGTGTTCACAGGGAGAATCAGGATGGGGACGTCTTTAGGGCGCTGTCAGTCAGCCGCTTACGGGGGGCTGTTGGCACCTCGTCTGGGATTGAAGTTTCCTTGGCCATCTGGAGGAGAAGCATTGCCTACACCAAAAGAGAGGGATCCATAGAAGTACCCCCAAAAGAGAGGGTGGCAGAGGGGTGAGCACTAACTGGTCACTGCTTTGGTCATTCTGAGGGCACCAGACCCATGTGACAAGTTAGACACAAAGACCTAGTAAGACACAAAAAGTGCCTCTCTTTCTTAATCTCCTCCCCTCCCACCCCCCCGGACACATTTTTGGAAGCGCCCAAAATGTCATCTGGCAAGTAGGGGAAGAGGTGTACTAGATGGTGGGTTTAATTATGGAAACAAAATGGTCTTGTGATTGGAAAAGCCCAGGAAACTATGGGACCACTTGAGACTTGCTCTTGAGCTAGAAAAAAATAGATCCGTGGAGAGATCCTGACGTGCCAGGGTGGTTAAATGAGGTTGTTTCCTGCTTATACCCCAACCCCTTGTCTGTATAGAGCTGTAATTCCATAATTGACGCAGCAGCCACTTGAAGGCAAGAAGTGGCTCCCTCACCCTCCTTCCCTCCAGGCCCACGCTGGGCCCCCGATGTACGGTCAGGAACCAGATGCATTGGGAAGTATGACCCAAGTCCATTTACAAGTTTCCCACTTCTCTCTCCTGTGATGCCAAGGTATCCAGTTCCATGAGCAGTTTACACCGTCAGACGACAAGGGAAGTGAGGCAGACATTCGCCCACAGCACACGCAGGCTATGGAGAAAAGGGGCCTCAGAGCCCAGGAGAAACACGACCCCGCTTGCTGACATCAGCTCCCGCTTGCTCCGACGTTGTCAGAATTAGGCTGCACTGGGGGTGGCTGGTGCGCCTCCCCGCTTGTCACCAGTGGGCAGAGCAATGCCATCTTGAATTCATTAATGGGATGAACTAAGAGGCGTGTATATTCCCCCCTCCACTGTGCATCTGTATTTGTTCCCACGAGAAAGTCGCTGCCAGGAGCCGTGGGAAGCTGGAGAAGTTAAATGTGAAGAAAGCAGGGGCTGCAGCCAGACTCACCTACATTGGAACTCTGGTTTGCCGACTTCGTACCTGTGTGACCTGAACCCCTGCTGGAGCCTCAGTTCCCTCTCCTGCTAAATGGGGAAATAAGCATGAGAATCCGTACAACGTGCTCAGTACAATGCCTGCTCACAGCCAATACTCATGCTACTTAAGTCATTATTATTAGTACTGCGGGGGTCGTAAAGAGTGGCCTGGCCTGGGAATCAGCAGACTTGGGGTTCAGGGTCAGTAGCCAGTTGTGTGAAAATAATCGTTCCTGTTTACTGAGAACTGAAAATGTGCGAGACGTCTCCCTAAGCCCTGACATCAACATCTAATTTTAGCCTCATAACCAGTCTAAGAGGCGGGGACTTTTATTAATCCAGGTTTTGTGGATGAGGGGGCTGATGCACAAAGAGGTGAGTAGCCTGTCCATGGTCCCACGGTAGCCAGCCTTCCCCCTGCCTCCTTTGGGGGCTCAGCCACCGAGCCTTCCCCAGTCACCCTCCTGGAGAAACCCAATGCGGTCGATGGAGGAGTCTCTTGGCTCTGCCTCCACCCCGTCAGGGGACCAGCATCTGATGCCCAAGAGTACAGGAGAGTGGTGACCCTCTGTCACTGTGTTCCAGCTCTTCACTCATGACTTTGCTTCCATGGGCCTCAGCTTCCCTGTGACAAATGAGACAGGTGGATTATATTGTCCCTTCCAACTTTGCTACGTTATGATTCTAGGATTTGGCTCCAAAGCCCCCTCTGCAGGGGTCGTCCCCCCTTCCTCTCTGGCTCCTATGGGGCATGAACCATAGTTGTCGCTCTGTCTCTCCCTGCCCTGCTGTTATGAACTGAATTGTGTCCCCCCAAATCCATATGTTGATACCCTAACCCCAGTGTGACTGCATTTGGAGATAGGGCCTACAAGGAGGTAAGTTAGGTTGAATGAGGCCATAAGGATGGGACCGTAATCTAATAGGACACGTGTCCTTATGAGAAGAGGAAGATGTGCCAGAGACCCCCCCCCCTCCCTGCATGCACAGAGGAAGGGCCACAGAGGACGCACAGAGAAAGGAGCCATCTGCAACCCAAGGAGAGAGGCCTCACCAGCAACCAACCTTGCTGGCCCCTTAAGCTTGGACTTCCAGCCTCCAGAACTGTGAGAAAAACAAATTATGTTGTGGAAGCGGACGGTGGTGGTACTTTGTTACAGCAGCCGGAGCACACGGATACACCTGCTTTCCCATCCTGTCTGCTTCCCGAGGGCCGAGGGCCAAGGGCCGGGACTGCATTCCACCCATGGAAGGTGTTCAGGAGCTCTCTCTCTCTCTCTCTCTCTCTCTCCCTCTCTCCCCTCTCCCCTCTCCCCCCCCTTCCCCCCCCATGTCATTGTTGAGTGAAGGAAAGAAACTGGCAGTGCAGTCAGGGGACTGATTTTGGTAAAATAATAAATAGCGATCCCTGAGCCAAGACACTTGATAGGCTAAACTACTGAATTTTCAGAGCTGGGTCCTGTGTAGACACGCCTTGAGTGTGGTGGTAGGGAGAAGAAGGGCTGGGAGTGAAGCCAGAGGGTCTGGGTTAAAGCCCTGCCCCCCCCTTATTAGATGGGGACCTGGAGCAAGGTCCTGACCCTGTTTCCTGAACTGTGAAATGGTGTAACACTCGGTCTCCCAAGTGGGTAGGAAACGGTGTGAGACTCCTGGCGTTCCTGCATGTAGGACTCCGTAAGAGAGCGGTGTTATTTATATTAGTGTTTCTATTGCTTCCTATTTCTTCATTTATTTACTGCGCATTGGTCAGCACCCACTAACTGTTGGAGAGTCTGCTTGGTACGGGGCATGCGCAGGTGCCCTTCCTGGCCCTGGCTCCTGCCTCTTGCCTCTGGGGAGAGACCAGTCCTGCTGACCTCTGACCTCCGAGCTAAGCCACTCTACTAGGCAAGACTGCGGTTCTGTCCTTCCACAGATGGGCTAGTGTATCACTGTCCCAGAGTTGCAGGGATGACACAGGCTCAGGGCGCCCAGCGCCCACCCAGGGTCACAGGGTCCGGGGGAGAATGAATTCTCAAACCTTCAGAGCCGCCGCCCCAGGAAGGGCTGAGGCCGGCACGAGGTCGGGGGCTGTGTTGACGCCTCTTCCCTCTACTGCCCCTGGCAGGGGAGCGCCCAGCGCTGGCGAGTTCCCTTTGCAGTCCCGGTGCACGGGCTCTGCGGCCTCCCCGAGCCCCGCGCCCCCCGGCCTCCCTGCGGCTCCCAGAGGGTGGCCTGCAGGGAGCTGGCTGGGCACATCTCAGCGGTAAACAAGGCGCGGGACATGCTCCGCGATGAACTTGGCAGATTTAGACACTCAGCCCTAATTGCGGCGAGCTCAGGCGGTGGCACCCGCGCGGGGCGGATGTGCCTCGGCGCCGCCGGGCCCAATTGCTCCCATTTATCCAGCTCGCCGGCGGCACGGAGCGCGCAGCCAGGAAATGCTGCTGTCACCAGCTGGAGCCGCAGGGTGGCCGGATCGATCGTGGCCCCGCCCCGAGGCCCCGCCCGCGATCAATCCGACACCCTGCTCGGGAGACAGGTCGATGCGGCTCGGGCGCCGGGGACCCCGGCCTGCGCGTGTCCCCGCGTCCTCCCTGGGCATCCTGCCGGTCGGGCAGACACCGTGCTGTGCCCGCGCCTCCCCAGGCCACTCGGCCGGGGCCTGGGACACGCCTCGGGCCAGAGGACAGCACGAGGCGGAGGGGGCGGCGGTGCGGGAGCAGACAGGGCTCCCAACGCGCCCCAGCGACAGCCGCCCGCGGGCTCTCTCTCCCCCGCCCCTGCTCGTTTTCCCCCAATCGCCCAGCCACCCTCGCCCTCATGCCTTTCCGTCCTGCTCCTCCATGAGCTTCTCCCGCTTCTCACTCGTCTTTCATCTCCTCTGCGTTATTTCTCCCCCATTTCTCCATCCTCTCTTCTCCGCTCGCCCTCCTCCCCGCTCCCTTCTTCGCTCTGTTTACTATTAATTGTGGTCCCTCTGCGCTCGCGGAGGCCTCTCCCTTCCCTCCCCATGTCTCCCAGTCACTCTCCGGTTCTCCTCCTGCAGACACATTTCTGAGCTTTACCCTGCACCCCGTTTTCTCTCCCACCTCCATCTCATTTTCATGCTGTCTGATTGCTTCCAAGGCTGTAGCCAGCCTCCCAGGCAGAGGAGCTGGTCCCAGGCGCTGGGTAATTGCTTACTAGAGGGTGGGAAGGCCCTCTCAGCCCTTCAAATAGAATCAGTAAACTGTCAGCGGAATTAAACTCAGGCCCTCTAATTACGCCCTCGGTTCACTAGTGATGTTTTCATCTGAGCCCCTGTTGGATGAGTGTTTGTCAGAGAAAATCAGTAGGACCTTGTCCACAGGCAGCCAGAGAAAATGCAAAGAACCCAAAAGGGCTTTATTATTTGGCCCCCCAATTCTTTGACAAACCTCCCTTGTGGCATTCTGTCCCTCTCCCCCTCCCCCTGTTTCTCTTTCCTCATGAGTTCTTAAAGGGTAAGTGTTCCAGTGGGCGGGCTGGGTACCAGATCGGCGACTCACTCTCCTCCTGAGAAGCCACACCAGCTCCAGGCATTGTCATCTTCCAAAGGCTTCTCTCTGCTCCCATCAAAAAAAAAAAGTGTAGGGACTGTGTGTGGTGCCAGCTGGGTACTGACTGGTTGGGGGATCACTTTGTGAATTATATAATGTCTAACCACTATCCTGCACACCTGAAATTAATATAAAACAATATTTTTATATTAGTTTATAAAAAAACTAATATAAAAAATAAAAAAAGTTTAAAAAAGTTTTACAATGGGGTTTTCTGCTAGACATTAATTCAGATAGCACAAACCCCTATCTCCTACTCTGTCCACATTTGAAACCTTAAAACACTTCGCTAAAGCTGCCTTCCTTTCACTGTCGGAGTGGAGTGGCTGCGGGCTCTTCCAGCCTGGAAGCATCTGTTGTTATCTGTAAACTTTGCAGATTCAAATACAGTCATGCATGGCTTTGACCATTTTGTTTTGTGAACGTCACAGAGGCACCTACACATACCTGGATGGTCCGGCCCACTGCACACCTGGGCAACCTGATCCAGCCCACTGCACACCTGGGCAACCTGGTCCAGCCCACTGCACACCTGGGCTACTTGGGTCAGCCCACTGCACACCTGGGCTACCTGGGCCAGCCCACTGCACACCTGGGCTACCTGGGTCAGCCCACTGCACACCTGGGCTACCTGGGTCAGCCCACTGCACACCTGGGCTACCTGGGCCAGCCCACTGCACACCTGGGCTACCTGGGCCAGCCCACTGCACACCTGGGCTACCTGGGCCAGCCCACTGCACACCTGGGCCACCTGGGCCAGCCCACTGCACACCTGGGCTACCTGGGCCAGCCCACTGCACACCTGGGCTACCTGGTTCAGCCCACTGCACCCCTGGGCTACCTGGGCCAGCCCACTGCACACCTGGGCTACCTGGGCCAGCCCACTGCACACCTGGTCTACCTGGGCCAGCCCACTGCACACCTGGGCTACCTGGGCCAGCCTAATGCGGCTAAGCTACCAACTTACGCAATGTGTTCACATACTGAATACTGTAGGCATGTACGCATTTGTGTATCTAAACATAGCAAAGGGGCAATAAGAACACAGTATAAAAGCTAAAGTGTGTGTACATGCATGTTGGGGGGCAGGGGGAGGCTGTGGAGGGAGGCTAGGAAGGAGAGTGGACATCAGGAGAACGAGGGGAGGGGGGAAGGGAGAGAGGGCAGGAAGAGAAAGGGAGAGGAAGAGACAGCAGAGAGAAAGAGACCCAGAGAGAGAAAGCTTGAGACAGAAATAATGAAAGGGAGGGGGGAAGACAGAGAGGAAGGTGGGGAGAGGGGAGGAGGGATAAAAAGGAACAGGACTGGGGGGGGGAGAGAGAGAGAGAGAGAGGGAGAGAGAGAGAGAAACTGAGGGAAGAAAAGTGAGTTTGTGCTCATGAGTGTGTGTTTGTGGATGTGCGCGCGTGCACAGGTGAAATTTCCAGTCAATACCTCCTTCCTCTCCACCCATTTCCCCCTATTTTTAGTTGGACTTTAGGACTTTTACTATTTGTGTGTGATGGTGGGAGCAAGAGCCATTTGGCTTCTGCCTTGGTTTTACAAAAGGAGTCCAAAGTTAGACTTTTGATCTAGTCCACTGATAAATAAAATTCATATAGTAACTTAGTGTCAATGACAGAAAACTGACACTGGTAGCCAACTGCCAGAAAATTGTCATGAACACTGTGCAAACCCACAGTACCTCTGAGGAGAATGGTGCCCTTGGAGGCTTCGCCCAACGTCAGAGGCCTGCCGACAGCACTGAGAGAGGGTGTCCACCGTCCGTCATGTGGGAATGTGCGTGCTGTTAGTGAGCAGAGCTTGAAATGCTCTGCGTGGTGACGTTTCAAACGTAGCTTGTGAGCAGCGGCACTGCTCGTGCTAAGCTGACTGTCGAGCAACATGTTTTGTGCTCCACATATACGTGGATTTTTTCTCCAAGATTTGTACTGTTTTCGATCTGTGGATGCATAACGCCGAGTGTATACATGGATCAATGCTGTTTCAGACAGAGGACTTGAGAATCTGTGGATTTTGGTATCTGCGGGGGTTCAATCCTCTGTGGATCCCAAGAGACAGCTTACATTTTGGGGGAATCAAAAGTTACACATGTATTTTCGACTGAGTGGGGGGTCGGCACCCCAATCCCTGTGTTGTTCAAGGGTCAACTATAGTTTCCTTGTGTATTTGTTAAAAGTATACAATAAGCATATCTCATAATTTTTATACCCATCTTTTGGCCTCTTTCCATTTAGTTCAATATACCAGAACTCTCACAAAATGGCTTTAATTGGCCTCTTCTGACCTCACAGGGGGGCCTGGGAGCTGCTCCTTAGTTTTAGGAAGCCCAGCATCCATCCCCCTCCAGTATTTCCTTTGGAGAAACAACTTTCCCCAACTCTCAGCCCAGGAAGTTCGGGTAGGGCTGGACTGGGACCTAGCTGGCCAATCAGAACATCGGATGCCCCTTGGGACGGGCATGGGACCAAATCTGCCCGTTGGGACTGAATTTCCGAACTTTGTTTTAGACTGTTATGGAAGACTCTCTGCTACGTGCTTCTCTGCTGGGTTTGCCAGGCCTGGGGCTCCTGGCAGCCATTTGCCACCAGGAAGTGAAAGTCAGGCTGGGAATGGATCTAACACAGAGACTGAGAGACAGCTCGAGAGGCAAGGGTACCAGTCACCCGTACCTTGCTGTAGATTTAAGCCAGTGCTTAAGCCAGGGGCAACTGTCCTTCTAGCCCAAATGGGAGCTCTGGAAAGGGTTTTAGAAGTCCTAGTCCAATAGTCCATTTTACAGACGAGGAAACCAAGGCTTCGAGACCAGGAAGCTAGAAAGAACCAGGGCAGCCTGAGAATCCTGTGCTCCTTCTTCTCTTGTCCACAGGAAGCTGGGCCTGATGGCCATGCTGGAGAAACGGGCCTAGGAAAAACAGAATGAACATCTGGAATTCAGACTTTCAGTTAAATTCCTTAGACATGTTTTGAGCAGCATCTATGTTCACGTAGATATCCATCTGACACGTATTTGTCACAGGTGCACTATGTGTGCTGTGCCAGGTACTGTGCTGGAATTTCAGGTGTGGTGGTCTGCACAGACAGACTCAGGTGTGGGAGTTTGCAGGCAGCTGAGCAAGTGGCACACCTCCGCCCCTGGGACGGCCCCTCGCACCATGCAGTGCACCCCAACACGGCAGCTGCGGGGCTCGATGAGCGCTTTTCCTGGATGCTGTCAGCACCTTGTATGGGAATGCGGACGGTAGTGAGCTAGCGCCCACCCCACATGGGCGTCCGTCTACACAGTCCACGTGCACTGACAGCCCTGCGTCAGATCTAATTCCCGGACTTTAAAAGCAATGAGAAAAGTGCAGGGGGCATGCGAGGAGAAGCGGTCTCATGCCCCGCTGAATGCCAGGCTTTCTTAATCATTTTCAGTGATTGGGAAGAGGGGGGATGGTGAGTGGGGAAGCCAGAGGGGAGCTGATGGAAGACAAACGCTGTGGCCAATTAGCTGAAATGTTACAGTCAGTGCATCCCCAGCCTGATGGGCTCATTAAGGCCCGGACTCCTTGACAGTTTCTGGTTGTAGTTGAGTGCGGACATGGACTCTCGGCCTTGCGTGTGTGTCCACAGTCGTGTGCTTCTGCGTGTGCAGATGTGCCCATCCCAGCGCCCCTCGAGTCCTGCCCACCTGCCCCCCTCGAGGCTCTGTGGCTTGTGCTGATTGCTTCACCCCGAAGTCTTCCCCAAATACCAAATGGTTTCCCTGCGCGCACAGATATTTCCTTTGGAAAGTTTAATCTGAATGCTCAGTGTTCAGTTGCCAAAGGCTGTGAACTCATTTCTCCTGTCATTGCCACTTGGCGAGAATGTCATCATCAGTGAGGTGGGAGATGATGCTAAAGGAGAGTGAGAGGGGAGGAGAGGTTGGGGAGGAGGGTCCCACACCCCCGTGGAGACCCCTAAATGCCACAGCAATTAGAGACCCAGGGCCTGAGGGAGCAGCCTTTGCGGGAGCCCACGTGTGGGTGGTGGGGAGTGTCCTTGGGGGCTGACAGCCTGGCTGAGCTTCCTGGGCCAAGTGGAGCTCGCTCGGCCAGTGCCCTGGGGACAGCAGCCAGAGTCCCGGGTGACCTCTGTAATGAGAAACATTCCTAAACAAGCGTTCTGCCTTTTGCAGAATCACTGTTCGCTCTGTGACCTGGTATGGCTTATGTAAGGGTCCTTGCAAGTATGACTTCTTGCAACTGGGCTGGGAGGCTTTGCAGACAAATTGGCTTGTTACTGGTCAGTTTGCGTGTAGCCAGCTGCCAGGGTACACTCAACGCTGAGTCCCACACTCAGAAACACTGCCCATCCCGGTCTGCCTGCTCACGTTTAGTTTTCTATTCCCCTTTACATTGTTTCCACATCCCTGTCTTACATTTGATGTGATTTTCTTTTGTTTAAAAATGTATTTTTTAAAATTATGAAACAGTTTCATGAAAAAGCCCTAACGACATAACTGATACCAGTTTGCTCTCCCCGTCTCCATCCCTGACCCCCACACAGTTCCGACTCCTGTGCGCTGTACGTCCTAGGTCCCCTCATGTTCAGTTTGGGAGTGGACAGTTTATGTACCTAACAGGAACAAGGATTGAGGACCTACAGTGTGTGCCAAGAATGGGCTAGACACTTCCATTGTTGTGTGTCCCCTGTAACGCTCGCAGGCAGCCCGACGAGATAGGCACTGTGGCCCCTCTTCAGATGAGGGTCAGGAGTGGTCAGTGATTGGCCCAGGGTGTGTAGCGTAGAAAGTGACTCAGCGGGGGTTCGATCCTGAGACAGCGGCTTCCAGTGCTCTCTGAGTTAGACAGCCTGTGTTGTGTTAGCGAATGGTAACCAGAGCTGCATTAATCACAACGCTTGGAGCACGGGCTGTGGCGGTTAACTCTTTCCCTCTCCGGCCCTCAGTCTCCTGCCCTGTGAAGTTGGTATAATATTGTAGAGCCTGCCTTCCTCACCAGGTTCTTATGGGGACTAAACTGTTTAGCACATGAGCAAGGTAGTAACAAAGCAGTGTTAGCAGGATGGGGGACATCTATGGGCCCTTTAGAGTTGTCCCAACATCCTCCAAATAGCCCAGGGCCGGTGGCCCTGGTGAGCACGGCCTGTGACTCCAGAGTCCGCGTCCAGGCCTGAGGGAAGGGTGGTGAATGGCGGCAAGCTTCCTTCTCTAGTATATGTATCCTCTCAGCCACTGCCTAAAAATGGGTGGTTTTGCTTTCAAAACTTGAGTCATTTCCCTCCTGCCCCCAGGAAGAGAAACTACCTTTCTGAAGCAAAGTCTGCTTTCAGGCTTTTGCACTGGCTCCCTTCAAAGCACACAGGCTGTGTCCATCGTGGGCCTATGAGGGAGGAGGGACTTGTCTGGTGGGCAAGCACTATGTGGATGTTTTCCGACCCCTGGATCTTGTCATGGGCCAGGTGGCCAGGTGGGCTTCTCGGGGGCTGGCTCAGGCATCACTGCCTGGCCTCACGCTGCCTCCAGGCAGGGCAGCAATCCACTCTGGTTGGACACGCAGAGCCGTGTCCAGGATCCTAGCAGCCCGTGGGTGGTTCCAAGGCTGGCCTGGAAAGATGCCAGGAATGTATTTGGAACAATGACTTTGGCCTTTGTTGGCATCTGCTTTTCCGAGCAGCTACCAAGGTGCCCAGCCAAGGCCCCCATTAGGCCAGGACTTTTCATCAGGCAACGAAGTCCCTTCCCCTCCTGACCCACAGCCAGAGCGCTAGGGACCCACAGCCCCACACTGAACGCAGAGTTCGGGGCTGCCAAGCTTGCCCTTAAACTCAGCGGCCCACCCTGCCTTCCTCCAGCTCCCCCCACTCAGCATCTTTGCTTCCAGGGCAATCACCCCAAATACTCACCCCCCCAAATAGCAAAAGAGAGCAAACTGAAATGCCACATATTTGAATTCCCTAAGATGTCAGTATCTTTTTACCTCAATGCAGACCAGTCTCTGAGATTCCGTGCACTCTGGGGTCACAACTCTCACTGAGCACCTTCTGGGGAAGGAGTCCTTGGCTTGTTGCTAGGAGACAAGAACCCTCGCCTTTAAGGAGCCCCAGCTTCAGAGCTTCCTGGGGGGTCAGGAGTGAGGACTCGCTCTCAGGAGCTAACTCTGCAAAGGAGGAAAGGTTGAGAGGTTGGAAAGTAGCAAGTCACTGTCTTCCTTTTTCTTTTATGTCAACTTTGCTAAGGACGTTTTTTTCCTTATTACCTCATTCAACCCTCTCAGTAACTGCGAGTAGTCAGGGAAGGGATTTATCCCCCTTTTAGGGAACTAAGGTTCAGCGAGGCCTAGTGATTGTTCCAAGGTCACAGCCACTGAGGGATTGAAGCCAAGACTCAAATGTATTTGTCTGGCTCCACGTTCAACCCGTGTCTGCCTCCAAGGGTCAGTGCTTCACCTGGATGTGTTGTGAATGACACAAGTCGTTGGAAGTGTTGGAAGGACAGAGAGACAGCCTTAGGCTGGGGGAGTCCAGGAAGGCTTCTTGAAGGAGGTGGGCCTGGGCTGGGTCCTGGGCAAAGGAGAGACTCTCTTCAAGCAGAGGGGAGATGACCTCTCAAGGTTGCTCCCTGCCCAAGGTCTCTCTATTTTGCAGGATCCATATGCCATCCTCACCCCCATCTCCACCTTCCTCACCAGGGACCCAAAGGTTGGAAATTAAAAAGTCGTCACTTGCTGGAATAAGGCAGCTTTGGGCCCTGGGGCCGGGCCGGTGAGGCCCATCCTTGACGGTGCCTGTTCACAGCTTGCCTGGGCTGAGGATGGGAAAGTCATTACCATCTGGCTGCTGAGCCAGGCTGGGCAGAGGAAGGACACCGTGGCTTGGCTGGGGTCACCGTCACTCAGGCTCGGCTGGAAGCTGCACAAGGGCCGACTTGTCCCCTGGTCCCACTTTTCCTGACACTTCTCTCTGCCAGCTGCTCCCAGACTCACATCCCAGCCTCAGCCAGGGCCTGGAGAGAATCAGTGAGAAAGTCTAGAAAAGGAGAGGAAAGGCAACACAGAGACCTTTTTATCTATAAGAGAAATTTCCATAGCCTTTGCTTTGACCTTCGTGACGATGGTTCCTGAGTGTCTGCTCTGGGCCAGGCACCGAGTCTATGCTGGGGGTGCAGAGAGAAGTCAGTGTCCTTTCTTCCGCAGGAAGCTGTCTGCTGTGTGGTTATGTGACAGGGACTCGACCCAGCTTGTTTCTTCCTGGCAGCTCAGGCTTCACAACTGAAGAGGGGTCTGGGTTTCAGATCTAGGAAGCGGAACAGGAATTGCAGGCAGAGTAAGAGGCACCAACTCCAGAGCTCACAAGATCCAGGCGGTGAGGTGGGCCAGTGGGGCATGTGGGAAACCGGTGACTACAGGTCCCATCCAAGAGGGGGCGCCACTCATCAGCTGCAGTCACCTGGCTCCGGGAGGAAAGCGGGCCCAGATTGCCAGTCTCTGGATTTGGGGAGGCTGGAGATACGGAATTTTAACGTGTAAATATCTGAAACAGTTGACAACTAATTCAAATAAATATTTTAAAAACGTGGTGTGGGAAACACATATGCGTACACATACACGTGCACACGTGCGTGCACGTCAGATTTGGGCCATGAGTGATGACCTGGCCATCTCCATAGTAGAAAGAGAAAGTCTGGAGAATGAGGGAAAGGGGGGACGGGTGTTATCAGAGATGCTAAGTTGATCTATAAAATAAAGAGCTGGAATGAAAAAGTCAGAGAGAGAAAGAAATAGCCTGCATGTGGAGGCTGGGGGCCAGGTGGCGGGGGAGGGGGAGATTTGGCATTTTTGCTGGAGGGACATCCTAGGAAAATAGTCAGGTGTAAGAGATGTTTGAAACGGAGGAAGGGGGTTTTGATAACGATTGCTTTTTGGGTTACAAATTAGATCACTTTTAAAGTACTCCAGTAGAAGCTGACATTCCTTTAGGGAATTTTACACGGCTGCTGGCTGAGTTTTTGTTTTTTAATGTAAGTTCTTACAAGCCTGGATTACATAGAACCACAGCTTCTATTTAGGTTATAAGTATCATGCAGTGGTTCCAATTTCTTGCCTTATATGGAGTAACCTCTATGAATTCATTATAATATGCTTGGTGAGATAGAGAAGAAAAGATTTCATTGGTGAGGGTCATTCTGCCAGCCTCCAGTATTCCCGAAGGGAGCACGGAACGAGAGAGACGTTATCAGCTTTGGTTCTCACAGGCCGCTCTGGTGAGCTTTCTGTACTGAGTATGATTCTAGTACAGGTGTGTGTGTGTGTTTTTCATCCAAATGGATTCTAAACACAAGCCACCCATTTCATCTAATACCTAAGTAAGGAAGCAGTGATCTGTTCCCAGACTGGAGGAACAGAGGATTATTGGGCTGGTGGATAAATATACTAGGCCTTTGCATCCTTTTGAGGGATCTTCAACCCACATGAGTTTTGTCGTGTGTGCTGACCTTTGTGTGCTAGGGCCAGATTATTCCATTGTTTTAATGCCATGCCAGGAAGTTGGGCATTTTATCCCATGGATCCTTTTTGAAGCAATGGGAGAGGGAGGCGGGTAATATGATTTTCCAAACCGACTTTCAGAGTCCAGCTCAGGAAGGTAGGAATGTAGACAAGACGACTCCAAAAGGTCCATCCACCTCTGGGATTCTAAGCCTGTTTTCTGGGGCCTCTATCTTCTAGGGGGCCTTCCCAGGTGACCACCCCAACAGGTAGAACCTTGGTTTACGTGATGGCAGGAGTTCCTGTCTGCCCCACTCATATGTACCTATCTTACACGTCACCTGTTTATTCATTCATTCATTCAGCAAATATTTATTCTTATTTTCTCCATTGTGGGCATCATGTCGGGTTTTGTGGATAAAAAAGATGAACAAGATGCATGTACCCCACTCTCCTGGAGCTTATGGTACAGCAGGAAGGTGACGTCATACAAATAGTGATTTAGGTATAAATGTGATCGGCGCCTGAAAGGAAACTTCCAGGCATTATAAGAACGTACAATGAGATGACTTGATCACTTCTGGGGGTAAGGGACCAATGATGACTTCCCCAAGAAGTGTTTCTTTCTCAACTGAGAGTAAAGAATGAGTAGGCGTTAGGGGTAGAGGTAGCAAGAGTGCTTCAAGCGGAGAGAACAGTGCGGCCAAGACTTTGGCGTGGGAAGGGCTTGTATTTGGGGAATGAAAAAGGGCAGCGTGGTGGGAGTGTGGTGAGAGACGAGGGCGAAGGTGGGAGACGAGACTGCAGGAACAGTCTGGTAGACCATGGGAAGGACTGTGGGGATTTTCTCTGGGGCAACAACAAGTCACTGGAAACTTTTGGCATGGTACTATTTGCACTTTCCAAAGATTGCTTGGGCTGCAGCGGAGACTGGCTAGGAAGTGCAGGAGGCCATTACGAGGACCCAGGCTGGAGGGATTGCGGTTTGCATGAGGTATGACAGTGGAGATAGATAGACGCACACAGATTTGAGCAATATTTGTTTGATGAGCTATAGGAGGGAAGCGAGATGGGGCTCTGGGGGCGTGTGTGTATGTACCACATCCAGCCTGGAGCTCAGCAACTTCAGTGACTCCCCCACCTGTGAAATAATCGATTTTGTATGTTGTGGGCACTTAATAATGTTTTAAAAATGACAGCTTTACTGAGATACATGTAACTCATATACCATAGCATGCACCCATTTAAAGTATACAATGCAATGGTTTTGAGCACACTCACAGTTGTGCAACCATCACCACCATCAATTTTAACGCATTTTCCTCACCCCAAAAAGAAACCTTATAGTCATTAGCAGTCACTTCCCATTTTTCTCCTACTTCCCACAGCCCTGGTCAACACCCAATCTATTTTCTGTCTCTATGGATTTGCTTCTGGATGTTTTATATAAATGGAATCACAATATGTGGCTTTTTTCTGTCTTTCACTTAGCATCATGTTTTCAAGATTTATCCACATTGTAGCATGTCATAGCATTTCATTCCTTTTTATTGCTAGATAATTTCCCATTGTGTGACTAGACCACATTTTACTATTCATTTATTAGTGAATGCTCATTTGGGTTGTTTTTGCTTTTTGGCTATTAAAAATAATGTTTCCGTGAACACGTGTATATAAGTTTTTGTGTGGACATATGTTTTCACTTCTGTTGGATATATATACACCTAGGAGAGGAATTGTGAAGTCATTTGGTAACTATGTTTATCCTTTTGAAGAATAGCCAGACTGTTTTCCAAAGTGGCTGTATTATTTTACAGTCCCACCAACTGGTGGGTTCCAATTTCCCTGCAGCCTCACCAACACTTGTGATTTTCCTCATTTTTATTATAGCCATTCTTGTGGGTGGGAAGTGGTATCTCAGAGTAATTTTGATTTGCATTTCTCTGATGGCTAATGATGGTGACCATCTTTTCACATGCTTACTGGCCATTTGCATATTTTCTTTGGAGAAATGTCTATTTAGATTATTTGCCCATTTTTAATTGGGTTGTTTGTCTTCTTATTAAGTTGTTATAGTTCTTTATATATTCTAGATACAAATTCATTATCAGATATATGATTTTGAAGCATTTTTCTCATTTTGTGGTTTTCTACTTTCTTAAATTGTGCCCTTTGAAGCATAAAAGCTTTTAATTTTGAAGAAGTTCAATTTATCTATATTTCTTTTGTTCTTATGCTCTTATTGTCATATCTAAGACACCATTGCCTAATCCAAGGTCACCAAGATTTACACCTATGCTTCCTTCTGAGTGTTAGAGTATTAGCTCTTACATTTAGGTCTTGATCCATTTTGAGTTAATTTTTGAGTATGATGTGATGGTGAACCTCACATCAGTTTAACCTCAGTTTCTTTTTTTTTTAAACTTGTGAATATTTGGTGGTCCCAGCACCATATCTTAAAGAGACTGTTCTTTCCTCATTGAATGGTCTTGGCACCCTTGTGAAAAATAAGTTGTCCATAGATGTGGGGGTTTATTTCTGGACTCGCAGTTTATCATTGGTCTATATGTCTGTTCTTATGTTAGGACCACACTGTCTTGATGACTGTAGCGTATAGTAAGTTTTGAAATTTGGAAGTGGGAGTCCTACAACTTCATTCTTCTTTTTCAAGATTGTTTTTGGTTATTTGGGGCCCCTTGCAATTCCATATGAATTTAAGGATCAGCTTTCCTTTTCTCCAAAATAAATAAATAAATAAAGGCCCTTGGAATTTTGATAGGGATAGTATTGAATCTGTAGTTTGCTTTGTGTAGTATTAACATCTTAATATTGAGTCTTCTGACCCATGGGCATAGAATATCTTTCCGTTTATTTAGGCCTTCTTTAATTTCTTTCAACAATGTTTTGTATTCAGAGTATAAGTTTTGCACTTCTATTAAATTTATTCAAAAGTTTTTTTAATGCTATTGTAAATTAAATGGTTTTTTGAATTTTTTTTTAAGATGCATTCATTGCAAGTGTAGAGAAATACAACTGACTTCTGTATATTGATCTTGTATCCTGCAAACTTGCTGAACTCAGAAAGTTTTAAATATATTTAAATAATTTTAAAAACTATATTAAATATATAGTTTTTTAAGTGGATTCCTTAGGATTTTTCTACATGCATGATCATGTAATCTGGAATAGAGATAGTCTTACGTATTCCTTTCCAATTTGGATACATTTTATTCCATTTTCTAGCCTGATTACTCTGGCTAGAACCTTCAACATAATGTTGGATAGAAGTGAGAGTGCACGTCTTTTTCTTGTTTCTGGCAATACATGTTTATTAAAGGACATTCATTTAGATGGCAGGTTTCTTGAAACTATTTTGAATGAAAAGCAAGCAGAATTCAACAAAACAAACAATAACATGATATTTGAGCCATGGACAGACATTCACTCTGGAAGGTTCTGTCCTGAGATTGCTCCATAATGATGCCTCGGTGTTCAGTGACGGCAGAGAATGTCTTCTCCTGAAACCACGGACTCTGTGACGCGTGGCCCAGGTGCCACTTCAAGGAAGGGCTTGTTGCCCAGCTGCTGGGAACGCAGTCAGCAGACTGCCTCCAGCTGTGAGCCCCTTAGGGGTTAGCTCAGCTGCCTTGCCCAAGGTCACACCTCTTCCCTGGAGGCCCCCATCCAATGACTAACTTGATGCGGGAGTATGAAGGCATGATCGTGTTACCCCAACTGAGGACAATTCTGAAGACCATTGCAACTCTCGAGCTCCTTGTGGGCTCGGCCAAGGCTGTTGTTGGGCCTACACTGTACGTCAGCTTCTCTCTCTTCCTTCCTGCTTCCTTCCTCTCCTTTCCACTGGTGTCGATCCCAAGGGCACGCCTTCCTAAGCATCCTGCACGCTCCCTCCATAGCAGTCTGCTACCTGGGGAACCTCGCCTGCAGCGCTCAGGCCTGCTTGTTTCTGTGTGATGGGTCCCAGCACCTAAGTACCTAGAGAGCTTTGTCCTGAGACTCCGGAGGGAGTGTGGCTGCCACCACTCTGACTTTGGCTCAGCGACACTGATTCTGTGCTTCTGCCCTCCAGAACAATGAGAGAATAAATTGCTCCTGTTTTAAACCACCAACTTTGTGGTAATTTGTTACAGAAGCTTCAGGAAATGAGTAAACTTGGTTTTATCTATGCTTTCCCCTCTGAAGGGTCTCTATACTCCTGAACCAACATTGAAGACAGGGCAAGTGCTCCAAGTACTATCTGCAAACATTTTACAGAGAATGGAGGACCCCACCATTTCCTGGGCCAAGGGCTTTCCAGGCAGCTCTGCTGAGGGGCAGGAGACGTGCATGAGCAACTTCTTGACTCATTAGTACAGGTCGTCGCTAAACCCATGGGGAAGACAACAGGTGTGGAGGCTCCAGGATGCAGGCTCATTTTGAATCCTGTCAGATAATTTACGTTTCTCCTTATGACTAGGAGGTGAGTCCACCAAGACAAAGCGAATGGGACCATATGTTGCATCATCTTGATTCCTTCCTTTATGTGCATATAGTTTGTCTCATTGTTACATCATTATCATCAACTGGGGACCCCGTTTCCAGGGAAAGTGAGTGAAGGAAGAGTAGATTCGATTTACGTAAACTTAACTTGGTCAAATCCAACTGTGATCTGCGGTCCCCTCACTATGGCTGCACAAATGCAAGCATTAGGCATCGCCTCCTCATTTATGGCGTGTGTTTTTTTTTTTGTAACCCAAGGTTTTGGTGACCTGTATTCTTTCCCCTCAATTTACTAACTTAGTGAGTCTTATTTAGGAGTCTTGCTAACTCCTTTCCCTCTGCTACGATCGGCTCCCCATGGATCAGTACTGTTAACACTTTTCATCTAAGACAGTGAAGCTTTGCTTAACAAATCCACAGATGATACAGCTGTAAGGCAGGGCTTTCCAAGTCAGGCCTGGGTGACAGAATCAGGATTTCTAAAGATTTATCATTGTTTAGCTAGAAAGAGATATCCAAATGAACATACTGAAACAAAACAGAAAGAAGTATAAAATCATACATTTGGTTTCAAGCTAATCAATTGTACTCACACAGGAAGGGTGAGACCTTTCATTTTCCAAATGAAAACCATTTATGTGAAAAAGATCTGGATGACTTACTTGAGCACGGGCTCCATGTGAAGCAACTGTGTGATGTGCCTGCTAAGAAGCTCGCGCCACTGTAGGCTGCATTACGAGGAGTATAGTGACTAGATTGAGGGAGGTCATTGTGTCCTCGACTGGCCAGGTTGCATATGGAGCTGGGTTCTCTTCCAGTGAAGGATGGGTGGGATGTCTGAGGGGAGAGTTCAGAGGAGGAAGGTGATAAAGGACTTAAAACATGAGGAATGGCTGAGGAATCTGGACAGTTGTCCTGGAGAAGAACAGATCAAGGGCAGGCAAATTGCTTCCTTCGAATTCCGTGTGAAGAAAACACCGCCCAGGGCAGCCCTGGGACCAGGGCCGGGCGGGTCTCAGCTCACACAAGAAGCCAACTCAGAGCCGTCCAGCCCAAGCGGGGTCACTCTGAGTGTTCTAGGGTCTTCATCTTCACACAGAGGGAGGGTGAACATCTGTCAGGAATGCTCGGGAAAGAGTTCCCACATTTGGAAAGAAAATGGACCAGATGAGCTCTTTCTGACTCCGACAGCCCCTGATTCTTTGAAGTCTGTTCAGACATCTCATGCACTGTGTGTGGTAGGCAGAGTGGTGATGTGATTTCTGGTCCAAAGATGAGAGTTGAAGCCACTGGTCTCAGATTGCAGAGGGGTGGCTGAGCTGGGATCAAAGCACAGGCTGACTGACGCCTTGGAGCCCTGGGCTCTTTCCACAAGACTGAGGTTCACCCTGAGAACCGTACAGAAACGTGTAGGCAGGAAAATTGGTTTTGATTTCATACCTGCTGTGACAATCTTGGCTACAAACGAGGAGCCCCTGTTAGGCCGGGCCTAAGGGAGGTCTGGGGAGAAAGGCTTCTCCTGGGGAAGAGACTGCCGCTCGCTGTGATTTCCTGAAGTTCAGACTTGCTCTGCCCCCTCAGCCCATTTTCTTGGCTGTGCACACCAGGGCGAACAGTGACAACAGTGGCCAGTTTCAAGTCATCCCTCTGAGGGATGGGACACTGGAGGGGCCAGACCAAATTGGCCAGACACTCACTTTTTGCTCAAATCGAATGGCATTTCCCACACTTCTTTTTTTTTGCTTTTCTGTCCTGGTGGAGCCGTGGAGCTGACACACATGGTATTGTTTCCTTCATGCGGTCGGCTCCTGGCAGCAGTCACCCCTTGCCCGGTCACAGGTAGGAGACACCAGAGGCAGGGAGATGGTCAGGAGGTCCTGGGGACGGCCGCTTGTGGATGGTGAGCTGGTACGTCGGAGCAAGAGGTGCATTGGAGAAATACTAAAGATGCGTTACCTGCTGATTCCAGGTACCTTCCTAGCGACTTGACGTACTGAGCTTTAAGAGTTGCCTGGGGCGCTGGCTTCCGAAGCGCACAGACTAAAATTGGAACGATACAGAGAAGATTAGCCTGGCCCCTGTGCAAGGATGACATGCAAATTCGTGAAGTGTTCCATATTAAAACAAGCAAACAACAAAAACAACAAGGAAAAGAAGGGAGCTGCCCAGGGAGGACGTTGGGCGGTGCAGTGCACTCAGGGTGGTTACATCCCCGACTCGGCAGCCCTCGCCATCTCTGCCTCCATGTCCCTTTGGTTTCTGTGGCAGGAATGGGCATCCTTCCTGGGAACGGTCATTGGTGGCATTCTGCTGCCCCAGGACCATCTGGCTGAGAGCTCACCTTCATGTTGAGTGCATGTGTGTTCACCCAGGTCTTAACCCCGCCCCTGCAACATGCAGGGACTGTCAGGGCGCATCTGCCCCTTTTCCTTTGTGCTCCTTCCCCCTCCTGCTCCCAGAAGCAAATATTTCGCACCTGACTCCCAGCCCAGGCGGCAGAACCCATCCACCTCTTCCAAAAGGCGACTGACTAAGCGTTGTCACTAGGCAGCAAAGGAGCAGCTTCGATTGCTCGGAAAAGATATTACAGTTTTATCTCCTTGTACTGTTCAATAAAACATTAGTATCTCAGCATTTTTATTTAACAATAGGCAACCTTAGGCCAGTAATTATGCAACAATTATAATCATAAAAACTGTCCCCTGCTGCTCCCCTAGAAACACGAATATATTAAACCAAGACCAACCATCTAAAGGCGAGCAGCAAAGCCCCCTCATTTTTAATGTCCCTGCAGTGCACCATGGGAAGCTAATAATTCACCCTCTAATTAGTACCCCTTCTGCTGCTGTTGGCCCAAGGACAGACAAAGAGGGAGCGGCTTCCTTACAAACTTGCCTTGGTAATCTTTAAACGTCGGGCTGCTCTGCGGGTTGGCTGAGTGGAGCGGGCAAAGTGGGGTGTGCAATTAGAGGTGGGCAGGAGCGCACCTCGTCCTGCCAGCGTCCTTCCCCTAACGAGCTCGGCAAGCACTGCTCCCCACCCCAGCCCATCCCCCCAACCCCTTCTCCTCTGAGACACACCAGATTTCTTCCAGCTTGTCCTTTACTCAGCTCGGCCATGGAAGGGCTTGGCTGGCAGCCCTGGTAGAGAGGGTGGGCCCTGAAGAAGTCACAGCCCCTCTGAGGGCTGCAATGAATGCACTGGGCTCCTCAAGCTGGCGCTGTTGATGGTAGAGGCTGCCCTGGCAGGCTGGGGAGGGAAGCCAGCGCGCATTTTTAAGTCTAGCTTTAAAATGATGATGAGGACGGTTGTCACCCCAGAGAGGAGTGCATGTGCATTTCTCCAAGTACCTCCACAGTGAGTGGCCTGGTTCCTTTAACTGTCGCCGCTTCTCTGGCCCAGCCCAGGGCCCTCTGAGGACTGGTGGGGTCATGGCACAGATGGCAAAAACCAAAGTCTAGGTCAGGAGACTGTCACCAGGGGTGACAAACTCAAAGGTTTCCAAGGGCCCAACGGTGGAGTGCAAGAGGGAAGGGTGGGGACTGCAGTGAACGACGCTCACACCCCCTCCCGGGACAGCCGCTGCCCGTGTCAGCTGATTAGCAACAGAACACAGGCCTGCTGTGGGAGACTCTTCAGATTTTGTAAGAGAAACCTGAATTCTAGATGCTTTTTAAGGTAAAATCTTTGGAAGTAGGTGTTTTTAACTACCCAGAATCACACAGCTGTGTGTTATTATTAGTATTACTTTTTACGTACAATGTGCTTCTCCAAACCGGACACATGCTTCCGGTGTGGGGTGTGTGGGTTGCCGCCAGCACAGGAGGGCCACACAGCTAAATGACATGGATTTCTCTGTGTTGAGTTTTGGATCTAATTTGACCATTAGCTGGCCTGCCCTGCACCTTCCCGGTGTGGCCAGCCAGTCGGGACCGTTCATCGGACAGTGGGAACCAGCTTGGAAGGGAGTTGGGGAACAGCTGGGTACAATTAGGCAGCCAGGATTAAGTCTAGCTTTAAAATGATGGGGCATTTTTCTCTCCATCACCAGCTCATTAAGCTTCCCACTCTGACAGCTGGAGCATTCCCAAGGCTGGCTGGAGCCAGGTTTGCTTCCTCCAGAGCACACTGGGAGCACCTGAGATTGGGTAGCGAGCTTCTCTGTGACCTGAGATGTGAGGGCAGCAGAGGGCCGAGTCACGAGCTCCTGGGGTATTTGAACTGACTTTCTCAGAGCCTCTCCCTCCATCCAGAGAACTGGTCCTGCCAAAGGCTATGGATGGTGGAGAACTGAGCTGAGAGGTCAGAACTGCTTGACTTGAAAAGGGGGGGGACAGCCCCCCAGGCTTGCATTGGAGCTGCCATTGCTGCCAAGGTCTTCTGGCTGCGAGCCTTTGCCACATCACTGCATGACTGCTGCCCCCACTGTTACCACCAGGGGTGTCTGAATCACTGTTTTTTCTTTTCCAGGGGACTCCCTAGCAGAGGAGAATGCTTGCCTTTTATTTGACCCTTTTGTTTTTCTCAAATAGCACAGACGGAAACAGTATTGAAGCTCTCCTCCTAGCTGGGGCAGGAGGCTGTGCCCGGAGCGTTGTCAGGCCGGGAAGCTGCTGCAGTAATTGTGTGTTGAGAAGACCGCCTGCGTGCTCTTGGGCTGAGCTTTTGGCAGGAAAAGCTGAGCGCTCTGTTCCTGGGGAGCAGGTTGTGTTATATTTTATAATTTGCTTTTTAAGCATTAAATTAAAAAAACGTACACTAGATCTTGATTCAGTGCTCCTCTCCCCACCCCCCCGCCCCCGTCCCCCAGCTCTTGGTAACAAAGGAAGTATCTGTCCCATCCTTGAGTTCTTGGTTCAGGTATCTACCATCCAAGGGAACAGAGGGGAACTCACATTTGTTTACCTGTTGGTAGGGTGTAAGTGACATTTTCTCATTCAGTTTCCATTTCCCATTTCTCATTTTCATTTTCTCACTTAGTTTCTCATCAGTTGCATTTTCTCATGATGTAGATACTATTATCACCATTTGCAGATGAGGAAACCGAGGCCCAGAAAGATGAAGTAACTTGACTCAGGTCACACAGCTGGTAAGAGGACGGAGTTAAGTTTCAAATACACAGAGGACATTCCAACCCCTGCCGTCCTACCGTCCTGGGCTGACTCCCTCTTTTCATCCTGCCATATGTGGTTTTCAACTTGGAGCATGCTTCTGAGAGTCCTGTCTTTCACCCCAGAATTTTTGAATCTGGGATGCTGGGCCCCAGGTATGTATTCCTTTGCAAGACCTCATAGGTGCTCCTGGTGAATGCACACACTGGTTTAGAAAAGGGACCCAAGTCCTGGAATCGGAAGTCCGGGAGGTGAGCCCTGTCTGGCGCCCCTTCTCCCCTCTCAACCTCAGTTTGTCATCGTTGTAAATTCAGTTCCAAAACGCATGGCCGTGGAAGGCTGTCCAGGAGTCAAATGACATTCTAGACACGCAGGTTCTCTGTAAACTCTAGAGTTGTTGGCCATCACTCTTGTAGACACATCGCGATTCGGGCCCGGTCTTCCCCTCCAGGGTTACACACGTTCAGGGTCACACTGGAACTGTTCACGAAGGGCCTGTATTTGAAAATCCAACAACCTGGCTCCTTCCTGCACAGTTGTTCGCTGATGATTAAATTATGGTAAATTAGTTCTACTTGTAGTGTAATAAATGTCGTTAGCATGACTAATCACACCCGTGGCTATACAGCCCACTCCTCCTCCCCCAATGCATTTTCTGCGTCCTACACCTGATAAATCCTGCATTGACACGGAGCCCTCGTTAGGGCTGATGAATGGTGCGTGGCGATGTTTGCTGGGCCTGCGCTCTGGCCACTCGGCAGGAAGAGGTGCTCAGGCCCCTGTGGTGCCAGGTTTGCCCGGCTTGTTCAGCTTGGCTTCCAGTCGTCTCGTTCCTCTTCCTGTTATTATGTAGTCGCTGCCATGAGTGCCGTTTGTTGAACGCACAGTGTGTCGGCCACTGTGTCCCACGCCTTCCTGCTCAGTATTTTATTCATGGATGCATTGCTGTATTTATTCCGTACAGAAACCGTATGATGTGGCTACTAAGATTCTTATTCCCATTGTGAGGAGAAGCACAGTTTGACTCAGAGAAGTTAAGTAACTGGACCACGTCATCCGTTAGGAAGTGGCAGAGCCAAGGTTCGTGCCTGACTCAAAAGCCTACGCTCGCCCCACGGTACCACACTGCCGCCCTGTGTGGAAAGGTTTAGCTAGACCCACTCTGCTGGGAGATTGGGGCATCTTGGGCTTGTCGAGCTGTGGTGACGGGTGAGCCAGAGGTTTGGGGCGCTGCCGAATGTGCCTCGCTGGTTGTGAGTGAGGTGGAGTGGGTGCTGATCGACGTGGGGACCTTGTTGGCCGTCCGCCGGCGGCCGCGGTGGGTGATGATAGACAAGGGAAGGCCGTGTGGTGCCGTGCACAGAGACGCGGACCTTAATGAGGAGCCCCGTGTTCCGGTCCTACGTACGTCTCCCTCCTGCCTCCTGCCCGCTGCTTGCCCTTATGTAGACTCCTCACCTAACCTGTCTGCGCCTCAGCTTTCTATCACAGGGCTGTTTTGAGGATCAAATGAAATTAAGGCTGTGAAACAACTTGTAAACTGGGAAGTGATTTCCATATGCAAAGAGCTATTTTTAGCCTTAGCTGTCTCTGTCCTCAGAATGAGGACAGCCAGAACTCAAGACCTGAAGCCTTGAGTTTTGTACACGTGGCAACTCACCTTCCAGCAAGCGGGTGGGTGGGTGGTAAGGGACATGGTCCACGCTGACGGGAGGATGTCAATTCTGGATCCTCACCCCAAGGCCCTTCCTGTGGCCTCGTAAATGGGAATGTTCTGTGCTTCACAGAAAAGACGCGTTCTCAAGAGTATATTTCTGCAAAGATCGTGAAAATGAGGCCCCACATTTGAACACACAGCAATCAGAGCTGTATTTCTGCTTTGCACTCTACCTTCCAGTTCTAAAGACCACTCAGCCAGACCCCCTGTGTGGGCTGCGTCACACTGGGTGGAAAGCTGTCCAGCACCTGTACGTCATCCACTGTTTTGGGACAGCCGCACAGGCACCTGGCCCAGGCTTTGCATCCTTGTTTTTACAACTCACAGGAGCGACTAGGTTTGGGCTAAAGGCAGCCAGCAGGAAACAAAGGAAGAGCTGTCCATGGTAGCATGAGGTCTTCAGAGCTTGATTGTCTGGCAGATGAACCCCTCTAAACAGGGAATGTAAGTGACTCGCAGACTGCAGGAGCCTTAGGGTGGATCTAGACAACTGTGGGGCATGTGTGCTGCTCCCCATCTCACCTCCCCTCTCTTCCCTCTCCTCCATGATGGCAGAGATCCCTAATTAATAATAGCATTCTTTCCTGGTGAGCCTCAGAAGTCGTCATCTGTGTATGCTGGGCAGCCATCCACGGGAAACTGGAGTTGACATAATGTAAAGAAACCCAGCTGCCACTGCTCTGGTGCAAACCACTCGTTTTTAAGAAGAGGGTCTCAAGTCCCAGAGATTGAAGGAGATTTGTTTAAGATTACTGGCAGACGCAGAACCAGAATTTTTTTCACTTTACATCCTGGAAACTCGAGTCTCCTCTAAACCCGTGTTGATACGTACCATTGAATCCAGCGTTGTTTCCGTATTAACTTTTAACAGGTTCCTTAGGAGAAGAGAACACCTACGGTCTAGTGAGAGGAAAGATAAGAAGGTGTATTAGGTATCTACCACTGAATGGCAAACCACCCCAAAACATCTTAAAACAACTATCATTTATTATTTCTCATGAGTCTGTAGGTCCATTGGCAGTTGTGCTGAGCTGGGCTTGGCTAATCTGAGATGGACTTGCTTGTACATCTGTGGTCAGCTGGTGGGTCAGGTGGGGATGGCTAGTCCAGAATGCCCTCAGTTGGGACTGTACCTTTCCTTCATGTGACCTCTCGTCCTCCCACTGGCTGGCCCAGCCTTGCTCTAATGGCAGTGGCAGGGTCCAAGTTGAGGTCAAGGCTCAGAACTGGCACAATGTCACATCTCTCACACTCTGTTGGCCAAAGCACGTCTCAAGCAGGACTGGGATGAGGATGAGGGAAGCAGGGCGCCTAGGGCACACAACTTGAGAAGGCCCTCACTCTCACACGTTGACCTTGCCCTTGCATGATCCTGGGAATAAATGCTTCCTTAAATTTTGAGCGCTAGACACCTTGTTTGTCTTACCCTAGACTTGTCTGGGCCACAGGCCAACTCAGATTTAAGGGAGACAAACACAGACCTTACCTCGTAATGGGAAGCACTTTAAAGTCATATTGCAAAGGTTACCCGTACAAGGAGGAGGGAGAAGCAAGACCCTCCATGCAATCAATCAATGGGCGGGATCATAGACCCTCAATAGTCAGGTGAGCCTGGAGCTTCAGAGAGAGAAGCCAGCGGAAGTTTAGGTCCCTTAACTTCATGATTTTCTTCTGTCAGCCTGATAGCCAGTGAGCTCAGACCTATCTCAGAGAGGACTTCGTCCATCTCCAGTGCTCATTCCTAAACGCTCCCCCCAGTGCCGCACTAGTTGGAGTCAATGGCAACACTGCCAGGCCCTTGGCATCCTGGGTGTAGAGCAAAGTCAAGGTCAATGGAATCAGTGTTGTGACCGGGACAGCAAAACAGTTGTGGATTTCAGGTCTGCACAGGAATAGGCAGAGCTGCCGATTATTTTAGCATTGATTGCCAATGACACTTTTGCACAAAGTCAAAGCTTATTTTACAGTGTGTCTGGCCTCACTGTCTGTGCTAAAATATAAGCTGTGTGCTTCTCCAGTAGGATTCTAGGAGTTTAAAGAATTTATGGATTTTCAATTGAGATTTCTAAAGGATCCAGGTGTCTGAGTGCAGGTTTATATCTGAACCTGGAGAATGCGGATCCTTTGAGGCCAGAGGTATTGTCAACAGAATCCACGTCTGGATTGATGGCTGCAGCCAGGAGAAGCTGTTTCTGCACAATGATGGAAACGCAGCCACCGGATGCATTGTTCTCACAGCTGAATCTAAGGTGACGTGTAAGCCAAGAGTCAGGCTGGGTCAAGAGGAGTGACAGGAACAGGCAGCTCCTTGAGTACGGGCATCCGCTCCGTCCTGATGTCCAGGTTCTGGGTCCTGCATCCAGTTCTGGTCCATTTGTCACGGACACCTGGACTTGGCCTTTCCGTTTTTTGTCTTCCTCTGCCACCCCACCCCCACCTCTGACCTCTAACGTAGGCCTGACAGAAAAGCCTGCCCAAAACTGAGCTCTAATCACGTCACATTCAGTGACTTTCGGTTGCTTCCATATACCAGGCCCTGATCCTTCTCTCTGGCCACATTCCCTTATGCTTCCTTTATACAGAGCTTTCTCCAGTCAACTTGAACTTGCCTTTCATATGTGCCCATGGCCTCCGCTCACCAAGCCTTTGCGCACTCTGCCTGCTTTCCTCGGAATGTCCTCTTCACCTCAAGTCCAGACGCCATCCACTTGTTAAGGTGTGGATCGGTTCCCATCTCTTCCATGAAGTTTTCCTTCATCTCTTTCTGGAAGTGACCGCTTTCTCCTTTGATTTCCCTTGATGTTTTGGGTGTATTAACAGTATGGTTAAGGGTGAAACCTTTGGAAATGGCTTAGAATCAAATGGCATTTACTGGCTGTGTGATCTCGGGCAACATTCTTAATCCCTCTGTGTCTTAGCTGGAAAATGGGATTAATAATATAATCACTTCACAGGTTGCAGTTAATGATTGAATATTTTATTACATGTTGATTTCAATACATGGTATTAACTCTTATTAGTGCTATTTAAAAATATCCAACAGTGGGCCGGCCCGGTGGCTCAGGTGGTTAGAGCTCCATGCTCCTAACTCCAAAGGCTGCCAGTTCGATTCCCACATGGGCCAGTGGGCTCTCAACCACAAGGTTGCCAGTTCAACTCCTCGAGTCCCGCAAGGGATGGTGGGCTCCGCCCCCTGCAACTAAGATTGAACACGGCACCTTGAGCTGAGCTGCCGCTGAGCTCCCAGATGGCTCAGTTGGTTGGAGCGCGTCCTCTCAACCACAAGGTTGCCGGTTCGACTCCCACAAGGGATGGTGGGCTGCGCCCCCTGCAACTAGCAATGGCAACTGGACCTGGAGCTGAGCTGTGCCCTCCACAACTAAGATTGAAAGGACAACAACTTGACTTGGAAAAAAGGCCTGGAAGTACACACTTTTCCCCAATAAAGTCCTGTCCCCTTCCCCAATAAAATCTTAAAAAAAATAAAAATCCAACAAATAGTTACTGAGCATGTACTGCGTGCCTAGTGTCATGTAAGGTGTTGGAGATATACAGTGAATGACAGAGTCCAGCCCTGTCTCAGAGCTCACAGCCTAACAGGTAAGAGACACCAACTGAAGCCTGTATGTGCTAACTGGTCTATCGCTTTGACCTTCCTTTCCTGACTGTGAGGCCGTGGCTACTGTCCTGTATTTTCCTGCAACTTTTGAGTGTCCAGCGTAGTGTTTCGTGTATTGCAAGTGGGAAGTCAATGAATGAAATACAGCTACTACGTAGCAGTCAGTCACCAGTGCAGGCTGGAGCTTTCCCCACCAAGAATTGTTGGGCTTGGACTCTGCATCACACGGAGCCTGGGCCAGGATGTGGCCGAGGTGTGGCTCGTGTGGCCGGGCAGCAGGAAGGACCAAGGCAGCAGTCCTACCTGATGTTTTCTGGCAGACCACCCCAAATTCTCCTCGCCACTGTGAAATGCATCCCTTGTTTCTAAAATCTAAAATGTGTAAATCTGATGAAGTGGGAAACGCATTGGCTTGGGAGTCAGAGCGTCTGGGTTTCAATACAGGCTCTGCTGAAGTGTCTGTGTGACAATGGGCACATGTTTCCCACTTTGCAAGCCTCAGTTTCCCCACAGGAGAAATGAGGAGGTTGGATGCATTTTTAAATGCATCCTTTTGTTCCTCTGTTCTTTTAAGTGTTCCCATCTCTCCTCTTCTTATTCCTATTGCAGGTCCCCAAAACCATTTAAATGGTCCCCAAATGGTCCCCAAAACCATTTAAAAAGTAAATTCATATTCCGAGATGCTCTGTTTGAAACGAGACTGGAAATCCTGGGGTTTCCGACAGTCAGCTCTCCCCCCCATTATTTCCTCTAGTGGTCCCAGAGCACCTCTAACGATCCCCAGGGTTCCAGCTAACCCTGGGTGTGGACACCCCGGCTTCATAGCTCATAGGGCCCTCCTGCTTAGGTACTCTCCGGCTCAGGGCAACAGCACGCAAATGCCTTTAATTAAAACCGTTTCAACTTATCCCTGTTAACTATGATGGATGCGCCGAGCGGAGAATAAGTGTAGTAATGCTATAATTATCTGTTGAGGACGTTTTATTGATTCTGCGATGGTGTTTTAGTCAGTTTGTATTATTTAGTTTCTGACTTATATCAGGAAGAAATGGCTATCAGTAAAGAAATTAATCATCGAAATCAAATTGTCATTGATGCTTTTGGAAATAAAAGTCTGTGTGGCACAGGCCTAGCCGAGTCTCTCACTGGCTGATGTTCGTTGCCATGATGATTGATGAGTTAGGCCAAGGAGAGGCTTCAGTCTGCAGTTCCAAGGCGCCAAGGGAAATAGCAAGTTGCCCTTGGAATTTTATAAAAGCCTTTTTTCCTGCCCAGTCTTCTGGAATCCGTTCCTGAGATGATGAGCTGGGAGGTAACTACAGGGCAGGGCCAATCCTAAGGCTTGGTGAGCTCCGGGGTCCTCAGGAGTTTTTCTGGCACCTCTGCTGCTGACATCGGGGCTCCTTTGTCTCTTGAGAGAATAAGAACCTCAGTGTTGGAATCTGCTTCCATGGGAATTCTTTGGGCTGTGATGATGGAAAACCCAATGCAAACAGGCCTGGACAAAGAGGATTCTGGCCATCATGCCTGAAATGTCCAGAGGAAGATCTGTTCTCGGCACGGTTTGGTCCACGTAGTGTCCCAAGGCCTGGCTTCTCTGTGTCTCAGCTGGTTTTCCTCCACCTCTGGGCCTTACTTTCTAGTTTCCTGGTGTCCAGAAAGAAACAGCACGTCCACCTTCCCCAATCCCAGGTGCACGACCGTGGGGAACGTTCCTCTTTCTGTCCCAGAGCTCAGGAGGAGATGCACCACGTCCGGCTGGTTCTGCTATTTCCCTGTCTTGTTAAACGTCACTGCAGCTGCTGTGGCTCCACTGGGCCCGCGGGGTCCCCACCCTGTGTCTTCTCACTCAGGTGGCAGGAACAGCCCCTGTGTGTATAAGACCATGTCTGAGGCAGAAGGAAGAGCAGGAAACCGCGCTGGCCAGGCCATCAGTTTAGAGCTCCTGCTCAGATGTCTCATGACCACTTCCGGTCTAGTGGCTGAAGTCAGTCACATGGCTGGCACAGGGCCAGTAGGGCTGGAAGCCTCGCTCTTTCCCTGGAGAGAGAAGACGGAGCGTTTGCAGACAGTGAGAGGGTTGACATAACTCCCAGTCTCCATAGGCTGAGAGGGAAGCTTTTCCCCAAACACCAGGGTGCAGAGTGCTAGAAGCAAGGAAAGCTCAGTCACCCTCCTCTGATATTATACCCCACTCCCAGCCAATGCTAGGAATTTCTCTATTGCCAGGGTACCACCCACCCTCTCTCCCCCAGTGAGGGGGAACTCATAACCTGTGGAGGCAATCTATTCTATATTTTGACTGCCTTGCCATCCCTTCAGGACAAAAAAAAAATAACGAAAAGACATTCTTTACATCAAGTTACTACTGTGGACTTATATGAGGGGAGGGTGGAGAGAAAGAGGAAAATATAAAGACCTTATGATTCACTTGGGGGCTTCACTGCAAGGGAAATGAATGAAAGAGGGTGTGACAGGAAAAAAACAAGATAGAAAGCCGTTGTCTCTCCATTCTAATGTATGCAAAACAATGCAAACGCTGGCCGCCCCCTGCATCTGTTAGACCAGTGATGGATTTGTGGTCCTGAGGAGGCCAGACCCCCATCAGGGCAGAGTGCAGAGTCCTTGATCAATGGGGACCCCACTTCCTTCTCTTAGATGTGTCTTTCGATGAGCTATTTACTTGCAATTGCTTTTAATTTACTGGTCGACAGTTAGAGTCGGTGAACAGGCCAACAGGCTGGCACGATGCACCCAATTATCTTCGGAAAATGTATTTCTGTGATTGGGGCTTTTAATTGTAGCTTAAATCAAAAGCTCATGAACCCAGTCGCTGTCGAGGGAATGAGGCCTGCTAATGAAATAACGAGAGCTCTGACTCCAAGTCCGAGGTAAAGGGACACCAGGAAAGGAGGTTGTCCCTGTTTCAGTTCCTGGCCTGTTTTTAAACACTTGCCCTGATGTCATAAATCCCACCACGAGGCAGCGTTGTTACAAAACGGGCAGCTTGTTCCAGTGCAACCACGAATGGAACACGAGACTGTTTTGTTCCCTGGGATTCACTCTGGCATTTGCTGCCCTGGGTTTGTGTGTGCCAGGGTTCACGCTCCCATGACCCCAGACCAAATAGCTCTGGCTCTGGAATTCAGATTTGCCGAATGGGCTCCCCTCTCTGAACGCCTGCATCTGTGATCTCAGCTGCAGAGCGGTGCTGCAGGGTCACCAGGAAGGAGCCCGTTGATTGATTCATTTATGCAGATGTGACACAGGCCCAGAGCCCAGAGCCACAGGCACCTCTCCCTGCTAGCTCCCGGTGCTTAATTCAGATTACTTCCCTCTTATCAAGAGCCAATTTGCCAATTATCCCTGAAATGTTTGATTAGGTGCCTTTTACCTAAGACGCTGTGCCACGGGCTGTGAACTCCTGAGGTTCATTTAGTTCCCTCCGAAAGACGGTAGCAGCTTGGCGGAGAATCACAAACACACGACCATTTTCAGACACAAGCAAGCCTGTTTTTCTTAGCGGTCTCGTCCCTTTGGGTTTGCTTCTGGACCATGTGGATTAAAAACAGCGACAGCAACAACCCAATAGCTGCCATGTATCTAGTGAAGTGGCTGTCTTTCTGGCTGCAATTTAGAGCCACCTAGAAAGCCTTACACAGTACTGATGGCCAGGCTCTCACTTCCAGAGTTTCCAGTTTCATGGGTCTGAGTTGGGGCCCAGACAGCAACGTTTTTTTTTTTTTTTTTTTTTTCCGTTTGTTTGTTGTTGTTTTTTAAATTTATTGGGGTGACAATTGTTAGTAAAATTACATAGATTTCAGCAACGTTTTAATCCCTATATGACTCTGATGAGCAGTCAGATTTGAGAACCGCCGAGTTCATGCCCGGGAACTGTGCGAAGAGACCTGCACGTAGAAGAACTTGAAGGAGGTGAGTATTATTCCCGTTTGATAGACAGTGACATGATGCCCGGAGGCTTTAGTGACTCATCCAGCATCACCCGCCTGACAGGTGATCATGGCAGCTTATTAGGATCAGGTGCTTCGAATTGCAGGAGATTTCTAGGCACAGGATGCTTGCATGGTTTGAGGTTTAGAGACCACCGGAGTGGAGACAGCCTGTGCGCTGATGGGAGAAACCGGGATCTGGCTGCTTTTCTTTCCCAGAGCGAGAGGTGCTGTCCTCTGTGAGGGACCCACAGCTGGTGTGACGAGAATACGCAGCGTGTCTTTGGCTTCGCAGAAAGCGAAGGGTTTCTCCGGCCTCCATGAACAGCAGCTCACTCAGAACTGCTGAGAGGCCTAAAGAGAGAGCGGCTGGCCCTGGCCAGCCCGAGGTCCTTCACCCCTCGTTTCAAGGGCTGATTTTTGTCAGACAGACAGCACTTTCGTTCTCTGCCCCCAGAGGAAGGGGCCTTCCTTTTCTCACCATGACAATCCAAAGGAGAGCTGGGAGAGGCGTCTGATGGCAGCACAGAGAAGCTGCCAATCAGAAGAAGGACGGCTGGCAGTGTCCTGGGAGGCAGGTTGGGACCGGAAGGGACTGGAGGATGAAACAAAGGGAAGTTTCAGGCTGGCAGTGTATGGGGGGAGGGGTTGAATCTGAGCTGTTCTGAAAACCAGCTGTAGAGGCGAGCCACCAAGTCGGCCAGAGAGCAGGCTGGCCACTGTAACTTCTGTGGACACAGGCCAGTCGCCGTGGCTCTGACTAACACTTTGCTTTTTGTGTCTTTATATTAGTGTTCAGTGCTTCTCATTGCGTCCCTTACCCACTTGTCCCCCTGCCGTGTTCTGCTGGTTGAAAGAATGTCCATATGGTTTAGAGATCCTGGGCCACGGATGTGGGGTGGGGGTGTCCAGCAGAAGTCGGAAGCCTGTCTCTCTGCTATATTCTTCTAGTTCTTTATGCCAAGGATTCCCTCTTGGGGGGAGACCAGCAGTTCTAGAATCTCGTATCTGTTTTGTTTATTGATGTCTCTCCAGCGCAGTGCCTGGCACACAGTAGGTGCTCTAGAAATATATTTGAATGAATGAATAAATGAACACTGGAGACGTTAGAAGCAATTTCTCCGAAGACTTCACTAATGTGATGGAGTCACGATCGAGGTGGGATACAGGGCTGACATTGAAACGTCCCAGCCTTGATCCTCCATCATTCCCTATACCCACTTATAAGTGAGATGGATTAGTGTGTTGGATCAGTGCGACTTAATATCTTTGCGTGTAACGAGGAAATAATACCTCTCTCAAAGCGTTTTGGGAGGATTAAAAGGGGTAATACATGTAAATTGCTTACCATAGTGCTGAAAGAATGCGCTGAGCATAATAAGTGCTTAATGAATCGTAGCTAATAATTATGAAGAAGTAAAGTGTGACGTGTCCTGCATGCTGGGGACCACTCGTCTGCGACTTTGGACTGGCTCGTTGTAGTCTTCTCAGCCCTTTTCCTGCCTCTTACCATCATTTTCTTATTCAGCTAGCCATAGTGAGTTAGTTTGCGCAGACTCTGTGCTAGATTCTGGGGATGTGACCGTCAGTACGCAGGGAGCTGCCTGCGGCCGATACCCTTGGTGCTTCTGCAGAGAGGACGGAGCCCTCATCCCAGGACCCCCTGGTGTAGATCTTCCCACTACTCTCTGGTCAGGTCACGGGATGAGCTGGCCTTCCCGTCACACAATCTATAACGGCAGAAACTTGCCCCAGCTTGAAGCACAGTAGGGAGACAGGGAGAACACTTTTTCTCTCCAGTGGAGCGCTCTTTCCCTGGAATCTTGTTTGGCTCACCCCTCTTCACTCTGAATTTCCCTCAAATGGTGCTTCCCTGGGAAGACTTTCTGCATTCCTAACCCACTCCATCCAGGCACTCTATTACAGACTCCCAGAGGCTCCTTTGGGCATCCCAGGGCTTCTGGAAGGTGGAATTTTCTATTTCAGGTTGATCGGGGATTCATCTGACGGTCGAGTCAAAGAAATCAGCCATAAGCCCAGCATAGACAGTACCCTTTAGAGTTGGCATGGAACATTTGATAAAAATACAGTGAGAGATCAGAGCACGTTGCATCATATTTAGGAAAAAAATCTCTTTTGAAAATCCCAGGCTAGGTCATGTTTTTTTCATGCTTGTCAACTTGGCTGAATAATTTGCTTAAAATAAATGGATAAGAATAGTAAGTTGCTATGTAAGGGGAATGAAACAGGCTCCTGGTTCCATGAGCAACAAGTCTCAGCTTCTGAAGGGTCTGGCTTGGATGGCAGTGAGCTTTGTGGGCGGGGAGGTGGTTCATGAATTTAGAAACGTTCAATGTCTTCTTGGCTTCAGTTCACGATTTCTGGGTCATCAGCATATTAGCCAATTCCCAATGCAAACAGATTTGATCCATCACTGATGTTGAAAAAAAAAAAAAAAAGCCCTACATCTCGTATTTGTCAGGTTCTCAAACATGAGCCAAATGAGTTAATATCTTCTCACTGTTGTCTTTATTAAGCCTTTGTTAAGCCAATCTTGGATACTGATGTGTCTCTGTCAGAGGCCTTTTAATAAAGTAAGTGTTCCTTTATATAACCTCTCCAGAGACGATGCTGTGGCTTTGAAAATACAGGGAGTCACGATGTCCAAAATGTAAGTGACAAGGCTAATCCCCAGTGTTGGGCCTGGAATTTTAGTAGCAGACCCAGGGAGCAGATCACCATTTGCTGCACAAGCTTTGGAGGCAATTGCATAGGACGCTACCGTTAGATGTCCTTTAGGCCGTAGAGGGAGAGGCTGAACGCTTTAATGACTGGGGCAATGGGACAGAGCAGGCCTGGTGCCCATCTTACCACCATGGGAGATTCAGTTCATGACCCAGTGCCAAAGCCATGGCGCAGGGACAAGTGGAGAAAGACCACATGGATCCGTCCACTTCTCTCTGCCTTTACTTAGCTACAAATAGGGCCACACGTCTCCAGGAAACCCACATTTGCTATATTGGTTTGCTCATCAGGCCCACTCTTCCAGGGCAGAGCCCAGACTCCAAAATGGTCCCTCCGTCCTCCTTGGGTCAAAACTCCCCTTACTGTCACCTAACCGTTTTGCTGTAAGGAGCTGGCGGGACGCCCCCCAGCTCTCCCACTTACCCCGGCGACTTGAGTGGCTCTTTCTCCTTTCTGGACCTCAGATTTCTCTTCTGTGAGACGGGGCTAAAAGCAGCCCAGTGTTTCTCCAGGGATTGTAGTGAGAGCTAAGAGGATGAGACTCTGAAGAGGATTTGGAGACTATGTGAGACTCCGAAATGACTTAGAAAGCAAAATCGGAGACAGGCCGGAGGTGAGGGGAACTGCAGGGAGGAGGCGGCAGGAAGCACGAAAGAAAATCCCCAGGCTGGTTACTGCCCTGGGCTTCTCATCGGCCCCTGAAAGAGGCAACAGCTGCCGTCCCCCCCCCCCCGGATGGTGGGGGCTCAAGGCTGGGTTCGTGTCTCATCCATCTCTGGGCCTGGAGCACAGGAGGCGCTTGGCAGCTACTTGTGCAGTGAACGAGCGAGTGAATGAGTGAGCGTGTACATTTTCTAAGTGCCTGTGGCCCACACACGACAAACAGGTCCTGGGAAGCTTCGAGATGCCTGAGAAATAAAGATGTGGCCTGTGGGCTGCCTAGCCTGCACTCACGTTTGTTTCTGCCATGCGGAGGCCACGTGATGATTTTCATTTCAGCTGTAGTGTCACAGGCCTGGGCTCAGAGGGCAGTGGGTGGGCCAGAGAGATTCATCCAGTCCTGCTCTTGGAGAGGGAGGAGGGGTCAGTCTGGCTGACCACGACGCCTAGGCCATTCTCAAGCTGCCTCAAGGGGAGGTAACAGCTGGACATTTTCCTGGGGACCTCTGCTTCAGCTAGTCCCTCAGGAGCCATTGATCAATAATGTGGGGTTTCCAGGTAACAGTCCAAGGTCAGAAGGAGGGTTGTGCTGGTGCTTGTAGGGGTCCCATGCAGATGGCCGTGACCCTGCCCCAGGCCTGGGCACACTGAATACCACCATCTGACCTCCCACAGACAAACTGAGGGTCCTGGGGGGGCAGGGTCTTACCTGGTTCATCTGTGCCCTTAGTGCCTGGGGCTAGGGGTAGGTCAGTGCTGAAGGAGGAAATAAACACACCAGGGATGAATGAATGTGGAGGGTGTGGAGGACACAGCTCGAGTGTTCTGGAAAGGGCCACAGCCTGGAAGCCGGGAGACCGGACCTCCTGAGTGACCCTGAGCCAGTCACTTCCCTTCCTCTGATCCTTGGTTTCATTCCTTGTACAAACGGGAGCTAGCCGTGGGGTCACACGCGGGGCTCACGGGCCTCTTCAGGTCCTGAATATGCTTTGTTTGGCCAGCATTGGCTTTAAAAATACAAACCTCGCATGCATTTGGGCGGGGGGGCACACACTGCTCAGCTGCCCAGGGGAGCAGCTCTCCCTAGGACGGCCTGCTTTACAGAGTACCGGACCCGCTGACCCCCAAGGGCATCTGAGCTTGCCACTGCTGGCACCAGAAGCCTTCAAGGGCAGTTTTGGCTTTGGCATGCAAATTCTGTGAAAGTAAGAGAGAAGATAAGTAGAGTAAAAGAAGAAAAGGGGCAGAGGAGAGAGAAGAGAAAGGAGGAAGTGGGGAGGAAAGCAGTGAAGTGTAATGGATATAGGACAGGAAGGAAAGTTCTGTTCGAGATTTACCCCCGACAGTCCCTTGAGTCAAAAGAAAACCCATGGCTGCCTCTGAAGGAAACAGCATCAAAAGAAAGAAGCAAACTCTGGCCTGGAGACCCCCATTCCCTGAGCTCCTAGGCATGCCCAGGAGGCCTGACCACAGGCTGGTCTGGGGCTCACTCCAGAGGGACTCCACCTCTTTTGGGGGCCAGAAAACCCCCCAGATTTAACCGACCTTGGAGAATGGCACAGACCTTGCCTCTGGGATTTCTCATGGTCGTGGGGGTCCAGGCTGTTTCTAGGACCAAACGGAGGAGGCCCTCAAGGTTGGGAGGGGCAGGGCCCAGAGAGTCTTCAGCCCTGGCCATGGTGCTGAATTATTCATGTTCATTTCAGTTATCCTTTGGTTCAGCAGAAATATGACAAAGCAATCTCAGATAATGAAATCACCCACATTTTCTGCTGCTCGCAGCAGGCTTTCAGGGGCACAGTCCTGCCCCTACGTTCACAACGCTGATTGAGTTACATGTTTACAGGAGGGGGGCTCCCTCCCGTGTTAGTGATCAGTGTGTAGTACACAGCTTAGAGTGACCTGAGGACCTTTATTGCAGTGGGCAGTGACTACTCATGGTCAGCCAGAGGGAGGAACCTTTGCAGAACAAGCGACTGTCATTTTACACAGGGTCCCGGGGGGTGTGGGGGCCAAGCAGCCCTGGTCTAGCCCAGAAAACCTTCGTCGTCCTCCCTGCTCCTCTCTCTCAATCTACCTGTCACTGAACTTTCACGCTTTCAACTGTGCCGTTTCATGGCATTTCAGATACCATGAGACTCATCTAAGCACTTTTATAGGAGGGAAAGGGACTCACCTCGGGTTATGTTCCTTTCTTTTCATTCCTTCCCTCCCCTTTACGGTCTCTCCACGACCCTTTGATGTTCAAACAAACAACAAACAAACGGCACCCATCATCCAAACAACCAGAAAAGAAAATTACCACGAGTTACCCAGAGATGTCAGGTCTGCAAATCAGGTAGAGCTGATGTTTGCCAGTGGGTAGAATCTGCCTCTCAGTCATGGTTTATTTCTTCATGGTGATCAAATCACATCTTTGGCGATTGAAAACATCAAATGTAGTTGAATACATTTAAAAATCAGAGATATCGCTTAAAATCTAGAGGTATGGATTCTCCTGAAATGTTAGAAGATCTGGCTACCCAAGCCCACAGAGTAACAACAGGTGATGGAACGCGTGTCAGTGTATTTTATTTCTTCCCAATTCTTTGAACATTGGCAACCTTGTAAGAATGGTTGCCTAGCACACACCAATCCCCCAAATCAAAAGGAAACCTACCAAAACCTATGGTAGGTTTTGCCATAAATTTAAATGGAATATGATACTTTCCCTTGGGGTGGTTGTCTTCAAAGTGCTATTTCCTTTTAAAATATTAATAGCTGGTTAACCATTGTTCATAGATCGTCAATTACTATAATTTTAAAACTTTATAAGAGTACCCCTACCCAAAGAATAAAAATATTTCCTAGGCTACAGTAGAAGGGACCAGATAAATATCATTCCGGGGTGGGAGTGCGTATCATATGTACGCATATTATTATATACACATATAATAAGGAATTGGCTCACACAATTATGGAGGCTGAAAATCCCTGATTGGTTGATCTCTGGAGGCCCAGGAAAGCCGGCGGCACAGTTTCTGTCCAAGCCTGGAGGTCCCAGAACCAGGGGCTGAGGGTGTAAGTCCACGTGCAGGAGATGATGGAAACTCCAGCAGCCAGGTAGATGGTGAATCCTTCCTCCACCTTTTGTTCTGTTCAGGCCTCAGCAGATTGGATGAGGCTCATGCACATTGGGAGGTGGGGGTGGGGTGATCTGCTTTCCTCTGTCTAGCGATTCAAATGCTAATCTCATCTGGAAACACCCTCACAGACACATCTAAGATAATGTTTAGCCAAATATCTGGGCATCTCACGACCAGGTCCAGTTGAACATAAAATTAACCACCAGCAGAGGTAAAACTAAACTGAGGATAGAAGTGGTGTGGAACAGTCACATGCGCTCAGAAAAGCTGCCGTGGGCCAGTTCTCTGGTGCATTGGTCCTACTGGTGACATTGGTTAACACCGTGTAATTGTGAGATATTGGGTAAAGACTTGGGGTTATCTTCGGTATTGACTGTGCCATTCGCATCGAGTTTGGGGATGCTCTCAAGTCTCCTTAACTCCCCTTGCCTTAGTTCTGGGCCTTCCTGTTTCTCAGACTCCCTTGGGCCCCGAGGGCTGGGGATACCTTTGTCCAGCTGGTTTGAGCTCCTTCCTGTCTCTGGCTGGGGTCAGGCCTGAGCAATTGGTTTGCATTGAGGCCAGGCTTGTGGGTTACAGTGACCTGCCATCTCATGGAACATGAAGATAAAATGACAACAAATACACAAAACATCACCATCAAAGACTCAGGACTGAATCTTTGGCTCCCTGACATTTAGTGCCCTAAAAATGGCTCTGGCAAACAATCAGACAGACACACAGAAGACAGGAATAGACAACCACCACAAAAGGTTGGAAGAGAAATCACAGCCGTGTGGGCAGACTCTGTTTGGAGGTCATCTTGTCCAGCCCTCTGCCTCCAGGCCGATTGACCCTGGCCCCTCCTCCGATGATGGAAACCTTCCCCCTCACTAGGCCTGGACCCCTGCCTCCTCCACCAGTGACTGCAGGCTCAGAGAAGGGGATAACACATCGTTCTGACAGCAAGGCCCTGTGCCCTGCCTGGGGGCTGTGACCCTCAGGCTGGTCCCTCAGAAGCCACTCGCCTGCCTGCCCCTCCCTGGCAAATGTCTCTTTGTCAGTTGCCCACAAGCAGCTTCTCAGAGCACCTCTGGCTTTTATTTTCCCCCCATGAACATTATCTGTTTGTCCAATTCATCCCAAAATAGCCCAGCCCAGCCATCCCACAATACCCCGTATCCTGTGTCACTCAAAATGGGGGCCCGGCAGGAGCTCTGAGCTCTTCCTGTCCTTTCTTTTCTTTAATCAGCGCGCCCTGGGCTTCAGTCAGTGCCTGTCCTCCACATTCAGGAGTTGGCTGCTTCTGCAGGCGGCCCCAGATCCTGCAGATAAATCTCCGCCGAGCTGTCAGCACAGACGGAGGGGAACAGCTCCACCGGGTCCTCAGAGGCGCGACTGTGAGGCTGCCAGATTTATCAGCCACCCTGCTCCCTCGGGTGTCACCTCCTTGACCTTCAGGATGAAGAGGGGCCAGTACGCAGTTTTTACTGCGAGGGACCTCGATGCCAAAGGCACTGCCTCCAAACATGCCCGCCCCACTTGCCCTTGGTGACAGATGACAGCCTGGTCATGGAAGATGGGACATGAGGGGCCCTTTAATTCCCCCACGGAAGGAGCGGCAGTGCTGCTGGCCTTGCAGAGGAGGGAAACGTGCTGGCTTCCAGCCCTGCTCTCCAGGGTCGCTCGGGGTTAATTTGAGCTGCCTCTGTGTCCCTGAATGGGCCACACATTTTTCCTCCTTAGCCATGTCCAAGGCTCTCTTCTCACACAGCCCCAGCACTTGCCCCAGCAAAATTGAGACATGTGCTTATGACAGTGTGTTTCCATGAAGACAGATCGCTCTCGCTCCAAGGTCAAAGCTCCCGCTGGCCAGGCTCTTTGGCAAATGATTCGTCAAACGGGGCAGCGGGCAGCAGACAGCGAGCTCTCAGGCCCCTGGCCAGTCGGCTCATCCAAACCTTTCCGAGGGTCATCATGCCCTGTAGAACTTTTCTCCTTCTTCTGTCCGTCTGTGACTCCCCTGCTGGTCCCCCCAACACAGACGGATGAGTTGGCGCAATATCGGAAATTATGACAGGGACCCAGAAGGCAAAACAAATCCTTCTGCAGAAATTGGGAAATTTCTCCGTCACTTTGCAAGGCGAGAGCCGTGGTCCCCTGTGAGGTTTAAATAGCAGAGCAGCGAAGATGGCCTGCTGTGCCTGTCCGGTCAGTTGTCTGCCTTGGACCTGAGAGACGGCCTGAGGCTCACTCTCCAACAGCCCACAGCTCAGTGCTGGGCTTTATGAATCTGCTTATTGACTGTGTATTAAACTCCCATATGTACTGGGCACTGGGCACATGGTTCCTGCCCTCAAGTTTGCTGTCTTGCAGAGGATGTCTCACTCTAAAGAGGTGAAAGAAAGAACTGGGAAATAATGCATACCAATTATAACTGTTACAGAGGTTACTGGGGGGACAGCCTCAGATGACCCCCAACACTCTTGCCTTCTGGCAGTCACGCCCGCCTGGAACATCGTCCCCGCCAGTGTGGCCTGGGCCTGGTGACTTCCTTCTAAAGAACGAAAGATGGCACAAGTCATGGGATGTCACTTCGAAGAGTATAAAGAGACCATGACTTCTGTCATACTTGTCACCAACCTCTCCCTTTCGGAGTCCTAACTCTGATAGAAGCCACCTGGCAGAGCCCGAGAGGCCACATGGCAGGGAACCCATGTCTGCTGCCAACAGCCTTGTGAGTGAGCCTGGAGGGGGCCTCCAGGTGACTGTGGCCTCAGTCAGCACCTTGATTCCGGCATGATGGGGACCCTGAGCCAGAGAACCCAGTAAGCATGGGAGGGTCCCTGACTCACAGAGCTGACGTAACAGATGTTTGCTTAAAGCCACGTTTTGTGTTCATGGTTTACACAGCCATCCCACCACATAGTCTTCGAATAGAGATTTATGGCAGAGGAAGTCCTGCTGAAGTGGGGGGGCCGGGAAAGGCCTCTCCGAGGACACCCCATTTGAAGCAAGGATGGGAGGATAAGTAGGAGCAGCCCCACTAAACGCTGGGAGAAGTGCATCCCAGGCAAAGGGACAGGCACGTACGAAGGCTCGAGGCAGGAAAGGGCTTGGATTACGTGAGGGCTTACGTGTGGTTGCAGCGCGGTGCTGGGATGCGACACTGGCCCCTGTGTTTTCCTGTCTTTACTTTCCAACGCCACCTTGCAAAGTGGACATGATTACCCCCACCACACTGCTGGGGAAACTGAGGCAGAGAGCGATCCAGTCGCTTGTCTTAGGTCACACACCTAGAAAGGGGCCAGGCCTTGGAGCCAAGCCTAAACTGGTCTGAATCTAGAACCTATATATTCGTTCCGACCTCTTTACACCACATAACTTGATTCAGCCATTTGTCAGACGTTCCCCATTTGCCTACGTTCTACATACTCATGATTTGTGTCCCAAAGTAGCTTACAACTTGGAGGGAGAGAGGGAGAGCCGAGAGCTCCCATTTCCCCAGGGCTCCACTCCTTTATCTTCATGCAAACCCAGTGAGGCTGCTGGGAGGGGGCAGGTATAACTACTGTACCCCATTACAGGCAAGGAAAGTGAAGCTTGGGGGGGGTCACAGCCACACGTTGTTAGTAAGGGCCGGACGAGGTCTTGACCCCAAGCCTCTGACCCTGAGTCTCACTCTTTCCTCCATCCACCATGGTCCTGATTTACACAGGAGTCTCTGAGAAAGTTGTGTGTGTGTGTGTGTGTGTGTGTGTGTGTGTGTGTGTGTGTGTCCTTTCTAAAGTCAAGAGCACTCTGTCTATTACCAGCTCTGGTATCAAACTAGATTTTTAGGGATCACAGTTGCTGAGACCCAGAGTGGCATGTGGGTCTATGGCAATTCTTGCAAAGCGGCTGAGTAGGGAATGATTATTTGTGTTATGGGAAAGTCTAACTTAACAGTTTTCACCATTGGCTTTGTTTAAATAACTAGACCTTCCGGTCTCTGGATCTTAAGAGCTTGAGGACCAACCAAAATGGGCAGCACTGCTTATAGCTCAGCCCTGCACATTTTTACCACAATGCGTAAGTAGAATATTAACTTGGGTGTGTATTTATTCAACATGCATCTCCCACACTCAACTCTAAGCCTCACGCAGGCCAAACCAGTGTATTCAGAGTTTGCTGCTGAATCTCAGCCTAGCAGAGTATTTGGGACATGGCAGGGACCCAGTCAATTTTGTTGAATTAAAGCGATGGACCCATTGGACCCATCACACACAGTCCATGGGGTACGTGGCTGAGCTGTGGGCCCGGGAAGGTGGAAGGGACATCTCTTGGGGGGGGGGTGACATTGCACATGAATAACTGGAATATAACACAACCAAAATTATAATGGCAGCTAATATTTGTTGAGCACTTAGTATGCGTTTTAAATGTATCATATGTTAAATCATGTCAAGTAATAACTTAGGTTATATAGCTGTGCAACCACTATGCTGTTCCCCTGAAACTAAGATAATACTGAATGTCAACTGTCATTGAAAAATAGTTTTCTAAAACAATATAATTAGAGACAGTTATTTTGCACACAGATATTCTCACGTGCGAGTGATAAGGTGACTGACTTGTCCTAGTTTGTCTAGGATGGTCTCATTTTTAAAACAGAAAGTCCACTATCCTAGGGACCCCCTCAGCGAGGGCAAAACGGGATGCTGCTCGTCCTGGTGAGGGGAAATGATCAGTAGATTGTTGCCCAAAATAAATAAATAAATAATAATAATTATAAGATTTATAAAAGAGAGAGGAGAGACGGAGAGAAACAGCTGTGAGTCTGAGCCCAGTGAAATCTTGTTTGCATTTGGCAGGGGTGTGGGGGGAGGGTAAGGAGGCCGCAAACTGATTAGTTAGCAGCTAGAAAAGAGGCCACGCTGTGCTTCACGACCTTGAGCAGGACGGTGAGAGGTATTAAAGAAGACAATTTTAATTGTGTGTTGTTTCTGCAGAAAACCTGTCAGCATACGTGGCAGGCGCTCGGTCGTGTTGGCCGGCCTCCCCTCAGTGTGTCCACCTAAGTGAGGCCAGCTCTTCACCACTTGCCGTGTCAGGATTTCTGGGACGCGTGTGCTGAGTCACACGGGGCAGGGACACCTCGTTCCAAGGTGGGGAGAAACTGGCAGTGGGGAGGAAGAGTGTTGATTGTCCGTGTGTTTCAAGTGGAAAGCTCAGCCCTCAGTTACCTGTCCCAGATAAGCGTTGCTTTGGGTCATCAAAGCCTTCCTGCTCTGAGGGGTTGCTTCTGGAACTTGTGGCCCCTTGGGGAAGTTGTGCTCACATCACACACGCTGGCAGCTGAGGGTTGCATGGTTCTGAATGAAGGTTCTAGAAACCTGTAACTGGTGGCTACAAAAACACTCTGTGTTCTCAGGCAGCAGATAAAGAGGAGTGAAAGCGAATTTCTCAATGACTTGAAAACACATTTTGGGGCCGTAAGGATGCAGGAGATTCCTAGATGTAACAGAAACCAATCCCTTTCTTGTGTGGCTCTGAGGGGCACCCAGGAGGCCAGGGAGAGTGTTTTGTTCAGAGGGTGGGGTGTAGGCAGGAAGGTTGGGCTCTATTCTTGACTGGCAGCCTTCCCTCATTCATTTGTTTGCTCATTAAAATCCATTCCTTTCTTCATTCTGTCATTTCTATCCACTCATTTGTTTATTCATTAATTCCTTTATTCTTACATATTCATGAGTTCACTTATTTCTTTATTGATGCTCATTTCCACATCCCCTTCCATTCTTGTAACTATTTCCTGAGCACTTACTATGTGCCCAGAGTGTGCTGAGTGTTCTAGGCCAGAAGGGTCCCTGGCTCCGGGAGCTCTCCCTCCTCCACAAACCTGACCCACGTGGCTCGGGCGCTGCTTGGTGGAGACTCCTGGATGCTGCCCAGACGCCCTGGGAGCCTCAGGACAGAGCCCATGGGCCTTTGGGCCATGCCTCTGGGGACCCCCATGGGTGACTGATACGATGCTTCTTGCCCCAAAGTGGATTTTCTTCCGGCTGCGCTGGGTGAGGAAGGCCAGGTCTCCATTTCTTGTGTTCGTCGGCCATGTCTGCAAGGTAGTGACAGAGGCAGGCGGGATTTGATTGTGTGTGCAGGGGTCTCCCTGGCCTGTCTACATAGTTGCCAGAATCGGGAGGCTCCAGAGAGAGCATTTCACTCCCCCCAAATTTCTCAAAACATAGGAAACCAAACCAAGTGACAGTTCAGGGGCCGTGCGGCCCACTTCCAAGGAAGGCTAGCCAAGGCCGGGTGGCACCTTCCTGTGCCCTGCTGAGCACTCTGCTGTGCTGCAAACCAGTCCTGGGCTGGGCATCGTGGGGCACGTGAGAGGGAAGTGACAACTCAGCCCCCGCTTCAAAACAACGTAAGAAAACAACACGGACAACGAGAATAACCAATGCTTGCCTGCCGATTATAGCGTGCCTCAGCATTTACCCGGAGTTTTTATATTGCTGCTCTTCTTGAGCCTCACTTGGGCTGTGTGAGGAGGTGGAATATTATTACCATCATTTTACATGGCAGTAGAGTACTTGGCTTGTCTAAAGTCACACAGCTAGTAGACAGCAGTCAGGACCTGAACCCACATCTGTCTGATTTCACAACATGTGTTTGTGCCATGAGCCTGCAGGGTGTAACAGGTGTGGTTTTGGGGGAAGTGGAGAAAGGAGAGGTCGCCGTGGCTAGGTGTAATCAGAGGAGGCTTCCTGGAGGAGCTGGAATTTTCCTTGGGTCAAGGAGTGAGGACCAGTCATAAATTTGCCCTTTCTCTGCCCTTCCATCCATCTAATGAAACAGGGAATGGGTTCCCCTCCAGCTCTCACCTCTGCCTGGGGACGGGGAAACATATCTTTTATTCCTCAGTAATTTCAAGACCCGGTCAGGAAACCTAAATGGCTCTGAGAATTTAATCAGTCCCCAGGCAGCTCTGCCTAAGAGCAGAAATCCGAACGCACGCGGAACGCTGTCTGTGGGTAAATAGGATTAGCCTGGCTGTTGTACTCCGAGTGGTCCCTGGGCCCACGCTCAAGGGCCAACGGACCCTGCTGGCTTTGGTGACTCTCAAAACCAAGACCCTTTGCTGGCCTCCAGTAATTTGATTTATCTCAGAAACAAGCCAACATTCCAGGGCTGGGTTTGCAATTTCAATATGCAGAGATTAATTTACATGCAGAGCTAATTAAGCAACTGAAACACTCACTAATTGATTATTGCATGAAAAGGAACACATCAATTTGGAGAAATATACTCTATCAGGTTGTACAGAATTTGCAAACTTAATTGCCAAGTGGAAATTCCTCTTCTGGAGGCTAATACATTTAACCAATTGACCTTTGCCGGGATGGTCTTTAATTCCTGGAGTCCAACAGCACATGCCGTGAAAGCTTTGGTCTCTGCCTTTTCAAACTCAAAGTCAGAAAAGACAGCAGCTCTAGGCTGGTGTCTGCACTTAGCACAGGCCTGGTTCTTTGTAGGAACTCACCAGAAATGCTTGTGAATAAATGGCCAAAGAGCCTACAACAGTTATTTCCCGTGTATGTTTTATTATGAGAATTTGCTGGATGACACTCCTGGAAAGCATCAGTGTTATGAATGCCCCCCCCCCCCCCCCCACAACGTGCCCCTTTTAAAGCTCCGTGGTATTTACAGAAGGGAAGTGAGTAACTAGTCCAGTCACAGAGCTAGCAGGGGTGGAGTTGGCCTTAACGTCAGGTCTTCTGACCCCCGACCTCAGGTTCGGTTCTTTTGCTCCATTTCAGGCTGTTTCCTGTGTCCCAGGAACCAAGGCCCGTTGTCTGTAGAGGTGGCACAAATATTCACCTATGGGGCATGATCTGATGGGTCCGAAAGGCCTCCATGTTCAAAGTAGCTCCTGCCGTGGTTTGCCACAGTGCGACTCCCACCTCAGAGAGCCATTCCTGTGACTTAGCAGAGGCTGCGTCTCTGGTTAGGTCCTGTGTTAACGGGCAGCGAGCTCTTCAAGGAGTTCCATCAATTCCTTCCCGTCGTTATTGCCCTGGTGTGGATGATGTGCCTGTGTAGGCAGACTCACCTTTCGGATGCGGCCACAGGCTGCAAGGATCCAGGGGTATGGGATGCGGCACAGGTACGTTTTGACAGGTCCGGTAGATGGCCTATGAGTCTGGGTCTGCGGCCAAGGAAGGAACCTATCTGATGGTGTGGGGGCCCCGAGCACGGTCAGCACGAGGGCACTGGCACGTGCAAGATTGTGAAGCAGACAGGGTAGATGTTTGGGCAAAGGGCCACGGGAGGGATGCATTCTACGTCCTAGCGAGCGGCCTGGAGAAAGTTGTGCAAGTTCTCCGTTTACTCATCTGCCAAATGGGAGTCAGGAGAGTGCCCTTCCTGGCACGTGTGAGGCTTACATGAGCCAACGCTCAGAAAGCTCTTAGCGTGGTGCCAGGAACTCAGGGACTGGCCAGCCCTGGGTGTCTCCTACTGCAGTGTCTGGGCCGCTTATTGTCCCAACCCTGGGCAGAGACTTAGGAGACCTGTGCGATCGTCGCAGGTCATCTACAAACTCCTGTGGGTCCTTCGTCAATACCTTTCTCCTTTGGGCATCATTTTTCCCTCTGGAAAAGGAGGTGGTAGGAGTGGATGAATTCTCAGGGCCTCTATATCTAATCCTTTCATTTATTGATTGACTTAATTACGTCCTGAGAGCTTGCTGTTGCCAGGGGCAGTGTTAAGGCACTGGGGGTATAGCTTGGAGAGACGGGATTTCTGCTCTAAGGGAGCTGACGCTCCAGTGAAGGAAGCAGGCAGTAAACAGTAAGTGGGGTCCTTTCAGGTAGTGATCAGTTCCACAAAGAAAAGCAAGAGCTTCTCTATTCATCAAGCCTTTCTTTTTTCCTCCCCAAGCTACAAGAACTAACACTCCAACTTGGACAAGTTTAAAGAGCAAAAGGAAAAACAAAGGGCATGGCAGGTATTTACTGGCAGGATTTGGATTCTCACAAAATCTAAAGAAGATTCGAACACCAAAACCTCAGGAAACATAAGAACCAGCCAAGCTCTGGGACCCCACAACCGGAATCCACGCAGCTTCCTTTCTAGAAGGTTCCTAATAGCTTACTCCTACCACCTCTTTTCTTTCATCTGCTTTGTTCTTCAGCTTCAATCTTCTCTCTTCCTGTGGATTCTGTTTCCCATTCCATGTAGTAGAAAATATGGTCAAAGGTCACATTATTCAGCCCTCCAGAGAGACCCCTTTCTTAGCCACAATCCTAAATTCCCAGGGCAGGGACTCTGATTGGTTTGCCTTGGGTCAGGTGTCTACTGTGGACCAATCAGCTGTGGGTTGAGCAGTGTGTATACCATTGTACAAACATGGCTGCTATAACCATGTGGAGAGAAGGCAGGAGGAGCAGTTCCCAGAAAGTGGAGGTGGGGGGGAATGCCAGTTCAACACACAGATTAACCAGACTGTGATGAATAGAGAGGTTCCCACAGCTATTTGTTTTGGGGTTCGAAGTCACTTCCCAAATAAAAGGTAGTGATGAAGCGTGCTGGAAGGTTGTCCTGGGAGTGACCTATGCTGGCTGTAAATGCAAATGCATATGTCCTGACAGTGAATCAACATCCCCCTTCCTGGGGGCCTTCAGCCTGATTTTTGATCCCAAGTCTACCACTGACCTGATGCATGACCTTAGACAAGTCATTTAGCCTCTCTGAACCTTCAATGGAAAAGGGGATAATAATTCTAGAGGTTTCGTGAGGTTCAGATGAAAGCAAGGGTAAGAAGAGGCTATGCAAATTCTGCAGTAAGGTAAAATCTTGGGTGCTGTCAGGGAAGGCAGATGCTGCAGAGAGGAGAGGAAGGGCCCTTACTGGAGAATTCTGCAGGAATCCCTTCCCCTCGCCACGGTGGAGGCCAGTTCTGCGCTGGGCTGGGCAGGGTACGCGGGGGTCCCTTTCTTGGGGAAGCCGGAGCCTTGGCACCTAGCCCACCCCCGCCCATATTAAATGCAAGCCTAGAACAAGTCAAAGTGGCAGCTGCTCATTTCAGTCCCACTTCCTGGAATTCACATGTTATGTTAGCTGAGGAGGCTTCAGAACCGATCTCTTCATCTGGGCTTCTAAGAACAACTGGAACCAACAGAAAACAACTCCCACACGCATTAGGAATTTAGACCAGAGGTGTTCATTCGCCCCCAGGGAGGAGGGCGTTTGGGGAGGTTTTCTGCCCCCTTCCCCCACCGACCGCCCTGCATGTGGGGCTCTTCGCCTGAGTCACTGTGAGGACATATGCATTTGTGTTTACAACCAGCATAGGTCACTCGCAGAATGGGGCTGCTGGCAGGTTTATATTCTGCCAGCACAGCCTGGCAGATAGATGCGTCTCCCCCCACAGAGTGGGATGTAAATTTTCCTGAGAAAATGAGCCAAGCTGTTTGGTGCCATCCTGTGTACAGGGCTTCACAGCCAGCAGGGGAGGGAGCCTGCTCCACTCCCCACAGACCCACCGTGGATTCCACCTTCCTCTCTGTGTGGGGCTTTGGGGTCTTGATGAGTCATCCTAGCCTCCTTTCCTCAACCCCAAACCGACTGATTCTTCTCACCTGTACTTCATCCTTCCTGCCACCAGCCTGGTCTCTCGTCTCTCTCCACTGCTGCATCACCCTGCAAACTGGTTTCCTTGCCTTTCATTTTTTTCTCCCAGATTTGATCATGTCACTCCCTTGCTGAAAACCCTTTGGGCAAAGCACAGCACACCTCTTAGAACGGCTGACATAAAAAACACATCCAAGTACCGCTGATCATGTGGAGCAACTGGAGCGCTCCTACGTGGGTGGGGAGAGAGCCAATGGTCCAACCTTTGTGGAAAACAGTTTGGAAGTTTCTTGAAAAGTTAAACACACATTTGACACATGACACAGGCATCCCATTCCTAGGTATTTTCCCTACAGAAAAGAAAATTTATGTTCACACGAAGGCCCGACACGAATGCTTATAGCAACGCTATTCGTAATTGCCTCAAACTACAAACGACCCAAATGACCCCTGACACGTGACTAGATGAACATTCCTGTGATGGAATATGGCACAGAAATAGCAAAAGGGTCCACTAGTGACACAGCAGCGACTTGGATGGACCTTACAGGTATGATGTTGAGTGAAAGGAGCCAGTCTCCAAAGCTGATGTACTTATGATCCCATCTATTTGCAAAAAGACAAAAATACCGTCATGAGAACAGATCAGTGATTGCCGGGGGTGAGAAGTGGGGAGCGGGGGGGACGTGACCATAAAGGGAGAGTTTTGAGGTTATGGAACTGTTTTGTATCCTGGTTATGGTGGTGTTTGCATGAATCTGTACATGTGTTACAATTCCATAGAACTGTGAAACAAAAGAAAAAAGTCCATTTTACCATATGATTTAAACAAAAAATTAAAAAAACTCCTTTGGGCAAAAATTCAAATGACTCAGAACGGTATTATAACCACCTCAGGTTTGCTTCCTGGCTTCCTCCCCAACTCTGTCCTTGGTCCTTCTCCTCCTGATCTTTATGCCCTAGACACCCCCAAATACTTGCAGCACCCCAACACACTCTGCAGTCATGCCTTCCAGTTGAGCCTCTGCCTTACTGATGTGGGGAACTATTCAGCCTTCAAAACTTTGCTCAGAGCCAGCCTCCTTTGTGGAGCTTTCTCACGTCTTCCCACCACTGGAGTTAAGCGCTCTGTCTTCTACGCTGCTTGTATTTTTGTAAATCCTCTTACTAGTGAGTGTTGCGCTTCATTACGGTGGCCTCTCGCCAGCTTCTCTGTGTCTGGCACAACCTTAACCTCTCATCCTTGACAATGTGGGAACTGGCCTGGCCCGTGCTCAGGCAACGCCCAGAAGCGGGTGGTTACTGTCGGGGGGGGCAGCCCTCCAGTACTGGGGGCAGGCGCCATCCTTCGGTGGATAGTTCTGGGAGGCGGTCTGGACACTTGTCAGAGGCCCTTGTGGACCCCAGCCCTGGCTGCCCAGGCTGCAATCGGAACAGCACCAGTGTGATGGCTCTTCCTCCTTGGCCGTGCGACTCACCCTGCTCCTTCACTCCTGTTTTATGGGATCACCTCCCAGATTAACCACCTGCACCCAAATCTTTGTCTTGGCTCCACTTTGGAGGGAATCAATCAAATACTTTTTCTACTGTATCTGTGAACACATCTTCTTTTCTGTCGTGGGGATGGAGGGGAGAGTGGATCTGGAGTGATTTGTAGGAGGAAATTCTGCACGCCGAGGGCTCTGTCCTGAGTCAGGAGGCCGTGGCTCTGCTTCCTTCTGTTTAGGTGACCTTAGAAACGTTTGCCCTGTCTGAGCCTCATTTAGCTCCCTGTTGCAGGTTAGGTTTTCCAGAAGCTGATGCTAAGATGGAGTTTGGGATACAAAATATTTGTTAGGGATCAATCCCCGGGAGATGAAGGGGAGAAACAGCCCTGAGCAGAGAAAGAAGACAAACTGCAGTGGAGGTCACCTGAGCAGGTACTGGCCAGCCCCCCGCCCCCCCAGAGGCACATTTGCCCTCGGACGTGCCTGAGGGCCTTTATGGCCCCATCTCATTCAGTCACCAGATATGGGGCCCCTGGGCAGGCTGTGACTGTGGGAGCGGTGCTCTCTGCAGCTGAGGCAGACGCTGCAGGAGTGACAAGTCCAGCCGTCCCCTGGCCACATTCCCTGCAGCTGGGCACGCGGTCATCTGGGGGGCACGTCTCCACATCGACTGCACGGCCCAATGGGAATGCCTGTAGGACCCAGGCACGTTCGGCCAACGAGCGCGGTGGGCTGAGTGTGACACAGTGTGGAGTAGTGGGGACTGGGGTGACCCGGGGTGTAGCTACTACTGAACCCCAGTTGACTTGTGCCAAGAAGGCAGATTAGGGTCCAAAGTAAGAGACATTGGACTTCTGGAGTTTTAAGTGAAATGTCTGGTTCTTAAGTTAACGTGCGGTTAGCCAACTATAACACGTCTGAATGCCTCTGGGCAGTGACCTCTGCGTTCATCCTGGGTGGTCCTGGGCCAGGAGAAAGCTGGAGGGTTTCCTGGGGTGGGGGAGGGGCAGAGCCATCTTACAGACCGGGAGATCTTGTGGAGAAAAGGCTGAGCAGGGCCCGAAGGGGCTTAAGGTTTCCCTGCGAGGACATTCACCACTGTCAGGCATGTCCCACTCCACCCCCCTGACCGGAGTCGGAACGTTGGGTGCCTGCTCTGGAAGTGAACCAGTCTCAAGGCGTCCCTGGTCGGGGCCCCAGGTGCCTGCTTCAGAGCTCTGGGCTCAGTGGCCTGTGCCAAACGAGGCCACGTCTGCTCCTGCACACCTTAATTACACCTTCCCTGGGGCTGCTGAAGCAGGATTGCCTGTGATTGAGGCAGTGTCTGAGGTCCTGTCCACTCACCCTTGCTAACGGGGCAGGCCAGGTTTTTAATTCCGTGGGGTCAGGATGCCGGAGTAAGATTGCCAGGCATCCTGACCTGGTGGGCACTGCCAGGCAGATCCCCACTTGTGGGGAGGGATCAGGATAGACCCAGGGGACGGGGGAAAATGCAAGGCAGGGCTGCACAAAACCCAGCAGTGCCCTCTGGGTGGAGCCTCAGAAGCCACAGGGCTGAGTGCTACTTGGAGGGTTCTCACCAAGGAGACGCTCATCCTGCTGGAACTGCACCCCCTGCCCCCCCTCTTTCACTCTCTCTGGGAAAAGATTGTTGGGTTCCCTGGCCAAGGGCTCCTAAGAGCGTCCAGGAGAAACCTCCCTGCCTTCTCCCTGTGCACAGACTGGCAGAGTGAGAGCTGAAGCCACCGGTTCTTTCCCAAAGCTCAGCTTGGGTCATGGGAGTGGTTTTGGGATGATTTGCGTCAGCTGCCGCACTGACTTTTGGGGTTGGGGGCTCACAAGGAGGCATGGGGCTGTGATGAATCCTCTGGGCTTCTGAGTTTGAATACTGCTGAGAGGAAGAGCAGAATATAGTTCTAGAATCCATTTTGAGGGATATCTTGGGTCAGCAGGATGGAAGGGAACAAAGCGTTATGTGCTGTAACAGTTACCTATTATTGCATAACAAACTACTCTAAAACTTAGTGTCTGAAACCGGTACTCATTTATTTGCTTATGATTCTGTAGGGCACCAATTTGGTATGGTCCTCCCCTGTGGCTGCAGCCATCTAGTGGCGTGGCTGGGGCTGGGTGGCCTAAGGTGACCTCATCACGTGTCTAGTGATTGGTGTTGGCTCTTAGCTGAGCCACACTCTCCAGACAGCTATCCTGGACTTTATTTTTTATTTAATGTGGTGGCTCTGTTCTAAAAGCAGCAAGAAAGAAGACAAGCCCATGCTTGTACTTGGCTCATTTTTGCTAATGTTCCATTGGCTAAAGCAAGTCACATGGCCAAGCCCAGATGTGAGGTTGAAGGGACATAAAATGACAGGCGTGAGGCTCCATTACCAGAACACTGTTGTTTGAGTAAGAGGAAGTGGCTGAACATTCTGGAATTGGACCAAGGTATCATGGGTGGCTCTCTGAATTTAGAATGGAAAAGCCTCAATGTCTATACGCTCCGCCATCCCACCTGCTACCCCAGAAGAATCTTCCGGGCCCTGAGTGAAACGAAGCCCTCCGGTTCTGCACCAGATCCCATCCCTTCTGCCTCTCCAACAACTTCACCAGAAATCCTCTCCTCAGTCTCCTACTGCATCAGCATTTTCCTTTCTACTTGGCTTTTCTCAAAAGTGCACAAATACTGTTATTTCTCTCCACTTAAAATGATGTCTGGACTTTTTGCTACGTCCGCTACACCTGCGTCGCTCTTCTCACCTCCGCAAGCAGCCCCTCGTAGAGTTGTCTATGTCTGTCCGCTGTCTATGTGCTTTTCCTTCGGTTTTCTCCTAAACCAAACCCAATCTGACTTGTGTCCCCACCCTCCACCAAAACCGTCACTGGCCGATCAACAGTGACTTCCAAGTGGCCCAAGCCGATGGTAGGTTGTGAGCCCTCCTCTTGGCTGAACTGTCAGCGGCACTGGTCACGGTCATGGCTTCTCCTCTTTGGGAAACTTGAGTCCCTTGGCTCCCAGGACACCGCACTCCGTTGGTTTTCCTCCTTCACAGTATTCATTCCTTTTTAGCTGTGTTTTCTTATTCATCCTTCTCTCAGTCCCTCTGAATGCTGGAGGCATTGGGGTTCAGTTCTTGGCCCCTTTTCTTATCTGTTTCCCCTGGTTTCCCCCAGTTTTTTGGCTTCAAATACCATCTATGTGCTTGTGACATCTCAATTTATATCCCCAGCCTGGACCTCTCTCTTAAACTCAAGAAAGTCTACTCAGCTGCCTACGTGCCATTCCCACAAGGATGCTGCATCAGACAGGAGACACGCGGTTAGGCCTTGCTGACGATGACGTCACATCCCAGCGGCGTGTCACAAAGAGGCTTCGTCCTCACTCGGCTCTGTGTCCCCCATGCTCTGCCCACGTTGTCACGGCTCTAGGACTCAGGCTGACGGGGCAGCTCGCGTCTGAAACATGGCTGATCACAGTGTGAGAGAGAACAGAAAACTTGGCAGATGAGAATGGGTTCTTAAAACTTCTGCTCGCAGTTTATTGGCCCAGTCAAGTCCTGTGGTCAATCCTGACAGCAATGAAGTGGGGAAATATAGAAAACATCTGTGACCAAGAGCACAGCCTGTCAGATAGGTCCAGCAGACATCTTCAGCGCATCTGGCCCTGACGGAACTTCCCACACACACCTGTCCCTCTCAGGCTTCTCCGTCTCAGTAGGTGTCAGCTTGATACTTTTTGTTACTCAGGCCCAACTCTTGGACTCGTTCTTGACTTCTCTGTTTCACATTCCTTATTCGATCGTTCAGGCTGCGTCTTGATAATACATCCAGAATCTGGCCAGTTGGCACCACCACTCTCTCCACCCACCAACATCTCACTTCTGGGTTATTTCCATGGTCTTTCAATAACAGGCCTCCCTGCTTCTCCCCCGGACCGTCCCCCACTCCAAGAGGCTATTCGGAGCACAGCAGGCAGCGTGATCCTTTACAAATGTGAGTCAGATCATTCCTTGCTGCTGCTTGAAACCCTTTAGTGACTTCCAGTTTCCCACAACAGAAAACCGCAATGCTCCCTCCGGCCCTCACAGGCCTTGCATCCTGGTCCCCACTGCTTCTCTCACCTCTTTCCCTGCGACTCTCCGCGTGGCCCCCGCGGGCCTCCCTGCTGTTCCTCACTTGGGCCTTTGCATCAATGACCATCGTGCTGCCTGGACCCTCTCCTCCAGCTGTCAGTCCCCTGACTCCCTCTTGCTTCCTTCCCATCTCCCCTTCTCAGGGAGGCCTTGCCCTGACCGTCTACTTGAAGTTTTCATCCTCTCTTTCAGACTCTCCTACAGCAAGTGTTACTTTTTCACTTACTATATAATTTTTCCGATTATGTTTAGTATTTGTGTTTTGTCCAGTAAAATGTAAGCTCCGGGAAGGCAGAAATATTTTGGTCTGTTTTACGCACTGTTACATGTCAAGTGTTTAGAACAGAGCCTGGTGTGTGGTAGTTGCTTGTTATTTACCTGTAGAATGAATGAGTGAATGAATGAGTGAATGAATGAATGAATGAGTGAATGAATGAATGAATGAATGAGTGAATGAATGAATGGCAATACAGTGCAATAAGGTTTTGAGAGGGAAGACGTCCTTTGTTCCAAAAGGATCTCAGGCCTTGAAAATCATAGTGAAGTGAGTTCAGACTAATCCAGGATTGATTTTCACCCATGAGTCTCAAGGTGTGAAATGGGGACCACCAAGATGAGTGTGCCTGATTTTAGGGGGTACATGGAGGAAGGAGTATTAATTGCTATGTGCTCATTCTAATTAATTGTGACACGTGACCCAGTTTTTCATGTATGGCAGGTATGTTGTAAAGTTTCCTTTTATAAAACAAGCAAATAAATGAAATTGACGGAAAAGTTTAGGTAAATAATAGGTGCAGATGGGAGGTGGACATGGCAAAACCTGTGAAGATGCCATGTAAGTGAGTGACATTTGGGAAGCCCCAGGCCCTACAGAAGAGTGAAGCGCGGCGGGGAAGGGAAAGGTGGTGAGGACGAAGTGGCAGAGTCAGCACAGGCTCCGGAGGGGGTGTGAGCCCTGGGAGTGACGTGGATCCCCTCCCCCCACATCTGCCCACCTATGTCTGAGCCTGGTCTCCGGCAGGCTGCTGGCTCCTGGAGAGGTGGGGCCCAGGAAGCAGCACTGTGGGGGTGCAGCAGTGACAATGGCACCTCCAATCTCTTACCGTCAGGTTATAAAGGCCATTTTCCGGAAGTGTGGTTTGCCTCATTAGGCTTGAGATAAACATCTTATATTTTGGTTGCAATTTCCATCCTGGCTTTGGTTCTCTTGACCTCATTTCTTCCTTGTGCGTCATCTTTTCCTGCTTTGCAGAATGAGGGGGGGACAATGGACAGAGGAGCCCCTGTCTAATGGCTGTCACCGAGATGCTTGATATTTATATGGAGCCCTAGACCGAAAAGTCCAACCTAGGAAGACGCCAGGTCCGGCCCAATGAGAGAGAGAGAGAGAGAGGCAATTACAGTACAGAAGTCTCACACCTCTCAAAAGGCATTTGAAAATTTTAGTGTCCAACAATCTTCCCCGTCTCTCACCTCAGGAATAAGAGAAGTACCACCGTCCTTACTGTTTTATAATCCTTTACATTTGCTGTCACAGGCTCCACTCCAGTGATTCATATGGGAAAAACAGCGTGAGGAAGGGAGATGACCTACTGCAGCCTCTTGGCCTAAGTAAGGCATCGCTCCAGTTTCTCCTGGTCACTTTTAAGTCCCTTCCCTTCAATTTTTCTGACTTCGGGAAGACACCTGAAACATTTTGAAGTGACTGGGTTCCATCCATCCATTCATCCATCTACCCATCCACCCATCCATCTATCCATCCATTTATCATCCATCATCCATCCATCCATCCATCCGTCCATCCGTCCAATGTACTTGACAATGGTTACTGAGGTTGCTGCGCACACCTCTTGCTGGATAGGGTGGGTTGGAGCAAGGGAAGGGTTGGAGACATTATGTGGGGTCAATATTCACGGCCTTACAGCCACCCTATGAGGAAGGCAAGATAAAGCTAGTTTTCTCCTTGTACATGTAGAAAAAATGACAGTGAGGGAGGGTGAAGTTGTGTCAGGGTCACAAAGCAAGTGTGTGCTAGAGCAGCCCAGACCTCAAGTGTCCAGTGTCCATGCCCTCAGTCTGGAGGGGTGACTTCAGGCTGGGGGACAAAAAGGGCGCAGACAGTGGGCCTCCACTTCCAGAGAAACTTCGGTGCATTTCCCTAGCCCTAAAGTGGTGCAGCCTCGTGCTATATCTAAATAGCAGCTCAGTTCAGGGGGCTTTCAGACAAACTGACGATTGAGCCGCACGTAGATGCATTTTAAGCTTCTACTCCTATTAGGGACAAAAACCCTCTCAGTTCTGCTGTAGGACTTTGAAATTGTAGGCAAGGCCTCAGTCAGCTCTAAATTGTCCGCATGTGACCCAGAGAGCGGAGGGGAAAGGTGAGCTGAGGGCCCATACCTGCTGTGGGCATTTTGCGTCTGTCACAGGTGTATCAGATGTGCTGGAGTTTAAAGCACAGGACACAGACACGAGGTTCTGACGCAGGGCCGGCAGGGGTCCTGTTTTTTCATTCTGTCCCTTGCTCTGTTGGGCACAGAGTCTCATCTGTTGGGCTGATGCAGAGGGTTAGCTTAAGGCTGCCTGCGGAGCAGGAGAGGTGGTTAGGAGGGTTTTCCTGAGTGCAGGGAAGGTAACGATAGGAGAATGATGTGTAAACACCTATTTAGAGTAGCTGTCCACCGCCCTGCCACTCTGCCATATTGCTATCATTTCTGTTCTCTTCACATTTACCCTGTTCTGAAATTTCGTATTCTTTGCTTTCTGACTTGTTCTTGTTTCTCTCCTCCCTAGAATGTAAGCTCCATGACAGCAGGGATCTGGTTGACAGGACCACCTCTTCTAGAATGGCGCCTGGCCAGAGATGCTTGATACGTACTCACTGAAAGCACAAACAGGAAGTGGTTACCTGAAAGGGGGTCTGAGGAAGGTCACCTGGGAAGCAAGGCAGGTAACTGACATGGCTTTGGAGGTGACTGATGTTACTGGATGAAAGCGACTCAGAGAACAGCCTAAGGTGGTGTCTAAGTTTCTGAGCTTCGAATTTAGAACTGCTATCAAATCCCAACTCCTCACCCCAGTTACTTCATCTATAAAGGGGTTCAGAATAGTTTTTGAATGCCTGCTCTGTGACAGGTCCCATGCTGGGCTCTGGGGCAACAAAGACGATCTAGAGAAATCTGCTGCCCCTGTGGACCTCAGGCAGATGGTCTTCCCTCCAAGTAAATAAATGAGCACATGCTCTATGAGAACAAAAAGGGATAGAAAAACAAAGGTGACCCTTCTGGATGGTCAGAGAAGACTTGAAGGAAGGCTTCCTGGGAAGGTGTGTGGAGGAGTGTGATGGGTGATGAAGATGAAGGAAAAAGTCAAAGAGAAAACGGGGGAGGAGTCAGTAATGGAAGTCCTTTGCAAGAACCAGCCCTTCACTAGGAAGTACCTTTTCTCTCCTCTCCTCTCCTCTCCTCTCCTCTCCTCTCCTCTCCTCTCCTCTCCTCTCCCCTCCCCTCCCCTCCCCTCCCCTCCCCTCCCTCCCTCCCTCCCTCCCTCCCTCCCTCCCTCTCTCCCTCCCTCCTTCACCCATTAGTGCCTCCTCCAGCCCTTGGGCCTAGCAGGGTCTCAGACAGCCATTTCTGGCACCAGGAAAGGTGCACAAATGGTGGCCAATTCTTTCAGAAATTCATCTTCCAAAAATTGCTTTCCATCCATTTTGCTCCAATTTTATTTTATTTATTACCTAGCAGTGAGCAGATGGAGCCATTTTTCCTCAGAGCTTCTTGAAAGAGATGCATTGCAATTGTGCAGGAGGCTTGAGAGCTGATGCATGGGCTGTGTGCCATAGGAGCCAGGCCCCGTGCCCCTGCCTGCAGCTGCAGCTGGCAGGACGGGACGTCGTCTGGCCCGACTCCCTGTGGGGTGACATTTGGGGATGGATGCCATAGGTGCTGACATGTTACCTGGTCAAAAATACCTCATCTGCTCCCGTCTTGAGCCTGTGTTGGAGTCTCTCCCACCAGGCCTCTAACCCCGGTCTCACCCCAGTGAGCAGGAGGAAGAGAAAATATTTCTTGAGACAAAGGCTATTTCCTACTGCCAAAGGAAACACTGGACCACATCTTTAATCATCTGAGTTTTCAGAGAGCGGCTCAATTGAACCATTTAGAAGTTATTATAAGAAGCTACTTTCTTCTTTGACATTTCCTATTGAATTGTCAATTCTCTCATTCAAACTTGAAAAGATTACGACCTCATAATGTGGCCTAAAAATCCACATTATAACTACGAATTGGGCCAAACCTTTATCTTTCCTGCTTACTTGCTGAGTGACTAGGGACAAGGTGTTGAACTACTCTAAGCCTTAGTTTTCACATCTGTAAAATGGGTGGCTCACTGTGTCTGTGTCATAGGATCCTGGTGAGGACCAAGTGAGATAATGCCCGTGGACTGCTTAGCTGTGCATCGCGCGTATAATAACTGCAAGAAACGTTGCCTGTTAATGGTTTTGTTTACAAATATTATTTCCTCTCAGAGCTAAATTTCCTCCGTTCATTTGCAATCTGCAGGCCAGCTGAGTATCTACCCATGTGACTTAGGACAGGTATTTAACTCAAACTGATCCCCATGTTTCGTAACTCTGAAGTGAGATAACAACTACCTCCCAGGGCCCACACGCCATGGAGAAGTTTCTTTGTATAAGCCAGATCCCTGTAAAGGCTGGGTATTGCCATCACTTTACATACAAGGTCTGTATTTTATTGCAGAATAGACACACACCGGCCTCCGCAGCCCTCTGCCTGACCCCACCCAGGGTCGTGCCTCGTCTTCAGATGCCTGGTAACTTCAGGTGATGGGGCAGAGTGAGCCATGGAGTCTATAGGAGTTGAGTCTGGGGCTCTCCTTGGTCAGATGACTTTAGCACATTGAGGGGGCCTATAGGGACCTCCGCACCCTTAGAGACCAGAGTCTGAAGTCCTGGTCGCTCCAAGAACAGGAAGTGCTCAGCAGCTTCCTGCTTCATTTCCCTATGTGGTCGCCTAGCTTTCCTTCCAGCTGACGTCTAGGCTCTATTTTGGTACTTGCCTGCTGACTGGTTGATGCAGGGCCTGTGGAGAGACCTAACGAGGCCATCTTCCCAGCACAATGTGGCAGCCTGGGAGGGAGCTAGGTCGGGAAGTTGGGCTCCTAACATCACGGTGAACCCCCTCTCCCTGAATCAGCCTTTACCTGTGACATTAGGCAACGCCTGAGACGTGGAAGACATTCTGGATCAATATAATCTCTTTAGATTCTCCTGGGCCAACTGTGCCCCATGTCTCAGTGTCCTAAACCTAGGGTCCCGGAGGTTATAGCTTCTAAGAGGAGGGGCCTCGCTGAATGGCCCCTTTCTCTTCCTATGTTCTAGGGGAGCACAGCCCAGTGAAACTTTCTACAATGATGGACAGATTTTCTATCTCTGCCACGCCGTACGGTGCCACTAGCCACGAGTGACTACTGAGCACAGGTGAAGGGCGGAAGTTTTCATTCCAGTTCAGTTCGTTTGTAAAGACGCGCCGTGGGTGGTGGCTGCCATTCTGAACAACACAGCTCTCGAAGTTTCTCCTTCGTTCTATGGAGTCAATATTTGCCCAAGAGGAATTGCTTGAGGACCTCTGAGCTGCCACCTCCTATGCCAGGCTCTGCAGGGGACACCTGAGAGGGCTCAGTGGCTGCTCCATGCCTTGGGAAAGTTTCACTGCGCACTTGGAGGAGAGATGGAAATAAAACCATTGTGGGCTGAAGCAAGTGCTGGGCAAAGGGTTCACAAGCCTGTTAATCTTGTCTGCACGGCAGAGAGTAAGTTTCTGGAGGGCAGGGCTCGGCTCGGCCCAGGCGGCACACAGTGGCGCCTGCTAAGGGCAGATGCTCTCGCAGGGCTAAGCCTTCAGGCAGCGCGGCATGGCTGGGCTGAGTGGGAGGTAGGCATCGCTGGGCTCAGCTCCAGGAGCTATGTACTAGGAAAGGGCGTTTAGCGTGAGCTTCCTGGGAAGGCAAAAGTATGTGTCTATGGCCGCTCTTCATAGCAACCCTTCATAAAAGCCAGGGGAGTGACCCAAAAAGCAGCTGAGCTGAGGTGGTTCAGGTTTGAAGACCCCCGAGGGTTCAAACACAATCCCCCTCATCTCTGGTGTAGAGATGCACCTTCTAGAACAAACGGATACAGTAGAGGTTTAGGGGCCCAGAGCCCTGCCTGATCCCCTCCCTCTCCCCCCGCAGCACCCCCAAGGCTTCCAGTGAATTCTCCACCCTGGGTCCTGCCCCAAGACACACCCAGGCCTTTGGAAACCTGACAGGCAATTCCCTGGCCTTGATGGCACCCTGAGCTTTTGGGTGGGGGCCGCCAGCACTGTCTCACCCCACCCTGGGCTCTAGGGGCCAGGTCCCAGCTGGACAAAAGCTGGTGTGTCCTCCCATCCTGGCTGTGGGAGAGGGTATGGCCGGCTGCCCAGCTGGAAACCTTCTGATTCTTCCTCCTTGGTTTCTCATTAGGATTTTTGTTGGGTTTTCTTTTAAACAATTCCTTGGGTTTCTTTCAAGGTCGAGGAGGATGCCAGTGAGGGAGGGGGAAGAGCCCCACCCTAATCAAATTTGAGCGGAGACAGGATAAAAATTAACCTTCATTTGAATATGTAAACAAACACTGTGTTTGGTAACTTCCAGCTGTCCTTGGCTTCTGTCGCCAAGGAGCCACATCAAGTGAGTCATCTGCCAGGTCTCTTCAGGGCAGGAAAAGCTGTATTCTTAAAGGCTTTTTACACTTGAATAAGTGCTAAATAATAATAATAATGGGCCAAGACGGAAAGAAACCCTTCGGACTGTTAGGGTGTCCACACCAGCAGGATGAGGCATGGGAGTTCTAGGGAGAGGGGTGACAAAATCGGGGTTGATGAATGCTGACATTCCGAATAAAATCACTCCATGCCTTCACCTAGGTCAAGAAACGACATTGTTTTCCTGAGCTGCGGTGACAGCGGGGTGACAGAGATTAATAGCTTCGTATTGACTGAGCAACTCCCAGTTCCTTATCTCTGTCAAGTCAAGGCTGTGTCCAAGGGCTGGAAGTGTTATTAGACTTATAATTGCAAAGACATTTAAAGGGTTTCCCCTTAAGGGACTATGAAATCCAATAAACCTTTCACAAAACCTCAAGCTCCCGAGTGCACAGCCCCGTCGGGGAGAGCCACGCGCTCCCAGCCACGCGCCAGGGATCCTTGAAGCCGCCAACATTGAATAATGTTTGATTTATGAAGTTGGTTTTGAATTTGTTTCAGTTGTTTTATTAAAAATATATGAAAGGAAGTTTTAAATATGAGCAAGCCCCATGGGCGCTTGTCTGCTGCACCCAGCCGGCTGTCTGGCCGAGGCTTGCTGTCGCCCCCTCCAGGAAGTTAGCGGAGGAGGAGGAGGGTCGGGTGGCTAATTTGTGGGGTTAATTTGGTCTTCAAGGGACTGACGCAGTGTCGTTTTCTGCCCCGGGTTCACAGAGGCAGGTGGGGGGGCTGGAGAATGCGCGAATGGGTGTGTGCGGAGTCTGTGGGTTCGACTTGCCTGTGTAAGGTGGCTCGGGACATCACTCAATATGTTGGGCTGCATTTACTTGTCAAACAGCCTCACGGAAGGGCGCGTCAGCTTCTGGAAAAGGAGTTCCTGCTTCCTTCCAGGAAGGCCCCAGCGCCAGAGGCTGTAGGCAGGGCTCAGGTTGGTTTGTAGGGACCCGTTTTGGGGGATTGCAGAGCGGGCCTCAGTTTCTCCATCTGTCAAATGACAAGATTGGACTCGATTTCTTCCCCAAGGTCACCTCTGGTCCTAACGTTCCTCAGAGCTGAGAGAGGAGCCCACTCAACAGGGCAAAGACCTCCAAGACCTTGATCACCTCGTGGCCCCAGGGACACCGAGACAGCAGAGAGCTGAGGAGAAAGACAGGGCTGGAGGCCCAGAGAGCTGGGCAGGTTGCTGGCAAGTGCGTCCCCAGGAAGGAGGCCGGGTTCCCTGAAGCACACTTATGTCAGAGGACCTTGTTTCCAGGCCCGTCGAGGGTGGCAGCCAGCACGCAGACCCTGCCTGGTGTGTGTGGGCTTTTGCAAGGACTTGGGAGGGCAAGTGTTTACTTCCAACCTGGGAGTGTCCCAACAGGAGGGTGCCACCCTCGTAAGGAGTGAAGTACCCTCTGCTGTTCCAACCCCAGGCCTTCCATGAGGAGCCGGGAGGTGGGCCTCAGCAGTGCTTTCCGAGGAGGTCACTCCCTTCTCCCTGCCCCGCCTGCTGTGAGGCGCGGCTCCCACAACCTGCCTTTATGTCCCGCCTCCTACCATCATTCATTGCCCTGCCCCTGAGCCAGCACTTAGTAGGTGCCTGAGAAGTATTGGGTCAATGAGCGGATAAAAGCCACTCATCCACTCCCGTTCTCTCCTCCACACCATTAGTGCCAGCCAACAGTACCAGCCAGCGTGATAAATCTGCCAGAGGCCTGTGGGCACCTGCCAAAGCTGTGGGGAAGAGGGCTTACGTCAGGTTTGGCCTGGAACCCTCCCTCCAGGTGGGTGATTCTGAAAGTCCTGAGGTCCCCTCTGGTGCCCTAAGGTTGAGGATGGGCTCTGGGAGCCCGTTACAGGTGCTCTCTCCTCTCTCTCTTCCTCCCTCTTGAAGTGTGGAGAAATCTGGGCCCCCTTGGCCCTTGTGCAGCCACTTTTATGTCACTGCTCTAGCACCCTCACATTGCTGCCTGGCCTGTTGTGCATAAATACGTGTCGAGTGGATCAATGAATGAATGAAGCCATCCATGAACTCACCCCACCCCCGCCATTAATGCCGTCCCTGACTCTGCCCGGTAGCTGTGGGCACTGCACACTGTCCTCTGGACACAGCCTGGCCTTCTTCCATCTGCCTGAACTCCATCTGGAGGTGTTGTAACTCACCACCAGGGCCCTTCCAATACCTTGGCCTCCCAGCACCATGCTCTTATCTTCAAGACAGTTTAGCAACCTTCCCTGCAGCCTTTCCACATGCCAGGCACAGCAGGAAGGCAATGGGAGGTACCAGGCAGGGCAGCGATCAGGTAGCCAGACAGACCTGCTGGCTTCAAGTCATGACTCTGCCACTTTTCAGCTTGGGCAGGTGATTTCATCTCTGAGCCTCAGTGTTCTCATCTGTAAGATGGGAATGAAATTAAGATCTGCCTTAGAGGGCTGCCCTGGGAATGAAGGACGCTAAAGCACCAGACAACTAATGGCCATTGGCCACATGCCGAGCTCTTGATGTACAGTGCTCTGAGGTACGTGGGTCCCCACTTGACACCTGAGGACACTGAGACTCAGAGAGACTAAGTTGCTGAACCAAAGTTGTGCAGCTCACAAGTGGCTGTGCGGGGTTTGGACTGCACCTGGCAGAACTTGAGTCTGAGTCCGAAGTCCACAATTACCACGAACTTATTCCAAACCCCAGATGCTGGTGTGGGTGTTTTGGGGTGGCCCCTTGGTGCTGAGAAAGGGAGGCAGTCAGTACTTCTTCCTGATGCTCAAGCAGGGCCATTGATTCATTCAACACATCTTTGTGAGCCCTTCTCACCTGGCAGGCACTCTCCTCGGGGCTGGGGATGCAGATTTGACACAGACAGACCCACAGTCGATAATGTCGCTGCTTCAAGGTGCTTCTCCAAACCGTGGAGGACTGCCTGGTGGTGGAGGAGCACCTGGGGTGGGGTGGTGCCTGAGTGCTTGGGTGGTAGAGAACCACCCTGGGCAGTGGAAGGTGCCTGGGTGGTGGGGGATACCCGGAGGGGGTTGCTCTGGGCAGTGGCGTGGGGTGCAGAATACCCAGCCAGCGGACCCCAGGGCATGAACCCAGAGTCCTGGCTCCCCCCGGCGTGCCCCTGTGGATTCCACTCCAGGACTCTTCACTTCTTGTGGACTTATCTCCCTGGGCCGACAGCAGCCAAGACACACTGCCCCTGAGCCAGGGACTGTGAAGGCCACATGGCTGGGCTCAGAGGCTGCAGGCAGCACTTGGGTTCTGAAGCAGAGCTGGGACTCCTGAGCTGGCACAGCCCTCCAGGAGGCAGGAGGCGTGAGAAAGAGCAGACCTCTGGCCCCTCCTCTCAGTCTGGGCACTGCCTCCTCCACCTGTTCTGGCCAAGAGCGGGAGCCGTGTCAAGGAGCTGTGTCAGCGAGCCAGCGCTGGTCTCCAGGGCAGATGGCAGAGGGGCCTCCCTCCCCTTCCTGCTGAGGTTGGGAGGGCTTTCAGAGAATCTTCGCTGCCCCCCGCAAGGCTGCTCTCTCCATTCCTAAAACAGATGGCCCCAAGGCCTCCTTCTCTCATCTTTCTTCCCATTCCTCGGTTCCCTGCCCCTTCGTTGTGCTCGTTTATCTGTTCGGGCGCTTTCTGATGTCCGCCAAGCCCCGGCACAGCTGCCCTGGGCTCTCCGGCCCCTGGTATTTCTTATTAATGCCCCGTGTGCTCAGGCTCACCTCATCTCTTCCTGCACCAGCGAAGCCCTGGGGCCCTCACATCTCTAGTGGACACAGTACTGGGAGGTGTCACTGGAGGTGGCATCACCTCTCAGCCTGCAGGACCTGTCAACCTTCAGCCAGCCAGCCTTGTCACACAGGAGCCTCAGGCCCTGCCCCCTGGCTGGCAGCTTCTGGATCTTGTATTTACTAGACTCTTTGCTCTTTTCTGCCGGCTAGCTTTCCAGACTGCCTCAGTCTTTTGCAGATTGGAGTTCTCACGGCGTTGAATCTGAGGGCCTGTGGGCTGTGGAAGTTTATCTTGAAGGTTGGCCTTCACTCTGTCATGCTTTGTACTTTCGGCCTGCTTTTGATTAAACTTGAGCACAAGTTTCCAGTCCTGTGGGGTTTTAGCCCCTGGAGACACCGAGGGTTGGGAGGAGGGAAGAGGAGCCCGGGAAGGACAGACAGAGAGGGCCTTAGGGGCAGTGCCCCTCGAGGGGGTCATACACCCCCAGCGGCTCCCTGGTGGGCTGCATACTCGGATCACCGGGGCCTCCTTTGCCCCAAGTGAACTCCCGGTTGGTCCGGGAGGAAGGTGCAAAGTGCTCCTGTCCCCAGGCCTTGGGAGGGCAGACCAGCCTGATGCATGGAGGTGTCACTGTCCTAGGTGTCCGTCTCATGGGACTTTCTGGGGACCAGTCAAGTTCTCTCATCAACAAGCCCATGTGGGTGGTCTCCTCCTCATCCCAGAAACTGGGCTGACCCTTAGCTGCAGTGGGGCAATTGGGACTCTTTGGAGAAAGTGACAGAAACACAAGCTGAGGTGATTTGAACCCAAAGGGGATTCAATTGACCCCTGCAAGGGAGAAGCAATTGTGGGTTCAGACACAGCAGAATTTGGGGCTCACACTTGATGCCAGGCTTTGGTGTCTCTCCAGCTCTCAGCTTCCCTTTCCTCTGGGTTCATACTTCTCAAGCCAGCTGGTCACCGGGGGTGCTACCAGTAGCCCCTGCTTTATACCCCTTTCTTGTTTGCTCTGGCCAACAGGAGACTGAGTCTCACTTGTCCCCCCTGGGCTACAGGCCCATCACTGGGGCTGAGTGGAGGCCAGAATTGGGTCATGTGCCCAGCCCTGGAGTTGGGTCAATGCCATGTGAACCACATGGATTCAGAGTGAGGTCCAGGCAGCGGGGGTAAAGCTAATGCCCGTTAAAGGGCCATGCAGTCCTTTGATTTTCCCAGCCATCCCACTTTTACTTATGCCATTTCTTCTACCTGGAGCCACACCCCTCCTGTCTGCTTTGCTGCCTTGCCCTTCACTTCCCACCCCCTCATGTCTAGGTAGTTGTTAGTTTGATGTCAGTATGTTACTTGGAGGGATCGTTCCTCTTTCTGTGCCTCAGCTTATAGAAACAGAGGGGGTTAGAATCAGTGGCTTCCATGGCTTCTTCCAGCCCCTAAATACTAAGTTAATTTCTTCCTTCAGGGCTCAACTGAGTGCTGCCTCCTCCAAGCAGGCCTCCGGTATCTCTCCCCCCACACCCCCACATAGCTCTGATTTTGCCTTGGATCTTGGCTGTTATGCACACATTTTGTCTCCCTCTTACCCCCATGAGCTCCTTGAGGGGAGGAGCATGTGTGATTCATCCCCAATTCCCCGACAGCACCTCACACACAGTAGGTGCTCACAAGACTCTCAGGAATTAGAGAAACCTGGTAATGTCTATTTTCTGATTCTTCCTCTGCATTAAAAAGTGAAGAAATGTCAAAACAGGGCACCAAAAATTGTATATTTTAAGTGTTTTCTTTGAAAAAACAGTAATGCTTTAATACTAAAGCAAATACAACACAAGAATTTACTATGATCCCATAAAATACATGACGGAATAATTGTGACTAATGCAAAATGGCAGAACTTCTATGGCAAAATAATAACACTGCCGAACTTTTGATACCTTAGGCAGTGCTGTGCCCACTTTGGTCGGGATGACAGCTGCACATCACTCCTCGTCTCCCAGCTTAATTCTGTGTTCAGCACTCAACCACAGGTGGCAATGTCTTGCAATGTAATTTGCTATTCACGAGGTAATCACAGGATTTAGTTTTAAGAAGTTAATTCACAGTGCATGCCAGGTGGTGGGATGTGGCAGGGGGATCCACGTTTAAAGTTGAAGGGTGAGGGTCTTCCTTCAGTCACGTGTACGTCGCTGTGTCTTGACGTGTAATGTCATTTGATGGCGATACCTTCTGTGACTCTGCGGCCACCCCCCCACCTCCCACCCACACCCGCCATGACCAGTGGTGTGCACACTGGGCTTGTGGAATTGCCCTGAGTGCCACTAACACAGAGGCCTGACAGTCCAGTGTCGATCTGGGGACGGACAGGAAGGGAGGGTGGTGCCGAGGCCGGCTGGCACGAGCACATTGGCGACAGGCTGTGACCACCCAGGGGTGGTTGGACAGCCGTCCTGGCCCATGCATATGCATGCACCAGCCCCGCAGAGCTGGGGAGTTGGCCGGCCGCCAGGAGGGCACCATATGGAAAGTGTGTGGGCTTTTATTTATTTAGTTTGCAAGACTTGACCAAAACAGAAGCAAAAAAGAAAAAAAGGAGATAGGAAAAGAAAACTTAGAGACAGGATCATAGAAGGTTAATGATTAAAGACTTAAAGATCAATCAACTGCTCTAGCCCCCCTTTAGCCCAGATGGAGAAACTGAGGCATAGAGTGGCAAGGGGGTGTGTCCAAGCCCAAAGGTGGGCGGAGAAGCCAAGGGTCCAGCACAGACCCCAGGAGAAGCATGACCTTTGGTTCCTGGGTTTCCTCCTGGCCCCTCTTGGGATTCCCTGGTAGGACAGGGTGGCAGTCGGTGGCTTTGCTTGTCCAGATTCCTCTAACAATCAAGTAATTTCTTAGCAGTTGGTGTTTTATATGATCAGTTCTCCGAAGATAATTCTTTCTAACTCCACGAGCCTTTACAGCTCTCTTTTGGCTTAAACCAAAAAGTCCTTAATTGTGGTAACATAAATGTAACATAAAATTTACCATCTTAACCATGTTTTGGATAATGTAGTATTTGTTGATATGGAAATATTTCCGCAGTATATTCCTTTTTTTATTTTGGAAAAAACAAACCCATGTAACATAAACTTGATCCTCCCAACGATTTCCAAGTGTGCAGCATAATATTGTCAGCCACATGCATTGCTGTGTCCCAGGCCCCAGGCCCGCCCCCCATCCCGCGTGACTGAAAATGTCCACCCACTGAAGGACACCTCCCCACCTTCCTCCCCAGCCCCTGGCACCCTCCATTCTGCTTTCTGGTCTGTGAGTTTGGCCACTCTGGATCTCTCATCGAGGTGGAGTCATGCAGTGTTTGTCCTTTTGTGACGGGCTTGCTTCACTTAGCATCTTGCCTTTAAGTTTCATCTATGTTGTAGCATATGGTGAGGTTCCTTTTTTAAAGGCTGACTAATATTCCGTTGTATAGATACACCACATTTTCTCTATCCATCCATCCATGGAGGGACATTTAGGTTGCTTTCAGCTCTTGGCTATTGTGAGTAATGCTTCATTGAACATGAGGGTGCAAATATCTCTTCAGGACACTGTTTTCAATTCCTTTGGATGTATTTCCAGAAGTGGGATTGCTGGATCATATGGCAGTTTTATTTTTTAATTTTTGGAGGAGCCTCCATACTGTTTTCCACAGCGGCTGTATTCCCACCAACATTGCACAGGCCTCCAGTTTCTCCACGTGCTCGCCCCATCCTAACCACCTATGAGTGTACAGCTCGGAAGTGTTACGTATATTCACCTGTTGTGCAGCCACTCTCCAGAGCTCTTCCATCTTCAAATGGCTTAAGCCACTTGCTTGGTTTCTACTGTGTTTCCCCGAAAATAAGACCAGGTCTTATATTAATTTTTGCTCCAAACGACACATTAGGGCTTATTGTCAGGGGATGTCATCCTGAAAAATCATGGTAGGGCTTATTTTCTGATTAGGTCTTGTTTTCAGGGAAACATGGTATTGCTTGCAATGAAAGAGCCCTAATTCACATCCCCCCCAGTAAAGAGCACCCCTGTTCTCCGGTGCATTCACACGTCAGACATTCTCAGTTTGTAGCAGATGCATTTAGGGAGAACAGGAAGCCGTGCCCCGGGGGGGGGTTGGTTCCTGAGATGGGCTGATAATGCTCTGAGAGGCTGGAGAGGACCCTGGAGGGTTTTGTGGCAGGAGGGACGATACCCAACTGATGGCATGCATATGTGGGGTCACATGGAGACCTCTGCCCCCTTGCTGTCACGGGAACTGTTGTTCTTGCCTGAGCAATATGAGTGTTCATTCTCTTAGCGGAGTGGCTCAGAGCCTAGCATCCCTGGGCCACTTGTTCTAACCACAGGGGTTCGTTAGGACAAGCCAGGTCCAGGTGGACAGTGCCCACATTCGGAGGCTGAAGTGCTGTTTGCCCCGGGATAGGAATAGGACACTCACTCCTCAGGGACTTCTCAGAAGGAGGGCTTCCTTGGAGAGCGTACCCTACTCTTCCCATTGCATTTTCTTGTCTCATAGAAGGGCTGGTGAAGGTCACTTTGCAAACAGGACGTGTGTTGTAACAGATAGAGTTCTTTCACCATAAAGGAGGTAGTTGGGGGATCAGGGTGATTTAGGAAGTCTTGATTTGTCAAAGCCAAGAATAGCCTTGTAACAACAAAGGGAGAAAAATTGCTCGAGATTTCAAATGGTCATGATTTAGCGACCATCCCGAAGGAAAATTAGGGTCTGTGTATGGATAGTTCCTCTCCTTCCTGCTGCCTCCTGAGAGACGATTACTCATTTGTAATTTATTAGCTGATTATGCATGGGTAAAGGAGAGTGAATCACTTCCCTTGGATGATAGCCATTAATGAGGACTTATTGGGGTTCTTTCTGTCGGGGTTGTGAGTGTGTTTAGACGGCATAGGTGCTGCCGAGGCCAGGACACGTCCAGGGAGGAGATGCTCCGTTTCATCCTGCCCCTGCCCAGCTATCAAGTCGGATCCATCCTAATTCCTTTCCTGACCTGCTCTGCCTACACCACTCTGATTCATCTGCCCTTCACAGGCTCTATGACTTTGGGCAAATCACCTGAGCTCTGTGGACCCCATCTGTATGATGGAATCATCTACTCTCCCTGCTTACATGCCGGAAGCGGGCTGGCTGGCTGGAAACTTTAGACCATGCATTGGAACCTCTGGCTGTTATATTTGCTCCTGCCCCCCCACCCCCGAGGCTGGGGAAATGCATGTGTGCACACGATTCCAGGCTCCAGGACGCTCTTTGTATCCTGGCACTTATTAGCAAAGGGCATGAGACAATCTCAGTGTCCCAGAGTAGGGGAACAGCTAACTAAAATGAGCTACATTCAAATGATGGAATACTACCAAGCAGTTACAAGGACTGACCTAGCTCTCGGCATGTCAACAGGATCGTGGCAAATGGCTAAATGATATATACAGTAGGATCCCATTTATGCCAAGAAGTTGATATAAAATAATGCTTCTGTGGAAAAGCATCTATACCTATCTGTCAATCAATCAATCAATCAATCAATCAATCAATCAATCAATCGTCTATATTTGTATTCTGGTAAAGGATAAACAGGTCCAGAACCACACATCAAAGAGCTGAAAAGCATCCGAACACCACTCACAGATAAAGCCCCTTTGGCCACCTTGCTCTCCATCCCAATCCCTTGATTCTGTAAATAGTGGGAGCTTGATTGGGGAGCAGGACGAAAGGAGACCTTAGCTTTATGTGAATGTTCTAATTAAAAAAGATTGTTTACGAGGCAGCTCTGAACACCTGACGCCCCACGTTGCTGCGGTGCTTTGCTCTGGAACCCGGAAGCTCCTTCCAGCACAGACCACCCTGGCCTCAGCCCCCAGGCCCCTCTACTCTGCTCCTCTCTTCATACGACGACAGATTTTAATAAAGTTGCCGCATGTGGAAGAGGATTACGGGTTCATCTGATTTCCGCTATTTGAAGTCCTGGGGGAAGGAAAGCCTTGTTTAACTCAATTCATAACACTATTAATCCAACCATAAACCTTCTGACGACTTGAGAGGGGAGAGGAAAATTCATTACAGCCCAGCGCTGAGCTGCAAGTCTTTTCTCTCACTTGCTGGCAGGCGGGATTCTCGGGGTGCCAGCTCCTCTATCTCTCTGAAGGTCATTCTCAGAAGCCAAGTCCCAGCACGGAGCTGTTACAGGATCTTGCGTTGGGACTCTCGTCCCATCCCTCTCCTTCCACACTTTCCACATGGGGTAACTGGGGCCCAGAGAGGTTGATTAAATTATCCAAGATCACAAAGATAAAAAGCAAGAAACTGGAGTGACACGAGTCTCCCAATTTTCCGTCGAGTCCACCCAGTGTAAAAACAGTTTAAAATGTGCCTTCCTAGGTTCACACCCAACCATTTTACTTCTGTAAGTCTAGTTGAAGGAAATAATTCTAAATACAGAAAAGGCTATATCCCTTTATAGTATATTCGTAATGTAAAATCCTGAGTCAGGCTAAGTGTATGCCATTTGGGAAAGAGTTCGCTAACAGTAACTCTCAATGGGTTATTAAGTCACTATTTAAAATGTCTCAAAAGACTCAACATAGATAACACTCATAATACACTGAGCAAAGAGTGGCAGGATGAAAGTGGTGTATGTAAAGTTGTTTGATTACGGTATATGCGTAAGAAAAAAGACTGGAAGAAACAGCAAATTGCCTCGTGAGGGTTTGTCACCAATTTCCCATGTATTTAACAATGGAGGATTAAATGTGCTTTAAGTTATTGTGGTGGGTCATGACGTACAGTCCTCTTGTTTTGATTCTTCCCCCAAATATTTTGTAATGTGCTAATATTGTTTTTTAATCAATCCTAATTTTGAAAAGTGATTTCACCTATCGTCTTAGGTCGGTTTCCCTGTGAAACAGACTTTGCCAGAGATCTTTGCGCGCAGAGGTTTGCTGGGCAGAGCCCTCGGGAGGGACCTCTGGGAGGCGGGAGGGACGCAGGCCCGGGCAGGGGGTGAGGCAGGCTGCAGTGCAGTCACAGCACCGTGGTCAGCTGACCCCTGGGGAGCTCCGCAGTTGGGAGAGAGGAAGACTTGGCACAGGGGGGAGGCCCAGCTGCAGAGACCAGAGCTGGGGTTCCAGCACACAGAACCCCAAGGGACTGTTACATTCCAGCCAGAGAGGCAGAGCCCATACCCCACGGGCCCGGTTACCAGGAGGTGTGCTGTGGGGGTGTGGCAACAGCTGTGAATTCAAGCCATGGCTCCTGGGGACGGCAACCACACGTTGCGGGGGCTCCTCCAACTGGAATCTTCCTTCTCTAGGGTTGGTGCTCAATCCCCAAGGGGGAGCCCGCACTGGGCGTGTCTGTATGACATGCTCTTAATCGGTCTAGGGAGGGGGATGTGTGGCCAAGTCGGTCAATCAGGCCCTCTTACCTGGGAATGTGACACTGGAAACAAAGACTCAGAGGGTTGGGTGTGATCATTCTTTTATTTGTGAAACTTTATCGAGCGCCTACTGAATGCCTGATATCGTTCTAAGTAGTGGGAACTCAGATTGTTCCACCGTGTTTCCCCGAAAGTAAGACCCAGCCGGACCATCAGCTCTAGTGCATCTTTTGGAGCAAAAATTAACATAAGACCTGGTCTTATTTTACTATAAGACCTGGTCTATAATATAATATAATATAATATAATATAATATAATATAATATAATATAATATGTAATACAATACCAGGTCTTATATTAATTTTTGCTCCAAAAGATGCATTAGAGCTGATTGTCCGGCTAGGTCTTATTTTCGGGGAAACAGGGTATGTCAACAGACTTTACACCATAGATTTGCAAGCACACGAATAAATGTAAAAATGGTTTCAGATGATAACTGCTATCAGGAATGAAACAGAAATGTGACGAAGGATGACCAGACGATCAGAGAAGGCTTGTCTCAGAAAGGTCGTGGAAGTTAAGTCTCGAATGAGGACTTATTCAGGGGAAGAGCTGGGGCATGGGGGTCCTGCAGGGAAGGACAGAAAATCCCTTCAGGTGAACACACTGGCATCAGGTCGCATCAGACGGAAGGCTGATGTGGCTGGAGGGTGATGAGCAAGGGGAGAGTGACAGAAGGGTCTGGAGAAGTAGGCGAGGACAGGGTTACACCAAGCCTTGTGGCCACAGTACAGGGCTAGGCTTTATCTTATGTGCTCTACACAGTTGGCGCTGAGTCCTGTTGAGACCAGAGCCCCACGGAGAAGAGCTCCCGGTGCTGGTGGATCCCTGGAGCTGTCCAGGGTCCTGCCCTCCCAGAGGCTGGGCTCCTCTCAGCAGTGCCCGAGAGAGGGAAAAAAGCCCTTCGCCTCTCAACATCTTCTGTCAGACCATCTTCATTTAGGGCGACTGTCAGCCAGAGCTGCCTTCTGCAGGAGCCAGCCTATCCTTTCTTCTGCCGAAAGCATCTTGTTTAATGCACAAGTGTATCTTTGATCAGCTTCTAGAAAACCAAAGCCTGGGATGGGAATTCTTGGGCAAGTGGCCTATTGAGGGGGTATGTTCAGAAAAAAAAATTGCAAGAGAGTGAGGAAGACAGAGGAAGAAACAAATACACAGTTTCAGCTGACGTGCAGCTTCAGCCGGATCCCTCAGAAGGTCCTGGGGTGTGAGGGACCCCTTAGAGCTGCATCATCTTGAGGGAAGGTGACCAGGCCTTTGTACCCTGGTATCAGTCTGCCTTCACCAAGGACAATTCCCTGGAGAAGGGTGCAGCCGTGAGCCCTTAGCCCAAGCGTGCAGTATGACAGTTTGGAACTGGTTCAGTAGGGGGGTTGGGGTAGGGCACCAAGTGCGCCTTATGTAAAGGGCATGATAGGTTTCCTTGGAGGGAAGCTTGATGCTGGGCCGAAGACCCAAGTAGACACAGACGATGTGATCCAGGCCCTGGCTGCAGAGGCCAGGCAATCCCAGGACTCCACTTGTTGGTGAACTATGGATGCTACTGGGCTTTCTGCCCTGGTTAGGACTGAAGCAAAAAAAGTGGACTGTCTTAAGCTGCCCATCCTGGGCCATGACCTGTGCTAAAGGCTCTGCAAATGGTTTCATCTACACTGCTGGCCCACCTTCTGTGGCGTGAGGATCACTCTCCCCATTTTATAGGTGGGATAACGGAGGCTCAGAGAGGTTCTGTTGCCTCAGTTCACACAGTTAGTTCGTGGGTGGGAGAACTAGAACTTGGATTTAACTGGCTCTGCACCTGGATCTTGCTAGTGTCTACAGGAAGGGCGAAAGGTGGGAAGGAGGAGCAGCCTCATATGGGGGGCGGGGCTCTCTGGGGCCAGCCATGTGTAGGGGCATCTCTGTCCCACCTGGAACACACTGCAGGCTCGTTTCTCACTTACTCTGTTCGTATTCATCTTCCTCTCGGGCTGAAGCGCCCAAATTACATCTCTTTCTGGCTCCCACAGATGCCACATTTCTCTTCTCCACCCATTGCTCATCCTCCCCCCTCCCTCCAGTGGCTGCAGAGCCCAGCGTCAGCATCCAAGGTGCACGATAATGGCTCCAAAGGGCTCCCAGGCTCATTGCTCACTTCTGCCATTGTCTGCCAAGACCTTCGTTGTGACCATAAAGCAATTTGCAGGGAAGGTTTGGGCTGGTGGGCAGTGCAGGGTGGTTCAGAGTTTTCTGTTAGTCTACCACCTCCAAAATTTTGGCCATATCTTCATAAAGCATGGGATATTCTTTACTTACTTTAAAAAGTTCACTCATATTTGGAACCTAAAGATAGTGATTTTATAAAGAAATTTTACGACCATTACCATACATAGAAAACAGCATTCACTTGCCATAACCATATAATTTAAAAAATTGTTAAAATGCATAACAATTAAAATCATTTTGCAACCAACTGTGGTATATGTTTGACATTTTAGGAAACACTTGCATAGTTGGAAGAGTACAGGATTGGATGTCAGGAAATTGTTTCTTGGTCCAAGCTGTTCTCCCAACATCACAGCAACAACAACAATAACAACAAGAATATATTCAATATTTATTGAGCACATATTATGAGTCAAACACTGTGTTAAATACTTTCCACAAATCATTTCATTTAATCCTCACCTTCTTAGTTTGGGGTCCCAAGAAGCAGACCCTAAGATAAAGATTAATGTGCGAGTAATATTTTAAGGAACTTCTTTCAGGAGAAACAGTAAGAGAGTGGCAAACTCTGGGGCATGGTTTGGTTTTAGGAAGCCAGTGGGGAAGGAATTATAGGCAAGGGATATTCTCTATGCTCCTCGGGTTATAGGGAAAAGACATCTCCATTAATTGGAATCTTTTGATTGTGTCAGAGACCCAAGTCAATATGGTTTAATCCAAAGGAATTTATTGCTTCAGTTTAAAAATTCCAAGAGTAGCTTCAGGCAAGGCTGCATCCAGTGGTCAAACAATGTCCTCAGAGTTTTGTTTTCATCTCTGCTCTTAGTTGTTGTTGTGCTGGATTCTCCCATGATGCAGGCTCTCCCCACCACCTGGTGGCTACAGGCTTACATCAGGCTTGATTATAACCACAGTGGGAGGAGAGAACCTCTTTCTCCTTGTTCCTTCAAAAGTTGTAGGGAAGGCTCTCATTGGCCCAGCGTGAATCACATGACTATCCCTGAAGCAATCACTCAGGCCAGGAGATGTGCTCTGATTCGCTAGACTTGGTCACATGCCTATGGTTGGATACTGAAGAATGGGGATGAGTCAGGCTCCTCAGCGCCCCATGCACTGAGATTGGGGGATGGAGACATACCTAAAAGAGAGTCTGGCCGGCAGAAAACAAATGTCCAGTTCCACCTGTCTACACACCAAGTTTGCTCTGCAGGTCAGGGGAGAAGTGCAGAGGACAGCAACGAACGGAGCACTTTTAAATGTGCTGACGACGTTCGGTGGGTGGGGGCGGGTTCCCACTGGCAGCCTGGAATGCAATCAACTTGCTGCTTTTGCCAACCCCAGCACCTGTCATATTTCATCTTCTTTTAAATAACTTCCAGGATATGAAAGTCATAAAAGCAAACCCAGGTAGGGTCAGAAGTCACTGGCTCCTCTGTGAGGAGGGCTGTCACTTTTCGGCTCTTTGCTGGGCCACACATTTGCATCGCCCCATCGGAGCTGAGCACAACCCCAGCAGATATTCTAATGAGGCCCATGGGTCCGAGTGGAGATAAATCACAACTGCTTGCCTGTCCCCAGGATGCACTCAACATGAAAAAGGACGGGGGAGATTACCTTCTTCATAATTGTTACATATTTCTTTGACCTCACAGCAGCTAGAGTTGGCTTTCAAAGAAAAAGACGGTGTTGCTGAGCAGCACAGAAACATTTTAATGAACACCGTAGGGTTTACTGATCACTGTTAATGAGTGAAGCATGAGTCTCCTGCAGGAATCTTCTGTCTGTCTTTGGACAGCAGCCCGGGACGATGCAGGGTGGAGGGGGATAGAGCTGTGCACGAGTCTGCAAACTGGAAAACAAGCACGTCATGTCTTTAATGTCGCCTGCAATGGACACTTGAGGAGCCGGCAAACCTCGTTTGCACCTTCGTTTGGGCCCTCCCCAATCGATAGCAGCTGTTAAACCGAGATTTATTGACTTCTATAAAGAGTTGCAGTAGCAATATTCAAAAAACGAAACTCAACAGAAACATTTCAATCTCTCCGGGCTCTTCACCTGCCACTGCGGTTTGGAGGGTGCTTGATGGGCAAGGCCCATTCTTGCCAGTACACATTCTGTGAGTGTGTGTGTGTGTGTGTGCGCACATGCACGTGCGCGCCCTTGGTGCTCACACATGAACAACCCACAGGGCTCGGGAACAATTTTGCTATTGGTAGTCACTGACCCACACTCCTGGAATCAATTGGAAGCTCAAAGAAATAAAAAGCAATTTAATGTAGCCAGCTTATTTGCTTCTAGAAATTGTTAGCTTATTAAAATTAAGAGCAGGGAAAAGTACAGTCTATTAACTACACGTAATAAATGACACTAAATATGCTTTAGTTTTATTTTAGAGCCGCAGGGAATGAGGGTGACAGAGACAGATAGGAAAAGATACGCATAGAGATGTGCTTAAGATGAGCCAAGGGTCAGCGTAGCCACATAACAAGTCACCGAATGCCTGTGAAGGGCAAAGGGCTCCCCAGATCACCTCTTAATTCCTCCCATAACCCAGGGGCAGGCCCTGGCGTGTGCCCTTGACACGGATTAGGACACTGCCGGGGGAAGGGGGAAGGGTAAGATACCTACTCAAGACCTCACTGTTAGAAAGTATTAGGACTGTGATCTGACCCCGGGCAGCTCAGCTCCAAGGCCTGTGCTCTGTACCTTGTCTGGGCCACTTGCTGGTTTGGAATACTGCTGTCCAAAGGAGTGTGTGTGTGTGTGTGTGTGTGTGTGTGTGCATGATAATTAAAAGAAAATAACGTAAATCTATCTTTTGTTTTGCATGGGTAATATATTCACATGGTGCAACAATCTAAACAAGATTACAGTGGGAAATGTGTGCTTTGACCCCAGACACACCTGTGCCAGTGGTGCCAACCGGCCTTTCCACCTCCAGCAGCATCCCCTCTGGCCCCGCCACGCTCTGCCCAGTCTGGGAGGCCTTCCTGCTCTCCTCTGCCTACCAGGAGGCTGCATTCCATCACACTGGGTCCCTTGGTGGGAAAGGAAGCTTGTCCGCTGTCATGCTCCTCTGGCCAGGACAGAGTCCTTGAGGGGGGAAGAAGAGCACGTCTCCACTGGCTGTATAATACTCGGTAATCTCTCTTTTATAACAAAGAGCAAACAGACCTTAGGGGCGGAGAGTTCAGCCACCAGCATTGAACTGGAGTTACATAATTCTTCTTTGGCTTGTGGCAGGCAAATCCATTAACTGGATTTTCCATCTACTTAGTGAAATGAAGTTACCTTTTGAAACAAATTTATGTAAAACCAAGAAAACTTAAAAAGAAAAATGTTAATAATCATACAGGCAGTACAGGGACGTGCCACAATCGTGAATGTAGTGGGCCAGTAGCCAAAGGTTGGGACACGCTGCCTTCAGCCTTAGTGTGTACAGCCAGTTCCAATGGCTCCTGTTGGGAAGTTTTCCGTGACCCCTTTCCCTGCGGCCTTCGCCACGTGACCTCTGTGCCCTCAGAGCAGTGAGCTCACACTGTGTGATCATTGGTTCTACAGCCCTCCAACATTGACCTCGAGTCCAAGTCTTTGTATTCCTAGTAGGAAACTGCTCCGTTCTTTCGATCCTTATTCAAATGACTGCTTTTGGATCCTTCCCATTTTAGCCGCGCTCCTCAGCAGTAAGAGCATTTTGTCAGTGTCCTTCTAAAACCTGATGGTCCAACGTAGCTCCTGGGACCTGGGACCTCACCACTATTGATGTACCCAAGTGTGTGTGTGTGTGTGTGTGTGTGTGTGTGTGTGTGATGCATACATTCCCCCTCACCCATAACAATGGGATCCTGCTGACAAACTTTTGCAACCTGCTTTTTGCCACTTAACCACACATCACGAACATCTTTTCAAAGCAATAAATACACATCTGCTGCGTCTCACTGCTGATGGCTGCACAATGTCCTAGAGAATGAATGGCTGCACCAGGATTTACTTAAATAGTCCTTTACACTTTCCCCCAATTTCTCCAACTACAAAGCACCTCATAATGAGCTCGAGGCAGAATTTCTGGCAAACCATCGGCCTGCTTTCCTGCAGGGCTTTTCCCGGGCTGCTTGTCTTCATGTGCAGTGACTTCATGTCTTCCAGTGCTTCCCGAGCGCCTTTCCATCATACCACGCCCTGCTGTAGATGCTGTAGATGGACGTGTACCCACATCGCTACAGTGTGGGGTGCTGGAGGGTGTTCACTGAGCTACAGGTGGACTGTTCTGGGAACAGGGAAGGGACACTGCTTAATTCTGTCTCAGGAAGGTTGGGGACAGCCTCACACCCGTGGGGGCACTGAATTCAGGCTTTGATGAATAAGAGGGAACCCAGTTGTGAAAGACTTGAATTTAGCTGCTGGCCCTACTGAGGCCTCTTTGGACATCCCGCCACACCTGGGACCAAACTTCTGAACAACTCAGGCCATGGTGAAGGGCTCAAGTCTTTGGATCATGACTTCCAATAAAAAGACTGGTCCTTTAGCGATCTTTGCCTCGTCCTGGAAACCATGGTCCTGACCTTTTAGTGATCAGAGAGCTCAGGGACAAATCAAAGCCCCAGGGCAGTGTGGAGGTAATGACTGAGCCTTCTTTACAGTGAACCAGGGATATGGAACCGGTTTTTATTAACTCCTCCCCGCTCCCACCCTGTTAACCGTGTGTGATTTCCCCCAAGCCCATCTGATTGGTTCTGGCTGTTAGGATGACTGACAGGCCACTTACTATTTCTCTCTGCCCCCTGCCTGGCCCTTTTGGAGGTTTTTATTAGCCCCTCACCTGGGCGAGTTTGGAAAACACCTCCCCTTGAGGCAGTCTCAGGGTTATGTTTTCTCACCTGAAATAAACACACACTTATTGTTTTGGAAGGACAGAAAAGAATCTCATAATTGAAGTAAAAGGGGAATATGCTTCATTTTTCAAAACTGTATCTGTGAAGCGGGGAGACAATTTTCCCACCTTGGGGACTGTATTTCTGAGTAAGAGTGTCCAGCCCTGCAGCTATAAGTCACTCCTGGAGGACTCTCACTGCAACCTCCATTTGTTAAAATGTCCACCTAATGGTTATGAAAAATGCACTTGCAAATTGATGGCTCATTGGGTTGCAGAGCTCTCAAAATTCTGGAACGTCATCAAAAGGCCTCACTTCCCCTAATGCAATAATGATTCCCTGGGAAAAACGTCCTCCACCAGCTCCTTCACTACAAAGCAGAAAGTCAGATGGAGACGGTTTGCAGCAAATTGACCAACTGAGCTAAACTTCATGTAATTTAATTTCAGAAAGGATGGATCTGGAAATAACATCGCTGGTTTCCCATGCTGGAAAAATCGATGCTATGATTTTTTATCTTCTCCCTTTCCACTCTCTTGCTGGGGGCTGCTATAATAAGTCATTTGGACCGGCCAAACAAATAAACAGCCCGCTGGCCCCCTGGCTCATCGTCACCACCCCCTAGGGCTCCGGTGATGGACAAGCCGGAGGACGCCAGCTCTTTCTTCAGCTGGGAGGTCCCGGTTCCACGTGGCAGGGCTTTTCCCCCCAAAGGCAAGGTTGAGAGCGTGGTGTTTACTTCTCTGGGCCAAGTTCAAAGCACTGCTTCCAGTGCTTTATATGCATTAATTCAGTGACCCTTGCTACTCTGAACTAGACACTCAAAAAAAAGTTCTGTTTCACAGATTTATACCATAGGTAAGGAAACTGAGGCTTAGATGAATGAAATCATCCACACTGGTGACCCTGCTATCGCATAAAAAGTGGTCCGGGCACTCGCTCTGAGCCCCCTTTCTTGTTTTCTTGGTGAGTCTGGCTAAAGATTTGTCAATTTTGTTCATCTTGTCAAAGAACCAGCTCTTAGCTTCATTTATCTTTTCTATTTTCTCTTTACTCGCTGTCTCATTTATTTCTGTTTTGATCTTTAGTTTTTCCTTCTTCCTTTCTTCTGAATCCAGGCGGGTTGATTTCAGAACTTGGTTATTACTATATTTCCCCCAAAATAAGACCTAGCCAGACAATCAGCTCTCATGAATCTTTTGGAGCAAAAATTAATATAAGGGCCGGCCCGGTGGCTCAGGCGGTTAGAGCTCCATGCTCCTAACTCCGAAGGCTGCTGGTTCAATCCCCACATGGGCCAGTGGTCTCTCAACCACAAGGTTGCCAGTTCAATTCCTCGAGTCCCGCAAGGGATGGTGGGCAGCGCCCCTTGCAACTAAGATTGAACACGGCACCTTGAGCTGAGCTGCTGCTGAGCTTCCGGATGGCTCAGTTGGTTGGAATGTGTCCTCTCAACCACAAGGTTGCCGGTTCGAGTCCCACAAGGTATGGTGGGCTGTGCCCCCTGCAACTAGCAATGACAACTGGACCTTGAGCTGAGCTGCGCCCTCCACAAACAACTAAGATTGAAAGGACAACAACTTGACTTGAAAAAAGCCCTGGACGTACACACTGTTCCCCAATAAAGTCCTGTACCCCTTCCCCAATAAAAAAAAAAATCTAAAAAAGAATTAATTAATATAAGACCTGGTATTATATTACATTATAACCGGTATTATATTATATCTGGTATCATATTATATTATATTATACCCAGTATTATATTACATTATATTATACTATATTATATTATTATATTATATTATACCCAGTATTATATTATATTATGACCCGGTCTTATATTATAGTAAAATAAGACTGGGTCTTATATTAATTTTTGCTCCAAAAGACGCATTAGAGCTGATTGTCCAGCTAGGTCTTATTTTTGGGGAAACACAGTAACAGGTGAGTCAAGCAAGTGGAGGTGTGTGGGGTATCAGGGGTTGTCAGCAGGCAGAGGCCGAGGTGCCCCCAGGACAGATGTCTTCACCTACTGCACACTACTCCTGGGGCTGAGGAGGAGGTGGGGCTTGTGGGGTGAGGCGGCAGGGTCCACCTGTCCTCAAACAACTACCCTAAGATGAATTGATCTGGAAATGCTGTTCTTTGTGCAACAAAGCAAGCTGCTGTTTAGGTAAAAAGGCCCACCATTTGCAGGAGACTTCCTCTGTCCCTAGGGAAGCCTGAGGGGCTAGAAGTACCTCTCTTCTCCCTGGGACGCTCCGTCTCCAAGACAACCACCAGGCCCAGAAGACAAGAGGCCCGCTCGGCCAGGTCAGGCTCACAGCTGCATGCTAAGCTCATGGGCGGGCCAGCTGGACCTGGCTGAAGAACGAGGCCTTCACAGGGGTCTGGCTTTACTCGCTGGCTTCAGTTTGCCAAGGGATTCCCAAAATGAGTGGGGTCCAAAACCCAGGCTCGGATTTGAGCTTTGTCTGGAGGGAAGCAAGAGTCAACTGACCAAAAATCAATTTGTCAAATAAGCAATCAGCCAATTTGTCCAAAACTCCTGTCTCCTTGGCCCCAGAGGCTGTCAATTATACAGTAACCCAGGCTGAGGGCAATTCTCCTTCGCTGTTTTCCACCAAAAGTCAGCTTGAGACATTCTTTTGCAATAGCAGAGGACACTGGGTGTAAGGGAAAGCCTACTTGTTTCCAGAAACAACAGGAAGATTAAGGGCCAATTATAATTTCTGCTCAACAAAACCTCAGTGGATTCAGTAAATTGACAATTTGATGAATTGAGGTAGGACCGTTTTGTCTCATCTGTGGGGTGGGCGAGGCGCTTGGGCTTGAGTCCTGACCCAAGAGTTTCTCTTCTGCACGCCCCACTGAGAAGGAGCTTCAGAGGGTGCTGAGTATGCGAAGCGTGAGCCTCAGGGCAATGACCTCAGAGCAAAGTGGTCCGGGCACTCTCTCTGAGCCCTCTTTCTTGCTTTCTTGGTGAGTCTGGCTAAAGATTCGTCAATTTTATTTTTCTTTTCAAAGAACCAGCTCTTAGTTTCATCGATCTTTTCTGTTGTCTTTTTACTTGCCGTCTCACTTATTTCTGCTTTGATCTTTAGTTTTTCTTTTCTTCTACTAACTTTGGGTTTTGTTTGTTCTTCTTTTGCTAGTTTCTTTAGCTGTCAAGTTAGTGTATTTGAGATTTTTCTTGTTTCTTGAGGTTGGCATCCTTATAACCATTCTTTTGAACTCTGTCTCTGGTGGGTTGCTTGCCTCCATTTTGTTTAGTTCTTGCCTCCATTTTGTTTGGTCGGGGACTACCTGGTAGCAACTACAAAATGTCTGCGGTGGGTCACTGCCTGTGTTGGACCTGGAGGTGCATGGGAGAGGCCACTCTGTAAACTGAGAATGGCTGCCACCAGTACTGGGCCTGGGGTAGCTCTGCAAAAAGCCAGGACACCCCAAGGCTTGCTGCCATCTGTTGGCTCCTGTAGGAAGGTTCAGCTGCTGATAAAGCCTCATGTGGTATGCAAATTGGGTGAAGCAGGGTCTTAGGGAATCACTAGAGTGGAAAGAGTTGTGGTCACCAGGTTAATGTAAATTCTGTAAAGTGCTGAGCCTGGATTTACTCAGAGCGCACTGAGGCCAGTTGCTGCCTGCCTGGGGCACAGGAACTCCGATAGTTTTCTAAGATGCAATGCAAGTGGGGCTGGCTACTCCTGGAGCATGTGATTCCGGTGTTGGGGGCATTGGGTGGGGCGGCATCCCAGCAGAGCTCACCAGACCAGTCAGATTCAGATTTGGCCATGAGGGGGGAGGGCTCAACACATTAAAGATGGAGCCTGCGTGCTGGCTGCTTGGGAGGACCCCACACAGGGAAAATGCTGACTCTCCTCCTGCCCTTACCACGAAGCCACATTCCTCGGTCTGCTCCCTCATGCCTCTGACACCCCTCGAGTCACCATCCCAGAGCCCAAGATGAGTGCCTGCGAGAGAGCCAGTCTGTGCGCGAGCCATTTAAAATGATGTCTGGGTTTCCCACAGCCTTCCGTCCCACCTGGATGGTTGTAGTCCCCACCGTTTTCCCAGCCAGAAGCTGGGGTGGGGGGGCTCTTCTTCTCAGCACCAGTACCCTGGGCTGGAGAGGTGTGAAGCCAGGGTCCCTTGCTCCTCTGTGGGGAACCTCTGTGGCTGAGATATTCCTCTTTATTTTCAACCACGACATGGAGGTTTGGGGCCAGTCTGTTTCACATTTTCACCCCTTCTTATGTAATGCCCTTCTTTGTCTTATATTATCAGGCTCAACGTGGCTTCTTCTTTATATTCTTAGTTATAAAACTTCTGTTCAGTTACACTTCAGATGATTCTCCAGGTTGATTGTTCTGTAATTTAGTTGTAATTTTATTGTGTGTATGGGATGAGGCAAGCACAACATTTGGATATTCCGTCATCTTGGATACCCCGCCCTCTCTTAGGATTGTTTTTGCTGTATCCCATAGATTTTGGTGTGTTATGTTTCTGTTTTCATTTGGCTGTAGGTATTTTTTGATGTCTCCTTTGATTTATTTAATGACCCAGTGGTTGTTCGGTAGCATGTTGTTTGATCTCCACATATTTGTGGTTTTTCCTGTTTTCTTTTAATTGATTTCTAGTTTCATACCATTATAGTCAGAAAAGATGCTTAATATGATTTCAATCTTATTGAATTTACTGAGATTTGTTTTTTGGGCTATCATGTGATCTATCCTGGAGAATGTTCCATGTGCACTTGAGAAGAATGTGTATTCTGTCTTTATTCTGCCTGTTTTGGATGCAGTGTTGTGCGTGTATTATTAAGTTTACCTAGCTTAATGTTTAAGGCTGATGTATTCTTATTGATTTTATGTTTGGGTGATCTATCTGTTGACATAATTGAGGTCTTAAAGTCCCCTATAATTATTGTATTGCTATCAATTTCTCCTTTTAGGAGAAATATTTACTTTATGTATTTTGGTGCTTTTATGTTGGGTGCATATATATTTATAACTGTTATATCTTCTTGCTAGATTAACCCCTTTATTATTATGTAATGCCCTTCTTTGCCTTTTATTACAGTCTTTGTTTTAAAGTCCATTTTGTCTGATGTGAGTATAGGTACACCAGGTTTCTTTTTGTTTCCATTTGCATGGAATATCATATACCATCCCTTCATTTTCAGTTTCTGTGTGTCCTTGCTTCTGAAGTGAGTCTCTTGTAGGCAGCTCATAGATGAGTCTTATTCTTTTTTTTTTCTTAATCCATTCAGCCACTGTGTATTTTGGTTGAAGAATTTGGTCCGTTTATACTTAAAGTGACTATTGATAGGTTGCACTTATTGCCATTTTGTTAGTTGTTTCCTGGCTCTTTTTGTAGTTCTTCTGTTCCTTTCTTATTCTCTTTCTCTCTTCCTTTATGGTTTAATTACTTTATTTAGTGTTGTGTTTAGATTCCTTTCTCATTCTCTTTTATGTATATACTATAAGCTTTGCTTTGTGGTTCTAGTAAGGTTCCTACGTAATATCCTATATGTATATAACAGTCTATTTTAAGTTGATAGCAACTAAAATTTGAACACATTCCAAAGCTCTACATTTTTACTCCCCCCATGATTTATTTATTTATATATATATATATATATATATATATATATATATATATATATATATATATATATATATATATGTATATGTATTTAAATTAAAGTTTATTGGGGTGACAATTGTTAGTAAAGTTACATAGGTTTCAGGTGTACAATTCTGTAATACATTATCTATATCTCACATTGTGTGTTCACCACACAGAACCAGTTCTCTTTCCATCACCATATATTAGACCCCACTTACCCTCTTCTAGAGCCCCCCTCCCCCTTTGTCCTCTGGTAACCCCTAAACTATTGTCTATGTCTATGAGTTTTTCTTCCTTTATTTGTTGTCTTGTTCTTTTGTTGTTTTCAGTTTTACATACCACATGTCAGTGAAATCATATGGTTCTCTGCTTTTTCTGTCTGACTTATTTCACTTAGCATTATAATCTCAAGATCCATCCATGTTGTCACAAATGGTCCTATTTCATCGTTTCTTACCGCCGAATAGTATTCCGTCGTGTATATATACAACTTCTTTATCCATTCATCTATCGAAGGACGTTTTGGTTGTTTCCATGTCTTGGCCACCATAAACAAAGCTGCAATGAACATTGGAGCACACATGTCTTTATGGTAAATGTTTTCAGATTTTTTGGGTAGATACCCAGGAGAGGGATTGCTGGGTCATATGGTAATTCTATTCATAAATTTTTGAGGAACCTCCACACTGCCTTCCATAACGGCTGCACCAGTCTGCATTCCCACCAACAGTATATGAGGGTTCCTTTTTCTCCACAGCCTCTCCAACACTTGTTACTATTTGTCTTGTTGATGATAGCCATTCTGACTGGGGTGAGGTGACAGCTCATTGTGGGTTTTATTTGCATTTCTCTGATGATTAGTGATGTTGAGCATTTTTTCATATGTCTATTGGCCATTTGTATGTCCTTTGGAGAAATGTCTCTTCAGGTCCTCTGCCCATTTTTCAATTGGGTTGTTTGTTTTTTTGTTGTTGAGTTGCATGACTTCCTTATATATTTTGGATATTAGCCCCTTACTGGAGGCACTGTTTGCAAAAATCTTCTCCCATTCAGTTGGTGGCCACTTTATTTTGTCGATGGTTTCTTTTGCTGTGCAGAAGCTTTTAAGTTTGATATAGTCCCATTCATTGATTTTAGCTTTTACTTCCCTTACCTTTGGAGTCAAATTAATAAAAGGCTCTTTGAACCCAACGTCCATAAGTTTAGTACCTATGTTTTCTTTTATTCCATTTATTGGTTCAGGTCTTATGCTTAGGTCTTTGATCCATTTTGAATTAATTTTGGTACATGGTAACAGATGGCAGTCCAGTTTCATTCTTTTGCATGTGGCTATCCAATTCTCCCAGCACCATTTATTGAAGAGGCTGTCTTTCCTCCATTGTATGTTTTTTGCTTCTTTGTCAAAAATTATCTTTCCATATTTATGTGGGTTTATATCTAGGTTCTCAATTCTATTCCATTGGTCTGTGTGTTTTTCCTGCCAATACCATGCTGTTTTGATTATTGTTGCCCTGTAGTACAAGCTAAAGTCAGGGAGTGTGATGCCTCCAGCATTGTTCTTTTTTCTTAAGACTGCTTTGGCTATTCGGGGTCTTTTGTGGTTCCAAACAAATCTGACGATTTTTTGTTCTATTTCTTTAAAAATGCCATTGGGATTTTGATGGGGATTGCATTAAATCTGTATATTGCTTTGGGTAATATGGCCATTTTAACTATGTTGATTCTTCCAATCCATGAGCATGGAATGTCTTTTCATTTCTTTGTGTCTTCTTCAATTTCTTTTAAAAATTTCTTATAGTTTTCAGCATATAGGTCTTTCACATCCTTGGTTAAGTTTATTCCTAGGTATTTTATTCTTTTTGTTGCAATTGCAAAAGGAATTGTTTTTTGTATTTCTTTTTCTGAGATTTCATTGTTAGTATATAGGAAGGCAATGGACTTTTGTGCATTGATTTTGTAGCCGGCAACTTCACTGTATTCGTTGATTGTTTCTAATAGCTTTTTGGTGGAGTCTTTAGGCATTTCTATGTATAGCATCATGTCATCTGCAAAGAGTGATAATTTAACTTCTTCATTCCCAATTTGGATGCCTTTTATTTCTTTCTCTTGCCTGATTGCTCTGGCAAGGACTTCTAACACTATGTTGAAAAGCAGAGGTGATAGGGGACAGCCCTGTCGTGTTCCTGAACGTAGAACAAAAGGCTTCAGTTTTTCTCCATTAATTATGAGATTAGCTGAGGGTTTGTCATATATGGCCTTTACTATGTTAAGGTATTTTCCTTCTATACCTATTTTATTAAGTGTTTTAATCATAAATGGATGTTGTATCTTGTCAAACGCTTTTTCTGCATCAATTGATATAATCATATGATTTTTGTCCTTTATTTTGTTTATGTGATGTATCACATTGATGGATTTGCGGATGTTGAACCATCCTTGTGCCCCTGGGATGAACCCCACTTGGTCGTGATGAATAATCTTTTTAATGCATTGTTGCAATTGATTTGCTAGAATTTTGTTTAGGATTTTTGCATCTGTATTCATCAGAGGTATTGGTCTGTAGTTTTCTTTTTGTGTGTTATCAATACCAGGTTTCGGTATCAGGGTAATGTTGGCCTCATAAAATGAGTTAGGGAGTATTGTCTGTTCTTCAAGTTTTTGGAAGAGTTTGAGCAGGACAGGTATTAGATCCTCTTTGAGGTTTGCTAGAATTCACTAGTGAAGTCATGTGGTACTGGGCTTTTGCTTTTGGGAAGGTTTCAGATGACTGATTCAATTTCCTTACTGGTGATCGGTCTGTTTAGATTTTCCAGTTCTTCATGGTTCAGCCTAGGAAGGCTATATGTTTGTAAGAACCTGTCCATTTCTTCTAGGTTATTGAATTTGGCATATAGTCCTTCATAGTATTCTTGGATGATCCTTTGTATTTCTGTGGCATCTGTGATAACTTCCCCTCTTTCGTTTCTGATTTTGTTTATTAGTGTCTTTTTTTATCTTAGAGAGTCTGGCCAAGGGTTTGCCAATTTTGTTAATCTTTTCAAAGAACCAGCTCTTTGTCACATTAATTTTTTCTATTGCCTTTTGGTTCTCTATTTCATTTAGTTCTGGTCTGATTTTTATTATTTCCTTCTGCTGACATTGGGTTTCACTTGTTCTTCTTTTTCTAGTTCTTTAAGGTGTAACATGAGGTTATTTATTTGGGATTTTTCTTGTTTCTTGAGATAGCCTGTAATGATATAAATTTCCCTCTTAAAACTGCTTTTGCTTCATCCCCCAAATTTTGGTAGGATGTATTTTCATTGTCATTTGTTTCTATGTGTCTTTTGATCTCTCTTCTTATTTCTTCTTTGACCCAATCATTCTTTGAAAGTATGTTGTTTAATCTCCATGTATTTGTGTTTTTTCCTGCTTCCTTTTTGCAGTTGATATCCGATTTCAAAGCCCTGTGATCAGAGAATATGCTTGGTATGATTTTAATCTTCTTAAATTTGTTGAGGCTTATTTTATGTCCCAATATATGGTCAATCCTTGAGAATGTTCCGTGTACACTAGAAAAAAATGTATAGTCTGATGTTTTAGGATGAAGTGCTATATAAATGTCAATTATGTCCATTTCATCTAGTGTGTCACTTAGGGCTGCTATTTCGTTATTTATTTTCTGTTTGGATGATCTATCCATAGCTGTCAATGATGTATTTATGTTCCATACTATAATTGTGTTTTGGTCAATTTCTCCCTTTAGTTCTGTTAGTAGTTGCTTGGTATATTTCGGTGCTCCCTGATTGGGGGCATAAATATTGATGACTGTTATATCTTCTTGTTGTATAGTCCCCTTTACCATTATGAAATGTCCAACTTTGTCTCTTGTTACCTTTTTTATCCTGAAGTCTGTTTCATCTGATATCAGTATGGCTACACCTTATTTTCTCTGGATATCATTTGCTTGGAGTGTCAATTTCCACCCTTTCACTTTGAGTCTATGTTTGTCCTTGTAGCTGAGATGTGTCTCTTGGAAGCAGCACATGGTTGGGTTTAGTTTTTTGAACCAATCTGCTACTCTCTGCCTTTTATTGGTGAGTTCAGTCCATTTACATTTAGGGTGATTATCGATAGGTGAGGATTTCCTGTCACTCTATCTTTGGTTTTCTGGTAAGAATGTGTCTCCATTGTTTCTTTGCCTTTTTGTTGTTGTCTCTTATTTCTGTGTGGTGGTATTCTATGATTTTTCCCTATGTTTCTTCTTTTATTACATTATATATTTCAGTTCTGGATTATTTTTTTGAATGGTTACTGTTAAGTTTATGTAAAAGAAAGTTTGATATTTAGAGTATTCCATTTTCTTCAGCACGCTTACTTTCTCCATTCCCATATTCCGGTTCAGGCCTTTACTCTCCTCCCTTTTATGTTTTGGTTGTCACAAATTATCCCTATTTATGCTGGTCGAATAGCCTCCTTCAGTATTTCTTGTAGTGCAGGTCATGTGTTAGAAAATTTCCTCAGCCTCTGTGTGTCTGGAAAGATCTTTATTCCTCCTTCATATCTAAAGGATATCTTGGCTGGATATATTATCCTTGGCTCATAATTTCTCTTTCAATAGTTTGAATGTTTGGTTCTACTCCCTCCTGGCTTGTAGAGATTCTGCTGAAAAATCTGATGATAATCTAATGGGCTTTCCTTTGTAGGTTACTGTCTTCTTTTCCCTGGCGGCCTTGAGGATTCTTTCTTTGTCGTTAATTTTTGACAATTTCAATACAATATGCCTTGGAGAAGGTCTGTTGGGGTTGAGGTAATTAGGTGTTCTATTTGCTTCTTGGATTCAAGGATCCAGTTCTTTCCACAAGTTTGGGAAGTTCTCATTGACTGTTTGAATATACTCTCTGTTCCCTTCTCTCTTTCTTCTCCTGGTATGTCTATTATTCTTATACTGCTCTTTCTGATGGAGTCAGAAAGTTCTTGTAGATTTCTTTCATTTCTTTTAGGTCTCAAATCTCTTTCTTCTTCCAGCCGTGTCATTTCCAGATTTCTATCTTCGATGTCACTAATTCTTTCCTCTATCTGGTCAACTCTACTACCTAAGCTGGCTATTTCATTCTTCATTTCTTTTATTGAGTTCTTAATCTCCAGAAATTCTACTTGGTTCTTTTTAAAATTTTCAATCTCTTTGGTAAAATGTTCATTTTGTTCTTTGATTGTGTTTTTGAGTTCATTAAACCACCTGTCTGTGTTTTCTTGCATCTCATTAAGTTTTTAAAGAATGGCAATCTTGAATTCTCTGTCATTTAAGTTACATATTTCCATGTCTTTAAGTTCATTTTCTGGAGAATTTTCATTTTCTTCCTGAGCTGTCTTGTTACTTTGGTTATTCATAGCGATTAATGATTTAGTATTTCTCTTCCTAGACATCTACAGGAGTGAGTTCTGCAACAGATTGATAGAAAGGGGTCTTTCTTTTGTTTTCTAGTAGATGTTGATAGAATGTTTTATTTTCTCTCCGACTGCAGCCTTTTATTCCCTCTCATACTGTAGTGTTATATTTTCTCTGCACTATTCTGGCTTCTCACACAATGGGGGGATTCCCTGGAAGGTGGGCTTCTCCTCTGTGAACAGTTCGCCTGGGTCATACAGCGCCGCCTCCATGGGAGGATGTGGAGAGCTTCTGAAATTCCAAAGCTCTTCCTGCACCACATTCAGAGCCCGTGTGTTTACTCCTGCAGGGATCTTCCCAGATAGGTGGGGCCAGGGGCAGGGTGAGTTGTGAGAGGTGGCCCGGAGCAATGGCGGTGACCACAACCACAGCCAGTCCTGCTTCCACAGCTCCCTCCCCTTTGCTGGACCTAGTTGGGCTGCTAGTCCATGTCTGAGGACCACAGTTTGCAGAACTGCAAATATACTGCTCTTTTGATCTGACACTGCTACTGTTCTGCTTCTAGCACTGGGCAGGTGGGGGCAGGGCAAGCTCTGGGAGGTTATGGAGGGGGTGGCTGGTCTCAGTGCCTGAGGCTTCCGTTCTCTCTGTTTGGCAGTGAGGGCTTAAACCACTGTTTTCAGCTTTCTTCTCTCAGTCTTTGCTCCGAGGTCTCTGCTGTGAGCGTTGGGTTCAGCCGTGTTATATGCTGTCCTCTCAGACTTGTGGGCCATAAGTAGAGCCCTAGCAGTCCGAGTTCTTTCTCTCTCGCAGTTGCAGTAATTCCGGGATGCAGCAAGCTTAGAACACCGAGCTAGGTCTGCACCCTGGGCCTGCACGGCTCCGTCTCCGCACCCCTCCCTTCCCTCCTCTTCCCACCTCCCCCTCCACCGCCCCACCCTGCTTGTGCAATTTGCCCACCTTTAGATGATTTCAGTACTGTACTTCTTAGTCTTGCCTGCCATGCAGGGAGTCCTTTGTGGAATATAGTTGTTCAATTTGTTGAAAATTCCAGGGGAGATTTCAAGAGGCTCACCTCACGCTACCATTTTTATGATGTCATCTCATGTTTTATATTTTTGATGTCACATTTTGCATATTTTTATTTTATGTATCCCTTAACTATTACTGTAGTTTTAGTTAATTTTACTACTTTTGTCTTTTAAACTTCATACTAGCTTTATAAGTGATTGATCCACTACTTTTATAATATATTATCTTTACTAGTAAGATTTTTACTTTTATATGTTTTCTTGTTATTAATTAGTACCATTTGTTTTCAGCTTATTAAAGAAATCCCTTTAATATTTCTTGTAAGACTGGTTTAGTGGTGATGAACTTTAGCGTTTGATTGTCTGGAAACTTGTTTTTCTCTACTTCAATTCTGAAGGATAACCTTGATTGGATGTTTTTTCCTTGCAGCACTTTGAATATATCATGCCACACCCTTTTGACTTACAAAGTTTTTGCTGTACAATCTGATGATAACCTCGTGGGGTTTCTCTTGTACATGACAAGTTGTTTTCTCTTGCTGCTTTTAAGATTCTCTCCTTTTCTTTAACTTTTGACATTTTAATTGGAATGTGTCTTGGGGTGATCTCTGGGTTGATCTTATTTGGAACTCTCCAGGCTTCCTGGACCTGGATTCCTGTTTCCTTCCCCAGATTAGGGAAGTGTTCAGTCATTATTTCTTCGAGTAAGTTTTCTGCTCCTTTCCCTTTCTCCTATCCTTCTGGGACCTCTGTAATGTGAATGTTGTTCTGCTTGATGTTGTCTTTTAAGCCATCTTTACTTTTTAAAATTATTGTTTCTTTTAGCTGCTCTATTTGTGTGCATTACAATGCGTCGTCTTCCACCTCACTGATCTATCTTCTGCTTCATCCAGTCTGATATTAAACCACTCTAGCATATCCTTCAGGTCAGCTTTTGTGTTCTCCAGCTCTGTGAATTCTGGTTGGTACTTTCTTAGATTTTTCTATATCGTTGTTGCAGTTCTCACTGTGTTCATCTATACTTCTCCTGAGTTTGGTGAGCATCTGTATAAGCATTACTTTGAATTCTTTATCAGGTAGATTACTCATCTCTGTATCATTAAGGTATTTTTCTGAGGTTTGTCTTGATCTTTCATTTGTAACATATTTCTTTGTTTCTTCCCTTTGCTTGGCTTTCTGTGTTTGTTTCTTTGTATTGGGTGAAACAGCTACTTCTCTCAGTCTTGAAAGAGTGGGCTTGTATATTTGATAATCCTTATTGTCCAACGTTGCCCTAGCTCTTGGTTGTCCATGAAACCTTTGTGATTGTCTGAACAGCCTAATTTATTCCTAATAGGTCCCCAATGTTGAGCGTATACCAAAACTTGTCAGTGTTCCAAGAGGAGGAATCTCATTTAGCACCTGGTTTCAGGCTGATTGGGAGCCAGACCCTCAGGCAGCAGCTTTGCCATATATATATACACACACACACATACACACCATGTTTCCCTGAAAATAAGACCTAATCAAAAAATAAACCCTAGCATGATTTTTCAGGATGACATTCCCTGAACATAAGCCCTAATGCATCTTTTGGAGCAAAAATTAATATAAGACCCAGTGTTATTTTCGGGGAAACATGATATATATCCAAAAAAGTATACACATCTTAAGAAAAGAAAAAACTGTATTAAAATGGTAATACTCAATATGTACCAATAACAGAAGATGAATACAAGTCATGTTTGACTTCTGCAATTATAAGAGGTGCTGAAAGTGGTTACCGTCAGCATAATTTTAATATAGTTTTTTCCTTTCTTAAAATGTGTATACATTTTGGCACCTTCTGTATCTATTATATAGTCTTATGGGGCCACATTTACAAACCCTGCTGGTTTCCAGACTAGGAGATCTGGGAGTATTCCCTGGGTGATAATTGCAAAACTTGGGGCACCAGGCGAATTTATAAGTTCCTTTCTGGGAAGTATTATCGAGCTGTAGCAAGGCCAAGGGGGTGCTCAAGGATGGTGGCTCCCTGCTTGCATTTCCTGGGTGAGGCTCCACAGCCTCTAGATGTGTGGGAAACCTGAAACCTGTCCCTCAGGCTGAAGCTCCAGAATAAGTACATAGGTCTTTTCCCAGGAAAGCTGGGGTGTGTTTCAGTCTGCTATTTGTGCAGTGCCCTGAGGGCGGTAGCTGGCTAAGAACTGTCTTTCAGACGGTCACAGTGCAGTCCTGGGGAGCCCTGGGGCACCAGTCCCCATGGCCACCAGGGCCAGGTGATTGGAGGAATCTAGGAGCACTTTCTCTGGACTCCTGTTTTTTGTGGATGTAAAATCAGGGGTTTCAGGGAGAAGGAATCTACAAGTGAGGACTTGTTTACATTCTATGATTGTAAATTCTTTTGTTCCAACTCTGTGATTCCAAATTCCTTTTATAGCATGTTAAACAACAAAACAATGGCGAAGTGAGACAAGCATTTTGAAGCTAAAAGTGCTGGATAAACTCATGCTATTTATAATAGCCACGGAGTGGAGCAGGGCTTGGCAAACATTTCCTGTCAAGGGTCAGGCAGTAAACATTTTGGGTTTTGTGCTGCAACCACTCAACTCTGCTGTTGTAGTGAAAGCGCCCACAGACAATATGTAAATGAAGAGCACTGCTGTGTTCTAATAAAATTTTGTTTATCGACACTGAAATTTAAATTTCATATAATTTTCATGTGTCATGATGTGTTTTCTTTTATATTTTCCAACTATTTATAAATGTCAAGCCATTCTTAGTTTACAGGCTGTACAAAAATGGGCAGGGAGCCAGATTTGGCCCATGGTTCACAGTTTGCTGATTCTGGTGTAGGGGTCTCAGTCAGAGGAGAAGACATCCGAAATTGCCAGTGTTTGGAAGTCTGATGCCATTGGTCATCCACATGGCTCCTTGGGGTCATGTGACTGATGGCCCCCATAGTAACGGATGGTTGAGCAGTAACTGATGGTTGTGGTTGCAAAGGGCCACCCCCAAGAGTTGAAACGTCCATCCTTGGTTTGGTCCAACGGGCATGCTCTCTCCTCCAGGGTCATCCCACTGGCTGCTCGTCTTCAATGTCAATGTGGGAGAAAGGGTCTTCCTTTGAACCCTTCAAGTTCTGCTCTTGTCCTAATTTGTAAGGAGTATTTTCACTGCAATTTTTAACCTTTTAATTTTCTTTCTGGGCCAAAGAGGTTTAAAAAAATGTAAGGAAGAAAACGGGGGAAAAAGCCGGTCTTTCAGACCAACGTGTGTGCAGCTACCAGAAAGTGTCCCAGAGTTGCTGAGTCTCAGCAATGACCAAACTGCCTCCATGCTTCCTCAGGCAAAGTTTCTTCTTAATATCTGATTTGAGCATCTCCGATGACAGTGAACTCACTCTCTGAATTGTTGGAGGCTCTGATGTTTAGAAAGCACTTGCCCAAATCCACTGCTATCCACCCCCCAGGAGGTTCTATACAGCACTCAGAGTTTTGTCTGTAGGGGCCATGGGCCTTTTTATAACTAGCAACAAATGGAGCATGACTAACACCCCACAAGCCACTATCCATACCCCCCAAATTAGTCACTATCTTGACCTCTGACACCTTAGAATACATTGAAGAAACCACTTAAATGGTTTCTGTTTTTTAGTTCCTCTGGCAGTTTCTTCCATGTTTTAATAATATAATTACACAGCTATTTTTTAATCGATCAATTCTAGATAACCGTCTTTTGACTTCTTTCCATGATAAAACATTTAGTTTCCTTTTATCAGCTTCTACTTTCCTTCTTCTCTTCTTCAAATATAATGAAATCACTATCCCTCCCCCTCCCCCATTCACTGGTCATCTATGCAACTTTGGCCATATTCTAAGACCTCCATTTCTTTTTTGTAAAATTAGCTTCAGGTGTACAAAACAATGTAATAGACATTCACACCTCTCACAAAGTGATACTCTGCCCCCCACTACCCGTCGGACGTGTTGCTGTGGCCAGGCCTCTACCCCGTCCATGAAGTGGATAAGACCTCCATTTCTCATTTCATTCCTCATAAACAGTGTCATTTGCCTCGGAACTCCCTCCAAATCCCCTTTCCGCTATCTTGAATCTTTACTTTTATATTATTAAATTGGATAACATTTGTACTTTGCTCTGTACCCATAGTTAAGGCTATGTGGTTTGTCTAGAGGTTGATGTAAAACTTGAAACCCAATAGTGTTTAGGTGATTTTTGCATTATCATTTATTTCGGCACCAATCAGTGTCCAGGGATTATAATCCTTCTCCACAGTGTCAATGTCATGCCTCCTGGACCATTCCAAGAAGAGTATTCCAAGTGTGCATTCCCGTTTTACTTATTTTCACATTCATTCCTTGGTGAACGGAGAAGAGAGGGCATGACATTAGGGGCCTTTGAATGTCAAAGGGTCAGCCTGAAGCTTTGGTTTTAGCGATACTAGGAGAAAACACACGTGTTGTCCAGATTGGTGACAGTCTTGTGTTCTGTTCTTATTCGAACCAACCTTGTTCAGAGCGCTTGCTTTTACCCAGAGATTTCTGAAAGGCTGGTGCTCCAAATGCAATGCAGTGTTTACCTTTACGATGGCTTAAGTACTTGGGAGGGGCAGTGTCAGAAACCTAAGTGTTCTTAAAGGCAGGTAGTCGTCAAAGTAGCTAATTGATGTATGTCAGCACTCAGTTTTAGGAGAAGGGTGGCCCTGAGTGAAAAATACTGTACGTGAAGGGGTTTAATTTTTTTTGGATTACCCTTTACCAGAGAGCGTGTAATTGCATTAGTAATCGGAGTCCTTCGAGCAGAATCTCAAACAAAGGATTAGTGGGAAGGAAGATGGAAGAATGCTGACCTCACAATAACTCACTGCCTTCCTAACGTGATTATATAAATAAATTCAAGCAATATTTTCCAGGACGCTGGAGCCTGATCATAAAGGCGTGAGGGGCCCGGGGCTTCCGCATGGCCCCTAGTTGGCGAGCAGTAACTGATTGCTGTGGTAGCGAAGGGCAGTCCCCAGGTGGTGAAATATCCAATATCTCTGAATTATCTGTCAGCACTAAGAAATTATTGAAGCCGGCCGACGTCTCCAGTGGAGAGCAGGTACATCTTGGCTTCATTTGGCTAAACAATGGGGTTAAAATGGAAACACCCCTGCTGTGACCTCCCCCGGCCCACGTGGGCCATTCGGCCAGCTGTCAGTGGTGGGAGTCGTGCAGGGCTGGCTCTGGACACTGCTAACTTCGTGACCCCCAGAGTCAAGGAGTCTGCAGAGCTGAATTTCAGGTTCCCATCTCGACACCAGCAGGAGCTTATCTAATCCATCCTGTTTTGTTCTTCCATCCACACCGACAAAGGCGGCAGGCACAATCGTCCCTCGGCTGAATGGATCAAGCTCTGGATGACACGTCAGAGAGCGGTGACATGCTGTCTGCATTGTCTGCCACAGAGTCTCTGAATGGCTGTTTTCACTTAGGCCAAAGCACTGCCGTGGAGGCCTTAGTTATTCCATTTGCCAGGCTGGGCAAGAAGCCAGAATAATGGAACAAGCCACTTCCCTCCTGGTCCCCCCAGACCTCTGTCCAGTTGCTTCAGAGAATTGCCGTCCCAAATGCTTTCACAGCCACTCTCAACAAAGAGTCTTTAAATCTAGGTCACAAGAAACTCTGGACCCATGGACACTGCACGGGAGGTATAATGTGACACTAGGTGCAGGGAACTTGGGCAAGGGATGTCACCACCAAGCTGTGAGTGTGGGACGTGCCAGAGTGGCAAAGCAAGGCTTCAATCCCAAACTTCCTAGCTGGTACGTTGAGCAAGTCACTTGATTTCTGAACCTCAGTTTGCTCATCAATGAAATGGGACCAGTTAAAATTCCTTTGTTGTAGGGGTCAAATGAAACGATGGTTGGGAAAGTACTTTGCAGGCTTTATGCAAAGGCGAGAGGTGGTTGTTACCCCTTTGGCTGTGCTCTTTGTCAGACATGCTGAGTTCCAATCAGATGAGTTTGCAGGGGCCGCTGATGACCTTGACATTCTTCTGGACTTCTTTATCCGGTTCTCGGCCTGGAATGTTCTTGTCTCCTCCCTGCCTGTGTGGCTTCAACCCTCCCAGGCTGAGCATCATGTTTCCTGGGTCTTCGTGAGCAGCCTTTTCTCCCCCAGCCTGGCCCTTAGTGGGTCCACATGGGTCCACACCATTGTGTCAGAGGATGAGCATGGCCCCAGACAGCGGCCCAAAGGAAGCTGGTAGGCATGGCTCTGTCAGCCTTTGCTAATGAGTTTAAATCATCATGAGGCTGAGAAGTCTTTGCGGATGGAGGTGGCGATGTCTGACCCACCTGTCGGACCATCTATTAGTGTAGGTAAGATATTGATGGAGGGTCTTCGAAGCCTACACTCACCTTGCACCAGGCCGGGTCAGTACCTCCTTGCATTTTGCACCCTAGGCACCTCATTTGCCTCCCCCTAGACCCAACTCTGCTTTTATGTGTCAGGCATATATGGAATTCAGAGCAAATAGTAAGGCCTGGCTGTTGCCTTCACAATACTTGCCATCTTTAGGAGGGACAAAGCAAGAATATAAGCAGCAATGAAAAGAAAGTTTTATTTAGTCATTTTTACAGCCAATATTTTCCCACTTATTGCAGGTGCCTTGCCAGACACTATGGATTCAGGGTGGGACAACTCACCATCGTGGCCCCTGCGGAACTTAGAGGCCAGTGGAGGGGATGGACATGTCCATGGGCAGTTACAGTCGAGTGTGATGGGGAGTGTGACGGGGGCCAAAGTAGGGAGGTGCAGGGCTAGGGGAGGACAGAGTGCAGAACTGAAAGTCAGGAAGGCTTCTCAGAGGAGGCAGCATGCAGCTGAGACCTGAGAGGTGAGAAAGCGCTGGCCCGATAAGAGACGGGTAGAGCTGACTGGACAGAGGGAGCCGAGATAAGCAAAGCACATGTGAGCAGTGGAAGATAACTTGGTATTGTTGGGACCAGAGCAGGTTGGGCAGAGGATAGAAAGGTGACGGGCCATCTCACTGAAGTCTCAAATTATGCAGTAAGATAAGGTTCTGCTGTCACCATATCCACATTACAGATGACGAAAACAGGACTCTGAGAGGCTGGGTAGCTTGTCTAGGTCACACAGCTGACAAGGACTAAAACTTCAATTTTGACCTTGATCAGCCTGGTTCTAAAGCCTTCTAACCGTGGGCAATATGGGCGCACAACACAGGCCAGACTGCCTGCCTCTCCTGTTGACACTGTGTGGCGTGTGTGGGTGGCTGCATCGCTGTGCTTCAGATTCTTCAGCCGAAAAGGCAGGATTAAATGAGTTAATGCTTGTCAAGTGTCTTCTAGGCAGTGGCGCACTTGGTAGGGGCCCGATAAGTGTTCGCTATTATTGTTAGGCTGCATCAGACAGAAGAGACGAAAGCTATTGTCACACATCGGTTTGGAGGTGATTGCAATGAAGGGGCTGAGGGGCAGCGGCGGTGAGGGGACGGAGAGGCAGTGTGCAGGTGCAGCGCCTCTGCCCTTCAGGCGGTCAGTCTGGGCGCCGGGGCTTAGCCACCTTCTCGGCTGGGTTTCTGGGTCCCTTTAAGCTGCCCACAGACCGGAGGGGACATGCGCTGCCTGCAGAAAGGTCGGTTACTCCTGAGAACGATATAGATTTCTTCTGCGAGCTTCGGGAAACCACATCCCAGCGAGCACTGCTGTATTGACTCAACCTGCTGGGACGTGTGGTTGCTAGGAGCAGTGCAATCAGGGTCTGGGCCTGTTCCTTCTCCCTGTGCTTCCCACTGGCTCCGTCTCACTCAGTGGTTTAGGGCCCTGTCACGGCCAGGACGTCCTCTTTTCCTCCCCTGGTGGTGGGGAACCAGGTGTTAGGATCTGGGCGGAGGTGGGGTGGCAGGAGGGGCCGTCAGGTCCTCCCTGACCCTGGCAGAAGAGGAGACAGTTTATTGAGTGCCTGGGCCTCCCACAGGCCAAGCAGCCCCGGCTTCAGTGGGATTAGTGGGGTGAAGGCCCACCATGCCCCAGTCGTTCCCTGGTCCCTCCCCTCCTAAGCCATGGAGCCATCACCCCTGCCTGGTCACTTCTTTAGGCTCCCCCATCTGTTCACGTGCTGGTGTCCGGGGTTGCAGCAGGCACACGGCCCTGGGAAGCTTCTGGTCAGCAATTGCCCACATCGCCACATCCCACCTTGGCCTGCCCTGCTGTGGTCTGACCTGGAAAATCGATGGCACGGAGGAGAAGCCTTTTAGACGGGATACCTGGAATGTGCACCCAGTTTAGATTTAAGCTCTCACCGTCTCACTGTGATTAAGTGCCACGTGGTTATGAAACAATACATTTACAGAATTCTGACAACTGTGTGAGAATGCTTCCTCTCCTGCAGCGAAGATTCCCCAGTAAATACACTTGTAATACTCCACTGGCTTTTAATTAACCCGACTTGCCTATAAACCCATTTATCTTTTAAAAAGATGTTTGCTCCATGTACAATATGTGTCAATAGATAATTAAAATGTTTTTCTTAGAGAATGAACAGGGAGATGCGATCTATGCATTTCAGAAACTGATTATTAAAAATGTTATTTATTGAGGTTTAAACACTTGTTACTTGGTAACTATATAGCGACCGTGTCTCTTTAATATCAAAATTAAACAGGCACTGCAGACAGAATGTGCAATGTTAGCAACCCTCTTGGGTCGTAATTAGATAGTAAAAGTGACAAACATTCAATTCTTGTTTAGAAAACAAACACCACGTTCTGGCTTCCTTTCAGTCAGGAGACGGGAGGGCGTGTCCTTGCTCTTCCAGGAGTAGCCTGGACGTGTCGCTATTTCAAATGCAGACATTTCAGGTTCTCCGGAGCAGCAGTTTCTTCTAGAAAGGACAGCTATGAAGTGTTTTGGGGACCTCACAATAGGAGACAGTGTGAAACTACTTTGGTGAGTGGAGACTTTTCCAGAACTAGTGGCTGACCTGAGCCCGCACCTGGGAGTAGGCAGACCTGTGGTCTGGTGACCTCACCCTCACACAGAGGCCACCGCACCACTGGCAGAGGGCAGCTGGGCCAAGGGGCTCTTTCCTGCTTCTCCTGACAGCCCGACTGTCCACCAGGACAAGCGTCACGCCCACACCTCCGTCTAAAGGCCTGTTATGCTCTTCACCATAAGCCCCTTGTTCTGGGCCGACTGGTGCCCCCTGGAGATGCTGAAGCTCTCACCCCAGTACCTGTGAGTGTGATGGCGTTAGTCTGCTAGGGCCGACATAGCAAAATACCACTGACTCGGAGGGTCAATCAGCAGAGATTTGCCCTCACATTTCTGGAGGTTGGAAGTCCAAGGACAAGGTGTCAGCAGGATTGGTTTCTCCTGAGGCCTCTCTCCTTGGCTTGCAGAGGCCACCTTCTCCGTGTCCTCACCTGGTTTTTGTACGTGTACACTTCTGGCATCTCTTCCTCTTGTAAGGGTGCTGGTCATACGGGTCAGGGCCCCCCCCTTAGGACCTTGTTTAAGCTTAATCTCCTCTGTTAGCCCTATCTCCAAATACGGGCACGTTGGGGATTGGGGCTTCAACATCCGAACTTTTGGGGGAAGGGAGACACAGTTCCATCCATAACAGGGACCTTATTTGGAAATAGGCCGATCCAGTTAAGACCATCAAATAAAGATGAGGTCGTTAGGATGGGCCCTAATCCATCCTTACAAAGGAGGGACATCTGGGAGAGACAGCCGTGGACACAGACAGAGATCTCTGTGGGGGTGAAGGCAGAGCTCAGGGCACGTCCCTACAAGCCAAAGAGGGGCCAAAGCCAGGTCCGCAGTCACTTACAGAGACTGAGCAGAGTCACATGGGATGCATGGACCTGTCCATGAAGGTGATGGAAGAAAGATATCACAGCATACCATCACTTCCTATTAAATTCCCATCTGGTGTATTTTTACTGTGTATAAATGTTACTATAGTAGTAAGTGTATGTGGTTTATAAATAAAACACGTGCACTTATGTGGGGAGCGGGGTGGGTCTGCGTTCAGAATGCTTTGCCTGCTGGGGCTGTGTGACCCGGCAGCTCGGGGGCCACTCTTCCAAAGGGAGGGAGTCAGTGCTGCAAAATGAGACCAGGGGCTCTCGTTGAGAAGGGTTTCATGTAAGAGTCAGAAGAAGATTTTGAAACTCCAATGAGAATGTTGTAGAAGGTTGTAGAAGAGGGTTGAACAAACACAAGACTGGGGGCAGAAAGGTTTTCTGGAACGCTGTACACGGATTATTTAAGCTTTCATTGCACATTTCACAATTTGTAATATTTTGACCTCCAAGCAGAGGTCTCGTTTGTTTCTCCCGGAGGTCCCCCACCTGACTTCATGCCTGTCCACAGTGAGGTCACAGGGAATGGACGACGGTGTCCTACATGTAATGCAGGTGGCAGAGCCCGAGTGCCACCAGAACAGAGGGTGTCTTTCTCTTTAAGCCATAGGTGAGTTGCAGGTCAGGGGAAGGGAGGTGAGGAGAGAAGCAGGGAGGCAAGCCTCAGAGGGAGAGGTGGGTAAACAGAAAAATACAGGAGGAGGGCATCTGAGAAGCAGAGCTGGAGATGGTTGGGGGCTGAACGAGGAGGCAGAAGGTGGGACGCAGAAAGGCAGGGTGAAACCAAGAGCTGACTTCAGCACCGCCGAAGACTGTGCGGACACTTGGAAATGTCGTACATCGTAATTGCAGTCATGTGCAGGGCTTTGCTCATATGTGATCTCTACCTGTACCTGGCTCACTCATTAGAATAAACATCCCTGCGTCCTTTACGTCTGGCATTGGGGCATCATGTTACAGGTTCCAGAGTGGCCCGGGTCTTTGGGCCTGGGAAAGGGCACAGTTTTCGGGGGCTCTGGGACACCCGTCTTCAGGCTGGGCAGCGGGAAGCTCTGGGCATTAGCCCCACCCACACAGGTGTTCTGATCCTCTCCCTGGAAGCTGAGCACTGTGTTCTCTCTGCTGTGGTAGCTGCCTTGATTCCAGGAGAGAGGAGAGAGGGAGCGAGAAAGGGCTCTGGATGCCTCTTTCTCTCTTTCCTGTGTTACCATAGTACCTTGTTTCCTTGGTTACCGGTGGCCAAGGAAAGGACACTGGGCAAGTGCAGGATTTTGATGGAGCTCTCTAAAGAGAGATGTCAGCGAGGACCTCGTCTCTTTTAAAAGAACACTCGTTTTGAGAGGTTGCTCAAGAATGGGGGTGGGGAGGGGATGGGCAGTTAGTTCTCTGTGAGGTTGGGATTTAGAAATTTCATCTCACCGGTGCTTAAAAGACAACCCAGAGGAATCACAACCAGGGACGTCCTACCCAGCTTTGCACCTGCTGGAGGTCTGGAATGAGCAGGAAGGCCCATTGTGATGTTGATTAAGAAAGGATTTCTGCAAATGCTCCTTTAACTGCACCCAGCTTGGGCGAGCTCCGTAACCGGCCTAGTTCCCCCCAGTAACTAAGCACTTTTGGGGGAACATGGGTGTGCCATTTCTGCCGGGAGCCTCTGGCATCAGCCTTTAACTGTCCCAAGAGGCCACAGTAGACCTATGACATCTTTCGAAAGCCTCTGGATTTTTCTCCCCCCCCCCCACAGCTGAATGGTGTCAGTCAGGATGCTTCTCCCTCCTGTCAGTTTGTTCTGACTTCCGCACCGACGTAGGCGCCCTTCAAGAACCCAAAGGGCCATGTGAACACTTTATTTTTGCGTTTATTACCTTTATCACTAGTTGTGTGAGGACTGGTCTGTCTCCCCGACCTGATTTTGAGTTTTCTTATTTATGTTTCTTTTTTAAAAGTTTTGGTTTTGGAAGGAGAGGCAGTTTACAAAATTGTATCAGTACAAAAAGGTCTATGATGAAAACCCTCCTTATTCTGGAGACCCCCATTCTCCACCCCTCCCCCAGCCCACAGGCAACCATTGTTTCAGCTTCTCTCTTCTAGGGAGAGTGGATGTGGAAATGAGCATATCTGCGTTTCTTTCCTCACTCCTCCATCCTGTAGCTTTCTCTATGTAACACAACGATGTCATATGATCCACACTGTTTTGCTTGTTATGTTTTTAAAAATGATCAATTGATCTTAAAGATCTTTTTCATATATATATATATGCAGAACTGACTCATCTATAAGGATGCAATAAAAATTGCAACCTAGCATTGTACGGTAGGAGTCTACCCCTTTTCTCGTTCGTTCTGGATTCCCAAAGGCTCAGTACACACCTAGCACATAGCAGATACCAGTGAACATTTGTCAAGTAAATGAATGAAGGAAAATTCTCCAAAAATTCTGTGTAGGGAAGGTCTGTTGGGGAATACTCTTGGGGGTGTTCCTGTAAGAGGGTGAGAGAGACAGGAGTGGGCAGGGCGCGGCTAGGGTCCTATAGGGAGCTAGGGCCCGGGGGGTCCTTCAGCGTTGTCCCCGTAAGAGACAGGGCGGTGGACTGCATAACCCTGCATCAGCCTGTCCCTGGCCGCAGGACAGGGCCTGACCCTGGCCAGGTGCTTCTCTGCCCAGAAGGACACACACGAGCCTGCAGCAGCTGCTATTCCCGGGGCATGGGAGGGGGGTGGGGAGAGGTGTCTGCCCTAAAGATGGGGTCTGGGTGGGCCCCCAGATATAAATCTTAAAGGGAGCATTTAAGATACATGTCCCACCCCAGTTGGTCCCAGTACATTGTGATGAAACAAAGCTGAGCAGAAGTGTCTGGAATGAGCCAGGAGGCAGGTACTGAGTAGGTCTGTCATTTGTGAGCAGAAGGAGTAGGTGCTCCTGAGGGAATCTGTGCAGCTCAGCACCCTCATGTTACCCGCCAAGTTGGGGGAACCAACATAGGACCGACGATGAGGACAGCACGATGGCACGCCCGTGTGTCAGTAAGAGAGAAAGGGCAGCAGAAACGAGCAGATGTCTTGGGTTCACGACTGCATGTCCTCACACACCAGACAGAACCCTGGAGCTCACTGACTTGGATCTATGGCCTTGTCTGACAAGGGACCTGCTGCGTGACCGTGGACGAGCTGTGTTTCTTTTGGGGACCATGCCTTCCCCGAGATGAAATGAAAGTCTCGGTCTGAAGTTCCTTCCAAGTCCATCACTCTATGCATTGGAGCAGTCAGAGAGGGCTTCACGGAGGAGGCGTGAGCTGAGCTGGGTCTGAAGGATTCCGGATGGCCAGGGTCTGGCTGAGCAGAGCAAAGAAGGGCGGGAAGTAGAGCGGAGGGACAGTGAGGTCGCAGCCAGTGTTCTGTGAAGGACGGGTGCCCCTCAGACCCACACGAAAGCACAGCCCTGTTCAGCCTTGTCATGGGTTTAATTGTGCCCCCTCACATCCAAATGTATATGTGGAAGTCCTGACCCCCGGTACCTCAGCATGGGACCTTGTTTGGAGATAAGGTCATTCTGGAGTTAATCCAGTTAAAAGGAGGTCATTAGGGCAGGTCCTAAAACAATATAACTGGTGTCCTATAAAAAGGGGAATTTGGAGACAGACACGCAAGAGGGACAATATGAAGAGGCACCGGAGAAGATAGCCACCTATGTGCCAGAAAGTGGCCTGGAGCAGACCTTTCTCACAGCCTCAGAAGGAACCACCCTGCCGACACCTTGATCTTGGACTTCCAGCCTCCAGAGCTGGGAGACAATCGTGTCTATTGTGTAAGCCCCCAGCCTGTGGTCCTTTGTCACCGGAGGCCTAGAAAACACATACAAACGGGATGGTCATTTCCTCTAGAACTCCAGGCTTCTGTGCCATTCCTCCAGAATCAGGTAGGAGGGGCTGTGGCACTCAAGGGCGGGGACGTTTGACATGGGAAGGGCACACAGGTGGCCAGATATCGGGAAGGCAGTGTGTGCCAGGCCTCAGAGTTCCGGTGGCAAGTTTTCCGAGCCCCGCCAGCTCCTGGGAACCAGCGTCTCAGCCGCGTTCAGAGCTCCAGAGCGTCACAAACCCCTGGGCTGCTAATTGCAGCTGGGTCAGCTGACCTGGGGTGCCCTGGCTTGCGTGTCCTGGTTGCCGTGGTGTCGCTTTCATAGGGTCTGACAAGTCCCCTCTTAAATACTCAACCTCCTGTCTGTCTAGATTAATTGGTCGGTAGCTGTGAGCCGGACAAGCCTATTTTCACTGCATGAGCCAGCAAGACTTACACCAAATTAGCATCTGAAAACATTATTAAAACAGCGACGGGCCCATGAGAGAATGTGAGGCTGTGTGTGCACATTTAACTTCGCGTTGGAGCCGCCGTCTCATTCCGTGTCTCCTGGTGAGCCCACGTCTCTCTCCTGTCACTGTCTTCAGGTTCTGACACAGAGCTGGAGGCGCCCTGCCCCACAGCCCATGCTGCTTCTCTGGGACTCCCGCAAGAGAGGCTCGCGTCTCATTTCATCAGCCGCCGGGCTAGGGGCTGTAGGGAAGCCTTTGGAGACATGTGGAACTGCTGAGAACGTCTAATAGGAACGGAGGCCAGAAATAACAGCCACAAACAAGGCAGGGCTTGTTTCTCTCTCCTGTGAGAGAAGTCTGGACGCGGGCAGCCTGGGCTAGTGTGCTGGCCGCTCCTCCATCAGGCCTGGGCTCCTGCCTCCTTCACCTGCTCCATCCTTCGCTGCGTGGCTTCTCCCATCACCAAGGTTGGCCTCAGTCTTGAGGGTTCTCCTGTTGTCACAGCCACATCCCAGCCAAGAAGTGGGAGGGGTGGGGGCAGCGGTCATCTTCTTGATGACAAAAGGGCACGTGTCAGCTGTCATCTTCCCAAGGGTGGGCCTCTACATGGCACCTGCCATGTCTGCATGCCACCCGCTGGCCGTACTGAACTTCCAGGAAGGCTAGGAGATGAGGCCTGCTTGACACACCCACTCCAGAATAAAATTGGAGTCTGTTCCTGAGGACGGCGGACTAGACGTTAGGAGGGCGACGGCCTTCTCTGCTGCAGCCCAGACTGCCCTCCCCAGGTCCCTCGCCATGCTGGTGACCTGTGATGCACATGTGTCCCATACACTAGATGCTCATGGGGTGGGGTCCTATCAGCAACTGGGGTCCTCCAGTAAACTACAAAGAGTGGCCAAATAAACTGTGGCACGCCCAATCTGGAAAATACTATGCAATGGTTGATATCAGTTAATAACTCCACGTACGGACAAGAGGCGGCACACTGCTGTAGTTTACCCCCCAGAAATAGTTACTGAGCACCTACTACGTGCTTGGCACTGTCCTGCATGAAAACGCAAGCTCTGCTCTCAGCTCTGCTCTAGTGGAGGATGGGACACACGTGAGCAGCTCAGATGCAATGCTGTAAATGCCATAATTGGCAGGACACAGGGACCACGGAAATACAAAGGAAGATTTTTGCCTGGGGGAGTCAGAGAGTTTCCATAGTCCTTGAGTAATTTTGAAAATGGAATCTCAATATAAGTCTGTAGAAGTCTTTAGAAAAAAAGAAAAAGCAAGACATTGAGTTATTTCACTGGTATGTTAGCCAGTACCTTCCTGGACCTTTGAAAAATGGCAGTGAAATAAGCCAGTCACAAAAGGACAAATGCTGCATGGTTCCATTTATAACTCTTCAGTTATTCTTTTTCATAACACTGTGTTTTGTTTCTTTCGTAGCACATAGCCCAATTTGTGAATCTAATTTTATCTGTGGGCCCGTTTGCTGAATTCCTCCCTATGCTGAACCATGAGGTCATGGAGGGCGGGATGGTGGCGATTTGGGCCACCAGAGAGCATTGTCCTACACCCAGCACAGTGTGGGGCACAGATCCAAGCTTCCTAGATATTTGTTAAATAAATGATGGGTGGTCTGAATGAACAGAACATGAGTTATTTTAAAGTCTCCTTTTCTACCACTAGTTTCTGGAGTTCAGGCTTAAATGCAAAGGTGATAGAAGAAAACTGCTGAACTTTCTAAAAAATTGATCAAACTAGCTAGGAATCAAAATCAGATTTGGAGATCTAAGTGGCACACAGACTTGTGGCTGTCAGAGGCGATCAGGGATGCAGCGGCTGATGCCGGGAGAGTGGGAGCGACAGCTCAATGAGAAAAGGCCAATGGGATGCCTCTGAGTTTCAGATCATCTTGGGGAAAAGAAAGTTGTGTTATTGAGTTGTCTTTGTTGGTAGAAAAACCCAGTCCACAAAAAAGCAAGATTCAAAGAGCAGGGCACACCATGTGCTCGTTGGGTGAAGGGACCGTTCTGGAAGTTTGCACTGACCTATGGCTACACTGGACCTTCGGGAGCTGTTGGAGAGCTTCTCCTACAATAGAAAGCTGTTTTGTGCAGCCATTAGTTCCATTATGGTCCTCATTTATGATTTCATTTACTTAATAATTGAGTCTTTTGTGTCATGAATTTTTGAGAGAGACATTCAGTTAGGAATTATGGCTGCAGTTTAGAGAAATGTATCGCGTGTGTTGCTGAGGTGGGTGCCAACTCTCTTTTATGGGTGCACCTTGATGCATTTCAGAACGTTTAGAGGAAACAAATTTTAGCACTTCTGCTCCCTCCCTCCCTCAAAGTCTGGGAGTTGTGCCAGTTAGAAAAATCTTCCTGTGTCCCCTCGGTTCTAGGTGTGGTGTCATATGGGCAGCAGGCGTAAAGGGCACGGGGGGCTCTGGTGGTGTAGCCCCAGCTGGTTGACCTGATCAGATCTTTCCTAAAACCCCACCACCTTCTAGGGGTTCCTCACACCACGCTCTGCCCTCAGGCCATCCCCCTTCCATGAGGCCTTTCCCCAGATACTCTGTGCACTTCCAATGCTTGCCATCTCACCAGACCCAGAGAATTCATCCTTAGCTGTCTGCAGGAATGCTCACAAGTCCTCAACGAATCCTAATTTTCCATCTGGACTGTGCTGTCTTAGTATTCCTTGGTTATGGGCAGTGGGAACGTACTGTCTACCAAGCAGAAGAGGAATTTATTCGTGGCTCACATTGTCGCTGGAAGGCTGAGCTCCTGGTTGAGCAAGTGAGGATGAAGGGACTAAGGTGGTGGGAAAGCTAGACCATGTCTCCAGTCAAGGCAAATGAACACCAAGCATCGTCAGTCTCTGTATCACTCAGCTGGAGACGGAAGCTTGAGGGGAGAGCTGATTGGCTGAGTCTGGTAGGCAGAGACCAGAGCACTTTGATTGACAGTCCCATTCCACCAAATCCAGTGGCAAAGGTGGTCCCCACAAACAAAACAGGGTGCCATTGTTCAAAGAAGGGGGAACACATTCTAGGCCGGCAGGCAAAGATCAACACAAGTCCTCTAAAATTGGGAGGGAGCTGGATACCACGCCACCCAAAAATGACTAAAAACAAGAAGACCTAGAATTGGGGTACAGCTTTAAAGTCTCGAAGGGCTATTATTTGCATTATTTTTTCTCATTCCTTATAAGGATGTCAAGTCGGTAGAGTTATTATCCGCATTTTATTGGTGAAGAGAATGAGAGACAGAAAGATTGAGTAGTTTGCACCAAGTCACATCGCAAGAGGGCAAAGCTGGTTCAAACCCAGATGGGCTTGACTCTCAAACGCATGCCGACAGCAGAATGTCCCTTCTTGACTCTTCTGACTCTTTGAGGGCAGAGTTACGGGCAATGGACGGAAGGGGAGAAAAACCAGGCAGGGCTTAGCTGGATGGCAGGGAAAACTCTCTCAGTTTTTGTAAGCAGACAGAACTATCTAGCAGTGTTCTTTAGCAATGTTGATCTTCCTGGAATGGGTAATTGCCATTTTTGTTTCCCAGCCGTATCCCTCCCTCCTTTTGGAAATCACGGGCCAATTTTGCTTTGCAGGTAATGTCAGGAATCTCCTTGGCTGGGTGCGCATTTGAGTCTTTATTCTTCGTGAGGTTTACAGCAGCTAATGTTTTTAAGCATTTGTTTACTGGGCACTAATCTGAATGTTTTTCATCAATCAACTCAATACTCATAGCAGCTTTACGAGATAGAAACAACTGTGATTCTACTTTTACAAAGGAGGAACTTGAGGCATAACACAGCCAAGGTTACACAGGCAGTGAGTGGCGGACCTAGAACCTGAACTCAGGCCGCCTGGTTCCGCCTGTGTGTTAGCTCGATTATGGTGGTGTGGCACTTAAACAAAAAGGTACGCCAAGGCACCTGGCAGCTGCCATTTGGGAAGAGCAGAGAGGTCACATGCCAGCAGAAAATGGAGCAGCACGTAGGGGATGGGGCAGGAGTTTCAGGACAAGTCCGAGGAGGTCTGAGCAGCACCCCGAGAGAGGCACCATCTTGGACACTGGCCACTCAGCCTCTGACCCCATGTGGTTGGCCAGTCACCCCTTCCCCAGACCCTGTTACCTGAGCTAGTTTGAATGAGTCTGTTTCTCACCTCTGTGTTTCCGGGCCACGACTGTCCCATGATGTATGACTTCCTCCCAGGGTCAGTCAGTGGTGTCTTCTCCCCAGAGGATGGGGCACAATGCACCAGAATCCCGGAAACTCCTCGACGGAGGGTTCCTAGAGTGTTCTAAGCATCTCTGACTGTGAAATAGCTCTCAGGATAGCCTGCCTGGCAACGACATTTTTGTCTGGTGAAAATTTATGGACACCTGACATATTTTTGAAAAACCAAGGCCTTGCTTCCACCCACACCCTTGGTAGCAAAACCATGGTCAGCCCCCACCCCCACCCACCTCCCGGCAGAGTGAGCTCCCAGACAGCCTCCTGGGGATCCAGTCACGTCCTCTTCTGGGGTGTCGTGGGCTTGTCCATGCTGCTCGCCCATCCCGAGGCAGTTAGAGAGCGTGGCCAACCAACTTCTCTCTCCAGGAAGCTGTTCAGCAGGAGAAAAAGCTTCTGTGTCTCACAGCCTTATCCTTTGACCTGTGACATGGGATCCTTCTGGCCTGGAAGGAAGGTGGTTTCCATGACACGCAAAAGCAGAGGACAGGGATTTCTCATGGCTTGCTCCTTAGAAGGAGCTTTCCAAGGACAGCATCTTACCCTGTGGGAGGTAAGAGGGTTGTCCACAGCCAGGGAGACTTACCTGGGTTTATGGTCAGTACCTTTCAGAAATGTCCATTAGTGTTGCAAACTAGTAAAGAAGACAGACAGGAGGCCACTGGCCTCTGATGGCCGCCTTTGTGCAGGGACAAGCCTGTGAACTATGGCTGGTGCAAAAGTCATTGCGGTTTTTGCAATTATTTTTAACCTCTTAAACCGCAGTGACTTTTGCACCACTCTAATATTTGCGTTGCCCAGGAAAGATTCTGCCTCCCTAAGCCAAACCCACGGGTTTTGGCACTGGAGCGATTTCTCTCCCCAGCTCCTTTCTAAAGCAAGGAGAAGGGAGAAGGCCTGTACAGGGTAGAGAAGACACGTTTATCCCAGGGGTTCAGCAATTGCTGTGTTTATCCTACAAATATTAGGTTGGTGCAAAAGTAATTGCGGTGTAAAAGGTTAAAAATAATTGCAAAAACTTCAATTACTTTTGCTCAACCTAATACTGCTGGTTGTCTCTGGCCCCTTTTACAGCTCGGACTCTTAGCCCAGCTTATTTTCAACTCTTAAAGAGCTACAGTCTTTGTGTTAAGTGTCACATGAACACGTTTTGGTTACCAGAGTTACAGTGCATCAACAGCTCTCTTAAATTCTCCAGGCCTGTTTTCTATCACTTGTCTCCCAGATCCATCCACTTGGCACAGCTCTCAGCCCTTTCTTTCTTTGTATATTTTTCTCCTGATGCTATGTCTGTCTCCTCTGTTGTATTCTGTTCTTCCCAGCTTCTTCTCCTTCTTTGGCAGGAATAGCAAATGGTTCTCAGCTCATGTCCCTGCTCAGATGGTCTGGAGAGCTACAGTGAGGAGTCTAAGGCCAAATCCGGGGTCGTTGGGACAGAGCATCGAGATTGATTAGCAATGTCTGCCACTGACACGGGAGGGGAAGGTAGCGCTGTGTGTGGCAGCCACTTGCCATTCTTATTTGGGCATAGGAAACACTGTGACTCATCTTTTTACAGCTTTGCTATAAATCTTTGAGCAAAATCAAATGTAGGCTGAAACACCAAGTTAAATCATCTAATACAGTATGGCACAATTTGGACAGGTGCTAAAAAATGATTTCTTCTCACTCTGTCGGAGCCAGGGGGAACATCTGTATTCCTCTTTCTTTGCAGAGCTGGGAGGCCTTGGTAAACAACTATTCTTCCTTCTCTCTAGAAAGCACAGGCTACAATTGAAAGATGGTTCCAGCCCTCATATTAAATTTGCTAAGAAGAGCCAGGGGTCTGTTTGGTTGAAAGAAGAGCCAGGCTTTCTGTGTGTGGCCTGGTGAATGGCCTGGGGCTAATCCCAAGTGGCATGCTTGCCCACCTCGTGAAGGGCCTGGATAAGGTCGCCTTGCCTCATCTTCCTGCTTCCAGAGGAGGAGGTCCCCAGCTTAGGGTTAACATGTGAGGGCGCAGAAGTGCCCATGCCACAGTGCTAATGGGTGTGTCACATTCACCGAGGATCTTGCTTGTGCCCAAAGAATGCAGTTCTTAAACCAGATGGTGCCCTTAGAGCCTGGGCAGGACCGAATCATTCTTTGCCCACCGGGCACCAAGAGTCTCTACCCAGAGAGGTGGGGAGCACAATGGCCAAGAGCCTGGCTTTGGCGTCAGGGAGTCGTGGGCCCCGCCAGGTTCCTCCATGTCTCGGAGGCTGGGTTTCTCGTCTGAAGGATTGGGTGAACGCCCATCTCAGGGACCCCTTCTGAGACCAGCCCAGAAGCTTACTCAGTTTTATTTCACAGCACAGTTATGGGCCAGAGAGGTACCTGCCATTTACCTGCAGCACTTTTCAAGCACTGGCCCAGATGCCGGTCTCCCTCTCAGGCATTTGCGAACTCTTCAAGAAAAAGCAAGGCTCTTGAGTTGGGCCGTAAGAACTAGGTGAGATTTAGTAGGTGGGAGAGGGGAGCGGTGGGAGTCTGACAAGAGAAACAAATGTCCCCCCACCTCCCCATGTATTCCTCTGCCTTTTCTATATTAAAACTTATTTCCCCTTAGGACAAGTCTTCATCTATTTCCCCATTTTTAAATTATTTCCTGATTTATATACTTGCATGTAATCTTTATATTCATAGAAAAGATATGTGCATATCCATTAATCTCTCTCCGTGTGTGCATGCGTGTGTGTGTGTGTGTGTGTGTGTGTGTGTATTGTGAAAATGAGGGAGGGGACGGAGAGAGAGAGGGAGGAAGAGAGAATGAATGAGAATGAGAATTTCTATCTCCGACTGGTTAGTGAATGGAGAAATGGTATGAAAACTAATTCACTAGAAATTCTGATTCCATGAGCTATGGCACAAGTGCCCCCCAAGAATGACCAGCTTTCCAAGAGTTAGAGCCCAAAAACATTCCTCTGAAAGGAGCATTATATCAGTAGCTCACTCGTCTCTCCTCCAGGATTCAGACAGACCTGCCAGGTCTCCATGCTTCCCAGGGTCACCGTTACACACATCTGTGAGCGGTGAAAGCATTTCTGGTCATTTGCGTGTGCTGGGCGCTTCTGCTTTACTCATGCCCCAATCTGGTGGCTGCAGCTGTCTGCTGCCCATGTAATTAATCTCAGGGCCTAGCTAATGCTTCCTAAAATTAATGCAATTAGCAGTGTGTCTAAATAGCCAACTTCCTGCACTGCCATCAAAACACACTGTTGATAGAACTGCAGCCGAAGTGGAGACTGGCATTGGATTGATTTTAATTAACTTGCTTCTCGTATTACAAAAGTGAGAAAAAGAGCAATTCTCAGTAGCTGCAGATTAGAGGCATGGGAGGGTGTATGTGGACGGCAGAGCCTCCTGAAAATAATCGCTCCAAGGTGTTCTTTCCTTCCAAAGCCTCCACATCCCTGCTGTGTTATCACCACAGTTGGCCCAAACTCAGCCCCGAACCCTTTAGCTTCGCATCACAGGACTTCTGAGGAGCCCCTGGTTTAATTTGTTCTGGGCTGATGTGTGGCAGTCTCGGGAGCAGCGCAAACGTTCCTCCCCTCGCCCCTTCCATCCTGAAATATTTCATTAAATGTGGAGTTCTCAAACTAAAGTAAGCCAAGAGAAAAGCACTCTGTTAGTCTGCGTCTGTTTTATACTGCGGCTTCGCTTTTAAAGGCTGGTGATTCCAGAACCACAGCCCGGTCTCCAGGTATAGAAGGAGCTGCTTCTCTCCTGGGCAGACAGCTGGAAGTGGGTGTCCATTTTTGGGGCTGGATCATGAGGCAGAAGCACTGGCTGGTGGTTTCAATGTGTTCTGTTGGATGTTAGTCTTTAAGATGGTTGTTGGACACAGGAAAGGCCAATTGAATCTGGAAAATCTTGTGTATCTTCGCACACGTCTCCCTGCTCCACACACACCTGAACAAGATTTCCTATGTACTGTAACATGTCAACGGCTCTGAGAAGTCCTGCATCAAGCAAGCGTGTTTATCCTCGTTCAGTCCTTGCAACCCATGATAACTGAGCACGGACGTCTTTCCTGGGCAGCGACAGTGTGAGGGGAATTCAGCCAGGCCCTCTCCTGCAGGGGAAAGAAGCTGGGATGGGGGCCCTAGGTGGAGGCCTCGGGTGTCCCCATCTCTGTCACCACCTACTGTGTAACGCTGGCGAGAAGCTTCCTCTCGCTGGCCCTCAGACTTCCCTTATGCACAAAGTGGATGCTCTTGGATGTATGGCTCCGTTAGGCCTGCAGACCAGGCAACTCAGTTCCAAACCAGAGGATATGAGGGGACAGGGAACAAGGGGAGCGACTGACATGAGGAAAGAAGAAAGAGAAGAAAGGGGCCACGTTTCACAAAGGAAACCATCTGAGGAAGGTGATTTTTGGGAGAGGGTTGGGATGAGGAGCAAAGAGTCTAAGGTCGCCCTTTCTGATGGAGGGCCTCTGACGCCGTCGGGAAGAAGCCAGATTGCCCATCTCCCTGTCTGCAATGCCACGTGCTTTCTGAAAAGCCCTGCTCCCACCAGGAGCTGCCAGTTTTGTGCCACTGTTCCCACCACCCACCCACCGTCCGCAGCTCCCAGCACCCATCAGTGACTGTCGTCTGGCCAGGGCACAAGGCAGGAGAGAATGAGATGGAGCAGTGGGAGGGACCCCTTCGTGGGGCTGGAGGCTGCTCCTTTGCAGCCGGCTGCTGCCACTGCAGTGGAAAAGTCCTAGCCCAGAGGTCAGCCAAGTTGGCTTCAGGCAGCTCGGGAGGAAGAGCGTTTCACTGCAACAGTGCAAACGGAGGCTTCACAGTTCTCAATGTGACTCTCTCAGAACGTTTTTCCTGTGCCCCTAACGGGTGGGGGGTGGGAGGCGGATGAAGGTGGTTTGTTGGTGCAAACAAAGGGGAGGAGGGGCGCGAAGGCAGGTTTGTTTTCTCAGCTGAGTCACTTTCTGAGCTGCCTCTGCTCTGCTCAGATCTGTTCTTCTGGGTCTGGCTCATAGTAATATCACCATCTTGACAAATCAAAACCCTTTCCATGTGGGTAAAAATCATTTTAAGAAGCCTGACCACGTGGAGCCTTGTGAGGGGCCGGACAATGTGAGTGATGGCACCTGGTCTCCCTGCAGCCCCGCCCTCTGTGGTCAGCACCTCTGTTGTCCCCCTGCAGACATGAGGGCCAGAGTCCACAGGTCCAAGGTGTGAGTAGGCAGCCTCCTCCCGTCGGCCGCTTGGAGCAGAGGACCCAGTCCAGCTCTTCCGCCCTTCTGATCTGTAGGGTTCAAACACCCTGCAGACTAAATTAGGGAGAGATTTTGCCTGGCGGATCCTCTTGGTCTTTAAAGGTTCGGACATCTAACAGGGCCAGCTCTCTGCATGTTCCAACTTCTGCTAAATGGTCACGAGCTGCTGCTCCCACACGTGGCCCTCCTGGTCTCTGGTCACTGAGAATGCCCACTGTGTAGAACCATCAGAAGTCTTTGCAACGGCGACAGGTGGGACGTCGTGTCCTTTAGGGCCAGAGCCCCGGCAGCCCCCTCCCCCCTCCCAGGGTTATTCCCAGTGAGCCCGCCTGATCTCCACCACGTGACCCCGATGTCCTGGCATCACTGGTTGGCTCAGCCGGAGCAGCCAATCCCCAGGCAGGCCAGTAACCACAGCAAAGTTTGGCGCGCGAGTTCTGCCAGCCGGGGCTTCCTCTACTGAGTGGCTGCTGCCTAAATCTGAGACTGAGAAGTCAGTGGCAGGAGATGTCATCTGAGACATAGAGTCACAGAGAGAAGGGAGTGGGAGGCGGGAGGGAACAGAAGACAAAGGAAAGACAAGAGGTGGTGGCGGTGGAAACAGTGGCAGAGACGAGAGGCGATGAATTGGCCCAAAGGGGTAGAGACACCTGGGACTGGGGAGGAAAGGACGGTCCTGGTTGGGGGGGAGCATGAGGTCCAGGTGCCCGAGTTGCCTCCCACCCTCCCCTGTCTGCCTGGGGTCCGGCGGTGGGGCTGGCCAGCGTCCCCTGCTCTGCCCAGTATCCTCACGTGCATCCTGTAAGCTCTGCGAGGGGCTGGGACGTGGTCCTGGAAGCCAAACAACCCAAAGGAACGTGTCTCATGATTCTGGGATGTTGCTAATGACTTCAGCTCATTAGGTGAGCTGGCGGCTTTTTCCTGTCCAACCGAATCGCTTCTCCAGTTCCTCTCCCGTCCAGCCCATCATCAGCCGAGAACGGAGGTGCCCCGCAGGCTCTCACTCTCTTCCCCATTGCCTGCCCCTCCCAGTTCTCCCTCCCGCTCTCCCTCGTTCTCTCCCTCTCTCTTTGTCTGTCTGTCTTGGTCTTTCTCTCACATGAGACTTCGGAGCTGTTCAGACTGGGAAAGGAAGCAACGCTGCTCTTTATAAACACTGTCTGACAACGACCTGGGAGGATTTCACTTGATAGAGAAGAAGCCGGCAGAGGAGTTCCCAGAGAACCTGTCAGGGGGCTTCCCTCGCCAACCTGCGTGTCCCCTGGCTGGGCTGTCAGCCTCCAGCGGGAGCAGAAGGAACGTCCAATGGTGCTTATCGCGTGCCAGGCGCTTATAGCCCCTGCGTATCAGGCCCCCTTCCAGGAGAGTCAGGGCCCGGCAGGTCTGAGGGAGGCTGAGGCTCTGAGGCTGCAGACAGACAGGGTCCAGGAGCGCGCTCTGCTGACGGCCCCACACTGCGGACGGACGTAGTGTTGCTGCAGGGTGCCCGGGAGAGACTACGGCTGTCATTTCTCCTGATCTCAAAAAGCAGGCAGCTTCTCCTACACGTCAGCCCACCAGGGACCACACAGCAAGCCACAGTATCCAGGGAGATACCTAGAAAACTGCTTAAGACCCTGTCCCCTCCAACCTTCTTGACTTTTGAACTTCTATTATTCGGGATTATCTGGTCGCCAGTGACAGAAATCCCTCTTGCTAATCTAAAAACAAAAAACAAAAAACCCCAAAAACTTATGACAAGGACAGGAGGTTCCTCGTGGGAGGAGCTTGGCCACACAGGTGGGAGGAGACATAAGGAGGCCAGTCCTGGTGGACAAGCAACAGGAAAGTTGAAGTCATCCCTGGTGGGATGAGTCAGCAGCCCGCATTTTCTGTCCCTGTGTCACTCTGTTCAAGGCAAACTCTCATGGGAGAGAGGGACTAATTGGCCTGGTTGGGGCCCCGTGCGGGCATGGCCAGGATCGCCTTGACTGGCAGTCCCACGCGAGCTGCATGCAGTGAGGGGCAGGGAAATCCAAGTCTGTTAGAGGAAGGGGTGGGGTGCTGGGCACCCTGGTATCATCTCTGCACCCCCGAGCCTGACTTTGATATCCATCTGTTCTGTCCTCCCGGCCCCCATGACCATTCACTGGATTTGAGGGTCTTCCCAGCATTCCTCTTGATGTTTCTACCTCCGGTCTCCATTCATTCATTCATTCATTCACTCACTCATCTGACAAGCACCTACTGGGGCTCATGCACTGAGTAGGATCTCAGGCTTGTGCCCCCTTTCCTGAGCATCCTTTGTGGTCCCCTCTAGTCACAGGCATGGTGAAACCACCCTGCCTCAACTCATCTCAGCCCGTCTCTCTGACTGCTGTCCAGGTCTGGCCAGTTCAGGGCCCATACGATGTGGGAAGGATGAGAAAGGATTTGGAAAAATGTGACCCTCTGTGTGAGTAAAGGGGTTGTGGCGACCTTTAGCCATTATCACCAGGAAGTGTGTCAGCATGTGTCCCTTAGATGGGCAGATGAGTTTGGGTGAGGGGACAGGAAAGAACAGGTCTGGTGTGTGGAGCTGATGGAGGCCCCCCAGTTGGGTGATGGGGAAGGGTTAATGACATGGGGTTCCAGGCACCTAAGTGCAGGTAGGGGGACGTACAGATAGACGTGAAGGGGACATTCTTCAATGGGACAGCAGGGCGGGGAAAATGACTCCTGGTTTGGAGTCTGAGCACCTAGTTCTGTGTCTTAACCATCCCGTCCACCAGCCAAGTAACCTCGGACCCCTGACAGGGTCTGTCTCCTATGTCTCCCAGCTAGAAAAGTCCCAGCCTTCACATGTGATGTATTCTTTCCTCTCAAGATCATGTTGGATTCACATTTCCTCTTTATGCCAAAGCCAAAGGAAGCAATGCCAATAGCCTGTCACTTAACTCACAGGAGATTTGTAACTTTCAACCAGGGAGAGGCTTGTTACTAGAGGAGTATCATGCGTGCCCATGAAGAGGGAGCCTGGCTCGCAGTGTCCTTGGCAGCCTGGCAGAGGCTTATCCATCCTCTCACAGATGAAGATACAAAGGCCCAGGGGTGGGGAATGACAAGGCCAGGCACGCAGGGCTGGTGACAGCAGAGAGCTGTGATGGGAGGACAGCAAGTCAGGGCTCGGGGACATCCACACGCCTTCTGGGAACAGTGGCCACACTTCCTTCTCTCCCTGGGGCCCGTGTGTCTTTATCCAGCCCCAGGGAAGGAGGCTCTGGCCAGGCCAGGCCGTGGTCCCTGATCTAGTTGTCACAAAGAAGTGGCCGTCATGTCCTCTGCATTAATAGTGCTCATTGTGGGGCCACCTCCCTGATAAGAGGAAGGGAGGGAGGTGTGAAGCGGCAGAGGAGGGGGCTTCGGGGACCTTGTCCAGCTACCTTGACCCTGGCCACCCCGAGGCAGGCGGCCCTGCACACCTGTTAACTGTGCAGACAGACAGCAGTGGGGCAGGGATGAGGCAGGAGGGGCTGCAGTGCAGAGGAACAGGGAGGGGGCCCTCCTGCCCCTGCCTCTCCCCCCCAACCCCCACCCCAGGAGCTACTGCCTGAGGCCCAGCTGATTTGTTTGCCCACAAATCCAAACGGGATGACAAGCAAATCATCCGATTGGCTGAGAATGACTGTTAATTAGGAAATAAAATTGGGGCCTGTGGCTCAGAGCTGTTTGTGGGTTTGTGGGAGTTTGTTTGCTCTGTTTTATTGAGTGGGTGGTATCATGATACTAGAGAGCTGATAAACAGAGAAAACACAGGAAATCATTTGGCCTTCAGCCCAAAATGAGGGCCGGAGGGATGAGGATTTAGGTGTTGGAGGAGGGGACAGCTGCTGTTCTTGGCCAGGCACGGACTCGGGGCAGCTCTGCAATGGCTGCACGTGAGGAGCAGACTTGTACGTTCCTGGGCTGGGTGGCGGCTGAGGAGAACAGAAATGAGTCTGGCTCTAGTGGCCTGTCCCAACGAGCCTTTGCAAGGGATTGCTCTCTCGTGCTGTTTGTATTTGAAAAAATAAAAGGGGGATAGAGCTCAGCTGTTCTGCAACAAGGGATGGCTACATGAATTATGGTCTGGGCGGCCTACGGATTACTACACGGCAGGTCAAAAGACTGAGGTTAATCTGATGTGGAAAGATGGCCAAGACATCCTGAGGAGAAAAAACAGAAGTGAGTGGTCAAATGATGTATAGAATACAATGCCATTTAAGAAAACAAAACAAACGCATCTATACAGCTGTCTATATCGTGTGCGTGTGTGTGAGTGCATATAAAAAGGTCTGGCAGCACACAAACCACTCGAATGGTGCTGACTTCTAGGGAAAGGACCGGGAACGGAAATGTGGTTTAGGGCGTTAGCTTCACTTCCAGCATTTGCATGTTTACACCAGGATTGCCGTGGAGTTCAGGGGCCTGACGGACCCCATGTGGTGAACTCACCAGGCAGCTGTGTGTGCAGCTCTGAGGCTCAGAGGGCACCCAGTTTGGGCCCTTGCTCGATAGGTGTCTTTTGCAAAATGCTCTAAAATACTCTCTTAATCAAGACTGCTGTGGTTGCAAGAAGCAGAAGCCACTCAAGCTACGAAGGCAAAGAGGGAAGCTTATCCTGAGGACACAGGTCTGAGGCCGCAGGACAAGAAGCAGGTGGGGAGAGCCACCAGGTAGCAAGGCCACCTTTCTCTCTCACCTGCGCACTCCCTGTGGTCCGCGGAGGGCTTGTCAAAGATTTTTCCGTGCCCCAAAGCAAACAGTTGGCTTAGATGGGGTCTTCCCTGCCGTCCAGCTCCCGGATTCCAGAGGTTATAAACTGGGTCTCTGAACTCTATAGTTGACACGACCACAGGGGGAGAAGACCCCTGGACTCCCGCTGGAGAAAGCCAGGCTGCTGCCTCCATCCCTGCCAGCCTGATCATAGCAGCTTTCCTGGCTGCCCACTCGGGTGCCCCACACAGCCGCCCCCTCGCCCCACCTCCTCGGGGCTAAGTCAGCTCCAACTTGGTTTCATCTGCTTTTCTGGCAACTTCATGGAGACTAAGGGAGCGTCAAGGAAAAGGGGAGAGGAAGCTGCCAGACACTGTCCTGTGACTCGCTGGTAATACAGTCGCTTAGACTGACAAGTCTCCCTGTTTCATGACTGGCAGCTTCGTCCTCATTTTGATTTATCACCGCCACATCTACCTGAATCAGGAGTGGAGATTAGCCCCAATTAAAGCTCCGTGACTCAGGAGAGCTGAGTCGTGACAGCAGGTGGGATTGGGGGGGTGTAGGGGGCGGGGGGACAGCTGGAGGTCTAGAGGGTTGACTTCCTTCGCTCCATCTGGGGAGGAGCGAGCATTTTGCTGTTTGCTTTCTGACCAGGGAATAAAGTCCATAAAGAAAGCTTTGCAGGTGTTGTGTGTGGCTCTGTCAGTCTCAGGAGGGTAATAAATCTTAACAGAGACCCATCTCTGCAGACACCGGGGAACATGAACAAAACGATCTCAAGTGTAAAGTTATGCATTCTGTTATTCTCTTCCAGAAACACGGCAGCTGGGGCCGTACCCAACAGTGTCTGAGTGCGGGCTGGCCAGACGTGAATGGGGTGCTACACTAAGGCCCTTCTGCACCCCGAAAGACCCTCCAGCTGCCTACAGCCCCAAGGTTTATTTACCACTTAGCTGCACATTTGGGCAACTTGACCACATGCTTTCTGTTTCCTCCCCCCCCAAGCCCCTCCCCAAAAGCCCAGTTCCAGAGCTCTTCAAAGAGCACAGAGTGAGTGCCCCGTCACTAGAGGTACTCAGGTCTGTCTAGGCAAACCCTTGGAGGAGATTTAAGTAATAACTCTTTTTAAAAATATTTTTCTATTTTTCAATTACAGTTGAGATATTATATTAGTTTCGGGTGTACAACATAGTGATTAGACATTTATATAACTTACAAAGTGAGCAACCTGGTAAGTCTTGTACCCACCTGGCACCGTACATAGTTATTACAATCTTATTGACTATATTCCCTATGCTGTACTTTACATCCCCATGACTGTTTTATAACTACCAATTTGTACTTCTTAATCCCTTCACCTTTTCCACCCACCCTCTCAACCTGCTTCCCATATGGCAACTATCAAAATGTTCTCTGTATATAAGTTTGTTTGTTTTGTTTATTCATTTGTTTTGTTTTTTAGATTCCACATATAAATGAGATCACATGGTATTTGCCTTTCTCTGTCTGACTTATTTCTCTTAGTGTAATACCCTCTAGGTCCATCCATGTTGTTGCAGATGGCAAGATTTCAGTCTTTTTTTATGGCTGAGAAATATTCCATTGTATAAATGTACCACGTCTTCTTTACCCATTCATCTATCTATGAACACTAAGGTTGCTTCTATATCTTGGCTATTATAAATAATGCTTTAATGAACATGTGGATACATATGTCTTTTAGTGTTTTGGGTTTCTTTGGATAACTACCCAAATGTGGAGTTAATGGATCCTTCTTTGTTTCGCGTTATAACCTTTGTTTTAAAATCTATTTTGTCTGATATACGTATTGCTACCCTAGCTTTTTGTTTGTTTCTATTTTTATGAAATATCTTTTTCCATCCCTTTACTTTAAGTCTGTGTGTGTCTTTCAATCTGAAGTGAGTCTCTTGTAGGCAGCATATGTAAGGGTTTTGTTTTCTTATCCATTCAGCCACCCTGTCTTTTTGTTATAGCATTTAATACATTTACATTGTCAGTAATTAGTTATTGCCATTTATTTATTTATTTAAATTAAAGTTTATTGGGTGACAATTGTTAGTAAAGTTACATAGATTTCAGGTGTACAATTCTGTAATATATTATCTATATCTCACATGGGCCATTTATTATTATTAATTATTGTTATTATCATTATTTTGTCTCCTTCTTCTTTTAGAAGTCCCTTTAACATTTCTTGTAATACTGTTTTGGTGGTGATGAACTCCTTTAGCTTTTTTTTTTGGTCTGGAAAGTTCTTTATCTGTCCTTCGATTCTAAATGATAGCTTTGCTGGGTAATCTTGGTTGTAGGTCCTTGCTTTTCATCACTTAGTACGCTGTGCCACTCCCTTCTGGCCTGCAAACTTTCTGTTGAGAAATCATCTGACTAGTGTTATGGGAGCTCCTTGTAGGTAACTAACTGACTTTCTCTTGGTGCTTTTAAGATTCTTTCTCTTTAACCACTGGCATTTTAATTATGATGTGTCTTGATGTGGGCCTCTTTGGTTTCATCTTGTTTGGGACTTTCTGCTCTTCCTGGGCTTGTATGTCTATTTCTTTTACCAGGTAAGGAAAGTTTTCAGTCATTATTTCTTCAAATAGGTTCTCAATCCCTTACTCTCTCTTTTCTCCTTCTGGTACCCCTGTGATGCAAATGTTGGTAAGCTTGATGTTGTCCCAGAGGCCTTTTTTAATTCTTTTTGCTGTTCTGATTGGGTGTTTTCTGCTACCTTGTCTTCCAAATTGCTGAGTAGATCCTCTGCTTCATCCAATCTACTGTTGATTCCCTCTAAAGTATTCTTCATTTCAATTATTGTATTCTTCATTTCTGACTGGTTCTTTTTTATGTTTTCTATCTCTTTGTTAAAGTTCTCATTGAGACCTTTGAGCATCCTTATGACCAGTGTTTGGAACTCTGCATTTGGTAGATTGCCTGTCTCCATTTTGTATAGTTCTTTTTCTGGCGCTTTGTTCTGTTCTTTCATTTGGGACATGTTTCTTTGTCTCCCCATTTTGGCTGTCTCCCTGTGTTTGTTTATATGTACTAGGTATTGTTACTATGACTCCCGATCTTAGTAAAGTGGCCTTATGCAGTAGGTGTGCTGTGGGACCCAGTGGCACAGTCTCCTTGGTCACCTGAGCTGGGTGTTCCAGATGTGTCCTTTGTGTGGGTTCTGTGTGCCTCCCTGTTGTAGTTGAGCCTTGGTTGCTGTTTGCATGTCAATGGGAGGGATTGACCCTCAGGCTGATTAGTTGTGAGGACTAGCCTTGACTATAGTAGAGGAGCTGTGGTGCAGAGTCTGACCCTACAGAGCAGGGTTCACTCTAGTGGGGCTCTGGTGCCTGCCCATCTGCCCTTAGGTTGTGTCATCCTTAGAGGCAGTGGTGTGATGCTCTGGCCAAGTCCAAAGTTGGCCACTGGGCCTGCCAGTCATGAGGCCTCCTGGGAGGGGACCTACTGCAGGCCAAGTTCAGCCATAGTCTGTCCCCTGCACAGAGCTACCTGGCATGAGCCACAAAACAATCTAAAGATGGCCACTGCTCATGCTCTGCTTTGAGGTGCTTTGAAAGGCCAATTTGTAAACCAAGTCTGTCTGCTGCTAGTGCCTGTCTTGGGGCCATTTAGCAAGAGGTATGGGGCAGGTCAAAGCCAGATACTACTTGTTTGGATTTTGTGAATCTTTGAGAGATTTTAGGAAAGTCCGCCAAAACAGACCTTTTGTATGGAAAAGCCACTGGAAGTGTCTTGAAAAGCCACTGGGTGGGCCTGAAAGTTGGGTGGGGTGGGATCTCAGGGAATCACCAGGTTGGGACAAATGTTGTTAACCAGGTTAATGGAGACTGAGATATGGTGCCAGCCTATGCATGCCAGTTGGGTGGGGCGCTGGGCTCAACAAAGAAATGATGGCTTCTGCCAGCACTTCTGTCTGGGAGAAAGCTGCCCCTCCAGCCCTTGTCCTGCAGCCAGACAACTCAGTTCCTCCCCTTATGTCCTTGGTGACTTTTGAGCTGCTGTCCCAGCGCTGGAGCTCAGAGCGAGCGAGTCCATCAGCAGTAAGTCTGTACCCAGGCCTCTTAAGAGGAACATCTAGGATTCCAGCTGCTCTCCGTCTCACTCAGCCACAATCTCTGATGGTTTTCACAGCCAGAATTTGTGGGGACTTCTCTCCCCAGCACTGGAACCCTGGGCTGGGGAAACTGGTGGGGCTAGGACCACTCGCTCCTTGGGGAGACCTTCACAGCTGAGATATACTTCCTGATTTTTAACTGCCATAGGTAGGTGTGCGACCAGCCTAATCCGTGTCTCTGCCCCTCCTGCCAGTCTTGAGGTGACTTCCTCTGTGTACCCTTAGTTATAGGACTTCTGTTCAGCTAGACTTCGGGTGATTCTCAATGATGGTTGTCCTGTAGTTTAGTTGTAATTTTGATGTGGTCATCAGAGGAGATGAGCACAGCATTTACCTACTCTGCTATCTTGACCAGAACTCCAAACAAGTTATAATTTTGGGCTGGTGGAGGGTCTTGCCTCCAAGGTGCAAAAAATGCAACATCTGTGAAGTGCAATAAAACAAGGTATGCCTGTGTAAGCTCTGTGAGCTAATATATATTATTTACTGCTGTCTCCCCAGGACCTAGAATAGTGCTTGGAACGCAGTAGGCACTCAATGAATATTTATTGACTAGATATAGTCTAGAAGGTAATTGCTCCAATCAAAACACTGCTACAGAGACTTGGTGGCTACACTTCCTATTTCTAAAGGATCCAGGGGCTGTTGCCTGTGTGAACTAAGCTTGACCTTGGCATCAGGGTAATCACAGCACCATCAGGGAGAACACACAGCCATGGGACAAGGAAAGAGGTCTGCAAGAGCTGCCCAATCTCTCTGGGCCTTCTCAACCCTGTCAGCATTCTCTGTTTTACAGATTTTATTTTTATCAATTATTTCCCATCCATCTTAATGAACAAGTCTTTGCTTTGGGTTTCCAAAACTCATGCCTCTGGTTTGGAAGCTGATTTCCCTGACTGCAAAGCCAGACCAAGCATGAGGAAGCCTAAATTGCAAAAACAGCCCAAAAGTTGAGTTTTCATCAGAGAAGATAAAACTTGTTGTATCGATTAGGGCAAGGGTAGGAGGGGTGAGGGAGAACAGAAAACAGCCAGAAGCTCCCATTTCTATGCGATTATAATAAACTCAGAGGTTTAGCTCTCTGTTTCATTACACTAGGGATAAAAGAAAGTACTGCCATAACCCCACCCCCACAATCTAACACACCTGCAGGTAATATCTCTAGCTTTCCAAACTTTTTTTTAAAAACTATTTTTCTTATTAAACTTGCAGTGTGTGAATCTCCATTGGCCTATTGATTTGAGTATTAGACTGTGTATCAAAGATATGAAAATATAAGTTGTTGTTTCAGAGAGAAATGACTGCCTTTATATTGTTTCTGTCTCCAGAGCTCTGAATATTCCCTGGGGTTCTCTGGCTGAATAGAATCAGGACAAGAACATCTTGGCAAATGCGTGAGTGGATTCTCTGGGGAGATTCTGAGCAGCCCCTCAGTGCTGTTGCTGAGGGGCCCAGAACTTGGGTTCTTGGATGGTTGGGCACCCCCCTTGTTTCAACAGGATGGCCGTCACTAAAGCCCAGCTGGTTAGAGAAGCAGGAATGACTCCAGCTCTAGTTCTTGATGCCCATTGGTCTTGTAGCACGGAGAATATCCTCCCTGCCACCCACACTTATTCTTCAAGGCCCAGCTCAAGCACCACCTCTCCCAGAAAACCTCCATGAATCTCTCAATTAAGCTTTTGCCTCCTTATTCCCATAGAATGTTGACCTCCTTCAATAGCTTATTCCAAAGTCCTCGTGATATTATTGGTGGTAATGATAGTAATAATGATTCATGATGATGTTGGTGATGATGACAATACAAATACCACTTACCAAGCATGTAAAATTCCCAAGCATGCTGGGAATTTTACAGGTATTGTCTAGTTCAGTCCTCACTACAACCTCGAGGTAGGCAGCACGCTGTTATCCTCGCTTTGATGAGAAAGACACTGAGGCACTAAGACGATAGTGGTCAGCTCACTTGCTACACAAATGCTGCTGATGTCTGCATCTCGCTGCTGGTTGCCGGCAGGTGGGGCCACGCTGCGGCTTTGAGCCTAGGTGTTCTGATTCCAGAGGCCTGTTTGTGACGCCGTTGTCCTTCACCTATCCTCCATGCGTGTCCTCCCAAACAGCCCAAGTCCCTGCAGGAAAGGCCTGAGTCTTGCTCCTGTTTCCATCCCCACAGCATCTGGGATGTTGGGCAGCACATAGCAGGTGTTTGCCAAACTGTCTCTGAATTGCTTGTCTGGAGCTGTCACCTATACCCCGAGGTAGACATGGAGTTGTTTACGTCCAAGACTCTCCTCTCGTGGGCTCATCTTTTCCTGCATCCAAACTAATAGCTCCTGGAAACAATATTAATCTTTGAGACTAGCCAGCCGCCTCAGCAAGGATCTTAGCTCAGGTTTACGTGTGCAGGGGAGTTGGCTGCTGCATCTTGGCCCAGCCTCATTCCATTTATCATCCGTGGAACGAAAGGTTTGTCACTGTTAGAAACCTGCCTTTGTTTCCAGTATCAGGGTCTTAAGGAAGAACTAGAGGGCTGTCTGCGGGCCGACCACCCAGGGGGGAAGCTGGGGACTACAGGCCCAGTTCATGAAGGGTTAAGCTGTGGGTTAGTGACAGAAACCCAGCTCATGGTGTCTCATGGAACTGGAGGCCAAAGGGTGGTGTCCAGAGGCTCAGGTTAAGTTGATTTCTCTCTCTTTCTCTCTGTAGCTCCCCCTGGCTCTCTCATTGCTTAATTTCTCACTGTGTGTTGGCCTCCGTTTCTCCTATCACTGAAGGACTCTTTCCTTTGTTGCCTTAGCCAGCTCTAGGCTTAATACCATCTAACTCAGCAATGTTGAAAGAAAATGCTTCTGCAGCCACTATTGGAGGAAAAAGAAATCTACGATGGTCTCTGCCTAGCCCAGCTCTGGTCACGAATCCAACTCTGGGCAGGGATTTCTGTTTGTGATTAGTCAGGCCGTGTCACATGCCCGTCCTTTGGCCTGTGGGGGTAGGGCAGAATGATTGACAGCCCCTCCAGAGCAGGTGGAGTGGGAAAGGGGGAGTCCACCAGTATAAGCAGTTTGCTTTCCCAGGATGGAAAGATTGTGGGTCAGAAAAAGACAACGGATAGTCCTTGCAAGGACTCTGGAGGGGCCACAGGGCTGGGCGTCTTAGGAGTCGGACATCAGTCCTGGCGTCTGAGCCTGCAGCATGGAGACGCTCGGAGAGCTGCCAAAGACCACCTTTCACCTCTTTAGCCGGAGGACCTATGGCCTTCCCTTTCCTCTCACCCTGTCTGGCCTTCTGCTCAATGTATAAATATGCAGTAGGACGTATAATAGACTGTATACATGCCAGTCTCTGAGCAGGCCCGCGGTGTGAGAACGGGCTGCTGGGTCCACGTTTCTGAAAATTTTCTTTATCTTAAGAGCACTGTGGTCACACACGATAGCTGTGAGATCATGGGTACACTTTGCCCAGCCTCCCCCAGTGGTAACACTGTCGTAATATCCCAACCAGCATATTGCAATGGATACAAAGGTAAAGTCAAAGCTCCTAAAGTTTGGCTTTTTCCAAGTGGTTTTATTTTTTAATCTCTTCAACATCTGGGGAGCAAGAACTCAAAAGTGAGGAGACCTTGCCATGATGACCAGTATATGAAAATTCCAGAGAAGGTGGACCCAACGTTTAAACAAGATGAGGAGGAAACTGGCTTCTCGGGGACTTCCTGGGAATATGTCAGTGAGCGTCAACCCCAGGGCTTGGAGCCATTCCTCAACAGGGGAAGCCCTGAGTTTCTTAAACTTTCCTCTCGCCTTCTTGGCAATGGATGGACTCTCACTTCCCTAGAACCACACTCAGGGAGGTGGAGGTTGTTAATCACCCCCCTTTGTGGTCCTTGCAGACCATCCATTCAGCAGATAGGGCCAAGCCCATGCTTGTTTAAGCCACTCTGACGTCCCAGTTGTTTTCCTACCCAGAGGTGATATTCAAAATATTTACTAACCAGTGTGGCAGGGACACCGTGTAATCAGAATGAAGGCCCGTCAGTTGTACCACAGGGCCCAGCCTTCCAGTTAAGCCCTCAGTTGTTGGCCTGTGGGGAGATTTGGGCTTCTCAGAAGATGGTGCAGGGCTGCTGAGGTTGCAGAGGGGCCCTTGGGGGGAGCGCAGTGTAGTAGTTCTTTAAAAATGAGTGTGGAATGATTTTCATGTCTTAACAATGATTCAGCTCCGTCAGTGCATGTGGGTTGGGTGTCTGCCCTGCTTCTTCCTCAACCCAAACGCGTGATTGCAGGCTGTAAGCTTATTCATGTCAGGGAGCATGTGTGCGTCTCAGGTACCATTGGACCTAGTATCGAGCACCGCGAGTAGGTGCCCTGTAAGTGTTTGTCAAATTGTCATAGGCATGGTAGGTCCTGCATATGCCAGGAAATGACGTCTGATCACTTCAAACAATACAGATTTTTCTCCCTTCTCTGACCTCTTACGTAATGCAGACCAGACAAGTACATAAACAGTAAGTAAGAACAAAGAGTAGGCTATAGCGAGGTCTCAGTGCTGGGAGACCTGCCTTTCCCTCCCTCCCTCCTTCCATCTTTCCCTCCCTTCTTCCTTCCTTCTTCTCATCTTTCTTCAATAAACTGTGCCTTGTTCTAAGCAGTGAGGGTAGAGCAGTAAACCAGATAAGATTTGTGCCCACATAGAGCTCACATGCTGGGAAAATGGAGCAAACCAGAACATGCAGGGGCCATCAGGGAAGACGGCGGGAATGAGGGGGCTTAGAAAATGAGTAAGATGGAGGTATTAAGAACGAAGCATGAGAGAACTATGAAACAGAAGCAATACTAAGAGCACTGGGAAGGAGGATGGAATACACAGCATGTGTGAGGGACACTGTGACCCCCCCTGAGTGGGCTGGGAGTCGTTTGCCCTGGGAAGTAGCGAGGCGTCGAAGAGGGAGAGACACACATGACATAGTCAGCATTCTGAGTCGCTGAGAGCCGCAGAGCAGGGCGGAGATGGTTGGAGACACCTGGCAGGCAGTGTGATCTGTGCTCTAGTACCGTGTTTCCCCGAAAATAAGACCTAGCCGGACCATCAGCTCTAATGCATCTTTTGGAGCAAAAAGTCATATAAGACCCAGTCTTATTTTACTATAAGACCGGGTATATAATATAATATAATATAATATAATATAATATAATATAATATAATATAATATAACATAATACCAGGTCTTATATTAATTTTTGTTCCAAAAGACGCATTAGAGCTGATTGTCCGGCTAGGTCTTATTTTCGGGGAAACACAGTAGGAATAAGCATGGAAGGACTGCTGGAATGTGGGGGGCTGGAAGAGGAGGGTGGCCCCGGATGGAGTGGAAAGGAGGCAGAGAAATCATCAAAGGGTTTTGAGCAGCGGTGTGATGACATCAGGGTGGTGCTTCACACCGAGAATTCCGAGGGTTTCTTTGGGAATGACTGGGGAGGGCAGAGCCGTGGGAGGACGTGGCCACGTGGGAGGTGCTGCTGGAGTTCAGGTGAGAGTTGGGGACAGCAGCTGTGACGTGGCTGTCGGATGAAGAGCGGGGCAGGTTGGAGTGGCATTCCGGAGCTAAGTGGGTGGTCCGCTGTCAGTAGGGGTGGGGAAGAGTCTGGGTAGCTGCAGTGTCTAGCTCGGGGAACAGGGTGAGTAGTGATGACATAATGCAGGCCGGGAACACCGGAGTCCCCCAGTGTTGAGGGAGTGAGTGGTGATGGCCATGAGGGAGGGCAGGAAGTAAAGAGCTGCATTTCCGCCCTGTTGACTTACAGTAGAAATGCCCTCTGGACCCCGTGGTGGGGACGTTTCCAGATCCCTGTCCAGTGGCAGCATGTTCACCAGCCGCCGAATGAAACTACTTGTGTGGGAAAGAGAACCACAGATTCTGCCCTTCGGGAACCCAAAGGGTAGAGTGGGGAAGGGCAGATGGTGCCCTCTAGGCCGTTTTAGAGTGGCCATGCGCTATGCCAGTATTCTGAGTTGTGACACTGTGACCTGTCATTGAGGTCCTCAATCTTTCTCTGAGACAGTCTCCAGAAAAGCCCAAGTTTAATGCCTGCCTCTTCCCCAACCTCCCAGCACCAATTCATGTATCCATGGGCCTGGAGAATTTTCACCCAAGTTGTTACTTCTGCTGAGAGCATCTGGCACCATCTTTAATTTTATTTGGTTTCTTCTTTTCCCAGGGAAGATCATGATGGGACAGATGGCAATAAGAAAGGGCAGGCTGACGCGAAGGAAGGTGGCCTGGTTTGCCCTTGGATTCTCAAACTCCCGAGAATCTTTGAGGGAGCCAGAATGTATTTGCTTGGCTTGTTACAGCTCTATTTCCAGACTTCAGGGCCAGGTCCATTGCAGAGGCTCCCCAAATTCCTTCATTTATCAACAGATATTTATTGAGTGCCAACCATGTGTGAGGTGCTCTCCTGAGCACTGGGAATTCAGCAAGGAACAAACAAAAATGTGAAAAAGGGGAAGGGCATTAAGAGGTACAAACGTCCAGGTGGAAAACAAATCACGGGGATGTAAAGTACAGCATAAGGAATATTGTCAGTCATACCGTAGTAACTGCGTGGTGGCATTTGGTTACTGGACTTTTTATCATGGTGATCACTTCGTGAGGTACATAAATGTGGCGTCACTGTTTTATACTTGAAATATATTGTATGTCAATTATAACTGAAAATAAATTAATCCATTAACAAATATGTGCCTTCATGCAGCCTACGTTCTAGTCATTTTGTTGACTGGTCATTGACCATTAATTTGTTTTCTCTGCAATTTCTTTTTATACCATAGTCAACATTTATATACCTAAAGAATGGTATATAAGTCCAGCAACCACCTGGCACTGTACCAGCTGTCACAATATTATTGACTATATTCCCCATGCTGTACATCACATCCCCATGACTTATTTAGTGTTTTTGTTGTTGTTTTTTGTTTGTTTTTTGTAATTTGTTCTTTTTTTATTAAAGTTTATTGGGGTGACAATGGTTAGTAAAATTACATAGGTTTCAAGTGTACAATTCTGTGGTGCATAGTCTATATGTCACATTGTGTGCTCACCACCCAGAGTCAGTTCTCGTCCATCACCATTTACCCTCATCTCCCACCCTCCTCCCCCCTCACCCTCTGTTAACCACTACACTATTGTCTGTGTCTATGAGTTTTCATTTATTTGTTTGTCTTGTTCCTTTGTTGCTTTGAATTTTGTATCCCACATACCAGTGAAATCATATGGTTCTTCGTTTTTTTCTGTGTGACTTATTTTGCTTAGCATAGAAATCTCAAGATCTCTTATTCCCCTTCACCTTTCCCCTCTTTTTTAATTTTTCAATTACAGTTGACATTCCATATTATTTTTTATTATTTTCAGGTGTACAGCATAGTGGTTAGACATTTATGTAATTTAAAAAGTGATCCCTAGTCTACCGTGTTTCTCCGAAAATAAGACCTAGTCGGACAATTGGCTCTAATGTGTCTTTTGGAGCAAAAATTAATATAAGACCTGGTATTATATTATATTATTATATTATATTATATGAACCGGTATATTATATATTATATTATATTATATTATATTATATTATATTATATTATATTATACCCAATCTTATAGTAAAATAAGTCTGGGTCTTATATTAATTTTTGCTCCAAAAGACGCATTAGAGCTGATGGTCTGGCTAGGCCTTATTTTCGGGGAAACACGGCAGTACCCACCTGGCAGTATACATAGTTATTGCCGTATTATGACAATTCAAGTTTTGATCACTACTTTATGCCAAGTAGTGCTGGTGGTTCTGTGGTGGCTCCTGCCCTCCAGGGGCTCATGTTCCAGTGCTGGTACAGGCTCTCATCAGCCTGCACGTCAGTTCAGATTCCTTGTTTGTAAGTCACAGAAACAGACACAGGTTACCTCCAGCAAGAGCCAGTTGATTGAAAGGCTACAGGGGAAAGCGGGAGGGGAGGGAGAGGCATCAGGCACCATGGGTGACCCACGACCTGAACCGTCTCCCCTCACCGTTGTCCAGGATGGCAGAGTCCTGATTACGGACATGTGTTTACAAATTTAACCAACCTTGATGCAGCTAAACCTTTGAATTGGTGACGGACATGTGAGATGATAAAATGTCCATATTGTTTTCAGAAGGCAGTTGTCATGCAGGGTGTCATGGGGTCTCTGGTCCCGCTCCCTTCATAAGAACGCAGGACATGGTGAGGCCAAAAAGGAACACCCACAGAGCCATAGGTAGGGGAGTCACACCGCTATAATCTCACTGGCGGCTGGGCTGGAGACACAGGAAACAGGAGCCACACTATCCACAACCTGCCGTCCACTTCTCTGCCAACCAACCAACCCCACTTGCTAACTGCACTCCGTTATGCTAACTGCAATCCGCTCTTGCTAGCTCAGCCACCATCTTCTTGCTAGCCCCCATTTTCTGCTAGCGCAGCCACGGCAGTTATATTAGTGGCCAATGGCTCACTGGTTACAGCTGACAGCCAACTAGCCACAGCTGATGGCCGTCCAATCACAGTTGATGGCCATTTACTACCTGAGCCAGCACCTTTCCACGTGAGGCCGAGAGTCTGGAAACTGCACTCCTAGCTCTGTCCCCACAGCTGTTATTTGCAACCACGAGCAGCCTAACTGAAAAGTGGGGGGATAAGCCTTAGAACCAGACAGGAGCCATAAAAGTTTGGGAGGATGGAGGGGCAGAACATAGAAAAACAACTTTCTCGTGGCCAGAATTAATTACCCTTCTATTCAGAACACCCGAAATGGGAAAGCGAGGTTTTCTCCATTAAAAGTACAATTGTAATTAAGAGAGAAAATTGGTTCTGGGAGACAAAATTCACAGCTGTGCATTATACCCTATAAAGTGAGGTTGTGAAAGACCAGCAGTCACTCTGAGTGACGTCTGCCCTCTTTGGGGACCTTGTGTGGTGCGCTGGGAAGAAGACTAGGCCGAGAGGCTTAACTTTTACAAAATCTACATAGAGTAAAGCTGATCCCCCTTTTTGGGTGTACAAGGCTATGGGTTTTAACACAGAGACACCACTATAATCAAGATGCAGGACGGTTCTGTCACCCCAGAAGTTCCCTATGTGGTGAAAGCCTCACCCTGCCCTTATCCCACTGATCCGTTCTCCATCCTCATAGTTGGCCTTTTCATAGAAGTGTCATGTAAACGGGAGCACAGTATGCAACCTTTGCAACTTTCTCTCAGCTTACTGCCTTTGAGGTCCGCACTGTTGCTTGCACCCATAGCTTGTCCCTTTTGATGGCTGGGCAGTATTCCACGGTATAGCGGGGACCAACATTTCTTTATCCATTCACCCATTGAAAACTAGTTAGGTTGTGTCCAGTTTGGGGGTGTCTATAAATAAAGCTGCTATAAATGCTTACGTACAGGATTTTGTTGGAACACAAGCTTTTATTTCTCTAAGGTAGATACGGAGAAGTGGGATTGCTGGGTCATATGGTACGTGTATGTCTCACTTTCTGAGAAGCTCCCATGCTGTTTTTACAGAATGGCTGTACCATTTTCCACTCCAACTAGCAGTGTGTGCAAGTTCCAGCTACTACACGTCATTGGCAGAACTTGGTGTTATCAGGGTAGGTTTTTTATTGTTTGTTTGTTTTTTTAAAGCTATTCTAACAGGGATGTTGTAGTAGTACATTGTGGTTTTAATTTGCGTTTCCCTAATAACTAATGATTTTGATCGTATTTTCATGTGCTTATTGCCCATCCATGTTGTCTCTGTGAAGTGTCTGTTCAACGATTTTGCCCTGTTTTTAACGGAGTTTCATTTCCTTATTGTTGTTTTGAGAGGTCTTTATATATTCTGGTATGAGTACTTACGTAATTTGTAAATATTTTCTCTCAGTCTGTACCTTATCTTTTCATTCTCTTAACAGTATCTTTTGCAGAGCACAAGGCTTTAATTTTTAATGAAGTCCAATGCACCTGTTTTTAAAAATCTTTTATGGATTATGCTTTTGATGTCAAGTGTAAGATCTCTGCTTAATCCAAGGTCACAATTATTTTCTCCTATATATTCTTTCAAAAGATTTATAGTTTTATATTTTATAATTATCTGTGGTACATTTTGAGTTAATATTTGTGTAAGGTGTGAGGTATATAGCTATGCTCCTTCTTTCCTTCTTTCCTTCTTTTTTTTCACCATTTGTTCATTCTTTCTTTCTTTTGGCACAGGGATATGAAATTACTCCTACACCAATTGTTGAAAAGATTCTTCTTTCTTCATTGAATTGTCTTCACATCTTTGTCAAAAATCAATGGACTATATTTGTGTGGATCTACGAGTGTTCTCTCCATTCCATTCCATTGATCTAGTAGGTCTATCCTTTGCTCAACAAATACCATTCTGATTACGGTAGCTTTATAAAAAGCCTTAAATTGTACAGTATGAATTTACCAACTTTCTTCTTCTTTTTTAAAAATGGCTTTTCCTACTCTAGCTCCTTTGCTTTTCTATATAAATTGTAGAATTAATGTGTCTATAGTTACAAAAATCCCTACTAGGATTTTGATTGGAATTGCATTAAATATCTACATCCGTTTGGTAGAGAATCGGTCTCTTCATTATGTTGAGTGTTCCCTTCCATGAGCACAATATGTCTCTCCAGTCATTCAGGTCTTTGATTTTGTTCATTAGTGTTTTGTAGTTTTCAGCATACATATCCTGCACACGTCTTTGTTAGATTTGTATCAACTTAGCTACTTTTTTTGGAGCTATTAAATGTTATTGTTTAATATTTTAGTTTCCAATTCATTTCTGGAATGCAGAAATACAGCAGAGATTTTTATATGTTGTTCTTGAATCTCATAATTTTGTAAGCTCGCTTATTAGTTCTAGTTTTTGTTTTTTATAAATTCTTTTGGAATTTTATATGTAGACCATTGTGTTTCCATAAATAGAGATAGCTTTATTTCTTCCTTTCCAATCTCTATTCCTTTTTGGTTTTGGTCTATTGCTTGGGAAAAAATTTCCAGTACAATGTGGAATAGGAGTTGTGTGAATAAACATCCTTACCTTGTTCTTAATCTTAGGATGAAAGCATGCATTTTTTTTTCACCACTGAATATGATGCTAGCTGTAGGGTTTCTGTTTATCTGCTTGTTTTATGGAGGCTCTTCATCAGGTTAAGGAAATTCATTTCAATTCCTAGTTTGCTGAGAGTTTTTATCACAGATGGATATTGAGCTTTTAAAAACACCTTTTCTGTATCAATTGATATAACCATGTGATTTTCTTCTTGTTAATATGGAAGATTGCAATGACTGGTTTTCAAATGTAGAACCAGCTTTGCATTCCTGGGATAATGTGATGTATGGTCCTTTTTCATGTATTGCCGATATATTGCTTTTTTATATATTGCTCAATTTTGATGACGATTTTTGTGCCTGTATTCATGAGAGATATTGATCTATAATTCTTTTGCGTTCTCTTTTCCTGATCTTACTATCAAGGTATTTTGGCCTCATAAAATAAATTGGAAACTGGTCCCTCCTCTTCTATTCTCTGGAAGAATTTGTGTAGACTCTTCTCTAAATGTTTGTTAGGATTCACTGGGAAACCATCAGGGCTTGGAATTTTCTTTTTCAGAAGGTTGTAAACTATAATTTCAATTTCTTAGAGATAGGACTATTTAGGTTGTCTGTTTTTTTCCTTGGGTGAGTTTAGTAGTTTGTGGCTTTCGAGGATAAGCAATTTCCTTTAAGCTGTTGAATTTATGTGTGTGGAGTTGTTCAGGTTGTTACCTCATTAAACCTTTAATGTCTCTGTAGTCTGTACTGATATCCTCTCTTTTATTCCTAATCGTGGTAATTTGTGTCTTTTCCACTTCGTTGAGAGTCTGGTTATAGATTAGTCAATTTTATTGATATTTTCAAAGAAACAACTTTTTTCATTGATTTCTCTATTTTTCTGTTTTTGATTTCATTGATTTCCACCTTCATTATTATTGTCCCATTCCTTCTATGACTTTGGGTTTATTTTCTTCTCCTTTAGTTTTTGCAAAAAATAAACCAACAACAACAAAAAAAGCAAAAACTAGGTTATTAATATGGAACCTTTCTTTTTCTTTAATATAAGCTTTTAATGCTCTAAATTTCTCTCTAAGTACTTCTTTATCTGCATTTCTAAACTTGACATATTGTGTTCTATTTTTGTTCCATTATTTGTTCAAAGTATTTTCTATACTTGAGATTTCCTTTTGATTCACAGATTTAGAAGTGTGGGGAGTTTTAGAAGTATTTGAGGAATTTTTCATGATATCTTTGTTGTTTGTTTCTAGTTTAATTCCAAGATATTTAGGTTTCGAGTCCCAGGCCTTACAGCTGGAGGTAGAAATTGGGGCTTTCTTTTGAGAGGGTATCTTGGTCATTACAAGCAAAAACTTTAGAAATATTCAGATACTTTGACCCAACAATTATACTTCTTCGCTTATGTCTTAAGAAAATATTCGTGAATGCACACATAACTGTGCAATCCTCCAAATATGAGACCTAAACAATAGGAGACTAGTTCGCTAAATTATGCTAACCCAAACCATGGAATGCTATGCAGCCATTAGAACGTACCTTGAGGAAGAACGTGTCGTGCGAGCCATGGGAAGGAGCTGATGACATGTAAGTCCTTTGGTGCCTGTCAACTCCCCTGCTGAAACGTGACCTCAATAAAGTAACAAACTTGGCCTCTCTTATTTATTGTTATTTCTTCAGTGCCCTGCACAATACTTGGCACATAATAAATGCTCAGAAATATTTTAATAAATAAGTAATTAGGAGAAGATTGTATTTACCTAACTCATAAGGTTTACCTCATTATTGCAATCCATACATACACATATAATCTATATGATGTATCTCTAATATACATGTGTGTGCATATATGTATATGTACATGCATATGTGAAATCCGGTCCTCTTTCTATGTGAGGTGCATTCTTGCTCCTCCCACTACCTTGAAGTGATGAGCGCTTCCCCCCGTTCTTTTCCCTCCAACTCATTCCACAGCCATTTCAACTGACCCCTGATGCTCCTCCACACTTGGGGAACAAGCCCTATTGGGGGGTGTTGACAGTCATCATTTTTGGTCACTAATAGCGATGTCCTTGCAGTTAGTAGATACAAGTTACCTTATTTTTCTGAAAGACGAGGAGGACGTTCCTAAAGGGCCACAGTCACTTGCTGGCAGAGGTGGGGCCTCACCCAGGCCGTCTTGCTCCCAGCCCCGGGTCCTTCCATCCTCTGCCCTGTCCCAACCCCTGTCCTACCAGAGATAATGACTCTGGAGTATCTGGGGCCCCTGAGCAGAAGTATCTAGCTTTTCAGTGTCACATGAAATGCCACGGTAGCCCCGCATTCTTGCTACTTCTTATATTCCCCAAATACCAAAAGGGCATAGTCTGCCATAGCAACTAACAGTCTGAAAAATGTCATTGCTTTTAAAAAAACATTGGGCAACTGGGCCACTTGTGCTTTGCCTCTCTCTAGCTGTTATAAAACAGCAGAAAAGATGTACTCAGAAATGCTCAGCAGGCTTTGGTGAAAACCAAGTGGGTTTGCGGTGAATCAATGATCTGGGTCTTTCACGGTGTGAACTCAGGCAGGCTACTGCATGTCCACGTCACTTGCCTCCCCTGTGAAATACGGCATTGCAGGTGAGATCACAGTGAAATCATGAGCTCCCTGTACCTGCCAAAGAGTGAAGGCTCAGTAAGAGGAGTTGTTGACAGCATCCTGGTTGGCAACTGTGCCCTAAATTCCCTAAAGCCTCCCACTTTCATGGGAAGAGCACGCCTCTGGAATCAGCGTGGGCTCTACCTGACGCAAACCTGCCTCACATGCTTGGCTTACTTCCCTCTTGCCTCTTTGTCCCCTCCGCTATCCTCCTCACGTCAGTGGTCCTTGCTGATGGGTGAGATCTTGCAGCTTCTCTGGCCTCCTTTTGGCCTGAGTGTAAGGAGGGAGAAACGGGCTTTCTACCTCACCCAGGTTTGTTCTGTCCAGTTGGAGTTGACCATGGATCAAGTTGGCACTGGATGTCATTGGATGACACTTATGTTTGAGGAAGTTTCTCTGGAGCCCAGAAATTGGGACACCCTTTGATCCTGAAGGGGGCTTTGGAAAGCTTTTCCATGCCCACCATAGGCCAAGGTTCAGTGGGGAAGAATGTGTGCACCCTGGGGGCCCACCCCCCTTGCATAACACCCACTCATGCCCTGGTGCTCCTCCAGGGTCCGGGTCCCCCCTCCGTGCCAACAGCACTCTCTCCTTTGTAGAAGACACACTTTCCTGCCAGACTAGGAGTGTCCTCAGCGCTGGGGCTGTGGCCCCACTGTCTCCACATAGTAACCGCTCATGGGGTGAAGGGTGTGTTCATTTGAATCCTGAACTGTTAGCCACTTTGTGCAAAGGAAAGCAGCGCTCCCACCCACCCACCGTCACCTGAAAATGCACGTCCTGCCAAGGGAGGTTTGGCAAATGGGCTTTGTTCTAGAGGCAGAGCGGGCAGGCGGGCGGCACCTCATCTGAGTGGCTTTTCCTCGCCCTCAGACTCTGAGTGTCTGAGCAAAATGTTCTGCGTTTGATTGTCGCTCTTCAAACAGCATGTTATTGTCATGCTTCTGCCTCTTTAAATAAAGAGAAACGAGGAGGATGTTTTGTACATGCAAAATTAACACAAATCCAAACTGCTGCTGTCCTTTGATCCATTCCGGACTCTGATCCACAGCGGCCTTTTTGTTTTCCCACCGAGAGTACAGCTCAGGAAGGATTACAGAGGGAGGAAAGCCCGCTTCCCGCTTCCCATTTGATTAACACGATTTAAGGCAGCAATAATGCTGGGAAGTTCATTACTGGGGAAAGGCGCGGATGTGGCTGCCCACAGCGTCTGGGGACCCAGTCTTTTCATTTAAAACGCAATCAAGCACCTACGGTGAGAGGATCTTTGAAATCCTGTCTAAACTGGGGAAGGTGGAATTTCCATTTAATGTAGACAGACAAAAAATCTCTTCTGTTTGTACAGCTTTGGATAGTTTATTCATTCCATCTACAAATATTTAGTGTGGCTTCTTAAGTTCAAAATGCTTGGATGAGAAAAACAGCACCTACCCTCATGGTGCATACGAGTACAGCCTAGCAGGGAAGAAAGATATTATCCATAGATGAACACACTGGTGGATGTTACAAGGGGAAGGACAGGGAATGTGAGAGCAGTTTACGTGGCACCTGTTGGGGCAATCAGGGAAGACCACCCTGAGGAGGTGACATATGAGCCAAGATCAGAAGCATGGAATAGGTGACCAGGGGAGGGGCAAAGTTTCGGAGGCTAAAAAACAGCCTATGTGAAGTTGTGGGGCAGGCAGCAACCTGAGCTGTGAGCGAAGCTGTCAGGTGGTCACCATGTCTGGGAGGTGGAAGGTCACCCTTATGAACGGAGAATGGTTAGAAATTTGTGACCTCCATCTCAGAACATCCCGGACCCCTTGACCCCTCAGTGGGCATCACCAGGTTCCGGGACAGATAGACAATGGCCAAAAGGCCCAGGTTCAAGTTTCATCCCTGTGTCTTCTCACGTATGTCAATTTGGCCATGTCATTGGGCTACCTGTGCCTCAGTTTCTGCCTCTGCAAAATGGAGTCCTTGTGGTCACAGCACTAATGGATAAAAGAGAGCGAACAGGAGACTGAAGCAGTTTGAAGGCATTGTGGAAGCTATCAGGGCTCCTGGAAATCATTAACAGGACACAGCAGGTACAAGCTAGCTTGTCACTGCCCGGGTGATGCAGGCTGAGGGCCACCTTAACCCATCACTGCACGGTCATCATGGAGATCACACACAATGTGCTTCCCCCGGAAGGGACACGTGACACTTCTGCTCTCATGCCAGTGGCCAAAGCAGGGCACGTGGCCACATCTAACCTCAGGGAGGCAGCGACGAGCCATGGGCCCATGAGCTTGGAAGCACAGGAAAGCAGCCACCCACAATGTTCCTCTTGCTTCCACCTCCAGACCCGGCCCTTCCCCGGCCTTCCGTCTCCTCGTGGCAAAATCCAAACCTCTCGCTAGAGCTAAGGAGCTTTGTGATCTGGTCCCCACTTTGCATCCAACTCACCCACTCCAGCCAGACTAAACCACACAGACTAAACCGGCTCCCTGGCTGCTCTCTCTGTTCTGTGACTTTGAAGCTTCCGTTCCCACTACTGGGACGCACAGCTCTCCTTTGTGGGCATAACGCCCTTTGAAAACTGTCACTGCCCAGGCCCTCTCCTCTCCACCCCCAGCCCAGGCTGGATACTTCTCCTTTTTGTCCCCAACGCACTCAGGTGGCACTGCTACCTGCCCGCCAGCCCCCCTGCTTCTCCCCGTAGCCTCACTTCCTTCTTCCCCACCATAGCATTCATCCCCTTATGACACGCTGCATCATTTATTTGTTTCTTCTGCCTACTGTTTATGTATGCGTCCCCTCCCCTGCCCCAGCATCTGACTCCACAGGGCAGGGAGCTTGCTGTTCTGCTCACTGATACACCTCAAATGTCCCGGCTGGTGCCTGGCACATACCAAGTGCTCAGTCTATATTTGCTGACTGTCCAAAGGGAGTGCCCAGTGATGCCCGCGTTCTCCCGGGCGTCTGCGACCCAGAGAGTAGAGGCCTCTTTTCTGCGTTATCATGTTCTGAGGAAATTCCTCAAAGACGTGGCTTCTCTTGGTCATCTTTCTGCCTGTCAGGACGTTAATAATAAATGAAAGCAATGAATCGAGGCCCAGAGAGAGGAAAGGACCTCTTTAAGGATGACGCCTTGAAGAGTGAGGCCAGCCCGAGCAGCCCAGGGGTGGGACCGCATGTCCCCAACCCGAGTGCTCGGGAAAGCGGGGGTGGGGTTGGCTCTGCCTCATTTTCCCTCAGTGGTGATGGCTGAGGCTGCCTTGAGCAAGAACAAATTGTCCTGGTTCGTGGATTTGAACCTGAGAATTTACGTAGAGGCTGTGGAAAAATCAGGCACATGAAGCCACCTGTGTTTGGCTGTGGCTCTGGGGGGAAAGTCCAGGCTGGAAGGCGTGTACAGGGGCGTGTACAGGTTTTCTCCTCAGTTCCTAGCTGGGCCGAATCCAGCTCTCTCATCCTGTGGATGCTGTCACAGGCAACCTTAGGAAGACAGTTCGCTACCCTCTTGCAGGCAGAAGACACATCTGTAATGAGCTCCAGTGTCGGGAGAAAGCCTGTGTGAGGAACGGGAGTGGGGGAGGAGAGCCCTTCTGATGGCTGCGAACCACTGGGCCGGGCGGGGTGTTGGGAGCTCTTTGCTGACGAGCCCTTGGTCTGTGGGAAGGTTTATATGCCAAGCCTTTAATAAACCCTTCCCTGCAGCAGCTTACACCTGGTGACTTTTACCCTCCTCCGTGCATCACACACTGTTTGATGGCTGCCCTGAGAATTCAGGCAAGAGGCAGAGACCTGCTACAACGTGATAAGCGCAGGAGATGTACAAGTCACGGCCATCTTCTCTTCTCCGGACAACAGAAATCGTTTGCTGATGCTTGGTGTTTCCCTGTTCCACTCCTATCCTCTGCAGTAGTGGTTATATTCTCATTTCTGTCTTTCTGGTCACTTTTCATCTGTGATGGTGGGAGACGAGAGCTTGTGGTTTGGACTCGGGAGGCATGTGAGGAAGTGGTAACAATAATATGGCGGCTTGTGCTGGGTGATGCTCTGACCTTCCAAAGGGCCTCCATGCCTGGACTTTATCCTCAAAGCAGCTCTGTCAGGAAAGCAGGGCGAGGAGTTGTCTTTCTAGGTGTGGATGGAGCCTTCAGGCTCAGGGAAGAGCAGGACTCGCTCAGGGTGCAGAGTGAGTCACAGGCAGGCTCAGTGAGCACCCAGCTGGCTTGGAGTCTGGGTATTAGTGTGTATGACAAATACTTAGCGAGTTGCTGCCATGGGCCAGGCCTTTTTCCAGGGGCTGATGAGGTGCTGATAAAAAGCAGACAAGGTTTGTGCTCTCCTGGAGCTTACATTCTCGGGGCACCTTCTGAAAATAGAGGTAACTTTAGGAGAGTCACACGCTTTTGTGCAAAATGGCTGTCTTCTCCTGACTTTAAACAAGGCTCGGGCACAGCACTGTCACCCTCTCTCTTCCTCCCTTCCTTCTTTTCCTCTTCTTCTTTCTCTCCCGTGCAGACGTGGAGGGATCCAAGTTCATTGCCACAGCCGTCTTCTGCTTCTCTTTCTTTCTTTCCTAATGATCTCAATAACTTTTGATATAATGCACCACAGGCTTTTCTTGCATGGGAACAAAAGGTGAAATGTTAATATGATTTTATTTGTGCTCGGATTGGATAAAGGAGACCTTTTGTTTCCCACCTTTCATCCTCAAGTCAGCACTCGTTAATTAAATTGAGCCTGTGAAAAGTGACCTTTGGGGGGAGGGGGTCTCCTGAGAACACAATACATTTTAATCAAATATGGGAAATAAATAAATAAGCAAGAAAAGAGCCATTAGACAAAGAAACACCCTAAGAACTTCCAGATGAGAGCTCTTGAAGGAAAGGTAATTTGCTTTTCCTTTGGTTGAAAGCACACACTTGGGGAATGAGCCACAGTGATTCTGAAAGCGGGGCCGCTTGGACAAAACCATCCACCACTGCCAACCCAGACGATCATAGGCTAAGGGAGGTCTTCCTACTGATTCCGCACCCCTCCCCACCCCAGACCCTCAAGGTGGTTTCCTGCCCGATTTCTCTGAGCTTATGCCTCACCTGGCCACAAGGGGACGTGCGAGAGTCACTTTCCTCTGCCCGGTGAGACAAACCTGGGAGCCTCTCACCTCTGGGCCAGGTGTGGTTGATGACTTGGGCTGCTGGGCTTGGTCACACTGAAAAGGAACCGAACATCTGCGTGCTCGGGGGGTGGTCGGGTTCACCCCAAGTCTGAAAATTCTCTGTGCCAGGAGCTAGGCAGGCTCCAGCTGTACGGGGAAGAAATAGAATGAGAGCATTGTGGCGTGACAGTGTGGGCTTTGAAGTCTCTGAAATTTAACTCTGTGTATGTGATTTTAAATAGACTATGTAGCCTTTTTGAGTGTCAGTTTGCTAATCTATAAAATGGGGGTATGATCTTATAGGGTCGTTATAGGGGTGAGTGAGGTCATCCAAATAGGGTCATGAGTGAGTCAATGAAATTGCAATTATAATAAATTGGGGGTGAAAGTGATAGCTGCTCTATGTAGGATGGTGATTGTGATGCCTCTGTTCCTCCCCTACTCCGAGGCTGCCCCCTAAATATGCTGCCTCAGGCAGTGCAGGCATAGCCCACGGCCTCTTTTCCTTTGTAATTTTTAAATATATGGTAAGTCTTTAATGGAAGTTGTCTTTGAATTATATATATAGATATAGACATAGACACAGATATAGATATAGATATATGAGTGAATATATATATGAATGAATGAGTGAACACACATGCATTCATTCCTTCATTCAGTCGCATCATTTGGAACACCTGCCATGTGCCAGGAGCTCCGGGAGGTGCTGGGCATAAATGGACAGTGACGTCCAGACCCACTGTGTGCTCTCCTGGAGCTTCCAGTCTAGGCCAGCGCTGCCTCACAAGTTTCTGTAATGACAGAAACGTCCCATGTCTGTGCCGCCCATCACGGCAGCCACGAGCCATGTGCGGCTGTTGAGCACTTGAAATGTGGTTCGTGACAGGAAGTGAAAATCAAAGTAAATTGTATTGAATTTTAATTGATGTCAGTTTAAGTAACCATATGTGATGGGTGGCTACCCGGTTATTGCAGGTGTAGAAGACACATGTGACAATGTGGAGCAGAGGAGCTGGCACAGGGTCAGCGCTCAATGAATTCACATTTTGTTTCCTTCCCACCACTGTGTGGCACCTGGTACCCGAGTGTCACCCCATCTTAGGGGTGAGTGAGGTCATCCAAATAGACTCTAGAAGGGCAGGCGCCACTGAGATTACTTTATGTATGCCTCACAGGTGTTTGCACACAGTAGGTGCTTTTTCAATAACTATGAATTAAAGAGACAATGCGCTGTAGGGCAGGGAACGTGCTTTGGAGCCGAGCAGAAATGAATTTAAGTCTCAGCTCCATCACTCACCAGTTTTAGGCTGGGAACAAGTTACTTACCTCTCCGGGTCTCAGCTTTCTCTTCCGTGAATTGGGGTGATGACAGTTGTTACTTCGTGGGGTGGTTGTGAAAACAGATGAGATCATGCAGGAAACGAGCCCAGCATAGATCATGATGCAAACGGTCTTCAATCGTGAGAAATCCACCTGGAAGCCAAATAGAGTCAACCCATGGTGATGCTTCCTCTATGGGCATTCCTGGGCTCACAGGTGTGTGCCTTGTGGTGTCACTCTGTCCTCACCTTGTTCACTGGCCTAGGGGCGGGCGCCTGATTCCAGAGAAACCAATTAATTATGTTCCTTACCTGTGATTTTAAACACAAGGCCTGAGGGAGCACTTCAGCTTTTTCTGGTGGAGAGACTGAGGCCGAGGCTCACAGCACCAAGACCTCCCTGCACCCGCCATGGAGGAAGCTGGTCTGCAGCAGGAGAGGATGGAGCCAACACAGGCAAAGAGAAGCTGAAGGAAAAAGTGGGGAAAGAGAGCGTGCAAGCAAGTGAGCCCTGGAGATAGTCAGGCCCTCATCCAGTTGGCCCTGAGCCGCAGCCAAGCCCTAGAGCTCCCAGGGTCACGTGAGGTCCCCTCTTCATCCTTCTAAACATTCTCCTTTCTGCTTGAGCAGATCCGGGCTGGGTTTGTCTCCTTTGCCGTGTAAGGAGTTCTAACCAAAACAGCCATCAGTCAGACACCTTCTCTTTCTCCTGTTCATCTGCATTCCATCCGAACGTCGTCCTACCTTCTATTTCCACGTCTGAGGGCAGATAACGCAGAACCTGGCGTGGTTTCGGGGTTGAGGGGGTGCTAAGTCCCTGAGAGGTAATTAGTGCAGTTGGAGTCATTTTTTTGTCATGTTTGTGTGACGTTGCCTCAGGACAAGCTGGTAGCAAGAGGGCAAATGCAGGCGTCTCTGACGTGCCCTGTGAGTGGCAGCAGAGCAGTGCGAGGAGCCGAGGGCGTGCTGAGTTGGGAGCTGGGGGCTCTGGGTCCAAGTTCCCACCTGGCTGCCTCCCAGGGGGCACTTGGCCGTTATGGCCTGGATCTCGGTGGTAAGATGCAGATGATAACACCTCGCGCTTGTCTCGTGGGGGCTGTGTGTGCAGACGAGAGAATCCATTAACTCCACAAACCACCCTGAGCTCGACCCTGTGGGATCAAACAGAGTGCTTTGACAATTGTGTACTTCCCCGTCCATCTTTATCTCCGCTCCCTCAAGGAAGAGCTGGGGTGGGGGTGGGGTGGGGGTGCTGTCTGGGGAAGGAGGGCGTTTCCTCCCTGCTCTTTCTTGGGCCCTGATGGGCCACGGAGGCCGTGGGCTCTAGCGGTCTCCCACACACACAAGAACTCGGCAGCGTTCCTGGACATTCCATAGCTCACACGTCAGTCTCACCTTTGCCTGAGAAAAGCACCTCAACACCCCAACTGGGGAGCCAGCTCGCCTCCGTTCCTTCCTGTTGAATGTCAGGGTCTCCTTCCTTTTAGGGGATCCAGAATCATCAGGCTTGCTTCTCACACTGTCCTGCAATTCCTTGTCATTGCTAGTTTCCCAGCTGCCCAAAGCCAGGGGCCTTTTGCCTTTGGCATGGCAGTGACTTGACTTCACAACGTTAGAGATTCTGGGGTCTTGCTTTGAGAATTCCCATGCACACTCGGGCTGCCCCAGGCATGGCAGAAGCCACCCAGACAGAGAGCTGGCAGCCCTGCCAGGGTCCCAGTCCTAGCCTTGCTCTCAGACCTTGGGCAGGTCGGAGCGCTCACTGCCTGTACTTCAGAGTCCCCATCTATAAAACAGGGATAAAAATACCTGCCATCCTGACCTCGCAGATAGGAAATTAGATTAGAGATGTGAGCCGCAGCCAAGCGCGGTGTGCTGCAAGGTACTAGTGGTCTTTTTTACATAACCTTACAAATCTTATTACAGAAGTGATATGTGCTCATTGGGGAAAATTTTACAAAATGTAGATAAGAAAACGAGGAAAATAAAATAGTCCATAATCCCATCATCTAGAGACAACTGCTGTAAATAATTTACTGGATATCGTTCTCAGACCTGCATCTATCTATTTGAAAAGGGACACCACACTTTGCTGTTTTGCAATTTGATTTTTCACATGATAATATATAATCGCCAGAGGTGTGCTTTGCCAGAGATCAGCTTGTGGGGCTTCCTCCCTTTATTCAGACCCAGCAAACCACCTTGGAATTGCCGAAGGTCATCTCCTCTACCCGCCAATGAGCGGGTGTAGACAGACACCTTGGATTCACTTGGGAGCCTCCCTCAGGGGGAAGGGCCATGGCCTGGGGTCTATGGAAGGCGGGTTACACAGTCAGATCCTCAGTACTTTGAGGGTGCAGAGGAAATCCTGCCTGTCTCATAGGGCACAGTCTCTGGGAGTTGGGATCGGTGGCTCTGGTTCTACGAGGTGGTGATAAGTGGATGCAGGGCTCGTCCAGGGTCCCAGGAGCTGCCTGAATCTCCGGAGGCGGTGATATGAGGAAAACGAGCTGCACTCTTGCCCAATTCTAGGGAGCCCTGAGCCACGCGGGCACCACAGGAGTTCTTCTGCCGCCCTCCCCCCCGGACAAGGGGCCTCCACAGGGATCTGGACTGGGCGGAAGGCAGCAGCTGACCAGTGCCCTGGGCCTGAGTTGCTGCAGCGTATTGGTGGACGGTCCACGGCAGCGGGGACCCATCCAGCTCTAGAGTTTTCTCCATGTGGGGAGCTGCATTGACCTTCTGCTCCCCCTGGATGTGTAAAGTCCCCAGGATTCCTGGAAAATCAGTAAGTGGGAGACACACTGTTCTCTTAAAATCAGTGGGCGAGAGACGCACTGTTCTCTTAATTGTGAAGTGGAGGAGTGAGCAACTAATCAGAAAAGTGGAAGAGATGTCACTATTTGTAGTGGGTTGAATGGCTCACCCCCTGTAGTGAGTTGACGTGTTTACCTGGAACCTGTGAATGGGATCTAATTTGGAGAAAAGGATCTTGGCAGAAGTAATTGAGTGAAGGGTCCTAAGATGTCATCATTCTGGATTTGGGGTGGGCCATAAATCCAACAACAGCTGTCCTTGTCAGAAAAAAGCAGAAGGATGTTTGAGACACAATGGCGGGGGGCATCTCCCTCTCACAACCTTTACTGGAAGAGCCCCACAGTAGGGGTGTCCTTGAGTGTCCTTGGGAAAGTCGGAGCCCCAGCATCACAGAGCAGAGTGCAGAGAGCCAGTTTGGACCTGAGACTCAGCAGATGTGCAATCTGGCACAGGAGGCTTCTCTCCATCCATATCCAGCCCTGGTTTTGCAGTGTCCTATGGACCCTGCGAGCCCCTTTTATGCTTCCAATAGACCTATTTTTGTTCAGGCAGCCAGAGTTGTTTTCTGTCCTTGCCACCAAGAAACCTAGCAGGTACAGATGTTAGCTTATGTGACCCTCGTACAACTCATGAAGAAAGTAGAAAGTGACATACCCATTTCACAGATGATAACACTGAGTCTAATCAGAAGAGGTTAAGTCTCCTATTGGAGCCTGGTCAGTGGTGGCACTAGGACTAGACCCCAGGTCCCCTTAATCCAAGGCCTTCCCCTCTCACTTTGCTTCTCACCTGACCTGTTAGGGCCAGAAACAGGACAAGCCCCCAAGCTTCCCAGGTTGGTGATACTCTCCACTTTCTGCAGAAAAGAAAACCAAAGATCTGGGGATATTTTGTGCAGTTAGTGCAGTAAATCTGTTTAAACAAAGTGTCAGTTTGCCCATTACCTTGACGGAGGAGAAGCAAATGTAACAATTTAAGTTGCTGAAGAAGTTGAATTTGAAACAAGTGGACTTGAACTTTCTTCCCAGAATGACTTTAAGACAAGTCAGAGGCAGGGAATGGTGCTTTCTTTCCAAACCCTCACCCCTCTCTCCTTCGCCTGTACTCTCTCAACTGTTATGAAAAGGTCTGGAAGAGTCCGCTGCCCAGGAGGGTTCTCTCCTGCAGAGGCCAAGTGAGGCAGGGGTTTTCTGTCCCTAAAATGACTCTCTTTAGGCATTATTATTTTTGATTCTCTGGACTTTCCATAAGAACTGTCATGTTATCTGTAAATCATTAGTTCTTTTTTAAAAAATCATTCTGTAGTAGACAAATGATAGCAATCTAAATTCTACCATTTATTAACAGTCTAATAATGAATGCTTTCCAACAGCACTTTGATCCTTGGATAAAAAACAAAACAAAACGTAACCTCTGTGAAGCACATTATGCATTACTCTCACACAGTCTCTAGCGCTGCTTTTAAGGTGACCTCTGGGGGAAAGTCCTTTTCTCTGCCTTAATTGTACTGCTTGTGCCGGGGAAGTCATCTTTCTGTTGGTCCAGGGACTTCTCCCACCGTTTGGATACCTCTGGGTACCCTAAGTATTAGCAGCGCAGAGCTGAGGTCTCCTCGCCGAGCCAGCCAAGAGTGTGCTGGCTCAAGAACCCTTTCCTGTGTGGTGAACCGCCACCTGGCTTCCACACAGACCCGGCAGGCCTAGCAGAGCACCTCAGCTCCTTGCTGCAGCACTCACCTGCCCCCCAGCAGCTCTCACCTGCCCCCTCCGCATTCTAGGCCAGCAGCACATGGTTCCTGGCGGGCAGCGCGATCTGCAGGCATTCTGGAGAACCGGCTGTGAACACACAGGGTAGGGTAAGGGGCCTGCAAGCACTCTGAACAGGAATAAAATCTCTTCGAGGTTCAGGACATAAAAAATGACTGAGACACCATTCTATTGATTTTCTCCCCCTTGTCTCACACCACTGGGGGAATAAATTATTCTCGGCGGTTTTGTACAAATCGCTCAACAAAGTCACAGGCGGTGTGGTTGGTAAACGTGGCCTGTTTGACTCCAAGTCCACATGGCAGACCCCGGCAGGAGGTGCTCAGGAGGAGAAGACGGCGTAGGTCACGGAACTCTACAGTGTCACGTCCCAGGCACGGACCGTGGGAGGCAGGGAGATTGGGAGTCGTCTGCCACAGAGCAAGCTGGTGGCAGAGTTGAGATTAGAACTCAGAGCCCTGGACAGCCCCAGCGGTGTTTGGAAACTCAGGATGTGAGGGGAACATTGCAGGACCCCTGACTGCCACACCCGTGCCAGGCAAGAAAGAGTCCTACTATAGGGGCAGGGATGCTTCGGTGCCAAAGAGACGCCCACTCTGCCACGCTATGTCTTTGGGCTTGAGGACCCTTTAGCATCTTTGAAGAGCCCTTGCTACTCAGGCCTCCCACGCAGCGTGTGCATAATTTGGCTGGAAGGGCCTTTCGGGAGGACGTTTTCCTGGGCCCAGAGATGGTACTTAGGTGGGGCCACCAAACTGCTCCGACCAGAGACGAGGGGTCCAGGGGCTCAGGCCGTGGCCCTGAGAGTCAGTGGGCTCCAGGTCCTGGGTTCCAGCCGCCTGGCAGGGGTCCCTGGGAAGAATAGTGATGCAGTGATGATTTGCATCCAAAGACAGCTCCCACCAGAGACGTTTCTCATCCTCATTCAGCAGGTCGCTGTGACCCAGACTTTGTGTTCCAGCATCAGTGGAGGCAGGAGAAGCAGGGCAGGCAGGCTTCTCCTCTCACGTCCCCTTCTCTAGCCGACCCAGGCCTCTTCCAAGGGAGCCTGTGCTGGACCAGGGGTCGGGCACACCCACCCACCCTACCTGCTATCCTCCATTCCGTGGGCGTTTCAGACAGTCAGCCAACAAGCATTAATTGAGCACCTACTTTGCGCCGGGCACTGCCCTCGGTGCTGGGGACAGCATGCTCAGTCAGCATGTCCACCCACACCTTCCTCTCACTCGTGAGCTCACGTTTTCCTGTGGGTAGACAGCAGGGCTCAGTCGTTTCAGATCTGAGGGACATGGTGGCGTGGGGGTGGAGTCGGGGAATGAGTGACATTGTGATTTATAGTAAGAATGAGCTTGGAGAGTATGCGAGCAGCGAGAAGGAGGCCAGGGGGCTGGAGTGAACCGGGGTGGGGGTGGCAGAGCTGAGAATGGAAGAGTCAGTGGGGGCCAGTCACACTGGGCCGTGGAGGCCTCTCCCTGTCTCCTCTGGGGTCCTGGGGACAAGACGCCTAATAGGCTGCCAGTGCCAGCTCCCCAGAGAAACCCGCTCCACTGCTGGTTTCAGGGAGTTAGTGAGGTACACACAGCGACGTTCTCTGGGGAGGGGGCGGGGGTAGTGAAGGATGGAGAATCTCAGAGAGAGAGATGCCCTGTGGTCACATCTCCATGGTCAAAATTCTAACAAAGCAATCCTAAGGATGTAATGGGGCTCCATTTTTTCTCATCTGTGAAAGGGTCACAATGGGATGCCCATTCTTCAAGGGTGTTGTGAGGCCTAAATGCAGCAGTGAATTCTACAAGCACCTGGCGGGGCTTGTGCTCCATAACTGTTAGCCGTGGTTACTGGCTAAGGTGAATGGCCTGTGTCAACTATTAAGAGGGTTTCTTGAGGGAGCTAAGTTCACGATGTCTGTGGTCCTTTTGGGATGGTAGTGAGAAGGGCATGTACCCACATCCCAGGCTCTCTGCTTGCTGATCTCATGAAATCCCAGGACGCTAGGAGTAAGGACTATTTGGATCCCACTTTTCAGACAAAGAAACGGTGTCCAGAGAAGTCAGTTGACCTTATGACAGCCCCACAGTTGACACATGGCAGAGCCAGAACTGAAGACACAGGTGTGTCTGTCTGACTCTGGAGACCAAGATCATGGCCATTTTACTACGAGGCATCTGTAAAATTCTCCCCTCCCTTCTCTGAGCTCCCCCCAGCTCTACCCACATGGCATACCTTTGCCTCCAAGCCCCAAGATGCCACATAGATGTTTGTCTCCTGCTTCTCTCCTTAAGGACATGTGGCTAAGCCCCCATTTCTAAAGCACCCTACATTTTGTCAAGGCTATGAACATGTGTCGTCTGACTTAACCTTCCCTGTACCTGCCACCTCCTCATCCAGCTGCATCAGCCATGGCTCTGAGGGGCCAAGCATGGCTAGTCCAGTGGCAGAGCTGGGACCAGCCCTGAGTGCCCTGGCAGGGCACCATGCTTGTCCTCGGGGCTGGGCCTGGAGCAGACACTCCCAAAGTCACTGCTGAATTGGATCAAGTTGGATTGGGATGGGGCTAGGTTTCAGACCTGGAAGCAGAGGAACATATCCGTGGCTTCTCCGTCCCAGGCTCACGCTTATCTGTGGCCTTCAGTGTATCAGCTGATGGCCTTGATGTCATGACCAGGGCTGGGTTCAGCCAGGCGTCCAGGAAAGGCCAGCCAGAACTGCAGTGTGGGAGTCTGCTCCACAGACACTAGCCATTACAGCATCTCTTGCCTGCCCGCCCAGCTTCCTTCCCTCCCCCTGCCCACGCCTCCACCCCAACCCTCACCTCAGGTACCAGCAGGCGCTCTCGCTCTTATCCAGGCCCCCACCCTGCTGCCATCTGCCAGGCCGTGCACTGGCCTGGCTGTGCCCGGGAGTGGGCACCATGCCATGGCAGCACACGGGCCTGCATGCCGGGCGGCCGGGCGAGCATGTGTGAGCCCTGCGTGTGCTGTGAGGCTGCTGCACGGCCGGGCTCCTCGGGCGGGGGGGCGGCCATGTGGCCTGATTGGCAGGTGGGGTGGGAGCGGAGGCCTGGGAGAGGATGCGGGCAGGATGCACACTTCTGCAGCTGCCCTCGCAGACCCCCGACCGGATTGGGATTGGAGGCGGTAGTGGGGAGGGGCAGTAGCTGGGCAGTAGGCAGGCAGCTTCCCCGTTGCTGCTGAGTCAGCTCTGGGCACGCACGGAGGGGTTTGGAGCCCTCCGCCTCTTTGGGAAAACCTTCCTCTAGTAACAAAAAAGTAGTGACTACTCATTGAGCACTTACTGCGTGCCAGGCGCTATGAAAAGCACTACCTCTGAGAGGTGGTACCAGGAGTCCTCACCACGATCGCGTGAGGTCGAGGACACGTCTGTGGGGGAGGAGATGGTTGCGTGAGTGCAGTTGTTTGCCTACAGTTGCCCTGGGCTGCGTCATGGCTAAGACTCAACCCCAAGTCTACTGGGCTCCAGACACCAGCTTTCGTCTCCTGACGGCACTGCACCAAACTCTCACTCCTCCACACTCAGGAGATCCTGCTGGCTTCCTGTGACCTGGCTCTTCTGAAGTGGCATTTATGGAGCGCTGACTCTGTGCTAGAATGTGTTGGATGGGGGGGGGGGGGTTGAGGGCGTGAATAATGGTGACAACTTTCAGCCACTCATTGTCTCATTGGGAGAGTCCAGATGAGCTGGGGACCAGGCAGAACCACAGGAGTCCCACCCCCGACTGACAATCAGAACTAGCAGGAGAACTTGAAAAATACACCCCGAGACCCCCCTGGCTTCCTGAACCAGGGCTCTAGGAGACGGCGCTGGGCTCCGGACTGCTCGAAGGTCCGGGGAATTCTGATGGGACAGGAGCCCTTGGTGCTCAAGCTCAGAGGAAGAAAGGATTCCTGGAGGCGGGTGTGGTCAGAGAGGGCTTCCCAGAGGAGGAGGCGCTCCAGCTGGCAGTGTGTGTTGGGGGTATTTCATGTGGGGGATGGGGCGGCCTCTCCTGTCAGAGCGAAGTCCTCAGGGACAGGCCACAGGCAGGCAGGTGTTGTCACGGAGTCTCAGATGCCAGCCCGACCACAAACATTCATTTAGCACCTATTGTGTGCTGGGCACTGTTTCACACACTGGGCGTACAGCAGTGACTAGGCTGCTGGGAAGAGATGTTTTAGTTGTAGATAGAGGCGTGAGAAGACAGTGCGCTACACGGAGCCGAGGATGAGCAGGGGCTGGGGTGAGGCGGGGAGCCAGCTAGAGGAACGAGACCCTGCAGGTGGGGAACAGCAGGTGAGAGGGCTCTACCCTCAGGCAAGGTTTGCTGGAATGTTCTTGGAGGAGCTGCAAGCCCAGTGTGGCCAGAGGAGAGTGAGCAAGGGAGAGGGCGGTGGGTGGAAGACGAGGCTGGCAGGTGGGCAGGGCGGGCCTCCCCGGGCCTCGCAGACCATGTGGGCATTTAGGTTGAAGTGGCAGACCTCGTGCTGCCCCAGCTCTAGGATCAGGTCACGTCTGCAGACCGACTGGAGGTTGTGGGCTGGAGATGTGGTGACAAGAGGTGGGCCACCCTTCTCCTGAGACTGTCAGTGACCCTTCCTCTCCCCTCTCCACAGGCCTTCTCTCCCTCGCCTTCTGCCCGAGCTCCCACACTTCCCTTTGTCTCTCCAATGCTCAGTCTTGAAATCAACCTACCCATCTCCCTCCCCTGAGAAGCCCACTCTGCCTGTGGAGCCATTCCCTCCAAGCTTCTGTCCTGTCTCCAAGAGGGGCACGAGGTGGCCAGGTGAGCACCAGGTGCCCAAGAGGGGCACGAGGTGGCCAGGTGAGTGCCGGGTGCCCTGCCCTGGGCCCGTGTCCCCCAGGCCTCTCAGCCACCCTCACCGGCTTGATGCCTGAGATTCCTGAGAGGGCTTGTTCTGAGAGAAGACAAATGTGAGCGATTTGTCTCCTTCTCGTTCACAATTTACCACACACTTGGCCCAATACTGTAGCATTAAGAAACAATGTTTTTCAATAAAAGTTAACTGATTGAAATTAGGCAGATGGCAACAGCTGTGGAATGGCAAAAAAAAGAAGTACTTATTTCACGGATGAAGCTCAACTTAAACTGGGTATAGCTGTGCACAGCACTGAGTGTGGAATTATGGGAGTTCTGTGCGTGCCTGCGTGTGTGTGTGTGTGTGTGTGTGTGTGTGTGTGTGTGTGTGTGTAGAGGTGGGATTCCAGATTCCCCAACTTTCAGAATCTAGAGGTCCACCTGGTCCCACTGCCCAAGCACAGAAGGTATCTCCTCTGTCCTATTCTTCAGTCTAGGGATGTGTGGGAAAGCCTTTTTCAACAGATTTTTTTGTTATTATAAAAATTCTTTCTGAAACATTTAATTCTCTTTCCCACTAAAACAGCAAGGTCAGTGAGAGGGACCAACAGAGAAGGGGGCCGGCCCCAGGTCATCACCGAGACCATCAAATGCCAAAGCCCCACCCCCACCTTGGAAATGGACCTTTTGACCAAATCTCTCTCGTCACCCTGGTTTGGTGAGACCAGCCAAGATCCAAGGCAGGCACGAGCAAAATCAGACGTGTGGGGGCTCAGTGATGAGTGGGGAACCACGTTAATACATATGCAAGAAGTCAGTCACGGTCCGTGCCTGGTCCTACCTTCTGTAGAAGAAATAGACTTGTTAGAATTTACAGCTAATAATGGCTCATGCTGATTGAGTGTTTCAGTCTGCTTTCATACATCCCTTCCTTTTGTCCCTATATATCAAAAGAAATCACAAAAGGTATTTACATAGTGAATCCCTTTTCAAATATTTTCCTTCAATCAAACCAAGGCCAGTTCCACAGACATTGAATTAATCTCATGTCAGTTCCCTATAAACTCAAGCTTTCACTCTCTATTTTCCTGGACCTTCCTTCTCTGTTCCAGCCAATCCCTCCCTTTCGTGTACCAATCCCATGCTCCAGGCTTCTTTCTGTTCTTATCGTGTCAAGATTTTGAACTTGCCTCTCAGTGGATCTTCCTTCTGTCCAGACTTTGGAATAGTTGGTTTTATCTGATTATTCTGATTTCAGTCCAAATTTCATCTCCTCATAGAGCCTTTCACCTTAACCAAATCAGACCCCCCACCCCCAATGATTGCCACACAGTATGAGGGTCTTCTTAGCACCATCACTATCCAACATTTTCATGTGTCTATTCATTCCATGTCTATTATTGCTATGAAACAGGAGTCTGGGAACTATGGCCCATAGGCTAAATCCAGCCCACGACCTCTTCTTGGTATGGCCCAGGAGGTTGGAATGCTTTTTATATTTTTAAATAGCTGGGGGAGAAAAAAATTAGTAATATTTCATGATGCGAAAATTATGTGAAAGTCGAATTTCAGTGTTCAAAATTAAAGTTTTTTATTGAGATATAATTGACATATAACGTTATATTAGTTTCAGGTGCACAGCATAATGACTCGATATTTGTACATATTGCAAAATGATCGCTACAATAAATCTAGTTAACACTCTCAAAATTAAAGCTTTATGGGTGCACCGCCATGCCCATTCACTTCTGGTTTGTCTGAGGCTGCTTTCGCCTACGACAGCAGAATCGCGTGGTTGTGACAACAAGTGTGTGGGCCACAAGCCTAAATATTTACTCTCAACCCTTCCTAGGACAAGTTTGCTGGCCCCGGTCCAGAATGAGACACAAGAAAGCAGAGACCCCGACTCTCTTGCTCGCTTCTCTTGCCCAAGTCCTCGGTCCACAGTAGTTTTTGAATGAATTTGCTTTTTCCTGGCTGACTCTCAACTTGTTCTTCAAGATGCAGCTGAGTCCCTACTTCCAGAAGTCCTCCCTGACCCCCTCTTCCAAGGCTGGGGGGAGCCTTTCTCCTTGGGTTGCTCTGCTTTCCAAGTGCTGGCTTTGCACTTGGTGATAGCAGCAGCTGATAATAACATTTGTTGAGTCTGTGCCATGTTCCTAGCTTTGCTTGCGTTTTCTTTGCCCTGACACATCCCAGTCAGGTAGCTACTATTAGGATGGATGAGGGAGCTGAGGCCCAGAGGGTGCCAGCCAGAGGTTACCCAGCTTTTAGGAGACAAACAGAAACGTGAGCTCGGGCAATCTGACCCCAGAGCACATCCGTAACCGCCACTCTTGTAATTCTGTTCCCTTGCCTGTCTCTTTGCTCACAGGTGAGCTGCTTGGGCGAGGGGTCGTGTCTTCTTCATGGTGGTGTCCGAGGTAGCAGGGACTCAGAAACGATGACTGAGTCGCCTGTTTCCGTTGCGCCAGACTCTTTGGCCCAATCCATCATTCTTCCTCTTCCCTTCATCCGTGTTTCATTCATTCAGACACTCCTTCCCCTGGGGGACAGGCAGGCCACTGGACACGCGGGGAAACCGAGGCTCAGAGGAGTTCAAGGAAAGGTCTACAAGCTGTGTGTGACTCGGTTAGGGTCAGAATGCAGCAGTCCTGCCGGAAGTTTCATGAACTCTTTGATCTGTGGACGGAGAAGCCGTCTGACCAGCACAGAGACCAAGGATATGCGTTTGGTCTGGTCTCGTGAGGGTCTTTGTTATGAAGAATTAAAAGATGACCAACCCTCCAGGCAGCTGGCCTGTGACACCCTTGGCTATGATTTCGCCTGACAGGCACTACCCAGGCACACAGGGCTATCGAGTGCCAGGCTGCCCCCTCCCCCGCGCCCATCCCACCCCCGCCCTCCCTCTTTCCGCACACACACTCCTGCTTCCAAGGGCATCGGCTTCCTGACCAGCCAGCCATGCTCTAAAGCACAAACAGGGTAGGAAATGAAAACCCCGGGAAGAGCAGATGATACGGGCAGGAGGTGGAGGTACCTCCACTCAGCGCGATCTGCTTGGCTCCCCAGGCTGGCAAGAAAAACTTAAACATTATTTACTCAACCATGTGCGAGTTAAAACCAATATCTGCCTGCCATCTGTTCAGCCGAGTGACCCCTTGGAACCTCATACCCCCCCACCGTGACGTCAGCATCATTCCTTCTCATCCATCTCTCTGCTTCCTGCCTCTCCCCTCCCCCAGGGCCAGGCCAGGGAGGGGAGGGGAGGGGAGGGTTCCTAGTGGGGGAAGGACAGCACCATGCAGCTCGTTGCAGACGTTATTGTTAAATCCCTGCACTTGGCGTTGGGAGCTGCTTCTGCTGTACGAGTCAGTGAGGTTCAGAGCAGACCCCAGACAGGTGTCCCAGACGCTAGCACCCCTCCCAGGAGCCCCGGTGCTGATAGTAACTAATACTGTGAACTTGGGCGAATCCTTTCCTAGCCCTGGGTCTCAGTTTCCCTACTGAGTACATGAGGGCATGGACCAGCTCTTCTTCAAGGTCCATTTGAGCCAAAATGTCTCCCCAACGCCTCCTCCTTGGGGTGCATACCCCATTCCTGACCCAGGACCCTCACACCAGACATTGCCAAGGTCTCCTTCTCCAGGGAGAATGTTCCCTGCTGCACCCATTTTACCGTATCTGCCAAGGAAGGCTCCCTGCCACGATGCTCCCCGCCAGAATCTTGAATCTGTTACCTGGCAACCACCATCCCCACACAGGGCTCAGTGAGCCTGCCAGGCCCCGTCTTGCAACATGACGCACACACATACACACACTGGGGCTGGTGAGGGAAGGAAGCTCAAGGTGCAAAGGAGACCTTGTGTCTACTGGGCAGGAATCAGGATACACAGGAAAAGGATCATGGAGCAAAGAGCCCTGGGTTGTGGATAAGAAGAGCTGAGTTCAGACTCCTGTGCTGATGCCAGATTGCTGTGTGTCCTTGCATAAAGTCTTCCCCTCTCTGGGCTATAGTTTCCCCCTTGGAGTGGCGAGGACGACGTGTTTTCCTACCAGCTCCCAACTAAAGTTGTTTGGCTCAGTAGAAGATCTGGGTCCTGACATTGCAAGATATCTGCAATAGAGCATAGTTCTGCACTGCTGCCCTGCCATGCCCCTCTGGAGGCAGAGACAGGTTAAAGAGGTGGTGGAGGCCAATTAGATGGTGGCCAGTGACCTCCGACGAGTGTGTGCTGGGACAGCTTGGGTCCTGAGAGCCCACCGTGTGTGTCTCTTCCCAACTCTGTGCTGTGCTGGAAGCTTGAAATTGGCCACGGGGGGAGTGTTACTCTATGGAAACGCAAATGCTACAAATCTGGAGCGTTGCTTTTGGGGTTTGTTGTTTTTACCTGTTTATCAGCCCACCTACAACCTCCAGCCCCTTGGGACACCCAGCAGTGATGTCTCACCAAGAACAGAACTTCTGTCTCTCCTGAGTTTCCTCCAATGGCTTCCATGCCCGTGTATCCTGGGGATGATGTTTCACTGCCCACATTCCTGCTGGTGGGGCTTCCAGGAATGCAGACACAGAATGAGGAGAGACAAGGGGAAGAGGAAGGGCCACTAGATTTTAGGACACCTGTCTGTGGCCGCCAGGAGCGAATGGCGCAAAGACTAGAGCCTTTGTTTACGATTAGGGAAGATGTGTTAATACCAGGGTGTTAAATATGTAAGTAGCATAAACATGGAGCCCATCCTAATTACTGTTTTGCATTCTCAAGTCATTTACTCTTTATGACATTTTACAACTGTTCAGCTGTGTCAGCAAACACTTAGTAGAACCTCTTACCATGGATGATGAAACACCTTCCAGTCTCCTGTCGGGGGCGGGGTAGGGGGCGAAACAAAGGCTTCCTGCTCCCGGTCCCCAGGCTGTGGAGGAAGCCACCCATTGTCGGAGGTGCTCTTTGTGGGAACGACATATGTTCCCGCTACCTGGCATTTTCCCTGGCGTCCTCTCACCCCGCTTCTCATGGAGGCAGATTTATATGCAGACTAATGAGAGCTGACATTTCTGGTGTTGGTTGCTACCCTTGTGCATTGATTTAGGACACTGCAGGTGTCAACCAATCGCAAAGCCTTAGCGCAACGTAGCAGCCACGACCAGAGAAGCTGCCTGCTCTGGGCAGCACGGTGACTTGGGTCTCCAGCCTGGGTCTTGGCACCGAATTCCACGGGCTCTTCAGGCTTGCTCAGCTCTGAAGGAAGGAAGAGTCTTGCTGATGCAGAAGGGTGTGGATTTGATGGCCACTTGGTTCTCTTCAAAGAGTTTAAACCAGAGGTCTCACACAGACAGCACAAAAACCCGTTCCTGTTCATGGGTATATATGCTCTGTGGTCCTTGCAGTATTCCAAAGAAAAAAAAAGAAAAGAAAAGATTTTACTAGCCAATTTTTAAAAAATGGGACATTTTCTATGTAAAAGTTCAGAGTTCTGGCTTCTTTGAAAAAATCCAAAGACATGGCGGTGTGTGTCTGACATTACTATGTAGACGTCATCAGCTGGAGGGTGGCGCAGTGGTGGGTTTAGTAGGTTGGGTAGTAGTATCGCTTCTGGCTTCGGATGGCCTGGGTTCAAACCCAAGCAGTGCAGCTTAAGAGCTGTGTGACTGTGGGCAACTTACTTGACTTCTCTGTGGTTCAATCTCATTATCTACAAAATAAAGGGGTAATCCCCAGGTCATATAGTGATAAGCACTTATTAAGTGCCATCTAAGATGTATTTATTATGACTAATGGCTGCTGCTCCTCCTGTGGGAGCCCCTGGAACGGTCCTGGGTTAAGACACCAGACAGGACCCATGGTGTGCTGAAGCGACCAGCCGGGGGCAACCCTGGGGGTGAGCCGGTGCTGTGACGCCCTGATGACCAAGCAGAACAGGATGGAGGAGGGGTGCTGTACTCTGAGCGTGCGCCTCACATTTTTTACCATTAGCTGTTTACATCCTTCAAGGTCCAGCGTATTCTCCAAATGACAGGTTCACAGAGTGACTAATTCTGCTTTGGAGATTATTAAAGATCTGGTGTTGCTAGCAGGAAGAAGGAAACAGAGGTGAATGGAAACAATTTCCATTAAAATGGAGTTGGGAGACAAAAGGCACCCGGAGAAACTATTTTGAGCTGAAGGCAGGTGACACGGGATTCAAAATTTAATGAGCCTTAAATGCCATTGGACGAATATAGCTGGAGATGTACAGTTACATCAGAAAGGGCCCACATACTTGCATGCTTTCCCATAATGTTCAATTTTTTAAAGGCTCCTTAGAACTAACAAGCTAAAACTCAGTCAAATGAGGGAGTCAGAACCATCTGCAGCCAACTGATGTTTTGGCTGTACAGGGAGATGGAGCGCTGGTCTACCTGGCTGCTGTGTGCCACCTCACGCCAGGGACACGGGTCTCCACGCTTGCCTGGTGTCCTGGCCAACGGGCCATTCACAGACGACCGCCGTATCTCCTGCCTCCTCACCGCCCGCCCTCACTCGGGTGCCCCCTTCAGCGTCTCAGTGGGTGGGTTCTGTCGGTTGTCTGTGACAGTTGTGTTCCCTGCAGGGTGCTACTGAGAGTCTGGGCTCAGGTAAAGGGCTTTGCATGTGTCTAGTGTATAAATGGGGAACTGAATCCATTTCACAGCTGAGGTTGCTAGCCCCTGACAAGGCTGGGAAGTTAGGAAAAAATGAAGCCCTGTCCTGCCTGTTGAAATACCTATGGACTTGGAAGAAAAAGTCCTGACACAACACAAACTCCCAAGGGCCTATGGACCATCCCTGAGAGTACTGGCAGCTGTCTACCCATGCTATAGCCTGGTGACAGGCCAGAGAGGGAGCGATGGAGACCTCGGGCAGACTAGAAACCTCTCCTACCCCCACACCCACTGACTCACAAGCCTACCCCATTGCCATCACCACCAACATCAATGCTACACACACTTGGCCATGACAACACTAGTCCCCAAAGCTTTGGCCATTCTCATGCCACCATCTTAATTTTTGCTACCTCTCTGTGTCGGTATTTCTGTAGTACATTCAGACATTGGTGTTAGCCTCCACGTAAGCAGGAACGATGCCTGTGAAATCACAGGTTTCATGTGCTGGCTTCATTATTTCTTTCTACTATACGTTAAAATAAACACATAACTTTCAACATGGAAAATGTTTCTCAGTGTGACACCCAAACATCATTCTGTGATGACCAGCGATGAAGGTGTGAAACTTCCGGAACACTCTCTAGAGGCCGAGCGAGGAACTTGTTACTGCACAAAAACCTGGAGTGGTCGTGGCATGAGATGTGTCGCTGGGGAGGATTTTAATTCAGAGCCAGAGCGTGAAGACGTCGTGTGATGCATTTGCTCTCCAAGAAAGACTGTAGTGGTCTTTCAAGTTAAAGATAGCAAGCATTTGGGGCTTAGAAATCCAGGCAGGAAACCCAAGCGTAAGGAGCAGTAGGGAGGGGTTGCCTGAGAGTCGGGGAGACTAGTGTTCGTTTGGGACGGAGGGAGGGTGTGTTTCCCAAGGTAGCTCCCAGAAGCTGGCAAGAGGGAGGTTCATGCTGCCTTTGTGAGTCACTGTCCCTTGACCAAAGGACCACAGGACAAAGGCCCATTAGTTTGCTAGAGCCACCATAACCAAGGACCCCAGACTAGGTGGCTTAAGAGACAGAAGCTGGAAGTCCGTGACCAAGGTGTCGGCAGTGTTGGCTGAGGAAGCCAACTGTCTCAGCTGTCTTCTCCCTGTGTCTTCCCCTGGTTGCCCTTGGAGACCTGCATCCCAATTTCCTCCAGAACTGTGAGAAAATACCCGTCTGTCGTGTAAGCCACCTTGACTCATGCCTCCAGCTATTTGGGAGACTTGGGGTCCCCAAGCTTGAGAAAAAGAACCATGGCTCAGTCATCATCACCTGTATCAGATGGCCCAGTCTGGAATGGGGACCAGGAAATGGGGGCGGCCGGCAGGCTGCGAGCATGTGGACAGGCGAGAGGACCCACACCGAGAAGCAGAGACTCGGGCTCGGAGGCACGGGAGTGAAAAATAAAAGGAAGGAACCACACCAACAACGGCCAGACACGTCTTCTAAAGAGGCAGATCAGACAGCATCACTCCTTTGATCAAAACCCTCCAAGGGCTCCCCCTTCCTCTTAGGATACAACCCCTACTTTGTCCGTGGCCCACACAGCCCTTCCATGTGACGCCAGCTGTGTTTCTGACGTCACCTTTTACCACTCTTCTTACGTGTGTTTAGCAAACTTACGTCTGTTCTTAGCCCAAGTCACGCTGGGCCTCCCATCCCTGGATTTGGGGCACGTTGCTCCCTTCAACTGAAAGTGCTCTCCCCCCGGTCTCCTGTGGTTCCCTTCCTCCCTTCCTTCAGCTCTCTGCCTGAGATGGCCCTTCCCCAGACAGCCTCTGCCCCTCTTCGGTACCCTTTGTCACGTGTACCACCAGGTGTCCACCTGTGTTTTCTTCTTTGCTTTCAGTCTCCTCTTTAGAACATAAGCTTCATGAGCCCGGGGACCCTGCCAGCTGTATGTATCACTATGCACCCTGCACCCAGCACATGGCCTGGCACATAAAAGGTCCTCAGTCAATACTTGGTGAATGAACGAACCAGTGAGTGAAGGCCCAGTGGCCCCAGGCGCCACTCCGAGGAGCTACCCCTTGTAGGCTCTATTGCACCATGTTAGTGATAAACGGAGCACTTATTTCATTCAGAACTAGAAAAAACGTAAGACTCGTTTCTGTCCTCAGAGAGAAGTGCGCAAGTTCAGTCTCCAGTGAGGACTTCCCACAGTAGGTGCAGGGGGACCCTCAGCGTCCCTGAGTTTGGAGCAGAGTAATTACATGTCAGGATCATGGTAGGTACCAGGGGGAGCTAAGAGGAACATGACGCGGCCCCTTCCCTCACGGGCAGGGCCCGGCAGACACATACACACATTTCCCTGTCTTTCTGACACAAGCAGAATTACATAAAACATAAAATATGAATAAACCTTCGAAGGAGCTAATGAACTCTGGCACCTTTGCTGTCTGTGAAATGGGGGCCTATGTCCCCTGTCGGCTGCTTTCAAGGGGAGGGCGTTAATGATATTGCTTAATCACACCAGAGCATGCCAGCATGTTTTTCAGCATGAACTCCCCCCTGGGTTCCTGATATTTGCCTTATGTTATTACCAAGCACTGGAGAGGAGCAGCAAACACAGAAAGGCTCTTAATATCTGGAATTCTCAGCCGGCTGTGAGTTATTTACCTTTCTTCTTGGAGCTCAAGGATGCAAACCCTTCATCTGTTCCCTGACCTGTGAGCAGAGCTCCAGGACCCAGGGAGAGGAGAGCTGGGTTAGGGCAGCGAGGCATCCAAAGAACGTCTTCGACTTTGCAAAACACTAGAAGCTTTCTCATTTGACCTGCTCAACCATCACACGAAGGAGATCGTGGCTCATCAGTTTTATAAATGAGGAAACTGAGGCACAGATTGGAGACGTGACTTATGGGCCTGTAGTTAGACAGTCAGAGCAAAGATGGGTCTAGAACTCATATCAGCAAACTCCAAGCCTAATGTGTTTGCCTCTAAACGTGAGCTTTTGGCCCGGATATAGATATCTGTGCCAAATCACACAACAACACACTGTGTAATGTATCCTTTACTAATATTATTTTTTTCTTATTGACAGTTTCAGGTAAGCCTATGTGTTTAATTAACATTTGTAATCAAAACCATAATGTGTAAAAATAAAATATTTTCTGGAAGTTACATTCCTCCATATCTGTAAATGGTGCCAATTTCCACATGCTAGGTAAATTATTTTAATTTTCCTAGTGAGATCTTCCAATAAAGTTGCATAAAATGGGACCAGTGGAAACTCGTTGGATGCTCTCAGCCAGCTCTCCCCAAGGCTCAGAACCGAAGCGTGGGCTCATCTTTTGGAACTGGGATGAGCAAGCCCTTTTCCTCGGGTAACACACATGTTCTTCGTAAGAAACCCACTTGGAGGAGACAGGTGGTTGAATGGTATGGAACGTGTGAGAGGACTTGGCTGCCACCTGGCAAAGAGAAAATAATCTATAAAGAGATGGCTGCAAAGTGGAGGAGGTTTTCTGTGAAAATTGCTTTGGTTTGTTATTCAATTTCTAGTTGGCCCCAAAAAGGGTTGGGAATGGGTTATGGCATTCGTCCATCAACACACATGGTGGACTGCTCTGGCCTGCGGTGAGATGTCCTTAAACATTGCACAATTTTGGCCGTGTCCTAGAGCTATTTGTCCTATAGTTCACCTAAAATTTTTACTTTTAATTAGCTCATTCTACTTACATAAGTTTATGTACAGTGGCACCTTCCCATTGCTTTCACAGGCAGAAAATGAGAGGAAGTAATATGTACATATGCACATATTAAAATAAATACCTATTAACAAATGCTTGTGGTCTTCTAAGAGCCATGGCATCGACTGTTGATGGCCTGTGTGCCGTGCTTTGCAATGAATACACTGGACTCTATCAGAATATCACTACGGAGAATTGATGGAATTTTGAAAATTTGGAACAACTTGGTGATGGTAGCGAAATTCATAACCGAAAGGGTAGACAATTTATAACTGAAAAAGAGTTGTGATAAATGAGGTAGTCTTAAAAAACAAAGCAAGACCGAAACAAAAGCCAGACAAAAAAGAGTGACATACCAATACTTTCCCTTCAGTTGCCTAGTTAGAGTGGCAGACGGGTATCTCCCTTCCCCATCCCTCAGTGTACAACTGGGGTCTTACAAAGCCCCAAGATATCACAGGCCCCTTAAATTTCAATCGCTGGAGAACTGCTCTGGAGAATTCCACCATCCCAGCCCTCCTGGTCCCTCCAAGCTGCTTCTCTGTCACTGCCCTCCCAAGCGTAGGACGTGTTACCCTCTTCATTAAGGCTGGGATGGGAGCCCCTGCCTTTTCTCTCCCGCTATGCTCAAAAACACTTCTCTCACTTGGTTCTTTCATACTAGACATTGGTGGCCCATATCACTCAGAACCAGAAACATCAGCAACCAAGCTTTGAAAAAGCGTGTGTGTGAAGGAGTATATTCCTCTTTCTATGAAGGCACGTTGGACGTGACCTTCCGGAGGTGAAGGTCGTCCACAGTCCAGCCTCCACTGCAGCAAGAAGAAAGACAAGAGTTAACTTGTTCGGGTAAAGCAAGGGCATATTCAGGTACTAATTGGAAACTGACACATCTATAATTTTGCTAAATAAGGTATTTCCTGTGTCACTGCATAGTTTTCTTTTTAAATTTATTGAATAGTTTTAAGTGAAATTTTTTAGTTTTACACATTTACTTTTTAAACATTTTATATTGAGATAAAATTCACAGAACATAAATTTTACCAATTTCACTATTTTAAACTGTACAATTCAATTGTTTTTAGTACCTTTTGCAACCGTCGCCACTGTCTAATTCCAGAACATTTTTATCATTTGTAAAACAAAACCCTTATCTCGTAAGTCAATCCTCATTCCTCTCTCCCCTCTTCCCCTGGCAACCACTAATCTACTTTCTGTTTCTATGGATTTGTCTATTGTGGACATTTCATGTAAATAGAATCATACAATATGTGGTCTTTTGTGTCTGGCTGCTTTCACTCTGCATAATGTTTTCAAGGTTCATCCGTGTCGGAGCGCGTGTCAGTACCTTGATTTCATTTTATTGCCAAGTGAAATTTCATTGTATGGAGAGGCCCCATTTTATTTATGCATTCATCAGTTGATGGGTATTTGAATTATTTTCATTTTTTCAGCTATTATGCATAACGCTGCTATAAACATCCATGTACAAGTTTCTGTGTGAACATATTCAATCCTCTTGGGTATATATATATACCTAGGAGAGGAATTGCTGGGTCATATGGTAACTCTATGTGAAACTCCCAAACTGTCTTCCAAGGTGGCTGCACTACTTTACACTCCCACGAGCAACGTAGCAGCGTTCCAGTCTCTCCACATCCTCGCCAACACTTGTTGTTTTTCAGTTGTGATTATAGCCATCCTAGTGGGTATGTGCTGGTATCTCATTGTGATTTTTTTTAAATTAGTTTTAGGTGCACAAAACAAAGTAATAGTTAGACATTTGTCATTTATATCCCTCACACAGTGACAACCCCACTCCCCCCATCCACTGTCCCTCTGACATCACACACAGCCTATACCTGAAGCTGAAGCTGAACAATAATGAACGTCATTGTGATTTTGATTTGCATTTCCCTAATGACAACTGATATTAAGCATCTTTTCATGTGTATATTTCCTTTGGAGAAATGTCTATTCAGTCCTTTGTCCATTTTTCAATCGGATTGTTTGTCCTTTTGTTGTGGCCTTGCGAGAGTTCTCCGTATATTCTGAATGCTAGATCTTTATCATCATTAAATACAATTTACAAATATTTTTTCCTTTTCTGTGAGTTGTCTTTTCACTTTTTCGGTTATGTACTTGATGCTCAAAGTTTTATTTTTTATGAAGTCCAAATGATGTATTGTTTTTTTGGTTGCCTGCACGTTTAGTGTCATATTTAAGAAACTTTTGCCTAATCCAGGCTCACAAAAATTTACATCTATGCTTCCTTCTAAGAGTTTAATGGTTTTAGCTCTTACATTTAGGTCTTTCACCAATTTTGAGTTAATTTGTATATATAGCATGAAATGAGGGGCAAATTCATTCTTTTCATGTAGAGATCCAGTTTTCCCAGCGCCATGGGTTGAAAAGACTTCCCTGACTTCATTGAATGGTCTTGGCACTCTTGTGGATGCGTGGACTTATTTCTGGGCTCTCAATTCTGTTTCATTGATATGTACATCTACCCTTATGTCAGTAGCACAGTGTTTTGATGACTGTGGCTTTGTAGTAAATTTTGAAATCAGGAAGCATGAGTCCTCCATCTTTTTTCTTCTTTTGTGAGATTATTTTGGCTATTCAGGGTGCCGTGCATTTCCATATTAATTCTAGGATCAGCTTGTCCATTTCCCCCAAATGGCAGAGATTTAATCAGGATTTGCATTGAGTCTGTAGATCAAGTTGCAGGTATTGCCATCTTAGCATATTAAGTCTTCCAAGGCATGAATGTCTTTCCCTTGATTTAGGTTTTCTTTAATTTCTTTCAACAATGTTTTCTAGTCTTCAGGGTCCAAGACTTGCACTTTCTTGATTACATTTTTTCCTACATATTTTATTTTTTTATGACATTATGAATAGAACTGTTTTCTTTATTTCACGTTAGGATTCTTTATTGCTTGTGGATTGAAATGCAACTAAGTTTCGCATATTGATCTTCTATCCTTCAACACTGCTGAACTCACTCATTGGCTCTGATAATATTTTTCTGGATTCTTTCCCCTGGTTGCTATCAGCTTTTGCTTTTCTAGTTCAGTTGTCAGAAGTTGATTCCGACCATTTCTGCAGTTATTTCATTGCGTGTGTGGCGTGGTGGGCTTTGGAATCCCCCACTCCATCATTTTCTGCTGACAACACTCCAGTGCGTTAAAACACTACATGTAATGGTTGCATATTTACTACAACTTCCATAAACACTGCTGCATTGATGAACACTTACCAGTTCTTTTCATTATGTCACATACAGGGGTGCAGCACTCGGATATTCGTCGCTGTTCACAATTCTGATTATTTCCTCTTTCTAGGCTCCTGAAGTGAACATGCAGGTGAAAGGACATAAGCTGTCAAGGCTCATGTTATGTTATGAATAATTTCCATGTGATCGTATCATCCACACTTCCACCAGCCGTCTGAAAATACCGCCTCACCACAGCCTTGCCCCAGTGAGTATTATGGCTTAAGACATTTGTTAGGTAGAGAGGCAGCAAAGAGCATTCAGTTCTGTTTTACACATTCTGATGACCAGCGAGGCCAAAATACTTACGGTGTTTATTTGGCATTGCCGTTTCCTTTTCTGTGAATTTCTTGTCAATATTATTTGCTGTGAGGTATCTGCCTTTATATTTATTTGTAAGAACTATTTACATAGTAAAACTGTTATGCCTTAACAGTAACAATTATTATTTGAAAACTATAGAACTCTAAAAGCACTTCTAACGTCACATACCCAACAAACTCTCTTTGGTAGCCTTGGTCACTGTATCAGCGTCCTATTACTGCTGCAACCAATGACCACAAACGTAGTGGCTTAAAATGACAGAAATGTATTCTGTTATAGTTATGGGGGCGGGGGGAGTCAAAGGACCTAAAGTCCAGGTGTCAGCAGGGCTGGTTCCTTCTGGAAGCTCTGAGGGAGGAATCGTCTACTTGCCGTTTTCAGCTTCTTGTAGCCACCCGGATTCCTGAGTGTGAGGTCCCTTTTGTCCATATTCAAAGCACATCACTCCCATCTCTGCTCCTGTCGTCACATTACCTTGTCTGATTCTGACTTCTCCTCCATCCCTTCTAGCAGGATCACTGCGATCGTATCAGACCCACTCAGATAACAGGATAATCTCCCCAACTCAAGATTCTCAATGTAATCACATCTGGAAAGTCTCCTTGGACGTATGTCGTAGTCAGAGTTCCCCAGAGAAACGGAGTCAATAGGAGGTGCAGGTGGATAGGTAGGGAGGTAGATGATAGGTAGGTAGGTAGGTAGGTAGGTAGGTAGATAGATAGATAGATAGATAGATAGATAGATAGATAGATAGATAGATAGACAGATAGATAGATAGACAGACAGATAGATGGATTTCAAGGAATTAGGTTATGATTTGGGGGCCTGGTAAGTCTAAAATCTACAGGGAAGGCCGTCAGACTACAGACCGCGGGAAGAGTGGACATTGCAGTCTTGAGTCTACAACATCTGGAGGAGAATTCTTTCCTTTGTGAGAGACTCCAGTCTTTCCCTAAGGCCTGCAACGTACTGGATAAGGCCGCCCCACATTATGGCGGGTAATCGGCTTGACTCAAAGTCTACTGACTGAAATGTCAATCACATCAAAAAATTACGTTCCCTTGCACATCTGGACTGGTGTTTGACCAAACAACTGGGTCCCATCGGCCAGCTGAGCTGAGCTGACACATAACAGTAACCAGCACAGCATCTAAAGTAACTGTCACAGGTTCCGTGGATTAGGATTTGGACACATTGGAGGGGCTGTTATTCAACCCACCACCGTCACCTAGGGATATTCCTTTGAATAAATAGAGAATGTCCTCTTCTGAGGAAAAGCAGATACTAATTCAGACTAACTGACTAAAACACTCCCAAACTCTCCCATTCTCATCCGAATTTTATAGTAACAGGAGGGAATTTTCCCATGATTCCTTTTCCCTTCATTATGTGCAGTTTTGAGGAGAATTTCATATCATTTTATCCTCAGCAATAAAAAGAAAGATCTGCTTCTATGATTAAAAGCCCTTTTTCCATACTTTTGAAGAAGCAAATCTCACTCTTTTTCTCTTGAATGGCTATTCTTAGCAGGAAATATGTTATCAGCTCACACTCCTAATTGGATAGGACACGGTTATTGTGATCTGCTGCAGACAGAAGACTTTTCGGTTTGGGGGACTGAGGACATTTAAGCAGGAATCTGTTCCCTTTTGGTTCCTTACAACATTTTTAAATGACTGAAGTGGGAGGAATAGGATTCCCAGAGAATGGTTCCAAGTTGCTAGAAGCTCAATCCTGAACTGCCTTCTCCCTCCAAAGACAAAAGAAACCTAGAGTCAAGGAGGCATCAGCTTGTAAAACCATCTCGCTTTTGTTAAAAACATGCAATAACATCCACTGCTTTTATCTGAATGATTAATTCTGCTTTATACTCCTTACTCCCACAAATCTTTTGCTTCTTTACCAAAAGCATTTTAATTGCAATGGAAATCTTTATTCTTTTCCATGTAGCATTTCCTCTAGACTTGGGCAAGGCGAGACTTGGTTAGACACCCACACGGCTGAGGAGTCGCTCTGGCCTCCCCCAGTTCCACGGACTAAGGTGCCCTGATTTGGGGTAGTGTGGACATTTCCCGTGTGGCAGCATGTGGAATAATCATAAGAACAACTGATGTCCCTTGAAGATTTGCCTTGTGCCCGGGGACATGTCTACAGACATCTTAGCTCCTCCTGAAAACATCCCTCCCAGATAGAGGTCATTACAGATGAGGAAACTGAGGCTTAGGTACATTAGGGCTCATTAGGTAAGGTCCCACGTCATTGGAATCAGGGCCTCTATGTCAGCACAGACATGTTTAGCTTTCTCATGAGCTTAATTGTGCAGTCCCCCCCACAAAAAAAAACACACACCCAGAAACAAAAACTATATATTGAAGTCCTCAGCCCCAGGACCTCAGAATGTCACCTGATTTGGAGATAGGATCTTTACAGATGTAATTCGTTAAGATGAGGTCACACTGAGTAGCGTGGGCCCCTAATGCAATATGACTGCTGTCCTTATACAAAGGGGAAATTTGGCCAGATACAGACACACAGGGAGAAGACGGCCATCGCCAGGCCGAGGAGAGAGGGCCTTCTCTCAGGACCCTCAGAGGGAACCAAGTCTTCTGACGCCTTCATCTTGGACTTGATCTTCCAGCCTCCATAACTGGGAGACAATAGGTGTGTGTTTAAGCCCCCACTCTGTGGTCCTCTGTTACAGCAGCCTCAGAACACTAATACAAGCCCCGAAACCCGTCAGCTCACTGTGAGCAGGGTGAAACGGGTTATGGTAAGTGCAGAAATTCCCTCATTTCCATGCACGTACCATCTGGGGCTCTGCACTGCTCTGTTCTCCTTTCCTGTTGTTTCCACTTAATCCTGGATGCTCAGAGCTGAGGCCCAGAGAGGTTAGCGACTCCCTGGAAGTTGCACAGCTAGCAAGAGGCAGAGTTCCTTGGCTCTCTTTGCTGTGTCCTCTCATGTGGGTGGAGGTAGAATTTCCCCAAAGATTTGAAAAGCCCACCATACCTGCTCCCTTCTCTGACCTGTGGTCACACTAAAATTCTCCCAAGGGTAAGATTCAGGGCATAGGGAGTCCTAGGAGGGTCTTAATTTGGGGGCAGATTGATGCAACCGATTAACCGCTTCAACGGTGGGATAAAGTTCCAGGGAAAATGGAAGTAGGATTGGACCGTTTTCAGGGGCTGGAGAGAGAGAGAGGGCAGGGACCGCCATGTTGGAACGTGGACCTTTGCAGACAGTCGGTGGTTGAAGATTAAACACGAGCAGGAGGCCCCAAGACACCACGATGCACTGCGCTACTTCCCATTCTGCCAGGGCAGGTCCTGGCATGGGGTTAATGGCCCGCTTTCCCGACTCTGTACCTGGAAAACTTCCCAGACTGCACATCTGGCGGGGCTGGGCAGCGCCCCCCATCCAAGGGAGGGCGGGGAGGTGGACAAGTGAACTCTTCCTCTCACATCTCTGCTGCCATAACCCACACCTGGCGACCCGCCCCTCCGCCCCCTCCTCCTGAGCCATCTGCCCACGACCATCTGCCGGGGCGGTGGGTGTTGTGAAATAGTTCTGCACCCTTGTCAGTTTCTAACTCTCCACTTGGCTCAGCTAATAGGCTCCCAAAGATCCAGGGCTCCCCTGGAGGCAGGGGGAGCTGGCTTGTGCTTGTGCACTTCCCAGGATGTGGGATTTGCGAAAAGAACATGCTCATTCAATGGGGCCTACACCGTTCCCCAAAGCAAATTGGGTGTTTTCATGCAATGGATCAGCAAGGAAAATACCATTATTCAAGTAGCACCCATTTTATGGATGAGAAAACCGAGGCTCTGAAAGTTAGCACGACTTGGCACTAAAGACCTAAATAAAGCTGAAACCCAAACTCAGAGGTAAGCTTGTCCAGCTGCTCCTCTGATGCCTGAGTGAAAAACGGGAGGGGAATTTCAGCAGGAAAAAGATGCCCTCCCATGGCTGCCTCAAGGTCCCTCCCCTGACGGTGTGCTAGTCCCTCAGAGAATGAATGCCCTGCTCTGAAGGCAGTCTCTTTACAGCAGGGGGACCCAGGCACAGTTAAGCATGGTGTTTACCTGAGGGCTATCATCCGGAGTTTTAAAAATGATGAGTTCTAGCCAAATCTCTTATTGCATGCTTAAAAAAAAAAATCTAGAGAATCCACGTTTTTTTTGAAGTTCAGAATATTAAAAAAACACACAAAAACAAGCTAGAGTCACCAAAACATATACCGAGTTATGGTACCATTGAGGTTTTGTTCCAGCAAGTACCGGGGATGGAAAGGCTTCTTCCTGTTTTCCTCAGCCACACTCCGGAGACCATTTGTCTCCTTCGTGAATTTAGTGAGCTCCCGGTAGACCATCGTGTGCCCACAGAGACAGGAGGTGGTTTATTCGGGTGTCCTCATGCTGTGTGACTGCAAAGAGATGCTAGAGAAAGGCATGGCCATGGTGCAGGGACGCCCTGAGGCGGAAAGCCACAACCCGCCCGACATACTGTGTGGCTGGAGCTGGTCTCCGTGCTTCTGTTATCACCTGATGTCCTTCCTTCAGTGACACTGTGATGTCAGTGCCATCCTGGTCCCTTGTACATTTGAGGAAAGAGGCTCTGATCCTCACCTAGAGGTCACATGTCTGTAGTCAGTGATCAAACAGGACTTGAGTCCAGGTGGTCTGACCCCAGAGCCTGGGCACACGATGGCAAGGCGCCAAGTACAGGCTGGTGGCCGGGAGCCCCTCCAGCCCCCTGTGTGGCTGACAAAGGCACACAGAGAAGGTCACTTCCTTCCCTCCAAACCAAGCTTTCCCCCGTGGTTCTCAGCCATGGCTGTGCTTCACAATAACCTGGAGGGATTTTTAACAAGACTCCAGGCCTGGCCCTGACCTCAGGGCTTCTGAGTTCCTGGTCTGCTGCCCACTGCAGCAGTGAGGGCTGCCCGCTGGAATTGTTAAGATCTTGCCAGGGTTGAGGACCCCGGTTCTAAAGGAGGGGGCAGGTGGGAAATCATGCATTTCCTGTCGGGTGGGCCCTGCCTCACCTACTTAACCATAAGGTGATGAGTCTGTCAGTTATTTTCAGCCATTTTTCTACCTGGCCTAACTTCCTGGTTTGGGGGTGGCTACTGGGGGCAGGGGGGACAGGGTTCAAGGGGGGAGGGGTAATTGACATCAGAGTGGGCGGGCCACATGGGGGCTAAAGTTCTCTAGTTAATGCCAAGTACAGCCGTTCCAAGCCTTCTGGAGGAAGGGCAGAAGAAGGCTTCTTGATTTGCTGATGGAACAGAGAGCAGATGTGGCGGATTTAATGGCTTCTGTGCTGGGAGCAGCTGCCAGGTGACTTGGCTGAGTTATAGGCCAGGCTGCCCCTTCCAGGCCTGGCCAGCCGGGTCAGAGAGCCAGTTCTGGGGGAGGGTGGGAGCCCTTGAGGGCCTCGGGGTGCGGTGGTAAACGGGGTTGGCAGAAGGAGCTGGATGTTAGGCCCCTACGCCCCTGGTTCTGCCATTTCCTCTTTGAGCTTGGGCAAGGCTTTGCCCTTTCCAGCCTCATCCCCCGACTGACCAGAGGGATTTTGCGGTCATTTCCGGTGCTGACCTCGCAGGCCTGTGAAGGCCAGGGTGAAGCAGTACGTGGGGCTGCAGGGACAGAGCAGGACGGGGACACGGGGAGGAGGGAGAAGCAGTTCACGTTGCCATCATTCCCAGTCAGAATCGCTGGCGTTCACTGAGCCAGGCATTGGGCTGAGGGCAGACAGGTTTTATCTCACTTATTCTTTACACTCTGCGAGGCACTTACTATCACTACCCCTGTTTTACAGGCGAGAAACAGGCTTGGTAAGGGGGTAAGTGGCAGCGCTCTGTCTCCCAGCGGTGGCCTGCCATGGCCAGAGGTTTGCACAGCAGATAAGAGCCCAGACTGTGGCCACTGGCAGGGGCTCAGATCCCAGCTCTGCACAGCGGCACCGTATGGTCCTCAGGAAAACTTAAGTAATTAAGGTTAAGTCTCGGAAAGAAGCCGCTGGTTTTGTGGCTCCTGAGTCATTCCTCATCCTAGGGCAGGACCAAGTATTGTCCTTTAGTTCCCTCTGTCCCCAGGGGTGACCAGAGACAATTTGGTGGGCAGAGAAGAATGGTGGGGCGCCGTTTGCTGCTGCAGCCGGAGAAGCTGTGGTGGGAGGGCAGTCACCGGGCCCCAGGTGTGCAGAGAATACACGTCTGACAGTCATAGGAGCACATGCTGCCTGCATTTCTTTGTTCCCCTAAATCAGGCCCTTGCCCGAGGGTGTCCAGGCTTGTGCTTATTTGCTGGACGCACATCCCGGCTTCCTGGAGGGGAGCTGCTGTGGCCCAAGAATGAACGGGCCTGGGAGCGGCATGGTCTGCGGTTAGCTAATACGAAAATAGATCTGTTTCCCCAGCCCTTTTATTCCGCACACAATGTGATCACCAGGCCACTCTTTCTTTGTCCCTCCAACGACAATGGCGGCCCCAGTGCCCTCCTCGGGTCTCTTTATTTGAAGGCTGGGAGGGATGAATTTCATCATCACCGATAATCCTACTGGTTACAAATCTCAACAAAGCGAGCCACTCCAATCGCACCCTAGTCTGTTTTTCTGGATTCGAAGGGGCTTTTATTTGTGGAGTCCTCCTCCTGCGCAAGCCCCCAGCCCTTCTTCACACACCTGAGTGGCCTTTTGCTGATGGAGGCAGCCTTTCCAGAAAGTTGTGAGTTGCTTACAGCCCGGCCATGAGCCCCGAGCGCAAACAGTATTTTTAAACTGCTCTTTCAGGGCACATTCTCCATTTCTGTGTGCAGCACTGGGCAGGAAGTAATGTCACGCGCCCTGAATTGAGCTGTGGAATCTGGGACTCGGAAGGACCAGAGAGATCACCAGTAACTAAATTCTCATCTAGCTTTGCATTTTACGGGTGGGAAAACTGAGGCCCGGAGCACAGAAGTGACTTACCAACAGTCACAAAGCAGCAGGTGGCAGAGGAAGGACGTGCAGCCCTGTTCTTTCTTCTGCGATCCCAGCCTCTCCCGAAGTGTGACACGCGTTCTGCTGATGGAGCCCGAAGTGGTTCTGGGTGACCTGTGGCATCAAATGGCATTACATAATATTGATTCATCTGAGAGAGAATTATTCCCTTTCGACTTCATTTTAATTGACTCTTGATTTCAGCAGGGAGAAAGGCTTAGCTTCCTACCAACATACCTTCACACTTTGTAACAGTATTTCTCTCCCTTTGTAACCAATGCAGAGCAGTGGTTTGAATTTAATTACATTGTCTTGTTTTCATTGTGTTTATTTTTAATGTTACCACCTAATATTACTCATCTTCCACTTAGAGTGTTTTAATGACTGTTTTTAAGTAACTGTATTTTTCACAAATTTAAAAATAATGTTCTTTAAGTGAGTTTATTCAAAGCATTAGTTAATGAACAGCCTAGGTGAACTGTGAGTGTGACAAAGCTTGTGAGCGTAACCATGTGAATGGCTGAAGTTAGGAAACTACTACCTAGCCCCTGGGACTTCCTGTGAATAAACGGTTTCAGGGCTGAACTAAGCCTGTTGGAGAGAATTTCCAAAGAAAGAGGCTGAACTTGAACTCCTCATTTCTCTTGCAAGCGCAGGCCACATTCTTTTTGCTACTTCCTGACATGTTACTCTGTAGAAGCATGACCTTGCCTAGGTAGGCGCACGCATACGGAGGCTGGTTGGGTGCTGTGCTGGCCTGACGGTCCCGCTCAGCCCCTCCCTGGGGGCATCACTGCAGACCGGTCACCGCCTGCCTGCAGCTGACCAACTGCATGTGAGACAGCTCAGGCGGATGAACAAGTCCTTTCACGTGTGTGTGTTTAACTGAGGTTGTATGGTGTCATGGGGGTTCCAGAGCCGGTCTGGACGGATTCAAATCCTCTTTCTACTCCTTCTTAGCTGTGTGCCGTTGGGCAAGTGAGCTAGCTTCTCTGGGCCTTGGTGTCTGTTCTATAAATGAAGGATGGCGAGGTGAAAGCCAGGAATGCTGTGTGTATCTCAGACTCACTCACGTCTCCAGGGCATCTGATAGGCTAACCAGGCAGGAGAGAACCAGAGGAAGCTGGCTGGGTTATTCACATGCTGGCTTCTCTCGCTGAACCACCATTAATTTCCTGGAGGGCAGGGTCCCCAGAGCATCTAGCACACTGCCAAGTACCCAGGGAGTACGGGTTGAATTGAATTGACTGAGTGGGATCAGTTCAGACGGGATTGTGTTGGATGGACTGCTTCTAATCATCCGTTATACAGCAGAGTCTTTCTGAGCAGCTGTGACAGGACAGGCAGCGTGCTTTCCTAAGAGGGCCCATCTGATGGCAGCCAGGCCTGGACAGGCTCACGATCCACTACGTGACTTTGAATAAGTTACTGAATGCCTCTCTTTTTCAGTTTCCTCATCTCTGGAAATGGGTCTAACAATAGTACTTGCCTTCTAGGTGGGTTGTGAGGAAAGGAGATAAAGCAGGGGAAATCCATTAGGAAAGTGAGAGCACAGAAAGCATAACCAACACATCGGCCATTGTGACTGCGGGCTGGGGGCAGGGGGCTGGGAGGGGCACTGAGGAAAACGGACTCAGCCCTGCACTTACCGTCCAGGAGGGGAGACAGACAGGAAACAAGTGAAGAAACAAAAGTGCATAATTAGACACGGTGGCAAGTGCCGCGAAGGAATCGAGAAGGTGTTCTGAGAGGGAATGATGGCGGGGCTGCAGTTTCCAGTTGTGGCATCCAGCCAAACCTGTCTGAGAAGCGAAGAGGTGAGGTGAGACCTGGAGGATGAGAATGAACCAGCCATGCTGAGGACCGAGGAGTGATTCAGACAGAGGGCACCGCCTGTGAGCCGCCCCTGGGCTGGGGATGAGGGGAGAGTGACGTACACAAGCTGGAGACAGCAGGGATCTCTCTCCCTAGAGCAAATGCCTTAAGGCCAGACAGAGCACACTGTATTAGCCACATCGACTCAATTACACAGCGGCCCAGAAGCGACATAACTGCGCCTCTTTAGGAAGGGCTCGGTCATTCTGCTTTCTGTGAACTGCTAAAGCTTCTGGTCCCCAACTCAGATGTGGTGAGGGGTCCCCCAACAACAGCAAGCAGCTCTGTGACAGCAGCTGCGTGCCTGACAGTGAACTCACCTCCGATACCCCTTACCTGGAGAGAGCATCAGATCCCACAGGTGGGGGGGCTCAGTCGCTCAGATGCCTGTCTCCAGTTCAGGTTGTGACCTGTGCTTCTGACTGACTGGCTGTGAACTGGAGGTGCCCACAACCTCCTCCTTGGGTTCCATTAATTTGCCAAAGTGACGCACTGAGCTCAAACATGTTAGTTACTAGATCACTGGTTTATTACAAAGGCTATTAAAGGATATGAATCAACAGCCAGATAATGAGGTACATAGGGAGCGTTTCCAAAGGAACTTCTGTCCCCATGGGTTTGGGGCCCTGCATGGTGGCTCATTGAAGCTTTCTGGTTCCCCGTCTGGCGGATCCTCAGACACCCTCCTTCTGGGTTTTCTGGAGGTTCCATTACATAAGCATCGTTGATTAAATCGTTGGCCACTAGTGATTGATTCAACCTCCTGGAAATCAGGGGTGGGTCTGAAAGTTCCACCCCTCTATTCATGGTTTGTCCCCCTTTTTAGGTGCTTTTCAAGTCATCTAATGTACGTGAAACCAGTGGTGATGGAAAGGGGCTTGTTACGAATCACTAGACACCCATTGCACCTTTATGGCTTGGAAACAAGTTCCAGAAAGGAGCATGTGGGTCAGAGCCAGGAGTGCAGTTTCCAGGCTCTCAGCCTCACATAGACAGGTGCTGGCTCAGGTAGTAAATGGCCATCAACTGTGATTGGATGGCCATCAGCTGTGGCTAGTTGGCCATCAGCTGTAACCAGTGAGCCATTGGCCACTAATATAACTGCTGTGGCTACGCTAGCAGAAAATGGGGGCTAGCAAGAAGATGGTGGCTGAGCCTGCAAGCGGCGCAGTGAGGGTTGCGAACAGTGTGGCTACTGCTTCCTGTGTCTCCAACCCAGCCGCCAGCGAGAATATAGTGGCATGACTCCCCTACCTATGGCTCCGTGGGTGTTCCTTTTTGACCTCACCATGTCCTGCGTTCTTGTGTGGGGAGCGGGACCAGAGACCCCGCATGACTCCCCACATGACAGAGCATGAGACTAAATATCATAACAAAAGATGCCCATTGCTATTCGTACTCAGGAACTTCCAGGGCTTTGGAGAACTCTGAGCTGGGAACTATGGACAAAGACCAAACATATATGAGAAATATATGTTGCTTATCTGAATGACCAAAACGTATTTCTTAGGAATCACAGGATTGCACCTGCCGTTGTCTACCTGGCGTGAGGCTGAAGACAGCCTTCTTCCATCTGGCAACAGCTTCCTAATTCTGCCATTTTGCTAATGTCAGGAAGCAGAGCACGTGAGAGAGAGGGCACTGCATGAAACATGCAGATCCCAGAGTAGACCGAGGTTCTGGGGTCCCCAGAGGGCAAGGCCAGGTCCGAGGCAGGCAAGGTGACCTGCCCCGTGACTCAGGCACCTCGAGCTCTGCTGGGACCTGGCCTGGGGGGTGGGGAGATTTACTGCTTAAATTTACATCTGTGTGTTAACATGTGAACAAGTCTGTTGCTTAAAACATTAGCACAGGCAGATGAAACTGCCATTTAAATCTTAACATCTGGGTGGCAGGTGTCTCTTGCCATCTAGTGTCTCCAGTCTGGGCTCTGGGCACTGCCCTGAAATTACTCTTCTGCATCAAGGCCCAGCCAAAGCCTCAGCTCCATTTGTGCCTTAAGTCGCTAGTAAGAACTGGCAGTGACCAGTGCTTAAGCCTCAACCGGAACATGAGTTTCCTTGGCCAGCCCTCGCCATCCCATGAGGGAAGTGTTGTAATGATCTCCATGTCCGAATGGGGCTCTGAGGCCCAGGAAGGCTGAGCAACCCGCCCAGGGCCCCCCAGGCCGTCAGTGGCAGAATCAGGACACAAACCCCACAGGCTGGCCGCCAGGGCCCGGGCATGTCACAGCAGGGCTACGCTGGCCCATGTGCAGTGGAACCTCCCCCTCCCCACCTAACCCAACCTGTCAGTCAGCAGCCCTTCATTTGGGGGCAAACTTAGATGCACGTAGAGCACCTAGTAAAATGCTCTTCAATGCCTAGTACGCACGGACTGCCCATCTGCTCTGAAAAAACCCAAGCTTAACAGGATCTGAGGCCGCCTGAGGAGGTGAGAGCTGGGGTGGGGCCCCACCCTCCTGCACTTGTAACAGCCCATGTGCATATCTGATGGTAACACAGACCCTTCCTGCACAAAGGGTGGCCCAGGCACTCACCTGGCACTTGTTGGAAATGCGAATACCCAGACCTACTGAATAGAAATCTGCATGTGGGCAAGCTCCCTCGTGACTCTGCGCCTCTCCAAGTGTGGGCTGCTCGGGTGGAGACCTTACTGACTGGTTTTTTACAAGCACCACTCAGTGCTTCCATCTGGGCTGGAGGGGGAGCTTCTGAGTGGAGTCAGATGACTCCTGTGGCCTCTGCCCTCCTGGGGAGGCAGAGGAGGTGTGGGAGGGGCTAGAGTGGGGGCAGAGCTGTATCTCCCAGGAGCTGTGAGAAGGCCACAGAGACATGGAAACAGCCTGGGGTAGGATGAGGCATCAGGGAGAGCTTCCCAGAGGAAGTGAACACAGCAGGTGAGCAGGGGAGGGGTGGGCCTGGGGTTTCACAGGCTGAGGGGAGCTGGCTTGGAAGCAGTTAGGGCAGACGAGAGACCCCTAGCTTTGTCTGGCGTTGGGCAGGGGTTCAGCTCTGAATTTCACCCTTATTTGCTTAAAATAAAATGTTGATATCTGTGAAGTGTCTGGTCCCATATTTAACTTTAAATATGTTATCATTGCCCTCTGTCAGGGATTCAGCCTTGTCTTCTCTGTGTGAGAAGCCCAGTCCTGCACTTGGCCACCCACTCCCCCGGTCTTCCCTGTGCTCACTGAAACCGTCCTGTGTGGACCCGCCCGGTGGCACCCTCCTGGGCGTAGGGTAGGTGCAGCTTCCTGCCCTCTCCCCCACACTCAGCCTGGGGGACAGGCGCCTCCTGTGGCTGCTCTGAATGCTATCACCTGTTTCAATGGCAAGGATGATAACGTGGTAATGACCCTTGCCTGTTTTCCCCACCCTGTCAGTTGTTCAGCTGTGCAGAACCACAGGCCAGATCTGTAAAGTTCTACTCTCCCGCCCTGGTGCTGTCTTTGGAAAGGGGGCGGGCGGGATGGAGCCTTCCTGGAGGGGCTGGGAGGGGACGTGACTTGTCTCCCCATTTGATGCCTTGTCTCAAATGGGGTCACTGGGCCAGCAGGCCAGTCACAGAGGAAAGAGCTGTGCAGCCGTGGCCCGGGTCTGGGAGCTGTCCCGCGTGCAGCTCAGGTCACGTCTGGGACTGCAGAGCTGGTGTCTTCGCCGCTGCTCAGGTTAAAATAGGATAAGTGTTTTTTTCCCTGAGATTCTGATTTTCAGCTATTTTAATTCTTCTGCCATTCTCTAGTACAACTCCAACTGTCACCATCCGACATAGTGGGATGAATGCGAGTGTTTCTGCATTTCTGATTGCCAGAAAACAACCAGAATAAACCGATTCAGATTTTAATTTCTATCTGGTTGGATTTTCCAACACTAATTTCTCCTCCTCCCGGGATGGTTGAGTTGTGGGAATACCGAATACTAAGAGGAGAGGAAGCAAACCCAACCTCCCAGATGGTTCTATGCCATCTTTTGGTGCCTGGGACTAGGTATGCAGATACTCAGACTAGTTTCGCACAACTTCTCACTTAAATGTTTGTTGACTAAGATAATTTGCTGAACACCTACTATGTGTCAAACCCTTTTCGAACCCCTAGAGAGATTCTAGTGGGGCACACAGGCCATAAACAAATGGAAAAAAGAATTGATAAGATTGTATCTGAAAGTAAAAGGTGCTAAGAAGAAAAGGACACGAGACAAAGCATGTGAAAGCTTCTGCTGTACAGCTGGGCTCACCGTAAGTGCCCATCTTGGGCTGAATGCAATGCAACTTTTCAATTCAGATGGGCATCAGCATGGCCCACGGAGAAGATGCTGGAATTTGGTGTTGGCTGGCTCTGAACTGGACTCTCGCTCTCTCAGCACCTATGTGTCTTTTGGAAAGTTACTTAACTTCTCTGTGCTTTGGGTCCCCACCCAGGGCTGGGACTAGGGTCAGGCAAGAGAGGCACTTAAGGAGCAACGTTTAAGGATTTCAATGTTGGGCCATGCAAATGTTGACTTGGCGTTTGCAGGGCCCAGGGAGTGAAGACTTCCTTAAACTTGGCACCGAGGTGCTGCTCTTGCCTCACCCTCATCCAAGCCCTGTCTCCTATTTAAAGTGGGGGAAATAATTGTACCTCCCTCTGAGGGAGGTTGTAAGGTAACACCTGAGATGAAGTGAGAGACTGTCATGCAAACTGGCAGCTCTTGGTTTCTGTGAGGAGAAGGGAGTTGCCTGAACCAGGTTAGGACTCAAACCCTGGCTGCCTTCTTGGGGCTCCCTGTTCCCAGGGCTGGGACCCAAGACAAAGTGGAAGGGCTTCCCTCAGCCATGAATTCTCATTAGCACCAAGCGGTGTGTTCAGCGTCGGATCGTCTATGTGCTGAATAAGTTTCACCGCGATGGCCAGGGCCAAGCCCCGTGGGCCACTCTGGATGAGAGGAGACAGCCCAAACTGCAGGGCGTGCCAGCTGGCTGCCTGGCTTTGGAGCCAGGATTTCAGCCGTGGTCTGAGCAGATCAGGTGAAGCACTGAAGGGCGGCCTCCGGAAAGCCAGCCCCATCTCTCCCCTGCCTGGGTGACGGAATCCCCCACAAAGCCACCTTGCCATGCATGACCCAGTGTGGGGTTCCTGATGAAAAATGGCCGGGCTATTAGCGCTTTGCAAATTAAGGGTCCTTTCATTTATTACCGTGCTCTGCTAAGGATGAGCATTAATTTTTTTCTCAAAGCAAATTCACTGGAAACAGACAGTTTAGAATTTATGCTTGTAATGATGGCTACATGGACCATTAAGACCACCTCTAAGTGAGCTTAATTTGTAGCAGATAAATGTATATGTCTACATATTTTTCAACATAGTTTATGGTGCATCTTGCACAGCTGCACCCAACTGATTAAATCCTCACAAAATTTAAATAGGAAACCCATTACGTAGACAGTATTATAGCCATTCATCATGGAGGCACTTTCGGGTTAACTCCTTCAGTGCCAGGCTGGGAGAAGTGCCAGGAATGCTTGTTTTATTGGTCAAGAATGCAGGGGTTTCCTGTCCCCCCCCCCCCACCTCTTGCTTCTACTTTGCTGGGGACTCTGGGGGAGGGCTTGTCCTCCTTGGTGGACTCGGGGAGAAGTTATTAAGATGGGAGAGGAGAGTTCAGGCTTGCCGAGGACCCCTGCTATGTGGGTGGGTGGTTTTCACAGCCCTACCTACGTGCACACAACACGCTGACCACTTGGCAGGGCATCCGACCACAGCAGCTCCACCTTGGGGGTCCCTGCCAGCCCCCGAACCTGCTTAAATCTCCGCAGACCATAGTAAGCAGCAGCGTGCTGTGGTGGTGTGAGAGTGACCCGAGGTGGACGTGGGGTCCAGGCCCAGCCCTGCTGCTTGCTGGCCCTGTGCAACCCTGGGCCACTGACCCAAGAGTTAAGTCATGCCAAGTGCTTGGCACGGCCTGGTCGTCGTCAACGTTCCGTGAACGAAGGCTTGTCGCTGTTGTCACTGTTCGTAGCAGACACTGTCACTGCCCCTTAGTACCTGGCATTCCAATGTTCCCCAGCTGTCGGCCCCGGACGCGTTCTGCTTGAGGAAATTTATGCAGCAAGTAAATGATCAGAGTTGGGAGGAACCCCAGGTCTCGGAATTCAGGCTCTTTTCGTGACTTCACTTTCAACCGAGTTTTGTTTGGAAAGAGGTCGATAGGTAGAATCCCTCTAATATAATAAATACATGCCTAAACATTTTCATTAGAATCCTTTAGGTTTTGGTTCCAAATGTATTTTCAGGGTGTGTGTTGGCAGGGAGAGGGGGAGGGCTGATCTGAGAGAATGAGCACCTGACCAGCATCCAGTAAAGAAACTATTTCTTGAGCCCTTTCAAGCCACTTAGACTTGAGTTCAAGTCAGTCTCTGATCCTTACTTGCTGTGTGACCTTGGACAAGTTGCTTAACCTCTCTGATCCCGTTTCCTTCTCTCTGGAATGGGAACAGTAATAACTGTGCTGGTGAAATAAAGGTACCATGTGAAGCCTCCTCAGCTTGGCACTTGGGATGTCAACACGCAAGGACCCCTAGGGCTAGGGTCAGGGTTAGAAGAAACAAGGCAAAAGGACCCTAACATCAACCAGTTCCCAATTTGAAACAGAGACTAGGCCTGAATATAGAAAGTTTGAATACAGTGAGATGCATTCAACAATTGAAGTATAACTCTCTGTGAGGGCTGACTGCTGGAAAAGGCGTCACACAGGTACTGAGGTCGGAGCTGAGTTTCACAGGTGGGGAAGGGGTGCCGTGTCCAGGCCAACAAGGACAGGAGCGCACCCTGGGACTGGAAGCGATGTGAGCAGAGCTGGGCAGAGCCGGGAGTGTTTCGGGGCATTTGGTCTTGTCAGGGCATCGCCTGTGCAGCAGGAAGGTGCAGTGAGGAGGCAGGAGGTAGGCTGCCTGGGGACCCAAAGTGCCTCGCTTGCTATCATATGAAGCTGAGACTTTATCCTGAAGTGAACGAGGAGGGTCTGAAAAGTTTTAATCAAGAGCGTGATGGGACTGAATTTGCATTTTAGAAGGTTCTCCTTTGCAGCCACACGGAGAATAGCTTGAAAGGGACTAAGGATGGTGCAAGGGGAGCAGTTAGGAGACAATGGCAGGTGTCTCATTAGCTCCGCAGACTAGGGCAGTGGGAATGGGGGTGAAGAGACTTTTGGAAGTGGAATCATCCAATTTGGTGATTGATTAAAGTGCGGTGAAGGGGGCAGCAAAGAAGATGGTAAGACTCTAGTTTGGTGCCAGTCAAGGGGGTAAGGGACTGGCTTTGGCAGGGAGGCAAGAAAATGGGGCCCGTTGGGGACCTGTTGTATTTGAGGTGACTTTGGGGTAAATTTAAATTTCTATTTACTGATCTCACTTTAATAAAGATCCCTTGGTCTGAAATAATACCTCCCAGGAAAAGGAAAATTGATGGATGGGTAATTTGCTCCCAAACCTCACTGGTTAACTGTTGACACCCAGCAAATCTCCTTCCCGTAAACTGCTTCTCCATGCAGGGAAGGCGCTGACTGGCTGTTTATTAACTCTGGGACCACCAGGAAGCAGCCTGCTTCAAAATGGGACTAATTAAGAACAAAGCTGAGATGTGGGCTTGTCTCTGTGTGTTTGAAAGGAATCAGGTGAAATGTTCTAAGTGTTCAATTTCACCTGTGCGACTTCAGTTGTCGCCAATGAGCGCCCCATTCTCAGGATCTGTGTAGTTTCGTAGGATGTCGCCCCCTCTTCTCAACTGTGCAGTTCTCTCCCTAGACATCGGTCAGGAGAGCAAAGCGGAAACTCTCCTTTTCCTCTGTGACATTAAATGGCATTTTTATTTTCCTGTCTTGACTAAACAGGCATGGGAAGCATCCTTAAAGGAAAAGACACTAACACTCAGTGCCCAGCATATGCCAGCACCGTGCTAGTCACTTTAGGACAGTTAGGGATGCGGAGGGCAGTAACTGTCCCCACCATTTAATGCTCCTTTTTGGTCAGCACATGCTATGCTTTTCAGCTGTGTTATCTCAATGAATACTTTCAACAACTCCTCAAGGCAGATTTTGTAATCACCCCCATTTTATAGATGAGAAAACTGAGGCTGGAGTAGTTGAGCAACATGTTTGCCATTACAGTCAGTATGTGGCAGAGCCGGGATTCAAACCCACTGACTCCAAAGCCGTGTTTTGGCAGCTACACCATGACCACGGCGCTTTATAAACTCTTGTTTGCCTGCGTCACATGGACTGACGTCACTGCATCCCTCCTGTCACCCCCACAGACACCCAATGGCTGGAGGGCAGGGCCTCTCTCATGGCCATAGACTGCACAGAGTCGGTCCCCTTAAATGTTTGCTGAACTGGAAGGACGCCCCGCCCCCTCCGCCCTTCTTTGCTCGCACAGCTATACCTCTGCCCGAAGGGCACCCTCTTCCTCTTTAACTGTTTCTCTTTCCCCTTTCTTAAGCTTCGTCCACTTTTACCTCCTCCAGGAAGTGCCCTGATTAACTCCTGTGCCTGGACCCTCCAAGCACCTCAGCCACACAGCTCTGACCACTACATCCATCGATAATGGTCCAGCTTGAGTTCGTGTGTGTGTACCTACCCTACTCTTTCAGTCCAGGCATCACTTTTAATATTCCGTCCAGTGGGTAAAAGTCGTCACCGTGACAGATGACCTGGGCATCCTGGTTACCTGGCTCTGTTGTCTCACTCCAAACTGCTGGGTTCTTTGCCACTTTCTGACTGTGTGATCTTGGGCAAGGTAATGAAACTCTTTGTGATCAATTTTCTCATCTTCAAGATGGGAGTAATAGTAGCACCCTCCCCAGAGGATTACTTTGAACATTAAATGAGATAATAGATTGGCAGCTCTTAGTACCTCACTTAGCACTAAGCAGGTGCTTAATAATGGTAGCTGTTATCGTCACGGAGTCAACAAGGGGGCATAGAGAAGCATCACCCTCACACGTGCACAGCATGGCTCAGTTTTGGAAGAGTTTCTCCATTCATTGCCTCTTTCGATCCACAGAACCACATTGAAGGACAGACAGAGAGGGAGAGATGAAGCGAGAGGGAGAGAGAAGAGTTTATCATTCCTGTGTGCGGCTGTTAGTGCTGGAAGGAAACTCAAGGCTATCCCGGGGTTTATGGGTGGGCCCTGGAAGATTTATGAACCCCTAAAATTAAATATGCATTATTTGTGCATGTATGCTTATGTGTATTCTTTTGGGGAGAGGACCCCATTGCTTCTTAGATTCCCAAAGGGGCCCACAGCTCCCCCAAAGGCATAGAAGCATTGGTCTAATCCGCTGTCCCCATTGTGGACATGGAGATACTGAGACCCAGAGAGGGGAAGGGACATGATCTCACGCTCATGTGTTCGGAGGGTTGGGCCTGGGACCTGGTGTCCTGGCTCCCGGGCCGAGGCCCTCCGCCTAGGCTGGGGCAGCTGGAGATGAGGGTGGCAGGGCAGGGGCCGGGGAATCCATGAGAGCCTGCTCGCTCTGCGAAGTGGACACGGACTGCACTGTCAGGGGGTCAGTGACCGGCCACTGGGGCCACAGTGGTGGGCTCACTGCCGATGGCTTTGGGAAGGCCAGGCAAGAGGGCCAGCATGGGGACAGGGCCTGCTGGCCAAACCAGACCAGCTCCTGACTCGTGTGTCATTTGTTTTGCTGTGTGTGTGTGTGTAGAGAAAGAGAGAGAGAGAGAATTGAATATTAAGGAGTTGACTTTTTTCCTAAGAAAAGCCTCCTATCAGCCACTTGCCTGAAAATAGGTGGAGAGGAAGGGGTTTCAGCTACTGGCAGGAAGGAGCTTTCAGGGGGCCCTTGGAGGGGTTGCACACCCCATAAGTGTTATGGCGATGGCCATACCAACAAAAATCACCTTTAATTGCTGACGACACATTCCAAAGTTCTTTCACGTACCTCTTTCCCACTTGAGTCTCCGACAATCGACAGCCCCAGGAGGATGGTGCAGATTGAATAGTTAGATCATATTTACTTAGTTTGAGTTATTTGCCATTTCAGTGTGATTTCATTGTCACAACTAGCATGGCTGCAGATTCTTAAAAGTCCCTTTGTAGGCACCACAAAAGGTGTTAAAGGTGTTTAATTGGCTGTTAATTTGGATTTCATGCAAAAGACTGTGAGCACTACTTGGAAAACCAAAATACAAAAGCGCATGGTATGTTTGTGTTTTATTTACACATGGCCCAAATTTCAAACAATAAAAAAAGAATGCCAAGTAAAAGTAAAGATCTGTTTTCCAACTTCCCATGAAAGACCCATTTTCTGGAGGTAATCCAAAGAGGCTTTGATTAGCCTCATTTTATAGGCCCAGAGAGGGTAAGCAGTTAGCTGAAAGTCACAGAGCCAGGCCAGACAGTGCTGAAACCCTGTTCTTGTCTGCAGGTGCAGACGACTGTTGCCTCAGCAGGTTTTCTGAACCTGGGGACCAGGGACGAGCAGGAACCAACTGAAGCAGTGTGGGCTGGACTGAACCACATCCAACAACAGGTAAAATTCTGCGTGGAACCGGGCATGTGCATTTTACTGTGGAAATGGCACACATGATTTGAAAACCAAATTTTCAAGGGAAACCTTAAACAACCAAGAAGCTGAAGAACCGTACCCTTAGAGGTAGACACTCCGGAAGTGTAAGGGATAGTTGTCAGTCACCCTAAATTGGGGGTCTAAAAAGAACAAATAAAAAGCTGTGTAGCTCAGGTCTGGAGAGTATTTGGATGCTCCTAGGTAATTCTGGGTGACTGGTTCTCAAGTGGGACCCCCAGACCAGCAGCATTAGGGACCTCCTGAGGCCTCGCCCCAGACCTGCAGGATGGGGCGCTCTGTGGGTACAATCCAGCCATCTGAGGTCTAACGGGCTGCCCTGGTGAGTCTTCAGGTTTCTGACGACCCTTTATTCTGCAGTCTCAGATCTGTTGTCAATGCCATCTAGTGAAGTTTTCATTACAAAGGCTGTCATTTTCAATGTATAATTTCTTTGCTTCTTTTTCATAGTTTCCATTTCTCCCCTGGAATTCTCCATTTCTTTGCTCATTATAGCCGTCTGTTAGTTTAAGCCTTTGAACAATAGCTGGTTGAGGGTCCTTTTGTTCATTCAAATACCTGTGCCATGTTAAGAGTCTGTTTCTATTGACCACCAATTTCTTTTGTTCCCCAGTTTTATTGGCATATAGTTGACATATAACTTTGTATAAGTTTGAGGTACACAACGTAACGATTTGATATCTGTATATAGGATTATAAAAGATCACCACAACGAGTTTACTTAGCATCCATCACCTCATGTGGTTCTAACTTTTTTCTTGTGATGAGAACTTTGAAGATCTACTCTTAGCAACTTGCAAACGTGCGCTGCAGTGTTATGAATTCTCTGACCCCCAGGTTCGTGATCATGGGCCCCATTCTCCGCTTGCTCACTGAGTCATGTTTTATGCAAGCTGCGTATTATGGATGATGCCATATAAAGATGCTAGATTAGCCTGTTTCCCTCTAAAGGCTGTGAGTTATTGCAGACACTGAAATTACTAACAAACCCTCTTGATCCTACTTGGTTCTGTTTTATTTCTTTGTTAGAACCGGACTATTTCACTTTCATCATTTGTCATGAGATGTGGCCCCGACTCTAGGGTGGTAGTTCTCAACTGAGGGTGATTTTGTTCCCCAGGGTCATTTTGCAATGTCCAGAGACATTCTGAGTTGTCACATGTGGGGGCGGGTGGTAGTGGCATCTCGTGGGTGGAGCACAGGTCGTTGCTACACATCCTACAACCCCCACAATAAAGGGTTAAGGGTTCAAAATGTCAGTAGCACTGAGGTTAAAATCCCTGCTCTAGGGGGTGGTCCTTATTCCCAGTAGATGGCCTTTCTGCAGTCTTAACTGAGATGCACACTGAGGCTTCTCCATGCCAGCTGAGCTGGAGCTGCAAGCCCTGCAGAACTGCTGGCATGTCCACTTAGTTCTCAGGCCCTTAGCAGCTGCTCCCTGCTGGCCTCACTGAGTCTTGTGCTGGACTTTCAAAGCCCAGGCTTCGCCCAAGGCTCCACAGGACATGCCTGCACCAACTTCTGCAGCCTCGCTTCCTTGCAGCTCTCCTCTCCAATGCTCTGGCCCACAAATTCTAGCCATGCTAGCAGCCCAGACTCCAAACCCTGCTCAGCTCAATTGGATGAGGGCAGTCTTGTTGGGTTTCCCCTCCCTCTGCTTCACTTTGAACAGGTCTCTTCCTCTTGAGCGTTTCTCTTCTCTCAGGGATCACAATTCTGCACTTCTTCCCAGTGCCAGGAAACAATTACCTCATTCATTTTGTTCATTTCTATTTTGATGATGGAGAGAAGGCAAGTAAGGTACTCAGGAGTTTTACAAGCACAGCTCCCTTCAGCCCCTCCTGAGACATTCTGACTCACTGATCCTGGCTGGGAATTTCTATTTTAAAAATCCTAGGAAGATGCTGATTCAACACCTAGGTTGAAACTCACCACTCTAAGCCCCAACGGGCCCACACTGGGGCAGGCAAGGCATTTTCCTTTCTCTAGGATTCTCAGATACTTTTCACGGGCTGAGTGGGATTGCAAACCAATGCGCTGCTGTAAGTGTGGGGTCCCTTCCACACTCAACAGGCTGCACACACCGTAGCCACAGAACCCTCATCTGAGAGTGAGGCAGCCCAAGCCCCTCGGTCCTCTGGGCCGTCCCCTTCAGGAGCACATCCCAGGAGCTGCGTACTCATTTGCTTTGCATCTGGGACCACATGGCCTTCCCTGGCGCAGAGCTTCCCTGATGTGGCTCCCGGGCTTCCAGTCCCAGTGTCTGGCTGCAGCCATCAAACCTCCGACGGTTTCCGAGACCCAGATCCAGATGGAGGGGCCACTCACAGGTTGACTGTTTGCTCCCTTCACACTTCATGGCAATTTATGAGTTTTATAATCATTATGCCACATAGGGAAAACATGACTGGGAGTCATTACAATAAAGAAATCCATCTATTTTTATACCTTGGTCCTCATCTCTGCAACGTCCTCTCCAAATGATCTGTCCAGAGCCTCATTAAATGTTGAGACAGGAGAAGTTCAGAGCCATCCCTTTCTCTGTACCTCGAACAGGCATCTCCCAAGCTGAGGTCCAAATTATCCATAAACCCCAACCAGGGCGGTTTTCTAGAACCCAGTATGCCGGTCAGCTTTGCAGAATTAGCCTCGATTAATGCATTCACGACGAATGCTTTACATGGGGCCAGCCCAGGATTTTATAGACACACTTTACTCACTTATTCACGCTCAGTCCTGTTTTCTTTGCTCATTCATCAGTCTATTCATTTATTTATACGATAATGCCTGCACACATCCACGAAGCAAACGATATTCATCCTTCCTCCGTGCTAGGCACTGGTCTGGCTTCAAGAATATGGAGATGGATAAGCATGCATTTCCTCACTCATTTATTCCATCAGTACTTATTGAGCACCTACTGTATGTTTGCATCAGGCAAGGTTACTGTTCTCAAGGTTCTTTTTGTAAACTAGGGGAGAACACAGGTGAACAAGTTAATAAGAAAATAAAGACGATCATCCTAAATGCCATGAAGGAAATAAAACAGGGCAAAGGAAGAGAGTGGTCAGAGAAGACTTCTCTGTGGAGGTGACATTGGAACTGAGACCTAAGTGACAAGAGACAGACAACTGTGTGAAGAATTGGAGGCAGAATTTTCCAGCCAAAGGAAATTGCAGAGGCAAAGCCCCCAAGAAAAGCAGGGAAGCCGGAACACTGGGTGAGGGGAGAGGAGAGGAGAGGCAGTTGGAGAGGCCAGCAGGGCTGGATCGTACGGGGCCTTGTAGACCACGGAAGGCCTTCGGGTTTTTTTCTGCATGGGAGATTTGTCTATTGTCTTGGATGTGTGTACGGAGTTATGGATATTTGCTTTATACTTTGAGTTATAATCCAGTGTTACTTTGTTTATTTTGTTGTTCAAATTGTTCCAGATTTGGCTACTGGGTCTCTTTGACATATTGCCATTTTTCTGAGTTTTTTCATTAGTACCCCCTAAATTTTTGGCACTCGCAGATGCCCCAGGCGAGGGCGTTGGGTTTACTCCAAGTGCAAAGGGAAGTCGATGGGTTGATCCAATCTGTGTCAATTGGGCTGCCCTTTGTGCCCAATCTCAGCGAGCCTTTCCTCCCACAATTCTCTACCAGGCACCTTCGCCTGCAGTCCCACCAGTTGCCTTCCCGTCCCGTCGTGGCCCCGCCACTTGCGCCCAGGGCAGGCCCTTCCCTTGGCTTTCCCCCTGGGAAGATGGCTCCTTGTCCTCAGCTCTCCATCCCTCCCTGGATACGTTCCCTGTGCCCGTGAAGGTGCCAGCTCCTCCCACGGAAACGGCGGAGTGGATGTTCTCCTCGACACTGGGCTCAATCAGCCACGGGACTTATTTGGGATGAGTCAGAAGGCACAGTGTTCCAGTTCCAAGCCTAGGTCTTCAGAGGCCTTGTGGGTTTCCTTTTGTTCTTTTGAACTTGTGCCATCACCTTAAGAGGAACACGCCTGGGTGAACCCATTTGGTCCCATCCTACAGCTGAGAGCCACCTGCCCAATCTAGCTCAGACCCCACTGGCCTGTGAGCTAGACAAACACTTATTGCTTTATGCCCCTGAGGATTTGTGATGGCGTGCTACTCAGATTAGTGTTTACTAGCAAGCCGATAATTCTGCAAGGCTCCGCTCAGGGCCACCTCCTCCAGGAAGCCTTCCCTTTCATCTAGGAACCCCACTTAGCTTTGCCTTTCTAATTGTTGTCATACTTTGTAGATATTTTGAGGTATAATTTATGGAATGGAAATAATAACAGTAATAATAATGATGATAATAATAGTATTAAGCATGGGCCAGGCACTCGGTCTTTATACGCATTCGCTCATTTAAGTCTTACCGTAATCCTATGAAGTCAATATTCCAAGTCACGTCTTTTCCCCACTTGTTACTTGTGGATGTTCAGGCAGCATTGAGGAAAGATTTGAGGGCTATAGATTTGCTTTGTTTTCTTTAAATCATGATACAGACTTAATAAAAATTAACTCTTACGAGTATTGCTTGACTAAACTTATGCACAAAAATATGTGTTCTGACTAAGTCCTGCCAAAGCAGAATTTCCCCCACACAGTTATTGAATCCCTACACTGTACTAAGATATGGGCTTTGGCTGCAAGACCGCAGATAAAAATAAATCACAAGATTTCTGTCCTGGAAGAATTCCACACACCCCAGCCTCAGGTGAGCACAAGACATGAGCGTGACTTGAGTGACAGTTCTTCAGGCAGTCAGGACTGGGAAGGGCATGCAGGCAGAGGGAACAGCATGTACGAAGACCTCATGAAGAAACATGGCATTCGGGGATAGGACAGAAGGAGTAAGGGACTAGGGAAACAGCCCAATCATTATGCCAGGCGTCAGGGGAAAGAGACCCAAAAGATCAAGTAATGTTCATAGATTCTCTGCGAGAAGGTTGTGGGCTTTTACCAGCGTCTGCATTTGCAGTCTGTCTGGTGGATCCACCTTCACTCCTGGAGGAGGAACCCCAGGAAGGAGGGAGGAGGTGGGGTGGGGTGGTCTGAGGAGCATTCTGAGTGTGCGCTGCAGGGGTGAATGTCTGTGCACGCACACACCATTGTACACAGAAGCCTGCAGCATCCAAGGGGCTGCGAAAGCCCTGATGAAGTCATGTCACCACCTCTTAGTTATTGGCAAGGAGTCCCAGCAGGACAATTAGGATTAATTGAAGTCAGCCTGATTGATTGGTTCTGAGTGAACTTCATCAGCGCAGCCTGCGGTGTGGGCAGAGGTAAGCCGCTGAATCAGCTCGAATGGCCCCGGGCCTGCAGGAGGAAACGCAGATGGAGGTCCGTTCTGGTCTCAGTGGGACAGATGTCAGAGTCAAGCTCCCAGCACCCCAACGTGGCCACTGTGTGAATCTCTGCTGCTACTGGGCAGGGGTGAGGGTTCCGAGGAGGACCGTGGGTGGGGGAGGGTCTGGTCTTCCTTGGAAATGTGGTGTGGGTGTGGGGTCTGCCTCTCCAGCCTCCTCTACCCCTGTGCCTAGCCGGGTCCTTGGTTGGTCTAAGCGTCTTCTCATTCCCCGCGCAGCCCGGCTTTCTATCCTCCTTTCCTTTGCTCTGTTCAGCACTTCTGGACCAGCGCTCTCAGGTCTCAGGGTGTCCATGAATCATGGAGGGACGTGTTAAACAGCAGATTCCGATTTAGCAGATCTGGGACCAGCCTTGAAATTGTGCAGGCGGCAGTGAGGGTGCTAGTCCACGAACCACATTTTAGTAGCAAAATCCTAAAACACGTCTTCCCTTTTGTTCATTTCTCTCTCTCGCTTCCCCCCTGGGGAACTCCTATTAGGTCTTAGAAATCCCGCTTCCCTCTCATGTCCCCAGGAGACTTTCTGACACCCCTCCCCTCTCCACTGTGTCAATGCCTCGCATGGTCATTACTTTCATTACTGTACTCACCCTGCTCAGTGGCCCGTTCATTTACTGGTTATGCTTTCATCTCCCCCGTTTGACTTGTGTCCCGTGAGGTCATTGTCAGGGTTTTCTTCATCCCCAGTGACCAGCACAGGGCCTGGGCCACAGCGGGCCACAGTAGTGTGTGCGGAATTCCACTGTACACAGTGATTTTAACTTCTCCACGCTCTACCTCCTTTACTCTCCCTCAATTAGTCCTTCTTCGTACCATTGAGAATGGGTTGGGACAGGGGCCCTGAGTCCAAACTACATGCAGAGTTGGACTATTTATGGAATTATATGCAACTATTTTCCTGACTTGAATGGAAGCTTCTGTTTTGGGGGACTGAAGGAGAAGGCAGTCGTTTTATGTAAGGAGACTGATTTTGGAAGATTCACTGGGACACAGTGTGGACAGTGGTGGTTCTTTCACCCCAGCCAACCCCTTGGGTTTTGACCAGGACGATAAAGTCCTAGACTATAATTTCTACCTTAGAACAGACCAGGAAAGACACGAAGCTTGAACAGGGCCGGCTGGAGGAGGTGTGGGGCCAGGAGACGGTGTCATGTACACCTGTGTGAGGAGCCAGCCCTGTTAGGGCCCCAAGGGTGGGCAGTTTGGGAGAGGTAGAGAATCACCCCCTTTGCCTGAACGCTGTACAGAGCCCTTTACAAATAAACAGAGCTCACGCCATTCCCTCCAAAGGCGCAAGACCCAGGATTTTGTCAGGTCACATTGGAACTTGATCAAGGTCAAAACTCAACTGTAGGATATTTGCTGAGCTGGGTTTAGGTATGTTATCCCTTAAGTCAGCAATATGCTTAAAGGTTATCCTTTGGGGAAGAAAAACAACTGACCGGATATAGACACTTGTCTGGGTTTATGCCCAAACTTTTCTAAACATCTAAATAGAAGTGGAAATGAACCCACCAATTATTTGAATTGTTTTCAAAAATCCAGATACATGAATGTGTGTTGACTCTTGATTCAGCTATAGAATGTAGTTTTTATTTGTGCTTTTGGCCTTCTAATTAATAGTAGCATGTAATAACCAGCATCATTTGAACATTTAGTGGAATGCTAGGTACAATGCTAAATGCCATATACATATTATCTTATTAAATTGTCCAACAATCCCAAGAGATAGCTATTACCCTCATTTTATACCTGTGAAAACTGGGACTTACGGAGGTTTGAAATAAGCTGTAGAAGGTCATATAGCTTGTAAATGGCAGAGTTGGAATTCTCTCCCAGGCAATCTGAGGCCAGCACCCTCTCTCTTAACCACTGTGTGGTTTTGCCCAGGGCTCCATGGAAAACTCCCACGTGCTCTGGATACTTGATGCATGCTTCTCTTAAAGCAAGAGGGTCTGTGGAAGGCAATGTGGCCTTCCTGAAACATTGCAGCTTCCAGAATATCATTTCTATCCCCACCGGGGATATTTTGCTCCTCTCACCCTGGTTGTCAATCTAATTGGATGATCTCTTGAATGGCCTGATCAAGATCGTCTCCTGAGTGATGACTGCCTCCCTTAGAGGTGTTAGTAAACCACGGCCACATACTCTTCCACTAATATTAATATGAACCACTTACTATGTCAGGCACTGTTGCGTGTATTAGTATAAATACACGTGAGCACTTTACATGTATTTGTTCATTTAATCCTGACAACAACCATAAAAACTAAAATTCAGTAGCCTCATTTTACAGATAAGGAAACCAAGGGACAGAGTAATTACATACTTTTCCTATTTTTGGTTGACCTGGTGTTCATTCAATTCCTCCCTTCATCTTCTCTTCTTTCCTTTCTCAAAAATGGTCAATGACTTTTGAAAGTCCTTAGCTTTCTGATCTGGCACTAAATTAAATTTTCAAATTTATTCCCTGCCACTTGTCCCCTTCACATGTCCTTGTCTCTTGCTCTGGCTAAAGGGTTACCAAGACACACCTCATGCTTTCTGGCCTCCACAGCTTTGCCTCGCTGTTCTCTCTGCCTATATAGCGCTACCATTTCAAGTGTGGATAGATTCATAGCCCCTGATCGATGATACTCATTATGGACCAATCATATTCTGCTTATGGCACAATTATGTATGTCCTTTTTTTTTTCTATTAGATTGTGGGTTGATGGATGGGTTCATGTTTGGATCACCCCTTATACCTCTCATTACCAAGCATGAGGTGACACATACGTGTATGGCAGAGGTTGTGTTGCTCATATCTACCATATGTGCTTCCACATTTCCCAGACTCCCTTGCAGCTAGGCAGGGTCATGTGACTGGATCCGGGCCAATAGAATGTGGGTAAAGAAGTGATGTGAGTCACTTCTAAACCCTTAAAATCATTCCACACAATCGTTCAGACCTCTCTTTCCCTGCTACCATTCTCTGGGAGAGCCACCCAACACACACAGGACTTTGCGGGAGTGAGAAATAACCCTTTACTGTGTTAAGCCACTGAAATGCAAGGGGATTCTGCTGCAGTAGCCAGCACCAACCACTTTACTAAGAGAGGTGGTGTCTCATACCTGTTTGTTGAATGAATCAACACCTAAGAGACAAACAATAGACATACCAGACAAGAATTTGGCTAAGTGGTATTACTTTTAATAATATAGCTTACTTCTACTCACATATCTCCCGAAAGAGGAGAAAATGTTATGTCAAAGTCTCATGGAACAAACAAAAGATGATGTATTGTTGGTACAAAAGTAATTGTGGTTTAAAAGTTAAAAATAATTGCAAAAACCGCAATTATTTTTGCACCAACCTAATACTTTACGTTGCTTACAGCCATTATTTGCAAATACATATCCTTCTTCCTTAAAAAAAATGCTTAACTTTATTTGTAATTGAGAAAAGTAAAATTAAAGGAACAGTGAGAAACTACTAAATCCATTAAATTGGCAAAATTACCAAGTCTTAGATGAAGGGTAATGAAAATGTATTCTTCTCCCCTACTTTTTAAGTGTAGAGGCCTCCAGGTTTGGGTGAATGCTCAATAATTCCATCCTAGCTTGGACACGGTTTGGACCCATCAACTGTGATTACTTTTTACCTCTGGCATTTCTTATTTATGTTATTCCTTGCATATATTCATCGGTGATTCCAGATCTGAGGCCTGCAAACCAATGTGGGGTTGTACAAATCCTCGGATCTCGGCTTCGTAAAGTTGTAAATTCACTGTTCTACCCTTTGCCTTTAATGCTGGGGAAGAATTGTCACTTCTCTAGGCTAGACTGAATTCCAAGGGAAAAAAAAAATCTCTGGATGATTAGAAATGAGCCTTCCTTTCTGGAACTGCTCCAAGTCCATTTTCAAAGTCATCATGGCTCTTCTCGCAGTGGCCCATTACACATTTCCCCATACCCAGGGAGCAGGTCTTCTTTTAATGTCTTGTTAGTTCGGGAAGGAACCTAAAGAGGGATTCCTGGGGACTGTCTTATTCCGGGCTTCTCCCACTTGATCACTTCTAGTTTATGAGCCCTTAGAGGACAGAGTCAGTCCACTAACAGTCCATCTAGAACCCAGGAAACAGCTGGAGTTGTTTTGAATCTGCGCTCCTTGAGTAAAGCACCCTGGAAAGGGACTCACAGTGGTGGGAGAGTGTTGAGTGAATGAATGAATGACTGCAATAGCATCACATATCGGCTTAATGTTTTGCAGCTCACAAACCACTTTGGGCCCGTTTTCTTATTTTTATTTATTTTTCCTATTGTTCTATTGAATGCTCCCAGCCACCACCTTCACACCTAGAATAAGACTCAAACTTCTTGCTATCATCCTTGAAGGCCCAATAGTCTCACCCTGCCTACCTCTCTGCATTATCTCCTGCAACTCTTCTCCTCGCCCACCACTTGGCAGACACACTGGCCTTGTGGTGCTTGTTAAAGATGCTGAGCAAGTTCCTGATTCAAGGCCTTTTCACGTTCTCTGCCTGGAATGTTCTCTCTCAGATAGTCACAGTGTTCACGTCTTGGCTCAGATATCACTTCCTCAGAGATGCCTCTCCTGTCCACTCTTTCGAAAAGAGTGCTCTCCACTCATTTATAGTCACTCCAGCCTATGTTTACTCATCAGCAAAATAGGGATTATGGTAATACACAGCTGTCGTGAGAATTAAATAAAATAATTGATGTAAAGTGCTAACCCAGTGCCTATCCATAATGAGTGTTCAATAAATATTTGATATTGTTGATGATGTTTTTATTAGTATCCTCTGTTCTTCCAACCACTGTGCTTCTCCAGCTTCTGCTTTGGCCAAATTGACTTCCCAGGGGCTGATGGCAAGTTTCGGTTGTTTCACTAGTGTCATGAAATGAGAATGGAGGAGACCAGGGACCAAGCAGGAGGTGGTCACCTCACATGTCTCAAAGACACGATTTCCAGAGCTGCTCCAGTTTTATCATCCGGTCCTTACAGCATCACTTAGAGGCTGTTTCGATGGGGAAATTATTTTCTCCTAGTAGATGATACAAATGAAACCCAGGGAAGCAAAACAGGTGGCAAAAGCCTTCACAAGCCAAGGGAAGAACAGGGAACTCAAACCTCCAACAAAAAGCCATCTTAGTCCCTGAAGACTATTTTTCTAGAAAACACTAACTCTCCCTGGGATGATTCTCGCTCTGTTGTCCCCAGAGCCTACATCTGGGGCAGAGAAGGTGTGTCCTCAGCTATGCTGGGTGCTGGGAGACCCACACCTGTGAGGCTCTTTCCCATTCACATACACACACGCGCACACACGCTTCAGACCAACCTGGCTTCGTGTCAATAGAAATATATTTAATATTGGTATTTTATTTTCTTCTGAAAATCATGTCCTTAACTGACTATTGATTGCAGTCATGTTTATATTGGTGGAAAAGTAATTTATCTCATTGGAGGCGTCTGTGCAGCAGGAGCGAAGGGCCTGGTGGAAGCCAAGAGATTAGCTCGTTTGCCAGAAGGCCCAGTTTTATTAGCAACAACGTCTCTCACCCAAAACCCTATTTCTGAGCAATATTAGCTATAGGCTAACATGACACCCTGTGGTTTGTTACCATGCAGAGAGCAACCAGAAAGTTCTGAAGTCACAGTCCAGACATTACCCAAAAGACACCCTGCTCAAGCTTCATAAAGGGAGAGTAGAAGTGGGAGCAGGTCTATACTTCAGACAAGGGCGTAAGGTGGGGAGCATCTCATCACGGGGGATGTTTCAGCAGAAGGCCACTGCTTGAGGGTCGTGCAATAGGGAGGAGAAGGGTAGGAAGTGAGACCTCTGATGCTCCTTAATCCTGCAATTCTATGAAACTTAAGATCTAAACTTGTGATTCTGATTTTGTGATTCACATACACAAAAAGCCCATAGGACCCACTCAAATTGTCCTTATGGAAGCTTTAATCAGTGTATAAAATTTTATAGAATCCACCTTCCAAATTCCCGGCTAGTTCTTCTAGAGTTAGTACCTGCCTCTTGGGTACCACCCATCCCCCATTGACTGCAGACCATCCTGTAGAGAAGTAGAAGCAAGACTGCTCCCTCCACCCAAATGACCGCCCTTCCGATATTTGGCAGCAGGGACCCTGCTGCCCCAAGTCCCACTTCTTTCTGTTGAGACTTAAGGGAAGAGACACACACTGGCTTGTCTCCCCAGCCCCCATCCAATGTGTCCACCGAGGAAGAAAATATTTATTTGACTTACACATTTAATCAGCAAAAGTTTGTTGAGCACCCACTCTGTGTCATTACTATTCTTGGTGTTGGCATCTGCTGAGGAGCAAAACCATCTTTACAGCTACAACAATCCAATCGGTCAGTTCTGGCACTGGGGGGATGGTGTTGACCCTAATGAAATGACAGGCGTTGAGAGTAGAGGAGGAAGAGACGGCTGCTGAGAGCACAGAGAGATGGCACAGCAGGCAAGAGCACCGACGTCCACTGTCATCCCCTTCCATGTGCCAGGTATTATGCTTCTGTGGTGGGAACGGAGATTGTTTGAGCAACTCCACATGGCAGCCCCTTCTCCTTTCCTGGGCACCCGAGCCCTTTCTGTACTTGCCTCCATTCCATAGTCCCCCACCCCATTTCTGCTAAAGGACAGCTCATGTCTCCCCAAAAGTGTCCATCCTTAAGAGTTCTCATCAGGCTGTCTTCTCTCACCAAAGGAATCAGGATGGAGCTCCATGTCATGGGAGATGACACGCAGGAGTGCTCACTCTACCAGCCAGTCCCTGGCCAGGGACACGAGCCAAGCCTACAGAGCTGTCCCTGCCAAAAGACTAGCAGTGAGAGGGCAGGTAGCAGGCAGTGGGGGTGGCGATGGGTGACCAGTTGCCGGTTTGGAACAAGTGAAACTACTGACCCAGACCAAGGTGAAGTGAAAGCGGGCGCTATTGAAAAGCCAGGCTTTCCCTTCTGTCTTGCAAATGAGCAGGAGAATGAACTAATAGAGGGAGAAGCAAAGGCTGGGATGAGGCCCAAATTCTTCCTGGAGAAAATCTCCTTGAGACACAGAAGAAGGGGAAGGAATCTGGCGGGAGAGGCAGCAGCAGACGTCTGTTTTGAAGTCCCGTGGCTCCTGCATTGCCTCTGGCACAAGGTTCACAGTGTTCTCTGATGGTCCCCTCATGGATGGAGCAGGCGACAGAAGCTTTAAGATCAGACAAACCCGGAGTCAAGCCTGGAACGTGCCATCGACTAGCTGTCATTTTTCTTTCCTGTAAAGTGGGGATAGCAGCTCCTAGTTTTCCCTGTAACAATAGTGATGATGAAACGAAATTATCGATGTTAAATACCAGGCACAAAGCTGGTCAGTGTCAGTACATATTGCTTCTCTCCACGTGGGTAGGGAATGATAACTCACCTTTGGTCAGCATTATGTTGTGCAAAGAGCTTTCACTTACTGTTTACAATGATGGGCATTAATAGAACATTTGAGGTATGATAAAGCCTACAGATCTGGAGATGACTTCCATTGGAAAAATAGTTTGTTACTCAGAGTTGCCAAGAGAAGGGGCCATGATGGCCAGGGGGGCCACAGGAGGAAGCACCAGGGTTAGTCAGGAGGTGGGGGCAGGGCACTGTGGTAAGAGCCTTTATTGTGGTTTCCGCAGGAAGGAACAGGCAAGGCAGGATAAGCAGGATTTGTTCGTTTGAATGATTTCAGGGGATGCTGGGGACTAGGGGCTGTTCCCAGCTGTCTGGTACGTGGCCCTGGGGAGACGAGGGCAGGGCCATAGTGGTCTGGACTGTGAGAGCCCAGTAAAGGAGGTGGTTGGGGTGTGGGCTCTGGTGGGCTGGTTTCCATCTGAAAAGCACACGCCCAAGCGAGTTGTTTACTCTCTCTGGGACTTGGCTTACCCTGGGAGGAGCGGTCCTCCATCCTCCACGGTCAGCATGGCCCCAGGTGTCAAAGCATCAGAATAAGACAAGGTTAAGACACTTATGTCACTTCACTGAAGCTTCATAAGAAGCCTGTGAGGGATGTATTGATTTATTTTGGTGGTTGTTGTTATTTATAGTTTATTGTTTACCAATTTTATTGTACTGTTAATTTTGAATATTACTTGGCCGTGACCATAGAAGTTAAAAGTGGGTTCTGAGGCCAGACCGCTTGGGTTTGAATTGGTTCACCTTGGACTCATTATTAACCTGCCTGTGTGCTCACCTTTGGATTGAGATGAAAGCAGAGAGCTCACAGAGTTGTCACGAGGGCGAAAGGAGCAGCGAGGCCACGTAAGAGTTCGCTGTTACTTATACACACTGTGCAGGTGGGTAAAGTGGGGTTTGGAGGTGATGTGATGTGCTCTGAGCTGCCCAGCCAGGGAAGGTGTTAGGCTCAGAAGGCGGATTTTCTGCCTCCTGAGGCAGAAGCCATGGGCCCTTCCTCATTGTATCTGTAGGACTTTTGTCTCCGGGGTCCCCTGCGTGAATGTGGGAGGCTCCCCAACCACAGACAGCTGAGCTCACCTGCCCCAGGAAAGCCAACAGTGGATCAGAGGGTCCTGTGTGGCAAACAGCTCTGTCTGCAGTTACTTTGCGACCCTGGTGGCTGAAGTGACGGAAGACCTTGGCTCTAATCCACTCAGCCCCTAACTCGGTGGATCCCTGGGGGGAAGTGTCTGCCCCTCTCTAGCTCTCAGTTTCCCCAATAGGCCCAGCAGCCCCCACATGGTCCTTCTGGCTCTTCCTCCTGGGATCCTGTAGCCAGTTACCAGCACTCTCCCTGTCTGGCTCCTAAGCCCTGTTTAAGGCGAAAGAGCTGGATTTCCCCCTTCTCTTCAGTGACGCCTCAGTTTGTCACAGGGTTGAGGGCTGGGCTTGTAGCCTGCCACTTCCCTCGAGGCAGTTAGTCTATTCTGAGCTGCTGGACTGTCCGACTTCAGCCAATGAAGCTGCAGAAGCCCCAGCACAGACATGACTCTCGGAGGCCCCTCAAAAATGGCTGGGCTGTGTGGCTTAATGCACGGCTTTCCAGGCATCGCAGGAACGGCTGTGAAAGCTGAAAGCACTGAGACATCACCGCCCCCTCCCCCTTGGACCATTAGCGAGCCAAATGGGTGTTTTTGGCAATGATTAGACTGAGCTTTGTTAGGTTTTATTGGTTCTCTTTGCTGTTTCTCCCCAAATGGGCCATAATATTGGGTTCTCAAGAGTTTGCATCCCTGGCAAAAATGGATACATGTCAAGTGCAAGAGGGAGGCCTAATAAATACTAAATTCATAAAAGGGCTTTACATAAACCCGCAGAGGGTGTCTCAGAGAGAAACTGGGGAGGAAATTGCTGAACAGAAAAGCCTGAGCGCTCACTGGCTGTAAGCTCAGACAAAAGACATTACAGGACAACACATCTGCTGACAAAAGTGACAATTTTAGGCTGCATTGAATGGGGTGTAGTGACCTGTTCAAGGAAGGTGATGGCCCACTGTTCTCTGATGGGTCTGTCAGTTAGGATTCTTTTGATAGCAGGTGTCTGAAAATCTGATCCAACCTAGTTTATGCAATAAAGGAGAAAATTATGGACTCATTTATCTGGATTAGACTTTAGGCTTGCTTGATCCAGTGTGCAAATGCGCTCTCTCTCTCTCTCTCTCTCTCTCTCTCACACACACACACACACACACACACACACACACACACAGGAAAGGGGGTCTATTCTCAGGCAAGCTTATCTTCTATGGTCTTCAGACGACTGCTGGAAACTCTCAAGACTCCATATTTCAAGTTGAATTTAGTGACAATGAGGATCTTACCCAGCATTCCCAGCCAGAGCCCTTTTGCATCTCAGCGATGGAGATTGGATCATGTGACCGTGTCTAGGCCAATCACAGTCGGGGAATGGGATGCACTGAGTGGCGTGGGCTCAGGTCCTATGTTCTGCCTCTCAGCCAGGAGTGGCGTGTACCCTGCTGAAGCTCAGGGCTTATAGTGGGGGCGAAGGGAACTTCCGCAGGGCAGAGATTGGGTGCAAAATGATGACCCACGGAGGCAGTATTTTGCTCTGTGTTGGGCTCTATGTTTAATTAGAGACATGAACAAAATGGAACAGAGCCAGAGAACAATAATAAGTGTGATGAGGGAGATTTAAAATCTTGTCACATGGACAAGAGTTGGGAGAAATGGAGTTGCTTTGCCCGGAGAAGATTGGGTAATGGGGAATCATAAACACTGTCACCAAGTGCCTGAGGTGGTGGGAAAGGTCTGGATTCATTGCCCCCGTGGGTGGTGGTGGCCGGGAAGGGAAGAACTGATTTGCACCCTGCCCTGGCTCAGTAGATCGTATTTGGCTTAGTGGATCATCACATCTGTCACCTCTTGCTGTACAACTGGCTCCAACAGCCACACAACTGGTTTCTGTTATCACCCACTTGTCCCCCTCCAGTTTAGCCCTCACCCTGCAGCCAGAGTAACCACTTAAAAGTTTAAATTCACTGCGGTCTTTCCCCTGTGTAACACCCTCCAATAGCTCCCCGTTGTAGGCAATTGGCTCTCCTAAGGCGGGCAGACCTGCCCTGCCCCTGCACACCTGTGGGGCTCATCTCAATACCTGCCCCTCCTCTCGCCTGAAGCTCCAGGCTTGCTCCATACTGGCTGTCTCTGTTTCTCAACAATGCCGAACACGTTTCCACCTCAGGGCCTTTGCACCTGCTGTGTATTCTGTCTAGGACAGTCTGTGGTCTGGCTCTCACACCGCTCACTCCCTCCCATTAATCAGGTCTCAGCTCAAATACCCACCCTCTACCTCAGCAGAGGGTTTTCCTGAATGAACAAGCTGTGCAAAGTAGCACCCACCACCCCCGCACTCCACAGGCCTTCTCCCTTTCTGTCCCCATGGCACACAAGAATGAACACTCCTCAATTTCTAAAATTATCTTGTGGATATTGTTTATTTATTATCTTATAGACTATCTTCCTTCCCAAGACTGGAACTTCCTAAAAATGGGGGTCTTGCTTCTCTCGTTCCCCAGGGCCATGAGGAATATCTGAACCCATAGATTTTTGTCACACGAATGCGCACAAATGGATCGTTTCTATAGCTGTTTGCCCCGAGGAAGCTGAAGGTTTCTAATGCTTGAGCACCTCATAGCCGACTGAGTGAACATTTAGCAGAGATGGTTTTCTGCACTGAGTGTGTGTGGGGTGGTGGTGGTGGTGGGGGGGTGTCTTGCAGAACTCCCAGATGTAAGGAACCTGTGATGTACCCCACAGCAAGTAAATGACAGCAACCTTGGATGGCATTCCTTTGCTCTCGCCACATGCCAAATGGAAATTTCTTCCACGCCCACACTGCTGGTACCGGGTGTTTTTAATTAAACACACTCTTTGAGGAATTGAGTTAATCCTGCCATTACCTGACTTTCTAATTCTGTCGTCTCACTGTGAACGGAAGGCGTATTGGCCACTCTGGCCCCAACCGAGTTGTTTTTCAAGAGAAGGACTTTCAATCCTTCCACGCGCACCATAATGAAATATGATACCAAACGGGCCCGTGTCAATACATCTACAGGAGAAAGGTCAGGTTTACATTCCTGGACGGGATTGGCAAATACATTTGTTCCTGCAATGTCTGTGTTTTAAATGCCACCCTCCAATGAACCTGGTGCTGAAACACACTTTGGAGTTTGATGAGATGTCAGTTTTGCTCAGCCCTGATCAAATAAGATGAATGAAAGTGAAACAAGAACAAAAATATTACTTCTGTCATTTTTTTTATGCATTACAGAAATTGGGTCAGTCGGGGAGATTTCTCTTAAGCAAATACCAATCCTTGCACAATGTCACCCATTGATTTGCCAGCCCGTGGACAATGATGGCTTTCGCGTAGGAAAGGGCACACAACCGGAAGAGCAAAGACCAGGGCGGCACCCATATAATAACATCTCCCGTTCCAAATCTTCCAAACCCACCCATCCCATTCCCATTTTAAATAATGCTCCATGAGAACGTGGCTTTCTCCCTGCACTGAGCAAATATGCTTAAAGAACAAGATGGAATTTCTCCTGTAAGGAAGAGTTAAAATCATGAATTGCCCATTTATCCAACTTAAAACACATGAACCAAATCAAACAGAAACCAGAGGCCTATCTGAGCCAGTCTGAGGACTGTGAGGGTATGGTACGCAATGGGTAGGTTCTCATTATAGGGTGGAAAATAGACTGATCGAATTTTCAATCTACCTAACATCGGGTAGTGTCACATGACTCTATTTTTCTTTGATCTTAGGAGCTACTTCCGTCTTTACATTTTAGTAGCTGGGCTTGGTTTTAAATGTCTTTTGTGTAACTGTCCCCATGGGGCCTCCATGGGTTCCAAGTTTTGAACTGGCGGCATTGCTTTAGAAAGCATGATCTTTATGACAAAAAAACATTCTGTATCCTTCTAAAATTCCAGTAAGTTGCTTAAATAACAGAAGGATTATGTAATAATAGTCACTTATCATTTATTGAGCATTTCCTAGGTGCCAGGCCTTGTGCTAAATGTTTTACACATGTGATCTCATTCTATCCTCTCAGAACCCTGTAAGCGTTCCCTCCGGCCAGGGCAGGGCTGGGTCCCGTCTCTCCTGCCTCCTTCCCCCTCACCCTCCACATCACTTAGCTCCTCCCTCACGCGGACTGTCTTTTCTGATATATAACCCACCCTCTCCTCTGTCTCCGTTGTTTATCCTTCTTCCAGATTTATCTGTTGCTTCCATTAGTGTCACAACAGACCCCAGTGGATACCCGGGGAACCCATACTCCTCCTTTTAAAAGCAGGGGGTACCGGGTGGGCACCGAACCTTCACTGCTGCTTGGTCCACAGGTGGCTCCTCTCAAACACCTACGTGCTCGCGCAGGCAGGGCAGTAAGGAGACTCACTGCTGAGTAGGGTGGCAGTGCTGTGCAAGTGGGGGACGCTGTGGTGACCCCCGGGGTAACCCTTTCTATGCTATGTGTCCATGGAGCTGGGCAGGGCCAGCACCCGGGGAGCTAACAGAACCTACGCCCGTGGGAGTGCAGGCTCTCCAAGGAATAGCAGGGAGGCCCCGTGGGTTTAAAAATAACAAACAAAATCCGTTTGAGGCAAGTGATTTAGCTGGATGTCCTCAGTGCCCAACATTAATATGTTTGCATTTGTACACCAGCAAGCCCTTTATAAATACACTCTCTCTCGTCCCTTGGAAATACTCTGTAAATAAATAACAACACACCCCACTTTTGCTGACTAATCACTTTTCCTTTCTATCTGGGTGCCAGTTGCATTTTACAAATGACTTTAATTTACAGTGCATTATGTTTCCTTGTGTTTCTCACCTCTAAATCCCTGTGCAATATTTTGTATCCTTTCCCATGATAGTTTAAGTGTCTTTAACCTTTTCAGTGAGGGGTGTGTGTGTGTGTGTGTGTGTGTGTGGTGTATGTACGTGTTTGATAACACCATCTACCTATTTCATTCCATCATTTCTAAATGGATCAACTGAAGTTGGTCATTTTTTGGCCAAGTGTCTTGTAACCATTATGTTTCCATTAATATCAATTATATTTGTTTTGTCAAATTGGCCCCGAGCTGACTATGGCCAGAGGGAGCTGACCCCTTTGGCGTGAATGTGGAAGCAGAGACAGAGTTGGGGCTGGGAAAGTTCATTGTCAAAGCGAAAGCAGATGTCGCTGATCAGATTTATCATCCACCTTAACTATAGTCTCTTTGAAAACTCACTTGAAACTTTCCCCAGAAAACACCAAGGGACACTGCTTAGCTTAAAGCAAAATAACAGTGGCGACTGTTTACTGAGCACCTACTACATGCAAGCCCCTCTGTTGGCACAGCTTCATTCATCTTCACAAGAAACCTTTGGAGGTAGGCATATCTTTACTCCCGTTTGACAGATGGGAAATTGAAGCCGAGAAGTGATATCCTTTGCCCAAGATCAGACAGCTTTTAATAGTTTAAAAAGCTCAGCTGCATTTTGATCTGATGCCAAAGCCTGTCTCTGAATCTCTGGCTGGTTTAGCCAGAATCTGATTTCTAGATGGTGGCAGAATAAGAACTTCGCACAGAGTGCCAGGGGCATGGGCTCTTTACTTCTGGCTGGTGCACTGCTGCCCACTCCGTGGGGGTTCAGGGCAGGGCACTGAGGCTGTGGAGCTGAAAGCAGCTGGCCCCGAGGAAAAGCTTCAATAACCAGGGCAAGTAATAAAATATATACCAGGCCGGGAGTTGATACGTGCTTTGGAGAAAAGTCAGTCAGGGAAGAGAATAGGGTGGAGAGGGGGAACGTGGTAGTAGTTAGAAATAGGGTGATCTGGGAAGAGCCAACTGAGAAACGGACTTGTGAGCAAAGGCCTGAAGGAGGGGAGAGAGCCAGCCATGCGCACAACTGGGAGAGAATGTTCTAGAAAGAAAGAACAGCAGGCACAAGGGCACTGAAATGAGAGCATGCCCCACATGTTCTAGGAGCAGCAAGGACGCCTGTGCAGCCAGAGCAGTGAGGGGCAGAGAGGGAAAACAGGGGCTCTAGAGAAAACAAGAGCTGGATCTGGTGGGGCCGTCCAACGGTTAGAGGATGACGTGATAGTGACAGGAAGTACACTGTGGAGGTGGAGGTGCTGATTTTTGGGGCCAGGGAAGGGGGACTGACCATCTAGTTCTGCTTGACAAAGTGGCAATGCACAACCGCAAATGTCTGTGATCTCGGTTTCTACAAGTCAGAGCTCTGGAGGGGGCGCGTGGGGTGGTTCTGCCTCAAGGTCTGTCACAGGCTGCAATCAAGCGGTCAGCTGCAGTCCTCTGAGGCTTGACTGATGCTGGAGGGTTTGCTCCCAAACCTTCTCATGCAACTATTGGCCAGAAGCTTTGGGTCCTGCCAGGTACATCTCTCCATGGGGCAGCTGGAGCAGCCTCCGAGCACGGCATCTGGGTTCTCGTGGGGCAAACAACCTGAGGGATAGAGAGGGGCGCCACCCCGACTTTTATGATCTCGTCTCTCTCTCTTTCACACACACACACACGCACACACACACACACACGCACACCTCGTATTCTGGTCTTTAGATGCAAGCCCCCACGTCCAGCCCCACTCGGTGGGAAGGGACTACACTAAATTGTCAGTACCAAGAGCAGGGGCTCACTGGCACCATCTTGGAGGCTGGCTGCCACCAGAAAGCTTCTCAAGAAATGGGGTGTTCGATCCGAGCGCTCCATGATGAGAAGAAGCCAGCCGGCTCTCCCAAGGGAAGAGCCTGAGTGAAGGCCTTGCGGTCAGACTCTGAGCCTGAAAGAAAGACCCACGTGTTGGACAGACGAGGGGGAGAGAGACTCGAGCAGACAGACCTTGTTCTGTGAATTCTGACTGAGGCCCAGCTGACTGTGCGTCCTCTACCTTTTCCAGCATTTCCCTCTTCTTCTCCCACTTCATTGCCTATCAGGCCACTGGGCTTCAGTCTTCGAGCCACGTGCCTCACGGTGTTTCTGACCCCTGCTCTTTACTTAGGCGTCCTCCCGGCCCGCACGCCGTGTCCGTCATCCCCACTTCCCTCAACCCTGGCCGTACTGCAAGGCCCGCTCAAGCCACGACCTCCTTCTGTCCGAGGCCTTCCCATTGCTCTAGCACCTTCTGTCCCCTTTCTCCCATCAGATAAATGCCTCGAGGGGCTCACATAGGAGACTTGGCTTAATAGGAATGTCTGTTCCCTTTCGATTTGTTGCTCATATCTCCAGTTCTATTGCAAACTCCCAGATGGCAAGAAAAGTGCCATCTCATTTCTGACATTCCTGAAGACCCCTGACTCCGTCCGACTGGGTCATTTGAGGAGTGTTACAAAAAGGGCTCATTTACAAGGTTTAGAAAAACGAATAAAGCACAGTGGCTAGGGCTCGTCTCAGCAGAAAGCCATTACCTCCCTGGGCCCAAAGGAGCGAGGGGAAGGTGCGGGGTCCCTAGCTGGAAAGAGGAACATAGGAAACAACCCACCAGGCAGGCTCTGTGGCCTAGAGAGCCCACCCACAGACTTGGCAGGGACAGAAAGTGACTTCTTCCTGCTCCCACCCTCCCATCTCCGCTGGCAGCTCTCAATGGCCAAAATCAGCCAGAAGCCACAGGCAGGAGAGTTTGATGATGCAGCCCCCACAGGTCAGCCTCTGGGGGGAAGAGTGGAGAGGGCGGAGAGTGAGCCTGGAGACGCCGCGAAGCTCCCTAGCACGAACCCACAGTGCGAGGCCCAGGTCTGGTGCCAGGAGATGTTGCCCCACCACCATGGCGAGGCAGACTTGCCTCGGTCCCCTAATGCCTGCTCCCAGCCCCAACCTCCCCGTAGGGGGCATCTACCCCATCTGCAACCCGCTTCCCTCATATTGGCTCCACTTCTGCCAAAAGGTGCCCCTTCTGATGTGAATATCCCCGGAAAGCAATGGTGTTTGTGCAGAGGCGGACCCTTCCGTGTTCATGGTGAGCTGACAGTGAAAGGGGCACCCTCACCCGCCAAGGAGAGCAGGTGCCTCTGCGACTGAGGAATCCTTTGAAAGGGTGGCAGCCCTGGCCTCCACGATAATTGACCCATTCTTCCATCTGGTCCCCTCACAGCGCTTGGAATTTGGAAAGCCACTGTTGGAGTTTATACAAAAGCTCTTGCTTTTAATTAAGTGGCCTAGTTTCAGTAAATAGTGTGACAGGGATGAATCTGTCAGTGGGGACTGATGTTATGAGCGAAAGAGCTGCCAGGCCCAGTGGAAACGCAGCCCCATATGGAGGGGGTGCTTTGGCAGGACCCTGCCGGCTCCCTGAGTGCACACCAAACAGAGGCCTCCAGACGCCACCCTGGGATGAAAGGCAGCCAAGGTACATCTGCTTCCAAGAAGAGTAGCTGCAGGCCCCAGACTGTCTCAGGGACACCTCAAGCCAGGAGCAATTGAAACGGGCTTAGGGACCATCTTCCCAGCTGCCGGTCCGGGTCCAAAGATGAGGCTGGTCCACGGTGTACTTTTCATCGTAGTCCACAGGGAAATGAGAAAAAGGACAGCAAAGTGAGGTTTCTTTAACAGCTGAAATGATTCCGTTTGAAGGGTTGTTTTTAACTTCATATTAGTATACTTTATATGATTCCTTCTTTCTCTACCTGATATGAAAATGTCTTTTAACAAGCGCTGGTGATAGTAGACAGTAGGGTTTTATAAAATTATATATTTAATATCCTAACTTGAACCCCCACTTCCACATATGCACATTAAAAAAAATATTATTGCTGCATGGAAATCCCAAAGGCTGGGAACTCACGCCCTAGTGACCAGTCAAAACACCTATGTTCCTATGGGGAAGCTGAGATGCTGAGACTGGAAACAGGTCCAGGAAAGTTGGGTGAAAATTCAGTCTTCCCACCGCCCGGCTGCGTTTCTCTAACCCTGGGTCCCCTCTAGCTCTCTTCTCCCTTCGTCTTCCACCGGGTTCAGATGGCAGCCACACTTTCAGCTCCCGTTTTTAAGGGGCATGTTTTACTGCCCTGGAGGGTGGACCCGCGGTCTGAAGTCAGGCAGGCCTGGCCTGACCCCTTAACCAGCAGTGACTTGTCCTTGGCGAGTGGTCTCACCTCTCTGAGTCCCCAAAACCTAATTATTTACTCACTCTCCACCAGACGACAGCTGCATGTAGGCGCGGACTGTGTCAGTCTTGTTTACTGTTGTTTTTGCGGCACCTCACACACTCTGTGACGTGTAGTTAGCACCTGGAAAGTATATAACCAATGAACCTCATCCTATACGGATTTCAAGGCTGCCAGCCCCCTTTCTTTCTCCGTGGAATGCCCAGCGATCATGACACTTCCCACGCAGATTCGAGTAAGGCTTTGCAAAACCATGGCCAAAGGTGTAATTACAAACTGTCAGTGCCTGGTGATCCAGACACCAGGGATGGTGACAGGGACAGTTTCAATCTGACCAGGGAATAAGATTTTCCATGACCCAGGCCTGGAGGCATCAGCTGTGTAGTAGGATTCATGGAAATCCAGGAAGGCCGGCGGGCTGGCCCTCCAGAGGCTCCCAGAGCGGCTCTCCCAGGAAATAAATGAAAGGGCACACATGACACATCCTGGCTCTCTCCCAGACCCGGGCTGCCTGCACAGGTGTCTTTCCTATCAGGAGACACTTGCACAAAGTTGGTATTTCTGTCACACAGGGAGATTTCAAAATGCTGTATTTGGAAACATGAATGTGTAATGTCTCTCCGGAAATCTACACCTTCTCAGTAAAAGATACAAGCGCGGTCCGAGACAGACATGTTTAATTAGTGGGCAAACTTGACATTTCCAGTGTTTGGACGAGACAGAGGAAAAGCCAAGAGCAAACCGAAATCTTTTCTTCGTCCCCTCCCCCCAGCTTGCTGACAGAGAATAATTTATTGGGTTTGAAGCAAAATGAATGTCTTTACAATAGCAGTAGAGAAAAGGCCAGAGGATCCAAGGGTGGGTATTAAATAATTGTCACCACCAAATATGCATGTCCGCCACCTCCCCTATTCTGCCCTCCTTGGATCCCTGCTTGGTCAGTGTGGGTACAGTCACAGTGGCATTTCTATCGCCCCCGTCTCAGGGGTGCCAGGCCGCAGAGGCACCGTATGCCACCCTTTTTGTCAGCCCCCACATCGGACATCTGCAATTCTCATTTTTTGATCTCTGACAGGCTTGAGCCCTCCTTGTCTTTTTCAAGCCCACGATTCATGCAGTCGCTTTCTGACTGGGTCTCCCCTCCAGCCCAGGCGCATACATCTCATTCTGCCAGAGCGAGCATGGCTCTGTGCGTAGCCCTCCCCTTTACCAAAATCGTCAGTAGTTCCCCATTAATCAACACTATTGATTGAGCTCCTTTCATGTGCCAGGCACTGGGAGTCAGTGGGACGAGGGTTGCCTTAAATATAGCCCAAACCTGTAAGGCAGTATTTCGCCAAACCCTAACGTACCTCCTTATACCCCTTAACCACACCTGTGACACACCCACTGCCCGTCATGTCCCTGCCATTCCCTGTGCATCTCCACATTCAGGTTCACTAACATGCACAGGGTCGGACACGTTTCATTCATTTTCTCAGTGATTTCCCATGCGTTGTTTACAACGACACCGGTGTTCTTACTGCTCTGTGCCCTTGTTTACACAGATCCCCTCTCCACATGCTCTCATCTCCTCAAGCTCCCCCGTCTCTACTGGCCAAGTTAAATGTCACACCCGAGACTTCTGGCTGGTATTAATGTCACCCATCTCTGTATTATTACAGAACCTTTCTTGACGTTCCTTATACTTCCTACCTGATGCTCTTTGCTCCAGAAGGCAGACATTTCTGATGGCAGAAAACCTCAGAAATTGATCATTGAAGGAACGCATCACTCAGAGTCTAATCAGGAGAGAAGAAACTACTCTGATATATCAAACAGAGAGACCTTCTTTGGGTATCCAGGGGTGGAAGAACAGAGGAGCCAAGCAAAGGACGGCAGCCAGCCTGAGCTGAGCAATAGCGAGAAGCTGCTACCACCATGAGGCTGGGAGGATGGCAGGAGCGGGGCTTCTGGAGCCCGGTCTCGTCTGGCCCAGCAGAGGATGCAGACGGGGTAGGCCGTCCAGTAAGAGCCAGAGCATCAGGGGGGACACTGTCCTTAGCAGGAATGTTGCTAGCGGTGGAGGAGGGGGCACAGCCTGGCTTCCGTCTTCCTCCCATCATGGGAGGAAGGGTCCAGGTGGAGGTCAGCGAGTGTGGAGCTGAGTGACCCAGCCCGTGATATAGAGCAGAGCAGGGCAAGTGTGGAGTCGCACAGCCCCAATACAATACCTCCTACTTCAAAACTTAAAATGCTGTCGTAAAGTGGCAGCATGGCTTACTAACTCATCTCCCATGTGAAACTTTACATAACACTGTCAAGGAAAAGCAAACACCTAGGTAGAGCTTATTTCTCTAATTCATCCTCTGTTATAGCAACTCTTCACTTAAGACCAGTCCCCTTGATCTGCATGCAAACACCTTGACCTTTCCTAGCGATGAGGCTCGCGCCTGGTTTCTCACACAGCTCGGCTCTGCTTTTGTGGAGAACCTTCATTTGTCCTAGTGAGACTCAGGCGTCTCGTTCTCTACTAACGCCCGCGGCCTGGAAGGCTTACATTTGCCAGCTCGGTCCCTTCCCTGCAGCTACGTTTTCAGGCCCCTCAAGCTGGGATCTCAGTTTTCTGTTCACGTCCATCCCCTGCCCCCTTCCAGTCACTGACCTTGGGCTCTGACTTGCTCTCTCTGAAGTCATAGCTCGCCCATCGGAAGCATGTAGTGACAATGGCTGCCTTGTGGGGTTATCATGAGGATCAAATAAAACGCTCCACGTAAAACATTTGGTCTGGAGCTGAGCATGTAACATGTTTAAGTAACCGTGAGCTTGTGTTTTCCTCACAATGGCAGCGCATCGCGTAGGCCATGGGTGGTGTGGCCGTGGCACCAGCTCTGGGTTCTCCAACAACTTTGTTTCTTTAACCCCAGTAAACATTCTTGCAGTAATTACATTTGATGTCACGAAATCCAATAACTTCCCGTTCTTCAGAGCCACAGTCTCAGAACGTCAGAACTCGCAGGGGCTCAGAGAACACCTGGTTTGTTCTCTCACTGCATGGAGGGGGCGAGAGCGCCAAGTGAGCCCATTCTTTGTGAAATGTGTGTGTGTGTGTGTGTGTGTCCCACAAGGAAAACCAAGAAGAAACATAAGCATCTATAAACCTACCACTCAGAGATAAAGCAGTTATAATTTTTCTATGGAACTATTCAGTCTCTACCTTATAAATGTATTTTAAAAATATAAATGGAATTAGCGTGTACTCACCATTAAAAAAAGTCATCTTTTTTTCCAAGTAACGCCATTTCTTTTACATCTTTCCATGTTATTCCATACCATTTTGAACTACTGCACTAAGTATAAAGATGTGATAGTTTATTTAACAAGTTTCACTTTTAAAGGTCTCCTTCTGTGGACAGTCAGGATACACCCAACTTCTCACTGTCAGCAGCAATGCCGCCAAAACGCTTCTGGAAGGGCCAAACAGCTTCTTTTCCTCTGAGCAGTTTAAATGCTTTGGGCTACAGCAGAACGCTGATTGTCGAGCAGACTCTGTAGCTTCTTCACACGTGGCCAGCACACAGCCAAGAGCTTCCCCGTCCGTTGTTCTTTCATCCCAGGCTCAAAGCGAGGCCGCGAGGCCAGTCCTTGCAGGGCTGCTGTGACCGAATCTGAAGAGTGCCTTAAGGCCTGGCTGGCTTTCTTGGCCTTTACTAGATGGAATCTATCTGGGTGTTTTCTTCAGGTCGCGGCCCCTGTTTGAGGTGAGGGGCCGTCTCCAAAATGCCACACATGGCCTAGTGAAAATGTGTCATGAGCCTGGCTCCCTGATGTCTTTCCCTGCTTTCTCGGGACCTGCTTTGTGTGACAGGAGGCTCTGAAATGCATCCTTACTTCTCATGCTTGAATGGACAGCAGCCCCTGGGAGAACAGATCAGGCGCCCAGATTAGAAAGAACTTAGAGGCCAGTGGCTAATGCCCTTTGAATGTGGCCGGTGATGTGGCAATGTCTAATCAAGAGCCTCCTGTGTCATGACCACAGGAGTCTGATTTCCTGGGGGAAATTATGGGGCGCTGGAAAGGATCCCTCAGCCCAGAACTTATTCTCCAATGACCTGTGACAGTCCCTAAAATGCCATCCCAACAAAATGGTGGCCTTAAGCTTTTGTAAACTCCTCCGATAGAATTGACAGGTCCCAGAGAGCAGTGACATACTAGTCCATGAATAGCCAGGGGGCATCTGCTCGTATCTCCTCATGGAAGTGAGTCTGTATTTGTTTGCTCTGACCTCCATAACATGGCACTACCGACTGGGGGCTTAGCAGAAATTTATTTTCTCACTGTTCTGGGCCCTGGAAGTCTGAGATGAGGGTGTCAGCGGGGTTGTTTCCTTCTGAGGCTGTGAGGGAAGGACCTGCCCCAGGCCTCTCCCCTTGGCTTATAGATGGCTGCCATCCCCCTGTGTCCTCACTGGTCTCCTCGCGGCACATCCGTGTCCATGTTTCTAATTGTTACAGGCACACCAGTCATATTGGGTGAGGGCCCACCCTATGACCTCGTTTCAGCTCAATTGTCGCTTTGAAGAACCTGTCTTCAAATATAGCCACATTCTGAGGTCCTAGGGGGGAGGATTTCAACTCGGGAATTCGGGAGGATGCGATTCAGCCGATAACAGATTCTAACTATATGAGCTCACACAGAAAGATCTCAAAAAAATTACAGAGCAGAGAAAGAAAGGTGCAAAATGGTACATTCTTTATGCTATCATTTATGGAAATAAGTAAAAGCACATATGAATTAATAAGTGACAGCGAGTAGACAGGAAGGGTAGACACACACTTCAGAAGAGTTGTCCTCTCTGGGGAGGGAGAGAAAGATGGGACTGTGAAGGTTTAAAAAGGTAAACTTGGCTGTGTCTCTAGCACATTTTTTAAGCTGGAGCATATATGACAAAATAGCAATATCTGTTCATCCTGGGGAGTGATTGCATATATGTTAAGTAGACTACTCTGTATTCTTCTCTACTTTTGACATTTTATATGATGTTTAAAATGGAGAAAGGAAGCCATTGAGGACAGTCTTGTTCTACTTTGTTTTCTGACGTCCTGGGGGAGGTGAAGGGTTTCACTCACTTTATCGCTTAGGGTTGTGGGAGGGTCACATGAGATAAGAGTCACTGCTTCATGAAAAGGGCTCTCATCACTGCAGGCCCATCCCTCAAGACGTGACCCAGAGGCCTCTAAAGGAGACTGTAAAAGTTGCCAGGAAGGAAGCTGCCCCTTTCACAGCCCCCCCTCCACCCCCCGCCTTCCCCACCAAGGTGGGTAAGGGCTCTTCACAGCCTTTTCACTTTCCCCCAGGAGCTGCCTCCTCCCTCCATCCCCAGCCCTTTGACCCCACACCACCCTCTTGTCCTCAGAGGGTGCCGTGGGCCTGTGAAGTGTTTATCAGCCTCAGGCGGGAGAAGGTTGCCTGCCTGCAGACTTCAGAAGGGAGCAGTGGTACAGTCTGTGCCCAGGTCTCTGTTCTGTGCCAAGCACAGGGACCTGCCAGGCGAATAATCTCCCAGTTCTCTGAGAGGGTTTCAAAATGTCATCAGGAGGCATGTCAGTCAGTTAGAGCACATTTGAATCTCTTTTTAATTTTTTAAGCTGTCTTCCTGGCTTTTTGGTATCTATAATATCGTGTGAATCACAAAAAACTATGGGCCGGTGCGGGCAGATAGAAATGGCCCAGTGTCCTGTCGTGAGGCCCTGGTGGGGCACGTGACGTGACCACAGCCCTGCCCACCTTTCTAAGCAGTTCAGCTCTTCCTCAAACTCACCAGAACACACAGAGACCTTCCGATGTGCTTATCGTCTGCCCCACTCACATGGCACCCACCGCCCTTGCCTGCATTTGTGTCTGATCCCCTTAACTCAGCTAAATGGTGAGAGCAACAATTCAGATGCCGCAGTCAAATGTGTAAAAATGTAGCATCCTTTATATTTCGTAACCAAGTACAGTTTCCTATGAGCCCCATCCTGCTGAGTGGTGATGGGGCCTGAGGGATTTAAACTTTGAGTGCCTGTATCAGTGTGAAAGAGTTACTAACATTCTTAGGGAAACATTTAGGAAATTCTCATTTTAATCAGGGCGGTTGCCTCTCCACCTCCTCTGGCTTTTATATTTCAAAGATGACACTGAGTTCAATGGGGATTTTGTAATTTTGTGTGGTAGAAGAAGCCTCAGGTACTGGGTTTCTTTTTTGGGGTGTGGGGGGCATGGCCTACTTGTTTTGGGAGGGGCCGTGTTCTGATACCCACAACTGAAGTCACAGTGGTAAAATATGTAGTGCCCAATGAACCAAGCTTCCTTGGTCCCAGCTGATAGCAGCCCCACCCAAGCTTGAGGGGGTCCTGCCATGCAACTCAACTACCAGTCTCTTCCATTTTGAAAGGCTCTGAGCTCTTTGTGCTATTTTCATGACCCATTAGAATCAGAGAGACTTGAGAGATGCTCTCAATGGCCCTCTTGCTTCTTATGTAATTCCCTCTGCGAGTTCAAGTTACAAACTGTGTGAGACCTTGTCGTTCCAGCTCTATGTGGAACATGAAGATTTTTCTTAGAGGCTTGCAATATTTTCTAGATTGAATCCCCCAACATAAAAAGCAAGTTCCCCCGGACTGGAAGTTCTGCAAACTTATGGGAGTATTCCTAACTTTGCCAAGGTCTCCACAACCACTCCCCCGAAGAGGTGACCCAGAACCTCCACTTCTGACTTCTCTCCCATCCTCAGTCTTGTCTCCCAGGAAGTTCTCTTTCCCTTCTTTCTTGATGGACACCCCCTTTACATAAGTTTGTGAATTTCCTCTGCCATGATGAGTAATGAAGTTCTAAAGCTGTAGCTAGGGCTGCGTATTGATTATAAATGGGACAGCTCTTGGAATTTAGAGAATGATTCCTCTTGTAACCCAACTAGGGCCTTAAAGAGTTGGCCAGGAGACTCAGAACTGACCAAGGAAACAAGATGTACAGGAAATGAGTGTGCATCAGAAACTATCATCACGGCACTGTAACCATGAGGCTCTTGGAGGATAGGGACATAGAACAAATCTGACTGAACAAAGAGCCAGTGGTCACATCAATGTTTGTTAAAGTGAAGAGAGAAGGTATAAAGGACATTCCACTTGACCTCACCTACCTCCTACCTTCTGCCACACCAGTGTCTCACCAGGGTATACCAGATGGCTGACGTACCACATCTAAACTGTAGCTTACCATTTCCTCAAGTCTAAATAAATTCCCTTGGGTTCTCTCATCTATTTCCCTTCTTCCCTCACTCACCTAATAGAAAGCTGGGCAACTGCTTTGAAATGTCACACCTGAAATTAGCTCAGCTTGAAAAGTTTAAAAATAGTAAACTCTGGGAACAAAGGTGTTTATCACAGACAAACATTGTTAACAGCTCCTCCTAGATACACGCCTGGTTCCCACAGGGTGACAGAGGTGAAGTGTGAGCAAGGATCCTCCTGCTTTTCTGTCTTGCTTTCTGCCAGGCTTCAACATCCAAACTCTTTTCTTCCCAGGCAATCCAGGAGTGCCCCCGTCCTAGGAAGCTGAGCCCAAGAGAAGTTCCTCCTGTCACACCTGAATCCTTGAGCCTGTGTCACACAGTCTTTCAATATCAGTGATGCAAGAAAAGGTTTTGTCCTAGCCCTCATCATTCTGTACTATAACCACCCATTTTATTTGTTTATAGGCACGCAGTGTAGTAATTAAGGGTGAAGGCTTTGGAACAAGGTTTCTTGGCTTCAGATGCCTGGCTCTGCTAGCTGCTATGTGTAACTTGAGGCAAATAATTAACTTTTCTCTTTCCTGGTTGCCTCATCTGCAAAATAGGAATACTATTAATAGGGTTGTGGTAAGGATCAAATGACTTAATGTAGGTAAAGTCTTAGGATAGAGTCTGCAGGCAGTACACTTCATGTAAGTGTTTGCTATTACTGACATTTTTCTGGATTCCTTTCCTCAGCTAGAACTTAAGCTCCCTGATGGCAGATATCTAATGGTCTGGGGACTTCAGTACCATGGACAGAGTCTGACATACTAGAGGGCCTAGTCATCATTTTTACAACACTCTTAGCATCTAATGTCATAAATGGGTGTTTGGTGAACAATTGAATGAATGAGTCCAGTTCTAGCCTTTCATGGTCACCTCTGTCCCCAGCACACTTCCCATGTCCTTGAGCGCACGTCCTTTCTGCTCAGCCTTTCTTTGGACAGGGGGTGCCGGTCACGGGCACATCCTGGTCATACATAATTTTGAGTTTCTCAGAAATGTTGGCATGAGATGGGCATGGTGGGGGCATTTCCACAGTCTGGATATGCTCCAAGGTCTCCTCATGAGGCTTTCCTAGGCCACCCTATGTAAGTTACAGGTCTTACTCCTCTTCCATGCTTCTGTCTTTCTCCTTATCGTTTATTGCTATTTAACTTCCTTTTTATTTTATGCAGTTATGTTGCTTATTGTCTGTCTTCCCCACTAAAATGTAAACTCCACGAGGTGAGGGTCATTTATGTCTTTTTTTTGTCCTTGTATCCTGAGATTCTAGAGCAGTGCCTGACACACAATAAGGTCTTGATAAATATCTGAATGAATGAATGAATGAACATGTACATACATTTACTGTAATAATCCACACAAACCTTCAAGGGAAGAGATTTGATTTCATCTTAACACATAAACATGGTTAAGTCCCTTCCTGCAAATCACAACGTAGCGTGCAGACTGCAAGTGAATCGGGACTACCAGCCCCTTTCCCTGAGGTCACAGGGACATGATCTTGCTGAGGTCTAAAGGCAGGAAGAAAATATTCACTTGACATTTAACACCCCATTGAAATAGCAACCTGCTGCAGAGAACCAGTGCTTTTCCAGCAGCTGCCTGCTTCCTTCCTTGGTTCTGTGTTCTGACATGACTCCGCGGTAGAACCTGGCAGTTTGAGGGAAACATTAGCTGTCTAGGGCCCAGTGCCACCCACACCCCTACCAAGACATCTGAGGAGAGGTGAGAGCCTCCACTGGCTACCAGAAGGTAACTTGTATTTATGAAGCCTGTCCTAGGTTCCAGGCACTCTACTCGGAGTTTTACATAGATGATTCCACTTCATGCTCACACACGCATGGATTAGCATCCTAGGTACCATTATGTAAGTAAGAAAAGGATGACTCAGGCATATAAAGTTATCTGCCCAAGGCTCCAGTTATAGAGCCAGGATTTTCATTCAAGCCCAACGGTTTGCCACAACAGCATGCCTTCCTGCTCGGTCTGAGGAGGGTGAGGTACAGACACGCTGCCAGTTCCGTCTCGTGGGACCAAGGATCAGATTCATCACTTGCACTCATAGCTCATTGGTCAGAACTGGTCATCAGGCCACACCCACCCACAAGGGGCTCAGGAAGTAAACTCATATCATGGTCCAGAAAGGGGGCGGGGACAAGAATATTTAGCAAATGGCATGCCAGCTCCCTCAATGAGTGAAGCCCCAGCAGCTAAGCAAAGTCTGGGGCTTGCAGGGAGTGCTTTTCATGGCTGAGGTGAATTCCCCACTGACCAGTGGGACAGGAGCTCAGAGTTCAAAGCAAATAAAGGGCAGAATTCCTGCACTTAAGGCATCTATGGACCGAGTCTTTCACCTGCCAAATGTGTTCGCATTGTAGCAAATGCATTGGAATTTCATACCAGGAATTCAGGCTCAGCCAACACGTCCATGGATGGATAATTTTAATCAAGCACAGCCTGAACTATAAACTAACAAAAGGCCGTGTTTCACATCAGAAGAGTGAGCCTTGATCCATTCGTTGTTCTTCCCAGACACCCTCATTTACTAATAACACTACTGTTCAGAAATGTAAAGCCTACGCGATTGGGGTGGTTGTGATATCCGCTATGGCTGATTGAACCCCCCGCCCCTTTCCCTTTAAAGGCAGCAGAGTCCCTGCTGAGGCTTTGGAAGCAATAACTGGCCACCTGCAATGGACGACAGTGGTCTGGCGTGGGGCCGAGAAATGGAGAGTATGTGACAAGCAACGAGGTCATGATGCAGCCCGTTCTTATGTAACAATTCAGCAAGGATTCATTGAAAACCTGCTTTGTGTATTAATACTAGACACACACCTCAAGAAGAGGTGTAGAAGCAGCTGTGGAAACTGAAAACCGAGACTAAGCAGGGCTGGGGGTCAGTAGTACTCCCCAGGACATGTGGGTCAGCAACTGGTCACCCAGGGAGCCGGGGAAGTCGAGAGCTGAGCAGCCCAGCCAGAAGAGCCTGGTAGATGACTCGTGGCCGGAAGGGTCTAGAGACCAGTCACTTCTCTCATCCACACGAGAGTTGGGGTGGGTGAGGGGCATGGGCTGTTCTCTCAATCTCTCTGACATTTGGAGGGTGAACTCTGTTCCACATTATTAGCCTGTGGCAATGAGGCTGCGAGATGAGACTCTGCCGCATCCCCCAGCCCATAAAGCCTGCCCCTGCTGCACAGTGAAAATTACAGGCTTATATTACAGGGTGCGTGTTGGGGAAGTAGCCGGAGGTTGCTGATACAATCAGAGATCAGGTAGCTTTATTGAGAATGGTGAAATGAAACTGTGTTACCCATGCGTCCAAATATGAATGAGAAAATTTCTTCCCCCAAACAAACAAAAAACAATAACTGAAGCTGTGTGTTTTCCTTCTTCTTTGTAAAATTATTGTAGCAAGGTGTAGCCAGGAACCTACAATCTTTTTTCCACTTAGGAGAGAACAGGGTTTCCCCAGAAAAAAGCAGCACTCTGAGGACCAAGGGAGGAAGACAATTACTGCCGAAGCAGGATTCTAGGGCAGCAGTTTCAGGAGTTGTTTCTGGGAGAGCCAGGGTACCCCAGAGGATGCTTCAGAGGCAGCATGGAGACCCAGGGGTCAGGACTTGGAACCCCCGCACAGCTCTAACTGCAGCTTCTCTACTTTAGTCATTTAAAATACTGGTGATCCAGATATCATTTTGTTAGACAAAATTTTTTATTGTTTTGCTGCTTTTTAGAGGTTGTTTTTGTTAAGGCAAAGCTATGGTAGACAAAGCCAGAAAAATAGTTGGAGGGTGGGAGCAGAGGTTATCTGGGAAGGGGTGAAGGAACTTTCTAGAGTGAGGAAATGCTCCATCTCTTGAGAAGGGTTTGAGTTACAGGGTGCATGCATTTGTCAAAACTCATCCAACGGCACATTTGTGATGCCTGCATTTCACTCTATAAATGTTACCTCAAAAGAAAAAAGCTACAAACAAATATTGAGCTCTGGTTAATAATATGCATGCTGTAGTATTTAGGGGACAGTGTACTGATGCCTGCAATTTACGTGAAAATCTTCAAGACAGAGATGGATGGCTGATGGAGAGGGGAATGGATAGGTGGATAGATATGTAATAAAACAAGTATAGTAAACGTCAGTGGTAGAATCCAGATAGTGGATACGCTGATATCCACTTAAGTTTCTTCGAATTTTTCTGTACGCTTGGAAATTTCCATAACTAAATAGAGGGGAAAGGTTACTATTATTAGATCAAATTTTGCAAACTTTGCTGATTAAAATCTCCTGGGGTATTTGTTTTACAAATGTAAGTTCTAGGACCTGTGCTTGGAGACCCGGAGTCCGTGGAGCTGGGGTGGGGGCTGGGCTATCTGCAATTTTCATCAGCCCACCAGGAGGCAGGTTTGGGAAACACTGGATTCAATTAATTTGCCCCCAGAGAATTCACGTTGGGCGTAAAGAAGAAGTGTGACCAATAGAGCAATGAGAAAGGATCAGAGCAGGGACCTCAGGTTTAGCAAGCTTTTATGAAGTGCAGTAAGTTTTGAGAATACCGATTTTGGAAACATATGCCCAAATAGAGCAGCTGATCCAGACTCTGGCTGCCCATTCCTAACCACCACCTCCCCACCCATCCTCCACCCCCAAAACATGATTAAGTTGTAAGATAGAAGGATAAAGTGCACCAGTTAGTCAACTGTCCTCCTGCTGTGGGGTACGCTGTTGGCCCATGCGGTGTCTCTGGTTTTCTCTTGGGCCCTCCTAAGGCCTGAACGGGATCCTGAAGCTTACAAAGCAAATCACCTAGTCTTCGCCACCCACAGGACACTGAATAATACTAATACCGCATTGTGCGCTGTGGGCAGGCGGGGGGAGAGGAGTCACAAAGATGGGTGAGACTCAGAGCTGCCCCCGGAGAAGCTCTGGTCCAGCGGGGCAAGCAGACCGGCACAAACCAGCCAGGGGGTAAGCAGGGCCCCATGGCCGCCCGGTGCTGGGTGGAGTCGGTGAGGGAGGCTCCAGGTGTCCCCAGAGGATTGGGCGAGGTTGCTTCACCACAGAGCAAAGAAGAGTGGCAGGGTCACCGGCATGGTATAGGCTGCCTGGTACCGCTGTGCAGCCCGAGCACGCGTGAAGCCGTAGTGTACGTGAGTAGCGATGAGTGGAGTGTGAGGCACGCGTGGGGGAAAATGCACAACTCCACTCAGAAGGGAAGAAGACGGGAGCAGAGAACGGAAGGAGTGGGCTTTCCGCTCACCTCTTCTAGTTGATTTCCCAAGAGACGAAGGGGCAGAGTGTAGAAAAAGAGACGGGTTGACTCTGATCTTTGTTTTCTAATCTCCCATTGACACACTCGACAGGTGATGTTTAAAACCCCACTTTTGATGAAACCTGCCAAGACATGGTAGGGAACCGCAGCACGGCCTCTCTGTCATCCCCACAGCCACCCTGGTGTCATGGTTAATGGCCTCGTGGTGTCCAGAGACCAAACTGTACCTCTGTCCCTTTCAGTCTGGCTCCAGCATGGATTTTCCTATCACAAGTGATGGGAGGGATGCTGTTAGATACATTTGCATCACCTCTAAGTGATTAAAAACGTCTAAGTGAAGCTCCTACATTCAGGGTTGGACTGTCGCATGAGACGTTGGGTTCTAGAGACAAAGGTGAAAATCGGGTAAATGCAAATCACTCTGGAACTTTGTTAACATCCCCAGTGAAGTCTGTGGTCAGTGTCGTGTGAGGATAAGCACAGAGCGGAGCCTGGCGCCCGCAGCCCAGGCAGCAGAACAGTCAGCAGTGGTTTAAAGCTGGAATCCCACTCAGGGTGGCAAGAGGCACGCCCACACGGGGGAGTTCCACGCACGTCCCTCATTTCGGGCTTATTCACTCCCGAGAAGAATCATTGTCACCATTTAAATTACTTTCTGTTGTGGTTTAAATTTTTTTTCTATACGAAATGTGGAGAGTTTCCTTAACAGAGAGGAGATGCACAGGGTGTGGCACCATTAAACCTGGTGTAAATGATCGGGCAGCTGCTGAGATCATGGCAGTGCCCCCATTCTCCCCCCGACACCCTCCCCCCCCCCCCGTGGCATGATCTGTAATGTTAGTTTCTGGGCTGCATGTAACGTTCAAGGTGGGGGCTCTACATCCAGCGCCAGTACAGGGCCGGCGGTTGGGCGAGCAGATATTCCAGTCAGTGGTCCTAATGGGCGAAGCGATGTGAGCAGATTCTGGTGAAATCTGGAAGACAGCCTGGAGGAAGAGAGACGGGGAGTCAGGGCTGAAGGAGGCTTGCCTGGTGAAGGGATTGGGTCAGCTCAAAGGTAGGAAAAGGACGTGAACCGCACACCTCCGTGCCTGTTCTTCTGGATTCCTAGCCTGCCCCAGCCTAACTTGAGGACCAAGAATTGCAAACTGGTGGCCCACAAATGCTTTTTGTTTTTGATATTTGCTACTTTCACGTCCTCCTTCACATTCTAGCCTTCTCTTGAAACATCAGGGGGCCCCACAGCACTGGGCCTGCATCCCCCTAGCAACAAGACACTGGAGCTGAGTACCAGCCGCTGTCTTTGGAAGGAACACTCTCTGATTCAGAGAAAACCTCCCATCCAGATGGGCTTGTTTTTGTTATCAGCCTGTAGCTGATGGCCAGGCCTAGGGAACCCTGCCCTCAGCCTGGGTGTTTAGAGACTGGGTGGGCACCTAGGCAGAGAGAAGTGGCTCTTGGGCACACCCTGTTGCCCCCGAACAAATGCTGGGCCCCTTCCGGTGGGGGTGGGGGTGGGGAAGGCCCATCTCAGACACCATACAAGCCATCGGGGTTCTTGGTTGCAGAGTTTCCTTCTAATGAAGCTGGAGCAGAGCCCTCGGCCCCAGCCGGTGAGACTCACACCTTGTTTCAGAGGAAATGACAGGAGTAGACACACCCCTGTCCCAACCGGGGACAGGAGCAGATGTCACAGCGCCCATCTCACACTGTCCCAGCAAGTCCTAATCTTCCTGTGCGTGAGTTCTCGTGGGGAAGCAAGTTGGGGCCAGAGGCATTTGGACGGAGGGGAGCGTTATTGAAAGGCAACCTCTGGTCAGGAGCACTTGGGAATAACCTCGCGACGGCCTGCTTCCCTTTCCTGTGCAGGTGTCTGTACTGCTAACTGTCAGTACAGTGAACTGGACACTAGTCCGCCCGAGTGGTTTTGCAAAGCGCGCAGCTTCTGGTTCCTCCTTGTAGCAAGAGACAGTGAAGTGGAAGGGGGTTGAGAAAGCGCTGTTTGACCAGTTTTCAACGGGTAAGGATGACATGCTTCCCACTCACGCAGCCTCCACCTTTCCAAACCACTTTCGTGTCTGCTTCATTTATTTCCCAGGCTGCCGGGGAGGGTGGAGCGCTGTGTGAGAGCTGTAGAGCCAGGTAAGTTGAGTGACAGGCCAAAGGTCACACTGCTGGGGAGTGTCCCAGCTGAGACCGGAATTCAGGGACATGGCAAGCAGATGTGTGAGGCCTGGTTACCATGGGCACCGTGGATGCTTCCCTCACTCATTGCCTGCGCTGTGATAGACTTTACCTGTGGCTGTGAACAGCCCCAGACAGGAGTGAGTTCCAGCCCATGGTAACCCCCAGGGCCTGTGGGATGCCTGCAGATGCCCTGAAAGAGCTGTCACCACCCCCCTCCCTCACAGGCTGACAGAGGCTCGTGGCCCCTCCCTACTGTGACATTTCTCAGCATCAGAAATCAAGCAGACAAGCTCCGCTGGGCCAAGACAGTTGGGTAATCAAAGTGTACAGCCGTGATGGAGGCCTGGCATTTAAGTCTATTGATCAACGACAGAAGTAAAACACAGGGCGAAAAATGCAGCCGGAGTTCTTGTTGTCAGAGCCAAATAAAGGCTTCTCCTCCCTGTTTTGAAGGCAGCTGAAGGAGAGAGAGAGAGAAAGAGAGAGAGAAAGAGAGAAGAGAGAGAGAGAGAGAGAGGAGGGGGAAGAGAGAGAAGAAAACAACCACAAATCCTGGGGACAGTGGCAGCTGAAGACCGTTACAGGTTTTTAAAGGTGTGAGGCAGGAGTTGCTAAGAGCAAAGGGATGGAGATGCCCAGGGCTCACATGAGGGCTTGGGGGACAGCACTCTGGGCCAAGGTCTTGGTTCTCAAGTGGAGATGGTTCTGTTTGTGCTCAGCAGTCCAAATGCGAGTGTCGTGGCGACACACCCTTAAGGTGACAACTTTCTGCCGTAAGTGCAAGACAGGCCATGTGTCTTCCTGAATTCTCCTGAAATGACCCAGTTGTTAGCTCTCTCTCTCTCTCTCTGTCTCCCTCATTCCCACCCCCCAAAAGCTGAGCCTCTGTCCTTCTAGCTGGGGAAGAGGAAGGTGCACCCATGTGAGAAGGGGGAGAAGAAGGGCAGCAGATGCAAGGGACCCCAGCACCGAGAGCGCGCAGCAGACAGACAGGCAGGCGTCCTGGGCTGTCCTGGGCCTGGGCAGTCATCCTCTCCGAGCCTCAGTTTCCCCGTCTCCTAAAAAACAGAAGGAGGAGAAACCTGCGCTGTTGAGTCTTTCTGAGCCATGAAATGATTTCAGTAATTCATCGGCCTGCAGAGCTCAGGCTGGAGGGTTGCCATGAGCTGGGCGGGATCACACGGGAAAAGCATGTTTAGTTTAGTAAGAAACTGCTGAACTGTCTCCTGTGTTTAACGTCTGTGACCCATTTGAGTTCATTACTGTGACTGTGTAAGATCTGTGTCGAGATTCATTTCCTTTGCGTGTAGATATCCAGTTATTGAATATGGAGATTTTTAGCTGAGAAATGTTGATTTTAAGGATTTTATAGATTCTACCAGGCAGCCAATTATACAGAAAAGAATGGAGCACAGCTCTCTGATCAGGATTCTGGGAGTGCAGAGGGGCTGGGTCCCTACGGCAGTGGTCACCTGTAGCCACCAGCCCACGATGTGAGCTCAGGTTGCCTTCGCATCCTCTGGGGAAAAGATAGAAAAGTCAGCAATGACCTCAAGGGTATGTTTTTGTACATCGTGTAGGTTTATCAGGGGAATAAGTGGGATTAGAAAGTTTGGTTCCAACCACGCTGAGGAAGGAGGCCCGGGACACCTCCTTCAGAGGCAGATGGGACCTTGACGGATGATTAGCTGCTTCTGTGGCCTTTGATTCCAAAGGTGGTGGAAACTCAGCCTCTTAACAGTGTGTAAGTGAAGCACGCAGAGAAACTCTGTTTGTAGGAGCGGGAGAACAAATATTTGAGTAAGACAGCCCAGAGAAGGCAAATATAATTGGGATTTCAGATTTTGCGAGACTCCTTCCCTTAATGAGCCAACCAGTGACGGGATGGTGAATACCAGTGGAAGATAGTAGCTGGTGACGAAGTGAAAAGGAGAATTAAACCAAACACCTAGACGACTGGTACCTGTGGTCACAGGGCCGATTGGCAGATGAGAGCTGGAACAAAAGGTAGCCTTAGGGAAAAGGAGAACAGTGTTGTGAGGTCTAATACCGGGAGCCTTTGTCTTTTATCTGATAAATGTTTTTACACTGGACTCTCAAAAGCTAGACTGACTGTTTGGATAGACCAAAGGAAAAGCAAACCCTGTCATTGAAAAATACGGCTTAAAACAGAGATTCTGGACCATTTTATCCAAAACCTGCGCAGCTGCTTAAAATGTGGGGTTCATGGTCAACTACCCTGCTTTAGATATAAGTAACGTCTGGCTTACAATGTCCCGTGCTCACGCCTGGTTCCCAGCACCAGAGTTGGTCAGTACATCATGCCCTGCTTCCTGCAGCAGAAGTGTTCTGTGTGTGGTCCATTTTCCTTGGAGAAATTGTTGGCTCAGCCTACTGGTTCTGTCCTTATCTCTGGGAGCTGCTTTTCTTCCACGGGGATTAGCCTCTGGCAACTCTGAATGTTCAGAACATGTGACCTTCCCCTTGGGTTCAGTTGACTGGATCAAGTGCACACCTGACCCAAAATGTGCCAAACTCTCTCTCCTGAAAACTTCGAGTTGTGAGATACAGAAAGTAGAGGTCGTGAACAGACTCGAATCAATGGCATCTTTCTGGGGGGTGGTCTGTGTATCAGTCTGAGTTCTTTTCCTGGCAGCAAAAGAGACTGACTTTGGTTATGTACTGGAATGAGCATTGGTTTATGGACACCTTGGGAGAATCATTGGGAAATCGAAAACATTTGAAAAGCCCTGAACAAAGGCAACTGTGGGGCTTTACGAAACGGTAACTTCAGGACTAGTCTAATTGGAAGAACAGGTTGGTTTGGGTCCTGGAGCCAGAGTACAGACTTCCAACTGTCTTGAATCTCTTTAAGGTTCTGGTCAAGATTCAAATTCCAGGGAGCAGGCATCTACTTGACCCATCTTGGGGGATGTGTCTTCCCCCTAAATGCGGCCATGTATGGTCTTTGTTCATCATTCCACCGGGTAGTATTCAAAAGCGAAAAGATGCTTTGTCAGAAGGAAATTGGGGTGACGGTAGAAAGGGAGATGAATGTTGGAAAGTCAAAAGCAGCATCACCAGAGGCCCCCACAGATGTCCCGCCCCAGCTCTTCCTAGAGACGTGACTATTTCGTCTTTCTAGGATTCCAGGAGAGGCCTCGCTGTCTTGCCAGCAAATTCCTTTTGCTGTTTAAGCTGGTTGGAGCTGGTTTATACTAGTTTCAATCAAAGGATTATTAACTAAGACACTATTCATCTATTTCTATAAGAAAGGACCCTCAGCTTTGGTCCTGACTTGAAAGAGAGCTGTGTATTGATGGGGTAGCCCATGAGAAGTCCGCGATCTGTGAGATCAGAATCAGTGCCACCGAGGGCACTGGCTGTGTTGGCCTTGTTCCCACTCTGTTCATTCCCATTCACCGAGACTCTCATGCTCAGCTGTGCTCTCTTCTCCGGCTCCCAAGTAGATAACAGACCACTTGTTCCATACAACAAGGGTGTGAGGTTGGAACTGCCCTCACAGAAGCCAAACAAGCTGATGGAGCCATGGTGACATGCAGACGTGTGCTTGAGTCCCAGAAGAGAGACTATGCTTATCACAGCCCATGGCGCCCTGGTTAGTCAAAGACAAACATCTCGGGGCAGGGATATTCTGCAGTCTATTGTCCTTGGAGAAAGAAAAGGAATTTCTCTCTGTTTAAGTGAGTGAATGAGTGTTCACAGGAACAGGGGGAGAGTTCTGTAGTGGCTTCAGGGCCCCCTTCTGTAGACGTGCTCTTGCTTGAAGGGGTAATATAACAATAGCAACGAGAGTAATAGTAATACCTCAATGCTTTAAGTAGTTGCAGCATTTCTAGCATGGCACTAAGTGCCTAAGATTAGGGTTTTTCCCCCCTTCATTAAGTGATTGTCTGTGTCCTTACAAAGGACAACAGTCCCGTGATATGACTACAGTCCCCACTCATGCAGCTCTGAAGACCCTTGTCTGAACCTCTTTTGGGGGCACTTCGCATTTTCTCCGTATTTTGTGGATATTTAGCTCAATCCAGTATGTATCTACTGAACCAGTGCTAGAAAGCTGGAGTAGGGGAATGGCACACAGAAGAGAAATAAGACAGGTGACAGCACCCAAAATGCTCACAGATGAGTGGAAAAGACCAAAAAAAAAAAAAAAAAAAAAAAAGAGCTAATAGCTAAATCACAGTATTCTATGGGTTCTTAATGATAGGTTTTTTCAGTCCTATGGCAGGTGGGGAGCAGATACAAACGAGAAAATGTTTCCTTCTGGAGTGGGAAAGAGCAGGGAAGAAAGAAACATTGAGCTTATCTCAGAGGGTTGAAAAATAGTCCACAAGGTGAATGAGATGGTTCTTACCTCGCCCTGATATTTCTTGAGGACCCAAGGCATTTAGACCCAAGGCATTTAGCTCCACTTTAAATCCTCTCATCAATCTCAGGTGAAGTGACAGTGCATTGCACCTAGTAGGTGCTCAGAAAATGTTTCTTGATTTGGTTCAAAGCACATAAAGGCTCCAGGTCAGACTCATCTTCTCTGGATAGTTTTAAAAATAAAAGTCAACAAGTTGTGTTTTGCTGTGAAAGGTAGAGACTGGCAGGTTTGAGATGAAGTGTAAATCGTTCTAAGTTTGGACTGTGTGAAAGACTCTGAGATTCCTTCTTTTCTGGGAAGAGGGAGAAGAGGATATATATATAGGCTGATGTAATGAATGATGGGATTTTTCTGAAGTGAGGTTAAACTTGAAACATTACAATCTCTCCAGTCATAGCCCGGGAGTGTAGGCTTCCAATACCCTTCCTGCATTAGGCCCTCCAACGTCTTGACCTCAACTCTTACCACTCTTTTTCTGCTCTCCGTCTGGCCACACGGTGCTTCTCACACTCAGGGTCAGCGCTCCCCATCTGGGCTTCTTAGAGATGGCCTGCCACGTCTCTGAAAAGCAAGGTAATGTGGAATGGCCCTAGGAATCCACTCTTTCTAGCTGAGTGATCTTGGGCTCAATCTCCTCACCAGATAAATAAGGATAATAAGTCCTGCCTACATACTTCCCAGGGATGTTAAAAGGATTAACCAAGATACTATGTTTTAGAGGTCATTTCCAAGGGCTCTACATTTTTAATGGATTATTGTTCTAATATTGTCTTGTGCACATTAAGTGCTAAGGTTAGCAAAATCTTTAGGAGCTAAGATAGAGGACTGGGAAATTCTAACAGTGGGGGATAAGAGAGAGATTTGAGAAAAGTTGGGGAGAGAGGCGAGGTCTGTACCTAGAACTCTTCACCTGAGCAGAGGGGTTCACAGCTGGACCTAGAGTCTTAGAATTGTTTACAGAGTAACGTAAATGTGGAGATAACACATTGTTTTCTGAGCTATGGAGCTTCAGATTCTCAAAGAGGTCCATTAACCAGAATGTGGAAGAATCATTGGTATGCGATGGTGGGAGGCCTTTCTTGAAAGAGCATACTTCACTGAATGGGGTGAGCAAACAAAAGCATGAGCTGGAATGGGGGGAAGGGAGGCCAGAGGGTGTTCTACTCAAACTGGCTCCATCATCATTTTACCTGGAGCACAACCAACATGTCCAGTAACAACTAACATCACGTTTTATTCCTGGATCAATTCGCTTCTGCTGCATAACAAACCACCCTCTTACAGTTTAAAACAATAAGCATTTATTGAATGTATGAGTCTATAGGTCAGCAATTTGGACTCGATTGAGCTGGGTGATTCCTCTGGTCTCAGCTGGGCTCACTCATGAGTCTGCAGTCAGCTGCCAAGCTGCCTGAGGACTGGCTGATGTCGGCTGTCCTCAAGTGGGCAGCTCATCCCTTGTTCACCTGGCAGCTGGGCAGGGATCCAAGACAGTAAGTGGAGGCCTCTTGGGGCCCTGGCTCAGAGCTGGCACAGCATGGTGTCTGCTGCACTGTACGAGCCAAGCAAGTCACAAGGCGAGCCGATATTTAAAGGAAGAAGCAGTAGATTCCGCCTCTTGATGGAATGAGATACAAAATAATTTGCAAAGAGCACAGGACAGGGAGGAGTGAATGATTATGGCCATTTTTGCAAACAGCCACCGCTCCCAACCCCACGCCTGACTCATCAGCCAGCTCAGGTCCCTTTGATGAACAGGATTGTGGTCTTCTCCTTGATCTACCAACATCTTTGGGGAAAGGATAAGCCTCAAGCAGAGATTACGTGTGGCACCAGGGTCGGTGAGGGCGGTGATTTGTCCAAGGTCACAGAGCAAGTGACAAGAACAGACACGTAGCACTCCCTTCTGTCACTTCCATCCCGTTATTAGCTACTTCACACCACGCCTCACCCAGTTAGATTGTCCACGTGTTTGGGGACGTGTCAAAACAAGAATCTCCACCTGTGTTTCTCAGAGTGTTTGTGATGAAGGACCAGTTTTCGGTGTTGCTTTGTTGGTTTTGTTGCCAACCCATCACGGACTAACACTACGAGTCATGCCAAGTGCGACTCATCGTGTGAAGGTGACAACACTCAAACTGCTGCGTAGCCTATTGAGGCCCCTGGATCACACACAGGGTGGTCAATGCAAAGTCAAGTTGCTGTAAATGTCTAAATGCTTACTCTCACTTTCTGCAATTACCTCACTGCAGGTCAGTCACAAACAGTTGGCAGAATGATGTCACACCTTGCGGTAGCACTGCCCTGTTTCTCCTTCTATTTTCATTGTATCCCCACAAAGTGGGAAAACTGGGCTTGGGGCCCATTAGAATCAGATGAGGAAACTGAGGCCTAGGAAAATAATAGGCTTTTCCAAGGTCACACAGGGTGAGGCCAGGAGCAAGACCCCAGCTCTCCTAACCCTGCACCCCCTCCTTCTGCCTCCCTCAATTGCAATTTGAAAATACAAATGAACATGCTGTTAAAAAAATTAGCTTTCTCTTCACATCCCAAGCCCAAAGCTTAACCTGAGTTACTGAGGAGGCTGATAAACGTTTACCTTTTCCACTGGGGATTTATGCATTATTTACATAATCAGATTCCCCCGCTCTCAGGCTCAGAGATACTAATTCTCAATGCAGTTCCACGATATTTTACATTTAAACATTTAATGGTCTCTTCATCACTCCCCTGGGTATGTGTGGGTTCTCGAGGGGAGGGGGGCCGATGAGGAGGCTTCACGACGGAAAGTTGCCGATACAGCAGAACCTCAGACCCCGCTTACGTGCAACCTACAGCTGTGTTCTCCTTGGCCTGACACCCTCAAAATCAGAGAATGGAAAGTGGAGGGGGCAGGAAGGTGGCAGGCTCACAGCATGAAGAGGCCCCACCCCCACTTCTGCCGTCTTGGTGAATCGGGTAGGAGGGGCCCAGAGCATTCAGCGGCCACTGCGGGCCCTCCATGTGGCCAGGAAGGAGAGCCTGCTCCTGCCACACCTTTTTGGTCCACGGTCTCATCAAGGAGAGGGAGCCTGCGGGGCTGACATCCTTTCCATGGGTGGTGCTGTGTCTGGAAACTGCCCAGCTGTGGCCTTAGAAGAGGCAGAACCTCCGTGAGGTCTCATTCAGGCCTGGGCTCCATGGTGCTTCAGGGCCGAAAGGCGCCCTTTCACCTTGACTTAGCAGACCTTACAATCCCCAGACTATGCTGCAAGCATAAAACAAGATAAAGGGGCCCAGGCAAATGAGGCCCCAGGATCTGGCACCTCCATTGCACCACTTTGGGGTGAGGCAGTTTGACATTAGGCATTGAAGAAAGAAGCAGAGCCACTCTTGGATCTGAGAGTTCCTTCCACAAGGAGACTGGGACCCTTGGAATTCTAAATTCTGAGGCTGGTGGAAGGTGCTTCAAGCATCATTTCATCCAGGGTTTGCTAACTGTGCTCCAGATCTTTACTGTTTTTATATTTCCTTGGAACAAAAATCTCAATAGCTAAAAGTGTGTGTGTGTCGGGGGGTAGTTTAACCCCCCTCATTTCTAAATGGAGCAACTGAGGTCCAAAGCGGAGTGTGACACGCTCAGCACCATCCAGCGACCTGAGAGCAGAAGCAGCACCACCGGCTTCCCCTCTGGCCCGGTGCTTTCAGCCTCGCTCTTCTAACACTCCTGCCCCTCTCCATTTCCAGAGCCTTTCCTGGCCGGGTGGAAGGTGGATCGTTTACATTGGCGGAGGCCACCTAAAACTTTGGGGAGCCATCAGCACCGCCTTGAGGTCCCACGCATTCCCTCTGCCTGGAAGATTCTTCCCGCAGATGTTCACATGGCTGGCTCCCTGTGGCACTGAGCGCCTTCTAATGTCACTTCCGAGAGGTTTCCCTGCCTCCCACTTGCAAAGTGGCTTCTCTCCCATCGTACAAACACACGCCAGGCAACTTCTCCCCCAGATCCATGTTTTAGTTTCTTCCTGGCCCTGATTAGCAACTAACCTTTCTAGTTTATTTTTTTAGGTTAGTTAATGTCTGTCTCTCCCAACAGAATGTAACACATGAGATCAGGGACTTTGTCTCATCTGCTGTTTTGTCCCCAGGTCCTCGCACACTGTCTGTCACATAGTAGGCGTTTCATTAGTCTTCACACAAACGAATGTCTACGTTCATTTTGTGTACCAAGGCACGAGACCTTCCGGATAACGGCCATTTTCTTCAGCGGTGTTTGTCACCACAAATTGCCCTGATCACACTTGTCACACGCATTTGTGCAGGAATCTATACCAACCCCTCATCTTCAGGATGCTCACAGCTGAGCTGCGCTGGCAACGTCTCATCTGCTAAACACAAGGGCCATAGAAAAAGCATCCAGACCCACTTGGCCTTGGTTTCCCGGGTAACCAAGGTTGTACGCTTAGATACACATGACCAAGCGGGACTCTCCCAGGGGACGCGAGCACTGAAAACTCAGGCACCAGCTGCGTGCTTTTTACTCTCTCAAGTAGCCATTGCCTGAGACTGACAACCAGTTTAGTGGCTTGATCTCCGGGGCCAGATCCCAGCCCTTGGTGAAGAAGATACCCAGCCCCAATAGCGTATGTGTGCATCCAAGCGCAGGGAACGCTTGAGCTCCAGTCTGTGTAAGACGTAATTGTGCGTTAATTCACATTTTGTTGTGTACGTGCTACTGAGATTAGACGCAAATTGAATAGTACATTCTTCTCTTCACCGCCGCCAAGACACGCCCAATAGGTTAAGCTGAATGCATTCCTTCCCTTTTTCTGTGCCTCCCTTTTAGCTGAAGTGGAAGGGGAAGGCCATACACAGTTGTCTTTTATCTACCCCATCAGCCAACTTGTGCCACCAAAGTCTCAAGTTCTAAACAGTACAGAACTTGGAGTGACAAAAGTTGCACACTGGTGATTCATGGGCGAAACAATGAATAACAGGTGTGTTACGATTGGCCAACACACCCTTCTTTCTTAGTTACTTAGTTGCTGCCATTTGCATTTTGGAGTTTCTCATAGAAATCCAGATTTCCAGATTCTGTTTAAAAATTGGCAGATCTAGCAGCAGCAAGCCTATGCTGTAGCTTGGCCTCCCCAGGATGCAGGCACTGAGGGTATAGGTAGTTCATGTGGAAGTTGATCCCTAAAATCAATAGTAAGGGAACAGCAAGACGAAACGGACAAGAAGGAATAGCTAACAAAAGGGTAATTACTGTGGGAAGCAACAGAGGCATGATTGCACTGGAATTTCGGGGCTGCAAGCAGAATGCTTTCCAGAACTAATGGCCTGAGGGATGAGCGCTGTGACATTTATGCACCAGTGCCCATTTTTCATGGAGACATTAACTTCCTCACCCCTCTGCACACTTCTGCAAACCAAGCCAGGCTTGTTTTTAGGCTGATCTGACTCCCATGACTGGAGATGACTGTGGCTAAAAAGAGAAAAGACGTGTCTCACAAGTATGGGGTGAGATGCTGTCCTCGGTGAGTGGGGGCGTCTTGTCCGCTACAGTTGCAGCTGAAATCAGAGTGGAACACGCAGAGGTGATGGCATACCAGAAGTACCCACTACAGTCCACCCCTTGGACCTCTCCGATACCCTCGCTGTAACTGTAGTTTCTCCGCATATATGACACTTCCTCTGATATGTATCTTAGCTGAAAGAGGGAGTGTTTTGTAGATTTCCACTTGGCCTTTTCTGCTTTTGTGGTTCTTATTCCACAGGTTGGGGACCAATGTGAGAGTAATACGAGCAGTTAAGTATATCCATCCCACTTTTATACTCCAGGACTGGGGAGATCCGGGGACCCACGCGATCCACTGTAAGATGGGTCAGGATTTTATTCATTATCTGTCTTCCTAAGCTCTTACACTAACCAAGGGGCCCTGATGGTGCTATGGCTTCTGCGATCTCTGACTCTGCGTGCAACAGCCCTGGTAAATTCTGGTTATTCCCCTTTTCTGTGTTTGCACTTTGATAAATTGCTACCAGGTCCTTAGAGAAGGATTAAGAGAACACTTATTAACTAAACAAAGTATTCATCACTGTTGTGGCATTTCAGAGTCTTTCTTCAAGAGGAACCAGTCTCTCTTCAACCAACAGGCACCCTGAGTCTGAAAACGTATTCACGTCTGGAAACTGAGTGAGGAAATGCAAACTGCCATGGCGTGGCTGATATCAATGTCTGCTCATCAATTCTCAATCATTTCCCATTACATAAGTCCATACCTTAGTCAGCTTCCCAACCACCTCACCCCTAAGAATGTCATCATCTTTTAGGCAATCTGACAGGTCCCTGTGGGGCAAAGAACTCTGGTTGTCATCTGGCTTTCTGACAAATGTGGTCATTGTGACCACTTTTCCTTTGACATAAAGTGCTGCTGGCTGGCTTCCGAAATTCTGGAGCCTGGTTCCACCAATGTTGCCTACAGGGAACAACCATTGAGCTTTTCCGTCATGCGGTGTGCCCGCGGCAGTATGTTCCTAACTGTACAGTGAAAATAGTGACCGCTGAGGCTTCCCAGGGAAACAGTCTCTGGAGGATAGAGGATACTCAATGGTACTCCATTGCAACATTTTTACTCCCTTCAACCTTATTACTCTTTTCACAGTATCCCACTATATCTAACTAACTTACTGTAGTCCAGTGTCACGTCCAGGCTTCAGGGAACCATTCCAGAAGTCAATAGGACCAGACCCAGAAGTCCTCTAGGAGGCTGAGTCCTCAGTCACAGGAGAGCATGCCCATATCAATAACTCACCCTCACACAGCCTGGCCTTCTGTTCCACCTTCTCTCCCACATGGCTCCCAGCTTTCTGCTAGTGCATCTTCGCCAGGTCCTAAACTCTTTTAGTGAGTAAGGTTTTTATTTTCTGAAAAGGGATTTTATTTTACTTTGCCTATGTTGGGACCCAATGTTGGCCTAGTTATTGGCGTGGAAGCCAGGGTTGGAGACAGGAGTGGATCTTTTGTAAAACAGCCTCGTTTTGAGAAACATCCAGCCCAAAAAATGTCTCCTGGAAAGAGGGGGGCTGTTCTATTTCCCAGGAGAGTTCAAGAAAAATCTGGGGGTTCAAGTTTTACAGACACATCTACCCAAATATCCCACGTCCATTGCTCAAGGCCGCACTGCTTCCCTACCATGGTCCTTACGTTAGCACAGGAGAATGAAGCTGCTCATTCCACCTCCAGCCATAGGAGACAGAGTCACTTTAAATTTTCTGTGGACACTTGCTACATTTTACAATATAAGAATAAATTATTGATATTTCTGCTAAAGGCAATAAGGGTTCAATTTCACTCCAACCTCTGAAAAGCATATAGATGCAGAATAGCTCCTGGAACGATCCACCAGAAAGACGAGAAGGTGGGTCATTTCTCTACAAGCTCCCATCCCACACTGGTTGAGGGTTTCTCCCTGGGGTGTAAACTTGCCCACAGTTTTAGACTTGTATGCAGTTCACCTACAGCTTCAGAAAAGATATGAAGGCAGAAAAATGGCATATTGTCATCACAAGAGGACCGTGAGCTCACATGGATCTGTCTCTTAGCTTAAATAAGAGCTGGACCAAGAGAACATAACATGACATCTTTATTTGCCTTTAAGGAAATCTTCGCTTTTCATGTGGCAGTAGTGATCTGGAGATACGGCGTGAATGTGCAGTGCTCTGTGTTCCCTGTAGGTGCTCTTTATGGAGAGAAGCTTGAACATACGCTCTCCAAATCGTCATGGTCTCCACTTGGCTAGCTTCACTAATTTAGAAAAACCTTACCCTGCCTCTGTAGACATTAGGCTTTTAAAACCTGAATTAGAAGAATCAAAGAACATACAATTCGGAAGGAACACAGACATTATCTGAACCAATACCTGTATTCCGAGTCAAGTTGTAATTGGCGTGGGGCACCGGCATTTACACATCCTAGCTTTGCTGTTCTTCCTTATTTGCCTCTCTTTACACATCAAGCTTGTGCTAGTTTACTCACGAGAGGGACTAGGTGACGCCATGGAGCCCAGAACTGTTTCTGGAAGCAAATCTATGTTCACCAGCCCAGACTTTTGGCTTTCCTCCAGAACAGTCACCCCCCAGTTACCTTCGCTTGGATGTTTCACAGCCACTTCAAACTCAAAGCTGTCCCACAGTGAGTCATCTTTCCACAAAAATCTACATCCCCTCCTAAATTTCTGTTAATTCTATATTCTTCCTTTTCTCACACCCTGTTGCTCATATCTATTTTGAGTTGGTTTTGGCTTTTATAATCTTTCACTTTAACCACTGCAATCATCTTCTAACTGGTCTTCCTGGGTTTAGTCTCTCTTCCCTCCACTCCGTCTTCTATAACACTTCCAAAGTGATATTTACATGATGCAAAGTGGAAAAAGCTACTACGCACTCATCTTAAAATCTAGTCTCACTGTCATACATAGCATAAAACTATTTGTTCATTTAGCAAATAAATATTGAGCGCCTATGTATTCTTTTGCTAAGTGCTGTATTTACAATGGCAAACAGCAAAACATGTCCCCATAGTCATGGAGCTTCCAAAAGCTTTATCCTCCTGAGTGTGGTCCACGAATAATCCATGGTCTATTGCCTACTCACATCCCAAAATTACTTCTTCAAATGCTTCCACCTCTGCAAATGCTTCCAGTCATATTGACTTAAGTTTCCTGAAGGAACCAAACCCCTTGAGGAGAGGGACTGTTTTATGAGTTTTGCCAGCGTGCAGCACAGCAACACGCACTTACTAGGAACTTCGTGAAAGGTCACTGAATGAACAAATGAACTGTAGACAGCCATGGGGTAAAAGTAGGACGGGGCAAGCAAGACACCTCGGGTGCGAAATTTAGGGAGCACTCACTCTCGGAGTGTATCCTAGATGTTTTATTTGCCTCCCCCCCCCTACTCTGGGCCTGGACAGCCAGTAGGAGGGCGGTTTGTGTGAGCTGTCCAGCGTTCTGAACAAGATTATCCAGGCTTTTGTGAGCTCCAGAGTTCTGAAATCAGAAAACAGGCTTTTGTGGGCTGTGCAGGGTTCTGTTTAGAAACGGAACGTTTCTGGTTTCCTTTGCCTCTGTGCAGCTCCAGTTTTCCATAGATCTTTGAGGATCAAATTGGCTGCGGTATGTGGGCACGCTCCACTCCAAAATGCACCAAGACCAGACAGACTATGCCTCTGCCATTTGGCTTGTGAAAACCAGAGGTGGTGCATTTTCCAGTGCCTGGGGAAGACTGAAAATATTCATGCCCAACTCTGTGGGCCATTATAAAAACGTGTTCTCCAAATTGCCTCTATCAATAATATCCAGGGAATTTTCAAATGGTTCTGGGATAACTTTCAATCCTGAGAGCTAGCAGCTATTTAAAGAGTTAGTCTGAGTTTATCCAATGCACCTAGTCTCATTACTAAGTGAAAACCTCAGTAAGCAACCTGGATGGTCTCCACTTGTATTGCCAAAAATCTGGAGAGGCTTAAATTTTCCTACTGAATTTTACTCTACAGAAAACAACGTTTATTCACCAGAGTTAAAGAGAGATGTATGGTCTCCTTCATGACAATCTGCATTAAGAAAAAGGATTTCCATTAAAAAAAATTTTATATGGTATTTTTCTATTCTTTAAATGAACAAAATATGTGAAATGGTGTATTGATTTTGGTTGGTTTTCAAATTGTCTCTTAAAATATACACAGAATCAGTTTGGTGGGAAATTTCATGTGGTAGGTGAACAGACTCCTACAATGACAGACATTGAAGATGGAACTTGCCTAGTCTAACTTCTGCGTGTCACACATGAGGTTAAGGAAGCAAGGTCGTACCATGAACTGGTGGTAGAGCTAGGATCAGGGCACAGGTTTTCCAACAGCAACGCAAACATTCTCTCCATCACCATGCGTGGAAACTCATCCTCCCACAAGTCCTAGGCACCTGGTGCTGAAAGTATTAAGCAGAATGCATGAAGGGAGATCAGACAACAACAAATTAACACTGCTACTTCCTATGTCCCAGGCAAGTTTCTTCCAAGAGTGACGCTATGAAGTCAATATTATTGTTGTTATTGTGTTGTTTTGCTGTCGTCGTCATCATCATTATCTCCCACGTACAATGAGTAAATCAAGGCTCAGGGAGAGTAAGTGATTTACCCAAGGCCACAGAAATAGTACATTTCTGAACAGGGATTTGAATTTAGACTTGGGTTCACAACATTGGCCGCCCTCATTAATACACTGTGCTGCTTTCCTGTTTTCTTCTTCAGCTTGCTTCCTTTGAAAACATTTGCTTTTATGTTCATCTACATAAAATGCACTAAATCTCTGCTGATGACAGCGTTTAACATTTCTAACCAGATGCAGCTGAGCAGATCGATGCATGAGGTAAATCACAAAACAGAGAATGAACTTAATGGGCAAGTTATTTAGATGTCTTATTATCTATCATTACATAAGCTCAGTAGAATTCAAATGAATGGTACTCACATTTTGATGTTTAGCTGCACCTGGCTAACTAATGTCTGCTATGATTATTATTATTATTATTAGCAAAAATAATAGCTATGTATCGAGTGGCTATTATATGCCAGCTCATTTATAAACCTACTGCCAATATTCCTCAAAACAACCTTGCAATATAAGTATTAGTAACACCATCGTATGGACGAAGAAATCAAGGTCCAGAGGATTTCGATCACTTGTCCATCTTTTAATGTCATTTTCACTGGCTTTGATGTTTCCAGGACTTGGCCTGCTTCAAATGACAAACCACTTCCCAGGGGGGCTGCGTCCCACATTTACTAATCCTGCCAGGGCAGCAAGTGCCTGGCTTATTTTGTTTTATTTTTGTACCAGTGTATTTCAGTGTATATTGTGAGGTTGCTCAGCAGAACTGGACAGCTTACTCTGTGCCAAGCACATCTCTCGACATCCCACTGCTGAGCCTGTGCCCACGTTGTGCTCTTGTCCTGGAATGCCCTTCTTTTCATCTCCAAATACTCAAATCTCCACAATCAAGGCTCAGATGGCAACTCCCCCGTTTTATTCTCCCTGGCTTCTGCTCCAGAGAAATAATGTCAACTTCCTCTTAACTCACATAGAACCTCACCTAAATGACTCATTACTTCATTTAGCTATTAATTTCTTCATTGAGCAAAGGTGGCTCTACTCCCTACCAGTACATAAAACTTGGGTTGGTTAAACAAACACATCATTTATTGAAACATCTTGTGGCATTTATTACATTCTACCTTTTGACCTGCTTATTCGTTTTCATTTTGCGTTTATCCTATTACATGCTGAATGCTTTGCGTACAAAACTCCTATCTTATTCATCTTTATATTACATCTTCAAATGTCTAGGAGAGTGCTTTCTGCATAGGAGATAGGACAACAAACAGATGTTCAGTAAATAATAAATATTATTAGGAAAATATGGTACCTAAGAAAACAGAATGTTAGTTTTGCAATATACATAAATTACCAAATATTTTTTTATAAATATATTAAAGCAAGTCAGCAATGAAAAAAAAAATTAACACCAAAAAAACTGGGAATGAAAGGAATGCAATACTCTCGATTTCATTTGCTTTTGGTCTTTAACAAATGGTATGTTTTCTGTTAACCTACATGCCCTGCCCCAAATCGCTAATAAAAGTACGTGTTAAACAAATGGGTGCTGGAGGAAAATGGCAAACTAGAAGTAAACCTCATGAAAAGTTGAGGGCGTCCTCATCCCACTTTTGGGCCCAGTGACATTTTGCTCCCTCTCTGAGGCCTTCCCCCGTGAGGAAGCCACAGCCATCGAACCTCTTCCTAACTTGACTTCAGGTCTGAGAGCCGAGACACCTGGCGCCGTGTGGGTCTTTTCTTTTTTTTTAGTGACCATGTGGTTCTCTGGCACCAAGCAGGCTCTTCCCCTCCGTCGGTGACTTCACTCTCTGCCATCTGTGAGCTCACTGCCTGCAACCAGAATCCATAAAACTCAGTGGGGTGAAGTGCTTGTTTTTGTGGTTGTTGCCAGAGCATTTGATTTTTCTCTTTTTAAAAATTTCCTTTGTCCCTTTAAAGAATCCTCAGACCTGTGCAAGGTGAAGAGCTTCCAAAGCACCAGGTAGCCTTAAAGCTGCTAAGCGAGGTCTTAGGGAAATGTGGGTGAGGCTTGGTGGACACTGGGTGTAGATCCCCTTTCTTATCCTAGGGCACTCTGGACTCTACAATCTCCACTTGTTAAGAAAAATCTTTCTGCCCTGTCCGTTTACAGGATGAAAATCCAGCTCACTTCTGGCCCTTGGTGCTGATTATTTCCAAACCTGCTTTACAAAATTCTGTACTTTTTCTCCTGCTATTGGCAGCAGTCGTGGTGTGTGTGTGTGTGTGTGTGTGTGTGTGTGTGTGCGCAAGGGTCTTTCCAGGGTAGATACTAAATTGGCTATGCACATCTGAATATCCTCTGTATTCACTAAATTAAAACCTCCAAAGGAAAGACACAAAAGGAACAGCTCAAAGGAGAGGGCAAGACGTTTCTGAGACACCAAGAAACTTTTCCAAAGAGTTCAATTTCAGTGAAGTATGTTTTGTTTGGTGGCACAACTCTCTCTCAAATATATATATTTAAAATTCACTAGTAAGGAAGTTTGAGAATCAACTGGTAAAAAGATTTCCAAAAGCTGATCAGTTTGGTGAATTTACCTTCCCTCAGTTCCCTAGGACAATATACACCAGAGAGAAGCCCTTCCCCCATCTTTGACACTGAAAAACACTGCACATAAAGAAAACATCTGTAAATTTCTCACCTGATTCCTTGCCCCGCTGGAGCCACAAAGCTGCGTTGTTATGGAAATACAGCATGGGGGTCACAATGCATTTTCTGTCTTTATTGTAATTTTCCCTGCTATAGAAAGCTCTCTGATGCAAGGCCACTCACATATATTTACTCTCATGTCATAGACGGTCATTATAGTAACATCTTTATTCTAGCTGACGGACTCAAAGGCCACGGTGAATAGGTTCCCACCTGGGAGGAGGGTCCGCCTCATGGAAGGGAGTCGTGTACATTTCAGATGTGTTCATCTCCCCCATTCTGATGAGAGCACCCACGTGGTCCCCAGTTTACAGCAATGATGTCTGTGCTTGGAGAATCAGAAGAGTACTGCACAGAAAAGACCTGTCTATGGCTTTGCAGTCTGCACTTGCACGGGAAATGTGGAGAACCCAGGGCAACCTTCAGGTTGAAATGTAGCTGCTCCAGCTGAAAACACTTAGGAAACTGAATAACTGGTATGTTGTAATCGATGAAACAAGAAGAAGGGGGAAATGTATCTGTAAAGAGATGGAAGGAGTTAACAACCATGTGAGTTAATAAGCAGTGCTGTGGGGATCCAAACCATTAACCCAGTTTCCCCATTATGACAAAATAATTTTTCAGCGTTGAGGCACATTTTTCCCTTTAGAAAATCCGTGTTTCGCAATAAATATTTGTTGAGTCCCTTTTACATATCTAGCCACGTAGATTTCCCACAGAGTAGTTAATATGGAACTTAGCTTTCAATTCTGTAGTTTGAATCCTGACTCATCACGTTGATTCTCTGAGCCTGTTTCTTTTTTATTATAAGGAATTACAAAGTAATTCCAGTGTTGAACATTAATATAAGGCTTCCATCCCTGACATGAGAAAAGTGTCTATATACCTGAGTTAGAATCCTGGTCCATCTGTTATTAACTCTGTGACCTCCAATGAATCTGTAAAATGAGAGTAGAGATACTTCTATCTTAGTGTTGCTGTGAAGAGGAAATTATGTAATCATGTAAAATTCATATCCTGGTTTGAAGGACATAGTTTAGGAAATGTGGGAGCTATGGAAAATGTTTGACCCAAGGTCACTTTCAGATGCTAATGTTTAATTAGGACAGACCAGAAACTGAAGCAGAGAGCTTCTGGTTTGGGGTAAGAGGGAGAAAGCAGAGTCCACTCTGTACTGTCCGTTGAATGAAACTGAAACCCGGGGTAGAATGCATGGAGCAGCTTTCTGAGGACTCCAGAAAGTTCATGGTAGCAGGCAGATTGGAGAAGGAAATGAGAACTTGAAATATGTGTTTTCCAATGGAGAGTTTCCTGGCATTGTTTTTTCTTCTGATTCTGCGGGCTTGGACTCAAACTCAGTCCAAATCCTGGAACTTCACCCTAGGGATGGACAGAAAGAGCTTCAGGAGAAGTCAGTAAGGAATGAGGAGGGCACCTACAGCACAGAGAGGGTGGGGAAAATCCCCTAAATCTTGTGTTGTGTTTTCCGTGTCTTGCATTCCAGCCCTTAGGCAATCTCCGGTCCCAAAGCTTAATCCCACAGTGGCTGGGTGGCAACTGGACAGGGGAGGGGCAGAAATGGTAGGGGCTGCTAGCAGGCACCCAAAATTCTGAAAAAGGAGGAGCCTGCTTTCTCTCTGGCCAGAACAATCGTTTTCTGAGCAAGGCAGGGGAAATCCCTGTTGCTTTTTGTCTGTCTTCTGGCAACTTGATCTCCGAGGCAGATGTAGCTGTGGGAAGTGGGAGGCGGGGCAGGGAGACTAAAACTGCAGCTTTCTAGCCAAAGGACCAAGAATGGGAGCTTCTAGGAGCCAGCGTGTCAGAGAGATGGAAGAGAAATGGCAGTTTGAGAAAGATCTCAAAACATCATGTGTGAATTTCAGGGCTCTCCCACAAGCTGTGCATGCATGACCCTGACCCTGAACAACACACCTGAGGCTGTCAGAACTGAACCACAAGGTTGATGATTGCCCAGAGTGACACCCGTGTGGAAGAAATCTAAACAGCACTGCAAAATCTTAACTGAACTGACGTGGGAACCACAGCCCATTAAAGGTTGGTGTGGCCTGAATGTAATTGAGTTGACTGCTTTGTTAAAACAAATAAACAAAAATTTCTCCACAGTATTAGAACAAGATTCAAAGTTATGTAACCTAATATTCAAAATGATTGGGATACAATCCAAAATTATTTCACACAGGAAAAACATCTCAACAACTTGCAAAGGAAAAGACAATCGACAGACACCAACCAAGATAACCAAAATGTTGAAATTATGAGACACAGAATTTAAAGCAGTTATTTATAATCACGCTGCAAGAAGTAAGGGCAAACACTCCTCAAATAAGGAAAATATATAAAGTCTCAGCAGAGTAATAGAAGCTATAACAACAATCAAATGCAAATTTAGAAATAAAAACTACAATAACCAAAATAAAATGTTCAGTTTGTGGACTCAATAGCAGAATGTAGATTTCAGAAGAAAAAGTCAGTATACTTGAACATAAATCAGTATAAAGAATCCAACTTGATCAATAGAGAAAAAAAATGAAGGGAAAAAAAAATAGAGTCTCAGGAAACGATAGGACAATACCAAAAAGTTTAATATTTCTATTGTCAGAGTATAGGGTGGAGAAAAGAATAAATGTGCAGAAAAAGAAATAATGTCTCAAATTTTCTCAACTTAGTGAAAGACATAAGCATATGTGTTCAGAAAATCTCAGTGAACCCTGAATAGGAAAAACTCAAAGGAATCCACACAAAGACCATAATCAAAATGATGAAAACCAAGGACAATGAAAAATGTCTTGAAAGAAGCCAGAGGAAAAGGCAGTATGACATATATGGAACAGTAATTCAAGTTACTGTTCATTTCTCATCAGAAATCATGGAAGCTTTAAAGTAATGGGACATTTTTAAAGTATGAAACTAAAATCAAACAAACAAATAACATTCTGTCAATCCAAAGTTCTATACACAGAAAATATCTTTCAGGAATGAAGTTGAAATGAAAATATTCTTAGGTAGAGGCAACAAAGAGAATTCACAACCAGCAAAACTAAAAGAAATGCAGAAGAAATTCTTAAAGTAGAACAGAAATAATAACAGAAGAAAACTTGGAACTTTGGGATTGAAGGAAGAGCAACAGAAATGGAAAATATCTGGGTAAATTTAACAGGTTATTTTTCTCACCTTTAATTCTTTAAAATACATATGGGAGTATACAGGTATCTATTTGGGGGTATATTTTACTGGTTTGTGCTTTTAGAGAAATTGGTTTCTTTTATCTAAGATCAAAGGTATGTGCATAATTTCCATTTAATGTCTATGTGGCTTCTGATGATACCCTCTTATTCATTCTTGTTGCTGGCAGTTTGTGTCTTTAATTTCTTTTTCAGTCTGGTCAGAGGTTTTTCACCAAATAATGGTTGAAAACGTGGACTTCTCTATGCCAAACAAACAAACACAATGAACATTGACCCCTACCTCACAGCTTATACAAAATGAACTCATATATCTAAATGTAAAACTCCTAGAAAAATAGGGAAAACTTTTATGATCTTCTCTTGGCAAAATAGTCTTAGATAAGACACCAAATGCATGATTCTCAGAAGAAAAATTGATAAATTGGACTTCATAAAAAAAAACTATTGCTTTGCAGAAGATATTGTTAAAAGAATAAAAACTCAAGCTACGTATTGGCAGAAAATATTTACAAGTTGCATATTCAACAAAGGACTTTCATCCAGAATGTATGAAGAACACTTAACACTCAACAATAATTCAGTAAACATAGGCAAGAGACTCAGAAATGGTTCACCCAAGAAGATACATGGATGGGAAAAAAGGACATGAGAAGAGGTACAACGTCATTAAGTAACATGAATATGTCAAGTGCTGATTGTCCTACAGAGCAACTGGGCCTCACATATACGGCTGAGGGAAACGGAAATGGTAGAGGTACAGCTGCTCTGGAAAACAGACCGTTTTTTGTAGAGTTAAACATATGTTTATTCTGATCCAGACGGTCCACTTACATATTTTATCTCAGACAACTGGAAACTTGTGTCCACAAGAAAGACTTACACAAATATTCATAGCAGGTTAATTTATAAAAGCTAAAAACTAGGAACCACCCAAATATCCATTAACAGGTGAACGGATTAACAAATTACGGTACGCTCATACTATGGATTACTCCTCAGCAATCAAAAGGAACGAACCGTTGATATATGCAGCAACATGGATAAATCTCAAAGACGTCATATTATGCGAGTGGAAAAGCCAGGGTCAAAGGTTGCACGCTGTGGCATTCCATTATGTGACATAGTGTGAAAGGAAAATCGTAGGGACAGAGAATCCCAGCAGTGTCTAGGAATTTAGCGTGAGAGAGGCTGTGACTACAAAGGGGGCAGCCCAAGGGGACTTTGGGCTTGTTGGTACCTGCGTCGCGGTCGTGGTCATCGTTACTCGAACCTACACGTGTTAAAACTCCTGGGACTATTGGCCAAAAAATAATTCAATTTATGGCTTCTAAATTTTTTAAAAATTTGACATTAACATTTAAAATGAACATGAAACATTCTTCACTTAGCATGTTTTTATTTGATAAAATCTCCTCCAAATCACTAACATAATTAATGATTTCAAGAAATATAAAAGGTAAGTCAGTCATGGACAGTCACTGCAGAGTTATTTCGTTATTTGTAATGTCTCCCACACTCTTTTATTCCCATTCAAGAAGGCATCTTGGAATTTTAATGACAGTGATGCTATAAGAATAACCTTGAATCTAGCATAGGTTATAAAACAGATAAGTAGTTCACAAACTTTATTACTTGGATTAATTTGACTATTTTTAGCAATAAATAACTTACAATACCCTATTAGGTTATTGAACCCTTAGAATGATAGTTTTGCAGTCATTTCAGTCAGCACTGAGGAAATGTGACATCATGCCCAGTGCCCATGTGGACTTCATTCTACCACTCAACTCTGCTGGCGTTAAGTGGTGAATAAAGCAGGTCAGATTCCAATCCCCATGCAACTCTAAGTTTAGCAAATTTGAAAAAGAGATGTGCGATAGCACACGGTCATTGTTGATGGGGTACAGAGGGAAAAGTAGGAAGAAGGTCATGTCGCCAGGAGGTAATTTGTATGTGGGTGGGAATATTAGTCAAGCCTCTTCGGTTGCAAATTACAGAAACACAGCTCCAGTTGGGTTATGCAAAAGAAGGCTATCACTGACTCATGCAATTGGAAGTCCAGGGCTGTCAGGGGTGCTCAGTGTATCTCATTATTCATCCAGCTCCCCCCCCCACTCTGCTTCCCCCTTACACGGTGACTAGATGGCCACCAGCAGCCACATGCTCAGCTCCCACCAACGTAGCATCCTGGGAGAAAGAGAACTTGCCTTTCCCAGCGTTTCCAGAAATCACAGGGCTGACCCTTATTGTTGGAGATTGTCCTGTAAATCATGTCTGGACCAATTCCAGAAGCATGGAGGTAATAGTGGATTGCGTGGCCAGGGCCACATTGTATGTTCACTCGTGGACAAAGAGGCTAGAGTTATTCAAATTTGAACTGAGAGTGGGAGAGGGGGTATTTGTCCACCAAAATCAAGATTTTTGTCATTGAATAAAGAGGAAATGACCAAAGGCAGGCAACACAATAGAGACAGTGGTCGCCTAGAATGGAGTTGATATGGAAGATAAGCACAGCCCATTTCAGTCCCATTAATGAGATTCCAGAAAGACCCTCAACTGGGAGAGTTCTATTTCAAAAGTCTACCCTCCTCGGGTATTCATAGTGTGGACGTTTTTATTCTCACACTTACGTCAGGCTGTAACTGACTCCCGGGTTTAAAGCTTTACTGTTGTGTCTCAGAAGTTCAGAGATAAGACCTTCCCTGGGTGACTGGGAAGGGAGCGTGCTTGTCCAGGGAAAAGGCTCAGAAACTTGGAGATTTGTGTGTGAATCCTGAGTTTCCCCACTTCCTCTCAGCCCCTTGTTATGAAAATGCAATTGGTGTGAGAATCAAACCAGATACCAGTGAAAAGGCACATCAGTGTTTCCTGTAAAAGTCTAGTGGAAGATAATGATTGTTGGTGGCTCCTTAAAAGTCGGCCTTGCACTACCAGCTCTATTCCACACTCCTGAAGGGAAGAGAACACTTTCTCACCTGGTTTGATACCCCAAGGAGCCTTCTCCCACAAGGCTGGGCAAACAGGAGGGTCTTCCAGCTTTCTTACTGAGTAATTCAGTGAGTGAAGGAAGGAAGGAACGACTTTGGGCTTCGATTCCAATACCGATTCCTTAGAATAATTCATTTTATCATGATCAATTTTTTTAACATCAATCAGTAAAGATGAAAGCCTGCTTCTCTGATCTCTGGGAATATTGTGTGCAGGACTGGGCATGTCTTTAAAAGACATAAAGAAGCTGGAGGAAGTGAGAAGGAGCACATCGGAATGATCAAGGAGTTGGGGGCAGGAACGGCATCCAAGGAGAGATCAAAATGGGCCACTTTGTTCTGGAATATAAAGGCTGAGCAAAAAATGATCAAAGTCTTTGAAATCCTGGGGGAGGGATGGAGGGGGCGGAGAAGATTTACCCTGCCCCCCCATGTCCCTTAAAGCCCACATCACAGACAGAATCCTGGGGTCCACCCAATGTGGTATTTCTAATGGTTTTAAGATGGTCTGCAGATCGAGAATCACTTGAATGAACCACTTTCAAATTCACATCAGGAATGACGCCATTTAAGCCACTTGGGTACCTGGAATTTACTGAAGCTGAGGCTGAAGAGGAGCTTGTTCTAAAAGCAAATCCACCGGAAAACGTGGAAGTTCTGTCGAAGAGCCGATGGAGCGAGCCAATCGCAGAAGGGAAGCTGACAGCATCCTAAAACTTTCGGTAGTAAGTGAACAAATATGTCTGAATCTTTACAAATGGGAGGAATTAGAGACCTGGCCTTAGAGACGCCTTTGAGCACACGTCCCCTCTCTGAGTTGTAGCGGGCACCGGGCTTTGACATCAGACTACAGTTTGAGCACCGGTTTCACGACTACATTAGTTAAGTGTCATTTTATTGCAAGCGATAAACAATCTAATTCAAATTAACTTAAACACAAACAGATTTTGGATCAAGTTCATGCAACTGTAAAGACCAGACAGGCTCAAACAATATCATCAAATTAAAATGCTCTCCCTCCCTCTCCCTCTCCTTTTCCCTCTCCTCTCTCTCTCTCTTTCTCTCCTTTCCTGTCTGTAACCCCCCACCCTAAATTAAGCTCTGTGTGATGGTTAATTTTATGTCATCTTGACTGGGCTCAGGGATGCCCAGAGAGCTGGTAAAACATTATTTCTGGGTGTCTGTGAGGGTTTTTCCAGAAGACATTAGCACATGAGTTGCTGCCACAGAAGCTCATGGATTACTCCTATACAACCTAGCAACCGAAGCAAAACTAAAGCCTCTCCTCTCCAGAGACTCTAATAAAAGTCCTGGGATTGAGAACCGTGAGACCAACTATGTCACATGTCCAGCGCTGTGGTCAAGGAAGGAAAAAGCTGCCCGGCCAGACCTGAGTCGTAAGCTCATCCTTGGAGCTGGAAGAGTGTGGCCACGGATCTGAACCCTCCAATAGGAAACCCTTCCCACGGCCACAGTCCAGGCTTCTCCTACCTTCCTCAAGCCCCTGGGCACAGCCTGGAATAGGTGTGTCTCTTCTGCCCTTTGAGGAGGAAGAGGGGCTGTACCACTTCCTCACCTGACATGTCCAGCATCTCTGAGCACAGGCTGGGGACGTAGGAGGCACTCCCTGAAGGCTTGCTGGATTGCATGGAACTACATTCCTCTGAGCAGGAAAAGAGTATTTGACGAGTCCCTTATAATGAAGTGGCCTTTTCCGAGGTCTAGTTGACCATCCAGCGAGGCTCAAGAAAGAAGGAGCGCCTGCCACACGCGTGTCCTTCGGCAGGGCTCTTCCTCCCAGACGCAGGGTCCCTGGGGCGGAAGTCATGCAGGTTTCCAAGTCCACATTCCCTCACCCCCAAACCCGCTCGCTGCTCAGCAATAGCCAGACGGTGACCTTGGACCTTGGACGGTGACCTTGACCTCAAGGACATCTCGAGGCCACTCACCCAAATCTTCCTTCCCAGCATAGCCTCTGTACCTCTGAGTTCTTCCTGACGACCAGGAGACTAGCCAGTCCCCAAAGGATTCTCCCTTTTATTCTCTCGCTGTCATAGACAAAGTCATTCTCTTATTATCTTTTGCGGTTGGTCTTTGTGGTTGTTAAATGTCGTTCTTCTCACTTCTGTTCATTATGACTTGAGCGTGGAACACCTAAGGTTGTCATCTCAGCCCCAGGCAGTCACTGGCAAAAGCCATGCTGCGTTAGAGACATGCGGGAGAGTCCCCGGAGAGTGGGCTCGGGTCCCATGCAGGAAGGATTCCAAGGAAGTGATTGGGGAGGGATTGGAGAGAGGACCCCAGGAAGGTTTCAGGTCGTATGGGCCTTCATAGGGAAGAGACTACAGACCAGTGGCCTCTAGGCTGGATCCACCCTTAGATATGTTTGATTGCCTTCTCCGGTGTTTTCCTTTTAATTGAATTTCTTGCCAATATTCAAACATCAAAAGATTACAAAAATATTCAATATTCCAGTTTCTTTTGAAAAGTGGGATCTGTCAGAGCTGTATGCATAGCGCCTCAAACTAAATCTGCTGCCTCCGTAAGATGGGCCATGAGATCTTAGCTTCACCATTGCCTACCCGGCCCACTTACCCTTTTGCAAGTTCTGTGCTTTACACATCGGCTGCTTGGCTCTCGACCTTACACTGAGTTTTATTTTTTCTGTCCTAGCTCCTGTGCCTTCCTCTCTCCACGCATGCACACTCCTGCCTTTCTCCTAAGATCTCTTCCTGCCTCTCTACTCCACTGCCGTCCAGGGTCGCAGCAGCCTAATTTGGGGGCTGGCACAGTCGGCTAGACCGCTCCCCTGGACATTCTGTCATCATTCCAAACAATCCAGACCAAGTGGATCCCAGCATCTTCCATAACTGGCCTTGTCGTTCTCCAGTGCCGTTCTCCATCTTTCCAGACTCAAATCTGAGAAGCCGTCTCTCTTCTACCTTCTGCATCAAGTTATTCTATTGGATTTCTCTCCCACCTACTCTACTGCCTCTGCTCCTTGATCAAGCCCTCATTAGTTCTGGTCCAGTCTCCAGGCTTGGTCTCCTAACTCTGCTGCTCAATGCCATTCTCTCCTGGTTTCAACCTACTTTTTATATAACGGTTGACAATTATTCTATAGTCATGGCTTGGGTCATGTGACTTTCCAACTCACAAGCTTTAAATAGGCAGCCCACTAGGTACAGAATTCGGTTGCGCTCCTCAAGAAGGCATCCAGGCCTCCTTATAGTTTGTACCCAGTTCTTTTAAAATGTTTAAAGGTGGGGAGGGGGAAGTCGGAAAGAGCTGAGCTATGAAATCAGTCAGACTTGGCTTAAAATTCTACCTCTGCCTGTCAGCCTCTTGGTCTTCACCTGTAAAGTGGGGATACAAGTCTTTAAGTTTATAGCCTCTCATCTTCCCTCTTCCTATTAGAATCCTCCCCATGTCAAGACCCGGATCACATGGCATACGGCATTGAAAGCTTCTCCTTCTGGGCCTTCTTCTTCGTATCCATTCTTCTATGCAAACACAACATGTCTCTCTAGAGCAGTGGTCAGCAAACTTCCTGCAAAAATGTTTTAGGCTTAGTGAACCATGCTGCCTGCCCTTGCTCCCAGTTGTGTTGAAACACAAAAGCAGCCCTAGACGGTATGTAAATGAATGAGTGAGGCCGTGTGTCAATAAAACTTTATTTATGGACACTGAAATCTGAATTTCACATAATTTTCACCTGTCACAAAATATTATTATTCTTTGATTTCTTTTTTTCTCAGCCATTTAAAAATGTAAAAACCATTCTTGATTCATGGGTCAGACAAAAATAGGCAGGCAGTGGGCCAGATTTGGTCCATGGACCTTCGTTTGCCAACTCCTATTCTAGTGGGTAATTATTTGTAATTCTCTCTCTCTCTCTCCTCTCTCTCTTTCTCCGTCCTTTACTAGGTTCTGGGCTCCTCAAAAACAGGCATACATTCACCTCTCCATCACCCAAGCATAGTGGAGACAAGCCTTTCTCCAGAACCAGAGCACTTAACGCCCCTGCTCTGGGATTCCACTACCAACATGAGGGAGTCCTCAGGTCTTGCCGTTGCCATCATGGCTTGGGGGGGGGATTCACAGGAAGCACAGGTGCCAAGAGAGAAAGCCAATTGTGTTTTCTCATCGACACCAGAAGCAGGAGAGAACATTGCCCAGAGATTTGACAGTTGGGGGAAAGGATTCTGTAAACCCTTCGGTTGACTAAGTCAAGACTCCGAAATCCTGACTCCACATTTCTGAACTGCTTGGCTGCCCGCAGCCTGGGTTCTGCCCTTTCTCCAGCTCTGCTGCAGCCGCGAGTGGGCAAGGATTGCCATCTGACTTTTACAGCTGGGGAGTCACTGCTGAGAGAGGTTAAATAACTTTCTCAGGGGCTCAGCAGGCCAGGAGAGGAAGCAGGTTGTCTCTGCAGTTTTTCCTGTCCTAGGGCTAAAGAGTTAGATGTTCATCCAAGACCACAAGCAATTAAGTTGGGCTTCATTTGCTGAGTCTGGGGCACATAGCCTGCTCTGCCAGGGCAGTGTTTTGTCATAAATTCTCCTTCGCCCTGGGATTATGTTCAGCGTTTCCCTTAGTCTTCAGAACACAGGCACACAGACTGTCTGGAGCAGCCAAGAGTCCAAAAAATGTCAAACCATCTACTGCATCACGATGGCCTCCGATGGCAGAAATGTTTTGCTTTTGCCTACCAGTCTTGACCTTCCCTTTTTTGGTGACACTATCTCAATTTTCTTTTGTAGGAATGACCCTGCTTCATACGTGGCTCACCGCTTCATGTGGCATCTCCTCTTCTAGTTTCAAAAGGGATCCACGACTCAGTCCAAAGAGCGTTTCATCCCCTGGGCCCTGGGGTCAGTTCGGGAATGGAGATGTGACTGGAGTTGGCTAACTCAGGTAAGATCTCGAGGTTCTCTGGGAGCCATTGGCAAAGACACAGTGTGCCCTCTGGTTGCTTGGTGAGGAGGACATACGTTGATGCTGACCAGGCCACCTGGTGAATGGGGTCTGCCTGAGAGTGAAGGGGACGCGGGAGGGCAGCGCTGTGGGATAGCGAGAGGACAAGCAGATGCGATGCCGTCACCTCAGTGTCACCATCCATTTGTGCTGAAGTCTAACTCTCTGCCTCTTGAGATCATGAATCTCCTTTGGATTCTTATCTGGTGTGAGAAGTCCTTTGAGCCTCAAGCCCCTCCCTTTCCCCTAAGCCCGTTGCCCTCATTCCCCACTCATGTGACTTCCGTGCCTTCAATTCCCCCTTCTTAGTCCTCCTTCCAAGTCCAGTCCAGACGTTAAGGCCCAAAACAAGTGCCGCGAGGCTCTCCCAGGCCCCTCACACACGGATCCCAGCAGGATCTGTCTCCCTCTGAGTTGCAATGTCAAGAACTGGGTGACCCCATGGAGATGAACAGAGGTGCACGGATTCAGGAGATCTCGTGGGAAAACAGCTAACAGGGCTTACCAATGGTTTTCATGATGGCTTATATGATATGGGACTGGTCTCCGTGGCACCCGTGTTCTTTGAGCTTGTTGTGTCCATTTTACCGTCTGCTCCCACGATTTTTCTCTGTTTAAAGTACTGCAAAGTCAGGTGCACGATATATTTTAAGGCTATCCTGATCCCATTCTCATTAGCCTGTGACATTTTTACGTACTATTTTCTTACGTATACAATAATATGACAATAATGGAAATACTAATACCTGAATTTTCTCTTCCGTAATAGTAATGAAATTACTAAAAGAATTCATTGGAAGTAAAGATTAAGTGAGTTAAGGTAGACTATGTGCTTAGAAAAGTGCCTAGTGTACAGTAACTGTTCGATAAATGCTGGCTGTCTGTTACCACTGTTCCTATTACACCCAGTAGTACCCCTGTGATTTCTTCTTACCAATATGATTATAAATTCAAATAGGCACTGTATCTATGATAAGAATTGTATAGAAAGGTTGTCCTAAGGATCCCAAATCTGATCAGGTTAAATCTTTTGGATTCTCTTAAAAATGGAATCGAGGTCGTGAGCAGACATACCCAGCAGCCAGGTTTGCCACAAGTTGCAAGTCTGTCAGTAACACACTGACCCACGGGGATCTTTGGGGAGGGAGTGGCGAGGGGACTATAGGACAAGAAGTCGGAAGGCTTAGCTGGGAGGTTTGGGGATGGCGGGGGCCAGAGACAGTGAGAAATGGTCACTTTCCTTGATCTCAGACTGCCTTCATAGCTGACTCCAGCCCTAGAAAATGTTATTAGAAGTGTATCACCAGTGGAGTTCAAATGCATTTTTAATATCTTCTAAATGCTTAATTTGGTTTTGCTGGAGATGTGTTTCATCATTCTCTCCTGCCCCTTAATTAAGCTAATGACTTTATTTCTTTTCTCCTTTCTGATCGGCTCATAACACATTTCCCAGGCTGGCCTCCCTCCTCACGCCTGTCGTTTTTGATCTGGTTATTAGTTTTCAAGCTCACATTGTTTTCCCTGTGTTGGCATGTTACTGACGAAGCCTGATCCATCCGGGGGCTCTGGGGCTTTGGGGACCCCAGCTGGCACAGACCCTCCTACTCTCACAAAAACAAAATCCCTTCCATGTGCAGCCACCTAACGACTTGCTAACGACTTGCACATGCGTTATCTCAGTTGATCCCCAGCGGTACCACTGAGGCAGGCGTTATTAATTATTAACCCTAGTTTTACAGATCGGAAGTGTGAAAGCCAGAGGCGTTAACAACTGACCATGGGCAAGTGACAGGAAGGTGTTAGGGCCGCTGGCCGGGCCCTTTGCCCCTCCTCCTCCATCACTCGGCTGACTCCACACCATCTGCTGAGCCCCCTGCGATTCTCTGGGCGCACACAGTCCTGGCATTCAGCTGGGCAGGTGGGGGGCGTTCAGGATGCCTCCTGAGGGTCAGAGAAGGGTCTCACTCCGGGAGGGATGCCATCACTCCGTTTGTTCTCCTGTGTCTATGGAGCAGTTGTACTTGGGAGAAATCTGAAGATGACAGCTCCATCCTGGATGGGCCAATGGAAGGAAAGGCTGGGGACGCAAGAACAACTTCATGGAAGCTTCCTGCAAACTCCCTTAGCCCGAGTCAGACGCTTCTTTGGCACAGGGTGACTAGGGTGTGGGAGGCCCTAGGCTACTACTATTTCTTTATGCCGATGAGAGAGTAAATTCAAACACAGGCCCTGAGTCACATGACAAGAATTGTATAGAAAGGGGGTCCTAATGATCCAGAATCTGATCGCATAAGATCGGCCCCTCACCACTAAGAAACCTGGGAAACAAAGACTCCTTTACTTTCCTGAGAATGCGTGAAGATGAAATCTGTTTTGGAGCCTTGGGGGAAATCGGCAACGCACTGAAGGACGACACAAAAACTCGCAGGTCACTGTGACAGATACGCTATGGGCTTTGCTAATTTAATCAACTCACTTTACAGATGAGGAAACAGGCTCTGATGGGTCAGTGACTTGTCCAAGATCACCCATCTAGTTAGAGATGTTTACCCGGAAATAGAACCTATTCATAAAGAGGAAGCAACTCCTCATACCAGGTGGCTTGCAACGGGGTGAGAGGGCGGAAGGCTTAGAATGTTCTTATATAACTGACATTCTCCCCCTTATTATAAGAAATGCCAGGGGACAACGTCACCTGGTGGGATGGACAGAACTACTCTGCTTGGGGGTCTGTGCGTGATCAAAAGGGCTTCATTTACAAAACCTAAATTTTCTCTCTTACACGGTGCCTACAGAGGTCCCCGGGGACACACTGGCTGTAGGAAGTGCTGAGTACCATTAGTCAAGATGAGCTAGAAATCCCAGAGCACGTCTATGTGCTGGACCAGATGAAGCTTTGTGGTAGACGGTTTGCAGCTGGTGGTCCACTGTGGGCCTCCCCACACATGCCACTCTCTTGCTGAGAGCTGGGGCTTTGAAGGCACTGGTTCTTGGGCTGGGAGGGGCCTGACAGTAAGAGCTCTGCCCTTTCTCCCTGAGCAACGGGAGGAATTTAAAGAGACAGTGGGTCAAGCATGAGGCAGAAGAAAAATAGACTCCAACTTCTGTGCTGAGAAGCTGAGAAGCAGTGCAAAAGGAAGGAAGTTGTTCCCCAGGTTCTAAAACAGTCAAACTGTCACTCAGTATGCGGAGAGACGGGGCCGGTGTGTGTGTGTGTGGGGTGTTGGCACAGAGAAAGAAGAGTCTGACTTGGCCAGGAGTTTTGCTGTGGAATCACAGTCTAGAAATACTTCTTGAGAGCCATCCTGGAAGTTCACCATTTCTGAGCTGCAGGAGAAGCTGAATGGGCGCTTTCTCCAATGGATTAATCACTGTGTTCAAGCTAATTACTGCCTTAATAACCTGCCTCCTGCAGATGGCAACTTGGGCACAGAGAAAGCACGGGGCCGGCCAAACACCACAGACAGCGTCAGTGGCAGCCACAGAAACGAGGCAGAGAGACCAGTGGCCTTGCCTTTGGTTGCCTAGGCCAACGAGCACACCCTGCCAGAGTGGCTGCCGGGTCCCCAGTGCATGGAGATGGGCAGAGGTGACACAGTTGGGCCCCCCTCCTCTCTTCCCGAGGTGCGCAGGTGAGCTGTGGCCTGCAGATCTGCTGTGCTCAGGAGAACCCGCGAGCTGCAGGATAATATTAGCTCACTTTTATTGCCGTGAGCCTGGCGTCCTCCTCCTCCCGCAGCTCCGCTCGCAGCTGGGCTGTAAACCTTTGATCTGCTGACCCCAGGGGGCTGCACATTCCCACACACTCCACGGGGCAGGCTGAGAAAGGAGGGGCCCAGAGGCGGAAATCGGCTGTTCCCCGCAGCCAGCTCCAAGGCGGGCAGCACACTGAGGCTGTCAAGTTAGGAGAGCAGAGGGCACCTTCTCAAAGGCCCACCAGTGTGTGCTTCCCAACCTGTCCCGTGTAGACCACACTCGTGATTTGCCACATAATGCCTATATTGTTTACTTTGTATTTTTCTTCAAATGATAATTCACCATTTTAAAAAATCAAATTTCTTGGGGAAACTTTGGTTAATAACATGATATACATTTCAGGAGTACGACCCTATAAAACGACCTGAGTACTATTGTGTGCTACCCACCCGAAGACATCTCCCCCATCACCACGTATTTGACCCCTTTGCCCTCTTCATTCTCCCCGCTCTGGTAGCCACCATTCTGTCTGTATGAGTTTGGTTTTTCGTTTGTCTGTAGCTTTTGTTTTATATCCCTCATATGAGTGAAATCATAGGTTCTTGTCTTTCCCCATCTGACTTATTTTGCTTAGCATGACAATCACAAGATCCATCCATGTTGTTGCAAATGGCAATATTTCATTTTTTATGGCTGAGTAGTATTCCATTGCACATATATGCCACATCTTCTTTATCCATCAAAGGACACATTAACAAAGGAGGTTGTTAATTCACCATTTTAAAACTTAAACATTTATTTTGAAAGAAGCTGTGTAACACCCATAAATAGAAAGCTAATACCACTTGCTTAAAAATCAGTATAAGAAAAGCAAAAGCACTTACTAAATTTTAGCCTGACATCTCCTGCCACGGCCTCTGAACCTAAACTCTACTATGGTAAGACATGCTTGCCCTTTCCTTGGCACAAGGAGAAGAGTTGACCACCTGAAACCAGCAACCATCTCCCCTGAGTTACGCCAACCATCCCTTGGGAGACACTGACCCAAAAGCAAATGCCGCTTCTCCCAGACTTACCCCCACCCTCAGCTCTTGGGACCGTTAGCACTTTCCACCAACATTTCAGGTGTCTGTGGATGTGTATTTTCTTTCTCATGAGATTGAAAACTTCTTAACTTCTGGTCAACCCTTAATATCTATTTAAGAGCAGGACTTTGTATCTGATCATCCAGCCAGACATCCAGCAAGCCAAAAAAAAAAAGCACTTGGCATTTCTCTTGGATTTGGTTTGGTTTATCCTTAATCCCCCCAGAAAAAGAAAGCCCAGGAACTTGCAGTAGAAACGGATCTATGGGCAAGTGGTCAGAGAGAGACAGGCCTAGGGAAGAACTGCTTCCGTCAATCGGATTGATCCGAGGATGGAATAGGTTACCAGGAGAGAAAGTGAGCTCCCTGGCACTGAAAGTATTCAAGTGGAGGCTGGGAGACCCCTTGCAGTGGACAGGGGTGTGGACGAGATTATTCAGAAGTGCCTTTTAGCCTTCAGTGAGGTGATGCTGAGACTCTGGGCTCAAGGTCAGCGAACGCTCCAATGTTAGGTGAGAGCCGTGCGTGGCCAAGTTGGGGTGTGTGTGACTACGTGTGAGCACGATGGGCTTGTGTGTGTGCACAGGGTCACGTGCCTGTAGGTCTGGCATTCCCACGTCTGGCAGGGCTGGACTAACCCTTTGTGCCAGGCAGTGGCATCTCACGCTCTCTGTCTGCTGACAAGCTTCCTTACAACGGCCCCCAGGGGTTAATTAAGTTTTATTGAGCCAGAGTTTATTGCTGCTGGATCTTGTCTCTCTCCTTAAACACCTCTGCTTCCTGGGAAGCTGGAGTCCTCTGGGACGATATTTTCAACGCTGTTTAGTTTGCCCGTAACCTGTATTTTATTTTATTTGTTTTCTGAGGTACTCTAAGGGGAGGTGGATGAGGTCATTTCTCCCTCTGCCCCTCTCGATGCCCTGTTCTTTATCTCTTGGTGACTCCATTAAACCAGGTTGTTTAAATGGAGCGCAGATGTTGCCAGTTTTCATATAAAGGAATGCATATTCATTTACATAAATTTCAGTGAATTATGGCAGTTTTGGTTTTACACTGCATGAATGTTTGTGTGTGTTACACAGACTTGCCTGGCTCCCCCCAGTAAAAAAAAAACCATTTAAAGGTTTAACTAGGAAGTCCTTCAAATCCTAATGTGTTCATGCTCTTGCTTTATTTTATTTTATTTATTTTATTTTTGAGCCTATCAGTCCTGTTCCAGTTATCTCTAATAGCTTAATATGATTAGAGATTTCCTCTAATCACTGCTCAATGTGTTTCAGCTCTATTAAAGATTTATAGGAAAGCTTTATGGAACACACCTTTTTAGAATTCAGAAGGATTTTGCGGGTTATTATTCATAACATCTGCCACTTACTGCAAAGAGCCTTAAAACATCCCTTTAATGTGTATTTAATGCTTGTGATACAATATAATATCAAAGACGACGTGCTTTGTTATGGCGGCTGTGTTTGTGTAGCTGCACAGAGGTTCTGCCATTGTTGGAGCCCGAGACGGAGGGTTTATAATGGCCATAAAGCCTGTGCAGGGCTCAGCTTGGTATTTGAGGACACAGACAGAGGATGGTGTTTTCCTTTTTCTTCTTTGACTTGACTTGGTGCAATGTGAAGAGCCGCCGAACATAATCTAGAAATAAAACAGTGGTCCTTGGAGGAGTATTAAGGTCAACTACTATTTGAAAACAGATCTCCCCAGCCGGCCCTCGGAGAGCCGCGGTGCAGCCAGTCTGGGCCAACAAAGGCGGTGGGCTTCCGCTGATTCACTCGCCACTTTCTCTTCTTGTATTGTTCTTTCCCCATTAACCTGCCGTTTTTACCAAACAGCATCTACTAACAACCAAGTCCTTGTCACATTTTAATTTATGAAAGACGTACATGTTACGTATGTCTGTAAGAAGGTGTGACAGCTATTTATCAAGACGCTCACAGCAGTTGTGTTGGGGCGTTGGGGTTGGTGGTCAGGTAGCCTAGTAGAAAGAATGCGGACCTAGACTGGAATCATCGGTGCCTCACCAGCTGTCGGGCCTTGGGCAAGGGATCGACTTCTCCAAACCTCGGTTTGCTCATCCATGAAATGGGAATATTGCCAATGAACGAAGGTTGTTAAATGAAATAATATACTCAATGTGTGTAATAAAGAGTCTGGCACATTGCAGGTGTTCAATAGTGTGTCCCATTTTTGTAAGGCATTGATTGTATTTTTTTAATGAAAGAAATACACTTTGAAATTCTGTAAAACATAAAACATCTGTACGGCACTCCAGACCTTCAGGGGCTGCCCCTGCTCCCACGCTGAGTGGACACAATTCCAGGCCCGACAGTGGGTCTGACCGCTGTATGACTCAGTGCTGCCTAAATGCATGGTGTCTCTCAGGCTTGAAGGAATCCTGCAAATACCTCATAGAGCCTTGGAAGTCCCGAGTTGGGAAACCATGGAGGGAATCTAAACACTGTCGTTTGCTGAAGAAGGTGCTCAGGTCCAGAGAGGAGAAGGGACTTGCCCCTTAGTTAAAGACAAAGGAAAAAAGGTATAGACCGCGGCTCGTATCTCCCTCTCAGGGCTATCCCACCGCCCCTGACCCCAGCCGGAAGAGGACTTTGGCTGTCACTGGCGTGGAGCTACTAGAATTGCAGGGTCTGCCGTTCCTTGCGTTTGTTTGTCCCTATGCCCACCCACCTTAGGTGGGCGCAGCCCAAGAAGCCCCGTGGTCCAAGACGTGTGGTCTTCCGGAAATGCGGGCTGCAGGGGACGAGAGACTGCATCTCCCCAGGTGTGTGGATGTGCCTAGGAGGGTTTGCTGGGAGTGGGTACAGCGGGCAGAAGAGGATTTTCCTGGCGCACGCATTACTGTACTTGGTAATCCTGAGGTTGGAACTCCCTAAGTGCCCGCTGGCCAAATTTGCTGAACACTTGACTTTCAAACAGCCCTCATTACAGACCCGCAGCCATCTACTTTCTGACAGGTTTGGAGTAAATATGTAATTGGGGAGTTTTTAAACCCCGTTCTGTAAAGTGCCGTCTGTGTCTGTTGTTTGGTTATTTTATGTGGTAGTCAAAGCTGTTCTTGGGAAGGGGGGCACGAATGAGGTGCAGGGTGGGGGTGGGGCAGACATCGATGCAGGATGCTTGCAGCCTGTTCTGCAGTGTTCAGAGACCAACATGAGCAAAACCCTCAGAGGTCTGCAAGGCGTTCATTCACATACAGAAGTTTGCATATCCTTTCTGCATTCCGGGGAGATTCAGAGACAACAAGGTCACCCAGAAAGTGAATGATGGCGGTGGAATTTTTTTCTTTTCCAAAAAATGTTTTAGAGTTCTTTTCTTGCCAACATTTTATGATGAAAATATTCAAACATACAGTCAAGTTAAGGGAATTTTACAGTGAACCAGAGTCTCTGGACTCTGCCATTAACATTTTACTATGCTTGCTTTATCACTTGTCTATCCATCCATTAATCCATCTTATTTGGAGGATATGTCAAAGTAAATTGAAGACATCATATATTGCCTTCTAAATATTTCAGCATGGATTTCATTAGTTACAATTCAACATTTGTTTACTGTTTCTTTGTTTTCATGTAAACTTTACGCACAAATGAAATGCATGAATCTTAAGTGTACACATGTGTAACACAAGCCCCTACCCAGACATTGCCATCACCACCAAAAGGCACCCTCCTTCCTCTTCCTGGGAAATTCTTACTCCCATTTCCCAAGAGGCAACCACTATTTCCCCACTGTCAATTAGTTTTATCTGCTCTAGAATTTCATATGAATAATTACATAGGACACACACTTTTATGAAAGGCTTACTACACTCAGAATAATGTTTTTGAGATCTATTCATGTTGCTGATAGTTTGTTCCTTTTTGTTGCTGAGTAATATGGCATTGAATGAATGTGAATGAATATACCAGATTGTTTAACCATTTGCCTATTGATGGCTACCTGGGATGTTTCCAGTTATGACTATTATGAATAGAGCTTCCAGGAACATTCATGGGCAAATCTTTTTGTGAAAATATACTGTCATTTATTGTGGGACAATATTTAGAAGTCAGATTACTGGGTCATAGGGTAGTATGTTTAGTTGCATAAGAAACTGCAGACATTTTCAAAAATGATTAGACCATTTTATATTCTCCCAACAATCAGTCTCTTTAATTGTAGCTGTTCTGGTAGATGTGAAGTGGTATCTCATTATGGTTTTGGTTTGCATTTCGCTGATGACTAATGAATGTCCATTTTTCATGTGTTTATTGGCTATTTTTATATCTTCTTTTGTGAAGTGTTTATTCAAATGTTTTGTCCATTTTTAATTAGGTTGTTTGTCTTTCTATTGTTGAGTAAAAGAATTTATTTATATGTCCTGAATATCAGTCCTTTTCCAGATACATGTTTTGACAACATTTTCTTCTTATCTGTGGCTTGCTTATTCATTTTCTTAAGTTTACCTTTTGATGAGAAGTTTTCATTCTGGTAAATTCTAAAGATTCTTTCTTTTATTAAAATTGCTTTCTGGGTCCTGCTTATAAAATCTGTGCCTACTTCTCTAAAATCTTTATGGTCTTGCATTTACGTCTGAGACACATCTTAGATTAATTTTTGTGTGTGGCATGAGGTGGGAGTTGTGGTTACTAATACGAGGGTAGAGTTTTCCAGTACAATTGATTGAAAAGACTTTCCTCTCCCCATTCGATTGCTTTGTGGCTTTTGTTGAAAATCCAACGATTGCGTAAGTATGGGCTTTCTGTTCTATGTCACTGATCTCTTTGTCAATCATTATGCCATTATCATACGATCTTCATTCCTGTAGCTCTTACTAAATCTTGAAATCAGGTAGTAGAAGTCCTCCAGTTTTGTTCTCTGCCAAGATACTTTTGGATATTTTAGGATATTTTGCATTTCCATATCAATTTCATAATCAGCTTGTCAGTTTCTACTAGGAAAACAAAACAGCCTGCTGGGATTTTGTTTGGGTTGCGTTGAGTTGACAGCATGACTTGAGGGTAATTGACATTTTGTCAGTCACGAGTCTTGTCATCCCTTAGCGTGGTCTAGCTCACCATTTCTTTGGGTCGCCTTTCATTTCTCTCAACAATGTTTCCTAGTTTGAAATGTAGGGGTCTTGCACATCCAATGTATTCCTAAGTACATTACGCTTTTGACACTACTTTAAATGTGATTTATTTTGCAAATCTCATTTTTAATTGTGTGCTGCTGGTATGTAAATATACATCTGATTTTTGTATATTAACTTTGTATCGGGCAAACTTCCTAAAGGCATTTAGTAATTTGAGCAGTGTTCTTATAGATTCCTGGGGATTTTCTATGTAAACAGTAATGTCGTCTGCAAATAACTACAGTTTTGTTTCTTGCTTTTCGATCTTTATGTTTTTTATTTATTGTCCTTGCCTCATTGCACTAGCCAGGACCTCCAGTGCTACATTAAATAGCAGCGTAAGAGTAAGTAGACCCTGTCTTGCTACTAATCTTAGGGAAATGCATTTAGTCTTTTCACCGTTCAGTATGGTGTTAGCTGTAAGTCTTTTATATATGTCCTTTATCAGGTTGAGAAACTGCTTTTCTATTTGCAATTGATTGAGACTTTTTATCAGAAGTGGATTTTGAAAGCTGAAATGCTTATTCTGCATCTCCCAAAATGAGCACATTTTTTCCTTTATTCTGTTAAACCAGCCTTGCATTCCTGGGATAAACCCCACAATGTTTTCTTATAACCTAGAATTTTTGTTTTATAATTAATAAAAGCACCTTTTTATACATAGTTAGATGTGAAAATCAATGATCACTCTTGGACATATATAAAAAACAAAATAATAAACTACACAACTAGATTAGGTATTCCTAAAAGTTCTTTACATTTACGGTCATATCTTTTTAAATTACTTTTCATCTCTGAACCATCACTGCCTCTGTCTTTCCACACTATGTTGCCTTCTTTGCCATCAAGAGGATTGTTGTACAGGATTTATGAAAATCGTGCTCCATTATTGTCTTCAGGATTTGATTCCAAGCTGCTGTCACCTCTGTCACAAGCTCTGATGGCATGCATAAACACTGACAGCTACATAATGACTGCTGTCTGAGCGTAGCAATTATCGGGCACATTGTATTTTGGGGAATGTTACAACGTAAATAAAACGTAGATCTTAGAACTGCTTGAATACAGTAACAACTTCAATGTTCCCCTATGTCCCTCAAGGGATTTATAATGGGGGATTTCATTTTTTACACGATACAGTTCTGGTTATGTTTAAAGTTTTAGGAGGAGAAAATGTTACTTTTCTAATAAAAAATAGATACTTTTAAGAAAATTCATTAAAACCTTCAGAAATAGTTTATAATTTTTAACGCCTACTTTTATCTTTAGAAAGTTTCCCAAGAGGACTTTCGAAGATCACTTAGTCCACTGAAATCATTGAACACATGAGGATATTGGCACTTTACTAGTTAACCCGACTTGTAAACTCCGTGAGAACAGAAACCAAGGGTGTTCTGATCACCGCAATAGCCCCTCTGGCTTCATATTTTCTGCTCTGTAGTTGGCACTCAATAAATACTTTCTAAAATAATGGCTGGATGAATGAGGCTTAGAAGCTACATTAACTTGTCAAAGGTCCCATGGAGGCGACTCACTGGCTGAGATGGGAGTATAACGTGAGTCTCCTGACTCCTGGTCTATACTCGGTCATCTGCCATATCCAACTAAGAGTTGGAACAGTTGACTTAAGTTTTCTGACCTTGCAAAGGCTGTGTAGGGGGTGGGGTGGGAGGGGGTTATAATTTGGGGATCCTGCTGTGCACCATGGATCTTGCCTGATGTGGCATTAAGTACAAAACTCTAGACCTTGTAGTCACAGTATAATGGGAATGTCTGTCTCCTCCTTCTTCGTAGCATCACTGAAAACAATCACAGATGCAGCATGAGGCTATTAATCACTCCTGTTAGCCAGACTGGCTCTCAGTGGCGTGTTGTACATGATTACATTATGCCATCACTCCCTCTGGGGCTGCTGTGTTTAACTGCACGGAAAGAATCTCCCCCAAATGGATGTATTTGTGTTTTCCCTAGCACAAATCAAGCCCTGTTTGTTTGGGCAAAGGTCGCATGTCTAAATCCCATGAGTAATCAAGACCGTGGGCGTCCCTGACCCAACATCTCGAATACACACCAACACGTGTCCACTACTCCCTAGCTTCACTCCTGAACTCAGGCATCTTCATTTTGTTCCCTGTCCCAATCCTTTCTCCTCCCCAAGGCCCACGCCAAGTCTTCAAGCTGAACTCATGGTCCCGCCGCTGCCAAGCACACCTGTCTGGCCCTCTTATCACGTCTTCTCCATCTTGGCAAGTGGTATCACCACCTATCAAGATTCTGGAGCCAGAACCTGGGAGATACCCCGCATGTGCTCTTTCCCTCCATCCCTTCATCCATGACTAAGTCACATTGATTCGACGTCCAAGGAGATTCCAACCACGTGCTCTTCTCTCCATTCTAACACCTGCTTCTGCATAGCCATCATTTCACCCAGAAGCTTCTTATCTGAGCGCCAGGCACCTGTGCTTCTCCCTACGGCCCATTCTCCCCACGACGGCCAGAGTGATCTAAAAACACAAGTCAGAGGGTGTCATTTCTCTGCTCAAGAGCTTCCAGTGCCTTCCCATTGTTCATGGAACAAAATCTAAACTATTTACTCCAGTGAGCAGGGCTCTGCACGATCTAGCCTCTGCCTAACTTTCCATCCACAGCGTGTGGGACTCCCTCCCTGACCAGACACAGGTCCCAACGGCCCTTGGTTTCCTCAAGCACATCAAGTTCATACCCTCTCCAGGGTCTTAGCACATGCTGTGTCCCTCCCTGGATGCCCCTTAGGTTTGCTATTCACGTGGCTGGACCCTTGTCAGAACCAGCATATCAGTTTAAATGCCACTTCCTCCAAGAGCTCTTTGTACAAATGAGTCCTTTGGACAAATAAGTCCTAGCACCACTTGGCAATTATTTTATTTGTCTGGTTGTTTTGATCACTGAAATACAAACTTCTTGAAGGCAAAACTCTGTACTGTTCAAAGCTAGCACATTGCGTGGTACATGGTGTGTGTGTGTGTGTGTGCGCGCGCGCGTGCGAATAAATGAATAAAATCTCACTTCCCCCATGAAACCTTCCCAGCCTAGTCCACCCACACCCATCTCTTCCTCCCTCTCATTCATCCTCCCTGCACCCACTGTAAGTATATAGTTTCCACAACTGTATATTTCACCTTCTCTTCTCCCCTCCTGGGTACTTATCATCAATCCACCATGGTTGTAATTTTGCCCATGAATGGGATTTCTAACTCTTGTGCATGTAAACATTTTTTTTCATGTAAATATTTCATCAACTTTGTACACACTACTACTTTGTATTTTAGTGACTTCCATACGTTTTCTCTTATTTGTCAGTGGCAAAAACTCATCTCAGTTTTAAGCAACAAGGAGAATTTATTGACTCATGTAACTGAAAAGGCTGGGGCGGTGCTGTCTTCAGGCACGGATGGATTCAAGGGCTCTAGTGACATAATCAGGCCCCAGCCTCTCCCGTTTTCAGCGTCCTCTAGTCTGAGTTGGCGCCAATCTCAGGCTTTACCTGGTAGCAAGATGGCACCCCAGTGCTCCAGCCATATTTCCTTTTTTCTGGAAGCTCCTACAGAAATCCTGAAGTTTACTCCAGTGGGATGGGATCAAATCACCTCTCCCCTTTGAGCCATCACTGAGGCCCTGGCTGTCTCTGACCTGGCTTCTACCCCCCATGTGGGCGAGGGATACATCTCCAAATGAAAGCCAGGGACTGAGCTGGAGGAAAGGGGAATGGATGCTCCAGAAACAATTGGTTTACTCAGTAAACATTTATGGGGCCCTCCTGTGAACCAGATGCTGGAGATACAAAGCTAAGTAAGCTCTGAGATCTCAGCTCTGGAGGAGCAAGTGAGGAAAACAGACAAGTAATCACTGCTGTGTTACAGTGAGATGCGTGCTAGGATAGAGGAATGTGGCTGGGTGGTTTGGATGTTTATGTGAGAGAAGAGGGGGCTTGCAGGCAGACAAGAGCATTTGCACTGGGCCTCGAGGAAGAGGAGGCAATTGTCAGGTGAAGAAGAGGGAAAACACCTCTCTGAGCAGCGCAATGGAACATGCTAGTCCCAGAGATGTGCAAAAGAAGGGTCTAGTTTTGGTCCTGCAATTGAAAGGGGCATGAACACAGGGACATAGAGGATAGAGGGAAAGTTCTAGAACAAGAGTTTGGTGCATAGTTTGCAAATTGGCAGTCTGCACCCAAATCCTGCTTATACCTGAGTTTTTTGTTCGGCTAGTATAGTAGTTTAATTCTTCAAATAGTTTTCAACTTTTAAAAATTAGGAATTTTACATCAAACCCAGATTCCATCTTCTCTTAACACGTTAGATGTGGCATTGTAGGCCCGTATTCCCTCATGGAAGTGATCAACTGAAATCCAATTACTGTCCCCTGTAGTCGGGTAAGTGACCCAGACCCCACAGTCCACACCCAGCTCTCGGCAGTCATTCATCCCACCCAACGGGCCCTGCAAGGCATGTGAGCTTCAGACCCTTGGGCAAGCTGAATAACTTGAGTCTAGGGTGGAGAGCGTTTTGTGTGCTAAGCTAAAGCGTTTAGATTTTATCCTAGAGGCAATGAATATCCACTGACAGTTAAAATAGGGGAATGTCATGATGAGTTCTTATCCATCTTTATATTTTCTCCAGCAATTAGCACAATGGGTTGCACAAAGCAGGTGTTAAGTCATTATTGAATGAATTAATTAAAGAAGGAATAAATCTTAAAAATTAATGAGTAACAACCACTTTGGAAAACTTTTTGGCAGTAGGTACCAAAGCTGAATACACACTAATCCCCAACCCAGAGACTCCACTCCTAGAAATATCCAGCAGAAATATATCCTTGCGTTTACCATCAATCACAGACTAGCATGTGCATAGCAGCCAACAATGGTGGGGGGGGAGGACAGGACCCAAATGTCCCTCAACAGTAGGACAGATAAATAAACGGTACAGTCACCCAGCCCACTACTACTATAAGGCAATGAGATTGGGTGACACAGTTGTGGATGGATCTTATACGCAGAGTGTTGAGTAGAAGAAGCAAAACAGGCCAACTCGACGATGCCATTTACATAAGGGACAAAACAGGGAAAATGATTCGATGGCATTTGAACCCAGGGGAGGGTTCAGTGACTGGAAGGCGACCGGTGGGAGGTTCTGCAGTGCTGTCGTGCTCTGGTTCTGGGTCTGGGCGTTGGTGCACAGGTGTGTGCCATCTGTGAAAACGTATTGTGCCACACCCTGACCCTTAGGATATGTGCACATTTCTGCTCGTAACGACCGACGTGCGAGGCCCTTTCTGAAATCGCCTGCAACCAGCAAGGTTGCTCAGTGTATTCTGAGTGATTGATTTAAGCCAAATCATCTCTCTCCTCATAAACTATTCCAACAGCCTGGTAAACGTATCTTGTAACAAGTTGATTAATCGGGGAGGGTGGACGACACCTCAGCCGTGTGCGGTGAGGCTGCCTGAAAGCAAACAGCCTGATTAGAGCAAGAAGTGAGAGACCGTAAGCCTCCGGTCGCTGGTGGGCCCTGGACAGGACAGCCAGGCCTAATTAAAGCACTTGGTGAGAATGAGTGCTCTTCCGGAACACTAGCAAAGTCTGGGAACTTAATTAGAAATCACACACTGCGTGAGGCGAAAGAAACGTGTCTGGTGCCCAGTGAATCCAGTCAATAGAGCGCTATCGAGTGCTTGCTAAGAACAAAGCTGGCTGGCTTAGCAGCGGTAGCAGCAGTGGGAGGGCGAGAGCCTGCCCTGGGGACTCTCACGATATGATGGGAGAAGGACAGGCCTGGAGGGACCCAGGAGTGGGGGGAGGAGGGCACGCAAGGGTGGAAGGGACGAGGTGGCCTTGCAGGCTGGACTGAGAGTTCACTGGGTCACAAGGGGCTTTGAATGGGTGTGTGTGAGGCCTTCCTCCTCCAGGCACTGGCTGATGGTGGTGACGGTGGTGCTGTGGGATGGCGGAGGGACCCTAGGATTTTGAGGAAATGGAGAGCACAATCCCATCTGTTTTTTTTATATCGGTCTGATCGTCTTAAAGAAAAGGGTAAGCCTGAACGTGGATTTCAAACTCAAATGCCCACAGAGTTAGACCTTCAATAAGGGAAGAGGGCCAGGTGATGTGATTGCTACAATAAGTGGGAACTGCTGGAGCACCACTCCATCAGCCTGTTGGGAGTACAATAGGGCATGGCGGAGAGTGCGGTAAAGGTGGTGGTTCGTGCTCAACTCCACCGGGCCATTGCTATCCAGAGAAATGGGCCTGGTGTTGCTGCACAGCTCCATTTTTCTAGAGAAGCTAGAAAGCTGGATGTTTATCCACACGGCAATCTATTCTGATTGCTTTCCAGATGCGTTATGCAGCCTAAACAAATTATATTTAAAGGTAGCATAGGCTAGCCCTTTGTGACCTCTGACAAATAAAAATCAGCGTCGCTCAGATATTCTACTCCAGGGTCCTAGGGAGCCTGGTAAAACACTGGATGGAAAGAATGTATCAGGACATCAAATACTTTTTTGCAACAGCTGAAAAGACCTGGAACAGCTGCTAGCGGTTCTGTTTCGGAGACGTCAGGGGTGTAGTCGGGACGCCATCGATCATCACAACGGCGCTTTGTGGGTCTAAGTCTCATCCATTTGTTATCTGCGCGGCTGGGTTTTTTGCCATCAATATTTTGGGTGGAGAGAGACATCTCCCTCTAATGACGCCCTAATCGTTACTAATTTCCTCTGCGTGGATTGTATGCCATCAGGTGTAATGAGCACATTCGCTTTTAATGCTCCTGCTACCCAGTTCCTGGGAAATGGTTCAAAGACACGTGCACAAGCTGACGGGGGAGCTCGGGAGCATCACCCACATGGTGGCGAGCAGGAGGTCGGCAGGGGGTGGAAGGCCCTACTCAGGGGCAGGACAAAAGCCAGCTGGGTCTGAGCCCTCCCCTCCCCCACCCCTGGAAGCTTCCACTCGCATTAATAATCTTAACTCCCTGATTTGCAATTAACCCAAAAGCTCTGTAATGATAATGGGATATGTATGTAATTTGATGCCAAAGATGATAGATCAGCAGGGCTGGAATCTTTATGAATCTGAGTGAGGTGGGACCACCTGATCCCCCGTCCTCCTGCCCAGGGAACCATGAGTGAGGCCTCCATGGATGGCTGGGAGCTGGGCGGCAGCAGAATTCTCTGCAGGAATATTAAAGCATGACCTGCCTTCTCCTACCCGCCCCACACCCCTCCGTGGCAGAACCCTGCAGCCAGCCATGCTTTGCCGGCCTACGTGATGTCCTTGGGGAAATCTGAATCTATTATTTACAAAACAGGAGATTTCTTATGAACATCCAGATGTGGGCTTCTTCAGACAAATAGGAAGCTTTGTTAATCTAGGTTCAGGTGCCCAGAGGGCAAAGAACAGCTGGGGCTGGAGCACTGGGCACACGCCGGCTGTTGGTCCTGGTCCCACCTGGCCCACTTCCCCTGCAAACCTGCCTGCACCCACAGGCAGATGTGTCTGACCACCTGGAGTAACAAGTCCTAACTCCAGCTCCAGCTTGGGAAGGCCTCTCCCTGCCCCATCCCAGGTCTGAAGCTGGTTCTTACTGGTTTCAGCTGCTTGGCTTTTACTTGGGAAAAGCATCAGAAATGCCTTCTCGTCCAGGAATGCCCTGGAGCCTGTGCTTGCTCATCTGGCCAAGCTTTCCTCACGTCTGTCCTAGGGCCCAAGGGCAGAGCTCACCACGGCGCCAGAAAAGTCAGATACAAGGAAATCCCCTGGACGAGACCGAGGAGACGGGGGCCGATGGATTCCACAGAACTCCTGAGGACACAAAAGTGTCATCTCACCAGGACGGAAATGGACTTCATATCAAAGGCCAGCCCTGCACGTCGTCCTGAGGCCGAGGTGGGCTCCAAAGGAAAGGACTCCATGATGACTGAACTACGCACAGGAAGAAGGGAGCGGAAGGACCACAAACCATGTGTTTGAAACCCCTGGCCCAGCAAAGTGAGGGCAGCAAAGTGAGACTGAGATGGTGGTGTCCTGGTCCCATCTCTGGAAGCTCTTTGTCACGTGACCTGGGGATAGGATTGCCAGATAAAATACAGAATTTGAATCCCAGGTAAATAAGCACGTCCTATATGCAATAGTTGGGACACACTTTTACTAAGCATTTATTTATCTGACATTCACATTTAACTGCACATCCTGTCCGTTTGTTGTTAAATCTGGCAGCCCTACCTGCAAACTAAGTGCCTCCCGCTTCCTCATCTGTAAAACAGAGTCCAATAGGAATAGCGGTTTAGCTACAGAGCCTTCCTTCAGAAGCAGAGAATCTGGAGGAGCCACGTGTGACACTGAGGGCGCTGAGGCTCTGTGGGGGGAAGATGGGGTGAGGACCCCAGGAGTCACTGCCCACTTCACGGGGAAAAGGCTTTGTGAGATCAAGCCCCATGGAATGCGACAGCTCACCTGAAGGTTAGTAATAATAAACACGCCGATCACAGGTAACATTCGCTGGGCGCTTCCCCAGGCCGGGTGCTTTCCATCTATTACCTTATTGCGTACTTACAAGAACCTGGGCCGTAAGCACCACAATTCGTCCTGCAGAACCAATGAGGGAACAGAAACACTGCAAGGTTCCAGAAGAAGCTCAAGCTAGCGGTCGGTCCAGGATTGGAACCCAGAGCCGGACTCCAGAGCACAGTCTTCACACGAGGAGCCATCTAGCAAAAACGAATTCATCGACCGCTCCAGGTGTGAGCCTCCCAGTGCCGGGGTGGGAGAGCAGAGCCCGGGTGACTGTCGTGACGTCTTGCTTGGCAGCGTGTATTGATCTGTCCTGTGGGCAGGGATAGACTCAGCTGGTTTCCAGAGTCCCTGCTCCAACGTCTTATGGATCTGAGGCTCTCGGGATGTTTTCCTGATAGATATGAGGCCTTGATCCTCATTCCCAAAGACTTTGTAAAAAATAATAAGACCCTTCTCTAATGACTAGCCCCATTCATTCCCATAACGATTATTTGGTAATTACTGTCAACCCACTAGGAATCTTATTACAGCTTCTTTGCCACTTTTGACTTCTTACATGAAATTATAATTGTGCGTAGAGAGACCATTAATTAAGGTTGAATTGCACCTGTCCTTGCTGGCAGCGGTTGCTATAGCTACTTTTCCTCTGGTCACCCTCAATCTGGAGTTGGACTGGACAATTTTGAAATTTGCCACAAGTTGCAAAAAGCACTCAGGCTGATTTCAGGGTCATTTCTGCAGCGAAGGACTACAGTTCTGCCCAAGTGCAAGGGAGAGAAGCAGGGACAGTGGAGAAAGGGTCCAGAAAGGTCAAGTGTGAAGACCCACAGAATAGAGGTGAAAAGGCTCAAAAATATAGCTGGTCCAACCTGCCATCTGATGGAAATGGAATCAGAGGGACCAAGACCAAACCCATTTCTACTGCCTTCCCTATGACCTTGTGTCATGCAGGGTGTCATGCGGGGTCTCTGGTCCCGCTCCCCACATAAGAACACAGGACACGGTGAGGCCAAAAAGGAACACCCACGGAGCCATAGATAGGGGAGTCATACCACAATAGTCTCATTAGTGGCTGGGTTGGAGACACAGGAAGCAGGAGACACACGATTGGGAACCTGCCATCCACTTCTCTCTGCCAACCAACCCCACTTGCTAACTGCAATCCACTCTTGCTAGCTCAGCCGCCATCTTCTTGCTAGCCCCCATTTTCTGCTAGTGTAGCCATGGCAGTTATATTAGTGGCCAATGGCTCACTGGTGACAGTTGACAGCCAACTAGCCACAGCTGATGGCCATCCAATCACAGTTAATGGCCATTTACTACCTGAGCCAGCACCTTTCCAAGTGAGGCCGAGAGCCTGGAAACTGCACTCCTGGCTCTGTCCCCACACCTTGCTTTGGTTGTGTAACCTCTCCGACCTCCATGTTTTTCCTCTGCGATACCTCCTACACACATGTAGTGAGAAGAATTCACTGCCCCCACATGCATAGCAGGCCTCGCCCAGAATAATCATTTGAGTGACAGTAGCTATTTTGATCGTTCCCTGGGAAGGTGCCTGGGACTCCAAGGTTCCCACTACCATCTGCAATTCCCTGTGGAAATGGTTGTTGCTGGGATCCTGTCCGGTGCTGACATTCGGGATTCTGTGTCTAGAGCCAGGGTCACAAGTCACAGCCTCCAGGCACAGGCAGTGGTGAGATCAGTGAGAGGAGCTGGCCGGCTTCGAGTGTGAGCCGCAAAGCCAGTGAGGGTGGTGGGGACCGTGGCGAAGCTGAGAGGGCACAGCTCCCCTTCCCCAGCTTGAGCTAACCATGACCACTTGGTGATGTGAGCCCGGTCTTCTCATTTTCTCAGAACTCATTTTTTTCCAAGAGAATCCAGAAATAGGATTTTTTGTTTTTGAAGGTGGAATTCCTTGATTTTTCAAAGTTGGGAACTTATTTCGAATAATTTTTAAACATTCTTCTATGCAAACCAGCCATGCCTTCGGGCTGTTGATGGGACCCATATCTGGGAGCAGCATTCCCACCTCTGGTCCAAGGGAGCTGAACTGAAGGAAGCACTGTGTGTAACAGACCCGAGCAGGTCTGGGCAGCTGCGGCCATGGTGGGAAGGGTTCTGATGGATAAGGGTGCTGGTGTAACCAAACATGCGCCTGGAAGGAAACAAAGCTGGGTCTCTGTTTGACGTGACTTACAAGAAACTCCAGGCAGGTTGACAATTTAAGTGTAAAAAAAGACCAAATTGAAGCACTATATTACATCTATATCTATTATTCACAATGTATTAAGTGGGGTGGGGGTAGAGCAAGCTGCAGAGAATTATATAAAGTCAAATCCCATTTGGGAGGAAAGAAGGCAAAAACCAAAAAGCCCACATAAGAATATATATGTTTGTAATTGCTCTCTGGACTTGGAGAAAGACCTGGAAGCATAGAAACCGGGCAGTTAGCGCTGATTGACTCCCCCGTGGAGGGATGAGGAAAAGGCGATAAGAGGGGAGGGTATAAGACAGGAGGAAAAAGGCCCTTACAAACTGGAAAAAAGTCGCATGATAAGTAAAAATATAACATAGAAAATATTATCTAAACCATACTGAAAATATATATACATTGAGTAACCATGTAGACACAGGTTATAACGGAACAAATTCATTGATTTGATAAGGTAATAGAATTGTGAGCAGTTTTTCTCTTAGATTTGTGCTATTTTAATTTTTTTAATATTGTAACACAAAAATAATATATTGCAATACTTAGAGTCATTAAAAGTACATTTTTGCCCATTTTCCAGCTATGTCCAAAAAGCCAGGAAAGGCTATTTTGTGCACACCGCACAGGGCGTTTCTGTACGGAGACCTACGCAGGGCAAGCAGAGGCAGCTTTCAATGACAAGCTACCGTCTGTCACTCTCTGCACTTATCCTCTGGCTGAATTTCTGCAGGATTTTCCAAATTAAACAAAAGACCCCTCTCGAATTACAGTTTCCTCGGTAAGGCTTTCATTTTAGCCATTTAATTTGGGTTCAAATGATCCTGAGGAAGCTGATAACAAGAATTGGGGGGTAACAAAGCTCTCATTGGCCAGGCTGGAAACACAGCCACTGATTGACTTTTTGATTTCACTTCTCCAAGGCCCCCTAAGTCTGCGCTAATAAGATGACAGCGGTCACAAGCCTCCTGAGAGGGGAGAAATGAAGGTTTTCATCTTTTATTAAACACTGAAAATGGCTAAAAAGTGCTGCCTTTGAGAGGTAAGGTTTAAAGAAGCAAACTGATATATTTTGCTAATTAAACCATTAAAAACCTCATTTAGGTGTAAATAAGGAAGGCCCATTAAATCTTAATGTACAACGTGGGGTGTGAGCTTGGCTCTTGTACTAAATGCCCAGGCCCTGACCCCGAAAGTGATTAAAAATAGAACTCCCACCAAAGCACTTTCTAGCCTTTATGGGTATAGGAGTTCCTCTCCCCAAAGGAGACATCATTTCTACACGTCAGTTCCTGCACCCAACACACACAGAGACCACAGTGGGGGTGCGCGTAACCCCACCAGGCCTCCCTCCCAGCCTGGCTGCTCACAGTTTAGGGAAGGGCAGCTTCAGGACCCAGCTGGAGCCAGAAGGGCCCTGGGACAATTAGGGACAGCTTGGGAAGCCAGTGGGTCTGAAAGTAGCCACGACTGGGTGTGGATGTCCCTGGGCTGTGGTTCATTCCATTGACAGAGCAGCATGGGGCAGCATCAATCTCTCTTCACAGAATTTCGTGAGGTTTAAATGAGATCACGTGTATGAAACCAGCTAGCGCGGGGCTTGGTATATGATACGTGCTCAAATCTTTCCTGAAAAATAAGAATCCTTGAAAAAATATCACTAAGGTGTTCACAGTGGTATTCTCTAGGTGGTTTTGATTGTTTACTACTAATCTATATTTTCTATAAAAATTTATAGTACTTGTGAAAATTTAAAAAGTGCTTGAAAGACCTTCATTTTGTGCCAGCTTACCAGTCTTGATGTGAAGCCACTGTTACCTTTTTCACTAGAGACACTTTGGTATGGTTTCTTACACCATGCACGTCTCACCTTTTCCAAAAATGAATGAAGGAATGAAGGAATGAATAAATTGAAAAATAAAAACATTTTTATTTATAAATGGGGAAAACAAGGTTCTGAGAGATGAAATGAGTGGTCAGGCTGGTGAGTGAGGTCTCCGTCCTCCCAGCCTTTCTCCTCAGCACGGCTTTCCTTTCTTGAGAAACATTTATTAGAAAAAGTTTTTCTCGAAGAGAGAGGACTCTTAAGTGACAAAGTACAAACGGTAAAGGACAGCAAAAAGCCAGTGTGTCTTGGGTTTGGCTATGCAAGGTGAGTGTGGGATACACGGAGGCTACGATGTGTTCTGTTCTCACCCTAACCCATATCAGACCCCTTTTCATTCTTTATTTAAATAAAGAATTTATTACTTATCCATATTTTCTAATTTAAATAAAGAATTCATTTAAATAAAAAAAACAAATGAGTGAGGGAATGCATGAGTGAGGGAATGAATGAATGAGTAAATTCCTTCATGGCAGCAAGTGTCTCGGATGTGCTCAGTAGTCTTGGCACTGGGGCCATGTACCCGGGTGGTCTCCCAGAGCGGCCAGACAGAGCCAGCCTCGGTCAGAGCGATATGTGAGATGCGCTTCCAGCGGGGCCAACCTTTCCTCACCAGGGCTTGGAAGGGCCTTTGGTTCTTTAGTTCACTGAGGCCAAAATTGAGCCCGCTGCTGTGCCAGAGAACGATTGCTGGGGTCAGTGTCCCGGAATCTGTGATAGTGAACAATTCCACCATTTCTGGCTGCTAAGTGATTCTAGACCAGTGACGGGGGAATGGAGGAAAGTGCTGGATAAAACCACCCAGCAGGTCTCCTGCTCCTGACGCGCCCTGAGCTGAAGTGGGATGAAGCACATGAAGACAGGCAGGCTCCCCCGTCTCATCCCCTCATCCAGGACCAGAGCTCTCCCCTGCGGTGGTGGGTGCTCCGTTACCGTGCACAGGATCCATTTATCTTCTGGCCCTGCGGCCATCCGAGTCCTGTAGCTCTCTGCCGGACTTTAGCGCTGGGGGCTTGGGGGTGGGGCCGATGAGGTTGGGAAACAGGGTGAGAATACAGACCGAGTCAGAAGCCAAACTAAAGGCCTGCACATTGGGCATCTTTCTGAAGCAGGTGGGATTTGGACGGTACCCTACAGGACGGCTAGTAATCAGAAAGTGGAGGAAGGAGGTAAAGGGAGCAGGGCGGAGGTGTCAAGCCTGTGCTGGTGTGACAATCGATCCCTGTTTGACAGCATGACTGTGGGGGATGTGGGGTTTGTCATGAGCATCCATCCTCTGCTTTGCTGTTAGAAGCACAAGGAAACCAGCTAGTGCCCCCTGGAGAAAGGAGATTTTCAGGTAGCCCAGCAGGCTGTGTGGTGGCTAAGCCATCTCTGGAGTGTTTGGTTGTCTGTCTTCACGGCAGAGCGAGAATGGCTCTGCCCGTCTCCATTTCAGAGGCTGTTTTTGATGTCTGGCTGACACTCAGAACGCTCCTGTGTTCTGCATTTCACTCGCCCAAGCTGAGTTGTAACGTTTCAAGAGCCAGCCACTTCTCACACAAGAATCAAACAAAGATGGATGGAGTAGGAACGCACACAGCGTGCCCCTGGCTCAGCGCTGAGGGGCCTTCCCTAGTGAGAGAGCCAGATAAGCGAAGAGGCTTAAGCACTTGCCAGTGATGAACTTGGATGTTTAGTGAGGAGACTTGAAAGAAAAATTTTGAAGGTGTGACCTGATTTCTCCTTTGCTGCTTATAGTAAAGTGCAGGAAGAAAGAAATCATTTGAAGAAAGAATCGTGAAGCAACAAGTAACTAGAACTTAAAGACTCGGAAAATTCTCAGCCCGTCCATAGTACAAAAGAATGAGAACGCGTACTGAGCAAACAAGGGTGTGTCTTGATGATCATTTGCTAAGGGGATTAGAGGTGTCACTTGTAGATCCAAGCGATCATCTCAGCAGAAATGCCAGCTTGGAGTGAAGGGGACAGAGAAGGGACAAAATGGAGGGAAGACTGCGTGTCTTCTGGGATTCTACGGGTCTTGTGTGTGCATACCTTACAGACTTTACTTGCGTGAGCTATTCACCATCCGTCTACCCCTCCATCTCCACTGCTATTACTCTGGTCCTAGCTACTGTGATCTCTTGCTGGATGACTTCAGTGGCCTTATAAATATTTGTCATGTTTACACCTCGCCTCCCACCCACCCTGGTCCATTCTTTAAGCAGCAGCCAGAATAATCTTTTACAAATGTAACCCATATCCTACGGCATATGAGGTCTGACAATTAAGTATGTGAACGCATCCTAGAAAAAGTGCTACATATTTCATTGCTGGATGTCACTATGGTCACCTTCAAACTACTCCCCTTGGGAAACTATGCGCCGACGCCAGTGCCTACTTCACCCTTCAAAGCAATTTTGGAACTCTTTTTCTGGAATGGCCATCGCATTTTCCTTGATGTCCTGAATGTCATCAAAATGTCTTCCTTTTAATATTTCCTTTATCTTCAGGTAAAGAAAGAAGTTTGGGGACCAGATCAGGTAAGTAGGGAGGGTGTTCCAGTACAGTTATTTGTTTACTGGCTAAAAACTCCCTCACAGACAGAGCCATGTGAGCTGGTACATCGTCGTGATGCAAGACCCATGAATTGTTGGTGAAAAGTTCAGGTTGTCTAACTTTTTCATGTAACCTTTTCAGCACTTCCAAATAGTAAACTTGGTTTTCTGTTTGTCCAGTTGGTACAAATTCATAATGAGTAATCCCTCTGGTATCAAAAAGGTTAGCAACATCGTTGCAACAAGTTCACAAATTTAATTGTCAGACCTCACACGTAAGGGCTCCTTACCACTTCGTGAACAGAATCTGCTACCAGCGCCTCCTCCTTCCCTCTGTCCCAGCCACACCAGCTTTGATTGCTGCTGTTGTCATTCTTCAGAGAAGCCAGGCTTTCTCCTGCCTTAGGGCCTTTGCACTTTCTGTTTCCTCTGCCTGGAAAGCACTTTCCCCAGAAATTCACATTTAGTTATTTTTCTCAAAATTACATCTCGTATAGAATCTCAAGGAGCCCCAATAGCTAAACTAATCTTGAAACAGAAGAACAAAGCTGGAGGACTCACACTTCCTGGTTTCAAAACTTACTACAAAGCTACAGTCATTAAAAGAGTGTGGTACTAGCACAAACATGGCTATAGACCAGTGGAATAGAGCAGGGAGTCCAGAAATAAACCCTCACGTATGTGGTCAAATGATCATTGACAAAGGTGCCCAGATCACTCTGTGGGAAAGGACAGTCTTTTCAACAAATGGTCCCAAGGAAACTGGATATCCCCATGCAAAAGAATAAAGTTAACCTTTACCTAATACCTAATACAAAAATTAACTCAATGGATATAAGATCTAAAGCAATAAAACCCTTAATAGAAAACATGAGACAAAAGCTTCAGGACTTTAGATTTGGCAGTGATTTCTTGGATATGACACCTAAGAAACAGATAACAAAAGAAAAAATGGACAAATTGGACTCCATGAAAATTTTAAAATTTTGTGCATTCAAAACACTATCCACAGAGTGAAAAGGCAACCCACACAATGGGAGAAACTATTTACAAGTCATATATCTGATACTTGATAAATATCCAGAATATATAAAGAACTCCTAAAACTCAACAACAACAAACCAAACCCAATTCAAAAATGGGCAAAGGAAAAAAATGGGCAAAGGACTTGAGTAGACATTTCTCTAAAGAAGACATACAGTGTTTCTCCAAAAATAAGACCTAGCCAGACAATCAGCTCTAATGCATCTTTTGAAGCAAAAGTTAATATAAGACCCAGTATTATATTATATTATATTATATTATATTATATTATATTATATTATATTATACCAGGTCTTATATTATTTAAGACCAGGACTTATAGTAAAATAAGGCCAGGTCTTATAGTAAAATAAGACCAGGTCTTATATTAATTTTTGCTTCAAAAGATACGTTAGAGCTGATTGTCTGGCTAGGTCTTATTGTGGGGGAAACAATAGAAGTGGCAAACAAGCCAATGAAAAATGCTCAATATCACTAATCATTGGGGAAATGCAAATCAAAACGACAGTGACTTGCATTTCCCCAATGATTAGTGGTACTGAGCATTTAGTGACACCCATTAGGATGGTTCCTATCAAAAACCAGTAAACAACAAAAGTTGGTGGAGATGTAGAGAAATTGAAACTCTTGTCTGTTGATGGGAATGTCAAATTGTGTGGTCACTGTGGAAAACAGTTTGGTGGTTCCTAAAAAATTAAAAACAGAGCTACCATATGATCCAGTAATTCTACTTCTGGGCATATTTCCAAAATAATTGAAAGCAGCATCTTGAAGGTATTTTTGTTTTTTAAAATTTATTTTTTAAATTATAGTTCACATACAGTGTTATATTAGTTTCAGGTGTACAGCATAGTGATTAGACATTTATATGCCTGTCAAAGTGATCACCACAATAAGTCTAGTACCCACCTGGCACCGTACGTAGTTATTACAATATTATAGGTTATATTCTCTGTGCTGTACTTTACATCCCCGTAACTAATTTTACAACTGGTAGTTTATACTTCTTAGGCCCCTTCACCTTTTTTGCTCATTTTTCCTCCCATCTGGCAACCATCAGTTTGTTCTCTGTATCTATGAGTTAGTTTCTGTTTGGTTTTGTTTGTTCATTTATTCTGCTTTTTAGATTCCACATATCAGTGAAATCATATGGTATTTGTCTCTTTCTGTCTGACTTATTTCACTCAGCATAATACCCTCTAGATCCATTCATGTTCTCGTAAATAGCAAGACTTCATTCTTTTTATGGCCGAGTAATATTCCATTATATATATATATATATATATATATATATATATATATATATAGAGAGAGAGAGAGAGAGAGCTATATATATATATAGATATATAGATATAAATATATAATCACTTCTTTTTTATCCAATCATCTATCAATGGACACCTAGATTCCTTCCATATCTTGGCTATTGTAAATAATGCTGCAATGAACATAGGCCTGTGTATATCTTTTTGAATTAGTGTTTTTGATTTCTTGAAGAGATATTTGTACTCGTATACCCATGTTCATAGCAGCATTACTCAGAAGAGCTAAATTGTGGAAGCAACACAAGTATCCATCGATGGGTGGATGGATAACCAAATATGCTGTAGACATACAATGGAATATTTTTTTCAGCCTTAAAAATAAAAGAAATTCTGCAATGTGCTATGATATGGATGAGCCTTGAGGACATGATGCTGTGTGAAACAAGCCAGTCACAGAGAGTTAAATACTATACCATTCTACTTACATGAGGTACTTCGCGTAGTCAAAATCATAGAGACGGAAGGTAGAATGGTGGTTGCCAGGGGCTGTGGGCCAGGAGGAATGAGGAGTGGGTGTTTAATGGGGACGAAGTTTCCATTTTACAGGATGAAAGAGTTATGGAGATGGATGGTGGTGATGGTTGCACAGTATGAAAATGGTTAGCAAAGTTACATAGATTTCAGGTGTACAATTGTGTATTACATCATCTATGAATCCCATTGTGTGTTCACCACCCAGAGTCAGTTCTCCTTCTATCACCATTTAATTAAAAAAAAGAGAGAGAGAAAAGGTTTAGCGCTACTGAACTCTACACTTAAAATAGTTAAGTTGGTAAATGTTATGTATATTTTACCACAGTGAACATTAGAAAAACAAAACCACAAGAAGAAGAAAAAACCCACAATATTCTTTCAGGCTCTACCCAGTACTCAATTTCAAGCAATGTCCACATTTTCAGATGTTTGTTAGAGCATGCCGGTGCAAGGGGTGAGCAAGAAGAGGGTGGGGAAAGGACCCTTGGATGATATTCAGGTATTTGGCTGGATTAGATAGGTAAATAGTCATGTCCTTTACTAATGTGAGAAGACTCGGGAGAAGTAAGTCCGGGAGTGGCTATTACACATCTATGTGGAGATGTAGATAAAGTGTACAGAAACACAAACCTGAATCCGTGTACAGAAATACAAACCTGAATCTAGATATTTGTGATTCATAACGTATAGTTGGTAATAAGGGCACTTATGTAGAGAAGACAGTTAAGGTTGAGCCTTTGAGCCAAAAGGGCGAATGGGGAACAGTACCCAGGAAGCCAAGAGATTTGAAGAGGATGGAGGGAGCACCCCTCCAATGGACCGATGATATTGTAGGGAGAAATCGGGTTACGTGGCAGGCAGAGGGGACCACTGGCTGAGAACATGACTTGCTGGGAACCTTGACAGGAGTTGTTTCAGTGGAGGGGTGGGGATGGCATTTGGAACAGCAGTGGGTTGAAGAGAGAAAAGGAGGAGAAAAAGTAGTGATGGCAGCTGTGAATAACGGGTTTGAAACCCTTGCTGCAGTGGGAACAGAGAATTCAGATGGTAACTGGGAGGAAGTGACGCGTGAAGAAAGGTTTTGTGTTATTTGTTTGTTTGTTAATGGGACCAGAAAGTAGGTCCAAGACACTGGAATGGACACGGAAATGGAAACACCAGCACAGAGTGTCAGGGATCCAGACAGAGGGTGGGTGAGAGCCAGGAATGGCTCTTGGTGCTGACAGCAGGGGTTCCCGTGGAGGCCTTGGTCGCCCCACGGGGAGAGGAGCCCTGTGGGGACCCACGGGAGCTGGGCGCCTGCCTCAGCAGTCTCTCTCCTGTCCATGCGCAGGAGCCTAAAGGGAAGGAGTAGCAGAGACAGACAGAAGCGGGATCAAAGAGCCGGGAAGGGAGCGATTTAAAAGGAAGAAGAAAGACAAATGCCAACATGAGCTGATTCTCATGTCAGGACAGTAGCCAACCGGTGAGGAGAAAATCGTATCAGACACTCGACATTCATGCTCTAGCTTCTGGTTGGTTTACCTAGTCAAGAAGTTTAGTTTTCTCTGGAGAATTTCAGGTCACGAAAACTTTCAAATTTTTATTTTAAGCATATTTGTAGCTTTAGAGGAATTTTTCTGTCCCTATGTCTGTCTCTGTCTCCCGGTCTCTGTCTCTCTGTCTCTCTGTCTCTCTCTCTCTCACACACACACACACCTTAGTATGTGTAGAGTCGGGGCTGGTGATCCTAAAATCTGCTGCAGATGGGTAAACATTACTTTTCTCTGGTCAAACAACATATTCCACTGTCCTGGCCACAGCAATTGACTCAACAGGACATGTGACCGATAGTGGCCTAATAAGATCCAGTCTTAGGACTTTTGCTGAGAACTCAAGCCTAAGTTTACCACCCACAGCTCTTGGCCACTACATGGGGAAAGCCTGCTTGAGAATAAAGTCAACAAGGTGAAAGCAGAGCTGAGAAATGAAGATTAGGCAGCACTACCCTTGCATGTCTGTTTCATGGATAAATAAATGTCTCCCCCTTCCCCGCCAACCCAAGTCAATTTGAGTTGGTTTTCTGCCACTCGTAACCAGAGTCCTCGCTAATGGAACCACCGGATGCGTGTGGCACACACCTGTATACTAAGATATCAGAGGTAAGCGAGGCCGGCTCAGAAGCTCTGAGGCAAGCCGCGAGAGAAGGCGCACCTGCTGAGAAAGACAGACTGAAGTTCAGAGACAGCAGAGGCTCCAGGACTGGCTGTGCAGCCTCGGCACTTCACAGGGCACATGCATCTCTCACATCCGTTAGCCCATGTGATTCTCAAACAGCCCTGTGGGCAGTGAGGAAAACACGCTCTATTTTACAAAAAGAAAAGCAGCTCTAAAGAGGAGATATTACTCATCCGGAGACCCTAGACCCCAACCCACATTCTCTGACCCCAGGAAGGCTCGTCGGCAGGGCTCTGCCAGCTTGTGGGGCACCTCTGTGCCAATTAACAAGACATGCGCCGTCCAGGCACTCACGGCGCCCCAAGGCCGTATGCACTGCCCACCCCTCATCCCAGAGGCCCTGTCAGAACCAGCCGTGCACTGTGCCCGTGGCTCAGCATCTTGTCCCATAAGCCATATTCCCACTCGGCCCCCTTCCCGTTTCTCCTTCCGCTTCCATTCTGCGTGTCCCTTCCGGTCTCTGGGTCTCAGTGAGCCCACACACAAAATGAAATGAGGTTAAACAAGGACCCCCAACAGTCTTCCCGTTATGAGGGTCTGTGTCCATGCCTCAGCTGAGGTAGAAAGAAGCAACTACCCATGAGATATGAGGTGAGCCTCCCAAAAGCACCCCAAAAGTTGCCTGCACTGTGATCGTGATTTTGTCTTCAATCTAATCCCTTTGGATTAAGCCATGTAAAGGGAGTCATCACATGATGAACCTGGGGGCTCATGGTACCTGACCACTGTATACTTACCGTGTATCATTCTACTTCATCTGACATACGCATTATTATAGTCAATTCAATGTTGAAAGTGCCACGATCAGAGAAGTTAAGTACCTTGCCTGAGGTCACACAGGAGGCAACCCTAGTTCTGCCTGACCCTCAAGCCAGACACTATCCCTCAGCTCTCCCATTCTCCACCTCTTTTTGCTTTTATTGTGATGAAAATTTTTTTTATTAGTTTCAGGTGCACAAGACAATGTAATAGTTACACATTTATCATTTATATCCCTCACACTGTGTCAACCCCCCTACCCCCATTCACTACCCCTCTGACATCATACACAGACATTACATTTCCACTGTCTCTATTCCTAATGCTGTGCTCCGCTTCTTGTAATATATATATATATATATATATACTTGTAGTTGACATTCATTATTGTTCAGCTTCAGCTTCAGGTGTACAGTGCAGTGATCAGGCATCTACATCTTCCCTGAGGCGGTCTCCCTAACAAGACAAGTGTCCCATCAGATACCCTACAGAATCTTTACAACATTATTGGTTCCATTCCCCAATTTGACTCTCGTATCCCCGTGGCCATCTTGTGGTTACCGACTGTGCTCTCTCATCCCCCGCCTTCCCCCGTACCCCAGCCCCCCACCCAGCCACCCTCAGTTTTCCTTCTGTGTCTCAAAGTCTTCACCTCTTAGTGCCGGATCCCACTTAACCAGGGTTCACCCAGGACACTGCAGATTCATGGCTACGGAGCTTTGACAGGAAGAATGACAACCACACCCTACGCACAGTAGGGAGAGAGGAAGCTGCTGCCATGGCCAGGGCTGTGGAGTGGAGGCTCTAACCGCATAACTGGTACTAGTTCAGAGAGGTCCCTGCCCAGACCCCGGCGTGCTGTGCGACTGCAAGCAAGTCCCTTCACCTCTCTGGGTCTCAGTGCATCATTCGCTGGAAGGGGATAGCAAACCACTTTTCTTACCAAATAGGGTTGTCACGGGGCCTAGAGAGATGAGCTGGGACCAAATGCCAGGAGGGGAACCATCCTCAGCCTCCCTGCACCCAGGTCCCAATTCCTCGTGGCCACTGACAGCCTCTCTGTCACCAAAGCTTCACGTCCACTTTGTAAATTGCTGGCCTGCCTCATGAAGCCACAGAATTCAACCAAGGAGTGCAGTCATCTTTAAAGGAGAAAGTGCTGTCTCCGTGCAGAAACCCTCACAGGGTGAAACTACATTTGCCCTTGTCTCTCGTTTAGAGGTGAAGGCACCTACTCAATTATGCTGCCCCCCCATCTCCCTTGCAGGTACTGGGTGAGGTTAGGCCAGCGTTATTGATGCAATGTTCCTATTTTAAATGCAAAACTGAAGACACATTGTTTGTCTTGAATGCAAAGTGAAGTCCCAGTGCATCTTTCAAGCTCCTGACGCACAACTGGCCTAGCGTTCATGTCTGTGGGAAACGGAACAAGCAGAACCTAGCAGGTGGGAGGTGGTTGTTCCCTGTGAACAAAATCAAACAAACTCTAAGAAGGCGTTTGCTAATTTGCTTTTTTAAAAATTAAATTTATTGGGGTGACATTAGTTAGTAAAATCATATAGGTATCAAATCCTTAAATTTATGTAACTAGTGCTGGAAAGGAAACACGTGTCCTTATTATATTGCCTCTGATTTCTGGAAATTGAACTTCTCCAGATTCCAAAAAATGAGCACTAACTTCACAGCAACGGCATAATATCTAAAGGGTTGGTCTTCAATTTTGTAGTCGCTAGGATAGCAGTGATCTTGAAAGCATTTGCATAGGATCCAATTGTAAATATCTGCTGGCTATCTCAGGGTTCAGAGGACCTGTACCCAGCCTTCTAATATCTGTAGTTAATTTCCTTTCCATAATAGGGTTGTCTTTCTTTCATTTGGAAGACGAGAGAGACATTATTGAATTATTAAAATAATTGGTCCCCAATAAGTAAAAGTTTTTTTTAGATGATTAGATTAATTCTATAGGGGAAAAAAAGATAATTTTCCAGTAAGCGCTGATGTCTTATTTCTGACTCCAAGAAAGGATCACTCCTCTCCTCAGCCCACCCCCACACCTTATTACACACAAAGGCAGACAGCAGTCATTGGCTTCCTGATGAGGCACAGGTCTAACTTGTCTGCATTTGGAAGCTGGTGCTTTGGTTCCGCAGGCTTCTCAGTGGGTGCCTGGGGACATCTCACCCACAAGGCCGGTGGGAGAAAGGCGGTGCATGGACCTCAGTGGACTTCCAGCCGTTCTCCTCCCAGCCCCCAAGGCCAGGCACCAGCCGGGTGGCGACTATATGTACCCCTTCCATTCAACTCCACAAATATTTACTAAGAGAGGGACTGATCGTCAGAGCTCAGAACTATAGGAATGAGAAAGAAACATGAGTGGTGACGCTCAGATATGCCAAACTTCCATGGGTCAGGCCCGACATACACTTGAGATTGCCATGTGGTTACTGGGTAAATGGGGACCCACCTAAGAGGTGGTAAGAGAGTGAAGGGGCCAAAAATCACACTGACCTGAGTTTTTCATCTTGGCTCCACCTCCTAACAGCTATGGGATCTCAGATACATGTCTCTAAGCTTCCTTTTGTGCGGACTGTGAACCACTAGTACTTCTATCAGAGCTCCGGTAATTTTACAGAGATGAGTGTTTAGTGCTCAGTAAATAGCAGAAGATGCTGTCGGGTCAGAGACAAGGGGGATGAGAGGAGACGCGGGAGTTTTCTTGGAGGACGACGGTTGTAAGTAATGAGTGGCTGTGTTTAACCAGGCAAAAAGGATCCCTTTGGAGAGCTGGCCTGAAGGCATAGATGGTCACTAGCCCTGGCCCATACAGAAGACTCTAAAGACAATGGCCTGACACCCACCTTTCCTGCCACCACCAACCCGCCTGCATCAGTCTGGTGGCTCAGGAACACAAGCTGGTTCTTACCGCTTGTTTATTTGACATAATGACAAAAGCAAGACTGCAATAAACATTTCCAGAGCATTCCAATGTGGAGTGTGCACGTTGATTTGAATTAGTATGGAGCCTGCCAACGCATAGATGCTCGATAAACCCTTATGTGTAAGTGCCCCTGCTCTCTCCATTATGGTGGATAATGCTGAGTAAAATACCTTACAAATTAAGTACAACATCCACTCACTATAATTACCCAAGATGCTAGTACTTTTGCTCCCTGTGTCCACTTTTGAGAGAAAGGTGCAGATGGCACCAAAAAGAGCTGATGGCTGACATTTAGTCTTTTTAGAACAAGTGACCTTCCATAGTTTGGTCTGTGCTCAGTTAACATTCAGCCAAGTCTCCACAGGATGACACGTAACTTCCTGCTGGACCCGTCAGTCCTGTTGTCCATCAGGGACAACACTCACTGTCCATGTCGAGGCAGAAAAGTGGGCTCATATTGTCATAGAGTGTTGGAGCTGGAAGTGACTTAGAGCTTCTCAAATCCAATCTCCTCTTTCAAATATGGGAAAACTGAGACCTGAAGAGTCAGGAAGACTCATTCAAAGCCAAAAAGCTAGCAAAGCAGAGCTAGGTCTCAAACCCAGAATGTCGGACCCTTGCTCACCTCATGTGTGCTAGAAAGACCATTAACAATAAAACTAAGGCCAAATGAATAAACCAAAGCTAGCTAGATTGATTGATAGGAAGAGAGAGATAGATACTAGATAGAAAATAGGTAGGTAGGTAGGTAGCTAGATAATAGATAGATAGATAGATAATAGGTATTAGATGCTAGATAGCTAGGTGGATGATGTAGATAGATAGATGGCTGGCTGGCTGGCTGGCTGGCTGGCTGGATGGATGGATGGATGGATGGATGGATGGATATCTATATCTATATCTATATCTATATCTATATCTATATCTATATCTATATCTATATCTATATCTATATCTATATCTATATATATATATATATATATATATAGAGAGAGAGAGAGAGAGAGAGAGAGAGAGATAAGTCTAGGGCAGAGTCTCCATTCCTCATGCACTTGTATAACCTAAAGTTTAACTGCTTATCACCCCACTTCTATTTCATGGGCAGTTTCAATCTTCGCCTAGGTCCCCGTGAAGCCATCTCAAGTCTTATCCTTCAGAACAGTCTGTTTCTAACATAGACTCAACCTCTGTATTTGTCACAGGTCACAAAACACACTTTCCTTATATCACACAGAAGCACGTTCATTCATTCTAAGCCACAGTGGCCTTCCTAATTCGATAATGCATCATGGGTAAACCCTGGGACACTGTGAGACTGTAAAGCCTCTTTGGGCAGGGAGCTGCCCTGCTTCCCCTTCCATCCACCATAGCAGAGATTCCAAACAGTTCTATAGACTGGCTGCATCAGAATTACTTGAGCAGCCTTCCAAGAATGCCTGCTCCTGGGCTCCACTCATACAACGGAGTCAGTAGATCCGAGGTCAGCGTTTCTAGAAAATCCCATATGAGTCTGAGGATTCACCCAAGTTCTGCAGCACACTGGGCAAGTATCCCACAAGGCCCTAATAAATACCTGCTAAACGACCTTTGAAGAAGAGAGTCGATTCCTTTCCATCATACCAACAATTTCCCAGACACACGAGAAGTTTTTGGTGCAACTGCTCAGTTCTAAAGATTCAGGAGATTCTCTTGTCACTTTCTTATTTAAAATCAAGATGGAATTAATCTCCTTTTGGGGATAATTTGTAGCAGACTGTGCAGGTAAATGACTAGAAGATATTCAATCATTAATATTTAATCAGCAGAACTTAGCTTCAGTGTGATGTAAAGGTATTAACAATTACTTTCGGATCATTTGACAAATAATGTCAAAGAAAGAGTGAGAAAGATGATGAAAGCCCCGGGAAGGGGTCCTCTGCCAAGACCAAAATAAATTGCACCTACTCTATTATGACAACGGCTTTGCCTGAGAGAGTTGAAAGGAAGATCATAGATAAAGACATTCATGGCCAGAGGCCCAGTATCTGTCTGGAAGCCAATGGCCAATGTTAGGCACGCCTTCCTTGGTCCACGCCAAAGCTTCAAACACATTCCCAATCACTAGAGACATCAAAGTGACCCAGGCTAAGACGGATGTATCCAGATGTTGGTGTGGTTGTCTATTTTAATAATTAAAGCTAGCAATGAGCATATGGCTTAAGGCTCCAAGTTCTGAGCCTTAAACCTGGTCAGATATTTGGAACAAGGTCAGGGTAAGGCTCTTTGGTTTACATCTGTGGAAAGGCCAGCTTGTGTTCCCCGAAGAAGACACCAGGAGGACAAACTTTGAGACAAGTTAGTATTCTGTCATGCATATGGATGAGGGCTGGTGCAACTTGACTGATGACAAAGGTAACTTCTGAGGTACATATTTTTAAAACCTGCTGGCCTTGTCTTGTCTCTAAAATAACAATATCACAAGAAGAGATGGGCCAACTGGCGAAGGTCCATCAGCAAGTGGTCCCAATGAGAACTGCTCGTGTTGGCCCCTGGACAGCGCGATGCTCCGATCCCCAAATTGCCTGTTCAGCAAACCTTCCAGCATCTGCATGTCAGCATCTCAACACAGCAAAGTCAGCCTCAGATCAGAGAGAAGCGCAAGGAATTCGGGTGAAAATGGACTGAGGAACCTAGAGACAGTGGACCCACAGGATTCATATATTTTATACGTGTGTCCTTTCATGTACAGTCAGGAATAGAGGAAGCAGTAAGAAGCAAAGAGCAATTCCTGCCATCTTTATCCAGTTGGATCCATGTTAGATAACTAGATAAGGACTCTGAAATTTTTCTGAGATCCTTAAACCATAGCATCAGCGTAGGCATGCTTTTAGATATCTCATAGGGCAGTATCTCAGTTGAGTAATGGGGAGACTGAGACTTATCCATGTAACTACCTCTGCAGCATCTCCCCTTGTATATATAAAAGATATATCAGACTGAACATGTTTCTACTGAACTCCTGACCTCTATCTAGTCCCCCAGACCTGGTCCTCCCACAGTCTCCCCTCTATCCACCAATGGCCACTCTGTTCTACCCGTGGCTTCAGCCAAAACCCTGGTGTCATCAATAACTCTGTGCTTTCCCTCACATCTCACATCCAACCCATCAGCAACCCGTGTTGGTTCTACTTCAACAAAACAACCAGCTCTTACACTTCTTACTACTTACACTGATTCAAATACAGTGGTACCTCGGTTTTTGAACGCCTCCATTGACGAACAATTTGGTTTATGAACGCCGTAAACCCGGAATTAAATGCTTCGCTTTTCCAACACGCCTCAGAAGTTGAACATGTCACATGGCTTCTGCTGAGTACAAGATCCTGAGGCCTAGCTGCCGGCTGTTTTCAAACGTTTCAGAGCTCATGGATTACGTTCGAAAACCGAGGTACCCCTGTACCATAATCCCTCAGTTCTCCCTGATTCTAGCTTGCTCCCCTTCAGGATATTTTCAACACAGCATCAGAAAGAGCCTGTTGATATGTAGGGTAGATCAGGTCTCTGCTCAAACCCTCTGAGAGCTTCCCAGCTCATTCGGCACGAAAGCAAAATTCCTTCAGATGAACCCCAAAGCCTCACATGGTCCAGACAGTCTGATCTCTGAACTCAACCACTACTGTCTCCCCCCCACTCCAGCCCCACTCGGCCCCTCCATCCTCCAACACTCACGCCTGCTCCAATCACAGAGCCTTCGCCCCTTCTGCCTGGGGTCCTCTTTGTCCCCCAGCCCCCCAATTTCTACCTGGCCCACTTCCTCATCCTCTGCATGTTTTTATTCAAATCTCACCTTGTCAGTGAGGCCTTTTCAGGCCATTACATTTATAATCATATCCCCCCACAAACGCACACACTCAAAACTTCCTATCGTTTATTTTTCTTCAATGCAATATGGCTTCTTGGGCAGACTATAGCCTACTAAGAAGTAGAACAATGTTAAATTATTCCTCAAAATAGCCGTTGTGTCACCCTTAGTCTTCTTCTTTTTCACGGAAACGATGCAAAGTTATGAGCCTTGACTCTTTCTTCATTTCCCTGGAAATCGGGCACTAAATCCAGAACAACTAGCTGAAATTAAAGATATTGATTTGCTTAAATGAAGCACATTTTCCGACACCTAGTTTAAAGGAGAAAAATCTCTCTCGATGCTGTCAAGAGACTCTACATTTTGCAGCCTTGAAACAAATGCCAGGAGACTGTCGTTCCTCTTTTCACTGTTTTCCCTCTCTGATTTTTTTATTTTATTGTATTTTAATTTACCCTTTGTTACCTAAAGAAGCAAGAATAAAAAGCAAATAAAAGTACTACCTTGGCTTGAGATAAGGCAAGAAGTCTCTCTCTGTCTCTGTCTCTTTCTCTCTGTCACACACACACACACGCACCCCTCTCACATAACCTTCTTCACGTTTATTTATCTGTTTCTTCTGACTCAGGACGTCGCCAGTGCTGTGTGAGACGGGTGGGGGCCAATGCTGAGCTCCCCCCCGGGTAGTGGAATTTAAGGGTAGTGTTCTGATGACATTGCGGGCTCTCAGACTCCTGCATTCAAGGGCCTTTCCGATTATTTATTATTGAAATGCCTCAGCAATCATACAGTCATAACTGCTGTAAACAAACTGGCTGATCAATCACTCGTGTTTTGTCATCATCCAGGCTCCTGCCTTTTCTGTTTTCCACACTTACCACCTTTCAATTCATTAAGGAACATAATGATTCATGAATATTTGTCTCTACAACGGCTCACCTTCCATTTCACATGACTGGCCAGGCCTCCTTGTCTCCTGCTACCTGTAAATTGAACCATGTACCTCCTCAGGTGCTAACTCCTTTCTGAGATGATAATTATATCCATCTATTGTTTGTTGAGACCTCCGGACATGCAACAGAAGGCGTTTCCTAACTGATCTCCTTGTTTCTAGACTTGTCTCCTTAAGCCAACCGAAAGTACCGAAAGCACCTTTAGCAAAAGTAAATGAGAGGTTGACACCGTTCTGTTAGGACCCCTGGAGTGGATTCCACTTGGGAGGAGAGCTGAGTCTAAATTCTGTGTCCTCTTCCTCCAGTTGCTGAACCATCTGTGTATTGCTTCCCCCTCACCTTCATATCCCACCTCTTTCCCCCTCATTTTTTCTCTGCAGCCGCACTGGCCTTCTTTCTGTTCTTCTACAAGCCAAGCTTATTCCTGCCTCAAGATCTTTGCACATGTGTGTCATCTTTCCCTAAAAGGGGATTACCCGTGATGCCTACGTGGTCAGCTGCTATTAGGTTGGCACCAAAGTAATTGCGTTTTTTGCAATTATTTTTAACCTTTTAAGCTGCAATTACTTTTGCACCAACCTAATACAAATAATCGCGGTCTCACACCTTCTCTTCAGGGGCCTTTCCTGACCACTCCCATTCCCCGCCACTCCTGCGAATTCCCTCTACTACATTACTTTGTGTAGAATTTATCACAAGCAAGATTCTCTTATTTTTTATTTGCTTACTTGTTTATTATCTGAGTTCCCCTGGAGCAGGGATTGTCCCCTGCCATGTTTCTTGCTGCATTCCTAGAGCCCAGAACAGTTCCTGGCATGAAGCAGAAGCTCAATACAGATTTCTAACATAAAAGAATGAATACGTGATCTCTTCACCCTCACAATAGTCCAGTTCAGACACTACAGTGGAGGCTTTCCAACGTTTGGTCATTTTCCCCAGGCTAGCGTCAGGGCAGCAATGGAACCCAGGTCTCGAAACCACTGTGTCTGAGCCCCAGCTGAGTGGCTTTTGATAGTGTTCTTTACTCCAGACCTCAATTTCCTTATTCTTATTCTCAAAATGGGAATGTGCCTCCTAAACGTGCTTTCAAGATGAAATGAGATAGTATACCAGTGCTTACTCAGTCCCAGCCTGGAACGTGTAATGTTCCATAAAAATGATCTGTGCTTAATGTCATCATGGCTGACAATGTGGTGTAGGGGCTGCGAGAATAAGTTCTAGTGTCCTGTTCATCCAGGTTCATATCCTAGGTGTCCCATGGCGCCGGGCAAATTGTATACTGCCTCTGTTCTTTGATTTCTTTATTTGTAACCGGGGATAATAATAGCACTTGATTTATTGGTTTTCATGAAAATTAAAAGAGAGCATAGCCCAAATCTGTGTCCACACAGTAAGTGAGCAAAACCCAGCAGCTACTGCTATTAATGCCATCACTATCCCATCAGGTAAAGATGTGGGAGCTACCATCGGATGGGGGAATCTGTCTGCTTCTTCCAAGCCTTGACTCTGTGACCCTAGAGTTTCTGCAGCCCAGCCCATCTCTCCGTGTCCTCTCAGAGCTGACATAAGGGCCTCTTGAGTTCTCTAGGTCTGCCATCAGCCCTCCCCTCCAGAGGCCAGAGCCAGCCACCATGGCTAAAATGCCGAGGTCGCCCTTGGAACCACACGGCAGAAGCACAGATGCGGGGGCCATACCCTCACACCGGCCCACCCTCCCACTCTCCCACCTGCACTCGGAATCCTGCTCGGCTCTCAGAAGCAGGGCAACGTGGTTGAGGTTAATATCAGTGTTGTTCTTTATCAAATTGCTCTGGTCCATCTGTGTCACACCTCCTGCCACTCCCCTGGGGGCCCTGCCTGCAGAAAACACACTCAGTTTCATGTTTTCATCCTTGCTATCAGTTGGACAGACTTTGAGGACCCTTTGAAGACATTTTGGGGTATTGTTTCCCAGCATATGTGGGCAGTGTTACTATTTCCACCCCCTCAGGACTACTTAACAACATCAGCAAAGCAATTAAGCCCAGTTTTCAGGAAAATGCCAGCGGCTCTGCACTGTCTGGATGGGAGTCTCAGCCCAATTACTCCCAGCTAGTTGTGAACGGCGGGAAAGTGGACTTTACTTCATTAGAACTTCAGCTCCCACTGATTAAGAGTCAGCCGTGTTGGAGACAGTGAGGAAAAATGAAACAATTAAGCTTGTCATCAATAAAATTGCTGTGTATTCCGCAGCACAGGGGTTTACATCTCTCCAGAGGAGTGATTAAAATGAACTGATTGAACTGTAATTTGATTGACTGGAGAGCCTCCATCCACCACTGAAGCTGAACTTCTACTTAAGACTCTTATCTTGGAACATAAAAGCCTCCTGCAGGCCTGCCCAAGCCCAGGGACAGGTGCTCTGAACCCGGCAGGTGGTGCTAGCCCCACCCAGAGAGCTGCCAAGGGATGCGGTAGACAGAATTCTGCACCCAAAGACGCCATGCCCTAACCCTGGAACCTGTGAGAGCTACCTTACGTGACAAAGGGACTTTGCAGCTGGGATTAAGGTGAAGGACCTCGAGAAGGGGAGGTTATCCCGCGTATCCAGGATATGCAGACTAGTCGCATGAATTCTTCAAAGCAAAGAAGCCTTCCCGGTGATGTGACCACACAAGAATCAGAGAGAAGCTGCATTACTGGCTTTGGAGATGGACGAAGGGGCCATCGGCTAAGGAATGGCCGTGGCCTGTGGGAGCTGGAAAGGCAAGGGAAGACATCCTCCATTAGAGCTTCCAGAAAGAAAAGCAGCCCTGGCAACACCCTGAATTGAGCGCAGGGAGACCTTAGCTAACATATAAAACTGAACGATTATAAATGTGTGTTGTTTGCAGCCACTGAGTTTGCAATAATTTGTTACAGCAGCAATTAGGAGTGAGTAAAACACCACACCCACGCTTGATAATGTGGGTCAGGAAACTATGTTTTACCTTGGAATCCCATGGAAACCAACCATGAAGAAAGGCTACAAGGAGGCAAAGTATAGGTCCACCTCCCAATCCCCTTTACGCCTGTGGGTGCGTTGAGCCCATTTGTAGGGCTTGTCTAGGGCTGGTACCTAGATTTGGGACCAGAATATGAGTTCCGGTTGAGACCTACCACTCGGCTTTGTCTGCTCAGGCTGCCGTAACAAAATACCAAAGACTCGGGGGCTTAACCTGCAGAGGTTTGTTTCTTGTAGTTGTGGAGGCTGAGACTCCAAGATCAAGGTGCTGACTGATTCAGTTCCCGGGAAAGGCTCTCTTCCTGGCTTGCAGATGCCTGACTTCTTGCCAAGTCCTTCTATGGCCTTTCCTTGATGGATGCTCTCAGGGGGAGAGAGAAAGGGGGAGAGGAAGAAAGAGAGAGAGGGAGGGAGAGAGAGAGAGAGCGAGCTCTCCCTCCTCTTATAAGGACATGTATCCAATCATGAGGGCCCCGCCCACAGGATCTAATCGAATCCTGATTACCCCCCAAAGGCCTTATGTCTGAGTCCCATCACATTAGGGGTTAGGGCTCCAAATAGGGACTTGACAGACATTTATTCAGTCCATGACCATAGCTATGTGACCTCGGCTGACACTTAACCTTAGTGACCTTCAACTCACCTGCAAGGTAGGGAGTGGGATGTAAGTAGCAGACAGGCAGCACTGACAGAGGAAGCTCTAAAATGTCTACAAGTGAATAACCACTGTGTGTATTTTGGGGGAGTGGGTTGCCCAGGTCTATTTGCAGACATTGCGCAGAAACTGTCATTACGCAATAGAAATGTTCCACGTGGAACAAAGTGCTGCACAAGGCCAGCCATTCACGCAATGTCCCCTAACAATTGATGCCTGCTGCTATTTTCCACTGGAAGAGAAATGTGATTTCTGTATGTCAAGTGACAGTCTTTACAAGGCATCCAATGATTCATATTTCAGTGTGTATTTAATCCGCCCTGGCAAACAGCCAATGTGGGGCCTCTCCACTGCCGTCTTCCTAGCAACCAAGGCCTTTTGTCCTCACAGCTTCAAATGGGCTCACGGCTGCTTTGCATGTGAAACCTGGGTTCCTGAAACCTGGGCCTGCCGTCCTTTACAGCTCATGGCATTGAAAGAAAGATGAATCAATGTGGCCTCTATCTTGGGAATTAGTTCAATGTCAAAGGCCCATGTCCATGTTGTCCTTGACAGGCCTCCAGCACAAGCCATGCGTCATGTTGCTCAAAAATAAGGAGCTTACGTGAGACCAGCCTATAATCTGGGCTGAGCTGAAACTGTGCTCATCCTCTACTCTGCGGCTGGGTCCTTCACCCCTGCCTTTGTGCCAGCCTCCAGGGGACCCACTCCATAGTCCCATGATGGCAGGAAAGGAAGCACGGAGGAAGGGAGAGGAAATTTGAACTTCCTGAGCAATGTCTGACTCTGAAGATACACTTCTTCCCTCTGCTTTTCCCAGGCTTTCAAAAAGCATCTCTATGCTAATGACTCTCACGTTGAGTCTCCAGCCAAAATGGCTTCCTCAAACTCTAGATCCAAAGAGCCAATACCAAATTGCCATCTCTACCTTCTGGCCTCATAGACATCTCAAACTCAACAGGCCCAACTGTTTGATCTCCATGTGCGTTCAAACACCTGTTCTTGTGTCCGTCTTACCCACCTCAGTAAATGACACCCCAATTTCTCCAAGGATCAGTTCTGAAACCTCCCTCCCTACCCTGACATCCAACCCATCAGCATGTCCGGTTGATTCTGCTTCCCAAATATACCTCAAAGCTCCCCACTTCCCTCTGTCATCTCTACCACGGCCATCTCTGAACTATCACAATATCCTCTTAATTGGTCTCCCCATGGTTACTCTTTCCCCTCCTTCAAATTAGTCCCTTCACTATATCAAGAGTGATCTTTTTGAAACCAAAAAAGAAAAAAAAAAATCACGTCACTCCTCTGCTTAAAATGTTTCCAAGGCTTCCCTTTGCACTTAATATAAAATCTAAAGTCCTCTCTTTGGGCTACAGCGGCCAGCATGATCTACCCCTGCCCTCCGATGTTTTATGCCCTGCCTCTCTTGCCCTCATGTGTTACGGTCTAGTCAACCTGGCTTCCTCTTGGTTCCACAAATATGGCAGCTCTTTAGTGTCTCCTGGCCTTAGCACATACTGTTCCATCTGCCTGGAACGCGCTTACCTCTGATTTCCCCACGGTTGCCTCCTTGTATTCCAGTGAGAAGCCCGGCCTTACAACCTTGTCTACATAGTTTATTCCCCTTCCCCTTCCCCATCATGCTCTACCATTTCACATGATTCAGCTGTAATGGTTTGTTTTCTCTGTTATTTCCCAGTCTTTTGCCTATGTTCTCCTCTAGCCTGGAAACCCCATCCCTGGAACAGAGTCCATGCTCAGTAACTACTTAGTTAATTAATTACTAGATAGATGAACGAGAGATTTGCCCCAAATCTCACAGCTGACAAGTGACAGTACCAAGGTTCAAACCCCTCTCCAAGTCCATGCTCTTAAGATTAAGTCATGGGTTGGGCCTCGGAGCTGACCGTTGGCAAAGCCATGTGTTTCCCTTCTGCCCAGTGATGCCAGGAGTCCAGCAGTGCTATGCTGGCATTCCCACTAAAGGCTTTGGGGTAGAAGGTGATCCTTTCACAGAAGAATCCAGGCGTCCACAGGAAGAGAGATGCAGTGTGTCCCTCAGAACAGCTTTCTGGTCTACCTGTGTTTTAAATTGGCCCCATCTAGGACACATACTCTGCCTCTGTCGTTGGCATGGAAAAGGACAACCAACTGCTCTCCAAAACCCTTGCACTCATCTATGGGTCCCAGAGGCTGAGTCTGGAATAGGAGGAGCCATAAGACTTTCAGACACTTTTCAGTGGCCTAAGGAGCCTGTTACAAATATCGTATGTTCTCTGAACATGCTATATGTCCTAGGCCCACCTGATCTCCGTGCTGTTGCAGGGGCATCTCTGAGCATGCAACCAGCATCCCACCTCAACTGTGTTTCAGCACCTCTCCATTTCTTTCTGTCCCAAAATGTTACCGAAAGCTGTGAAGGCCTTCAGCCACTGACAGGTATAGTCCCAAAGTGCAGGCTGGATAATAACCCCAAAGGGCCTCCTCAGCCTAGGTAGGGGCATGGGAGTCAGTGGAGAAATGCTTCCGCTTCCTGGTCCTCAGAGTAACAATTCTGATCTCCCTCTGCTTACTTGGATCGCCCCACAGTTTAACCATTGCTTCTACCCAAGTCTGTGCCTCAGGCTCTTCTTTCAGAGAAACCCAAATTAAGAAAGGCTCCATCCTACTGTCGTCGGTCATCACCCAAGAAACCACACAGTGTGTGTTGGTAACTCAAGCAGAAAAGCAAAAAACAAAACAGAAAAGCCAAGCGTTGGCTCTGAGCAGTGCTCCAAAATGAACACATTTGGAAGAGCACATCACTGCAATGGGAAGAAACCTTCCCAACTGCGTCAGTCCTTGGTCGTTGCTCATCAATGAACTTGAACTTCTGAGGTCTTCACACTCTGCTCTAAAGCTTTCCATAACTTCCTGTCCCATAAGCCTCTTACAGTCTGGCTCCAACTTACCCCTCACTGTTCTCCCTACAATGGTCCCTCCAAATCCCTGCACTCCCCATGTTCCAGTGGGACACCAGAACTTCTCCACCTCTGAGCCTTTGCTTCTCATGCCCCCATCCAATGTGCTCAGGAAGCCGTCCAGACAGGGCCACCTTCAGGGTGGTCCATCCTGTACAGTCACGCTGGGCCTTGCACTTAGAAGGGCCCCATGCTTGGTTCAGGGTCCTGCAGTTACCATCTTACAATTCATAGTGATTTTTGAACAAGGGGCCCTGCATTTCACTTTGCACTGAGACAGCTAGTCCTGCCTCCAGACGGCAGTTAAGAGACTTGGCTTTCGATGTACATAGAGAATGTTCAGGGGGCAATCACTTCTCACATCAGGGCAGACTCTCTTTCTCATGCTTCACTTCTCAGACCAAAATATATTTTTAAAGTCAAAAGTGGATTATTTGAGCGAAGGAGAAAATGGTTTCAAGGCTGCCTCTGCCCATTTTCTTAGTGAATTTGAGACCAAGGGCCGAGTAAATCTTCAAGTCCCCAGAGGTACCACCTATTCCCAGGTGCCCATAAATATTGTCTAAAGGTAGAGGTTGTATCTGTGAGTTACCAGGAGGGAAATTCTAAGGGTGCTGTCTCATACCTCCTTTGTTGAGTCTCAACATCTTATTTTAGTAAGATATTTTCCAGGTCTTTAAATATCCATGGTTTATTTATGAACTGAGGGTTATTAACTGTTTGAAACTTCATTAAGTCCTTCCCTGGGGATAGTCTCAGCTGAGGTCCATTTAGATGATCCCTCCCCAAATATCTGTCTAATTTAGATTTAATAGAACAGTTTATTGTATGTTGATAAAATAATAATGAATTAATAAAGCCTTCACTGAGACTTAGGTAACAGATACATAATCTATCGTTGTTAAAGAGCCATGCAAATGTTTTTAATGATCAGCATTTAATATGCAGCAACCCAGACGTAAATCCAGCCTAAACACACATTTGGAAACTCATTTGAAGCAGCTCATGAGCTTCTTGGAGATGGAAAGACCTTGAGGCCTATTGTACAGTAGCACATCGGGTGTCCTTGAGACCCTCAAAGCCTGGGAGGGGTCCTGGGGACCTTTGTTCGGGAGAAACAGAGACCCCACTGTTTGAAGATGCCCCCAGCTTCCTCTCCCCAAGATTGGGGTTTATAGGTTCTTGCTGCTTCTGCCATGTATTTTTAAATGCTTCACCAAGAAAATGAATCAAGGGTACTATAACCAGGTGATTAGGATGTCTGTTTATTTTTGACTTTTTTACAGTTTTTTTAATTTTTTAAAATTTATTTTTCAATTACCATTGACATACAATATTATATTAGTTTCAGGTATACAAAAAAACAGAGTGATTAGACATTTATATACCTCATAAAGTGGTCACCCCCATAAGTCTATTATTCATCTGACACTGTACATAGTTATTAGAATATTATTGGCTATATTCCCATGTGGGACCTGTTGAGGGCTTAGGTTATATCCAATAGTTAAATCTTACCTACTATTTCCTTTCCCCTTTTCTCAGACTTGTCCTCTGGCTGGACTTTTCCAAACAGAGGGTCTGCACCAAATAATTAGCTCAAATATCATAACGAAAGTTATCCTTTATCCCTCTTTCCTGTATCTTATTCTTAAAAGAATGTTGATCCATAGGTGGCTGACGTTTGTGGTCATCTGGGATTTGTGCAAGAGGTCACGTTCAAGGTTTGGATCTTGGTGATCTTAGACAAGCATGGAGGAGAGGTGTAGACAGGTGGTCATGCTGAATCCATTCAGGAGGGCTTCTGTTCCCACACATTAGGAAAGCTGGCTCTGCCCACAGACAGAGACACGTGCTATGGCCAGATTGTCTCCACCACTGACCCGGCTCAGGGCATGTGGTTCCCACCATCATCATGTTTCTTATAGGATTCATGGAAAACAAGAAGTTGGTGAAGTGAGAGATATATTGGGCTTGAAACGACAAGACTTGGACTCAAGGCCAATGCTCCATCTCACCAGCCGTTGACCCCTGGAAAGGTCCCATCTCTTCTGTGAGCCTAAGAGGGGACGTTGGATTCCATGAACTTGAAGTGCAGGCTCAGCTCCTGCCTCCTGCCCCTTGGGAAGTGAGACACTTGATTTCCTCCGTCGCCATAATCATCTCAGCACCGATTGGTTTGCTCAACATGGAAACACCTGGGAAACAGAGAGAGGTCAGCGAGAGTGGCCACGTGCAAGACAGGCAATTTTGATGAAAACAAAAGGTTGGGGGTTATGGGGAGGATGTGTTCTGGCATAGCACCCAGTGGGAAGCTCTGGGTATTGAGGAATGAGAGGTGGACATCTTCAGAGCAGAGAAGACTGAGGCAGGAAAGGAAGAATGGCAAAGGGAAAAACCGAAACGTGAGTGTGTTGGCTTTTTGGCCAGGAATGACCTCTCGTCACCGGGAAGAACTCTCAGGTGTGTGTGGCCCATCCCAGAAGCACTTAGGACACATTGTGCGCTTGGAGGCATACTGCCTGACATCCCATCCTGACAAGGTACTGGCACTCATGGTGCCCTCATGTCGTTGCCTGGGAATTAGACTGACAAGCCTCAGAGAACTGGCGTGCAAATCAAATGAGTTGGTATATGTGAAACTTAGCTCATAAGAGGTCATTATCACTCTTCCCCCTCTGCCCCTGTGTTCCTATTTCAGGGTGAGTGGGGAGCAGGAGGCGTAGAAGGCCGACTTGCCTATGGCTGCAGCCTGCTTAGCTCTTCCCATGCCTTCCTGCACACCTGTCACCTCTTAGACCGCTAGGCCAGGGCCGATGCCTCAGGCCGTGGCCTTGGGCAACAGAAAAGGGGTTTACAGGCCAGCTGGCACCTCAGGTTGCTGCCTCCTGGGGGAGATTTTCAGAGGCTCTGAAATTCCAGGGAAGACATGATAGCGTCACCTCAGCCTTGCCCCAAGCACCGGCCTAACGCTCCTCAGCATTTCCAGGTGTGAATATACACAGGAGCACTCATACAACAGGTTTGTATGGATGCACATGTACACACTGGAACACGTGTCCACAGACATAAGCACCTGTACACACTCATGCAAATCTGCAGGGAGAAACACACATGCAAACATGCACACGTCCAAAATGTGTACTGTGTTTCCCTGAATATAAGACCTAGCGGGATAATCAGCTCTAATGCGTCTTTTGGAGCAAAAATTAGTATAAGACCTGGTCTTTTACATTATATTATATATTATATTATATTATATTATATTATATTATATTATATTATATTATATTATATTATATTATATTGACCCAGTCTTATATTACAGTAAAATAAGACCGGGTCTTATATTAATTTTTGCTCCAAAAGACGCATTAGATCTGATTGTCTGGCTAGGTCTTATTTTCGGGGAAACAGTATGTATGTATATGTATATACATAGAGACAGATACTGATGCACGTTCCCCAAAATAGAGACACTTATGCACATATATGTGTTCACTAATTAAATGTCACTTGGCACGTGGTTGCACTGTCACAGGCTGTACATCCATGAACTGGACCACACGGCCAGCACCTTCCAAAGACAGAGAGTCTAGGAAAGCCTGCACCCAGCCTTAGTTCTAGCTCAAAGTCAACAGTACAGAGACCCAGCTTTGTCACCCATGCTGATGGCCCGAATTGGGGGATGGAGGCAGGTCAGAGGTGACAGTGCCCTGCAGGCTCTGGGAAGATCCAGCTGTCAGAGACTGGCCAGCCCTGAGACCCCATGGAAGCAGACCTGGGGAGCCAGTGGCTCTGCTGGGCAGAGCGCCAGGCAGGAGCTCTCTGTTTCTTAGGGCTCTGTGCCCCAAACCCAGTTTTTCCACCAGCTATGAAAAGGAGTCAAGAGATTCCTCCGCCATCAGGAGAAATACAAGGTTCCAAGCATTGGAGAAGATGACCAGTATTACCGGCCCCCCGAAGATTCAGCCTCAAATCATCTGCATTGCACATTGTCTGGAGGTGCAAAGGAGAAGGTACCCCATCTTGACACCCTAGGATGGTTCAAAGGGAAGTGTCAGCTCCCTCTCGGGCATTCCCCACGTTGTCTGCCCGCGTAAAGACTCATGTGTTTGAGGCTGCCATTCATTGTACTGAAGGAGTAGTACAGTTACTGCCAGGAGCTTTCAGCACAAGGAGAGCTGTTCAGACAGAGGCGTTTTAATGGAGAACACGCTCAAGTATTGGGTACACCTTGGACCTCTCACTCAACGGGGCAAGCAAGAATGAGCCAGTTCACATTCCCCTCCTGCCCACGGCAGATGGAGAGTCCTCAGGGAGAAGCCAAACACCCCACCAGTTACGAGGTGCTTGTGGCCAGATCCACGCATCATAAAAGGGCTGGTTTTGAATGGCCATCACGTCTTCACCAACTCTGGGAGTTCATGAATCTATGAAGTCATGGAAGATGCACAGCTCTTTGGGACTGCATTGGGCTCGGGAGTTTGTATTAGAGAGTTAGTATTTGAGATGCAAAGCCTAGTGCTAATCTGAGAGAGGATGCTGTTGGGAGAAGGCTATGGGCCCAGGGGTTGACAACCCTCCAAGCCTCCCCACGGCCTACATGGCCTGATGACCGCTCCTGCTTCTTCTCCCCCCATTCAAATGCCCCCTCACACTCCGGTGTGGAATGGCTTGGGGCTGAGAACACACCCCGTGCACCCCACCTGTGCTTGCTGTACCCAGTCCTCTACTCCTCTCCTGCTGCACTCCTACACGCCCTGCAGGTCTCACTTTCAGGGGCGCCTTCTCTGACCCACCTTTCCTAGAAGTTACGTGTCCTTCTCGGAGCTCCTTGAGCACAATATGGAAATGTTTGCTTTCTTTTGCGTTTCTCCATTAGACTATGTGAACTTTTTAAGAAGAGAGTAAACCTTTATCTTGTCATCTTTATCCTTTACAGTAGCATGGAGCCTTGTATGCAGTGGATGCTTCATAAGTGTTAGCTCATGCATGGGTGATTGGAGTGAATCAAAGACAACTGCTGTAGTAGTTAAGAGCATGGGCTTTGGAGCCAAGTTTGCCCGCGTTTCCATTCTGGATCTTCCGTTTATATAAAATTGGACCCTGATAAAGTCCCGTACCTGTACCTTAGTTTCCTCATCTGTAAAATGTGTATAATAATAGGGCTGTTGTGAGGATACACAGTAAGCACTTTATTGTATGTTGGCCATTGTTATTGTATCAGATGAGTCCAAATCCACTCCTATCTGGGCATTATCAGTGATTCTGAAGACTGTTCTACCAAGTCAATACCACAAGAGAAGAAGCAGGAAATGACTCCACTTGCCCTTTGGCTCCTATAGCAGTTCCTCCTCTGGGGCCCAAACTCCCCCTTTTGTGAGCTGAGTGGACTGTATTTCCAAGGGCCTAGTTAATCAGGTCCATCTGTAATGTAAATGTGCTCCTCATTATGCTAATGCAAGCACTAGACATGCAAATCCATAAGCATTTGCATGCCTAACACAACGGTTCTTGTCCATCCTGTTCTGTTGCTATTTACTATCTAGTTTTTATGACTTATGGATTTCCAACCCTTTAAATTTATATCAGTGCCGTGACATATCTGCAAGCAGCGACAGTTTTATGAGCACTAAAAAAGCTGCAACACACCACCACTAAATACTAATGACATAAATGGTAGCTGTAATGGCCCCTATTTTTATTACAATACCAAACCTCAATATATTGCAATTACTTCTGCTTTCAAACCACAGCAAGCCACACTGTACAGAAGCCAGCCCAGGGAGGGAGATGTGACCAGCAGCAGAGTTTCTGGGTTAAGTCAGTCTAATGTTGAGGACCTGAGGTCAGCAAATGCGGCAGGAATGTCCTCTGAGTGTTCACTGGGCCTGGACGTCAGAGATCTCCTTCCCGGACAGATGCTGAGATGGGCCTCACAAGTCTCAGGTGTCACTTACAGATGGCTCAGAGGTTTGAGCCCTGCCACCCTCACCATCCCCATGGAAAGAAAGAATAAAATGGAGGAAAAGGCATCAGGACTACCTGGTCTCAGTCCCAGCTGAGTCCCTTACCTGCTGTGTGACCCTGAGCAGTCCCTTCCCTCTCTGGGCCTCTCCTTCACCATTGGGAGGGGTGGGGCTAAACTACATATCTCTAAGGGCACTTCTGTCTCTGACATTCTGAGACTGACTCTTTGGAAAATTCAAGTCTAAGATGTAACCATTAATTTTCTCCAGAATGAAATTAGATCCACTAAGACATTTTTATGCCTGGTTTTATAAGTTCTGATTTTGCACCTTAAAATAATAACACCTTGAATTTATTTTATGGTGTTTTCCATCTAAAACACTTTTCATCTGTTACAGCGTTTATTCTGTGTCCCTAGAGAGTTCAGCCAGACGGAAATTATTCTTTCCATTGTGCAGGTGGGGAAACTGAGGCCTGGAAAAGTAAAGGGGTTCGCCCACAGTTTTGTAACACCCCAGGGCCAATGTCAGAATTAAAACCCGGGTCTTTATTGGTGGGCTTCTTTTGAGCGATGTCTCCGCCTCTCTAGTTGTTACCCTCTCAGAATCTGTGAGTAAAGATGACCCTGTCTTACAAGCAGAAGGACACGAGAAAGGACCCTTGAACCTGCCCTCCTCAGTGCCTCAAACTCCATACGGGGCTTTTGCTCATTTGGCCGGTGAACAGTGACCTGGGCGAAGGTGTTCCCTGAGCGGCTATCCATCACTAGCCTCTCGGTGTGGACTAGTTTGTGGGATCACTTTCCCAGGGGTAACAGTTAAAGCCAAGCTCAGGGGTGGGGTGGAGTTCGGGGACAGGTGTAGGTGCATCAGTTAAGTACACAGGGCCATTTTCTAGGAGTAGGAAGCCCGGATGGAGGGTATTAGATGGTCAGAGAACAACAGGAGGGAAATGGGCTTGAGAGAAAAGGTCACTGAGGACAAACTGCTCTCATTTTTCATTTGCCCTCGAGGCCATGAGCTCCTCTCAGGGTGAAAGGAGCCCTGTCAGCTCAGCGCAGTAGCTGGTACAGAGAAGGTGCTCGACCTAGGTTTGCTGAGTAGTGTTTTCAACATGGATATAAAACGACAGGGAAAGGCAGGCACATCTTCAAAAAAATATCTTAGACATTTCAAAGTCCCATGCATGAAAAACGAAGATCCTGGGAAAACTGCTCAGTAAAATTGGGGTAAAGAGCAGATAATAAAGAGATGGAAATAACCCCCAAATAAGATACCTCAGCAAACACTGCTCACCCCAGTACCACATCCTGGGGAACAGTCAGCCCAAGTGTGAGCATGTGTTTGGTGCGACTTTAATTGTATCTCCCCTATGAGATCTGAAAGTCCTCCACTGAAGCACCGTCTCCTTAGATAAGGCATTGCTCTCTGGCATTAATATGGTCGACTGGCCACAGACTTCTATACCACTTAGGACGTTAGGACTTTTTCTGGTAGGCAGCAAAGGTGAATGCAGCCCACAGGCTTAAACAGAAAGGGGAGTTTTCTGGACCATCTTCTCAATTTTTCTATAAATCTAAAACTGTTCTGAAAAACTAAATCTGTTAAAAACAAAACCAAGTCACTTCCTCCCTGAAGCCCTCTGCTTCCTCCAAGAGCCCACGGGGCTTGGCGCCTCCCCCTCCCATGGCACTCACAGCATTCCCCATGCCTCCCTGTCCCTATCCCTAAGTGTCCCCAGGGCACCAGCCCTGTCATCTTTGTAACCCGGTCATCATTTGAAAAAGGAGATTTGCATCTTCTGAGAAATGTTTTGGAGAAAATAACCTGTGCTTGCATGCAGATGTTCTGGTCTGTTCCAGAAACAGCATGGCCTATTGCTGTCTGCGTTAAGGGCCCCACATGTCCTATGGACCAACTCTCTCTTCAGAGGCAGGGAACACGGTCGCCACTCCAGGACAAAGCTCCAGGCCCAGAGGCCAATTGCCACCCCTCTCTTCTCTCCTCCCTGGGGCTCAGGAGCCCCCTTGTCTCCATGGGATCAGTTGCTGAGAATCAGGAAGGTCGGCTTTAGTCTGGGTTGATTCCTGCGCCTGAAGCAGTGAGGCTGTTCTGTTTTGAACACCCTGCTTTCTAAAGTCCGTCTTGCTCAGAATGTGGCTCGTGCTCCAGGTCCCTGCTCAGGATAAACGCCCCGTCTTTTGCTCTTCTCTCTCCTCCACTTTTATGCCATCGCCAATACCGGCCTCCCCCTGGTGCTGTCAGGAGAAGCTGGGCTCGTAATTCTTTCAGGGAAGGCTTTAGAAAGAAAGAAATTAAGTTCAATCAAAGTGTCAGGCCTGAGTTGTGTGTGTGTTGGGGTGAAGGCGAGAGGAGCTTAATGAGGCCACCTTCTGTGTCTCAATGGTCTCCCTTTCCTCTCCGCCACCAACCCCACCGGAACGTGGCCCCATCTGGGTCTTAACATTTATTAGGTGACCACAGGAGCTGATGTGAGGTGATACCCACCCGACCAGAAGCCAATCATTTGGCTGCAGGAACACACACACACACACACACACACACACACACACACACACACACACACACACCAGTCATTGAAGTGTTTCTAACACGGTGCAGCGCTTCCTAAGAGCTATTCCCACTGTCTGTTCATCACTCAGCCAGTTCATCTCCGCTCAGGGCTCCTGACCCTCCCTTAACGCCTAGGAGGCCCAAGTGTATTCCTCCAGCTCACACCTGTCCTCAGGCCCCCGGACCAGACATCGAGCTGTCATCGACACAAAGAAATCTCAAATGCATCATGTCCCAAACTGACCTCCCGACCCCTGTTGTCCCAGGTCGTTCTTGCCTCTCTGGGAGTGGCAATGCTGCCCATCCTGTTGCATAACCAGAAATCCTGGAGAAATCAGAGACCACCCTTGCCACCCCCTTCCCCTCACCTCTGTATCCTAGTCCGTCACTAATCCTAAGGACATAACGCCTAAATATCCCTCACATACATCTCTGCTCTCCCACCTCACTGTCACGGCCATAGACCTAGTTGCCTCATCCCTCAGCCTGGATGGCTGCCACAGCCTGGTCGCTGGACCACATGCTTCCAGTCCTGTCCCTTCCAGGCCTTTCTACTCCCAGCAGCCAGCCTGAGTCCTTCCCCCTGCCACCCCCATGCTGGGGGAGACATTGGCCCTTCCTCAGTCCTCCCAGTGCCCACAGATCCATAGTTTCTACCATGCTGCTCCTTCTGCCTGGAATGCTCTCCCTGGCCCCGACCTTGGCCTGGCTCATTCCTGACAATCATGACACTCGGTGCTTTGCAGGTGAGGGGTGAGCTTGTTCCGTAATCGTCTTCCGAGGGGTGTTCAATGTTGAACCTAGAATGGAAATGACTATGGCCAGTGCATCATGCAGGTGGGCTCCCCAGGGGACTGTCCCTAGACTCTCACCTCAGGGCTGTCCTGTTTCCTGGGGTTCCTGAGCCTAGTTCCCCAGCCTGCACTTCAATTCTGAGCTGCCATGAGGCACATGAAGAAACTCCTCTTCTGCTTAAAATAGCCAATTTGTGTTCCTTAGTGGGAAAGTGTCCGTACAGACACTTTCCAGAACTCCAATCAGATTATGGACTTGGGTCTTTGATGTCCCATGGCAGGATTTTTCACACTTGGAAATTAAGCTAACATCCTATCAAAGGGGGCAGCAGGGAGCTCAGAGTCTGTCTCAGGGACAGCTCGTGCAGGGGACCTCCAAGACCAGGTCAGGCAGCCAGGGCTGCCTGGCTCGGAGTGAGGGTGCGGGCGAGAAGGAGCCGGGAGCTCACCGCTCAGGGAGCAGACAGGCCCAAGAGTGGCCATGGGCTTTGACAGGGTGACGAGCCACAGTGCAATGACATGAGCCAGGCCGGCAGGCTCCCAGGAGGGGACAGTTTTATACAAGGGCCCTGGTGAAGCTGCCTGCATTGTCGGCACAGGCTAGCTGGAAACCGTGCCTGCTGCAATGGCTGTCACCATTAACTGAAAGTGAAAAATGTAGTCACCAAACAGCCGCCCAGCGTCCTACTGAGAGGCAAACATGTTAGCCCACAGGGGCAGGACGCCCCTTCTCCTGCAAAGCAAGCTGACACAAATTACACTTCTCAGATAATGCCCCACGCCCCCCTTCCTGGTGGTGTGACAGAAGAAACTACCTTTGTAAAATCGGATTTCATTATGGGAAATAATACGGAACCTCCTCCCCCACCCCCATTCTGCTTCACCTTGAGAACCTAACAAACACAGAAGAAGATGAGCTGCTGACTCAGCAGACATCTATTCACTGCCTCCACGCCACAGCCCAGCCCAGGCCCTGGGAGCGTTGTTTGTACAACTGGGCTGCATATCAAAATCACACGTGGGACCAGCCCAGAGCTACTGCATCAAAGCCTCCAGGGGCAGGAAGCGGCAGGCAGGTGTACTTTATACAAGCTCCCAGGTGAATGCTAATGAGGTCAGGGAAATAGTCAGATCCGGTGGGTGGGGGACAGCTCTCAAGGGACCGGACAGTGATGAATAGTTTAGATTTTAGTCTAAATGAGCAGGGAGCCCTTTGGGAAGTTTTAGCTAAGGAGTGCTGTGATCTGACTCATATCTTAGTGGGACCGTGCTATGGCTACTGTGGGCAGAATAAATGTAGGGCGGCAGGAATAGAAGCTGCCAGGACGCACGTCGGGCACCTGCAATTGTCCAATGGAGATGCTGGTGGCCTGGACCAGCTGACTGTTGGGTTATTTTGAAGGTAGAGCTGATAAGATTTGCTGCTGGATTTGCTGTTGGATATAAGAGAGGAGAAGTCAAGGATGGTGCCAGGGTTTCTGGTCTGAGCTACCAAAAGAATGGAATCGCCACTAACTGAGATGGAAAAGACTGGCAAGGGCAGTTTTGGGGTAGAAGATCGGCGGCTCTGTTTTGAACATGGTATATCTGAGATGCCCATTAACTATGTGAGTGAAAAATTGGGTATAAGAGTCCTGGGGTTGGGATTCGGGCTGGGTGGCCCTTGACTTTCTGTGCTAGTTTGCAATTTTAGGTTTGAAATTCTCCTACACACTCACATAAATACACACTCTTAATCCTCAGTGCTTCAAGGATTAAGTCTTACTCTCTGACTTCACAAAGGGAATAAGATTTAGGTCTGACCAATCAGAGCCTGCATTGCCTTTTCATAAAAATTGAATTAGTGATTGGCAGGGGACCCCTTCAGAGCCAATGAGATACCATGAGAATTTTGCAAAGACTTCTGGGAGACAGGATTTAAAGCATAGACAATGAAAGCGCTGGAGCTTCTGCAGCTACATTGTGACTATGAGGGGGAAAGAATCTGAGCACTGAGAGAGGGAGACAGACAGAGACCAGGTACTTGTGATCAAATTATGCCTGAAGCAATCTCTCTCTTTCTGTTATGTGAGCCACCAGTACATTCTCTACCAACACCCCCCCCACCCAAAAAAATATTTTTTTCCAAGGCAATTCTGATACAACATACTCATGGACTTGTTTTTGAAAATAACTGTGGTATTATTATACATGGTCCTATATCATTGCTACTCAAGTGTGGTCTGTAAACATATCACATGGAATTTTGCAAAGACTTTTAGAATTATAAGCATTATTAGGCCACGAGGAGCTTGTGTTCTTCCTGGGGAAAAAGGATACCTTTTCACCCTCTCCTTGTTCTCTTGTTCCTGCTTATCTGTTGCAAGATAACGTCAGTGGAAAAATTCAGTAGTAAACAGCTCACTTCAATTTTCCCCTAGCCCAACTGCATGGTTAGCTGAATTAAGCAATTTTTACAAGCAGACGCTGACAAGCAAAAGACCCATTCACTGGGTCTGTGGATGATAAGAGACCAATGACCCAGCCCCCACCCTTGACTTCATGGCTTCCAGCCTGCTTCCCTTCCCAATGGATATGGTTTCTGGTGGGTGACATGGTTAATGCCTTCCCCAAGCTCCTGAGGAAAGGGACCAATGAGAGGGCTGCTGTGTTCTGATGGGGCAGAGGCCCTGAGCCCTGGGGAACATGATACGAGGGATGGTAGGCCATTCAGTCATTCACATATGAAGCAAGCCCCTACCACTGCAGGTTCTGTTCCAAATGCTGGGGATAAAGTGACACCCAGGACAGACCAGGTCTCTGTCCCTGGGGAGGGAGAGAAACAGTAAAGAAGTAAACAGAGAAATGGACATTAGCGGGCTCAACTGGTAACAGAGGGAGTGGCTGTGTATCGGGTAGGCTGCTGAGACCTGAAAGGAAAGGAAATTGGAGGGTGGAAGAGTATTCCTTGTCTCCAAAGGATCAAAGATGCAAAGGTTCTGAGACAGGAGAGAGCTTGGCATATCCTAGGAGCTGGTAGAGAGCCAGAATGGGCTCCTCTGCACTAGAGGAGAGCCACAGGAGATGAGCTTGAGGACGTCAGCAGGGGCCAGGTCACAGAGGCCTTGCCAGCCCCATTAAGGAGTCACAGTGCCTTGTGAAGACACTGGATGGCTTTCAGCAGAGGATGCTTGGTTTGGCTTACATTTGAGAAGCTTGCTCTGGCTTCTGAGGGGAGAATGAACTTAGAGGGGAGCCGCTCTCTGGAGAGCTTTTTCTGTGGGCAGGGGTAGAAGGCGGGATTCCAGTTTTAAGCTGGAAACTCAGATGACAAGACCCCAACTGCCATCACAGAGTCTTGCATTTTATAGGCTTCTAGTTGGAACTTGACCTAGAGGTCATGTGGTTTTGCTCTTGGGGGAACAGGCTTGCTTCTGCCCTCAGCCTGGACCCCAGCTTCTCATGACAGAGACAGGAACATGTGTAGACAATGCAGGAAAATGGCTGCAAGCTTCCCAGTCTCAAAGAGCACTGCCATGTCTCCCATGGACGCAGGAGGTCATTTAGGCCCACACATGGGGGAACCTGCCAAGTAAGTTCCCACTTGGGAGGCATGGAGAGCGCAGAAGAGAAGGAAGGAAAAGCGCCAGGCAGTCTGATGTCACGTGACAGATGAGCCTGAGCCTGTACCTTCAGAGTAAGTACATAATCCTTCTACCTGGAGTGAACTCCTTCCAAACGCATAGAGAGAGTGAGGGGGGGAGGGGGAGAGGGAGGGAGAGGGAGGGCAAGGGGAGGGGGGAGGAGGGAGGGGGCGGGAGGGAGGGGGAGAGAGAGTGCATTTGGAACATTGCTGAGACCTAAATGGACCAACTTTGATCAAGACGAGTTAGTAAAATAGCAGAGTTCTCATCAGCTGCATTTTAATTCCATACTTGGAGCCACTCAGTCATTATAAAATCATCTGAACTGCTCAGCGGAAGTACACATTGGGGAGTTTATTTTTGAGTCTCTCTGAATACAAAGCAGAGTCTATCTGATACAGGATCTGGGCAGAGCACACAGCTTCCTTTCAAATGAGGAGGAAGAGGTGCCCAGTTGCTCCTCCTGGGTTGGTGAGGCCCTCTTCCCGCTTTGAAAGTTTCTCTGAAAGTCTGCAGTAATTCCTGATGATGGGAGAAAGGGCTGTTGGGGCCTCCCCTGGGTCAGCAGGTTGCTGATGGCTGGCAGAGCCTTCCAGAGAATTCTGTTGGGCTGAACTCTCAGCTGGACACTGGGTCTGTGGAAGGAAGGGAATTTTGGAGAACAATGGCTTTTCTTTAGAGGGAACCAGCTGAGACCCCTCCAACTCCATGGTCTGCTGCAGCAGCCAAAGCTGCAAGGGGATTTCAGAGGTCCTTCTGCTTTCAGCTAGAACAAAAACCCAGAGACCCCCTGGTTAGCCACAAGCCAGAGTCTGCTGGGGGAATGCCAGCTCCTCACTGCCCGAGGCACGATGTGGCTACTGTGTATACCTTGCCTGTATGTTGGCACCATGGAAAAACCTTCTGGGATTTACTAGCTGATTGGTGCCACCAACGGGGCTTCAGCCCCGCCCATAACCACAGATGTCATGGCTTGATCCCGATTAAACCCACCAGCCAACACTGGATCATGTTATGAGGTGTTGGGGAAAAAGGAGGGGATTTCTGCCCTTTAGGAAAAATAAAGGGTGGTCCCTGCCCTCTAAGAAGCTGACAGCATGTTGGAGGGTGAGGTGGAGCAAGCAGCATGCAAGAACCACTACAAATTCACTCCATTGTTCTAAAATAAATATGGCCATTCAGGAGGCTGGTGGGGACGTAGAGAGGAGCTCAGTGCTGCTGAGCCGGCACTCCAGAATCTCACAGTCCAGGGAGTCCCATTGCCAAAGTGCTGTAATTCCTCATTCAGTCATCCAAGAAATATTATTCAGGCTGACTCTATTCCAGGAATTGTGCTAGGCACTGAGAACAGAGCTCTCACAAGGCTGAGAACAGCATAGGCACCTCTGCGGAGTTCACAGCCTGGAGGACCCGGCAGATGCACTCATGACGAACCAGCCATTCCTCGTCCATCTGCCCACCTATTCATGTGCTCACTCAGTCACTCATTCAGGGACCATTTGTAGAGCTTCTACCATCCCTGACACTGTGCCAGGCAGCGGGCACATGTGGGGAATGGCAGCTGAGGGCCTGTCCTCATGGAGCTTAGCACCCTGCAGAGTTGAGGTCAGGCTGTGACCTGAAAAAAAGAGTTCATGTGGTCAGCAGAGGGTCAGGCCCTGATGGATGGGGGTCAGAGGACCTTGCAGATGAAGTAGAGTTCAAGAGGAGCCCCGAAGCTCAAGATGGAGCTTGCTCAGGTCAGTCCCTCCCCCTGCACCTTGTCCCTGATCGCTTCAGAGTTTAGCAGGATGAACAAAGGCCGCCCCGGGTCCTGGGCCATGGCCACACAACTGGACATGCTTTCTTGATGACCATGAAGTCCTTTTTCCTGACTTCAGCTGGACTGCGTCTCCTCACTGCTGCCAGAAGTGCAGGCAGCTTCATCTATGCACGGGGAAACGTTTCCCAGAGAGACCCAGCAAAAAATACCCACACCAACCCGTACAGCTAATTACATCCCCGAGTAATCTTGGCCTCTTCCTCACTGCTCCTGCCCCTTACTGTCCCGGGGTCAAATCTCAAACTTTCTGGGGCCAGGCTGAGCTCAGAGTGAAATGGAAAGAGGTGAGAGCAAGTGCAGGAGCTTGGGAAGGGTTCCCTATGAGGACAGGGTCTGGGAGCGTTTCCAGGCCAGCATTCCTGTCCTGATGGGGGAGGGGGCAACTGAGGTCTAGGAAGTTCCCCCCCAGGGCAGTTTCCCTGGCTGGGTCCCTGTCCTGTAATCATGCCAGGCGCAGTCGGGTTTTACCATGACACAATCGCATCTCACCTGCTCTGTGCCAGGCACCATGGGAGACCCTGGGCCAGGCCAGATGAGCAGGACGCAGTTCCCACCTTGGAGGGGGTCACCCTCTAAAGGAACGCAGATGTGCAAATGGGGATTGTGCCTTAACGGGGACAGGGCAGCACGCAGACATGCTGACAGAATATTCATCTACAGTGGTCCACAGAAATAGCCCAGCAACAGAGATGGAGCGGAGAGATACAGGGTGAAATGCCCTGTCCTCGTGCCTGACCCATGGGGGTGAGGAGATGAGTGAGCAGGAAGACCGCAGGGTCCTTTCCCTAACTCCACCGTTCACTTGCTCTGTGCCCCTCCCCCCCTCTGCTTTCAGTTTTCCCATCTGTCCCATGTCCCCTTGCATCCTGCTTCTGTGATAGTGCGATGCCCCAGGTGGCCATTGTTCCTTACTGTTGCGACCATTTATTCAGCACCTACTACACGTCAGGTAATGCTGAGCGTTTTCCTTACCTCTTCTCATAGTCTTCACATCCACCCTGTCCTGAAGGCATTGTTGTCCCCATTTGAGATATGAGCAAACTGAGGCTCTGAGAGAGTGTGTGTGTCTTCGATGAGGAACCCTGTGCCAAGATCCCAGGAGACCTGGGTAATCGCCCCTGGGGAATCTCTGCTCCCCAGTTAATTTGGCGGAAAGGCAGGTGAACCTTGTTTTCCCTCCGGCTTGACTTCCCAGTTGGAGGGCACCGCTGCCCTCACCTAGAATAGGTGAAAGTTTTCGCTCTTTTGTTTGAAAGCCGGTAGAGGTGACATGGCTGGGCCAGCACATGCTGGTAGGTGAGGGGCTGAATGGGGAGACAGAAGGCTTAGACTCACTGACTCTGATCTCCGAAAAATAAGGCCTCCTGGAGGAAACCCTACACGTTATTAGCCCACTGTGCATTTGGGAATTGAAAATAAGGTCAGGCAGGGGGAGAGAGTGGCCTCAGGTGGCACATCAGGCCAGAGGCGGAGTGCAGGGCACACGTCTGCTCCTTCTGGCCCTTCAACCCTCCTTTGGGGGCGGGGCGCTCGCAGAAACGTCCTGCCACTTGGCTCCGCCCCGCACTCTGCCCCATCACTACCCCACTGAGGCAACAATTGAGCAGTGGGGTGAGGCTCGCTCTCCGTCTGGATAATTCTCGTTAGGAGCCGATCCTCCCGGGCTGTCAGCATGGGCGCTCCAGCGCAGCTCGGAGGGCGCGCTCCCAGCTCAAACCACCGAAGAAGGCGCGGGTGCGGGAGCTCACGAATTAGGGGGGCGAGCGCGGGGCCGACGCTGCTGGGCAGTCAGCACAGACGACAGTGACTGGCTCCTCGCCAGGGATCCAAGCTCTGGCCGGGTGTTACCCAGAAGCGCAAGGCGCAGCCTGGAAAACTGGGGCCTGGAAGTCAGGTCTGGGCTCCTTGGGTCCTGCGAATGTCGCTGACTCCCCCCCACACTCCCACCCCCATAAGACCCCTAACACAGCCTCTGCCCTCAGAGAACTGGGGAGAGGAGGCAGTGTGGTGAGAGACCAACCAGGAAGGGGTAACCACTCTGTCTGGAGTGAGGAAGGCTTCCCGGAGGAGGTGGTGACATTTTCTACTGAGGCAGGAGATGAGGAAGTAGCCAAAGTGACCTAGGCAGGGGAGGAGCCTTTGAGACTGCGGGGGAGGCTGAATGGGGGTTGGGGGGTTCTGGAAACCCTACAGGCTTTATTCTAGTTCGGTTTGAGATGGAAGCAGGACGCAGGGCCCCAGAGGCCCCAGGCTAGAAAGCCCTAGAGGGTTCTAAGCATTAAAGGAAGCCACTGTGAGGTGTAGGTTTTAGAGTGCACCCCTCCCCCCAGCCTCTGGTGGTGGTGATGGTGGTGGTGGTGTGTGTGTGGGAGGGGGGTGCTATGGAGCCACTGGCCCTTTTTTCTCTCTCCCTCTCAATCTCCAACACGCAAGTTGGGGTGTCTGGTTCCCTCCCAGGTGGAGCACAATTTTCAGATGAGGGCTAACTCACCTGCCTCTGGCAGAGGAAAAAAAATCAGTCCCACCTTTGCTTCACCTGAGGGAGGTGGCCCAACTGCCAAGGGTCAGGCCCCAGAGAGGCCGCTAAACTCCAGGTCCCTGGGGAGGGCTGTCCACAGCCCCACCAAGGCTAATGAAAGGTTCAGCCAGGCCTGAGGGTGAGGGAAGTTTGGGGGCGGAGAACCCCACATTTCCCCCAGAGGCTTCTGGGACAGGAATGCCTGCTTAGCATTCCTGAGCACTTGCGGCAAGTGTGGGCCGCCACTGCCCCATGGGACCCACTGCAGAGCCGGACACAGGCCCCACCCCACGTGTCTCCCTTCCTGACCAGAGCCAAACAAGGCCTGCTGTGTGTGTGGGAGCTGGGGCGGCATCGGCCTCCAGAAAGCAGTACCTGTGCTGAATAGATAGGACTGACTGCTTCCCAGAGGAGGCAGCCTTTTAGTTGAACTGCTTAGATCCCCAGAAAGATTAGGATTTTGCAAAGGAGCGGACAGAAAGGGTACTTCAACTTGAAGCAAAGAGACAGTAGGTGCAGAGGTATGAAGACAGCAGAAGGAGGTGGGTTCACAAATGGTGAGGAAAGGGGTCAGCATGTGGAAGAAGCGCTGTAACCAGATTGAGAAGGGTCTCCAAGGCCAAGGGCAGACGTTTGGGCAAGCAGGCCCCCCCCCCCAGGAAGGGGCCAGCTGGGGCCAGAGCAGAATAGAGGACAGCTTTCCTCTCTCCCTCCCGCTTGGGGCCCCTGTGCTCCCCTCTGTGTTCACCTTCCCGGCCTCAGAGCAGGGGTTCAAAGTAAGCTTGAGTGTCTGGATGCTCAGGGTTCCGCTTGGCCTCCAGTCCAGCCTCTGGCCTGGCGTTCAGGAGTCCGGGCAGCACAGGCTGCAGCCAGGACTCACTCACCCAGGCAGAAGAATTGGGGGCCCTGGTCAAGGAACAGAGGACCGCTGGGACCTCAGAGCAGGAAGGGAGGACTCTTGGAGATGTTTAGCTCTCTGTCTGTACACATGGGCAAGCTGAGGACAGAGAGGGCACTTGCCAAAGTCACACAGCAGCACAGCCTGGTCGTCCCACAGCCTGGACAGCCACGCCGGTGGCCCCCTCTCAGGAAGAGGGGTGACCACGCCACCCACCTGTAGCCCAGGGAGCTCCAAGTGCATCAGCCGCGCAGCTTCCTCGGGTGGTGGCGGCTCTCCCTCCGCGGAGAGGACCGGGGGCACCGAGTCTCCAGGGCTGGCGGGCTGGCTCTGCGCGGTCAGAGCGGTTGGGTCGAGCTGGGTACCTCCCTGCTGAGGCTCCAGCTCTCCCTACCTCTTCCTCCCAACCGAAGAATGAGGAGAAAATAGTTTTTAAAGTGTCTCTTTTTAAAAAGTTCATTTTAAAGTCGTTTGGGGATCCTTATTCCATCTCACCACCACCGCCACACACCCCTCCACGCCCCCCACCCCCGCTTCCCTGGGGACTGACTAGTGGGGAGGCTGTGGGGCAGGAAGAGAAAAAGCACTTGGGTCCACTGCTCATTCCGGAAATCCCCACCGCTCCTCGTCGGGATCCGAGCGCGCCGACTGGAGATGCGGCTGCCGCAGGGCGCGCGGAGGAAGAATAGGGCCCGAGTGTCAACGAAGGCCGCTTGCTCCGTGAATGTCTCAATCAGAGGAGCCGCAGGAATAAATCGCGATAGGTCGCTTATTATGCCATTAAAATTCCTCCCTCCCCCCCCCCCCCCGCCCAGGAACTAATTAAATTCATCCCTGAGTCTCGGGCCAGGAAAAAGCCTCTAAAAGGACCTGAGCCAGAGGGGGGCCCATCCAGGCGGAGGCTCCTGCCGGAGGCCCTGGGCCGCCCACCCGCTTCGCAGCGCCCGACCTCTCCTCTGCCGAAGCGACTGGGTCAGAAGTCCAGACTTAAAACGAAGTCGTTTATTTCAATTTTGTTTTCACATTGTGTTCCGATACAGTCAAAAGTCTTGGACGAACCTCTCGATTAAAAGTCCTGCGATGCGCGCAATCACAGGTGCTGGGCGCCCGGGCGGTACGGCGAGCGGAGCTGGGATTCAGAGCGGTGGTTACAAGAACGCTGCTTCGGGAACTGAAGAGCGAACGGCGGGAGAAACCCTGGGGCAGAGGCGTGGGAAGCGCTCCGCTCGGGCAGGCTGGTTCCAGCTCCTCTGATTGGGATTATTCCTGATGCACGTGGGCTTCGAAAAACCCAAATTGTGCTTTCAGGCCGGCAGCCCGCCTGGCCCAGCAAGATTTCGGCCAAATTCCCTGCGTTTGCGCCAGAACAGGGAACACAGGCGAGTGCGGGGCTGGCCTCAGGCCTGGCGCAGGAAGGGCGCCCGCCAGCTCTGCGCCCCAGCCTCGCGGCGGGCCTCGCTGGGGTCGCATTCTAACCCGTCTCCCACACTCTGAAAATCGCCCTTCCCCACCCCCGCCCCCAAACCTTGCAGCTGGGGAAGATGCGGAGTTTAGAAAGCTGTTTCAGAAAAATAAAATTCCCACTTCAACTTTATTGGATTAAAGCAAAATTAAATCTTGGCTATTCACACTTATGTTACAGAGGACGAGGAATCGCCCGGAAGAACCTCCTGGTGGTTAGTGGAGCCACAGAACACGAGGGCATCGACAAGCATCAGAACATCAAGCAGCCTTAGATTTCACGACACTCCGAATAGGACATAGAAATACGGAAATACAGCCAGTTTCCACTGGGAAGAGTTCTTCGTGTACAAATGATATATATTTATATATATATGTTTAAACCAGTCACCACTAAGGTGAGTCCTTTCTCTGCTAACAAGCAGTCGAGGAAACAAAGTATCTTCAGCTAATTAACTCTTGAGCGGTGTTTTAAGAAGAGCAACACTTGCCAAATTAAAACTACCTCCCCCATCCACACACACAAAAAAATCTTACCCCTCAACTAAAAAGGGGGAGGGGCATATTAGATTTCAGCAGGGGACCGCGGAGGAAGATATTTCACATTATACAGTGAAATACAAAGTTTCTTTTCTATAAATCGTAGGGAACATGAACGTGGGGGAAGAAACAATGGCAAGACAGTCTTCATTACCGCAACTGAAATGGGGGAGGCGAGTTTATTTTTGGAAATGGGAGTGCGCAGAGCTAAGTGGAATTTACTTCTCTTAATGAGTAAACGGACAAATTGTCCGACCGCCTGCGCACACCTTTCACGGGATACAGCTGGGGAACATGTGGGAAGTTTCAAGTCGTGCCGCTTTCTCCTCTACATTTCAGCCTCTTTCTAATTCCCCCTCCCGCCTTCGCCCTCTCCCTGCCTCCATTTGGCGCTGAGCCAGTCAGAGGGGAAACACGAGGAATCCAGAGAAGGTCGAGTACTTCCAGCCCCCCATCAAGTTCCCCCGCTCCAGCTTGAGGTATGCACGGTCGCCTTTCTCCATCTGGATTAGGACTCCATTGCTGGCGGCCTCCCGGGTCACGTCCTGGTCACCAGCGAAGGCTGAAATCACCGGCCACCCGTTTAACATGAGGCTCACCTGAGAGACAGAAAGGCCCGCTTCAGAGTCGCAACCTAGGCGGGAATGGAGACGCGAACCTTGGCTAAAGGCCGTAAAGGCCTGGAAGCACGGGGGTGGGGGTGGGGGGGAGCGGGAAGAAAAGGGGCTTTGCAGATTACTGCTGAGGGTCCAATGGGGGTGAAAGACGGCCCATCTGGATAAGAGGAAGGGTCTACCCCCCAAACGGGAGTCACTTTCATTCCTTGAGCGCCCAGCGAATCCTGATTGCGCTTTCATCCAGTTTAATAAATCAGTAGATGGCTCAAGCACCCCGAGACCTTAGGCCTCTCCCCACTTCCCCCAAGGCTCAAATTGAAACTCAAGCAACTCCACTCTTGGAGCTTCTGGCAAAACAAAAACCCTGGCTCCTCTTGGTCCTAGCTGGCTGGACACAGTGGAGAAGCCGGACAAGGCTTTCGGCTGATGAGAAATCTCAAGCAGAGCTGCCCTCTGTGCTTCACCCCCAAACCTCGGCTCATTTCCCGTCCAGCTCCAGCCGCTCCAGCCACCGCCTGGTTTGGCCCTTGCGGTGGTGTGGCAGCCAAAGGCCTGGCGCCCTCTCCCCTGTCGCGAGTTCCGCCTTCTGTCTCAGCGCAAAGGAAGCCTAGACACCTTTGGGAACCTGGGGAGCCGCTGCGTGCGGGTTGGGACAAGGCTGGAGCAGGAGGGAGTGGCACTACGCCCCCTCCCTTCTTCACCCTTCACCAGCTTGGGCTCGGCGCTGCGAGTTCAAAAACCCAGACTCGGTCTGCAAAGGGACGCCGGGGGCCACCTGAGCGCCGGGCTGTGTACACAGGCGTCTCACGGGCTTGGGAGCAGGGACTAGGGCCGGGGATACTGTCCGTGGTGCTGAAGCCGGGGATCAGGGAAATATCCCGAAGCGAGAACTGTCTGTGATGCTAACAGCAACCTCTACGGGAAGTCCCTGGAGTCCCACAGGAAAGCGGGACAACCTCTCCGGAGGGGCCCAGAAGGCGGAGGAGGGAAACTGCGTTTGGGGAGGGGGCTAGGTTCCAAGAGCTGGCGACAGGGGAAGCAAGGGACAGCCGGAGCCACAGAATCGTGAGGCCCTGCCACTCGTCCTTCCAAGCAGCCCCGGGCACATGCAGCTGCCCCTTCTATCTCCCATCCCCATACGGCCGCTCACTCCCGCGGCTAGTAGCCGCCTACCGGGCCGGGGCCTGGCCCCGAAGCGGCAGCTGACCTGGATGGTCTGTCTGTTGTAGACTTTTACCACGTGGAAGTTAAAACTGTAGATCCCTTTGCGCGGGGCGATGAAAGTGCTGCGTTCTGAATCAAAGTTGTTCCCGATGTTCACTAGTACCTACAGCAAGACGGGAACGAAGGGGAGGAGGCAAGAGTCAGTCCCGCACTCTGGCCCCGCGCCTCCGCAGAGACCTTGAGAGGACCTGGCATCTACCTCTCCCCTCTCCCCCACCCCCTACCAATCCAATCTGCATGGAGCGCTCACCTGGTCGAAGTAGATGATCATGGTGCGATTACTCATCTCGGACGGCTCGTGGTTAGTGCTTCTGATGGCGGAGAAAGCCACCTTGGCGCTGCCGGAGCGCACAGAGATGCCCAGAGCTGTGCCCGTGGGATCGGACGTGGGGTTGGAGTCGCACACCACCAGGCACTTGCCCTCCAGCACGATGGGCTCCGTCTCATTCTGCCCGCGGGCCGGGCCCGCCAGCCACACCGCCCCAAGCAGCAGCAGCTCCACGACGCCCAGCATCGCGGCGCCGGCGCCCACCCCGCCCCCCACCCCGGGGGCTGCCTGCGCCAGCCGCCCCCCCGCCCCAGCCCCGTTCCGAAGCCCCCTCCTCAGCTCCGTGCGCAGCTCGCCAACGCCGCTCTGGACCCGACTGCTCTTCCTCGCACTCCTGGGCAAGCGTGCCCCCCGCGCGATGCTCCCGGAGCCCCGCCCGGGCCTCAGGGGTGCCGCGGCTGGCCAGCCGCACTTGGATGCATAGCCGCTGCCGCTCGGTCCCCGCAGCTTCCGCCGCCTCCTGCCCGCACCGGCCGCTGGCGCCGCCGCTGCCGCTCTGAATTATTGATGCAGCCGGAGCGGACGGAGAGCGCGCGCTGGGCACAAAGGCGCGGACCGCGGCCTGGCCCCGCCCCCGCCGCCTCCCTGCCCGCCTCCCTCCACAGCCCCGACCCCGCCCCGGCCGAGGCTCCGCCCCCCAGCCAATCGTGGCGCGCCGCGCTCCCCGCCCGGCCAATGGCGGCGCTGTCCGCGCGCGGCCACCTGACCCCGGGCGCCGTTGTTATTAGGTGCGGCCAGGCGGGCGGCGCGCGGCAGCAGGGTTGGGCTCTGGCCGGGAGTCGACCGAGGAAACGAGAGCCGGGAACGCGCGCGCGCGCCCGCGCCCGAACCGACCACTGCGGCCGCTCGCTCTCTCTCCTGCTGCCTTCTGCCATGGTCGTGTTCAGCCCCCTCCGCCCTCCTCGGCCCTCAGGTAGGAGGCGCGCGCGCCCGGGGGTGGGAGGAGAATCGCAGTGGGGGACGAGGCGCCCGCCTGTGGGCGCGCGGGGTGGGAGGCGAGCGCCCCCCAGCGGGCGCTTGCGCGAGGGGCAGCGGGCGCGCGGGTGAGCGTCGGCTTGCGGGCTGAGCCGGCGGCCGGCTGCAGGGCGCGTGCGTGCGTGCGCGGCAGAGCGGGGCGGGCGGGGCTGGGCGGGGCGTGCCCGTGGCCGCGGCGGGAGGTGCACGTGCCGCGGCCCGGAGCCCGCTGGACGACTCCTGGAGGCGGGTGTCTCCGCACCCGCCTACCCCGGCCGGTGGCCACGAGGGTGCAGCTGGGTTGGGCGCCCTCGTCCGCCTTTGGAAGCGCCCGCTCTGCGGCCCGCGGAGTCAGGTCGCGCGTGCATTCATTTATTCGGTGGTTCATGTATTCAGTCGAGATCACTGGACACGTCCGAAGTGCCAGGCACCGGGCCAGGCGCGAGGGTGACGCGGTGCGCAGCACCAGCTGGGGCTGCCTTCGTGCCTCTTCCAGTCTGTGTGCCAGGCAGTAACCGTGCACTGGAGACGCTAGCTGGCGCGTGTGCCAGATACCGTTTTTCTCTTTTGCACTAAAGATTTATACTTTGCATCCTTACTTTTTATTTACTGTGCACCTTTATAGCGTGTTTTATCCACCTGTACCTGCACAATATTGCCGTGCGTGTAGACACCAAATCTTGTGATAGTGGGCGATTTTCCAAGGGTAATTTTGACCCCAAATGAATGTTCTTTTCTGGCGTTGACTTAGAGCTTTACACACACACACGTATAGAAAGTAAAAACACAGCTTTGCTAAGTGGGAGGAGAGAGGAGCTGCGGGGATGGGAAGAGGAAGGGCGCGTCCAGCCTGGGGTGCGGGCAGGCGGAGTCCTTGAAGCATGCGCGCAGGCGGTTAACCAGGCGGAGGCAGGCGTGAGTGGACCTCTCAGTCAAGTCCAAAGCAAAAGTGCCAGCCCCCAAGCAGGGGGGGGTCCGGGTGTTGCCCCCCGCCCCGCACCTGGAGCTCTGGTCACGGCCGGCCGAGCGACCTTGAGCACGCGTGCTCAGCTAGGGCAGACGTGCGGCTGGCGATTGCCAGGCGCGAGCCGGAGATCTGGAGAGAAGTGGGGTGCAGAATGACTGCAGCTCCTTTCTGCCTCCTGGAGTGCCTCTGGCGAGGTCTGCCGCCCTCTAGGGTACCTCCCTCTTTCCCTTCCCCCCCCCCCCGGCCCCCCAGGCAGGAAACCTGCCTCGGAATCGCCAACAGCCAGCCTTTCCTTTTCTCAACCCCCTTTGTTTCTTTTAGACTTTGATAGCTGTTTAAAGAATTATCGGGGGGGGGGGGGGAACCCCCATCTCGGACCCTGCCTTTCTTCAGAGGCCTGCTGTCGTCACTGGGTTAAGCCAGGAGAAAGGAGCTGGGGTGATTGGTAGGAATTTTACCTTAAATTAAAATGACACAAAAATATTTTCAACTCATCTTTCTGAGACATCCCCAGAAAGCATTGCCAGCTGTGATTACACCTAATGTGAGAGCATGAACTAATTTAACAGGTGAAAGCTGAATAATGACGCTGCAACCCAGCGTAGCAGCCAAGACTGGCAGCGCTAACATGGAGGGTACCTGGAGAAACACCTGTGTGGGACCAACAGCATGCTCTGGGTGCCCTGGCTCTACAGTCGCTCACTTCCCAGATATTCCCTGCGTGCTGCCTTGTCTGGGGAGAAGCCTGTTTTCTTGGAGCTCCCCAGCAGGCCTGAGATTACCCAGAAGGAGATGGTCTCCAGCTCCTTCCTCTTCTCTTCCTGGGGAGGCTGTGGAGGGCAATGCCCAAGGCTGGACTGCCATCTTCCCAAGGCAATGCCAGTGATTCTTCATCTTGCATTTCCAGTCTCAGCCTCTCTGCCGCCCAGACCTGTGGTTCTCAGGGCCTTCTGGACCTCTTTGCTTATAGATCCAGCCTGCAGGCATGTTTAACTGGCCTATGCTTCGGCTCCTTCCTTGCCTCCCAAACTCTGCTCCCTCCTTCTTTGTCTTTCTCAGTGGCAACAGCTGCAGCCACCTGGGGGCTCCCACATCTGACTTGACTCTATCTCTGTGCTATTGTTTGAGCCAAGCTTAGAGCGCCACTGCCTGTTTGAGCTTCACCATCTCTGACCTGGGCTCTTCCAAGGGCCTCCTCATTTATCATCCAGGGCTCATTGCAAGGCTTACCTCCCGGCTCTGCTGTATGCTGTGTATTCTTTCATTTCGGGGGTGTCTAATGAGTGCCCTGAGCTATGTAACCTCCGCTTTTCTCCCACGTAACCGAGACTTCCCTGGCCCCTGGAGTTCGGATTGATCAGCCCCCAGCATTCTTTATCCTTCTTGCACATAGTATGTGTTCAAAAGCCAATGTGTTAATTTAATGTTAATACGTATGTGCTTTCCTGGATTGTGAGGATGAAATGAGACAGTGTATGTGAGGGGGAAATCCGTTAGAAACCTTAAAGGCAGCCGTGTGTATTCTTAGTGTTGTCATGCTGTTAGACTCAGGCTTCTTTTAGCTGTAGGTGAAAACCGATTCAAACTGCCTTATAAAGGACTTTATTTGGCTGATGCAAAAAGCCTACAGGTAGGTCTTGCCAGTTAAAGTACGGCTGGACCCATCAGTCAAGGTTTTCAGGATGTTTTCTGGTTTTGGCTCCATTTTCAGACAGGTTTTGGCTCCATTTTCACACAGGTTTTTCCATAGGATAGCCCCTTAGAATCTACGACCATCTTACTCCTACTAGCAAGAAAAAAACACTTTTTCTTCATTATTTACAGCAAAAATCTCAGGGTGGTTCTTACAGGGGTACTTGCCCCTCTCTGAACATGGAGAATGGACTGAGTAAGCTTGGATTCAGGCGTCTTCCTCTGGAAAGGAGTCAGCTGTTGGTCCAGTGTCCAAACTAGGGGAGTTCCCTAAAGGAAAATTAGAGAAGGGATGCTGGGCAGGCCGGAGCAACACCTGTCTGCTTTAATGCCATTCAAAGGGGCAACTGCCATATATTTCACCCAAAAAGAATGTGGGGGCGGGGGGAACTGATGCAGTAGCCAGAACAATAGCTGTGTCTTTGTCCTGGTCCTTTTCCGTCTTCAAGACCTCAGCTCAACATGAAATCAGGCCCTACAGACATGGATGTTATTATACTTAAGGTAGAGCTTTGAAGTCTAAATGCATTTCAAATGGTAGTGCCACGTAGTGTAAAAAGTTAAGTAACTATAGCATTCTGTTCTAAAGATTTCTTTACTTTGTAAAACAAAAAATGAAAAGAAAAAAATTTTGGCATTTTGTTGGAATCGATTCTTTTCTGTTCATTTTTTAGGTTTCTAGAAAGGTGAAAACTTTATTTTTTGTGGTGAGGTACCTAAAATTCCTCAGTATTCATCGATTAATGAAAACAAATGAAAATTTCAGAACGTCTGAAAGATAAAAGGATTGAATTAGGTCATCTCTGAAATTTAAAAGACTTGTTTAACTTGCTAAGGCTTTTCAGGTGATGAAATATTGGTAAAGTATTATAAAACCATCTGTCTGAAGCTTTGAAAGTACTGTGTTATCAAGATGTAGGGAACTGTAAGATTGCAAATAATGAATTTATACTGTTGTTGTTATATCCTTTACCTGCTGTTTCAAATGCAGGCTTATATTTTGATAAAGTCAAAGGTTTTTTATTCCCCACCCCCCCAGTGCATCTTGAATTTCCAACTACAGTGCATTTTGAAAAGTAAAGATAGCTGTTATATTCATGGCCACCCTGCCCACCCCATACCCCACACCCTGGAAAAAACCAATATTCTCTATTGTTGGAATGAGAGAACATTTTCAGGAAAAGGGGGATATTTTGTCCCAGGACATGAAACCAACCCATCCTTTTATTAAATCAATTGGATTCTGTAATGTTTGTACACATCAAACAGTATTTCATCTCTTTTAGTCTTGGTTCAAAGTCCCAGACAATTCCATTGCCTAGGATTTAGTTCATTTGCCCATAAAGCAGAAGAGAAAGGCTATTTTTTTCTGAAGAGTGTTAAATTTAGGATTTCAAGGGTCCAGTACATTTCAAATTAATGTTTGCATCTAGACTATAGCATATGGGAATGATTCTAAATTGTGCAAAGTATGCAATAATATTTTAACTTTTACTAAAATCTTGGTCTTCCTGGGTGTGGTTTTTTTTTCCCCTACTCAGATTCATTTAAGTGCAACATTTTTGCTGCTCAAGTTTAAAAAGTACATTACAAAATTAACTTTGTAATTAGACACTTTTATTAAACACAGGAAAATGCAGGGTTATACTTTTGAATGAAGGCCTAGTTTGTGGTAAACATTTTAATTCTTAAAAAAAACATTGACCTCAAAAAAAAGAAAGGATATATTCAGAATATCTTGAGCTCTTATGTTAATACCAAAGTATGCATTTCCTTAGCCTCTGTTCAGAAGCAGAGACTATACGTCTTCTAAATTGAGAGATGCTGGCAGTGTTTTGAAAATGATGCCTCGAGTCGGCTGTGGTACGCGCTGGCAGAACCGTGCGTAGGAAGCTGTTACTCAAGTAGATGACATTCAGGCCAAAGGAAAAAACCATAACGTTGTGTGATCCTACAGAGCTGCTCTTGAGAGAAAAACCACACAGGTAACATTAAGCTCGAGTTGGAATTTTCCCAAGAAGTAATTATCTGTGTGCGTTTGGGTGGTTGATTATGGGCCAAAGCAAGGTTTGGCCAATTCAGCAAACACCTATGGAGGGCCTGCAGTGGGCAAGATGCTGTTTTAGGGCCTGTGGTCACTGCAGGATGAATCACAGATACTCAGGACTTCGCTCAGCAGGGTCTGCGATGCATACCCACCCGCAGAACCTTCACGAAAGCTCTTCCAGTTCTGCTAATAAGAAGGCCTCTCAGGAGTGGCACTACTTAACTTCTTATGTGGCAGCTTTAATTATTCTCTGTATTTGTTTGCATTTGCCTTATAATCAGAAGATATGCAAAAATCACAGGCACATATCAACTTAATAGAGTGGAGAAGATTGAAACAGATATTCCAGGTCTGTACTTCAAGGGCATTTGACATTTATCAAAGATATGGTGAGTGTTGTCATCCTCTGTGGGTGGCTGGATTAACATTTGGTGAACGTTATCACCAACTTTAAGAGGGACTGTAGGGAAACCCCCTGGATCTGGCCTTCAGTGCCAGTCGTTGAAAGGCTTCCCACAGTTCAGCGCACTCTCAGGATGGGTCTCAGAGAAACGTCTGCTAACTGGAGGGGGTTGTGGAACCGCAGGCTTCTGTGTTGCCTGGAAGTGAATGAAAGTTGGAATTTAAGTAGAACTTGAAGGGGAAAAACCACAGAAGAGAAAAGCCTTTTGGTATATAAAAAAATTTTTCTAAGTGGGGAAAAACCCCCAAATGATATTTTCTGGTAGACGTGTTAGAAATTAGGTCAGAGGCACGTGCTTGGTTTTGCCACCCTGCGTTAGGCCTCAGGGACAAACGGTTGGGGGTTGAGTTCCCTGCTGCTCACACTGCCACCCAGGGGCCGTTCTCTGCTGTCCTCACCCATCTTCTTGCCCCTGGATTCCTTCCCGCCAGCTTCTGGTTTGGGCTAATGGAAGGCACCAGGAGGGGATCAGAGACAGAGGCAGGAGAGAGATGTTGGGGTACTTCTTCTTGCTCTCTCCCTGCTTCAGTGCAGCTGGTGTAAAGCAGTGACCCTGAGACATCTGGAGGGGCTCCCTTTTCGGGACTGGCGCTCCTGCCCAGGGCCCCTCCTTCTCTCCATGTCACTCCAGTAACACACCGTCCTCTCTCTCTATCTTCCTCCTGAGGATGGGAGGTTGTCTGTGGGTTCTCAGCCTCTGGGGATGCCCCTGACCCTGCCACTGGCTCTGTGGGTTGTCCCTTCGTTTCAGTGTCTCCATTTGAACTTTGAATTTATTTCTATTTCCTCCTGGGCTCTCGGGGATACACCGTATCAGTACAAAATCTTGTTTCACTTTTTCTTCAGTGCAACCATTGTTTGTTTAGTCATTCGTTGTATCACAGAAAATAAACCACTATAAATTAAACCCTAATTTATTACAAATTCAGATTAGCCACATGACATTGCCAAAGTAATATATTTCAAACAAAACTGTTCATTGTTGGTTTTAAAAATTGATTACTGATACATGTAATTATGCTGTTTTCAGAATATTAAAGTGAAAATATTTTTAAAAATCATTTTTGAAAGTAGCAAGTGCTAAATCTCCAAGTAAATTATATCCTATATGCTTGCAGTACAAGGACATGTTAATATCTTGAGAAAAATGCAATATTATTTTTTGAACTCATAAAGCTACTTTGAGTTTCTAAAAAATGAAAACTGGACCAAAATGTGTTTTTATTATTGGAAAAGCATGGCAATTACTGCTCTTCAATTTTTTAAGCTTGCAGACTTTTATCTATGCATGTTCTTAACACATAAGGATTTTATTGTTATTCAATAAAACAGATAATGTTTCAGATTTTAAGCTCACAGATTGAGAGCAAGCCACAATCAGGTGTCTCAGTGCATAGGTGTTTATGATGGAATCCTTCTGGTCAGTCACTCAATTTACCTCTTTCCCACCCACCGCCTAGTATTGTTTGAAGTCCTTACCAACAGGATTAAAGGCTAGTTAGGGAATGTAAAGCAACTAGAAAGTCACCTTTGACAAGTAGGCTATCCACAGGCAGCCACGAAAGTGGGGATCAATTCAATGAAAATAGCTTTTCCATCCCAGTGTTTGTTGGTCTGGAAGAACAGGCTGGTTGAATTCCTATTTCCTCCGGTTGTTGTGGTAACATACTGCATACTGTAACCATTTTAGGTAATTATAGATACATTTATGGATATTTATCTGTGGTTTTGCCAGTATATTATAAAATTCCATGAACACTTCCCGTCTTCACTTACTGTGTAATTGGTCCCAATATTTAATGCACCAACACTAGATGATAGGGTATTATTTTAGTGAGACTTCTGTGGCCTTTTTAGATACAGATCAGAATGTGGGATCTTTAACCTGGAGTGTCTTGAACCTTAAATGTTGGAATGTCTTAAACCTTAATTGTCGAACCCTAGTTCTTATCAACTGCCTACACTTTACCAGGAAGGCTCAGGAAGGGAAGTCCTCCTGAGACCGCCGTGCAGCGCAGCGGTTCTCATCAGCCTGAACTTGGCCAGTGCCATCCATCCGTGCTGAGCGTGGCTGCTCCTCTCCTCCCAGGGTGCCCAGGTGGTAGGAGCATCAGAATGCGAACCCCAGGTGCGACCGCCCCGTGCTGGCTCCAGGCCCACCTTGAGGGTGACCAGGTACTCACCTGGCTCTTTGCCAGTGGTTTTCCTCCTCTCACGGCACAAAAGTTCAGGCAGTCATGTCTTTGATTTTGGTAGATGTATTCCCTTAGAAGTCTTCATGCTCAAATTTCAAACAAAGACTATTTATGTCTCTATAACAAGGTCCGCACAACTGGTAGTTTCACAAACATGCCATGCACCCCTTTTTCTATATTGATTTACACATTCAACTAATGTGTATTGACTCCCTACTATGTGACAGGTATTTGTTGTGGGGACTGGGGATACATCAGGAAAAAAAATGACCAAACTTCCAGCCCTCAATGGAAGATAATGTGAGGAAGAGATTTGATTTTGTGGCTACCACTTTCTTCTCATTATGAATTTTACCACTGTAATATTAAAGCTAAACCATCCCCAAGAGATGGGTCCACACAATTATGAAAGCCAGACTTTTCCTGCTGAAATAGCCTTAAAAGGATACCTCACAATTCAGGAGTTGGCCTTTTTTTTTTTTTTTTAATGACACAAAACATTGTTTTTTCATTTCTACCTTGGGATTTCATCAGAAAATCATCATTATAAATTTTATGTTGTCATTTCTATTTTTAAATTTAAGTGACTTCCAGGGCTGTGAATCTGGCTACCTGTAAAGGCAAGGTGCAGGTGACTGTTCTGTTCTTTTGACACATTTTGTCTGTTGAGAGTGGTTTGCTGGGTTTTAGTCTATGAGACATTTTTAAAATAAGTTTTAATGTGTCCCTTCAATATTCCCCGTTTCAAAGGTATCTCATTTTAAAACGTGCTGAGGGAAGCATTTGATATCGGTGCTTAAGATCAAAACTAGTGTGCGTAGCCATTGGTCTGCGTCTCGCTGCTTCCTACCCCTCCCTCCTGTGTGGATGCCCCTCCCTCCCTCCGTCCGGCCTCACTAGGGGCACAGGAGTGCGTGTGCATCCCTTCGGAGGGGACTCAGGCTTCGCACTCCCACCACTGCATGGACGCTTTGGATATGTCTTCCCTCCCCAATGAGCATTCTCCTCTCTAGCCCCTTGGGGGACAGAGAAGAGGGGCTCTGACACTGCTGTGTCAGCATAACTGAGAACTTCCCATGTCTCTTGCATCTTTATCAGTGACTTTTTGTGTTATGCTGGGACAGTAGTTCTTTAAATAGGATCTTCTCCCATGCAAATCACCCACAATGCTGAGAGCACACCTTGCAGAGGTGAGTGTACAATGCAGGGAGTATCCTCAGCACTGACTGCAAGCTGAAGTTAGGGCTCTCTAGAACATTCCAACAATCTTCTAGCAGTTCCCAGTTTTGGGATCCTGAAAGCAGTGTGCCGCCATTACCCGTGGGGGGACAAAGAGTGACCAGCTGAGCTCTGAAGAAGAAGCTGTTTACATGGGCTCTCCTGTCTCCTAGGGAGACTCACTTGCCGATTTTGAACCACTTTTCATTAGAGCGTACGTCTCACTGTGCAATGAAAGGGTGTCTGTAGCCTGGTCACTTGGCAAAATCTCTGTCATTGCTTCTTCAGAGAGGCCCGCTGTAAGCTTGCAGCATGGAGCTGGTGCATGGATGGGCTTCGGGAAGCTGAAGAAATGACCCCACTGCACACTCAGACAGTGAATGTTCCCTTTCGTTCCTCAGGATCTTGTCACCAGATGGGACCACATTTTTTGTAGCTAGAAGACAAATAGAGGCCTAAGTCGGTTTAGTTAGTCCCATGTTTTCTAAATGAGGACGCTGGTTTCTGTTCAATGAGATGAGAAAACTTGGGGGCTCTTCCTAATGTTTCCATTGTCCACTGAATTATTTCAACTGAGACATATTTCCCCATGTATCTGAGACAATTTCCAAATGATTGCCTTTTAAAAGTCACTTTATTAAATTGCAAGAAAGCACAATGCAAAGTTATTGGCTGTATGTTCAGAAATTTAAAAATTCCTGTAAATTGTATTTATAGAAGTATATGTCCACATAATGATTATTGATTTTGGTTAGGATTATGCTTTTTAACCTTCTTTATGGTTTTGGGGTTCCCCACTCCCAAACTTCAGTAAATGTATTGTAATACACTTGTCTTGAATGCCTAAAGGAGAATTTCCTTTCAACAGTATTAAAATCCATATAACATCCATTGTTACCACCAAGGCCTTTCCCCTCTTCCTTCACCTTGCAAGCCACACGTGAGAATGCTCGCAGAAGTGCCTCTCAGACAGGCTGTGATGTGCATTCACCAATAAATCATCCGTAATTAGAAGCAGAAGGCTTTTCTTCTCTATATAATACAGCCATTTCAAAAGTAGTTCTCTTCTGTGAATGACATCTTAGGAACTGGGATAGCCTTTATTATGTGTGTTGCTCTAATCAAAGCATGATTTCGTGGGGTGGGCTCAAGGTTACGTGTTTAAGAAAAGCATCAGGCTAATCCCATTAGGGAAATCATCTTGTTCCTAAACCTTTACGCACTGAAAAGACCAGGAGGAGCCTCTACAGGTGTGTATAGCTGGATAAAATGTAGTAGTGTCTTTGACAATGGGCAATACGAAACAGCCTGATTTGCAGAGTCCTATCTACTTAAAAACCAATATGCCTTCACAGACAGATACCTACTGACCTCAACACGAGGCTCTCAGGTGGTTATTGCATCTAAGTTTTGGATGTAAAAATACAGTTTGGTAGAGGTGAGTTGACTAGGTGGATTATGTTCTGTCTCCCCACCCCCCGCCCTACTGTAAAAACTTGTCCACTTTCTCCTGTAATGTCGCCCCTCCCAAAACGCCCTCCTGCTGAATCCAGAGTTGGGGATGTAGTGTTTCCAGTTAGGAGTTAGGTCTAACTAACTTTAAATATGAAATCTGTTTTTCCTAGTAAGCAATGAGGTTTAGTTTTTAAATTTTCAAATGTGATAAACCTCTCTCCCTTTTTTCTTCTTTTCCTCTTTTGTCCCTCAGTGGTGTTGCGTATGTATTAACTGCTAGAAATGGCTGATTGGCACTCATGTTACGCATTTCCATGCCTTTTAATCCTTTCTTACAGCTGTTCACATGGCAACAATTAGATTCCCATTTTTAAAAATTGTTACAAAGATGCACAAAGAGGAAAGCAAAAGAATAAGCCATCAGCAATTTTATAAGTGATACTTTTGTGATCTGCCATTTTGGGAAATGAAGGGTAATGCGTTACTGATACTTTACTACTTGTTAACATCTAGGCTTTAACCTTTTACGAGTGCAGGTAAAATTCACATGCCTTAAACCTGGTCACAACATAATGATAGGGTATTTGTTTTTCTAATTTCACACCATCCACATTTTCTTACTATAGGAAAAATGCTTATTTTGTACCAGGATGGTGCCTAGATGAGTATAATTTACCAACGTGTCCTGCTGAAAACTGGTATTGATAACGTACTGAGTAGTGGACAGACACTCCAAAGTGAGCTAGTGGATTTAAATGTACAGACTGGACTCCCTGCTCTTCCCAGTTGGGGGTCTAACAGGGCCAATGACCCAATGAGTTTATTTGTAAATCACTATATTTCCTGGTCACCTTGAAGATTTAAGGCTCAACTATGTTTTAAATCTCATTTGTTTGAGACATGAGTGTGCTGTGAGTGTGCCTCTCTCATCACTTGACAGGAAGGCCTTTGTTCTCTCGTCCCTTTCCCACCCCGCTCTTGGGCTGCCGCCAGCTTCACGGCTTGACCCGTCTGTCATACCCCTCAGAGAGCTTTATCTTACAAATACCAAGTTCATTCTCTAGGTAGTTCTGAACAAGAGAGTATATGGCCTTCCCGCCCATGGTGTGTTCAGGTTAGTAATTTGGAAAGTGTCACGTGGTTATTGCATTACAAACATGGAAGTCCCTCAAAAATCATGTTTTGGGGTAGAAGCACCAGACATCCAGACTTTTAAACTAATTAACTTATTACGTTTTAAAACTTAATGCGTTTGAGATGTGTAAGATTTTGCTTAAGGTGTGTTTTTGTTTTGCTCTTGGTTCCCCCCGCCCGAAGTGCATCTGCCTTATTTTCATATTGTGTTCAAACCTTGGCCTGAGGGGAGAACGTAGGTAAGCACACTTGAGCAAAAGTTAGTGTGGTCACGTTTGTGTATTTCATTTATAATTTTCATACATTTTTAGTTTATAATTCTTAATATTGACGTGACTATTAAATTGCATTTAGGTTTGTTAACAAACTCTGTAAGTTAGAAATGTACTCAGCCATTTATTTACCGAATGAAGAAGGGGCAGAAGAGAATGGCGCCAGTTCCTTAGACCCGAATGTTCAAACCGGAAGGACTTGATCATGAGAAATACCTAAAATCAGGTCCTAGCCCGTCCACTCAGGGTTTCTTCACCAAATAAGCTTCCGTTTATTATTTGAATTCTGTGCCACCAGGCCCAGTGTTCTAGTAAGCCATGGTTTCAATATAAGTACTTTGAAAAAATGTTCTGTAGTCATTTGTTCTGTAGTCAACAAACCAAATTTAGCCTCTTTACAAAATACAAAGGAGATCTTACCAACCAGAAAAATCTAGAACCTGGCAATTCAAATACCATCCAAAGCAAATATTTAATCTAATAACTGGAACTAAATGTTAGGCCTCGTGGCAGCCCAGCGTGCACTAAAGAAGTTTTAATAATAGGTAAGCCCACTGTACCCCGAGCAAAGAGAAGCGTTCCACGCTGACGTAGCTGAACCATTAACCTTCCGTGCTCTGGCTTCAGCCCTTTCCAAGGGCTCAGGACGGGGACAGCAAGCAAAGCGTGTATTGCCAATGCCCTAAACATCCATATAACACTCTGTATTTTACCGATTGCTTTTAATAGCTCACAGAGTAAGTACCAAGTACCATGCTAAATTCGCTACATGCATGGTTTCAGTTAGTCATTGGAATCAACTTAGGATTACTGTTTAAATCTCATTTTACAGATGAGAAAACAAAGGGAAAGTAGATTGCCCAGGGCCCTGCCGGCATGTGTGGAGCTAGAATTCCAGCCCACGGAGTCAGACTCCCGGGCTGTGGTCCTAACCATCATGTCCCATGTCTCTGCACGCACAACCACATGAGCCTCGTAACCAACTTGAGATATGCAGGGTGGCTAGTACAACCCATTTCACAGATGGCTAAACTAAGGTCCAGAAATGTCAGGTGACCTACCCGCAATGCAGTGGCACTGGACTGTGAGCTCCAACCGTGTGGTCCCCACTTTCCTACGCCACCACCACTGCTCAGATTTCTTCTGACACTAGCGAAGGGTGCTCTGCACATTTGTGTTTCCAGTTTGGAATTTAACACTCTGTCTCTGTGTTGATCCGTGACCCCTCTAAACTGCACCCACTGTAGCAGAGTTGGCATAAACTACCTCTAAGCATGGCATCTCTTTATTCCCATCCCACCCCAGAGCTGCAACAGGTAGAGCTGGCGAGATGTGAAAGAGGTGTTCCATCTTGGCCGCACACCCTCCCCCTTCTCCGCCTTTTATTTGACAGGGACATTCCTGCCCCTGTTAGTTCATTCGTGCCTTCATGTTCTTAAGCGTCTCCCCCCACAGAAACAGAAGAGGAGCTGTGAGCCCTTTACATTTGCACATGAACGTGCTCTCGTGACTTCGTCTCAGCTGCTTGTGCCCAACTCTTTCTCTGAGTGCAGGATGCAAGTCTCTGGGCTTTCCTGGCGTCTCTCCTGAGAAGAATGAGCTGAGAGTTGGTCCAGGCATCAGAACCAGCAGAGACCTATGGCCCGGAAACACTCGGTCTGCATCATTGTTTCAGATCAGTCACCTGGAACAGCTTTTTCGCTCTGTCTCTTCCCTTCTCTCTTCTTGAGCCCGGTGGACTCTCGCCCTCCACTGCCTTCTAGCTTGTGAGGAATCCAGGGAACATTCTCCATCGTTCTAATGATCGCATGTTCTTTCTTATTCCTAGGGCCCATGACATGGTCACCGAGCTGCCCTCGGGAGCAGCACTGGCTTGTATCACAACTGTTCTGCTGCCAGCAACTGGCTGGTACCCAGGGAACCTGGACATGACTGGTCGTGTGTGTAGAGCGAGACGGCTCTTAGAGGTAGAAGGGAATGAATGCGTCAGACTTTCAGCCCGTCCCTCGGGCAGCGTCTTCCTTTGGGTTCCCGCAGAAGCTGACCAGGAGGCTAGGATCAAGTGCAAGTGGTTTACTGGGGAGGCAAGTCCACGAAGCCCTGGTGGGAGACTGGAGAGGTGAGGCGAGGGGAGGAAGCCTGTCAACGGGGGCGTTCATACGTCCCTCACAGGTGGCAGCACGCTGGGGAGCTCTGGGCGTCAGTGCTCCACACAGAGTCAGCATTGTTGCCCCTTGGCCTGGGGGGTCAGAGACGAGCACTTTATTCACCAGCTCCCTGCGCTGATTGACGGAAGCTTCTGGGAGGGGTGGTTAATGTCCCCTCAAGTACAGTGTGCTCCTTTGGATCATAGAGGCTTTCTTGAGTTTCTTAGTTTCAGAAAATCCTTCAGGCAGAGATGCAGCTCTTGGAGTTGGGAGTCGCTGGGGCCGTGGGCACCTGCCTGCTTCTGCTTCTGGTGTGTTAGGTGGTAGAGGGAGCGCAGACAGCCTTACCTGCTGTCTTTAGCAGGGGTTTCTGTATCTGTGCGTGGAGGACTACCTCATTCGTATCACCAGAGAAGCCCGTCACCACTGATGGGTATGTAGGTGTGGAGAATTAATAACTGAGAAGGGAACAAAATGCCACGCAGTTGTTTGGCTGACGCAGGTAAAGCCTCCCAGCCGGTGATGTGGACTGTGTGTTATTAACGTCCGATTACAGTGAAATGATGATTAAGCACGTCATTATGTGTGTCAGATTAACTTGGTCAGAATCTGTGGCAATATTCAGTCTTATTCACATGCTCAGCCTTCATGATTTATTGCTTATACAGCATGATTCTGACTTAAAAAAATCTCTGAGACACTGTTGGTTGATGATGACCTTGCTTGTCCAGGAGTCTTGTTTCTCCATTCATTTGAAATGTTCGTTTCACATGGTAATAGTGACTGACTGCCTCTGGTGCTCCCCGTGGCAGAGCATTTTCCCTCGGCTGAGAGGGTCACTCCCCTCTCGCTGAGAGTCCTCTCGCCATAGATCATTGATCAACTCAACCAGCTTTTACTTGACCCCGACCATAGGACATTTATGTGCCAGTGGGTATGAATTTAGATCCGGATTGGAACCTGGTTGTGTCCTTACAGGGCTCATGATCTAGTCGAATCTTGATGATTATATTATAGATGGATAGGTAGGTGGATGGATAGATAGATACATAGATAGATATTTTATAGCTAAATTATAGATGACTGCTCAAGAAGGGAGCGAAGGTGAATAAGGGACTTCCCACCTTCTGTTTCCCTAGGTATGGGTCCCTGGATTTGGTTTCCGGAACACATCTCTGAAGCTGCCATCATATTTTGTGCTTCCAGAAATGAGTAGCGTTGTCAGACAGTACTCCCTGCATGGCCTTAGCTTTCTGTGCTGGCTGAGAATTTGAGAAATGAAAGCCATTCGCTGGAAAAACACAAGTGTAGCCAAGTGGACAGTGGTGGCGCCTTTTTAGAATCCAAGTCTAAAGGTGTCATCAGACCCCAGGCCACACACTTCTTAACAAAAAGCCAACTGGAAGAGCTTTACTATTCACCACAAAGGCAAAATGCTATCAAGAATGAGGCGAAACACCGCAGGGGCAGAGCCAAATATGTTCTCGAGGCTTATAAGTTTGCACAAACTGGATGTCTTGGGAAGCCACGCTTGCCTCTGTCACCTCTCAGAATTGCACTTGGCAAGAGAAACCAGGGTCGGGAATGCAGTGGACAAGGTCAACAGATGGGCCAGGGAGAGGGCTAGTGTTGGTCCTGAGGCCCAGCGACCTCCCAGAGGTTCTGCGTGGGTCTGGCAGGGGAAGAGAAAAGTGGGTCTAGGTCGCATCTATACCCTGCACTGAGAAAGAGGTTAGTGTGGAGAGAATTTAAACAGCTTGCTTTTAGCCCTTCTTTATAATTTATGATTCTTCAGACTTGTGTGTTCCTAACCGCCAGCCTAGGAGCGTCCCAGTGTTGAAGCAGTTTAAGGCCATGGCAAACCCACTGCAAGTCCAACAGCCCCACGCATAGCAGGGAGCTCCAATGGTAGCGGCCAGGCTGACACATCTCCATCCGTTGTTTGTCTGGAGCAGTGATGGAGGCCAGGTCCCAGCGCAGAAACGCGCATGTGTCAGTACAGCCTTAAGATACGAACGGGTCTGGCCATTTTCTCCGCACCAAACTGTGCTGCTTGTTGATGTCCCCAGATTAGGAAACTGCCCCTGACCCAGTCCTCCGAGCTAGAACCATCTTGGAATCCTCCTTTGCTCTCCACACCCAGCGGGACAGCAGCCCCTCACTTGGCGTCTCTTAATTTAGGTGTTTCTCAAGTCTCTTTCTTCCTTCTCAAGCCCATAGGCTTGGCTGTGGTCATAGCCCTTGGTGAGACCAAAGGGGTTTCTTGCTTTTATCCTTCTGCCTCTTCGGCCCATCTTCCAGAGCCCACGGCGGTGGCTTTGGCTTGCCTAGGGAATGAGGTTGAGACGGTCTGGTCCTTCGCTCACGTTCTCAGCTTCACCTCCAGTGACCCTTTGCTTGGCTCCACTCCAGGCCCTCTGAGCTCACCTTCATCCTCTGCACATGGCAGACAATGTCACACCATCAGTCCTTACCTATACTTGTTCTTCTACCCTGCTCACTACCTTTCTGGAACTTTCCAAAACCTTCTCAGGCTGAATCAATCACTGAATCTATACTCCAAAAGCTGAGGTTCCATTATAATGTTTACCATGTTGATTATGGCTATTTATGTGTCAATCTTAATTAGCTTTGTAACACCTAGTGCAGTAATTGAAACGTGGATTTATTTTTAAATTAAATTGAGATGAGGATTTTAGGGTGCCAGAATCTTTGGGTCAAAAAAGAGTTGGCTTGATTGTTATATCAGACAGAGTTCTTAGTTTCAAGCAGCATAAACAACTCTGGCCATTACTGCAGGAGAAGAATGGATTGATGGCTCACAGACTTTCTGGAACGCCCATAGAGACAGATGTTGTGGACCCCAGCAGCAGGAGCAACCCATAAACTCGCTGCAGGGCACCCACTTGCTGCCCCCGCTGGGTACACGTTCTGACAGGTGCGCCGCCCACACCCCAAGCCTGACACTAGACTGAGCTGCTGCCTCTAGGAACCGCTCCAGCTCCAGTGCTGCTGCCACCCCAGCCACAATGGATTCTCTGCAGTCCCTGTCTGTCCCTTGGCTTGTCAAGAGTCAGACTCTGTTTTATTGGTTGGCCTGGATCACATGTCTGAGCCCTTAGCTGCAAGAGAGGCTGAGAAGGTGAGCATGTGGCTTCCATGGGGTTGTTGGTCTCTGTCTCCCATCCGTAGCCATGAGGCAGGGAACTCCCCAGACAGGAAGTCAGCTCAGATGCGTGGGGGGAGGGTATGTGCGTGTGAGAGAGAGAGGGTTTAAGGAAAGTGCAGAAAAAAATGACAAATGTCTGTTAGAACTTTCTTACTTTCTTTCAGGACACCAAGAATCCAATTAAGAACTTCCTTTGATGATGTATCTGAGTCTTTACAGGAAAAACAAATTGGATGACTGGAGAACTGAGTGAAGGGGATATTTACAAAGGACGGGCAGCGTGTCTGGCAACCACAAGCTGCAGTGCGGTTCTCCAGGACTAATGCCAAGAGCCGTCACCACCCAGGCCTGGAGGCAAAGACAGTCACCAGGCAGGAGCCAGACCACAGCCAGCCCTGGATAAGCCCGCAGGGCAGGACACGAGTTGTAAATGCCCACTCTCTGCCTTCCGTTCCTATGAACCCCTGCCGAGGCTTCCATTGGCCCCAACGGAAGCCAGGGCACCAGGGAGCCCTTCCCGCTGTGCAGACTAATCAGTCCTGTGGGGCTCAGAGCATGTTGGGGGTGTTGGGGGGTAGTAGGGGGTGACAGTGTATCTAGAAGAACAAATAGGAGATAGGTAGCACATGAGTCAGTATGTCACCAACATTTTTCCTTTGTTTTATTCAGTATCTCCTTTGGGGATGTCACTTTACATTTTTGTACCCCAGCCTACAAGATTGATGGTCTTAGGGTGTCCTTCTCGTATTGAGTTTAATGAGATTCCGTTTCCCCCTTGTTTGCTGTTTAGAGTGCTCTAATGTGTGGTTCAACGATCTGCACCATTTAAGGTGAGCCCATACCAGCCAATCCGCTTTTTCCTTCACAGGCTTGGGGGGAAAGGGTGGGACCTGTGACCTGCGCATGCGGCAAGCTTCCCCCTTGCCAAATCTTCACGCACACGTCCTCTCTGGGTAGTGTCTCAGCACACGAGATGTCCAGCTGCTTCTCTCGGCCTTTTCCTCATTACTATCTAGCCTTCTAAAGAAAGCAGGTGTAAGTACTGCCATTAAAATGAGCGCCATGCCATTGCCAGCAGTTACAAGCCCCCCGAGGTCATGCAATGTAACCCCTAATCCTTCGAAGTATATAGTAACGTGGGTAAAAATAACCAGTTGTTGGCTGGTAACTCCGGGAAAGAGGAGTGTGGGGAGAGTTCCGTTGCCGTCGTTGGGTGTGGCCTGGGTATCTTCGCCTAACATGGGACCAGTTGTTTGCCATCCTCCCGGAAAACCCCCAGATATTTACGCAGGGGAATATTTATGTTTTACTTTAAACATTACATTAATAGAATTCTTAGTTATAAAATACGCATGATAGAGGAATACACATAGCAGAAGTCACCTGTCCTCTGTGTTTCCTTCTTCTGCCACCCGTTGTCCCCACCGACCCCGAAACAAGGTTAACAGTATGGCAGAAAAAGAAAGCTTTGTTTCCAACCGCGTTATGACAAGCTGTGTCCTCAAGGGTTGCTCAGAATGGGGACTTGAAACAGTGTTTCCTCTGCTGCTGTCTCAAGGCCCCGGCAGCCCTGGGCCTCCAGCCTCAGAGAACGCAGGGTGCTGTCTCCTGTCCGTTGTGGAACCGAAACCATTTGCAAGGCTGCAAACCTGCGCTGTGTCACATGACGGCCACCTGCAGGGGTTCCTGAGCTCCCTCCGTCTATTTACTCTCGTGGCGTGCTGATTGTACATTTCTGATTTGCCACTTTCTTACCAAAATAGAGATTTGTTTCATTATTTTTTGAAAAAGTTTGGAGGAGGACTTTACTGCTAATGAATATTTTCAATTCCTAGATATGCGTTTTGGTGTTTGTAGATGTCACTGCCATGAGCGTCTCCTTGCCAAGAGCACGGTACGCACACACTTTTGCTGAAAAGAGGTGTCCGTGAATGAGGGTGCTTGCTACCAGTTTCCCCGAAAATAAGACCTAGCGGACAATCAGCTCTACTGCATCTTGTGGAGCAAAAATTCATATAAGACCCGGTATTATATTATATTATAGTATATTATTATATTATATTGTATTATATTAGACCCAGTCTTATACATATTACATTATGTAAGACCCAGCCTTATAGTAAAATAAGACCCAGTATTATATTATATTATATTATATTATATTATATTATATTATATTATATTATATTATATTATATTATATTATACCTGGTCTTATATTTATAGCAAAATAAGACCGGGTCTTATATTAATTTTTGCTCCAAAAGGCGCATTAGAGCTGATTGTCCAGCTAGGTCTTATTTTCGGGGACACATGGTATTTAATGCAAGCATGAGAAATACTTGCTTCCACTATGATACCAAACACCCTGAGTCTTTTACGTGGGTTTTACGGATGTCTTCCAAGGATTTTGAAAGGGGCTTGTGGCGTCATCCTGTAGGAGGAACCCCCTGTCCTGCCCTGACCCTTCTTTTCACTGGACTTCTAGATCTCTTGGTGTCAGTGTCTCTAATTATAGCCTGTGCTCTGATCCCTAGCACTGCAAGTGGACTGGCTCTCAGGTGCTGGGCTCATCTTAGCAGATTCTAAGTTCCGGGAGGACAAGGAAGTTGTTTTACGTTGACACAACCAGCTGTTAACTGAGCTCCTTGATCCTTCTCGTCCATCGTTCTCCTGCAAGACCCTAAGCCTCTGTCTTTTCTTTTCTTTTTTTTAAGGTGATGGGTTGTCATGGTGAAGTTTATCATGTTTTTTTGAAATATTTTTTTTTTTTTTTCAATTACAGATGACATACAATCTTACATTAGTTTCAGATATATAGCATAATGGTTAGACAATTATATAACTTACAAATGGATCACCCTGGTAAATCTAGTATCTATCTGACACCATACACAGTTATCACAATATTATTGACCATATTCCCTTTGCTGTACTTCACATCCCGATGACTATTTTGTAACTACCAATTTGTACTTCTTAATTCCTTCCCCTTTTTCACCCATCCTCCCAGCCCCCCTCAGATCTGGTGGCAACCATGAGTTTGTTCTCCGTATGTATGAGTTTATTTTATTTATGTATTTTTAAAATTATTTTTTATTGGGGAATATTGGGGTATAGTGTCTTTTTCCAGAACCCATCAGTCATTGTCCTTCAATCTAGTTGTGGAGGGCGCAGCTCAGCTCCAAGTCCAGTCACCTTTTTCACTCTTAGTGGCAGGGGGCGCAGCCCACCATCCCTTGTGGGCACTGAACTGGCAACCTTGTTGTTGAGAGCTCGCGCTCTAACCAACTGAGCCATCTGGCTGCCCTGTATGAGTTTATTTTAGTTTTGTTTGTTCGTTTATTTTTTTTTCAGATTCCACATATAAGTGAAATCATATGGTATTTATCTTTCTCAGTCTGACTTATTTCACTCATCATAATTCCCTCTAAGTCCATTCATGTTGTTGCAGATGGCAAGATTTCATTCTTTTTTATGGCAGAGTAATATTCCATTGTATGTATGTACCACATCTTCTTTATCATATCATCTATTGATAAGTTGGAGGTATCGTGATACCTGATATCAAGCGGTATATACTACAAGGCAACAGTAATGAAAACAGCATGGTGCTGGCATAAAAACACACCTAGATCAATGGAACAGAATAGACAGTTCGGAAGTAAACCCACACCTGTATAGTCAGTTAATATATAACAAAGGAGGCAAGAATATACAATAGGGTAAAGACAGTCTCTTCAATAAATGGCATTGGGAAAACTAGACAGATAACATGCAAAAATTTAAACCTAGACCACTTTCATATACGATATACAAGAATAAACTCAAAATGAATTAAAGACTTAAATGGAGAACCTGAAGCCATAAAGCTCCTCGAAGAAAGTGCAGGCAGTAGGAAGGTGGCAGTGGGATGGAAAGGCTCCCCACACTGTGGTCGGTCCTCAGCGCAGAGCCATTGTGACCTTCGTAACATCAGTCAGGTCCTGTCACTCTGCACAGAACACTCGGAGGATCCCATCAAGTCTCAGTGGAAACTGAAATCCTTCCAGTGGCCAGTGGGGCTCTCCGTCCACTCTCGCTGCCACAGCTCCCCCTGACTCGTCTTCCTGAGCTCCCCTCCTCCCTTCGTCCTCACGCCCACTGCTTCCACTCTGGCCTCGCTGTGTGCGTGCGTCAGGGCGCTTGCGCTGGCTGCCACCTCTGCCTGGCGTGCCCTTCCTCCTACTATGCAGTGCTCACTCTCTCACCTCCTTCAAGGAGTTGCTCCCATGGCGCCTTCCCAGTCAGCCCTACCCTGCCTACCCCCTTGGAAAACTGCAGCTGGATCCCTCTCCAGCTTTGCATTTCCTGTAGCTCCTCCATTTTCTCCATAGTACTTCCTCCCTTTGTCATGCTGTGTAATTTACATAGTCACCTTACTGCTGTGCTCTCTACTAGAATGTCAGTTCTACAAGGGTAGGGATTCCTAGCTGTTCTGTTCACTGATATATCCACAGAGCCTAGAACCGTGCCTGACACATAATAGGCACTCAGCAAGCGTTTGTTGAATGAATGAATGAATGAATGAATGAATGAAACCTTTCTGAATTTGAATGGAAAAGGTTATCACACTATGACCCAGTGTTACCTACACATTCAAAGCCACACTGGCCGTCGAGTCCACAGGTCAACAAGGGTCTTCTCCCTGTGACCAGCTCATCGCTTGTTCTGCCATGTTCTGGAAGAGAGAGATGACGATGTGGCATTTTCCTCAGTTTCCGTCAGTACGGCAGCTGAAAGATAATAATAATAGCTTGCTATTACTAAGAAGTCTATCACGTGAGTAAAAGCTTTATGTATGTTAAGTCATTTAAGCCTTACAACAATCCAGTGAGGAGGGTTTTATGAGTTTCCTCTGTTTAGAGATGAGGCCAGAGGCACACAGAGGTTAAGAAATTTGCTTCCAGCCAGGTAGGTCGTAAGTGGTAGAGTGGGAACCAGGACCCAGGGCATTTAGCTCTGGAATTCTTGCTTCTAAACCAGTGCTGTCCAGAAGAACTTTCTGTGACGAAGGACATGGTCCACCTCTGAGCTATCCAGTGTGGTCGCCTCTAGCCACGTGTGGCACTGAGCATTTGAAATGTGGCTCGTGCCACTGAGGAACTAAATTTGTAATTGTTTTTACTTTGGATTAATTTAAATTTAAATATGAGCATATTGTTACTGTACTGGTCCCTGGGCCCCAAACCACCACACTGTATGTGGTGTCCCTCACATATGGCCGGCTGAGTGGCAGGCAGTTGTGGAACTCTGTTGCAACTGTTACTGAAATCCAAAGGGGCGCCATCTTTGGGGGGCTCCATGAAAGCTGCAACCCGTGAACTTGATATCTTCAATAGCAATGCCATCTGTCATGAGGAAACATCGGCCCCTCTGATTTCAAAGCTCTTTTAAACAAACAAAAAAACATGTTGTCCAAATACATTATGTTCCTTTTTGTTGAAAGAAGCAGAGATCACAGTGTTCTGACACTAATTTGTCCTTATTTCAGAGCATAATTGTGTAAGAAGGAAATAAAGAAAAACTAATGGCAAGTGGTAGAACATGACACTACAGGTTCAACTGAAAATCACCAGTTACTGATTTTTAAATTATACATTTTTTACTTTGGAAAATTGGAAAAAAAAATTTTTTTTCAAATAAAGGGAAAAGAGCAACCAGACGTATTCCCACCACCTGGAATTAATCACTGGCACATTTGATTCAGTCTTTTTTCTATGTGCATAATATGTTTTTAATTATAGAAATGCTATACGTTAATTCTCCCTTTTAGTAAAAAAAAAAAAAAAGCACCTTATTGAGTTATGCCGGAAGTAAACACTATTCTGAACTTGGTGGCTGTCCTTCCAGCCATTTTATATGTGTGTGTGTGTGTGTGTGTGTGTATGTATGTATGTATGTATGTATGTATACACACACACACACACACACACATTCTTGGAAACGTAAAATATTTGTGTGGGGTTTGGGACATTTATGGAAATAATATCACACTGTATTTTGTCCTGTAGTTTTTTTCACTTGTCATTGTTTCTGAGCTACATTTAAACCTGGATTAGTGTCCCTAACTATTGTATGAGCAAAGCACAGTTCAGTTCTCCGTTCCCTTGCTGATGGATATTGCAGTTGTGCCCAGTTGGTTTCAGATGGTGCGCCACGGACCGTCCTTGGATGGAGCCTCTAGTGCGTCTGTGCCAGTGTTTTTCTGGGACAGACAATTTAAAGGTCATAGAATTCGCTCATTTCCCTTTCACTAGGCACTTCTAAAATACCTCCAAAGTGGCCACGCCATTCATGCTCTCACCATGCTCATACTCTCAGCCTATGAAAGATTTCGTTTTTCTCACACTTACACCAACGTCTGACGTTGGCCAGCTTAACAGTTTCGCCCGTCTGAAACTGGTAGCTCAGTGTGGTTCCATGTTGTGTCCCCCTAATTACTAGCGAGGTTCAACATCCTTCCGTGTTTTACTGGCCACTCAAATTTCCTTTTCTGTGAAATCCTTGAATATATCATTTGTACTTTTTTTTCTATTGAGTTTTTTTTTTTTTCTTACTGATTTATAGTTCTTTATAATTTCTGGTTAATAATCTTTTGTTTGCTAGATATGTTGCAAATATTTATTTCCCCTTTATAACTTTTAACCGTTTATGATTTATCTTGTCATGCAAAAGTTTTAAATCTTAGATTCTAGCGGTGGCTTCTAACAGGCTTCTCTCATGCTTATTGAACTGATTACAAATCTTCCTACGTCTTTATGTGTTTAGTTCTAGGAAAAGAGATAAAAATGGCTGTATCTGACTTGGTGATTTATTGGCTGATTGTCATTTCTGGGAGAAAAATATTTGTGCATATTTATAGCATGTTCCTTAAGGAACAAAGTTCTTTTTTATGTTGAGTTGTTGTGGTAATGATTTTTTGATATCTAATAATAAAATGTTGAGAAGGGTAAAACCCGTGTGATAGATTTTAAAGCAAGAATTGATTTTGCCTTTTATTGTATACTCTTTGCAAGTGTTTATTCAGGTTCTTTTTCTTTTCTTGGATCGTTCTAGTTATTGGGATCTGCTATCTATAATTATGCTGAAAATGATTTCAGATGTTTAAAAATTATTTTAAATAATATCTCACTTCAGACAGAAATCACAGCCGACCAGAGCCAGTCTACCAGCTCTGAGTCCCAGCTCTACCAGCTGCTAACTAACAGCCTCAGGCAAGCCACTTTCATTCTTCCTTTCTCGGTTTACTCATCTGTAAAGTGGGGTTATAATAGTGCCGCTTATGGCACAGGTGTGAAGATGAAATGAGTCGTAACACATCAGAACACCCTAGAACAGTGGTTGGCATGGAGAAAGCATACTGCAGATACTGGCGGTCATTGTCACGCAAACATTGTAAGAGTCTCATAAATGAGGGAAAACATTGTGACTTAATTCTCTCTGAAAAGTATAATCATGTTAAAGAGTGGATAATTTCTCTAATTGTCATTTTATATGTCATTAGTGATACCAAAAAATGGACAAATGCAAACACTGCTGAGAGAACCTGGTCAATACAGACTATCTTTTTTGTAGGTCCCATGACACAATTTCAACCATGCAAGCTCAGTGCTCACCTACTCCAAACACTTAAAAGTCACTTAGAAACTAAAAAATAAAAGATACAATCTTGACTCATAGCTCCCAAATCTGGCCCTTCGCAAGTATAGTTATGTAGTTACCTGTGTACAGGTTTGTCTGCTTCTTACTTGCCCACTAGTCTGCAAGCTCCAGGCCGGCCCAGGCAGTGTAGATGTCAGATGTATTTTGGGTGAATTTACTCACTAGTATGTATTAAGAGTCAGGTTGGGGGACCCTTTGTTCTTATCAAGCCTTTTGTAACGTGTCCCTCCCAAGTCCCTGGCTGGCTGAAAGCCTGGATTAGTGCAAACAGACGCCTTCCCACCAGTTTACCAAACCCCACTGGGCTTTAGAGTGAGAAGAGCTGAGTTGGAGACCTGGGTCCCACTAGCTGCCCAATAATTGACATAACCTCCCTACGCTTCAGTTTCTCCAGCTGTATGGAAGATATGGTGTAAAAATGGAGGGCTTTTCAATGGACAGTGGAATTTTACCAGAAATTCCTTTGATGACAACTGTAAAATGAAGTAAAATGAAGCCTGAAGTAGACATATGAGGATATGAGCTCCAAATATTTTATTTTTGCCATTTACACTCGCCCCTTACCTGCGCGAAATCATTTTGCAACAAGCTTACCCTCCACCTCCCACCCAGCTTCTCCATTCAAGACGATGCAAGGCCGAACTGTGGTGCTTTGAGAGTGTTTTCCGAGCACTGGCAGCTTTACCTGAACGCATCTGCTCTGTTCTGTTCTTGCTGCTGCACAGGGGTCACTGCTCTCACCTGTGAGCCCCCAGCACAAAACCCGCCTGCGGAACCATAGCTCGCAAGCCCAGCGTGGCGCTCGGTGCGGTGTGCACAGTGGGCCGGCCGTGGGGGGCAGCCTGCTGTGGGGGGCAGCCTGCTGTGGGGGGCAGGCTGCTGTGGGGGGCAGCCTGCTGGGGGGCAGCCTGCTGGGGGCAGCCTGCTGGGGGCAGCCTGCTGGGGGGCAGCCTGCTGGGGGGCAGCCTGCTGGGGGCAGCCTGCTGGGGGGCAGCCTGCTGGGGGGCAGCCTGCTGGGGGCAGCCTGCTGGGGGCAGCCTGCTGGGGGCAGCCTGCTGGGGGCAGCCTGCTGGGGGGCAGCCTGCTGGGGGGCAGCCTGCTGGGGGGCAGCCTGCTGTGGGGGCAGCCTGCTGGGGGCAGCCTGCTGGGGGCAGCCTGCTGTGGGGGCAGCCTGCTGGGGGGCAGCCTGCTGGGGGCAGCCTGCTGTGGGGGCAGCCTGCTGGGGGGCAGCCTGCTGGGGGGCAGCCTGCTGGGGGGCAGCCTGCTGGGGGCAGCCTGCTGGGGGCAGCCTGCTGGGGGCAGCCTGCTGGGGGGCAGCCTGCTGGGGGGCAGCCTGCTGTGGGGGCAGCCTGCTGGGGGGCAGCCTGCTGGGGGCAGCCTGCTGTCGGGGGCAGCCTGCTGGGGGGGCAGCCTGCTGGGGGGGCAGGCTGCTGTGGGGGGCAGCCTGCTGTGGGGGCAGGCTGCTGTGGGGGGCAGCCTGCTGTGGGGGGCAGGCTGTTGTCCTTGGCAAGGCCCTTTGGTGAAGGACGCAGTTCTTGTTCTACCGTCTGTACCAGTCTGTTTCCTTGCTATCCTTGAACTACCGGGGTATTTTCCCCAGCCATAAATGGGCTGGTGTGAGAGAACCTTCTCTCGCTGGGGTCTCACTTGTGCCCTGAGACCTCTTTGTTAATCTTCTACAAAATAAGGCACTTTTCTGTGAGGAGAAATCAATCATTAATTTTTCATAGGAGCACCAAAGTTGTGAATAGCCGAGGACCTCGAATAAAGAACTTAGAGGTTCTAAAGGGAGACAGCAGAGCTGAGGGGGGTGGGCGGAGGGGGCGGGCCTACATTCTTTCTTATGGTATTTACGCCCCCGCCCCATCATGCCCTGTTAGAAAGGAAGGCGCCGTTTAGGCAAAGCTGACAGTTCCTCAGGCCTCCTGAACCCCCGTTTAATCCTTATCCGTACCTTCCTAAATGAATAACACGGTGACCTTCAGCTCTGTCTTATATCATGTGAGGTTTATTCCTAAAGACCGCTTTCGTTTTTTAAATTAAGGCAGAGGTTGTATGTATTCTACTCCATTCTGGCATTAGGCTTATCCCAAGTGTGGCATTTATGTTCTTTTGCTGCTTTGGTATAAATAAATATCAAAGCAGAAAGACCAGTGTGAACTCGACGAGGGATAATAAACTAAAATAATATGGCATTGATTTTGTCGGGGGTGTCTAAGTGTGTTTTTATGATTGTGTATGTTTATAGCTTCTTCACACAAGTGACATGAATTCTGGGCAGTTAAAGGGGATGTGAATTTCCAGACATTTAGGAAGCGGGTCTGCTTCCTGGTCATCTGCCTTTCACCACGTTGTGCTTCTTGAGAAAAGCACTGCCGATTGCAGACCTCCACAATAAGGAACTGCAGAGTTCTTGCCATTTGGGATTGTTTTCCAGTATATGTTCCCGGAGGCCACATCAGGGGACTTGATTTGGGCCGCTCAAGTGCTGTACGTGGATGGAACAACTTAGTGGAGAAACAGAGATTTATTTACACTGCGTGTGTATTTTCTTTTGGAATTTCCTCCCATCAAGGGATCTTAGGCTTTGAGTCTTGCTCACGGAATCTCCTTTGGTCATAGAGAGGGAGGGGGACATGGGCTCTGGGAGCCCGGGAGCCCTGCAAGGTCACAGAGAGGATCCTTTTACAAAGGGAGGAAGACCCCCACATGGATGGACAGCTTCCACACAATGAATTAGAGACACTTGATTTTCTCACTTCTCTCAGTCTTTTTTAGGGCTTCCCTGTTATTTTTCTTTTTAACTTTTATTTTTGGTATTATCTAAATTACTGAAGTACTACATAAATATTTACTCCTTGAAACAAATTAAAACGTTGCAGATAACTTAAAGTCACCTTGGCCCCCTACCACCAACAGGGGCTCTTGTCTACCCCGACCCTCCCAGTAACTGTGATGCATTTAGTCTGTATCCTGTGAAATGACTATACATTTAAGCACAATACCTCGAACCAGTAGCATTAAGCTACTAGATAGCATTGTTTTTAAAAGGATTCCCCCCACCGCGTGTAATATCATATGTATCTTTCTGGACCTTGCTTTCTCACTCATTAGTATTTCTTGGTAATCTTTTCATGTTAATCTGTGCAGGCCTACTTAGATTTTTTCATCGCTTCATAGTATCTCATGGTATACTTACGCTATAGTTATTGGCATTTCTCACATACGGGGGCACTTGACTGCTTTCCCAATTTTCCACTCTTTTTTTCCTTTCTTTTTTCAAGGAGGGCGCAGCTCACAGTGGCCCATGCGGGGATAGAACTGGCAACCTTGGTGTTATTAGCACCGCGCTCTAACCAACTGCGCTAACTGGCTACCCCCATCCCAGTTTTCCACTCTTAAAAACGCGGCAGCAGTGTGTGGCTTCTGGTACATAAGAGTGCTGCTCTGTGTTGTACCTACCAGCGGAATTGCTGGGCTGCCGCGTATCACGTGCACAATTCTGCAGGTTAGCAGATGGGGCCAAGTGGCCCTCCAAACCAGAGGTACCGATTTACATTTCCACCAGCAGGGTATGAGGGTCTGTGTCTCCCTGCGTCCTCCCCAACTCTTAATATTATCAGACATTAAATGTGCTACTTGAGTAGGTGCAAAATTGTGTCTCATCCTTTTAATGTACATTTCTCTCATTACTGATGAGATTGAACCACTTGTTAGATACTTGTTGGCTTATTCAAACACTTGGACCGTTTTTCTACTGGATTATGTCTTAATGGTTTGTAGGAGTGTGTGTGTGTGTGTGTGTGTGTGTGAGTGTGTGTGTGTGTGTGTGTGTGTGTGTGTCTATGTGTGTGTGTGTGTGTGTGTCTATGTGTGTGTGTGTGTGTGTGTGTGTGTGTGGCCAGTACATGCACTGTACTGTAATTTTGTACCTCTTAGATATGTTACAATCTCCCAGACTATGGCCTGTCTTTTAAATCTGTATGTGGTATCTTTTTGTCACCATTGTTTTTGACTTACTTTTTCTCCATCTTCTTCTTTTCCTCAAATTTCCTTGGAAACATGCTGTGACTGTGATCCTGAGCTTATTGTCCAATGGTTACATTTCCTAATAATTATATTTGTGTGAGGTTAGGAGCTGAGACTTGTGTGATTACGTCATTGCTGTCGACCGTTCCCATTGGAGGAGAGGCCCACGGGGGAGGAGTAATCACTGCTACTCAAAGCATTTGCAGCAGCCTAGCTTTGATGCGAAGCCTTTCTTGTACGTGATTATTTGAGGTGAGGGTTTGAGGTTTGAGGGAACATGTATGTGGAGATGGTGAGCGCCGTTATATGTGGGAGTGTTTGTTTTTTTTTAAGATATAATTGGGGAGGGAAAACAGACCAGCTCAGCAGTTTACCTGCCATCTACTTTTCCAAAGCTATGGGCCCAGAGCTCCCAAGGCTGTATTCCAGGTTTTATTGTGCTCTTCAAATTGGGATATAGCTCACAACCATTGCATTTAATTGGGAGATTATTAAAAAGCATGAGCAAATTCAGAGTCTTTCACCCAGAAAATGCTGCCGGTATCCAGCCTAAATGAGGCCATTCTTCCCTCCACATCCTACAAGGAGCCATAAGAAGGAGAGAAAGTGAAGCCGGGCAGAGCTCTGAGTAGGCACGTTTGTCCCCCCAACCTCAGTGTTTTGGAAACCACCTTTCCAAATATCGCCATCACAACTTTCCTCTCGTGCTGTTATTTACTCAGGATTCTTCTTAAATCACCTACTTTTTAATCGTAAATAAATTCATTTAAGAGGATAGATTTCACCTTTGTCACTAACACAAATGTTTCACTTGTATGTAAAACGGTGACCATGAACGTGAATACAGCAGTCATTATGCAGTAGTGAAAGGGTCTGAGCAGGAGGCCTGCTATCTCCGGTGTAACAGGGAGATTTAGTAACTATTACAGAGAGAGTGGAGCTAAGTACATAACGGTAGCAGACTAAGATTTCCTCCTTGATGTAAAAAAGAATTGAGAGAGAACTGAAAAAATTACTTTCTTCTCCTGAGGCCCAGTGTTGTGCTGTCTAAAACCATGTTGGGAATTACCACCATCCCACATCTAAGGGAATCTTGGTGTGGACAATGGAGTAGGGTACCCCAGTGAAACAGAGTACCCTTAGTTTAGGAGAGTGTGCAGGACATTTCTTTCCCACTACCCCTTTCCCTAGTAATTCTGAGGTCAAGTTGCCTCTTCCTGCAAAACATGCTTTTTGTCACATTTCCCCTTAGAGTGCAATTGATGGAATACATCACCCTAGAATGAACTGATTGATTGTGCAGCCCTTTTTTTGGGTGCCAGCATGTTTTTGAGGTGTGAGGTCATTGCCAGCATGTCTTTGAGGTGTGAGGTCATTGCTCCTTGCATCCAGATCAGATACTCTGTGGGCTTTGCTTGGTCCTAGACATAGAAGCACTGCTCTATGAGTCACACCCAGCAAAGGGGGGCAGTGGGGACAGGAATCTATTCAGTGGAATTGATGCCTATTTCCAGGAGAAAACAACTGGCTACTGGCAGTAACATAGGATGCACGGCCATGTTTCAGAAAGTGCGTCCATGTTACCCTAGACTCTACTTACCTTGCTTTAGGGTCTAATGTCAACCTGTACCCATTGTTGTTGTTTTTTTTTAATATTTTGAAATCATGCATGTAGTTTTAAAAATCAAGTAATGCAGATAGGGGTTTTAAATGATTGTATTTATTTCCTACCCCACCTCCCTCCTCTTCCAATCAAACTCCCGGAGGCAGCCTGTTTTAACCCATTCTGTTTATAGCATTCTGGTCGTAAGCTCTTCACTTATGATTGCTCAGGCTTCTGTTTGGTAACTAACCACCTTTCCACAGTGTCTGTCAACTTCTCACTGTGTTAGATGAGAATTTAGTTAATACCACCACCCCTCCCCTTTTGCTTTCCTTCTTGCTTCACTATGTTTTGGCTTGTTGAGAGATCTGTCACTAATCTGATTCTCAGTCCTTTTCAGGTGACCTGCTTATTCCCTGAGGAAAATTTCCAGATCCTCTCTTTATTTTGATGGTTCTGAAATTTTGCAATCATGTACACGATTTCATGCCTAAGAACTTTAGGCTTTTGTAAAGATGTCAATTCCATCACTTCACATAATTTCTTGGTATTTCCTATCTTTTGTTACTGTTATAAATGGTATCTTTTTAAAAATTTCAGCTTCTAATCAGTCACTGTTAGCATATACAAATACAACTGACAATGTGTAATGAGTCTTGTTAAATTCCACATTAGGTATAGAGCTTTTTTGGACAATCATGTCTTCTGTAAATAATGACAGTTTGACTTCTTCCTTTCCAATCTGGCCTTTCATTTCTTTTACATAACGTCTTCCATTGGCTAGAAACCCCCATGCACTATTGAATAGAAGGGTGAGGACGGACATGTTTGTCTTGCTTCTGGTCCTTGGGGAAAACATTCAGTCTGTTAATGCTAAATATGATGTTAGTGTATGATTTTGTAGCTTCCCTTTACATATTGGGGATGTTCCCTTTAATTCCTCCCTTGCTGAAAGCTCTTGTCAGTAATATATGTTAGATTTTGTCAAAGCCGTTTGTACATCTATGAAGATGACCACATAGTTTTTCTTTATAGCTTGTTAATACAGTGAATTATACTGATTGATTTTTGAATATTAAACCAACTTTGCATTCCTGGCACGAACCTTACTTTGTCGTGATATATTATTATACTTTTCATATATTTTTGGATTCAATTTGCTGAAATTTTGTTTAGAATTTTTCCAGGTTCATGAGGGATATTGGTCTGTTTTCTTTGCTTATACTGTCCTTGTCTAGTTTTGGTATTAGGGCAAGGCCGACCCCATAAAATAAATAGTCAAATGTTTTCTCCCATCCAATTTCCTGGAAGAATTGTGTGAATTGGTATTATTTCTCCCTTAATATTGGATATAATTCACCAGTGAAACCATCTGGCCTGGAATTTCTTTGTGGGAAGATTTTTTTTTAATTAAAAATTTCTTTAGTATATATAGGGCTATTAGGTTATCTGTTTCTTCTTGGGTGAGCTTTGGTAATTGTGTCTTTCAAGGAATTTGTCCATTTTATCTAAGTTGTCAAATTTGTTGGCATTAAGCTCTTCACAATGCCCCCCTCTTATCTCTTCAACATCTGTAGGGTATATAGTGATGTCACTTCTCTCAGTCACGTTATGCCAATTATTTCATCTTGCTCTTTTTTTTTTTTTCTTGATAAGACTGCCTACAGGTTTATCAATTTCATTGATCTTTTCAAAGAATCAGGTTTTGGTCTCATCAATTTTTCTTCTATAGTTTTTCTTTCTTTTTTTTTTAATGCCATTATTTTCTGTTCCTATTTTTATTATTTCCTTCTTACTTAAAGTTTGACTTGCTCTTTTTTTTTCAGTTTTTTAAAGGGGGAAACTGAGACTTTTCTTCTTTTCTAATATAGGCAGATTGCATTATAAATTTCCCCTACCTGCTACTTTAGTGGCATTCTTCAGATTTTGTTATGTTGTTATTTTAATTTTTATTCAGTTAAAAATGCCTTCTAAATTCCATTTTGAATTCATCTGTGACCCATGAGTTATTTAAAAGTATGTCGTTTTGTTTCCAAATATTGAAGGATTTTCCAGAGCTCTTTCTGTTGTTGATTTTCAATTTCATTTCATTATAGTCAGAGAATATGCTTTGTGTGACTGGAATCTTCTTTAATTTACTGAGACTTGTTTTATAACCCACAATATGGTCTATCACTGTAAACGTCCATATGCTCATGAAAAGAATGTGTATTCTGGTGGTGTTGGGTGAAATGTTCTATAAATGTCAATTAAATAAATTGAGAGTGTTGTTTAGATCTACTTCTTTATTGATTTTCTGTCTACTTGTTCTATATATTATTGAGACAGACGTATTAAAATATCTGACTATATTTACGAATTAGTCCATTTTTTCTTGCAATTATACTAGTAGTTTTGTCTCCTGTGTTTTTAAGCTCTGATATTAGGTACATAGACATTTTTGATTTGTGATTGTAATGCCCCCTTGATGCATTGACCCCCTTTACTATGAAATGACAATCTTGGCTCCAAATACTACTCTTTGCTCTGAGCCTCCTCATCTGATGTTAGTATAACTTTCTTTTGACTGGTCTTAGCATGGTATGTGTTTTCCATTCTTTTACTTCTAACCTATTTGTGCCATTATATTTGGAGTGTGGTGCTTATAAGCAACCTATAGTTGGGTCTATCTTCTTTATTCAATCTGACAACCTCTGCCTTTTAAGTGTGGTGTTTAGGCCATTTATATTTAATGTGACATGTAATATGGTATAAACGGTGTTTGTTTTCTATTTGTTCCATCCTTCCTTTATTCCATTTTCTTTTCTTTTTCTGCCTTACTTTGGATTAATTGAATATTTTTTACAATTCTATTCTGTATTCTTTGTTGGATTATCAGTTATAACTATTTTTTTGTTATTTTAGTTGTTACCTAAGGGTTTATAAGTATACATATAATCTTATGACACCTACCTTCAAGCAGTTTTGTTCCACTTCACATGTAACGATCTTGCAATAGTACATTTCTATTTTCCCCTTCCCAACATTTTTGTCATTATTGCCATAATTTAACCTCCATAGAAGTTACAAACCCCACATTATGTTATTATTTCTGTTTAAACAGTTATCTTTCAAAGAGATATTTTCAATTAGGGGCCAAACTTGTGTATCTACCCATTTCCATTGTTCTCCATTCCTTTGTGTATATTCCCATTTCCATCTAATGTCGCTTTCCTTCTGTGTAAAGGATTTTCTTTAACATTTCTCATAGAGCAGTCTGCTGGTGATGAATAATTTTAGCTTCGTCTGAAAAAGCCTTTGTTTATCTTTCCTTTTTAAAAAAATTATAATGTCCAGTTTTATTGCTGTAAAACTGAGTGAAGTCTCCAAATGAGTTGAAAACTTACATTCCACACAAAACCCTGCACATGAATTTTATGGCAGCTTTAATCATAATTGCCCAAACATGGGAGTAACCAAGAGGTTGTTTAGTCATGGATAAACACACTGTGGCCCATTCAACAATGGAATATTACTCAGCAATAAAAAGAAATAAACTATCAAGCCACGAAAAGACACAAAGTAGCCTTAAATGCATATTGTTAAGAGCAAGAAGCCAATCTGAAAAGGCTATATACTGTATAATTCCAACCTTATGATATTCTGGAAAAGAAACTCTGGAGTTCTCTCTTGTGTGACTCTCTCTTCTCTAGTACTCTTCTCTGTAAACTCTAGCTGCCTAGGTCTCCTCCAACTCAACTCAACTCAACTCAACTTAGCTTCCTCCACTCAACTCTGGGCGACCACCAGGCTCCACCTGGGTTTGCCCTCTTCATGCCGTGGCCTGGAACCTCCTTCTAGGCAGTAAGCTCAGGGAGTCACAGGGTCACCTCATTTCTTTCTTTCAGGGATCACTGGTTTTGGTTGGCTTATGTCCACCATCTTTCCTCCTGTCATTTTATATATTTTGTCTATTTTTTAGTTCTTTTAGATGGGAGGGTAAATCAAGTCTTTGTCACTCCATTTTGGCCAGAAGTGGAAATGTGGCATTTCCCCTCATTTTAATGGGGTTTCAGTCAAGAGAGAAAATAATGCATGTGCTCATTTTACCATATTAAACCAGAAGCACATTGCACCTTTTAAGAAAGAGGTATTAGAACTTCTATTAACAGAGCTAATGGCCTTATCATTGTGTATCCAAATTCATAATCTCTAAATGGACTTCCTGAGGGGTGGAGACGGTATCTCACTCATTTTGGGATTACTTCAGTGCTAAATTGGAGCTCTGTAAATGTTTGTTGAATGAATGAGTGAATGATGGTCTTATTGGAAGGTTGCAAATATAAGAAGTCAGGACTGAAGGGAAGGGTGCTTTAGTTAAAACCTTTGCAGGGAAATGCAGTTTACCCTTCAGCACATTATCCTTTTAGGGAGTTGTTCACCTGATTCTGCCTTTGTGGCAGGAAACACTTCTTTAAAATGCTGTCACATATTGTTCAGGTAGAATGTGTCTGCAACACGGGGGAATTGTATTCTTGGCCCTTTATCTTTGTCGTTTCTAATCTGATGTCAGTGTGAAAATTATTGTGGCTAATAGAAAAATATATCTCTCCAGTTCATCTCTTCTCTTGTTTTATTTTTGTGTAATATCACTTTAATCCTTTAAAGGATTCTTAAAGTTCAATGGATAATTATAAAGACAAATGGCTATATTTTAAGGCCAAATTTTCTCATTTTCCCCCCTTTTCTAAAGAGTGCAGAACTGTATCATATATTCATTAAATGTTTCAAAGATTCTGAAGCTGAGAAATTTGAGTAAGGTAATCAAAGGCTGTCACTGTGTTAATTCCTTGGCTTATACAGGCAGTATCGCATAGTGGTGCCAAGTACTGTGGAGGCTGGTTGCCTGTGCACAGCCCCACCTCTTACAAGCTGTACGATGTCTCAAAGCCTCAGTTTTCTCATCTGTAAAATGAGGTAATAATAGTACCATCTTGGGTTGTTATGAAGATTAAACTGGGTTTTGCTTATGAAACGCTTTAAGTGGTGCCTGATACATGGGAAGTACTATGTCAGCATCGGCAAATAAAAAACAAGACAAAATGAAGTGAAATAGAGTAAAATAAAAATAAAACTTTACTGCATCTTTCAGCAATTTATGTAATCTGCCTTTCCCAAGAAGTAAAAACTCCACTCTGTATTTTATGAAAATATTTCCTACTTTAACAGGCTGCCTTTTGAGAAATCCTTTGACTATTGAGGGGGAAAAAAATTTCCTTTTCTAGCTCTTTTATGTAGCAGTGATTCCTGTCTCCCTACTTCTTTCACTGGGCCGCTTTTAGCAAGATATTTCTCCTTAGTACCTTCATCTTTCCTTTAGTCAGAAGGTCAGAGGCTTCCGTTCTCCTCAATTCTACTTTCAGTGCTGCCTCTGGATGGCCCCCTCCCAACCACCAAGTTCACTCTGAGGACTTTCCATTATAATATTTCAGGTCTACTGTCACCTTTGTCGTATAGCCATTACCTGGGACACTTGAACACCATATGTGTGCTCCCCTCACTGAGGTCCTTCCTAACTTGACGTCCTTATTTTCGTAGTGTTCTAATTTTACAGGTATCAAGGCTTGCTGAGTTATTTCAGGTTGTTAGAGACATACATTTGACTTACCATTCCGTTTTCATTTTTAAGTTTAGTTTTTCATTGTATTGTTTATTTAACTTGTTATTATTATTTATGATTATAGTTATATATTTTATATAATGATACGTTTCATTATTTCATTACTTATTTAATTTGATAATACTTAACGTTATCTTATTGTCTAGCATCATCTGTTTGGGTCGTTGTCCTAGCATCTCATGGTCCAGACTATTAAGAGGTTGTTACTGAGAAAGTTTAATTGGCAACAAATAGTTGACTTTATTTTGTAAATATTTTGTAAATATATGACTTAGCTAATGACTTTTTGAAATTTATATTGACTTTTTTTTAATTCCATGGTCTCAGTCTATCTAATGCCATGTTTGGGGACTTCTGTGCACGATGTCACCTCCTTTTATTTGTTGCTAGCTGAGTATTTAAGGCAGGGAGACAAACAAGGGATTTACGGAAACGAAGATGAGCCTAAAATCCAAGTCTTCTAATCAGAGTTGTTTTCAGTGCGGCCCAGTCCTGTCCAGCCGCCGGAGACTCGACGGCCATCGGGAGGCCTTCTCAGACGCCCACGGGCGGCCCTCTGCCGGCCTCCGTCTCAGTGCGGACATGGCGAAGGCTCTGTGGTGTCGGACTCGGCTGCACTTCGTCACACAGCAGCCCGTGTCATAGCGAGTGCTCACGGTGAGGCTGGGCAAAGTGCAGCTCACATACGGGCACGCCGTGACCCGTCACCGTTTCTAACAAATCCCCCTGGAGATTCGCGCCTGAAGCCGCTCTTAGGACCAAACATGAACAAGTCAAGACAGAATGATGGTGAAATTCCTGAATGCCTTTGCTTAAAAATACTTATTGTCTCGCATGTGTGTGTGGACACGTACACACACACGCTCGCGCACATAGACTCCCGGGGGGCACTCCTACATTTGATCCAGTCTCACTTTGCTAGTTCCTACCGTGGTCCTTCTCCAGACTAATGCTCTGAATGCTTACAGGAATACGGGGGTCTGTTCTGTGTGTGCAGTAGTGGATCTTGCTGGCTCTGAAAGCATTATCTTTTATAAATCCCTAAGTGTTAGAAGTGGGAAAACCAGCTTTCTTTTAAATTTTTCAAATAGCATTTATGTGCGTATGTGCTTATGCCATCCACACACTTACAGGGTAATAGAAATACCAGGGAAAGCAAACCATAAGCTTTTAACACTGTCAAGCCTGAGCTTTTTCCCTCTCATCTCCTCCTGAAGAGATGTTTAGAAAAATGAGAGCCCTCACCGGCCCTGCATTTATAAGCCTTATTGGGAAAAAGTATCAGTTCTTTTTCAGACTCAGTTTCACACTGTAATAATAAATGTGGATCTAAACAATCGCTCAAGTGCCTCCTAGCAGTAGTTTCATCTCTACTCACATGCACACCCTTCTCTTATTTAGTAAATGACAATAAAAGTAATAAGAAAGTGGTGCCATTTGCATGTCGCATATTTTTTCTCAATATAGAGTCCAGTGGTTGAATAGACTCAGCTGGAGCCAAGAGAGGCAAATAAAATTGACTTCCTGTGTCCCACAGTGAGTTTCCGGAGATTTGGAGAGTAGGTGTTTGCAGGTGTGAGAGAGAACCGGAGAGGTTTTGCTAGGACAGTGGCCTGGGCATGCTGGTGGAGAAAACACATGGCCCCTGGGACGCTGAAGCCGCTCTCCTCCTTGAATGGGCTTAGTTCTCAGATGTTTTCCAGGTGGAGGTGTTGTACTTACCATGGAGTTAAATGTCGGGCCATCACATCCTTGGGATAGAAGCAATTAGGACAGGATTTGTGTTTATAATAACATTTCATTATCAAGGGAAGTAATTAGGGCACGTGGAAGAAAGATCATGCAGAGATGTGGGCTCAGTAGTCAGCACACCTGGTTTCAAATCCCAGCTCCCATTGCTGAGTGATGTGGGGCTAGCCACAAGCTCCCTGAACCTCCGCTCATTTCTGTGTACAATAATAGCTAGCCTCGCGTTTGTTTTGCTTATTAAATGAGTTAATACATGCAAAAAGCTCACAAATAAGCAGCACTAAATAAATGCTAATTATTATGTTTTCTATTCTTATATATTAAGAGGATTTTTTACTAAGATATCCAAAAAAGTGCAGGGAGCCACATTACTGCGACACTGGGGAATTGGCATAATTTTGGAATACAAGAGCATCTGTACATCACAATTATGGGACACCAGTCATGATATGTTCAGTGAGAAAAGCAGATCACGAAACAGTATGTGTAGTATGATACTACTATCAATACAAACGAAAGAAATGTATTTACATGGGAACACACTAAAAATGGGGTTAGGGGTCTGTAATTTTTTTCATTATGCTTTTCTAGTCTCAAATTTTGTACAATGCACATGTATTCTTTTTGTAATTAGAAAAAGAGAGATGAATTTCAGCATGGAACGAGGCCCTGTCTGATAACCAGCTCCCGTCTGACAATCAGAAACTTCTAGCACAGATATACATACCTCAGCCTTCCCCTGGGCAAAAATGTTTAGGTGCCAAAAGTGGTTTCGTGGGGTTTGTGTTTTCCAAATGATAATAAATGAGATCTTCAGTCGCTGCCCTTCTCTTACTCTGTGAATACATTTCTCTTCCGAGTTTGGCTCTTTTTTTAGAACTAGTTGTGAATTCTTTATTCTCGCACATAGACATATGACAGTGGGGGAGGAGGGCATGTGTATCTCCTAAATTTTAGCAAGAAATCTGTCTTGCCATCTCCATAGAGTGAAAAATTCAGCAAGGAGAGTCTGTTAGTTTCATTCCTATTTCAAATCACATTCAGTGCGCTAATCATTTTGCTCATGAGTAATGGTGGAGGCTTCAGAGGTTTGGGGTGTGAGGATTTTGTATATACTAGAGGGACCCCTGAGCCCTTGGGGTGACTTTTGAAGCCGTCCCTGTTGGGGATCCACCCATATTCACAGCATCTTTGTCCGAATGACTGCCCTTAGGCTACTAGAAGCCACTTTGTTCATCAGCATGGGTGGCTGAAAGGACCTGGGGATTCACATCTCTCCAGGGGCACCCTCAACCATGGGTATGTGGGTACAAATACCCCAGCTCCCTCACTCTTTGGGTGAGGTAATTCCCAGGCATGTATTTTGCACAGTTTTCCGGAGTTTCCCCTTGAGATTCAACCGCAGTCGCCTACCATGGTAGCTGACCACGCCCCTCTTTTTCTCTGGCTGCCTTCCTTTCCCCAGCTCATGTCCTCCCTCACCAACCCAGGCTCCTTCTATCTCCCAATAAAGCACTTGGCTCTCCAATCCTTGCCTCTGGGTCTCCTTGGGAAGACGAGGATATCTGTTAAGTGGGGATCAGGTTGCCCAAACCACTGGGCCCCAAATTGGTTGGGCATACTTTGGCTGACCCCTGCTTCTCTGGGCTTGGAACTCTACCCTCTCAGAGACCCAATCACATGGACGCAAACCCGTTAAGGCTTAGACTGTTGGGGAAGTGGGCTAGGACCACAGCCACCCACCCATTCATTCACTCTCTCAGGCCAGCCAGTTTGTGTGGGAGGACGGACGGCTTCGTGGCAGTGGTCAGGCGGCCAGCGTCCAGCACGCTGTAAACGAATGCTGCTTCCTAAGTGGGCTCATCAAATTCTCCTATCCACGCCATCCACTCTTTACAGACCTACCAGACGAGGGCTTCACTGTTTTCCAGTGCCAACCAAACCTGTCACCAGCTAAACCTGTCACCGCAGCCCCCCTGGTGTCAAAGAAAACACCTGCTTCCTGGAAGATTTTCTATCTAATGGGAAGAAAAGATTGGTTTGCGTGGCCTCTCATTACAAACCAGCTTGTCCTTTGGCAATCTGAGACCAAACTGCACATTTAGCCAGGTGGACCTCTTAAAAGCATCTCCTTTACTGTATTCCCCATTTCAGACCCGTCCCTTTCTTCTTTCTTGTTTTGCTTTATCACCTTGTGCTGCTTTAATGCTCAGCACACCAGCTGAAGCTATGTGAAATCTGTATATTAGCATTCCAAAAAACATGCAATCCCTGAGCAGATAATAAATTTGATTTTGCACAAGTGGCATCCTTTATACTTTGCTCATAAGGCAATCTCTCAAGTGTATCCTTTTTTTGAAACACAACACAAATAGTCTGGTGAAGTAAAAACGGGTTACGTGATGGGTTTTGTGCTCAGCAGAAAGAACTTGGACAAAGCAGCCATACGGATGTGCTTATTTACAAAGGTTGCCGTCTGGGAAATTAATGTCTGCTCTTGCTCAGTAATTAGGAAAATTTAGGACCCCTGGTGCTCCAACATCTTGCATTAAAGGTTGTATGTCATTGGTGATTTTGTGAGAATTTGCTGGATTTCTGTCATGACTAACAGGCATAAACCCAACCAGCAGTAGACTATGCAGTACATTTAATCAATTTGCTATTTATATTCATTATGTATGTCCTCCATTTTGAGTCATGAAAAATTGAAAGGCCATTGCAAATAGAAAGAGCATCGCGGATTGCAAATGATGTAACAAGAGCGTCAGGGCTATTAATTGGTCAATTGTGCTTGTCAGTACATTTAAAGTGATTAAGGCAGAAAGATTAGAAGGGACACGTGTGTGCCTGGCACACACAAGCCCACGAACGCTGGGGTCGCCCCAGTGTCTGGTGCCCAAGTAAAGGCAGCAACATCCAATGGCATTTATTCCAATGCATTCAATAAGTTTGTTGAGCACCTACTGTGTGTCGGGGATTATGCCGAATGTTGAGAATACAGCAGAAAAGAAAATAAATGAAGTCTTTAACATGGAGTCTTCCATTCTGGTGGGGAGGGGGAAATATGAAACGAACAATAGATATATAATGTCCGGTGATGGTGAGACCCGTGAAGACCTCCAAGGAAAGGGCATTGAGAGTGAAGGGTGGTAGTGAGGACAGGCCTCTCTGGGGAAGTGACATTTGGACAGAGGTTTAAATGAAGAGAGAAGACAAGCCACACGGCTAACTAGGGTCAGAACGTTTCATTCACATGAGCGGACCCAACACCCCAACTCCCATTCTAACACTCAAGAAGAAAAGAACATTCTTGTAATTGTTTCTATTGGCTTGGCCCAATGCAATGTCTTTCCCAGAGCTAGAAGACACACTCTATCAATCTTCCCACTACAACCCCTTTCTGTTAAAGTGAAAACTTACTGGCCATTTTCATTGCCTGCATCCAAACTCCTTCCCGTGGCACACAAGGCCCGACGTGTGCAGGCTCCTGCCTCCCATTTCATGCCACTCCTCCCCTGGCCTTTCTGTTGCTCGCACTGCCAGCTCCTACGGACCTATGCACTTGCTGTCTCTTTGCCCAGTGCTTCCTGCCCTCAGAAACCCAGACTCCCAGCTCACCTCCTCAGAGAAGCCCTCCCTGACCACCAGGCCCAGGTCACTTCCTGGCCCCCCCCATCAGGTCCTCCTGGCACGTAGTGTTACCTGAATCACACGCTCTCTGCTTGCTTCTTTCTTGACTAGCTCCCACACTGATTATAAGCTCTGCGAGATGAGGCACACGCCCGCCGAGTTCAGCTTGTAGCCCAGTGCCTAGAACAGGGCCTGGCACACAGGCTCAGAGGCCCGAGACGAATGAAGGAACAACCGACTCAGTCAGTCAGTCCGTCAGCTAACCAGCTAACATGTGGCTGAACATTGATGGTTTGGTTTCTGCTTGTGTTTCCAGGTAGCTGAAGTTTTGCCTGAATGCCACATGGAAGAAGTAGGTGTTTATTCTGAGCAGAGTTCTCTACGGTTTGAGGCAGATGAAAGTAATCAAGTAACATTGATATTTTTCTCCATGTGTCTAGGATCTATCGCTATGCATTTTTAAATAACTTAATATTTCTTCTCAATATACTGATCCACTTTCATAGGCTAAATGCTATATTACTGTCCTTGAGTATCTGCAAGTGGAATGTGGGCCCAGAGTGACCCATGGCAAATTGGTATTACAGCAGTGCTGCTTCTTTAGAATCATGACCTAAGACTGCTTGCTTAATATAGAGCATCTGGGAACTATATCAGAAGAGGGTGATATTGTCCTGTGGTGGAACCAGGGTTCCAGGTTCATTCCAGGATGTGGTTCCTGGCAGACCTGGAGTGTCTAACGTGTCCCAGACTCCGTGACGGGTGCTGGGGTGCCAGGTGAAGGAGGCCCATTGCCTCCTGCTACCAGGAAGAGCTGACGGTCAACAACATGTTTCCCAAACCCACCTGCACACTGGAATCGCCTGGCGGGGGGGGGGGGGGGGGCACGGGGTCCACTATTTATATATGTGCTTGGACCCCCTCCCAGGCCAATCGAATCAGAATCTCTGGGCCAAGACCTTACACATCCATAATTTTTAAGCCCCAGGGATAAGCAGCACTTGGGGCTTAAAAGAATATGAGTGTGTATGCCTCTGCCCACTCTGCCTCCTTGGATCGTCCCGTGGCCAACAGCGGGTGATCTTTACCCACGCTCACAGTTTCACGGAAGCCACGCGCTTGAATATTTCCAGAAAGTGATGTGTACAATGTAGAAGGGCTGCCCCGAGACCGTGCTGGGAGGTCAGCTGTGAGGATCTGGAAGTGAAGGCTGCCCCCTACCGGTGGCCCGGAGGACACGCGCCCCACGGAGGCAGCCGTTCTCAGCCCTGGTGAAAGCCGCTGGTCTAGAAGGATGGACGGATAGAGTGGAGACCCGCTGTCTAGGAGGATGGAAGGATGTGCAAAGAGTGACCCACAGGCAACAAGACGGGCTGGTAGGTGTGCGCTGGAAAACGGTGACATTTCTCTTTGCCGCATTACTGCAACCCAGGAAGAAGTGTGTTTGGGAACCAGGAGGCTAGCTGACCTGGTGCTGGGCAGCAGATAAGTGTTGCATCTATTTGTCATTTCCTTTACCCCAAAAAACCGATAAAAAGTGCCAAATACCATTCATTTTTCGTACAGGGGCCAAACAAATGATTTTATTTTTCTGTACTCCTGTATAAGCCAGGGATTGGGTATTGTACACTTAGTCAAATAAATAACTTCAGTTAAAACGTAGTGTCTTTCCTAACTGGCAGACATGAGAGAAAGGAAAATAGGAGAATCCATAGGGTAGCCATCAAAGGAAAGGAATTAACATGTCCTCTGAAGTTATTTTAAAAGGTCAGAGTGTTTGAAGTACAGTGAGTGGTGGGGGGTGACCTGGAACCCACGCTCGCAGCCCGTCTGGGCCTTTGACAGTGGACAGTGAAGTGTTGGGACTGGAGAAGAAGCAAATGTTTCTGGGGAACTAATTGAGGTTTACGCTATTCAGTTGAAGATCAAGCTTTGCTTTTTTTCTCCCTTGAGTGTGGGTGAAAAGAACAGGAAAGTGAGAATGGTTTTCTGAGGGCTAAATTGTTCCGAGTAGCCCTTCTGAGTGCGTTGGGAAATAGTCCTGTCTTTTGTCTGCTGCTAAACTGATTTATGAAAAAGCTCTGTTCGCAGCGCAGTGGGCACTTCACAGAAGTAAGCGAGCATGTTCCGAGGAGGTCTGTAAGCAGTGTCTCATCCGCACGCCTGGGCCCCACTTTCTCCCACACGCTCTCCGCCCTTCCAGGGAAGACAGAAGCCTCCGTCCAGGCACACATTCAGGTGATGGCTCTGGTGCTAGGAAGAGCAGCGCCCCTTCTCCAGGCCTCTGTCCTGCCCACTCGGCCTCCTTGGGTCTTATTTACAGTGGCCAACAGCAGGGGATCTTTACGTAAGCTCAGTTCCTCAGAAGCCACGTGCTTGAATATTGGAAGAAAGCAATGTTTTACAAATAGAAGGGCTGAGGGGAGACAGTGCTGGGAGGTCAGCGGTGGGGATCCCGCCTGCTGTCATCCAGAAGCGAAGGCCTGTCCCCTGTGGCAGTTCTCAGCCCTGATGCCCACGACACTCACCTGGGTGCTTGAAAACCACTGGCGCCTGAGCCCCCTGCCCAGAGATTCCCGGGAAGGGACTGGGCACAGGTGTATTTTGTAAAAGCTCCCAGAAGACTCTAAGGGGCAGACAGGATTGGGAACCACTGGTGTAGTCTCAGATTAGTGACCGAAATGGGTAATCAAGGAAGTAACGTTGGTGGCACACTCCCCCAAGCTCAAGGTCATGGGGTCAGCAAAGGGCAGACTCCTTGTGAAGGGAGAAGCTTTAGCAGGAGAGATAAATACGTTTGTGTTGGTACAGATGCTCCCTCTGTGACCTCTGGCTGCTTCTTGCCCTGCAGAAACCGCAGTGAGCGAGGTAGACGTCACTTCCAGATAAACGCCTGGCATTCAGGTTCTCCCTGAGTTATGAGAGTGTGGTGAGAAAAGCCTCTTGCAAGTGAAGTAAATACTTGCGGGTCAGAAGCAGGGCCTCTGATCCTGATAACTCTCCCTTAAAGGAGAGCACGGGCCATGTGGGAGTTGGTTTGTGGAGCGGTCAGGGCACCTTCGCCGCCACAGGCAGGTGTTGGCCCCGAGCTCGAGTAGCCTGGGGTGGGGGACCCTCCGTCTACCACGTGATTTCACAGTTCCATCTCCTGCAGTGCTCCCAGCACGAGTCAGACAGTGTGGGGAGCAGGAGCGGGAAGGGGAAGGAGCCAAACAAGGGTGCAGTCCAGGGGACATGCAGATGCAGCCTGGTCTCCCGAGGGGTGTGGGCACAAATCACACCTCACCGTTTTGCCAGCCTTAGGACAGAGGAGTGAGGGCTGGGCCCTGGCTAAAGGCCGCCCACGGCACTCTGGGCTCTCCGTGAAAGGAGTGCAGCTCCAGGGCCCAGGGGTGCCTCCTGAAGGTCACGGCAGCCTCGCCTACAGGAGCTGGGAGGCGGTGCACAAGCTGATAAAGGTATGGGGGTGGCGGGCATCTGGACGGGGCCCTGGCAGTAGCATCTGCTAAAGCATTGTTCCCTGAATCCCTGAGCTTAGTACTCCTATTTCCACTGACAAATCACAGGGCACATCTGTACTTTTCCCTCTGATACAACAGCCTTCCTCTCAGTACCGTCTCTTCCTTACTGCTGGTCCTGCTGGTTTCCATTGTTTGTTTCCTGCTAAGTACCATCAAAGTGGGAAATCTGGCAAGTCAGGGGGAGGGTGTGACTAAGGGAAGTGAGCCCAGGAGGCCACTTTGTCCTGTGCATCAGTTAGGGTGCTGGTGGCACCAAAAGACGAGGTACGCAAGCCAGGGGCCTTCGTCCCGGGAGACTGTCCCTCACACAACAGGAAGTGGTGGCCGGTGGTCCAGGTTGATTCAGCTGCTCAGTGGCAGGCCTCTTAGTAAGGGTGTGATACTGTGATTTATGATAGAAACATATATTTGCTCTTCATCCTGTTTCCGGCACAGAGCTCCTAAAACTCTTGGAACCCTAAGTGATGAGGTGTCTCCTGTTATGCTAATGAGGTGACGTTTTGAAGCACCTAAGGATGGCTGGTTGCCAGGAGAGCCAACCATGTAATTGGAGGGTTCGCACTTTCAGTCCCATCCACCCCCAACCTCGGGGGAGGGCGGACGGGCTGAGGTGGAATCAGTCGCCAATGGCCAATGACTTAATCAATTGTGCCTGTGTAATGAAGCCTCCATAAAACCCAAAGGACTGGGTTCAGAGAGCTTCCAGGTGGGTGAACACGGGAGACTTAGGGAGAGTGGCGTGCTGCGGGAGGTCATGGGCGCTCCAAGCACTTTCCCCATGCCTTCCTTGTGCCTCTCTTCCATCTGGAACTGTTTCTGAGTTATATATATCCTTTTACAATACACCTATGGTCTGGGGCGTAAAATGTTCCTCTGCATTCTGTGAGCCACTCTAGCAAGTGAATCAGACCCAAGCAGGAGCTCATTGGAACCCCCAACCTACAGCTAGTTGGTCAGAAGCACAGGTCTTGTGATTGGCGTCTGAAATGGGGGGTGGGGTAGTTTTGTAGGACTGAACTCTTAACCTGTGGATCTGATGCTCCCTCTGCATAGATAGTGTCAGAATTGAATTGCAGGGCACCAGCTGGTGTAGAGAATTACTTGTTGGTGTGGGGAACACACACACACACACACACACACACTGGAATTGGGTACAGAATTAGAAATGCCTTCCGCTTGGCCTCCCCTGCATCATGGTAGCATGGAGGCTGCAGCAGCCCCGGACTTCAATAATACCCAGAATCAGGGCAGGAGGGACTGGCTTCTCTTCGTGCATCGTTCTCTAGTCCAAAAGGAGAATGTTTCCCAGGTCCAGGCACAGACTCCAGTACAGGTGAAGGGTTGGCCGAGATGGCGTCGCTCTCCTATTTCTTAGCTCATTTAGAGAACATGGCTGTCTGGCACTTGGCTTCTGCCTGCTGGTCCCCGTGAAAGGAGGGGGCTGGTGGTTTCCCATGGCGCTTCAGATCCATCCTCTGCCCTGCTCCCCACCCCGTGCCCATGGAGGCTGATGTCTACGGATTTCAGCACAGGCTTTGCCCTTTGGCTTCTGGGTGGGTTCAGTCCATGGAGGCAGAGAGACGAGGGAAGGGAGCAAGGAGAGAAGTTGGCGTATTTCTTCCCCCTACTGCATCCCTGCCAGGCCACAGCTTGGCAGTGGCTGCGTTTCCCTACTCAAGGCCAGGGTCAGGAACGTACTGCCTTTTGTTTACCCTCTGAGGTATTGTTTAACCTCCCCTACTTAGATGCACAGTCCAGTTGCAATTAATTTTTACCACTGCTTTTTATTTTGAAAGTTTTCAAATTTACTGAAAAGTGTAAAATGCGTAACTTAATACACACTTATATATTTTAGCTAGATTTCCCAGTGGTTAATATTTTGTCACATTTTCTTTTTTTATATATTTAATTTATTTTCTTTTTATTAGTTTCAGGTGTGCAAAACATATTGATTAGACATTTACACCCCTCACAAAGCGATCATCCCACCAAGTCTGCTGCCCCTCTGACATCGTACAGGCTTTACAGTCCCATTGAGTCTATTCCCTAGGCTGTACTTTACGTCCCATGACTATATATTTTTTTAATTATAGTTGACATTCCATACTATGTTATATTACTTTCAGGTGCGCAGTGCAGTGGTTAGGCATTTGTATAATTTATGAAGTGATCCCCATAAGTCTAGTGCCCACCTGGCACCACACAGTTTTTACAACCATTTGTACTATGTCCCCCACACTGCACTGCATATCCTGTGACTTTTGTGACCACTTTGTGCTTCCTAATCCCTTCACCTTTCTCACCCGTCTGCTCAATCCCCTCCCATCTAGCAACCGTCTCTTTGTTCCCTGTGTCTATGAGTCTGTTTCTGATTTGTTTGTTCGTTTATTCTGTTCTTTAGATTCCACATATAAGTGAGATCATATGGTATTTGTCTTTCTCTGTCCGACTTATTTCACTCAGCATAATACCTTCTAGGTCAATCCATGTTGTTGCAAATGGTAAGGTTTCATTCGTGTTTTTTTATGGCAGAGTTTTTTTATGGCAGAGATACCCATTGTATAAATGTACCACAGTTTCTGATGGGCATTTTGGTTGTTTACATATCTTGGCTATTGTGAATAGTGCTGCAGTAAACATAGCAGTGCATATACTTTTTTGAATTAACATTTTGGATTTCTTTGGATAAATACCCAGGAGTGGAATTACAGGGTCATAAGGTTGTCCTATTTTTTAATTTTTTGAGGAACCTCCATCCTGTTTTCCATAGTGGCTGCACCAATCTGCAATCCCACCAACAGTGCATGGGGGTTCCCTTCTCTCCACATCCTCGCCAGCACTTGTTGTTTGTTGGTTTATTGATGAAGCTATTCTGACAGGTGTGAGGTGACAGCTCATTGTGGTTTTATTTGCTTTTCTCTGATGGTTAGTGATGTGGAGCATCTTTTCAGATGTCTGCAGGCCATCTGTATGTCCTCTTTGGAGAAGTGTCCATTAGGTCCACTGCCCATTTTTAAATTGGATTGTGTGTTGGTCACATTTTCTTTATGTCTCTCAGCATATGGCTATAAATACAGATAGATAGATGTAGACATATAGACAGATCAGTCACTGAGCTGTATAATTTTGGTTTTTACTAAGCTATTTGAATGTTTTAGACATCTTGACGTTTCACTTCTAAACACGTCAGCATGTATCTCCTGAGTATGAAGACATTCTCCTATATATAACACCCCAAGTTAACATCAATTCAGTATTAGCACCTAATTAGATTTTTTGCCTAAAAACACTTTCTTGATAATCTTGAGGTTTGATAATGCCTTGCAGCTGACAAAGCACTTTCACCAACATTATTTCATTTTATACCCAGTCTGTTCCTCCTCACCTTATAGATGAGGGACGTAGAATCAGAGAGGCTGTTGACCCACCCAGGACCACACAGCTAATGAGCAGCATGACTCGATTCCAAGACAGGCCTTCCAGCTCCAATTCCATGCACTTTCCATGACTTTCCAGCCCATTTTGGACAGAGCGTTAGTTTTCCTAGAGCCTATGCCCCGAACACTTCCCTTATTCTTTCCCCTCCAACCTTCTCATCCACCCCAAATAATGAGAATCCCTTTCTCCAGCTTCAAACCGTGTGGCCCTAGCTATGCTGGTGGCCCACCTTGGTCTCCGTTGGTGTGGGAGATGCTAGGCGGCACGTTTGGACACTGCGTTTAATTTCAGCCAGCGTGACTGATCACACCGTGTTTCCTAACTGCATTAAGCTTCATTCTCCACGTCCCTCCCCGGCACAGAGTGACGAGAGCTCCCCTGCAGGCCCTTGGATTTCCTCCTCCTTGGTTGGGAGCCTGGCTTATATGCTCGGTAAGAGGAAGAGTGTCCCTCACGTCCAGCCAGGGCCGCCTCTTGGGCCCTCGGCTGCCAGCTCTGCCTCTCGAGGACCTCTCTGTTGTCACCACACCAGTCGGAGCCACCTCCACTCTTGCTGGGAACAGCAGCAACCCCCCAACTAGTCCAGGGCGGCCATCTGCCCTCCGTTCCCATCGCTTCCACATGACAGCCGAACCCTATCAGTGCGGCCACTGCCCTCGCAATAGTGTACGAGGTCTGTGCTGTAGCCCGTGTGGCCCCCACCGACCTCACTGCCTCGTCTCTTCCCACGCTCCCCACTCTACCCCACATCCCGCCATACCAGCCGTCTGGGCCGTTTCCTCAGACAAGCCTGGGTCCCACCGCAGGGCCTCTCAGTCTGCTTTTTCCTCTGCCTGCAGGGCTCCGCACCCCACTTCCAGCCTCCATTTATACCCACTCACCCTTCAAACCTCAGTGTGAGGGCCCGCCCGGAGCCCCATGGCTGGCCCCCCATAAGTGCTTGCTGTATCAGCCAGTCCTGGATGGAGCCCTAACTTCCCATTCACGGGAGCTCATGTTCTGGTTTCGTTTCCCCCTTCACAGCCCACCCAAAGCCGCACACTTGGCCCAGCGAGGTGGGCCGTGTCTACTTCTCTCACTGCTCTGCCCCAGCTCCCACCATGGTGCCTGGCACAGAGGCAATGCTCGGTGTGGAGTGTGGAATGAATGGAGCTCACCTGCAGACCAGGCTCCCCGTGCACGTTACAGTATGGAAATGCTCCAGGGGGACTGAAGGGGAAAGTGAAGCAGGCAAGGAAGGGGGTGGGGCCAGCGTGGAGCAGCTCCCCGCTGACCCCCCAGGGAGCTCCGGAATGGACGTAAAGCAAGGGAGCTGAGTTTGCCAAATCCCGCTCCCGGGCCATGGCTCAGGGCCGCCCTGGGGGATATAAATGCCCGGGCCCTTCCGGCTCTGCCCTTGCAGTTAGAGTGGTCCCGGGGGCCCCAGAGTGGCACCTGCTGACCACGGGAGGCAGAAGTGTAGTGAAGCTGGTAGGAGGACGCTCAGAAGTGAGGCAGGAGATGACTGAGGGTCTGGATGGGGCCCAGCAATGCCGGCCGCTCAGACGAATGAGCAGACCCGCGTGTGTCCGAGTTGATTCTAAGCAAACGGAGCCCTGAGGCAGCCTTCTGGTCTGCGAGGCTTGTGCCGTGTCCCTACAGCAGAGGGCCCTTTCCTGCTGCCCACACAGGACAGCCAGCGGGAAACCCCAGCTCCTATTAAAATGGAAAAATCTTTTCATTTCAAAATTATTGTTGCTCTTCATTATTCATCCTGTGGTTCTTTTTGCAAAACATTGAAAGCCAGATCATAATTTGATGATGAAATATTGATTACGCATCTATGTTTGTATGCAGAGGTCTGTTCTGTGTAGCCAGAACACGCACCCTGTAGTATCTTCTATGTTAAGTCAATATGAAGATGGATATTCCCCCAGGCAGGTTTTGATAAAATACTTGTGTTGCTACAAAAGGACATCAATGCCAGTGCAAGTCAATACCCGCTTACTGGTTTGCGTGGCCTGTCCTCCACGCAGCTGCTGGCTCCAAGGGGGCCCCCAGGCACTGGCCGTGCCCAGCCAGTCAGCAGAGTTCTATATTTACATTATGTGAGTGGGAAATGTCAGGGGAATGTGTGCTGGCAGGGGGCTGCCCACATTGCTCCTGAAGCGAGAAAAGAATGAAAATAAAAGCAAACACAACCTGTAAACAAATCTGGAAGAAGCTTTATTACTGCCATTAGCAGCACGCTTGTCCTCACTCCGTTTCTAAAAGAGTAAAATTAAAACAGCAAAAGAAGCAACAATGGGCTCCTTCCTTGTTAGGTTCTCAGCAGATGGCAGAAACTCGGCCTCACCTTGACCGTGGGCATCTGTTGTTTGTCTGCCCAGCCCTCGTCACCTGAAACTCTCTGCCTTGTGCTTCTTAAGAAGCTCATTTCACGTCTGCCTTCCCCACCAGAAAGTGAGGTGCCAAGGGGCAGGGCTTTTTTGTTTGTTTTGTTCACTGCTCTATTGCCAAGGTCTGGATGTTGAGTTCATTTCTTTCTGCTTCATTCGATCTTCTAACAAATTGAGCAACTACTATGTGACAGGACTCTGCTGGATTCTTAGGACAAAGGAGACATTCTGGTGGGCCATGGGGCACCAGAGACGAATGAATAAGTACCGCAGAGAGTAATTTAGAGGCACTCATTGCTCTGGGCTGGGGGAGTGCACAGTGAGAAGGCCTGCGAATGCTGGGGAGGTGGCTTCTGATTTTAAATCGGGTGGCCAGGTTCTGCCTCTCTGAGAAGGTAAAGTTGAGTAAAGCCTTGTAGGAGGCCAGGGAGTGAGAATTCAGCTTTGCATGGGGAGGGGGTAGAACTTAAAATAGTGCAACTATCCTAAGGCAGGAGTCTGCCCGTTTATTGAAGGAACAGAAAAAGGTGAGTGGCTAGAGTAGAGTGAGTAGAATGCTTGGACAGTTAAATGAAACGGATGATTCTGTGGTGTCCAGGGGCCACCTTGCCCAATACCTGCCCCATGGGGAGCGCCCCGATGAAGAATAAACTAAGCAGAGACAAACAGAGACCCCTGGATCCAGCCATGCCTGAAGCAACGTCTATCCCACATCTTTTCAATGCTTGAGCCAATGTATGTCCTTTTTAAAATCACTTGTAACTGAGAGAGTCCTGGGAAAACACTGAAACACCTGAGATACTCTGCCCACGGTGGATCGTGGAGATACCAGTTGGCTGGCTCTGGGGCAGTGGGAAGTCCAGCCTGGGAGGGCAGGGCTCGGGATGTGTCTGCTCAGGGGAGGCCTGGACAGCTGGCAGGTGAGAAGGAACCTCTCAAATTTGCAATTTTCAACTGTCAGAAGGATATTGTGCGCTCCTCTGACACTCTGCATCTTAGGCAGATTCTCCCGTTTTCCATCAACACGTTTGCTGTGTGAGGTGCGGCCTTTGCACTCGTATGACCCAGACCCTACAACTGAGAATGAGAATTCCAGGCGTCAGCTTTCCCCGCACGTCACATTTGAAGGACCAGACAGACCCTTCTTCTTCAATTACCAAAGCTGTCAACGCAACGCTTTCAAAGGATTCTGGTCTATTCAGCAGGTGCTTTGAGCAGCTGCTCTTCAAGATGCCGGGGACTCAGAGAAATGTAAGACTTGGTCTGTCCCCTTAAAAGCCAGATAATCTAGTGGATGAGGGACCCTTTCATTCGGTTCATTCCCATGGATTCCGTGTTACACACAGGACACCAGGCGCTGGTGGGGGGAGACTCCCAAGACGGGAAGGACGGACATTCGATGTGAGCACTGTGTATGACACCAGCCGTTGTCCATTCAGCAAATGGGAAGTGCTTCCGGGGTGCCGTGCTCTTCTAGGCATGAGGATACCGCAGCCAGCGTGATGGGCAAGATCCCAGCTCATGTGGAGCTTGTGTCCTAGCGGAGGATGAAGATAATCAAGTGAAACTAATAAGCCTAGAAGAGGATGACTTCCGAAATTGATAAGTGCGGCGAGGAAGATACAGCAGGAAAATACATTCCAATAGGGAGGCCCTGTGGGGTCTGGAGCAGGATGGAGACATCGGGGAGGCTGAGCTGAGACCCAAACGGAAGAAGCCAGTCTGCAGGGAGCAGGGAGTGTGCTCTAGTCAGAGGGAGTGCTGGGTGCAAAGGCCCTGAGCAGGACCCAGCTCGGCACCCCTGGGGGCCAGCACCAAGGCCATGGGCCGGAGCTTAGTGAGTGATGGGAGAGGTGGGAGGGTTCTGTTCTCGGTGCCGGCACCTTCATTTCGGGGTGATGTGGACGGACTCCCACTCAGGTAAACTGACCTTCTCACCGTAGCAGATCGCTTGAGTAGAGACCAAAAATGTGTCCAGCAGCGTAAAAAGATGAGGATACAAGCAGAGGCACCTCATTTCTTCTTGATTTAGAAAAAGAAGAAGAACAAGAACAAAAAGAAGAAGGAAGCCTGCAAATCAGCAGAGCCCAAGACTGGAAGTAAAGAGACCACAACAAAAGAGGGAACAATGCAACACAAGACACAAAGTGACCTGCACACCAGTGTGGGAACATTCATCCCAAGAGGAGGGACTCGAAGGGTGGTGATGGGCTTGGCAGAACGTGGGGGCCTTGCTCCCTAGAGGAGGCAGCCAGGTGCCTGTCCTGGAGGCAGCCGCATGGGGTGGAGGGGTCAGCAAATTGCCAGGAAGACCGGGGTGGGGCTGTGGTACAGAGTGGGGGAGGAGAGTGGAGTGTTGGGGGCAAATTTAAAGTTAAATGGCCGTAGATCACAGACCTTGTGGCTCCGTCAGCTTCTACCCTCCTGGGGGAACCTCAGTCCTGGGTCCCGGGGAGGGGAGTTCTTCCCAGGTCTCTGCTTAGCATATGGACTGTGGCAGCCACGAGACTGCAGGAAAGATGAGGTCCAGCCTTACAGAAACCACCTGTCTGGTCCTTGGCAGAGGCTGCTATGTTTTTTCGGCAGTTGGGAAAACATTTAAAAAGTTTGTTTCTCTGTAGTGGCTACCATGACGAGCAGGGACAAGTATCTGAAAAGGTCAGACATGCCCTTTGCCTACTCATCTTATAAAGCAGGGAGAGGCTGAGCCTTGAGACTTCCCAAGGAGAGGAAATCCTCTAGGTCCAGAGTCCTACAGAGCTGGGGTCAGGGTCAGCCCACCCTGGGGGCATGGCTCCCCCTGCTCCAGCTCCCTGGGCTCTCTGGCTTAACTTTCTGGACACAGTGGGCTAGGAGCTGTGGCTGTGGAGTTCAAGGGCAAGCCACCTTAGAGAGGTAGTAGAGGGTTGCAGTCAAGAGAATGGGCTTTGGACTCATAATGACATATGATAAGTACAAATCCAGACTGGCCGTCATCCCAACTAAGGGTGGCATCACTGAGGCTGACAGCAACCGATTAGGCGTTACAAATGGAGGCCAGCAGCATGAGAAAGGGGCTTGCTCTGCCCTGTGCCAGTGCTGGAGGGCCCGCCCAAGATGCCCATCACACTAAGGACAGACTCAACTCTCCCTGAACCCCAAAGCAGGTACGTGCATCTTGAGCATCTCAGGTCAAGCGTTAGTGGATGGCTTCCCACATTATCTGGAACAGAGTGGGGTCTCCATTACTGAAAGGGCCTGAATAAAACCTCTGGGAAGTTACGTCCCAACAGCCATCACAGTCTGAAGACAATGTCATTCAAACTGCCCAGTGAGCTCTCTAACTCCAGTTTTATGCCCCCCGAGCAGCCTTCTGATTTCAAATGAGCTTTCCATGTCACGTACGACAGGGACAGAGCTTGGTGACAGAAAGGGGGCCAACTGACTCTTTCCCTTGGCAGGCATGCTTTTCATTAACACACACACACACACACACACTCACACACACTCATACACACACACTCACACACACGGCCTCTTGCTACATTCAGGGAGTGGTGGGGATCGTGAATCCCACCTCCCAGGTGTGGGTTAAACCAGACACTGGGGGAGCCTTTGTGATTCCAGTCCCCAAGGTACATGCTGCTTCTCCTTTCTCCCCTGTGCCCACTCTGCTCCACCCTTCTTGGTACATGAGCATCAGGTCTGAGCTGGCAGGTTCCCGAGATGCCACTGAAGGCAAAGACTCATGCTCTGGGTTCATAGAAGTAGCAGTGGGTTCTGTGAATTCTTGGCAAAAATTCAGAAAACCTAAGGGAATCCACACATTAGCCGATAATGAGGCCACACAGACTAAAGCATCAGCCACCTCATTAAACTGGGAAGCTTAATACTGTTTTTATTGCACAATCACTTCTAAATGCCTTTTATTAATAAAATTGGGGAAATTAATTTGTTATTCCTTAATAAGTGCAGTGTGTTTCATTGACAAGACCTTGACAAAGATGGGGACAGACGAGTGGTGAGAATACTGAACGGTGTCCTTGTTTGTTGGGGTTGGGAACCACTGAGGGGTCACCCCCTACCCACCATTTACAAATGCAGAAGCTGGTGGGACCAAAGAAACCAAGCTTCAAATTTCTCTTAAACTCAAAATCTTCTGTAACCCCTTAGCCTCTAGCAGCTAGAATCACGAGGGACAATCTCTAGACTCTGTTTGTTCTTTTTTCTCTTAATTCCCTCAATCCTCAGTGCTTGTATGTCTGGCTGCGAAGTCACTATTACACATAAGTGTAAAACTGTCATCTGTTCACCTGCTACTCTTGGGAGAGAGGTTCAATATCTGTTGTAACTAGGGAGAGAGGATGTGAAAAAACTCACCTGCTACACCGGTAGTCTCTCCACGTCACTTAATCTTCACAGCAGTCTCATGAGGGAAGCGTACTTTACCCAGTTTATACAGATAATAAAATTAACATTTGGAGAGGTTAAAAGACTTTCCGAGGGAACATACCCTTAGAAGTAAACCCAGGTGGGTCCAATGTATAAGGCCAGGCTCATTCCACTAACGCACTGGATTCAGCACCATGGACAGAGGCAGAGCCGCTCAGCGCCTTCAGAGTGAAAGGGGTGGGGTCAGAGGGTGGGAACCTGGGCACCGAGTCCCAGGGAAGAGCTGGAAGTACAGAAATGCCTGAACCAATAGGAAGCGGCCGGGGCCAAGGAAGGGCACATCGTCATCATTTCTTCACACCCGCATCACAGAGCTCTTTTTAGAAACGTTGTCCAGCCTCCCACCAAGTACTTAAGCTAGGACAAGCATTGTCATCTGTAAAATGCCATTCCCAGACTGCCACCCAGAGTTTTTGTAAAGCACAGATGAATCTATGAATGAAAAAGTTATCTGAAATTCATAAAAATTCACTGTTAAGAAAACAACTGTAACAGATCAACCCCCAGACCCCAGAGGCTTAATGCAATAGACATTTATTTCTTGGTATATCATGTAAAGCCCTACAGGGATTCCCGAGTGTCATGAAGTTGCCTCCAGCAGTGATTCTGGGACCCAGGGACCTTCCTCCTTGTGGCTCTACCACCTTCCAACATGGCTTCGGAAGCTCCTGTGTTTGTGTCTAAGTGAGAAGAGGAAAAGTCATAAAGAATATCGAAGGAGATTGTCATAAGCTGAGTCTGGAAGTGGCACACTTCACTTCTGCTCACAGTCGGTTGGTTAGTACCAAGCTCAGGGCCTCTGTAAAAGGGTTTGATGTGGGGATTGAATGCAATCGTGTAGGGGAGGCACCGTGTCTGGTGCTCAGAAATGCCCACCCATACACAGCCGGGGCAGAAGACTGTCCTACAAAGCTTCACCGTCTGCTCTGGCAGCTCCAGGAAATGCCTCGCTGCCCTTCCCTACTTTCTCCTCTTGCCTCAACCATCTCCCACCTGCTCTCAGCAGCCCCCATTCTCTCCTCCTCCGGCTGCTTGGATGATGCCCCAGATGCCCCCACACACTGCTGGTCCCCATCGCTGCCCTGTGGCCGCTGGGGTGGTGGCAGTGGGACCATGGCCTTTGAGACTGGCGACTTTCCACCTGCCTCAGCATCTGCCTCAGCACAAGTCACACCTTGGGCCAACAAGCTACATGGAAATGGATGCAAAGGCCCCACTGTTTGCTGATGCTGAGACTGTCCCTAAGGTCACTCGTTGTGATATGTCACCAGGAGAGAACAAATCCATACTGTGTCTATTCTATCAGAGGTTGTTTCTATCTGCATCTGTCATCTCTGATTGCATTTGAATGGGTTTAGTCTCTATTTTAAATAAAAGATTTATGCCTTAGCTGTCAGAGCCAGCCTTTATTTGAAAATTTAATCTTGTTTCCAGGAGTCTAGATTAACTTATTAGATTTAGGCCTCCCTCATGTGTCTCTGAGAGGAAAGGAGCCCGTTCTCCTCTCTGCCCCTGCACATGCCACACAGTGGAAGCCAAAAGCTGCGTGGGCTTCCAAGAACTGTCCGGGGAACCAAGGCAAGACAGAGGCCACCATCTGGGACAGCTTTATTTGGTGACCTTGTGTCCCGGAGTGCCGTTCTGGGTTCCGGGGTCTCGGGGCCAGCTTCCAGGCTGTAAGCCCCTGCATGAGCCCTCCCCCAAACTCACCCTTCCTCGGGGGTTCTGTGGAGGCTCCAGAAAAGACTCCCAGAGGGATTCTGCCTCGCCCCCCTCGGCTGTGCCAGAGTTCTGAGTTTCCCTCATGTCTGTAGGTAACTTCTACCCCTCTCAGAGCGCTCCCCTACTGATCAGGCCACATGGTCAGGAGACCTGGGTTTGTGTGCCAGCTGTGTGACCTCGGGCACTGAACCTCGCTGACTCCCAGTCTCCTCATCTGAGAGCTGGAGATAAAGTTAATGCCCATCTCATAGGGTTGCTGTCACTGAGGGAAAATTGAGGGACGCTCTTGAGAGCTGCTCTCTGCAAGTTTGTCGCTGCTTCAGTGGGTGTGGGTTGCACCACGGCCCCCTTCGGAGGTGAGGAGGCAGCTGCTCAAAGGGAGAAGTGACCTGCTCAGGGTCTCAGTAAAGTGAGAGGCAAAGCTGGCCCTGACCAGGAGTCCTGAGCTCCCCCTCCACTCACCACCCCTCTCTGTCTCTCCCTCTCTGCCCCTTCCTCACCCCCACACACACACTGTTCTCTGTCTCTCTCTGCAATGGACTGAATTGTGCCCCCCTAAAATTCACAGGTTGCAACCCTAACCCGCAGAACAACTGTATTTGGAGATGGGTCTTTAGGAGGCGTTAGGGTTAAATGGGATCATGAAGGTGGGTCCTAATCTGACAGGCTGGTGGCCTCATATGAAAAGGAAGTGCTCTCTCCTATGGCCACCGTCTCCCTCCCTCCTCTCCTCCCATGATGTGAGCACACAGTGAGATGGCGGCCACCTACAAGCCGAGAGAAGGGACCTCAGAATGAAACCTACCTGTTGGCACCTTGACCTTGGGCTTCCAGCCTCCAGAACTATGAGCAATAAATTTCTGTTGTTCTAGCTACCCAGTCGATGGTATTTTGTTGTGGCAGCCCATACAGACTAATATACTCCCTCTCTGTCTTCTCTCTTTCTGCCTCTGGGCTCCACCTCCCTCGCTCTCCCTCTCTGCTTCTCCCCCTCCCTCCCTCCCCGGCGGACCCTGACTTTGCTGTAGCACTCCCGCCATCTGCTGGTCAGTGTCAGGATAGCAGGCAAGACCCAGGCCTCAGAGAGGCTCTGCCAACTCCAGGGCTGCCAAAGCCAGGGCAGCCCCCTCCTCAGGCAGCACTGTCCCCACCCTGACCCCCCACACACCCCAGCCAAGGATGAGAGCCTCTCACCGTCCCTTCATTTGCCCTCCTTCACACCGCATAACTTGGCACACCTCGATTCCTGACAAACAAACACTACTACTGACCTGTCTCTTTATCAGCCCTGGTCCCCACCTACTCCCTCACTGTGGGGAACACAGTAGGTGCTCATGAATATTCCTTGAGTGACTAAGGAAGCCACGCCCTTTGGGGGATTTGATGGGTTCTCATCTTCAGAGGCTCAGAGGACAGGACCTGGAAGACCCCACCCCCTGGCTGGCTCCCAGACTCACCCCTACACACAGAGCCACCTGCCCACCTGGGTGATGGCCGGGAAGGTGCAGCACAGCTGGCCCTGAGGCAGGTGAGGTCTCCCACCTCACCTGGTGAGAGATGACCCCACCTATGAGCCACTGGTGCCCTTCCTCGCTCTGTCTCCTGTTACTCTCCCCTCACTCTAGGCACCCCAGCCGCTCCCCTCTCAGCACCTCTGCAGTCACTGTTCCCTCCCCCCAGAGTCACAAGATTCACGTCTCTTGTCCATCCCTTAGGTCTCAGCTCCAGCAACAGCCTCTCAACAAGGCCCCCTCCCCCAGGACCACCATGAGCTGGGACTCTCCACGCCACCCTGGGCCTGCTGAGATCACTGCAACAGGAGGGAGAGACAGCGGCGTGGGGGCAGCCCTACTGGAAGGTAGGACAGATCTCTGCTTCCAGAGGTGAAGGACGACGGGGCAGAAAGCACCCAGAGGGCAGGAGCAGAGTCAGCCAGGGGCGCAGCAGCTTCGGGGACCCCAGGCAGCAACCAGGGGTGGGGGCGGGGGATAGACCCTGAGGGATAAACTGGAGCATGTCCTGGGGGACATGGAAAGCCAGGTGAGGAAGTGTGAGCTTTTCCTGTCGGGTAACCTGGGGCCAATATGAAAGGTGTGGAAGTCACAGCTACTCACAGTCATGTGGGGTCACCCTGATGGGCGGGATCCGAATCAGGAGCCAGACAGGGAACTGGGCGAGGAGCGGAACAGAGGTGGTAAAGGCAGCAGCTCAGCAGAGGTACAGTTTCAGGGGCCGCAGCCCCAAGGGACCCCATGCAGGCAGACCCTGCAGCAGCTCTTCAATGCAGAGTGGGTGAAGCGTGCCAGCCTGGCTTTTAGTGACACCCCAGCTGTCCTGCCTCAAGGCTGCTGCTGAGGGAGTTGGGGGAAGGGGAGTGCCTGGTAAATTGAGGCCAAAGTCACTCTTCACCTACATGGCCCTTCATTTCTTCCCTGTGAGGAAGTAGCCCTCTGCTTTGTAAGCTGATAGTGTGTCGGTTGGTATTTGTCACCTGCTTATTATGTTAGAAAACCTTTACATGGATGAATCCTGGCCACAACCAGGGATGCAGGTATGGTTATCGGTCCCAGACAGCTCTTAGTCCAGGTAAGGAAACTGAGGCAGAGAGGTTACAGACCATGTCCATGGTAACACGGGCAGAGCCGTGGCTGACGGTGGCCTGGCTCTATCATGCACCTAACTTTGTGCCACACTGCCCTGAGGTGAGGAGGGGTGTGTCATCTCGTCCCACCGCGGTACCCCAGGACTCTGCTCAGTTCTGGGGGCGACATCCCCTCACACCCCCTGCCTCAGTGGTTCCCAAACGCTGACAGCCTTCCTCTCCGGCCCCGTAGGGATGCCCATGTCTTCACCCTCCCACCCGGGTCCCTTTCACTCTTTCTCCTGGAAGCCTCGAACAGGAGAGACAGCTGGGATTCAGTCAGCCCCGCAGACTGCTTGGGCCACCCACACCTCCTGCCGCCCCACCTGCTGGAAGGCTCCCATTTGGAGTTTCTCAGCTGACTCCAGCAGAGAAGTCCCCGTGTCATCGCCCACTGCCACCATGCTGTGATTAGTTAGTCACTGAGTGCCCGGAGCTTTTAATTAACTGTCAGCCCTGCACAGGCAGCTGTTCCACGAACCACATCTGATTGTGGCTCCCCTAGTCCGGGCTGATGGCACACTCCAGTCACGCAAATGATGCTGGGATATTTTGATGCCGCAGGAGTGGCAGCTGCAGCGACTGATGGAAGCCACCAGCCCCAGGAGGGAGAAAAGAAGGCCGCTATCAGCTGGGGAGCCATCAAGTGTTCAGGGGTGAGAGGAGAAGTCCACACAAGCTCTGTGAGTGTGCTGATGTGCTGTGATGCTATCGCTATATTGGAAGTAACTCAAACAAGCGTAAAGTATAAAGACACCCACAGGTGCCACGTAACCAGAGATGAGACTTCAGGCATAGCTGGATCCAGGTGTCCAAGTGGAACTACCGGAACAGGTGGGGCCTGAAATCGGAAGAGCACCTGCATGCTGGACGAGCCATTTGAATACAGGGGCTTCCTTACATGAGGCAGAGGTGACACAGCAATACTGTCACATGCCCAGATGGGGACTTCCCTTGCTTCTCTCTGATTCAGTCATTTCCTCCCACCTCTGGATCTCCACGTCATTTGGGCCCTGCTTCTATGATAGCCTTACCCATTTCATCTTAACCATTTGGCCACAGGTCTGTGTTCTCCAATGGGACAGGGCTTCCCAGCTTCAGCACTGTTGGGGCTGGACAGTTCATGGGAGTGGGGGTAGGCGGGGTGGGGGGTGGGGAGGGCTGTCCTGGGCCCTGTAGGAGGATTAGCAGCACTGTGGACCCACCACTAGATGCCAGTAGCACCCGTCCCCCAGTGGTCACCACCAAAACTGTCCCCAGTCATTGCTAAATGTCTGCTGCTGGGGCAGAACCCTCCCCAGTGAGAGGCCCTGCGATAGACATGGGGACAAGGGAAGTGTCGTGTCCGTGTCCTGAGTGCTGCTGAGAGCTGGTGGGCTCCAGTGACACTTAGAGGGCGGGAGCAAAGGGAGGAAGTAAGTGCAACCGTGAGAAGGCAGGGGGAGCTGACCGAGGTGGGCTCTAGCAGACAGAGGGGGCCTGTTGGTGTGGTGCCTGTCCCCTCCTTCCTGCAGCCCACAGGGTCCTGCCACTCCCCTGGGAGGGGGCATTTCTCTTCCAATTACCATGCTAATGCTTGGGCTGGGACAGCAGAGGGAGGCTGGCTCTTGGTACCGGACATTCATGGGGAGGGAGCAGGATGAGCTTCTCGTGGTCAGCCCCAAACTGGCCCCACCAGCTCAAGTCGCCCAGCAGCTGGGGTAAGCCATCCCGTCCACCCACTGGGCCAGGCCTCCAGGCTGGGCTTTTTCTGGGAGGCGGGGAGGGGAGCAGAATGAGCCCTGAGCCATCCTTCTGGGCAGCAGGACAAGCCCTCCAAGAGCCGAAGCCAAACCCCAAAGCCCCTCCTCACTGATTGTCATGTCCGGCCATCGGCCTGGACTGGCTAAATTCATTTCTGTGCTGTCCCCCTGCCTTGGGCCCCCGGTTTGGCCCTCGCAGGGCCATCATTCTGGGAGAGCAGCATTCCTACACAGGCCCACGTGTTCGTCCATGATGTGTACCCATGGCTACCATTTATTAAGCACCTACTGTGTGCCTGGCACTTTATCCAGATAGCTCATTAAATGTTCACAATTACTTAGAGTAAGAACTATTACTGGTTTTATTTTACAGAAGAGAAAAGTTACACCAGAGAGGTTAAGTAACCTGCCCAAGGACTCACAGCTGGTGCATTCCCATGTGCCCCAAGCTTCTGCAACTTCGTAAAGCCCTTGGCTGTCTCGTGACAGCCAACACCTCCCCTCCCAACACCTCCGTGAGTGAAGCAGGGCTGATATAAGAGTCATTTACAGGTGAAGAACCTGAGGTCTATGGAGAATCAGCGTCCCTGTGGTCAGGTATCAGGAAACCACAGAGAAGGGCATGGACCCAGTCAGTCACTCTGCCGCCCAGCGCTGCACGCTGCCCATTGCTCTGTCCAGCCTCTCTGTAAACCCCTCATCATGCAAGTCTCCTGCTACCACAGTGTGTCAGGGAACTTCCCGCTCCTTCCCAACCCCTCAGCCCTGCGCTTCTTTCCCCCCACTGGCAGAGCGGCTGCGGGTCAGGGCTTTATTTACAGCAAGACCTGGACAGAGCCAACCTCCGTCAGGGCCTGGGAGGAGGGTGGGCTTGGGGTCAGATGGATGTGAGTGCAGCCCACGGCACGGGCCCCAAACAGGAGCGCCTGGGAGACCACATGTCTGAACCGTTGCCTCCAAACCTGCAAAATGGCATAAGAACCTCTCCAGTTCAAAGAGAGGAGGCAGTAACTTTGTCCTTACACTTTTGTAAAGTGGTCGGAATTATTGCCTAGTCCAAGGATTACGAACTCAAATGTCTTCCGGGAACAAGCAGGTCACATAGGTGAGTGAAGGGGGCCAGGGTGGGGCCCTGGCGGCAGATGGCACATACACCTCTGTCTCAAGGGGGAAGTCTAGCCCAGTCACACCCGATGATTTATTTATTAAACAGATCTGAACTCTGATTTTTTTCTTAAATGAAATATCCTGCTTTCTGAAACACTTTGCAGGCTGAATAAAATACATCTGTGGGCCAAATATCACTCGGCCCAGTTTGCAACCCCTCTGCAGTCCTAGTCACTGACAAGTTGAAACTCAGGACTAGAGGCAGAGCAAGGGCAAAGTCACGCAGCCACAGCCTACGAGGATGCAAAAGCCAGGGGCCTCGTCCAGCCCTCTGGTGCCCTCATCAGCCCAGCCGCCCAGCTCCATGCTGCTCCTCTGTGTTTTCCATCACCCTCAGAGCCTCCAGCTCCAGGCCTGTGTCCCGGGAAGCCAGTCTCCTCCTTGGGGCACGAAGAGCAAAGGAAGGACATTTGTAGGACGAAGGAGACGGCAGGGCTCTGAATATGTAAATCACAGCCCGTCCACAGCACATCCATCCTCTGGCCTAATTGAGACATTTGCTCGGAGTGTCCTGGAAAACTAGGGCAGATGTAGCGCTCTGAGAGTCCAAATCACCCACATCGGACGCCCTGCCGAGACTGGGGACCGATGGTTGTTCTCGGACCCGCCGCAGGGAAGCTGTTCTCGCTAATAAGATTATATATATTTTAAATGGCCCTTGAGAATTGTAGTGATACTGGGTATTAAAATGCCAGAAAGGAGGACACAGTAAAAAAGGCAGATTGCCCATCTCTATAGGAACCATGCATCACCGAGGGGAAAAGCCCCGGGGATTTTGCCTGAGCTGGGTCGCGTGCAGGTATGTTCAAACCTTTCTCGACCCTTGATAGGCAGGCAGCTGCTGCTTGAGCCCCTTTTCTCAGACTCTTCTCTCTTGGAACCCCACGGTGCTGTCATGGCTGGGAGTCAGGAGAACTGGGTTCCTGTCCTGCCTGTACTTATTCCCAGCCTCGTGGACTTGAGCCGGTCACCTCCCCCTCTTTCTGCCTCAGCCGGTCTTCTGTCATTTGGTCTGAGGGACCGCCCAGCTGCGGTGAAGGCCTGCCATGGGAGTCCTCAGGCCTGAGCGGGGCCACGTGGGCTTTGTCCAATTACATTTCTTTTTAAATTTGTTTCCAGCTAATCTCACCTAAACATCTGGATTTGTGGCTTTTCTTGAAAACAAAAGATCTGGCCACACAGGGCTGACCTTCGCATATGGCCATGATGGCTGAAGCTGAGTGCCCCTCGCCAGCTCGCGCCACACGCTGGTACTGCCTTACACCCAACCAGCCCCCTCCTTGATGTTACCTGCCTCGCCCTTGAACTTGAGACCCCCAATGTAATGCAACAGATATGAAAAGTCTTAGGGGGAAGTATAGATTCCAGGCCTCATCATTATTCATGGAGTTTCTGGGTCCCCCACTGTTTTCCGTTGACCTTGGCAGGTGTTTGGGGCTCTGTGGGCTTTGGTCTCCTCCCCGTCTGTGAAATGAGTGAGCAGTGGGAGTCTCCAAGAGCATTCCCAGCTCTGACACCCAGACGCCTCAGTGCTCTTGCAGTCTCGACTCTTCCTTGGCAGTCACACAGGTTGACTGCCAAAGATCTGCTGCGATGTTTGTCCCAGGAGGGATTTGTGACGGATTTGTTCAGGGAGGAAGCTGTCCGTCCACAGCAACACGAGTCACAGCAAAGGAGGCAGAAGGCGGTGACATGACGTGTTCAAAGTGCTGGGAAAAGTGTTAACCAAGAATTCTATTACCCAGCTAATCTTCCTTCAGAATTAAGGTGAAATAAAGGCATTCCCACGTACACAAACTAAAAGAATTTATTGCTAAAATTCTGCAAATATATTGTAAAATGAGTAAAGCCAGATATAAAAGACGACGTGTGTATAATTCCATTTATGTAAAACTCAAGCAAACAAAAAATCCAAATCTATCAAATCGGAGGTTAGGATAGTGTTTACCCTTGGAGGGAGGCAGTGACCAGCAGAGCCCAGAAGGGACAATTCGGGGGTACTGTTTGCACAGATGTCTTCACTTGTGATTCTGACACAATTCTGTATACTATATAGTTTCCTTCGATAAAAGTTTACTAAAACCAAACAGGAAGCCTGATCATGTCACTTCCTCCCCTCTGTTTGAATCCCATTATTGTTTTCCGTTTGCTTCCCTTTCCTTCCCAGTCTGAGCCAACAGGTGACTCCAAGGTCGTGTCTGCTCCGGCCTCTGCCTACCTGTCCAGCTTCACTTCTCACAGCCTCCCTGGCCGTCCGTTGTTCCTCAAGCATGCGTGCTTCCATCCTGCCACAGGGCCTTTGTACTGCTTGTCCCTCTGGTCCAGAGCCCTGTCGAGGCCTCCAACTCTTTTGCTTGTGTGACCCACCCACCACTCCACCCAAGTCTAGTTCTTTTGTCACAGGCTTTCATAGAATTGCATTCCTTCCCTTCAGTGCACTCCTCTGCGTTTGCCGTTATGGATTCATAGAGTCATTATTGGACTGCTGTTTTGTCTTTCCCACTAGCCCGTATGTTTTAGGAGGTTTGACTATGTTTTTCTCTTGCATTGTATCCCCACCACCATGCCTGGCACATAGCAGGCATCTGATAACTATCTAGTCAATGAATATAAAAGTAATTGAGGCTATAAAAAAACTTTATTCTAATTACGAATGAAAGCCCACATGCCAGACTGAGGAACTTAGTATTTTGTTATAGGCTACAGGGAGCCACTGAGGGAGGGTTTCTGAGAAAGGGACGATGTAGGCTGACCTTTGTTTCAATAAGAGCTTTATGGACGTGGACGTGGAGAGACCAGGAAGGAGGCTGTGGCGGAGTCCGAGGGCTGGGGGCAGTGCTTAAAGGGGCAGTGGCCATGAGGGGGAGCCAGTGTCCGCTGCACTCTGACCCCATGGGGCAGCCTGACAGTGACCTCACAATCACCCATTACACCTCCCCACCTTTTAGGACCAGTATCCCAGCTGCTGGCCTGACTGCCCTGTATGTTCACAGCCAGGGGCCACTCGCTGCCATCTAAGTCATCTGGGCCAGAGACAGAGGGCTCAACCAAGTGAGAGCCTGCCACCTTCTTCCCCAGGGCGCCACCCCATCTCCACCACGATGTCAGACAACTCAGAGGACCCAAAGAATGTAATGCCCACAGAAAGGAAGTCCATGTGGAGGACGGCTGACGAGAGGCGGATGTCCGACCTCTTACGCGTGCTGGAATGGATGGAGCGGAGGCAGAGGAAGCAGAAGGAAGCTATGCAGGTGTGTACTGTCAAAGAAACGTGGCAAAGCAGGCTTCGTTCAAGGCTGTTGCACCAGGGGAGAGATTGCACTGGACTCCAGAGAGAAAAAGGCAGAGTTCTTGGGCCCGGGGGTGACCGGGTAGGAAAGCACTGGAGGAAGTAGGGGAGGCTGTCCCCTGATTAGGCTGGCTGCGTCCGCTAATTGTCACTTACTAGTGAGGCTCCTACCCTCCCACACAGACAGGTGCTACCCAGAGGGCTGTGACCCATTTGGCATCAAAAAAGACCCCGAAGATCCAAAATCGTGCCTATAGGGGCCACTGACTCAGTGGCTATTGCAGTATCCTCATGTCTGTGGCGTTGCCACATCAGTTTCACTCAGCTCTCCCAAAAATGGGGGTGGGGATCTACTCCAATGACTTGTGAGGAGAGGCTGAGGGCTGTGGGGGAACGTGTGAAGAGACCTACCTCTGGAGGAACTGGCCTTAGCTGCTCTCCACTCAACCTGAAGATTCAGCCCTGGCCCCCACTTGTACGCTCCTCTCCCTACTAAGCCAAACAAACCCCAGGGTTAACCAGCACTCCCTCCACAGATGGCCTTAAGCATGCCCGGGGACAGCTTCCTTCCACACACCCAACCGGCTTATCAGAACACTCCTCTGCCCACGTAATATCACGAACATAAGTGGAAGGCTTGGTGCTTCCACGTGGTAATTCATCGCTCTCTCACAATCACCCTAGGAGGTAGAGCCTATTATCCCCATCATCAGATAAGGAAACTAAGCCAGAGAGAGCAGTCACTTGCCCAAGGCTGCTCAGCCACTGAGCCATAGGAAGGACTCCAAGCCAAGCTGTCTGACCCAGAGGCTAGTCTCAGCCACCATCTCCCACAACCACGAGTGGCACACCCCAAGACGAGACCCAGTCAATGAGGCTTTCCCCGTGATGCTTTAGCACCCACCCCACCCCTTGTGGCTTATGGGTTGGCCTGGATGCCCTTCTGCAGGCCCCCTCGCTAGACCCTGGTGCTCCCTAATGCACCCGTCCGTCCTTCCTGCCTGCCCAGTGGGAGTGGACAGCCAGGCACGTGCACAAGGAAGCTCACTCAAGACACGTGTGCTCTGCCCTTGACGGCTGCAAGGAGCACCTGGGAAATGAGAAAGACGGGATGACAGTTCTGGGAAGACAGGACCAGGTGGGGGTGGGATGGGCAGGAGGGGTTCTGGGAACAGAGGGAAAGTCCTGCTGAACTTGAAGACAGGGTGACCTTCCTGTGGCTCTGACGGGAGGCCATGGCAGGGAAGTCGCAGCTAGAAAGGCCATTTGGGGACCAGAAGGAATTTTTATCAGGCCAGGGACTGGGGCTGTTACATGGAGGGTGATAGGGAGCTAGTGATGGATTCTGAAGTGAAGAGGGACAACCAGACCTGGGGGCAGGGTGACGTGGACACCAGGGCATGTCCGGAGGCAGAGGGACAGTGAGGGGACAGGAGTGCCAGATGGGATCTAAAGCTCGGGGTAGAGGGGAGGGTGCAGCCCACTCACCAAGGAGCTTCCCCTTTGTGAGGGCAGAGGGTGGTCTGTGCCCACCGAGGGCATCACGGTGCTTCCCTCCCTGCCCTTTCAGAAACATAAAGCCAAGGTGGCGGTACCCCCTAAAGCAACTGGGAAGGAAGAAAAGAAAGCCCAAAACACCCAGAAACGGCAGAGTGGGAAACGCCATGTGTTATTCTCTGAGCAGGTATCATCCCCTCCTGTCCCCCATCCCCACTCGGCTCCACATATTGAAGGGTACTCACTCTGCTCCTACAGTGTCTGGCTACTTTAAAACTCTTCTTATTTAAGGCTCTAAAATCCACTCCTGCCTCCCATGACACGCAAATGAATGCCCCGCCACCCACCCATCCGCTCCCACCCAACACACTGTCCCACCCCAGTGGAAGACTTGTGCTCCTGTGGGAAAGGGTTATGTCTTCTTCCTCCCCCTTCCCTCCCCAAGTCATTCAGGAATGCTATCGGAAAGATGAGAACACCCAGACCTCACTGCCCCCGAGGCTGTGGTTCCCATGGCCCCTCATGGTCTCCCTGAGGTATGGAGTCACAACAGTAAGGAGTTGGCAGACAGGCACCCACATGCCATTCCTGCCCACCAACCTGTCCCAGGCCCCAGAATGGGTCTTTCCTCTGGTCCCTTTGCCCACTTTTCAGCAAACTCTTGAAATCGCTCATTTTGGGCATGGAGGAGTCCAAGCCAGAATCTGTTGCCCTGGTAACATCTCTCCTGCTTCCTTCCAAGGTCTCAATGCCAACAACCAGGAGGGATGGGGACGCTGTCAAGTACCGAAGGCTCTATGGAGTAGAGCCAAAGGGAGGACGCCTGAGCATGGTGCCCGGGAACTACCTCAAGCATGGCCCTGGGAAGTCTGGTAAGAGAAGCCCCTTGGTCCCAGACGCCAGTATTGTCCTCCATCACAGGACAGAAAAGAAAGAAAAGAAGGCTCACACAGGTCTTAGGGCAGCAGCGTCCACAGCAACCCGCCCGTTGTGGACGCTGTGCTCGCCTGTCTTCTAGCTTCCATCATTTCCAGCGAGAAGTGGCCGCCATCTTTATTTATGTTCCTCTGTAATGTATCTTTTTCCTCTGGCTTCTTTGAAGATTTTCTTTCATGCGATTTGGTTAGAATGCACGTTGATGTCATTTGCTTCATGTTTCTTGGGTTTGTTGAGATTCTTGGCTTACAGTTTTTATCAAATTGGAAACATTTTGGCCATTATTTCTTTAAATATTTTTTTCAGTCCTCCATTCTCTTCCCTATCTTTCAGGTACTACAATACACATATTTGAAGTCCCACGATGCTCTGTTTTTTTCCCCAGTCTTTTCTTTCTGTGTTTCATTTTTAATATTTCCTGTTGCTGTGTCTTCAAGTTCACTAATCTTTACTTTGCAATGCCTAATCTGCTGGCACGCTTGATGTTGTCCCAGAGGCCCCTTAAACTCTCCTCATTTTTTTGAATTCTTTTTCCTTTTTGCTGTTCTGATTGTTTTCTGCTACCTTATCTTCCAAATCGCTGATTCAATCCTCTGCTTCATCTTATCTACTAGTGACTCCCTTTAATGTATTCTTCATTTCAGTTACTGTATTCTTCATTTCTGGCTTTTTTTTTAATGTTTTCTATTTCCGTTTTTATGTTTCCTATCTCTTTGTTGAAGTTCTCACTGAGATCATTGTGCATCCTTATAACCAGTGTTTAGAACCCTGCATCTGATAAGTTGCTTATTCCCATTTTGTTTAGTTCTTTTTCTGGAGCTTTGTTCTGTTCTTTCATTTGGGACATGTTTCTTTGTCTCTCCATTTTGTCTGCCTCCCTGTGTTTGTTTCTATGTATGAGGTAGATCTGCTATGTCTCCCAGTCTTAGTAGAGTGACCTTATGTAGTAGGTGTCATGTGGGGCTGAGTGACATAGTCTCCCTGGTCACCTGAGCTGAGTGCTCCAGGTGTGTCCCTTGTGTGGGTTTTATGTGTCCTCCTGTTGTATTTAAGGATTTGTTGCTGTTTGCACGTCAATGGGAGGGATTGACCCGCAGGCTGATTGGCTGTGACTACAGTGGAGGAGCTGTGGTGTAGGGGCCGACCTACGGAGCAGTATTTGCTTTATCAGGACTTTGGTGCCTGCCCAGTGTGCCCTTTGGGTGTGTCATTTGTGGAGGTTGCTGTGTGGTGCGCTCGGGTGTCTGGAGCTGGCCACCAGGGGCCTGTGTGTATGCTGCTCCTTTTGCCTGCACATGCTGTGCCTGCTGCCTGCAATACTTTTCTCCCTTTTTTATCTACTAAACTATTTGTCCTTTAAAAACCCAGCTCAACGTTGCTCTCCTCTGATATCTTCCCTTAACCCCCTAGGCTAAAGTCCCTTTCAGGTGAACTCCGTCTGATTGAGAGAAGGGGATAAAGGGAAGGAGGGAAAAGAAGGGAATTGGGGAGTCAGGGAGAAAGGAGGGAGGAAAAGATAAGGATTAAACAAATCCTAAGAAGGAGAACCTGCCGATGCCCTGGAAAGACCTCTTGTGTCAGAACAGGTATTGTTTGAAGCCCACGCAGTCTTTCAGGCCCATCCCCCTCTTGCCTACCTGACCTCTACCAAGGTCTAATGCCCAGTGACATCTGTCCAATTTCAGACTTAGAAATCAAGGATGGCATCAGTGTAGAGCCCATTCGACGGTCAACGTCATTCCGTCGACAGAGCATGGTAGATCCCATGTTACCGGATACTTTCTTTGCCGGACGGAGGTCGACCCTCCTCAAAGACTGGGTCGGCAAGACGCCTGACTCTTACGAGCGCAAGATGAAGAGCCTCATGGAAAAGGGCACCGAGCCCAAGATAGAAATGGTGAAAATGCTGAAGCCGGAGGAGGTGCTCAGCTGCCGGTGAGCAGCCCTGTGTGTGCGGAGCTGGGGTGTCCTGGGGGAACAGGCTTTGCTCACTCTATCTCTGGTCCAGATGCCTGGGCTGAGCCTCGAGGTCAGGGAGGGTGGCCGCAGAGTGACTGGGCTCTGACTTTGAGTCCCAAAGGGCTGCTCCAGGGAAGAAGCTTCACCTGCTGGTGGACCATCTCCCGGATGGACATGACGTTTAGGTGCTGCCGTTTTGAGGAGGCCACACCTTTGGACGCTCATGCAACGTTTCCAATATTTCCATTGGTTTCACAATGGAAACGCTGAATATGAATCAAAAAGGAAAGAATGAGCTTTTTGTGTGGCCTTCCTGTTTAACAGGAAATGCCCCCTCAGAGCCTTTCCACTGGTGTTGAGTTGCTGTGCTAGGAGCCACCTTCCCCAGTGGCTACCTGCTGTATGCTTGGGTTTTTAGACTCTCGAAGGGATCACGAACTAAGCGTGGAACCACTTGGTGTTCACCGCTCTTACAAAGGGGTCCCCCTTCTCGCTTGTTCTTTATTATCAGGACCCACTGGTTTTCAGCCACACCAGACAGTTTGGTTTCCATTCGAAAATTCAAGTATCCCTGCCCATCCCAATGTTGTCCTTTACTATAAAGATGTGACTGACAAGGTTCAGAAACTTCAGTAGAGGAGGAATTGGGACAGCACAAGGCTGCAGGAGTCCTCGTAAACAGCAGTAGGTTTAAGAGGCCGGGCATCCAGCGGCCCCATCACACAGTCCTGCTCTGCTGGCTGACTGGCTGAAAGGTGAGCAGGCAGCCTCCCTGGCTAAAGGGGGCTTCTTGCTCTTGCCACTTTATGGCTGAATGACTTTGGCTGTGGCTTTCAGATTGACAGAGTGGTTTTTCTTTTTTTCCAAGGATTTAAAACATTTTTTAATTACACTTGACATACAATATTATATTAGTTTCAGGTGTACAGCACAGTGATTCGACATTTATATAACTTACGAAGTGATCACCCTGATAAATCCAGTACCCGTCTGACACCACAGTTATTACGATACTACTAGTTATGTACTGTGAACATACAGACGCACACATCCCCTCGAAGTAGCGTTTTGGGTTTCTTCAGATAAATACCCGGAAGTGGGATTACTGGGTCGACAGGGTGATTCTAATTGACTCTGACCAACAGACAGCCTACCTGGGCTCCATGGTGGGGAGAAAAGAGATTTGGACAGGCCCCTACCCTGCAAGGAAGGGGAAAGAATATTTGGAGAGATGATATCTAACAAGCCATTAGAAAAACATCCGACAAAAGGACGAAAGTTTCTGGAATGGGATCCTAGTGAGTGCCCACTCGCACTCATGTAAGACCCTCCAGGGTGGGGCCAGCCAGGGAGGGGAGGGAAGGGGCAGACTGTGGCTGGAGCCGTCAGGGAAAGATAGTCCGGGCGTGGGGACTGGCGAGTGGGGTCTGAGTGGCAAGTGGCTGTAAGACAGGTAAGCCCTGGGCGGGTCTTGAAAGAGAAGCGAGGCCGTTCCTAGTGGGTAGAAACCCAGGTTCTATCAATATGCAGCTCCTCCCCCATCACCTGTTGCAAAGTAAGAACCAGCCTGAGTAGGGGCCCCACGTATGTCCTTAACTAAAGCTGGGGGCAAGATCAAAGGTGGTGGTGGAATAAAAAGCTCTTAGGATGCAATGATGGCAGACTCTCTCTAGATCTCACAGTGCAGTTGGGATCAGTTTCATTCTTCAGAGTTGTAGGGCTTTAGGCTAATACTTCAAATCAGTGGCCTAATTTTTTGTTTGAATATTATTAAAAGAAAATGCTCACCCCTGCTCCTGTGGCTTTGCTCAGCCTTTGTTTCCACTGTCTTAGGGCATTTTTCAGGTGACGCACACGTGGCAGCGATGAGAGGAACATCCACCAATTGCCTGGTTTTTTCTTGCCACTTGGCATAATGTCACAGCCATGTTGCACCTTCTTCTTCCTAATGCCATCTTAGTGCCAGCAGAACAGTCCTGGGAATGGATGTTCTATTATTTCCTTAACCATTTCTCTGTTGATAGAATTTCCTGTTTTCCTGTTGCTGATAACCCCAAAATGAACACTTTCGTTTATGTAACTTCTCTTTCCATTGATTTCTTGAGATCAGTTGAGGGCTTGAGTGGATTACTGAGTCCAAGATAAAGAACCTTTATTTGGGGCAAGGGCTGCTTTGTATATATGTTGCCAAATTGATTTCCAAAAGGGTTACACCAGTAAAAACTCCCACCAACTCTGTGGCATGTCCCACCCTCTTATAAGATCCCTGTCAGCTCCAGAAATGTCTGGAGCCTGTTCCTTCTGGAGGTGCCACGTTGCTAAGCTCTTTCCAGTCGAGTTCAAAGCTGCAGTGACTTCACGCTCGCTGACTTCTTTGTCCTTGGTGTGCAGATACCTGAGGCTGTCCCAGAACAATATCCGGACCTTGCTCAAGCTCTGCAGAGACGCGGGACTAGACGTGGACATCCACCCCCACATGGTCGAAGGGGAGATAGATGCTAAAAAGGTGTTTGCCCAAAACCCCACCATAGCCCTCTAACTTGCCCTGCCCCTGGCCACCTCAGGGTGGTGGTCACACCCTCGGCCGCCAGAGGCCAGCCTCTGGCACACCACCTGGCCTTCAGGTGCAGCCCCTTTAGACAGTAGTGATTAGAAAACAAGGCCAAACTGCATGGCTCGTGGTGCTGATGTAGCCTTTGTCCCCATCGAGTCACAACCACCTCAGGAGTGACTGGGCTGTCTCCCCACCAAAGGAACACCCCTTAGAAGGGGATTTGGGGGAGGGAAGTCTTAGCAGCAGCAAGAAAGGGCGGCCCAGAGTCCCAAGACGGACTTCAGGAGGGAGGGGGCTGGCTGAGAACACACACGTGACATGGCTCTGTGGGTAGCTGGCCCTCTAGTGTCGGGTGGGGAGCCGATCGAGGGAGTGAGAGGGGGGAATCTCTGTCAATACATGGAAATGAGGATTACTCATTTGAAAAGAAGGCACAGAGGTCAAGGAACGTGCTCAGAGTCAGATGGGAAGCGGCAGGACTGGGATGCCAGCTGTATCCTCAAATGGGTCCTCACTCTGCCTCCTCACGTGCTGGAGACTCTGGTACATCTGTAGGACTGTTCAGAGACAGTCCCCTCCTGGGGCAACTGCCAACTGAGGTCACAAGCCCAGGCCCTTGTAGTTCCTACAAGCATTTCAAGTAAGTTCGAATCCCAACTGTCCCACTTGCTAGCGGTGTGACTTAACGCGTTACTTTCCCCTCTCTGTGCCTTTGTGTTCTCATCTGTGAAATGGGGCTAATAATAGTACCTGTCAAGCAGGGATGCTGTGAAGAGGACATGAGGGCTTGCACGCGAAGCATGAAGCACAGACGTGGACGCATAGAAGCTCAGTAACAGTGCGACCTGCTCCCATAGTCCTCGGGGGCGGACGAGGCGCTGCCTTCCCAGCCCCGCTTTCCCAGAAAGCTCCTCAGAGCTGGGCATGTCGTTGTTGAGTCAAACCGAGGAGCAGCTGCTGCTGACAAACCCTGTGTCTCCATGGGGGACCCTAGAAGCAAGTGGTCCCTGTGGCCCCCGAAGCGAGTGCAGCCCCAAGGGGCCAGAACCATGGCCGTGCAGCCGCACGCTCACTGGCCAGGTGTTACTTTCTGCCTCCAGAAACTAAAAGGGCCAGGGTTTCCCCACCAGCTTTTTACATTTCCACGCCTCACCTCCAGGCTCCAAAGTGACCCTCAGAAGTGAGGGGCTCTGTCCACTGAGTCACTGCCTTGGGAGGCAGAGTAAGGTTATGGAGGCTCCCAGAGCCCCCTCCCACCCACCCCAGCCCACATTATTCACCAATAAGGGATGGCAGGGCCCTTGAGGGGCGGGCAGGTTCGAGACTGGAGCACGGCACCCCTCCGATGCTTAGACCGATGGCCAGAGCCTCAAGGAAGCAGCTACAAGTGACTGCATGATACTCCCTCTCTCCAGTAAATACCTGCTCCTTCCGGAGAACGAGCTCTTCCAAAAGGGGAAGCATCACCCACTGTCAGGCAGTTTGTCGGCGTTATCTCATGCAAACTCAAAACTGAAAACTATCTGGAAAGGCATTCATTCACTGTGTGCTGCCGACTCAGTGGTCAGGACGAGGCCCCGCCACCCCCCATCCTGCATCAAGTGTCCTCGCCTTCGGGAAGTCCTGCTGCCGGTCTAACCTGCCTCTCTCTCACTGCAATTTGAGCCCATTTTCTCTCATTCGAGCCACTGTGGAAGGGGAGATAGTCAGTCTTTGTCTAATATTCCTATTCAAGGAGGATGAGGAATGAGGAACAAATGAACAGATACAATGCAGCCTTTCCGTTTTTTTCTGAGTTTTCTGTCATACAATTCAGTTTCATTATGTCTCTGGTATATCGACCACATCCCTCTTTAAAACGTAATGACAAAGAATGGATCCAGCCCAGCTTTCTAGTGAGGGGCCAAAGACCGAATTTCTTTCTGGTTGTGAGGACTGACTCCAAGGTGACATATGGATTTCATGCGCTCGTTCGTTTCCTTTCCCCACACCAATGGTATTATACGGCAGACTTGCTGTATTCCCCTTGTGGTCCACCAAGACCCCCAGCTCCTTTCCTGCAGGGCAGGAAGTGTATATCAGCTTTTCCTGAGACTCACTAGGAGGCCAGATGCAAAGAGGTGTCCAGGGAGAGGGAAGCCGGCCCTTCTGCTGTCACAGAGGAGCAGGGGAGGGGCCAGTGTTCCCTCCTCTAATCTGGACCTCTCTTCACGTGGTGGAGTGTTCAGGCTGGTGGGCAGCACAATACTTGTGCTTCCGACACTCCAGTAATTACGTCCATGCCCCCCAACCCAGCTCCTGCTATTCTGCCCGGGGCACACCTCCCGACCTTTCACAGGTTTGGATCCACAACATTTCACAGGTTTGGATCCGGGAGAGAGCAGATCTTCAGACTGCCCAGTCCATTTGCATCTGACCATAGCCATTTCCTCATCCATCACATATTTATTGAGCCCCAGCAGGTCCTGTGGCGGTGCCAGAGACACAGTAGTTGAGGAGACCTAGTCGAACCATCCTGAAGACAGACATGACAACACAGTGTGATGCGTGTTGGGAAGTGTCTTGGGAGAGCTGGGGGGGGGGGAGAACCCCACCATGGGCGGGGAGTCGGGGAGGTAGCAAAGCTTGGGGGTCAAGACTTGTAATGTAAAACATGTAAGAATAATAAATAGTCAGTATTTTTGTGTGGGACGGGAGGGCGGGCTGAGGGACCATATGTGCAAAGACTCAGAGGCCAGGGGCAAGGCGTGATGCTGGGGAGCCCGCAGGTAGTGCCGTCACCTGGAGTGCAGACTGACCCTGGACAGTGCAGGAGATGATGTGCTTACAGAGGGCGTGTCAGCTGTGCCTCCGTGGGGTTTTTCTCCCCCTGTGGTGGTTATTCATTCCCTTAGCAAGTATTTATTGAGCACTTATGTACGGGAACTGTCATAACTACTGCGGATACAGCTGTGAACAAAACAGACATTATTCTTGCTTTCATGGAGCTTACGTTGGGGAAACATAATATGCCCCTCAACAAAAACAATTTCAGCATCTAAGAAAAGGACGGCGCAGAGGGTCGGGGAGAGGGACTTCGGCGAGGGTGTCAGTGAAGGCCTACCCTGTGGGGTGAGGAGGAGGAAGTGAGTGTGCCGCTTCCGGGGGGCAGCGCCGGCACTGGGGGCAGCAAACGCATGTTCACGGGACAGAGGCCAGTCACTGTGGCTGAAGCCGAGTGAGGAAGGAGAGTCAGGAATCAGGCTTGATAGATTGTTGTCTGGAATTCATTCAAATTGCAACAGGAAACCCCTGGAGGGTGGCAAGTAGAGGAGAGACCGCTCTGGAAGAAATACTGTCAGGCGGAAGGGACAGCCTTGCAACTAGTCAGGGAGGCGTATCGGTTAGCTATGGCTGTGTAACAAATTATCCCCCAACATAGTTTAAACTGAATTTCTCATAGGCCACAGGTCAATTAAACAGTTCTTCTGACCTGGGCCAGGCTTAGCTGGGTTCATGTGTTAGCAGGTTAGCTGGTGAGTGAGCTGAGGGTTGGCTGGTCCAGGACGGCCTTGGCTGAGATGGCTGGTCTCTGCTCCCTGTATCTCATCCTCTAACAGGCTGGCTTGGACTGTGCTCATGCTGGGGGCAGGGTTCCAAGGAGTGTGCGAAGCCTACGCTCAGGGTTGGCATACTATCACCTCATTGTAGTCCTTAGTGGCCAAAGCAAATCCCGAGGTCAGCTCAGATTCAAGAGTGGAGTAGACCCACCTGTAGAAGGAAGGAGCTGCAAAGTCACGTGGCAAAGGGCCTGGATGCAGGGGCAGTAGAGGATTGGGGCCATTTTCACTCAATCTACCACAGGAGACTATCATGCAAGAAAGAAGTTAGAGGCTTAAAATTTTGGTGGTGGTGGGAGCAAATTGAGAACACATTTTGGAGGTAGAACTGATAAAATCTGTCACTGGATTGGAAATAGGCATGAGGAAGAGGACGTCCTTTGGCCTGAGTGACTGCTGGGTGCCTAACATGAGATGGGGAGGAATAAGAGAGAGAGAGGAAGGCAGGAGCCAAGATTCCACCGGGGCTGGTTGAATGGGAGATGCCATCAGCACCCATGGTGCTTTGCCAGCAGTCTGGAGGAGCTACTGACACATGTCAAGCAGGAAAGTGACGTGGTGAAGGACAGGTTGGAGGGGCAAGCCCAGAGATGGGCTGTACGAGTTGCCCAGGGTTGCTGTAAGAAGTACCACAGACTGCCTGGCTGGAAAGAGCAGCCATTGATTCCACAGGTGTGGAGGCCACAAGTCCAGCAGGGCAACTGAAGGCCCTCTGAAACCTCGAGAGTGGATCCTTCCTCACCTGTTCCAGCTTCTGGTGGCTCCAGTGTCCTCGGCAGGTGGCAGCACCACTCCAATCTCTGCCTCCGTCTTCACATAACTGTCTTCTCTGTGTGTCCCTGTTCTTCCTGTAAGGACACCAACCAGCTGAAATTAGGGTCCACCCAAATGACCTCATCATAACCTGATTATATCTGTAAAGACCCTGTTTCCAAACAAGGTGCCATCCCCAGGTACCAGGCGGTAGGGTGTCGGCATAACTCAGAGAGACCAATGGTGAGCACTTGGAGACCCAGAGAGGGGGCAGAGCGGTCCCCAGGGGCCCCCTGAGTTCATGACGGTGCTGGTACCCCACTCCTGACACCTCCCTGACCCAGCCCCCCCCCAGCCACACCCGGCTGCCCATCTCTGCCCACTGGAGGTGCCAGAGCTTGGGCCCCAGGCTGGTGGCCCCAGGAGGCAGACCCATCACACTGCTCGAATCCTCAGCCAGGGAGATTTTTCCCTGAGTCCCCAAGGCCCTGGCTCCTGGACTTGCTCGTCAATAGGCAACCCCTTTCCACACAGTGGAGTAATTTTAGCAGGAGGTCAGCCCCAGCCCCAGCTGAGCTGAATGCCAGGTCCTCAAGGGACTGCTTGGTTTTCCCAGACCCTCAAGGGGAAATTGCTGTGCGAACCCCACCGCTCACATCCCAGAGGCTCCTGCGCAGCTGGTTGCAGGCTTCCCTGGGTCCAGCTAGACTGGAGAAGGGAGGGGACATAAATACAGGAAGCAACTGCCCCATCTCACAGCTGGGGCCTCCTGGGTACTCTCGGGGTTGGGGGGGAGTCCAGGGCTTTCATGGGTGGACCTTCCAGGCAAAGGAGCCTCCATTCAGCTTCCTGATGTTGTGACCACGTGAGCCCACCATGAGCCTCCCCACCCCTCACCCCACCCCAGACGAACAGAGAGCATTGAGAAGGGGACAAGCAGCAGCAACCCCCAGCCAGGTCCACGGGCAGACAGCACCACCTACAACAACCCTACTCCAGGATTTTACACACTCGGAAATGACCTTGTGTCTAGTCCAGTTACACCGCATTTTCTCACGGAGTTATCACCACCAGATACAGAGACAAACATTATGCCAGGAGCAGATCCACACAAGTATCGTCCCCTGCTTATGACAAAGGGGCACGTGTGCAGTGGGGAAAAGATGATCTTTTCAATACATCAGGCTGGTCAGTTAAATATCCATATGGAAAAAATAGTGACCCTCCGCCTCCCACCATATGCAAAGAGCAATTCCAGACAGATACAGCTTGTGAGAGCTTTAAAAGAAACAGACAGCAACCTCTAGGACCTTGGGTGAGCAAAAACAGACTCTAAACAACACAAAAAGCCCCAATAATAAAATGTTAATAAATTATGTTATATTAAAAGTGAGAACTTCCGCTTATCAAAAGACATCACAAAGAGTGAAAAGGCAAGTGACCCAAGTGGGAGGAGACATGTATGGGCTTATAACCAGATGACATATTTTTAACTCCTATAACTCAATTTTTCAAAAGGCAGGTAACTCAGTAGAAAAATGGGCAAACATCACAAAAGAGGTTAGTCGAGTGACCAATACACACGAGGAATTTCATTAGTCCCCAGGAAATGCAAATTATCAATTCAGGCGGTACCACTCACCTGGCGTGCTGCTTAGCCCGGTGTGCACTTGTGGAAATTCACGGAACTGTATGTACACTTGGGGTTTATGCCTTTTAGGCAGGTATACTGTACTTTAATTAAAAGTACATTTTAACGAAAGTATACTAAATGTTTTTGCAACAGTTCTGGTTTTGTTTGCTAAAAACAATAGCCTCAAAAATGAGCGTTTCAGGGCCGGCCCGGTGACTCAGGCAGTTGGAGCTCCTTGCTCCTAGCTCCGGGGGCCGCTGGTTCAATTCCCACATGGGCCAGTGGGCTCTCAACCACAAGGTTGCCAGTTCAATTCCTCGAGTCCCACAAGGGATGGTGGGCAGCGCCCCCTGCAACTAAGATTGAACACAGCTCCTTGAGCTGAGCTGCCTCCGGGATGGCTCAGTTGGTTGGAACACGGGCTCTCAACCACAAGGTTGCCAGTTCGATTCCTCGAGTCCCGCAAGGGATGCTGGGCTGCGCCCCCTGCAACTAGCAACTGGCAACTGGACCTGGAGCTGAGCTGTGCTCTCCACAGCTAAGATGAAAAGGACAACAACTTGACTTGGAAAAAAGTCCTGGAAGTACACACTGTTCCCCAATAAAGTCCTGTTCCCCTTCCCCAATAAAAATCTAAAAAAAAATGAAAGTTCAGGTTCCCTCCACCAGCAGAGTGAAGGTGGCCAGGGATACCACCTCCCAGTTACAAGGTAGAGAAGTTCTGGGGATGCAGTGTGCAGCATGGTGACTGTAGTTGATAGTGGGGTGCTGTATATTTGGGGGTTGCTAGGAGAGTGGGTCTCGAAAATTCTAATCACAAGAAAAAAGCTTTATGGTTTACACAAGAATCTAATGTTACATGTCAATTATATCTCAAAAATTATTAAATTTGATTTAAAACAATAAAAAAACAACAGGAGCCTCAAAAGCAAGGCAGTTCGTGTTTCCTCCCCTCCGCTTCGCTCCCTTCCCCTCCCTTCTCCGCTCCCTTCTCCATCCCTTCACAGCGGCAGTTCCCTCTCAGCGCCACCAGATGGGGCTCGATCACAGCAGAAGACTGCACCCACACAAGTCTGACCCGGGTGCTGGCAGAACACTCAGCCCAAGCCAGGGGCAGCTGGGTCCCAGCCGACTCCAGCCTGAGCCCAGAGTGGGTGGGCAAAGCCCAGCTACTCACACACCAGCTGAGCGCCTCTGGGCACGTCACTTCTCTGAAGCTTGAATCCTTCCCCAAAACGGAGGCAAGAAATGCAATTTAAAACAACAATGAGGTATCACTATACCTAATTAGACTGGAAAATATTAGCAAGCTGGGGAATGCCACTGTGGCCCAGATATGGAAATGAAGGAAGCCTGAAGGCTTGCTGGTAGGTAGTGAGGCCGCTGCAGCCTTTCCTGGTGGTTACACACACATCACAGACTAGCAGTTCCACTCCTGGGGAAACAGTCCCAAGTCCTGTCACAGGAGAGAGATGTGAGGATGTTCCCGTGGGGACAGGTAGCTGGGTACTGCAGGCCGTCTCCACCTGGGAATGTAGATGGCAAAACGTGGGTGAAAAGGAAGGAAAACAGGATGAGATGTGAGCCACTAACCTTCGCAGAAACTAAAGCTACATGTAAACAGTGCATTGCTCATAAGAACGTGTATAAAACGCATTAGGACAGCTGGAATGGGATTAGGAAGGGAAGGACAGAGTGGGGGAGGGGAGGAGGGAGGGAGGGAGGAGGGAGGGAGGAGAAATACGATGTGGACGGGAATGCTGAGCTTCTAGGGTTATTGTGAAAAGAAGACTGAATCTGGGGAAGGTTTCTTTAGAGCCTCTAGCACTTAGTGGGGACCCAGTAAATTATTTTCTACTTGTGACTTTAAACATTAATGCTTACTGAATACCTACTGAGTGTCAGGCAATGTACTCGGCTCTCTAATGCAAGAATGAACAAAATGAAAAGAAAAATTCTGGCCACGTGGCGCTGACATTCTAGTAGCTTTGAGCCTCATTCCACAAATGTGGGTATCAAAGAAATGGCACATTTTCCTAAGTCAGATTACTATAAGCCTGAGGTGGGGCCCCTGCCATGCTGGATGGCAGAAGGTTCCACGTCAGTCACCAGACCCTCCCCACAGCCCCAGAGTCCTGGGATGTCACACAGAGCAGTCCATCGGGACAGGTCGGGGTTCCAGCAGCAGCCGGTGTCAGTGTACACTGCTCACTGCTGAATGACTACAGGTCACACCCCACAGAAGCCAAAAGGCCCCCGGAGACGGGCAGCTCCACTGGGTCTGCACCAAGCTGGCTCCAGGATTTCTGCTGGGAGGCCTCATGGCTATACCCTGGCTCCTGAGACGGGCCACACAGCCATCTCTCTCGGGAAGAGCCTGTCACCTCTAGGGCACTGTCAGCAACAAAGATACACTCAGTGCAGCTGAGCTGGTGCTATTCCCTCTAAGAGCCCAGACCACCAGGCCACCTGCAGACATGCAGACACCTGCCCCTGGCCGGCAACAGGAACTTCCTATGGCAGGTGAGCTGCAGCTTCTTTCCTCGGGGAAGGTGGGGGAGGGAGAGAGAAATTCAGAGGATCAAGCATGACGAATTCTCAGGCTTTTAAATTCTCCTCCAAGAGGGCAAACAAAACACAAATCAAAATTACAGTAAGTGGCTCTTACATCCTTCCTATCGCCAGGTTATTTATCTAACACACAGTGGGGCGCACAGGGTGTGTGTCCCAGGCACCTGGGGCCTTCAGGGGAGGGTGTGGTGGGTGACCGCAGTGAGGTGGTTGGACCAAGTCAGGTGTGTACCAACAATAGCTGACTCTGGCGAAAAGGGAAAATGTGTGTGTCCACACGTACATGTATGTGTGTCCGTGTGTATATGTACATATATGTGTGTGCATATATTGTTTGTGTGTACATATGTGTTTCATATGTAACCGTGTGTGTATATAATATGTGTGTATTATCAAGTAGTTTCTAGGAGCAGCCCAACCACGTCCTGTCCAGGGTCAGGCCCCACCCGCTGGCCCAGGAAAGAGGGAGCCCTGGTGAGAGCCAGTCCCACCAAGGCCACACACAAGGAGGAGACAGGAGAAGGGAGTCCCACAGGGCACTGAGGTGTTTACTAGTGCTGATCGGACCGAGGAGCAGCTCATCCGGGCCCCGCCTTGGGGTTGCATGTGAGGTTGTGGTCGAGCTGTCCGTCAGGTTGCGGTCATCTGAAGGCGTGGCTGGGCTGCAGGACCCACTTCCAAGGCCGCCCACTCACAGGGTGGCTGGTCGTGGGGAGCAGGCGTGTGCACCTTTCCACATGGGCCTCTCTACGGGGCCGCCCGAGTGTCCCAATGACATGGCAGCTGGCTTTCTCGGAGCGAGCCACCTAAAGGAGAGCAAGGCAGAAGCTTTGGGGCCCTTGATCCCCTCACCCCGGAAGCCACGCATCGTCACTGAGGCAACATGCTGTCGGTCACACGGCTCGGCCCTATCCAGCGTGGGAGGGAACGACACAGCCGTGAAGACCAGGAGTCCAGCATCCCTGGAGGGCATCATAGGGCTTGGCTGCCACTGGTGCCATGATAGGAAGAAGCATTCGTGGAGGTAAGGCTGGCAGAAATAACAGCCACTGGGCACAGTGATGAGGGCCCCGGAGCTCTGGAGGAAGATGGAAGCTAAGAGTATCACACACACAGTAATGGAAAGAGGAACCCAAAGAAGCAGCAAGTCACCTTGGCTGGAGGAGTCTCAGTGACATTTGAGTCGGCCCTTGAGGGTAAGTAGAAGTTCACCAGCAGAGGTGGGAGGAAGGGCCCTCCAGCCAAAGGTGAGAGGCGGAAGCAGTGGAGTAGGCATAGGGAACAGGGCAGGGAAAGCCTTTGAAACCCGGAAGTGCTGCCTGCCTGCCCTGCGGGGGCCCTGCCTCCAGCCCTCCTTTGCTTCCTGTGCCTGGGATAGAATCTCTGGTTGCTGGGGAGGAATGGGCTTGCTTTATCTCCTGGAGGACCCACTTCCCCCAGCTGAGGAGGACAAGTCATGGCCCTGCCCTTCCTGGAGGAAGGCCGGACTCCTGCTGGGCCCTGCGCTCCACCCTGAGAGCCAGGGGCCCCGGCTCCCTGGGTTCTGGCCAGCCCCACCATGCTCTCCGTACCTTATTCTGGGGTTGGAGACAGTCAGTTAGGGCCCTCCCAACCCACTTGGCCATCCCCGAGCCCTCAGCCTCCTCCCCACCCCCCAAACACACCCACAAATTCCCACTGGCTCTAGGCCAGCGGGAGCTGCTTTGCCTGAGGCATCAGCCTCTGCCAGGATGCGTTAGGCAGGCTTTGAGCCTGGGGGTGGGGGGATGGACTCAGGGGGCTTCAAATCCCTAGAGGGGAGGGACCATCTGGTCCCAGCTGGAGAGACAACAAAGGGGCCACACAGCACCCCTCTACCGCCTCCCTGTGGTGAGAAGGAGGAGGAAGAGGTAAGTAAGACGCAGGCAGTAACGCCACTGCCGCATCCTCAATTGTCAAGGGCCAGAATCAAGTCCACGCCTGATGCTGACACAACCCAGGGCCTAGGAGCTGAAGGCCCCTCCCCACAGGGTCCTGGGAGCTGCAGAGGCTGCCATCCAGGATGCAGGCAGGAGGGGAGGGGCTGCAGCTCTGCTCACCCCTGGCACCTGTCTCCTGGGTCCACACTGAGCACCAACCCACTAGGTCCAAAGTAAACCAACATTCAAGTCCTAAATAAAATTCCCCATGGCCACCAAGCTCAGAAGGACAGGCTTTGTCCTGGATATGCTGAAACCTGCACTTAGACAGCCCGAGACACTGGGGTGGAGAAGCAGAGGGGTTGGTCCCCGCACCCCCATTAGGACGTTGCAGAGCCAGGACTCGACCCAGGTGTGTAAGAAGGAGGCTTGTGTTCTCTTTAAATCATTCATTGACTCAGGCATTCACTTAACCTGCAGCAAATATTTATCGGGCTCTTCCTATGTGACAAAAACTGCTTCGCACCGGGGATGAGCAAACACTGACACGATCCCACCACATGGTCCTTACATGTTAGTTGGGGAACTAGGCCTCCAACAAGTTTAAAAATACATACTTACTAAGTGTGGTGGACACTGCAAAGAAAAGAATGGGCTTTAGTCATAGAAAAGAATTGGGGGAGAAGTGACCTCCTTTAGAGGGTGGCCAGAAAAGACGCGTCTGAGGAGATGCTTTTAAACCCTCCAGGCACAGCAGAAATGAGTGTCAGGATTGATTAGTCATGTCTGCCACAGCCAGCAGCTTAGCAGGTGGTGGCACGCATGCCAGAGACTCAGTTCACTTGGTTTATGCCCTCCCCTAGGATCCTTGGTACGTAAAGAACTAGATGTAATTCTAGGTCTTCTGGAGACACAGGGGTGAACATTTGCAGAAGCCACGATACAAGGCAGCTCACTAGCTTATTAGGAGAGACATCAAGGAAGTGAGAGAGAAGCAGGGAGGGAGTGATCAGTGGCCGCTAGGCTGAGGTTAGTGAAACCTTAGAAGAATTGGGACCTTGTTGCAAAGAAGGCCCTCATTTCAAAGAGAGAAGGCAGCCAGCATCCGAGAGTGCTGGAACATCTCTGGCTATGGCTTCCCCTGGAGGGACAGCTGACTCCTGCTCTGGTCCTTCCACGTGCATCACAAGTGCAGGCCAATGCCTGCCTGAAGGTACTTCTCCACCTGCGCTCACAGCAGAGCCTCACCACAGACCCTCAGTGAGAACTGACCTTGTCCCACCAGCTCCCCTACGCTCAGCATCCCATCAAGTGGTCCATCACGGTGATTGGGGGCTCCAGACATAAAACAGTGTCCTTGAGAAGCAATTGCTAGGTCCATGTAAAGCCTCTTAGCAGGCTGCACCGACCCTCCACTGCATTTATCACAATTGTAATCAGTCCTTCCGTGGCTCTTGATTCTGTGTCTATCGGTTCCAAGAGAATGGGGACAGGATCTGCCATATCCACCACCAAATCCCCAGCATCGGGAACATAGTGGGACAGTCAACAATTATTGATCAATTGAGTGAACTGTTATGGAATGGAAAGAGTTGGAACAACATTGAGGAGCTGCACGTTTTAGCCTGGCCTCAGACCAGTGGTCCTCCAGGTTTTAGAGTGGCTGGCAGAGGTGACAGCAATGTGGCAGCAGTTCCTCTTGAGTCCTGCTCCCCAGTCTCGGGGATAGAAGGTCCCGGGAGAAGGTAATGAGTCCGTATCTTCTGCCCTCGCCAACCCACAGCCTGGCCACTTCTCACAGTTCAGGAGAGGCCAGAGCTTCTTGTGCCCACCCTGTTGGCCCTGTGCCATGTGCTGGTACCTACCAGGCAGGGTCCTTGCCCCTAGAAAGCTGACGGTCCTTTTGGGAGAGGAGACTAGACTGACACTCGATGAGATGGGTCAAATATACATAGAATCAGTGTGTGAGAACTCACAGAAGCAGATGAATGAGGATGGAGTAGTCTCGAAGGTTCCTGGGAGTCAGGTCGGCTGGAACAAGCAGACCTTGGACAGTGGAGAAGAGCCTGTTTGGAGAACGGCATTTTCCATGGAGGAGGGAAGAATAGAGTGGGACAGGGAGGAGATGTGTGGTGGGAGTAGAGGTCTTAAGTAGGGTGGGGGCTGGGAAGGAGTGGCAAAGAAGAGACAACTCGCGGTGGACCTTGGTTGCTAGACTGGGAGTTTGAAGTTGAGCCTGGGGACCATGGGAAGCCACCACGAGCCTTCCCAATAAAAGGCCGCGAGCTGGTCGTAGGGGCTCCAGGGGTGATGGGCAGAAGACACATCCATGCTCCCTTGGAAGCCCGATTTTGTAGATAAGGAGAAAGGCCCGGGGAGCCGGCAACGGATGACTCCTCTAGGCCTTGGGTTTCAGAATGCGCCTCATCAAAGGGGCTGGTCGTCTTATTAGTCCTCCAAACAGCACGTTTTCCCCAGATCAAGACTCCAGTGGAAACACAATGGCCACAAAGTGGTTTTTGTGTCTTGGTTTTCTGGGTCTCCCACTGCCCCCTCCCTCCAATGTCTAGTCTCCATTATTGGCCAGACAAAGCCCATCCAAGATGCCCGCGTCTCCGTTGTAGCTAACATGTGTCCCGTGTCACCTGCCCATGGACGCATCTGCGTCTCCACAAAATCTTTCATCCCATCCACACTGTCGGGGTTCAAAGTAAGGAGGTTCACGTTGTCAAAGAAGCCTTGATCTGAATGCCTTCCCCCCACTTTCTCCTTAAATGAGTTGTTAACAGGAACCCAAGTGTCTGTTGAACCTAAAATACTTTTTTTTTTTTTTTTCAAAAAAAAAACATTTCAAGGTAACTTACGGCGCGCACTTTAAGAAGCGAGGACTCAGCGTGTTCTCCTTGAAGCACCGGTCTTCAGGGCTGTGGGAGGTATCCAATCAGACAGGCCGCCGCTGAGGCCCGGGGAGGAGGTGGCCGTGGTTTTCCCTCAGATTTGAGCTCAGGCCATGAAATGGAAGGCAGGAGGAGAAGGGAGCGAGTGTGCGTGTGCGTGTGTGTGTGTGTGTGTGTCTGTGTGCGGACGGCCAGAATAATGAGTTGCACTAATTCATAGAATTCCATTTTGGCCATCACACACGGCTCCCTTTTCTCTTGAAGGCCACTTTGAAAAAATCCCGTTTTCATAAGTCATTTACTTCCCCTAGGAGGGCAGGCCTTCTAAAAATATTCCCCATTTCTTATACCTCAGAAGCAAATTATTTATGTTAAAGCCGCTTCGTTATCCTGGCCCCACCGGGCCCGCTTGGAAATGGAGGTGACTTCAGGAAAGCGTCTTTGTCAACGGCTGAGCCCTAGGAGGGGCCGTGCCCGACACGGCGAGGCTTTCCACGGGACCTGCAAAGCCAAAGGAGCATTTGCAGGTCAAGGAGAAGTTCTGTTTCATTTTCCCACGAATATTTAGGTCCCGGCACCATGCTAGGCCCTGGAGAAACTGCAGTGAACAGAGAGGCCAGCTCTCAGGGAGGCTGTATTTCAGCGAGAGCAGAAGGACCTGAAACACAAATAGAGCACCTTCTGAAGGGTGTACTTGACGTTGTACAGGGTAAGGCGGTCAGGGTCCTTGGAAGGCACATCCAAGTGGCAAGAAGGGGGAGCCTTGCAGAGATCTAGGAGTTGTGTTTGCAGGGAGGGGAACCGCCAAGGGCACAGGCTGTGGTAGGGATGAGCCCAGCTGTTTGGAGGACAGAGATGAGCCCCGTGACCGGACAGAGGGGAGGTCAGCCGGACGCAGGAGCGCCCACCCCACCCCCTCGGGGCCTGGAGGCCGGGGTCACGACAGTGAGTTTTTGTGCTGCTGCTTACTCTTCATCCACAGATGTGCTGAGACCCCGCACTCCACAAGACAGTAAGAATGGGGTGCTGGGAAACGTGGCTGAAAGTGGCCGAGAAAGTCCTCAGACCACCCAGGTCCTCGGCTCCATTCTCTCCCTCCGCCTGGGAAAACGGAAATTACAGATCCCTCTGAAGACTCCAGGGGAGAGTGGAACAGGGGAGGGGACGTACCCTACATGCAGGTGGAAACTGTCATTGGCCCCCATGAGGGGAGTTTGTCTTCCCCCTGTAATCAGTCACAGCCCTGCCATTATCCAGTGGGGGGGAGAGAAAGAACGAGGAGAGACCGCTCCCAGGAGACGCCCTCCATTCTTTCACTGTCCAGAAGGCAATTAAGTCTTCACGTTGGCAAACCTGGAGACTTCCACGGCCACAGCTAATTGGTGTGTCTCCGTGATGAGGGGCCTTCTGCTCCGTGACACACGTTTTCCCACAGCGTGTGGGAGGCCTCGAGGCCCGAGTGGGACACTTCGTTTCAGGGCTTTCCTGGGACGTGCACACAGCCCAGGGCAGGGAGGCCGGAGGTGGCAGGGCTGGGGTGGAGGTGAAGGGTGAGGTGAGGGACGGTGGGAGCTCGAGCAGCGGGCCCAGGATGAAAGGCCTTCTGTGAAAAGACTCCTCACCAACGAGCCCCAGATTAAGCCTCTATTACGGCCCAAATGGGAGAATGAATGATCAGGTGCCCCTGTGGGCTGTGGGGGACTGGATACTGGGCTAAAGCTCGGGGTCTCCCTGGGTCACCTGGCGTCAGGTGGGCTGAGGGCCTCCCTGTACGAGGCTCTACCCTAGAAGGCAGGGGTCACATCATGAGCAAATACCCCACCCCACCCCGCCCTTGTGAGGCCTTGTGTCGGGGGTGGGGAAGATGCAGGGGAGACGGAACCTCAGCTAACAAGAGAACAAACGGGCAGGAAGGTCTCAGGGCGTCCGGAGGGTGGGTGATAGAGGCCCTGCTTCAGACGGGTTGGGGAAGCCAGGAATGGCCACGGAGGAATGGACCTTGAGATAGAAAGGAGTCAGGGTGAGGGGAGGTGTGCTCCATCCAGCTGGACGGAGCAGCACGTGCAAAGGACCTGGGGAGGGACCTGGAAAAGGGGCCAGAGGGACTGCGTGAGATGCAGGGGGTGGGGGGAGACCCAGCTGGAGGGAGACTGCGAGGCTTGAAGACACAGGAGTGATGGGATCTAGTTGGCACTTTACACCTCACCAGGGCCCCCTTGTGGAGAGAAGCGGTGGAACAGGGAGACCAGGCAGGTGCTTCTTGCCAGACGCCCCTGGTGGTGGTAGCAGAAAGGGAGAGGCGTGTGTGAGGAGGGCTGTTAAGGCCAGAGATGCAAGAACCCTGTGGGCGCAGAGCCAGGAGTGCAGTTTCCAGGCTCTCGGCCTAACGTGGAAAGGTGCTGGCTCAGGTAGTAAATGGCCATCAACTGTGATTGGATGGCCATCAGCTGTGGCTGGTTGGCTGTCAGCTGTAACCAGTGAGCCATTGGCCACGAATATAACTGCCATGGTTACACTAGCAGAAAAATGGGGGCTAGCAAGAAGATGGTGGCTGAGCTAGCAAGCGCGGATTGCAGTTAGCAAGGGGTTGGTTTGTTGGCAGAGAAGCAGACGACAGGTTGTGGATCGTGTGGCTCCTGCTTCCTGTGTCTCCAGACCAGCCGCCAGCGAGACTATAGTGGTGTGACTCCCCTATCTATGGCTCCGTGGGTGTTTCTTTTTGGCCTCACCATGTCCTGCACAACAAACCCTCCCATGCTAATTATCCTTATCTCTCTCTCTCTCTCTCTCTCTCTCTCTCTCTCCTTCACGCCCCTCATCAGAGGACCCCGTTCCTCTAAAACCCACCAGCACTGGATGCCGAGTCTTAGGACTGTGTGGAAAGGGACAAAGAGGAATCTATGGATTGCCTCCCCTCTCAGGAGCCTGCATGGAGGAGGTGACAGTGAAGAGGAGAGCGGCATGGTAAGACTCCTGGAGTGACCCAAAGATGACAACCGCTTCCCTAGACCCCAAATTCTCAGGCATCACAGGGAGTGGACTTTCTATGGGGCTCAAACCTGTATGTTCAAGGCAAAGGTGAGTGATCCCAGGCGTCAGCCCTGACTGCGGGTGACAGGGAGCGAGTTCCAGTTCTGAGTCCCCAGGTCCCCCTGAGGCCATGGGTCAAAGGACCTAGGGGGTGGCACTTGGGACCACCACGCCCACCGCTTGGGGAAGCAGCTGGTGATGGCACCCCATCCCCAACAGTGTGGGGGGAAGAGCCCCAGTCCACGGCTTACACAGCCCTAGGACGCTGGGATTTTCATGGCCGCTTTGGTGGCCATATTCGCCACATGGTCCTTCCGGACTCCTGGTAATAAGGATAGTGGTGCTAGCACAGGGAGGCCAGACGCAGGGCTTCCCCGCCATGGGCTCTCTCAACACCATTTTACAGATAAGGACCAGGCTCAGAAAAGTGGCGTGAGCTGATGACAGCCACAGAGCCGCGGAACGTCTGATGCCAAACACTAAACTCTTTGCCTCCTCATCGGCCATAATGAAGGGGTGGCGTTTGCAGCTTGGTGGTAGCCAGGGCTGCCCTCTGCACTAAGACACCAACTGGCATGTTCAGAAAACCAGCAAGGAGCTGGGCCTGCACGCAGATGGCCTCCGCTGGAAAGCCCAGGGCCCAGACACACTGTAGACCCCCCCACCGTGGGCCCAGGCTTTCATCACACCCACCCAGCACCCCAAGCAGGCAGAGCCTTGGCTGGGTATCAGTGTCTCTAACAAGTTAATTGTGATGATGGAATGCTTTGTCTCCCTCACCCCCTCCCTGTCCCCCATCAAAGCATTCCAATAATGACCTGGGACCATGGAAGGAAGCTTGCAGGTGGCTAAATGAGGCCGAGGCAGTGGGGAGGGGGAGGGCTGTTCTGTGTAAGGAAAGCTGCCTCGCCACTGTGAGGGGAAGCTCATTCTCTTAGGGAGAAGATGCGAGTACGGGAAGCCAGGGCCTGGCAGGTGGATGCGCAGAGCATCACTCTCCACGGCAGATGGAGGCAGCGCCAGGCCAGGGAGAGTGCAGGCAGCTTGCTCTCTTGCCTTCCTAGAAGCACCTCTAGATGTTGTCTGGAGTGAGTGAGGCTCAGCGCCTGCCACAACTCAGTGCAAAAACTTACAGTGGCTCGCGATGGCCCCGACACATGGGTTTTCAAACTTCTAAGGGGTTGATACGTTGTAGCAGTTAGGAATCCTTTGGCTGCAAGTGACAAAATTGTAACAAAGAGTGGCTAAAAAAGGTAAAGTGTTTGCTTTTATTAACTGGTGAGCCCTTGGCTGGTGAGCCTTCAGTTGCCAGCTTGATCCGGGAGCTTACTGGGTCATCAGGACCTGGCTGATCTCTTCCCACCCCTCAACTCTCCTTCTTTTGTGGGCTTTGTTTTCTGACTCCTCTCAGGATGAAGAGGTGGCAGCTGGAAATTTGCCCCTCCCCGAGCCTAGCAGGAGGGAGGCTGAATGCTGCCTCCTGGTCACTCAAGCAAACACCCCTTGATGGGCTCTAATAAACCCAGTCCCGTCTTGCTGACTTCCCTGACCCCACGAGAGTCCACTGGGGCTCCCTCTGCTTGTCGGGGCACAACCCTACCATGCCAGCTTCCCCAGGGTGATTGACTCCCGGGGGGGAGGGGGGATGGCCGCCCCCGCCTCCACTACTCCACACTGCATGAGCACGTGCCTCCCTGGTGACCGTGCCTGCCCTGCCCTGCCACGCCCAGGCCCTGGTGTGGGTGGGAGCCAGGGCTGCTTTTCAAGAACAACAGCAGCAGTGATGGGCCTGCAAGCTCAGCACCGTCCAGGCTCCAGTGCACTTCCTCACCGGCTCCCTCGCTGTGGTTACTGATGACCTTGAGAGCTAATATTTGCAAGTGTGTGTTGTGTGCTGGGCTCTGGGCTGAGTGCATTGCACTCACCAATGAGTTCAACAAGTATTTTTACTCTTTATTATGTTCCAGCCTATCCCCCCCCAAAACAGAATAATATCATTACCCCCAATGTAGTCATTTCCTAATTTTAACCATTATCAACATTTGGCCGTTTCTGCGAAGCCAGTCCAGTGAATGCATCACCCTCCTGCTACCTAGACTATTCTTCAGCCAACTTCAGGCCCTGCCATTTTACCCATAAATACTTAGGCTCACAAAGAACAGTGAGGGTGTCTTTTTTCTCCCCTCCTACCCCAATACCATTATCACGCTGAACCCAAAGAACTGTAGTTTCTTAGTGTGGTCTCCTCGGGTTCTGGTTCAGTTCCCTTCCGTTCTCTCCACAACGCCTTTTCACAGTCTGCAAATATTTTCGGGCACCAACTATGTGCAAGGCTGCCGGGGGGCACTGCAAAAACCGCAGACAAGAGACAGAGTCCCTGCTCTCGTGGGGTGCACGTCAAAGATGGAGGCACAGCACATGCCAGTGGAGAGGAATTTCAGGCAGCAGTAGGACCAGCGTCCAGAGAAAGAGGGGCGGAGGGAAGTGGGGGGGGCTTCACTTGGGGGGGAGGGGATCAGCCCCGAGGCCCTCTGAGGAGATGACAGTGAGCACTACTCACAATTTAAACAATATTTTAATAACTGTATTTCAATGTAATTGGCTTCCTTTGCAGGCTGTGCCTTTGTTTTTCGTTCTTAGAAACATTATTCTGAGACGGCCAACGGCCGTGGCCCAATGCAGGTGAAGACCTCGGCCCCCCATTAGGTAACTACAGGGCCTGAGGCCAAACGGGGGCTCCAAAAGGAAGGGGGAGGCAGGAGAGGGTGCTGGGCTTGGGCAGGCAGAGGGGTCTGCCCTGCAAAGAAGGGACCCTCGTAACATCCGTTAGGCCAGCGCTTGCCCATCTGGCTCGTGTGGCTCGTTGTGTACACATTCCTGCTCTGACTAAGCGTGTGCAATCTCCCTTTCCTCCCCCTCACCCTGGGCTTTCCCTTCTATTTCTGCTTGGTTAAAATTATCCGAGACTTCCTGTGCTGTTAGCTGACCCATATCCTTTTAGGAAAGTGATGGAATCTTTCTCTTTTTTTTTTTTTGAACCAAACTTGTACAGAGGGAAAGGCATTTTTTAACCTAATTTTCTCAGAAAGAAATGACAGTCAGAACTTAGAAAGTGGCTTGATACAGATCTCACATCAAGTTAGGGCCTCTCCAGCCTCCGTGCTCCGCCTGCTCCACCCAATTTGGGGGCTGGGGTCCTCGCTCCACGCCCACCATGTCCCATCAGAAGGAGAATTCAGCTGGCTGTGGCCAGGGTCTAAATCAGAGTGCCCTGCCCTGAGTTCTCACTAATGTGGGGTCCCAAAACATGCGGTGGGAAGAGCCAGCCCCTGTCCCCACCCCCGCTCCCACCACCAAATTCATCCTCCTTCACTCCCTGAAGCCAGAGCGGACACCGGCCTGAAGGACTGCGTGTTCCTGAATCGTTTTCCACGCCTCCGTTCTAAAAGTCATTGAGGAGATCTGACGTTAAATTGTCCACAGTTCTGGGAGCGGTTGTACCTTTTGCCACACTTTGGCCTGGACCGTGACGGGGATGGGGTGAGGCAGGATGAGGCTGATGCTTTCTTTGGGCTAACGTAGGCAGGGGGAGACACCCCGAGTCACAGAGGTCCAGAGTAGCTGCCTAGAGGGGAAGCACAGCCTTTGCAAGGCTGGCCTCTTAAAAGCTTTGACAATTCCATCTCTCTGAGCGCACGTTGGGGAAGTCTTCTATATTACCAAGATAATACTGTGTTAAGAGAGATTTTGTATTTGGTGTATTTAATGAGCAAGCAACTCCCCAAAGACCTTTCAATAAAGCCAGTAAATTTAACAGGAGAAACGCGTCAATTGGCTTTGCTGCTCTGGTTAAGAGGACCACCACTTTCTGCTTTTACAGACCCTGGCACGTATTATGCTAAGAAAGCCCTGGAATCAATCTTTGAGGAGAGGGCTGCAAGGTGGGTGCAATTAAGCGGCTGCTTCTCAGGCCCCAGCCGCCCCAGCTGAAATGATTATTTTAATGTAAATCAATGAAGTTGATGAGAAGTCAGCCAAGTTAGGAAGCCGCCCGCTCACCGTCCAACATCCCTGCTCTGAAGGGTCTCTGAGAGTGATGCAGGCCAGAGACCAAATCAAAGACTAACTAGGTAAAGGCATGCCGTACCCCGAACAGAGCGTGTGGAAGCAATTGACATGAGGAACGCAATTTTGTGGGGTTTGATGAGAGGGAAGAGAAGATAAAATATTCACATCCATCATCTCTCAACATGACTGCATATCACTCTGGTCCCCTTGCAGAGAGGACTGTACAGAAGTTAACTATGGGGATGGAGACGGAGGTTGACCCGGGCTGTGCATTGGGGAAGCTCTGGTGGAGAAAGGGGGGGGGGAGAGAGAGAGAGAGAGAGAGAGAGAGAGAGAGAGAGAGAGAGAGAGATTTCTTAGAGCAGTTTCAGGTTCCCAGCAAAACCGAGCAGAAACAAGTTCCCATACACCTCTGCCCACCAGCCACAACCTCCCTCACCGTCCACATCTCACACCAGAGTGGTAGGTCGTTACAGGCAATGATCCTGACTGGTAGGTCGTTACAGGCAATGATCCTACCTTGACACATTGTTACTCACCCTAAGCGCATAGTGTGTTTGTAAATGGAATTCACTCACCGCTTCTTTCAACAATCACTTACTAAGTGCCTACTACACGCCGAGCTCCAGTTCAGGGGCTAAAGAAGCAGACACAGACAGCACGCAGTTCCTTGTCCTAAAGCATTTATTAATATAACCACAGACCTCCCAAGAGGAAAGTCTCATGAACTCAGGCCTCTAATACAAACCTACAGATATTCTGCTCATTGCTAGGAATCTCAGTTGCATAGAGTGTATCACTTAGCTTTTTCTGCGGAACAAACCGCCCCCAAACTTAGTGGCTTAGCACACCCTTTTACTGAGTTCATGATTCCGTAAGCTGGCACTGTGGAGTGGACTAGGCTGGGCAGTCTTCTGACCTTGGCTGGGCAGCACTCTGGCCTGTTTCAGTTGATGCTGATGAAAAGTCGCTGGATCGGCTATGATTAGTAGGAAACGCAGGCACAGGGAGGTTAAGTAAATTTCCCTAGGCCACACAGCTTCTAAGTAGTTGAAGTGGGATGCTAACCCAGATGCTCTGCCTCTCGAGGGCTTGCTCTCAACCATTTCTCGGTCTGAGCACAGAAAACGTGAGGACTTGAGTCAGGCAGAGTGATTGGTTGTTGAGACTTCACTGGCTCCCTCGTTTCAGCCTGACATCTGACCAGATCATTCTTCTAAAACTTGGACACTCCAAGACATGGGTTTTGAGGGAAGGAGCTGGGACTTGGAATGAGAAGAACCCGCTCCAGACTCTGCTGGACCACACTGACATGTCATCGCTTTCTCTGACCCTTGGCTCCTTTCCTGCAAGGTAGGCTGTCGTTATGGACGCTGCAGGGGGCATTCCCACAAAGGTGTCAGCAGCAGCCAGCACACCTTGCAGCCCAGCCTGGTACCCCTGAGAGAACCCCCACTGCCCACTTCCACTGGAGACGTGGCCAGTGGCACAGAGCGCTTGCTGTGTGTGACACCCAACACGACGGCTGAAAGGGAAACTAGTGACCGGTTGTCAAGTGGTCCATTCCACACGGTGCTGCAAATGCACTTGGCCGTTGCGTTTTCCTTCTCAGCTGAAGTGATTGATTGTTTCGGCATCCTGAGGACAACCCAGATGGGATGCCAAAATATCTCATCAGTTCCATCAAAGCAGGTGTCAGGCTGCCCAGCGCCAGCCACCGCCACTCAGACCGTGCCTTTCCTCACAGCTGGGTCAGGATATGGTAGAACCAGTTGCTCTCGGTTAGTAACCAGCTGGTACCACAATCCACTATTTTTGTTATTTTCCCCTCATCTGTACAAGGCATTTTATCAGCCCTACTCTGTGCTTTGCCCTCAGGATTCAATGTCAAATAAAACCAGGTTCTTCCCCTCAAGGAGCGCATCATTCAATGGGAATTTCAAGCAAATGAAAACTGGGCTGCTGCATGTACGACAGAAAACAGGCTGCCTGGCCCGGCCTGCCCTGCCCGGTCCCAGCCTCATGTCTGAGCAGCGTGGCGTGTACGCTGAGCCCCACACAGACACACACCCCACGGCTCTGCTTCCTCCGCACCCTGCCCAGCACCTCCTCCCCCTTCCCACCTCCCCTCGAAGCCTTCCTGGGCCCCGGCCTCGGACCTCAGTCCCCCTCCTCCGAACTCTTGGTTCATGCATACTTGGTTTTGCGAGTCTTTTTTGGGGGGCAGGGGATGGTGGGGACATACACTGGTCTGTACCACAGGCTGTGCTGTGTTAAAACAAACAACCAGATCTTTATCATGTAGCCTGAACAATGCACATTTACTTTATAATATGTAATAATAATTTTTAAAAAGTCACCTATCACCAGGAACATCTTGACATCTATCCCTCCGGTCCTTTTCTCTGTAAACACATTTGCCCATGGGGATGTTTTATTTCTGCCCTGTTTTCTAACTGCAGGAATCCTGCCCCCGCACCAGTGTTCTAGCCCGCAAGACCTGCCTTTAGCAGGTGCTCACAGCCCATTGACTGGGTGACTATTTTCAGTGACAAGAGCTCATGAGCCTGAGGACATCTGGAGCCCAGATTCCCTGCCCATTTGGGGCCCCAGGGTCCTTGTGAAGGAGCTTTGAGCAGATGGCGCTCGTTACCCCAATGGCTGCCGAGCACTGGGGCCCCCAAAGGGCTCGTCTCTGTGGGAATCTGACCACAGCTCAAGAAAGGCGATGTTTTAATCTGAGACGTCAAAGTTGAGTGGGAATGAACTAGGGGAGGTGGCGGACAGAGAGGACAGCGCGCCCCAAGCCCCGAGGACAGAATCTGTGACCAAGACTTACACATGCCCTGCCTCACGGAGCCTGCAGCCTATCGGGAAGAGGAAACGAGCTCAGGTTCGGCCCGAACGCAGAAACCAGCCTCCCACCACCAGCACCACCACGGAGACCCTCTGATGGGCTGCTGTCAGGCCTGGCCTCAGCGTGATCCAATCAAGATTCTTAGAAACATGTTCCTTAAAAACAAACAAACAAATAAAAAGTAGGTTTGGGGACAGCACAGAGGAGACCATCTCCCAGAGGTTTGGACACAGAAGCTCTTTTTCAGGCCCACGCTTGTCCTTCCCCTCAGAAGGTGGCCCCTTCTGGGCCTCAGTCTCCCCATCTTTCAAGTGGACAGAGAAGCCTGACCGACCCTGTGGGTATTTCATGGAACCGAATAAGATAACAGCCATGAACACACTTTGCAAAGGCACGTTGTTTACAAGCGCCTGCAAGGGGGCCAAGTAGCGCGTGGGGTTGTGCTTTCCACTGGTGACCAGCTCCCAGATCTTCCTGGGGACGTTCGCCGAGGAGAGAAATCCCCAGTGCAAACGGGTCACTGTAATACAGACTATTTAGGAGCATAGGTTTCAGAAGCAGAACAAGGCAACTTTGGGCAAATGATTCTACCTTTCTGAACCTCAGTTTCCGCATCTGTACAATGGGACAGTAACGGTAGCCACCTGGCGGGGTTATGGTGAGGAGTGAATGGAATGCAGCGTTTAGCACACGTGAAAACTCGTCCACATTGGCGATCGCTACTGTCATCCGACCACCCCAGATCTGACATTTCTGAGCCTGGCAGAAGCCAGTCTGGAGCTAGTAAAGTGCCCCCCCCCCCCCCCCCCAGCTTCCCAGTGCCACAACCAATGACATCAGGGATCGGGATAGGGGTGAGTGAAGGGTCACAGAGAGGTCCAGGCAGCACCATCTGAAGACAGCTGGAGGGAAGGGCTGATTCCAAGGTTTTGGCTTGCAAGCAGTGGCCACCACAGCTTACTGGCCGAGCCTCAGTGTGGTTCCCCAGGTCCCTGGCTCCTCATGGAACCAGCCTCGGCCTAACTGTGCTGCAGAGTCCCAGCAGCCAGAAATGGAAGAGGAATGGTGGTGGCAGCAGCAGCTGAGCCAGCCGCGCGGGCCCTGCTCAGCACTGTCTCAGCCACATAGGCACATGCAAACCCGAGCAAAGGGCGCCCCAAGGCAAACAGACCCAAGTTCTTGCCGTCTTTGAAATTCAAACCAAGAAATGCAAAGCCCGTTAAGGAGACTGCATGTGCTCTCCACACTGGAGCAAAACAGTTTCAAACACAGATGATGCGAGGAGGACGTGTGTGTGTGTGTGTGTGAGAGAGAGAGAGAGAGAGAGAGAGAGAGAGAGAGAGAGAGAGAGAATGATCCTGGGTTTGGGGGACGGATGTGACTCTGGATATGGTGTGTGTGTTTGTACACACGTATGTGTGAGTGCCTGCTGGGGGAGGGGTGCTGGATGTGGCAGCAAAAGACGGAGCTTTTCCCAAAACACAACCTTGGAAGTGGGTCCGCGCTTTATTTCAGACCAATGGGAGGAGGCAAAGGGACCCAGCTGGTGGGGCTTGTCACCATTGGCCTGCTCTCCCTTGGTCTGTGTCTGTCTCTAGATTTTCTCCTGCCTGTTCCTTTCTGTGTCTCAAGGTCTTTTATTCTGTTTCTTTCTGTTTGTATGTCTGTCTTTTATAGCCTCTCTCTCTCGCTCTCTGTCTCCCAGTGACTGTCCCTTCTCTTTGTCTCTCTATCTGTGTGTATTCCTGTCTCCTGGTTTATCTCCCTTGCTCCCTCTCTGGTGGATTCCATTCTTCTCTCTCCATCCACGTGTCCCTGCTCATCTGTCCCCATCACAATCGCGCATCTCCCTGCATCCCAAGCCCGCCTTTCCTTCCAGCCCCATCAGCGGCTCATCCTCCATTGTGCGAGGAGAGGTGCTTCTTCCAAAAGAGCGGAATGCTCAGGAGACATGGGGTTTCCAGGTCTGAACGCTTCGTTTCACATCCTCGCCCCACAAGGGCAAAGATCCCAGCTACATTATGTCCTCGCTTATCGCACGCTCCCCGCCAGCCCTGGTGACACTGCTGTCCTCCCAGACGGGGACCCGCAGTTCCCCCTGAGCAGGGAGCCCGTCTCACGGGTCTTTCCCATTGGTTTGCTCCACCTGTGAAGGACTTGGAGCAGAATGTCGGGAAGGTTCAGGGAGGACCCTCTCCCCACCCCCTGCCCAGAGAGTGAGCCTGGGGCTCTGGCAGGGGGCGGCTCGGATTTTCTGAGGGTCACATCCGCGCTCTTTGTTTTGTTCGATTCTATGCTAAGAACTAGGTCTTCCTGGTTTCCAGTTGTATTTTGCTTTGTTACAATCTGAAAAACTAAAAGCCTAACTAAGACAGCTGAACGCTCCTTGGCTATTCATGTGAATGAACACACACACACACACAAGATTCTGAGCAATTGACAAACATGGACTCGTTTATTCCGTATCACGTATCTGCATCGTACAGATGAGGACACCGAGGCACCGGGGAGGCAGACAACTCGCAGAGGTCACACGGTCACCCAGCGTAGATTTGAACGCAACTGGCAGTCCCGAGTCAGGGCTCTGAACGCCGCACCTGCCTCCTTGCCTTCCTCCGGCCTGCCCTCCAGGTGCCCCCGGAGCAGAGCCCCTCGCCCCCCATTCAGGACAACACAGAAACGCAGCTTGTCAGTCCCCGGCAAAACCTCGCGCCTTCTCTCTCCAGGACTTCGGGCCTGGGCTCCCTTTCCTGCACTTTCCTGCAGGGGCTGCCTCCTCACCCTTCCTGCTCAGATCAAACATCACTCTCAGGCCTTCCCTGAGCCCCCTCAATAAAGGAGACCCCCAGGGTCCCCAGGATATCACGCTATGTATTTCCTCCAAAGCTTATCACATTGGAGATTTCATTGTTATTTTTTTAACCTGTATTCTTGGTTACTGTCACCCTTTCTCCTCCCAGATTAGTCCCAACACCCAGAACAGACTCGGAGCTCCAGAAAGATTGCACAAACAAGTAAATGCAAGAAGAGTGAGATTTGGGTTTGTCCAGAGACGATGAGAGAAGAGAGAAGGTCTGTCCCAGCAGGAGAGGAAGGTCGAGCAAAGGCATATTGGTGTAAAAACACGATGGAGACCGAGGTACACAGACATTCTGTGCCTGTGCGTCTGGGCCATGCTGGCAGGAAGCGTGGGGCATGAGGCGGCCTGGAATCGCAGGCACTGAATGCCAGGGTAAGGCTTTGGGCTTTACCAGCAGCCAGTGGGGAGCTGGGGAAGGAGAGGGAGGAATGGCAGGGCACCCGCTCTGGTTTAGGGAGAATGGCCTGGTAGGGTGGTGGGTAGGCAGGAGGCCCCTAGGACCTGGCCGAGGGCTCCTGCTGGCTGGGGAGATCCCGGGGCCTGGGAAGCAGTGGGGACGCCAGCCTGCAGCTCCTGTGTGCAGACTAAATGCCAGCTACAGAGAGACTAAGCTTCCCAGAGTCTGAAATCGCCCAGCTGCATTTTCTGAAAATCAAAGCAGTTCAAGAGCTTTGTTTTCTGTTTTCCTGCTTGCCCACTTCAGGGCAATGTAGAGCAGTTTGCATTTCCAAACACTCACAAGAACCTGCAGTGGAAGTTGGAAGAATAACCCCAGGCTTCTTGGTCTAATTCTCAAGGTCAACTGATATCATTAGAATAACATGAACTCAATTTGAGTTACAGCAGGGAAATCATGTTAGGAAATATGGGTCACTCATCACCGAGTAATGAAGCTGTTACCTCGCGCGATCGCAAACGCACTCGGAAATCTGTCGACCGTCCTCGCCCCACGGCCCAGCTGGCTCGGAAACCGAAGCCCACACAAGAGGGAGAGGTGTCACTGAGCAGGGCCCCGCTTCATGCCTGCAGCCTCCAAGCCAGCCAGAAGGGCGGGGGTGTCTGGGACAAAGGGCAGGTTGGAGAAGCTTTCTCTGTGATCTCAGAGATTTTCTTTAAAAGTCACAGTGAGACATGGGCAGAGGGAAGGGCCCTGAGGGCGTAGAACCGACAAGACCCGGAGCTCAATCTGCCAGGAAGGACAGGTAGAGGGGACACACAGCCGGCGCCTGCCCAGAACTCAGCCCCAACAGTAGCCTGTGGTGACAGGAGGAGTCATGACACTTGTGAGCCACCGAGGGTCGAGGGCCAGGGGTACAGCAACAGAGTGGTAAGACCACTGCCCGGCACCAGCCCCAGCTGACAGCAGGAATGTGGCCCGCATTGCAAGATCTCCCAATGTTTCAAAAAACTACAAATTCAAAACTGTGTGTGAAATCTCCTTGTGCAGAATGGTGGCCACTAATTAAAAATCTTTTAGTGCTGTTGTGTCTCCACAAAACGTGTCTTGGTGTCACTGATGTGTGACTTACAGGGCGGAGGAAGGCTGACTCTCTGCTGAGGGCTCAGGGCTGGGGGGTGAGATGGCCTCGATCTCCAGGGACTCCCAAGGCCACAGTGAGGGAGGGGCTGTGGCTGTGCTCTGGAGCCCCCACCCCCCACCCTGGCCAAGTGCTCAAGCCCCTCCTAGTGGGTGCCCAGGGGCTGCTGGGAGTGCGGGGCTCAGCTCTCCGTGAGCTCCCTCAGGGCCTCGCCTCCCTGCCGTACCCCACATCCAATGAATGTTGGGGGGAGTATGCAGGCCTGGGTTCCTTACCCCAACTGGGGACATCTTGGAAGAGCCACGCTACTCCAGGGCTCCCAGTAGGATGAGCCATGGCTCCGCTGTGATTGCACGGTGGCCTGGCTTCTCCTTCTGCCTGGCTTCGCTCACCGACAGCTGCTGCTCCCTCATGCCACCTCCCAGGAAACCCAACCGTGATGCCCGCGTAACCCTCGTCTCGTCATCTGTCCCACGGAGACAATCACTTGCCTCATCACGTCCTATGAGGCTATAGCGAGAGCATGAGGGTGGAGGCGGCCGACTAGGATGCACTAGGGCAGCAGCAGGGGCTCGAAAAATATCTGCTGTGCATCGTGGGCTGAGAGCGAGCGGCGAGGCGGTGCCTGCGTGGCCACTGTCACTAGCACATGGCTCCGTCCCCAAAGCCAGAGCTCCTGGGCCCGCAGGTCCTTTGTCCTGGGGGAGGAGGGCCCGGCTCTGTGGGTTGTAGGGTGTGTAACAGCCTCTACCCACTAGATGCCAGTAGCAATCCCCGGTTGTGACGACCGAAAATGATTCTAGACGTGGCTACCTGTCCCCTGAGAGGCAAAATTGCTCCAGAGTGACGACCACTGCCCTAACCTATTCAAGTTCCATGAGCCACAGTTGGGGGAGACCTCAGCCTGGACCCAACATTGGCCAGGGCCTTTCCCAGGCGGCCTCCACAGGGAACCGGGATCCAAGCCAGGGCCAGGGGTAGGGTGGGGCAGTGGGAGGCGCCCACACAGGGGCCAGAGACGCTGCCCCAGGTCCTGGCCACTCTTCACGCAACCTTCCCCCAGCCTCAGAGTCCAAATGTGAAAAACAGAGATGTCAGTTCCATTCCTACTGACCTCCTGGGGGTGAATGAAAATACTTAATTTGGTGGGTGTGAAAGTGTTTTCACCAAATAAAGGTATTGTGCAGAAGTGCAATAGAAGCGATTCACAGCAACGTTTGTCTTACCCAAATTCAGCTAAATGAGCTCGTCAAAGAGGGACAGAAAGACAAGCAGACAGACAGAGGCCTTATTTACACTGTCACCCTTCCCTTTCTTCCCCACCCCAGGGAAGGGGAAGCCACAGCTAAAATGCCCAAGAAACAAGTGAAATTCTCAGGACCCACCAATTTTACTTGGTAAAATTTTACAGGAGATTTTGCCTTACATGACAACTTTTCTAACCCGAGTAAAATGAGATTGAGCTCTTTTTTCTACTACAGAAAAAGTGAATAAAAAGCCAATTTGACTAACCCCTTCCACCAGCAGTGGGCAGCAGCAGAAACAAGAAAAGAGTTTGCCTGTGGGACAGCTGGTGGAGGCAGCGACAGTGGCTCACCTTCCCCTCGGCCTGCCCTCCATCTTTCCCTCCCCGGAATGAAGGGAAGCAGAGAGACCCTGAAATAAACTCGCTCCCAGCAGTGAGGCAGGAAGCCACAGCCCCACGACCGAAAGCCATCATACAAAGGACGCAGTGCTCACCACTGCCCCTGTCATTTACCTCTGAAGATTCACAGCCTCCCCCACAGCCAGGGAGGGGAGGCAGGCAGGGGTCTGCAAGGGACATGCTCCCAGGATGAAGGGGGCTGATTGGTCAATCTAGGCAAAGTGGCTTCTTCCCCTCCCCCACCCAGAAGCCCACTACCCTGGCCTTTCCATGCCAGACCCAGGGGCTCAGCTTGGTTTATCCCATAAGCAGTGGAGTCTACAGATTTCTCAGGGGCCAACAGACGTGCTTGAGATCCAACAAGCAAAAAAAAGAATATTGACTCTTAAAACAAGAAGAAAATTGTAAAATCAAAATTACTAATGCTTTTGAAAGTAAAATTCGAAAACCCTTTGAACATTTTTAAGCAAAATAATTAGACAAAATAATTACATTCAATGTAAGCGGAGATTTTAATACGTTGATATCATTTGAAGGAGGACATCACAGAGGTCTGAAATCGGCCCCTTTCACCTCGCAGGGTAAAAAATATCTTATTTTACTGAATCTAAATGGGACTCAAAGGCAGAAACTCTCTGAGGCCACCATAGCACTCTTCTTGACTTGGCAGATGGCCTCTGAGAACCCAGAGCACAGACAGCGAAAGCCAGGGTTGCTGAGCTACAGAGAGTTTTAACACAGACCAGGATTTCAAGGAGCATCCTGTGGCCCCACCCCAGTCATCAGAGCCTGTGGAATCCCCTTCTTTTATCTCAGCACGTTTGGTGGAAGGTTCTAGGCTAGGATTTGGGAGCAGGGGTTGTGGGCTAAGCCTTGTCCTCTGACTTGGTTATAGACAAAGAAAATGCAATACTTCCTACACCAATGTCACTTCTAAAACAGAGAAAAACAGGAGAGATGGAGAGGACCGTTTTTATGAAGAAAATGGAGAAAAGCACATTTCCTTGTGAAAGAGACCCAAACTGTCCTCGCTGATTTCAGATGCACGGAAAGCATGCCGGTGTTTTCTATCTTGACATCCTGCTTCACTCTGTCCCCTCGCCTGCCGGCCCGTGGGCACCTGACTCTGTAGGTCCTAAACCATGTGCTCCCAGCTCTGACACTGTGATTCTCTGAGGCCCTGGTGGCCTCCAGGAAATCCCCACTACCAACGGATGGCAAATGCCACCAGAAACGAAGCCAGCCCCTGCCCATTGCCTGCTGGTTACCCTGGCTGGCAGGCAGAAATCTCTTTCCAGTCAGTGGGCAGGGGTTGCATTTATTTTGCAATTAACAAAGAACAAAGGAAGTGGCAGGGTCTTGAGGGTGGTTCTTGTGGTTTGCTTTTGGGGCCCAGAATTCCTACATTGTCCGTGGTTCTATTGACTCCAGGTCCTGGGGCGTGGGAGGGCTGACAATCACCTTTCGGAACTCTGTGCCTGTTTTTGGCCAGATCACCAGCTGTGGGTCTGCTCAGCTCTGGGGTGATGAGTACAGGCGCCCCTTTACTCGGTGAGGGCACCGTTGGGAGACCAATGGACCAAGGAATCCTGGCCGTGCAAGTCTCAGAGTACAGCCCCTGCTGGTTCTTTGTCATGTCGTCTTCAAAGTGGGAAGCATGTCGCTGAGCCCTACACGGGGATAGGGCAGACCCCTGCTAATGAAAGCATGGAGATTTGGAGGGCACGGGAGGTGTTGATACAGCAGATAGGGCTCCGAATTACCCACAGTAAACAAAGCAAATTATATTTACTTCCACGGGAGCCTGAGATTTTGACAGCAAAGAGAGACTTATGGTAGAGTTGTTGCTGCATTTATATTTAATAAATTTAAGAGAGAGATGAAATAGACTTTAGCAAGGCTAGTGAAATATTTATAAAAGCACACCGAAGCCATGTAAGGGAGAGAGAGGGAAATAAAACAGCTCACATGTGGGATCAAATCAAGCAAGCCAGCTTTTAACCTGACAGCTCCTAGCACTGCGGGCAAGAAAGCTGCCAACGGGCCACAGATGCACCACACCTGAGCTAGCCGGGAAGCAGAGGGAGGTTTGGGGAGGGGAGGAGGGGTGGGACGGTCGTGTGTGCACAAGGCACAGCCAGCGCCGTGTGGTCCGGGGACATCTGTCACACCTGCCGGCTGCTCAGGTGCGCCTGGCACCTCGTGATGCCAGCCAGAGCAGGTTCTCCTGCCCCTGGCCTACGTCCAGTCAGCCTGGTAGGAGCACAAGAGGCCTGGGAAGACTCACAGACAGATGGAGACTGGACCCCAGGGCTTCCCGCTCCCGGGGAGAGCCGGTCTGTCTTCAAGCTACCGTCTGAGGAAAGTCTGCTCTTGGGATGATTAGACCGAAGGGAGACGGGTTAGAGTTGTTAGTTTGCAGATTCGTAAGACTTTTGAAATGCGCAAGTAATATATATCCATATTGGAAACATCAGAAGAAAACAGTTTAACAGACATGCAAACCCTATCATTAATAATCTCAACAATGGCTGGCATTTCCAGACTGGCTGCACACCTCTTATCGAGGGATGGTTTTAATATTATGTAGGGTCATTTCAGAGAGAGTCCTACTCAGTACTGACACACTAGGGAGCCTGCTGATCACTGCATGTCTCATCCCTTACCCTCGGCTCAGGGCCTTTCCTCTGCCTGGAATATCCTTCTTGCCCTGTCCTGATAGGAATCTAAATGCACATTGTAGGCCCCTTGCAATCCTGCCTCCCTCAGAAGACATTCACGGGGCTTTCTCCCCCTGCTGAACCCCATGTCATCTTTTACGTCGCCACGTTGTGGCTCATTCTCAGACCACCTTGCTTGCTGACTGTTGCATGTTGACTTTCCCGTCTTCATTCCCATGGAAGATCCTGCCTTGTTCTTTTTCCCTCTCTGCCTTTGTTGGGCACAATGGGCTCCAGACAACAGCCTGTGCCTCGGCCGTGGGCCGTGGACGACTCGCTCACTCTCAGGCTCACATCACATTTGGCAGTTCCTTCCAGGAGCGACAGACTGATTTGAGGCCATCAGGTTGTGTAAGGTCAGTTCACCGAATGACCAGCTGACCGGGCTCCTGCGGGCTGATCTGAAAGTTTTCGTCTCCCCACCCCAGTCGTGGCCTGCTTCTCATCCCAAACGCTGCGTGCTGACCGCCTCTGCCTCTGGCACTGGGGCCCGTCCGGAGCTTCCCCGGGACTCGGGAATGAGGCACAGAACATAGTATAAGCAGATCACAAGGGACCAGCAATCAGCTTCATGTCTCTCCACCCCCATTGTCATGTCCTGGTCTCCTGCCACGATGAATCTTTTTAACTCTAGGAAGCCCTCTCGTTTTCACCTCCAGGCTTTGCACAGGCTGTCACCTCTGCCTTTCCTATCCCTGCTTCCTCACTACCTTGTTTTCAAAAAGAGCTTTATTGAGGTATAATTTAGGTGCAATACATCACACACATTTAAGGTGTACAGGGCACTAAGTTCTAGCTCTGACGCATACAACTCTGAACCCCTCACCAGTCAGGTGTGACCCTACCCATCACCCCCAAAGCCTCCTCCTGACCCTTTGTCATGCCTCCTACTTGCCCCTGCACCCGTACCAGGCAATCACTGATGGTTTCCGTCTCTATAGATTAGCTTGCAGTTTCTAGAGTTTTATATACCTTAAATAATATAATATAGACTCTTTTTGTGCCTGGCTTCTTTTACTCAGAGTAATTATTTTGAGATTCACCCATATTGTTGTGTGTATCAGTAGCCTCCCCCGCTCCGCCCCTTCCATTGCCAAATAGAATTCCTTTGTACCACTTTTGGTTTAGCCACTCGCCCATTAGTGGACATTTGTGTTGTGGCCAGCAACATTTGTGTTGCTATTAACACAAAGCTGCGCACGAACATCCATGTTCACGTTTTTGAAGGGACATGTTCTCTCATTTCCCTTGATAAATGCCAGGAGTGGAGTGGCTGGGCTGTGTGACAGGCGTATGTTCAAATTGGTAAGAAACCACTAAATGGGTTTTTGAATCAGAAATGTGAGAGGGTTCCAGGTTTTCCATAGCCCCACCAACACTGGGTATGGTCAGCCTTGCTCATTCTAGCCATGCTAACCGATGACTAGTGGTAGCGCATGGTGCTATTAATTTGCATTTCCTTAATTACTAGATGTGCCGAGCTTCTTCTCATGGGCTTATCCGCCACCCACATGTCTTCTTTGGTGAAGTGTCTGCTTGCCATTTTCTATTGGTTTATTTGTGCTCTTATTATTAAAATTTGAAGGTTCTTTGTATATTCCAGAAACAAATCCTTTATCAGACATAGAATTTAAAATATTTTATCGCATTCTTTAGTTTGTCTTTTCATTTTTCTAATGGTGTCTTTCAAAGAACAGAAGTTTTTAATTTTAATGAAGTCCATGTTCTAATTTTCCCTCTATGTGCAGTTGCTAATGAATTTCCTAGACTTTAATGTCTGGCTCCCAAAAGGGAGAAAAGAGAAAAATAAAGAAGGGGGGAAGAATGGTATTGGTTCTTCAAGTCCCCTGAACGTCACTTCAGCTGGAGGGGGAGGTGCTTGTCACAATTGGGGGAGATACAACACAAATGGCTACCTACCTCTTTGCACCTCTGTGGTTAAAAGTAGCCATCAGAGGGCAAATTTCTGATATTTGGAGTACAGGGTTATATTTTGCCCACCCTGGCTCCCACAAGCTGCACTTAAGCCATTCCAGAAATGTGTGCATGGCTGCGTGCCTCAGGGTTGGGGGTGAGGAATGGATAGCTGTTACCATGCTAAAGCCGAAACTGACCAAAATTAACTCTAGTTTACCATCCAAGCCTTCTCTTGGAAGCTACAAGCCTTCAATAGACTCCAGAATTCCAAAATAGCTCTATCAGACAGATTCTGCCAGTGCGATTGTTGGCTGGGGAGAGAGACTGCTGGTGCTTCTGACTCCACCATATTTTCAGAATCCTCTCCCTAATGTGCCTTCATTTTTGAAAAATACTTTCACTGGGTATAGAATTCTGCATTGACAATTCTTTCATTATTTTTAAAATGATGCTCCACTGTCATCTCATTTGCATTGTTTCTGATAATAACTCTGCTGTAATCCTTTGTTCCTCCCTATATAATGTCTTTTCTTCTCCCCCCTTTGGTTTCTTTAAAATTGTTCTTTTTATGACTGGTTTTGAGCAATTTGGTTATGATGTGCCTTGGTGCATTTTTCTTCCTGTTTCTTGTACTTGGAGTTCATTGAGCTTCTTGGATCTGTGGGTTTATAATTCTCAAACCTTGGGGAAATTTTAGCCACTATTACTTCAAATATGTTTGCTGCACCCACCCTCTCTTTAAGGAACTCTAATTATATGTATATTAGGCCACTGAATATTGTCCCACAACTCACTTATGCTACTTACTGTCTCTCTTTTTATCATTTTTTGTTTCTATTTCATTTTGGAGAGTTTCTATTGCTGTGTTCTGGTTCACTAATATGTTATTCTGTAATGTGTAATCTCTTCATCCCACCTGGTGTACTTCTCAGCTTCAGACACTGTAGTCTTAATTTCTAGTAGTTATATCTAGTTATATCTAGGTCTTTTCATGTCTTCCATGTCTCTAATTAACTTTTTGAATGTATGTAATACAGTTTTAGTGTCTTTGTCTGCTAATTCTTCAAAAAGAGATAGGAAACATAAAAATGGAGATAGAAAACATGAAAAAGAACCGGTCAGAAATAAAGACTACAATAACTGAAACAAAGAATACATTGAAGGGAATCAACAGTAGATTAGATGAAGCAGAGGATCGAATCAGTGATTTGGAAGATAAGGTAGCAGAAAACACCCAATCAAAACAGCCAAAAGAAAAAAGAATCCCCACCCAAATGAGGAGAGTTTAAGGGGCCTCCAGGACAACATCAAGCATAACAACACCTGCATCACAGGGGCACCAGAAGGAGAAGAGAGAGCAAGGGATTGAAAACCCATTTGAAGAAATAATGACAGAAAACTTCTCTAACCTGGTGAAGGAAATAGACATACAAGCTCAGGATGCACAGAGAGTCCCAAATAAGATGAACCCAAATAGGACAACACCAAGACACATCATAATTAAAATGGCAAAGTTTAAAGACAAAGAGAGAATCCTAAAAGCAGCAAGAGAAAAGCAGTTAGTTACCTACAAGGAGCTCCCATAAGACTATGAGCTGAATTTTTAACAGAAACTTTGCAGGCCAGAAGGGATTTGCAGGAAATATTCAACATGATGAGAAGTGAGAACCTACAACCAAAGGTAATCTACCCAGCAAGGCTATCAGTTAGAATTGAAGGACAGATAAGGAGCTTCCCAGACAAGGAAAAGCTAAAGGAGCTCATCACCACCAAACCAGTATGACAAAGAATCTTAGAGGGACATCTTTAAGATGAAGGGAAAAAAGGATAAAAAATACGAATAATAAAGTGGCAATAACTACGTATCTATCAACAATTACTTTCAATGTAAATGGATTAAATGCTCCAATCAAAAGACAGGGTGGCTGAATGGATAAGAAAACAAAACCCTTACATATGCTGCCTACAAGAGACTCACTTCAGATTGAAAGACACACACAGACTGAAAGTAAAAGGATGGAAAAAGATATTTCATGAAAATGGAAACAAACAAAAAGAAGCTATGGTAGCAATACATAGACCAGACAAAATAGACTTTAAAACAAAGGCTATAACAAGAGACAGAGAAGGACCCAGTAATCCCACTTCTGGGTATTTATCTGAAGAAACTCAAATGCTACTTCAAGGGGACATGTACATCTATATGTTCATTGCAGCACTGTTTACAATGGTCATGATGTGGAGGCAGCCTGGGTGTCTGTCGATGGAAGAATGGATAAGTGAAGGTGGTACTTATGTACAGTGGAATATTGCTCGGCCATGGATGGGAATGGGTTCTTGCCATCTGCGGTGGCATGGATGGACCTGGAAGGTATTGTGCTGAGTGGGGCATGTCAGATGGAGAAAGACAGATGCAATGTGATTTCACTTATACATGGAATCTAAAGAACAAAATAAACAAACAAAATAGAAACAAACTCATAGATACAGAGAACATTTTCATGGTTGCCAGACAGGAGCGGGTTAGGGGGTGAGTGAAAAAAATGGGAAGGGATTAAGAAGCACAAATTGGTTGTTACACAATAGTCATGGGGATGTAGGATATAGCACGAGGATTATAGTCAATAATATTGTAATAACTATGTGTGGTGTCAGATGGGTACTAGATTTTTTGGAATGATCGAATGGGAGGGGGGTTGGGGGCAGCGTGAAAAAAATGAAGGCATTAAGAAGTACAAATCAGTAGTTACAAAATAGTCATGGGGATATAAAGTAAAGCGTAGTAAATATAGTCAATAATATGGTAATAACTGTGTATAGTGCCAGGTGGGTCCTAGACTAGTCAGGGGGATCACTTCTTAAATTATATAAATGTCTGACCACTATGCTGCACACCTGAAATTAATATAAAATAATAGTGAATGTCAAATTTGAAAATTTTCAAAAGGCAGGAAAATGTGAAGGGGAGTAAGAGACCCAAATTTCCAGTATAAAACAAGTCATGGAGATGTAACATACAGCATGGGGAATATGTTCAATAATATTGTGATAGCATAGTACGGTGTTAGATGGTTGCTGGACTTATCATGGTGACCACGTCTTTAGGTATATAAAGGTTGAATAACTATGGTGAACCCCTGAAACTAACATGTCTATATTAGCTACATTTTAATAAAAATCTTAAAAACAAAAACAAATCAGCATTATCAGGGGTGTTGCTCTGTGTCCAGTCAGGTATGAGGGACGGGACGTTTCACCTGGAAAGGTGTGGGTGAGAGGTTTCACCTGGGATCCTGTGCCCCTGGGGCAGGACGCTAACTCACCTGCTCTTATCTTCAAGACCCCAGAAATCACAGTTGGCAGCCAGACAAGCAACAGTACACTATTCAGATGCAAAGGAAACAGGCAGAACCAGCCATGAGGTTGAACAAGGGCTGAGCTTCCTGAGTAAGCAGGGGACCTGTCTCAGAATGAAACAACACCTGAGCAGATGCAACACTATGGTACCTCCAAAATGCCCCGAACCCCAAACCCCCAAGGTGCTAGAGAGGACCCCAAGCCCAGGCAATTAGGCAGTGAAGCAACTTTGCAAACTGAAGGGATTTTAAATGATATTCAAGTCTACACTCTGCGAGTGGAAAAACACCTCACTCTTTTTCAAAGAATGAAAAGGCTTCCCCCATCCTCCCTTTCCTTTCTCTTCAATGATGGCATTTCCATAAGAGAAACTGCTTGATAAGCCTGTTCCCTTTAAATTATTTTCTAACGATCCAGGCAGTCACTCACGCCGGCGGCCTCTCCTTGGCTCACCTTTCCTTTCAATTATTTGCGTTCCTCAGCCGAACAATGGCGGCGTCACAGCCCGTGTGTGCTAGGACTGCTGCAACTCAGCGTCTCTGAGACCAGGTGCCCAGGCTAGGCTCTGGCTTTGTTCCCCTGGCCAGACGGCCGTCGTTTCATCTTCCTGTCTCCCCTTTCTGTGCCATTTAAACTTTAACCTGGTAGTAACTTTGCCCACCTTGATTCCCTATTCAAAGGCTGGCAGATGAAAAGCCCTCCCCTTGGATGTGGCTTAAAAACTCCATCCTCAGTCTCTCTCTGTCTTTGAACTGCTTTGGGGCCTTTTTACCCAGGCTGTTTTATTCTCCGTGGGCCTCTAGCTTTCAGGCCTGGGGCCTTGGGAAAGGCAGCAATGGGGGCTTCCCAGTTGGGGCCTGAGAGGACCCCAAATGCCCAGGGTGGACACCTCATGTACCCGCCACACAAACATCATCTCTCCATCCCCCTGAGGCCCTGGGTTCTGGCTCAGGGGACCATCTCTGGCCTCCAGGGCTGGTCCCCTGCCTTCACCCAGCCCTCCCCCATCTCAGCTTCCCCTCACAAGCCTCAGACCCACAGCACTTCAAGGCTTCTAGCCCCAGCTGGGGCCTCCAGAAACTTTCTCCTTTTCAATGCCAGGCAGGCCACTTGCTGTTTTAGATGTCAGGCAAGGCACAATGAGAGAACTCTGCCATCACAGAAAAATGCAGGTAATCTAGACCAAGTGGGACAGTGGGGAAATGAACCAGAGAGAGGGTGAGACGTGAACCCAAAAGCAGCCCCAGCTTTCCCTCTTTCTCCCAGCAGGCCCTGCACGGCTGGCTGCAGCCTCACCGAAGTCTCGCTGGAACCTCTGGGTAGATGCTCAGTGTCTTGTTTGTCTACTGAGAACAGATGCCCCATCACCCTCGTCTCTGCTGACAGAAGTCAAGAATATTAAAGTGGGTTAAATGGTGGCCCTCAAAAAGATATATCCACTTCCCAACCCCTAGAATCTGTTAACTTACGTTATTTGGAAAAGGGATCTTTGCAGACATAATAAAGTGAAGGATCTTGAGGAGATCAGCCTGGATTATGCAGATGGGCCAAAATGCAGTGACCAGTGTCCTTCTGAGAGGCACACGGAGGAGAGGGGGAGGCCACGTGACCACGGAGGCAGAGACTGGAGCAGTGCGGCCACAAGGCAAGGAAACCTGGAAGCACGGGAAGCGGGGAGAGGTAGGGAATAGGCTGTCCCCTGGAGGCTTTGGAGAGAGCACTGCCCTGCTGATATCTTGATTCTGGACTTCCGGCCTCCAGAACTGCGCAGGAATAAATGTCTGTTGTTTTAAGCCACCAGCTTGTAGTAATTTGTTGCAGCAGCCTCAGGAAACTGATACAAGTATGCAAAGGTGTGGAGGGGAATTTTCGTGGATATTCACTCTCCTCACCAGGGCCTGGTGCCGGGTGAGTGCCAGGTGGTAGCTCGGCCCCTCCCCCCGTACGTCTCAGCCAATCATGACGACCTAGGACCTAAGGTGAGCATGTGATCTTAAGCTAGCCAATGAGGTGGGAGGGGAAGTTGTGCTAGGAGGAAGGCGTGCCTGGGGATACCCTCTACTTCAGGTGTGATCATCCCCACCTGTGAGTCCACACAGCCAGGTGGAGGGTGACGGCAAGATGGATGGAAAGGGCCTGCAGAAGGCGGGCAGGAATGGAAATGGGTACCAGCTACATAGGGATCGTGAAGGGACAGCTTGAGCTTCAGTCTCACCTCTTGATGGAAACAGGACATATCTGAGTTCTGGGTAGACCGTCTACCTGCTTGTTGACTTGAGAAGCCCCCTTGAACAGAATTCCTCCTAAAGACAGGGCCAGACAGACTAGCTTAGCTTTACATTGAGGGTTTGAGCCTGGGGCATTGAGGGGGCCAGGATTCCAGTGTCTGGCACATAGATTTCTCTCCTGACAACACCCCCTAGATTCCTGTTCCAAGTCCTCGGGAGAGAGAAAAGCTTTCAACAAAAACTGAAAGAACCGTTTCATTGAAACTCAAAAGACATTAATTGGCACCAGTGACAGAGAACAGCAGGGGTTGGGGAAGTGGGGAATTCTCCCCGCTGCCGCTCAGGACTGGGAGGATGCCAGAATGTGGGGAGACATCGGCAGCTGGAGGCCTGATGCACGGAGGTGCCATGGCGCCCCCAGACAGGGTGGCCCCCGCAAGGCAGCAGGACCCAGCGGAGGGGCTTAGGCGTGTCTAGCTGACACTGCGGGGCCTGAAAGGGACTGGATCCATTGGAGGCACTGAGAGCAAGGCACAGAGAGGGCAGGGCCTCCAGATGCAGGCTGTGCCACTATAGACTTCTCAGGTAGATGACTCTGAAGGTCACCAGAGTAGAATGCCTGTCCCATGCCACTTGGTAGCAGACAGGTGTGCTTATGAACCCACTTGAGACAAGGCTGGAGAGTCTCCAAAACAACTGGGTGACAGTTTGAGGGGGTTTCTGGGAGTCCTGCAATGTCAGGTGACAGCAAGGACCGCGTAAATCTATATCATTGTCGTCCTTGCCCCTTGGTGGCCTTAGGTTGTGTGACTCGGCATAGGCAGGTCACATCATTCATTAGCAGCATTAATTGAGGCCAAAGCTACTCCCTTTAACCACCCTGTGTAACCACCCCAGGGATCTCAACCTTGGTGCTTAGCAGAGTCACCTGGGGGCTTGCAAAGACTCCCGCTGCCCATGCGCCGCCCCCACCAATGGCATATGGCTCTGGGCAGGGCCCAGGCTCATATTTATCCAAAGTTGTCCAGGAGAGGCCAGTGTGCAGCCAGGGTTTGAAACCCCTCTCCCTCCCGGTGCTCTCTGCCTGCCCAGGCAAGAAGCAGGATGGAACCCCAACCTCCTCCCAAACCAGGGAGCCCCAGTTTCCCCAGCTCTCACGTGGGAGGTTGGGCTCAGTGGCTTCCCAGGATGTTCTCAGCTCTGCCGTGGTGTGAAGGGCTGCTGAGCATGAGACAGCCCTGAGCTGAGCCAGGGCCCTCACGAGAGGGAGAAGAAGGCGATGGAGGCAGGGGGAGGGGGCACTGCGAAGTCCCCCCACACAGCCTCTGTCACAGTCACTCCCTGTGTCTCCTGGCCACCGAGGTGAGGCTTCTGCAGTGTCCCAGCCCTAGATGGTGTGGGGCAGGAACACCGCCCACCTGGAGGCAGGAGTCACCCGCCTGTGAACAGCCGAGGAACCGCGAACGGGCCTGTACAGTCGTTACGCAGAGGGCAGGCTTCTAGTGGGGCCATCTAAACCCCTTGAAGTTACAACTTAAATTTACTAACAGATGTAAACTCCCCTCAACAAGAGAGAAACGGGCCACAAGCACCCTTTCTCCCACCCCCTCCGGGGAGGCTCGGCTTTAATTTCAGGGCACACGGCCTTCTGGAGAGCTCTGGGCCCTCTGACAGCCATTTGTAGGTGATGATTACAGGCAAAATGCAGGGCAGGTGGCCCCCTGCTTTCCTCGTGGGAGGCACCCCTCATCCACAGGCTCCCTGCACCCTGCAGAGGTCCCAGCGCCCTTCAGTGCCCAGGCCCCTGCCTCCCCCTGCACGGTGGCGGCCTCAGGCTCAGCAGCTTAGAAAGCGCTCCTGCCCCAAGGCAACTGTGGTGGCAGCGGCCTTGGGAGCAGAACCCAGTGGGAGAAGTGGAGTCTACAGGAGGCCCGGGCAGCCCATCAGCTGTGTCTGCAAAATGCCTGACCCTGAGGGACTCGGCCTGCAGCTCCAGGGCCCATTCAGACAGAGATTCAAGAAGGAGCTGTTTGTAAGCTGATGAGATGTTTCTCTGTTGAGGTGAAGCCACCAGCCGTCTTGGAGTGGATCCTCTCTGTTCACGAAAGAGCCTTTCGAGAGACCGCCTTGGGCGGACAAGTGTCTGGCAAGTAGGTACCCAGGCTAGAGGGAGAGTGTGACCACACCTTTGGGGACATGACCAAGGCTACCCATCCACACCCCCCACCTCCCCCATCCCCCAGCTCCCATGTGCCCGACACATCTGGGACGAGAATTGACACTTGCCCTGTTCCTTCCTAAAGCACAGTGCTGTGTGAACTCACAGGCTTCTGGCCATGACCCCTGTCTGGAAGGGAGCCCAGGGACCACGAAGGGGCTCACCCCAAGGAGAGGGGAAGCCTGGAACCAGGGGAGGCCAAACATAGGCAAAGGGCAAGTGGGACGTGTGGAAGCGCCCCTTCCACCTGCCGGGGCCCGAGCAGCAGGGACCGCTGCCTCAGCAGACAGGACACAATCTCCCACAGCACCCGGCCAGCCAGAAGCCTGAGCAACCTGTGCCCACCAGATTTGCTCATCCTGCTTACTTGTCTCTTCCCTCCACTGGGGTCCGTGAACACAGGCACCTTGTCCTATTTGCCAACACCTAGCATGTAACTAATATCCGCAACAGCATTAAATAGATGAGTAAACGATATACCTGAAGCCGGCTTCCTGTGTGGACACAGCCCGTTAGCGGCGGGCTCCCCCACTCTAAGGGTTTTCCACAGCAAACGCCTCCTCCTGGCTCCCAGCCCGCTCTGGGCCCGCCCACCCTCACTGTCTGTGAGCTCAAGGATTACAAACTAATCCTAATATATTTGCCTGAGTAAGACCCAATTAGGAAGGTAAATCTGCAAAAAATAAAATAGGCAAAACAACGTAAAAACCCGAGGAGAGTGTCCCCCGGCCCCCAGAGCAGAAGAGAGGGTGGCTTGGGCTTCCTCCTTCTGAGGTGTCCCTCTCAGCTACAATAAGGAGAGGACAGAGCCCCTTCCTCTGCCAGGCAAGGCCAAAGGGAAAGGCAGAGGACACCTGAAAAAGCAGACAGACCTGGAATCTGCTGAGGAAGGGACCCTGGGGCTCATTTTACGGTCTCCCTACTTCCAGGGCTGGGAATTTTAGATCCACTGGACGCTCTAGCAAATGGTTAGATATTTCTGTTGCAAAGGATGAAAACCTAATTCCAAATGGCTTAAGAAGAAAAGTACTTATTACCATCACCTTAGAGTACTATGACTATTCCCACTGTACGGATGGAGCAGTGAGGCTCAGAGAGTGGAAATACCTTCCCAAGGCTGGACCTCCAGCAGCTTGCTTCTCACCACGAGGTGTCCTGCTACGTGCAGAGCAGGGAGTTTGGGGGAAGCAGGCGGCTGAGGGCCCTGCATCTTCCTCCAGCCGCACCAGCCCAGCCAGAGGCCGCTGCTCTGAGGCCCCTTCTAAGCCGATGAGCAGAGTAAGGAGCAGATGGGAAGTTGGCCACCCAGGGACCGGCTCCAAACCTTCCAGAAACCTACAAACATGAAACAATCATAGATGAGAGGAGGCTTGAAAGCCACCATTTCTAAAATAAAAGGAAATCACATTGTAAAAGCCCTGGCCAAGATGACAAAAAAAAAAAAAAAAAATGAAAAGAAAGGAAAAACTTGTTAAGATCAAAAATGCAGCCAAACCTCAAAAAAGAGGCTTGGGATAAAGGAAGGGAGAGGGGGTTTTACCTGGGGGCTTCCAAGGGGGCTTCTGAAGCAGGTGAGGGCGGGGCTGTCCCCAGCCTGCGCTTGGGCAGGGCTGCTCCTCTGTTCTTCCCTCCCAAGCTACCTTTCATGTCCCCCCCCCACCAGGGCCGCGAGGCTGGACCACAGCGCAGAGACACTGGACACCCATCAAGTTTTCCAACTTGAAACTCACTTCTTTCCCTTTAAACTGAGGAAACTTGGAGTTCTTTCAAGGCACAGAGAAGGATTCAAATGGTGCGTGTCTCCCAGCCTCCGCACCTGCCTCCTCCAGATGGAGGCAGAGGGGCTCTACCGGCCCTGCCCTGGGAGAACGCTCACTCCTTACCCAGGTGACAAAGGGCGGGCCTGGAGGTTGGAGAGTGGATGAGGAAGAAAGTGGGCACCAGCCCCCCAGACTCAGCTAAGTCGCTCAGAGTTTCCTCAGCCCCACCTGAAGGCCGTGTGGAGTCCCCACAGCCTGGGGCTCTGATGGCTGACAGGCTTGTTAAGCCTTGCATGTCCCCCAGAGCAGAGAGGAGCCCACCCAGCACCCACTCTGTGCCCAGTGCCACGGAGCAGGCCAGAGAGGCCTCAGGGGACACCGGCAGAGTGGAGGTGGGGCCACCTACGTGTGTCTGACTGGGGGACAGGTGGGGTGGTGGCAGGATAGGGGCTGGGAAGGCGTGGCAGGGTCCCCCAGCTTGGGGAGCAGTTGGTACAAGCCTATGGACCGCACAGGCTGGCGTCCTCCTCTGGGCTCCTCTCCTTGCTGGCCAGTGATGACGTGGGCATTATCGCACACCCCTGGGCCTCAGCCTTCCCAGCTGGGGTGGGCAGCAGGCCCTGGCCCCATCTGCAGTGATGGAGGCTCACCTGGGGCCGGGCTGCCTTAACATGCTGGGTTCTAAGCTCATGGCTCATCCGTCATCTGTCCGGGCATCCAATCATGGGATCCCGCCACAGTACACACTACCTCAGGTAGTCAGCACTTGTCTGCAAGGCCTGGATTCCAGGGACTTTGGAAGCAGAAGCTGTTGTAGTAACAGCACAGCCCCAGGGTCACACTGCCCAGGTGGAAAGTAGCCAATCGCCCTCCACACGCCACCGAGCCTCAGTTTCCTCATCTACAAAATGGGAAGTATACTAGAACCCACCTCATGAGGTCACCATGAGCTGCCGTGAGTTGTGGACACAAGCCCCTTAGCCCAGGCCCAGTCCCCACTCCCCCACCTCCGGACCCCCCTTTCTCCTCCTCCTCACCAGGATCCCCTCTAGCTCTGGAACCCCTCTGCCTGCCTGAGGGGCACAGAGACACCCAGATCAGCAGCGGTGTCTACTCTGATGGACACCGGCCCCTGCCAGTGGCCTCCACAGGGGTTTTCCCTGGGACCGATACCACCACCCCCAACAGCAGACCTCAGCCCTGGGACAGACTGCCCAGTCCACAAGGCTGCCTCCAAGTCACAACGGGGAAGTGCCTGGAAGATTAAAAGAGCTGTCCAAATGCAAGGCAGAATCACCTCCATTAAATACAGAGCACCCCTACCTCCCACCTTATAGACAAGCAAAAATCCTGGGGTGCAGCCCAAAGAGTGAGAAACGTCCAAATTGGGGAAGAGAGTAAGCATTTGTAGAGCAAATACAAAGACACACAGGCACATCTGGGGACACACACACGACCTTCACGGGACACACAGATACACACAGACACGCCCGGGGACACACACAGATACAATCTCACACTGACTCACCCAGGGAAACATTGATGTACTTGCCATCTCATTGTGGCGGCATGTAGAGTGTTCAGAAAGGAAAGAAAAAGTCAAAACACAGTAACGTGTATGAAACATTTAAGAGGCCTTGGGGGTGGGGGCGAGGGCAGTGCTGTAGCAAAGGCAGGCACGACGGGTCCATGCGGGGGTGGGGACAGCTGAGGTGGTGGGAAGAGCCCAGGCAACAAGGGGGGGCCCAGTTTCACAAATGGGTCTTCCTTCCGTGCTAGGTCTCCAACCCTTCACGCCACTTTGGCAGTGACAGGGAGACTAGGAAAGAGGTCTCGTGTGGAAGCTGGAATTAGAACGGCCAGTGAATTCATCAGGACTTTTGGTTGCAAGTGACAGAAACACCATCCCACCTGCCTTCAGCCCAGAGGGCATTTGCCAGCTTGTGGAATGGAGATGTCCTGAGGAGCTCTGCTTTAGGAATGGCTCCGGGCTCAGGTGGCCACACAGGCTGTGGGTCGTTTTGCAGGTTGAACAGGGTCTGCCCTCCCTCCTCCAGACCGACAACCCACTTGCACTGACTCAGAGGACCCTGTCCCCGTGACCCAGTGACTCTGGCGGAGGGACTGTGCATCTCTCACGTCTGTGGCCTCAGCTCAGGCCTGGTGCAGAGCAGGTGGCTGCCACCTGTTTGCTGAGCCCACGAGACAGGGTTGACTTGCTTCACAGATACAGGCCCAGGCCCTGGGGGCAAATGCCAGCACTGCCACTGCCCAGCTGCACGACTTGAGGGAGGTGCTGGAACCTCTCTGTCCTCAGTTTCCCCGTGTGCGAAACGGGGATAACCCGAATGTCTGCTTCACCTGCCTGGTGAGACCAGCCTGTGAGTGAGGGCCTGCAGCACGTCTGGAACGGGGCTCTATGTCTGAGTGGTGTCACCACGGCGGCACTGGTCTCATCTGGGCATGCTCCGACTGAGTGAAGATGGGCAACAGTCCCGTGACCTCTAGAAAGACGGAGAGACACTCGGCGCTGCGGGGAGACATCAGCCTTCCGAGCGTGCGGGGCTCTCTCAGGCTCCATATCGACCCACACCTGTCCTGGGGCGTGTGGCATCTTCCCCGAGCAGCGCGGGTGGCGAGGATGGCCAGGCCCTGTAGGCCGGATTGATTTTGAAATCTTGTCTCTTACATGGGAAAAGGTCATGTTTGCGGGTGGGCATCCCGAGGTTTCTTTCCAGCAGGGCGTCCTGGCCGAGCCACAGGACTTCCATTAGATAAATGGGGGGCTCGGGCTGCAGGTGCGGGGGCTGGGTGTGTGTCAATGCGGAAATCATTCCAAATGAAACTGCTCAGGTGGCTGGTCTTCAGGACAGGCAGGGCCTCTTCTGCCTGAATTTGCTGCGAGCAAGCGGGGCTGTGGTATGGGGGTCCGAGGCAGTCACACTGAGCAGCAGAAAGCTGGAGCAGAAGGCTTTCCGTCCTCACCCCCTCAGGTAGACTGTCTGGCTGGCTGCTGGGCCCTGCCAGGGGCCACAAACTATGGGTCAGGGGGAGATGCCAGGCCCCGGCCCTCTGCCTCCCTCCCCTCTCACTGGGAGTGGAGGGCCCTGGAGACAGGTGTTTGGACAGGCCCTCCAGGCCCTGTGCCCGTAAGTCAGAGCCAGAGGACACGCTGGCCCTGCCCAGCCCCTCACCCCGAACACCTCAGGGCCGCTTCTGGCTGCCCACGGAGAGTGGGATCCACGACTCCAAATCGTCCCAGTAGGGACCTCACTGAACGAACCCAAAGCTGCAACTGGTTGCTCGGAGGCTGGATCTGGCCTGTCATTGAGTTTTATTTGGCATGAGCAAGGCTTTAAAAAACATTTTTAAATTAGCTTCCAAGTCTTCGAAGTTGGAAGAGCTCACATTTTAGAAGATGAAGGTTTTAGTTCTGCCTGAAACATGAGAAGCTCTGCTCCCAGCCTTCACCCCCACTCGCCAGCAGCTGCCGGCTGCAGCCCTGCCCCGTCTGCCGCAGCCCGCACCACACCCATCGCCTCCTCCGCGCAGAGCTAGTGGCAGTTGCGCTTGTCGTCACACTTGCACCTGGTCCTCTCCCTCGTGACTGCTGCTGTGGATGCTGACATTTGTCATCCCGGCTTATGGTTGTGTAACTCAGGGCCTTTGCACCTGCTGTTCCCATCTAGAGTGTTCTTCTCTAGCACGGCCACACAGTTACCTTCTCATTGCATTCAGGTCTCTGCTCCAATGTCAGGGCCATCCTGCCCACTCCTACCCCATCTCCCTGCCCCGGGCCTGCTCTGTCTTTCCTCACAGCTCTTACCTCGTCCCCACCACACAAATAATACACTGTCTGTTTGCCTGCCCTTTGTCTCCACTTCACTGCACCCATCCAATGTCAGCTCCACGAGAATAGTCTTTGTGTACTTTATTCATTGTCTTCTCCTCAGCTCCTGGGGAGGACTTGACACTTGATAGGTGTTCAATCAATATTTTTGAATGAATAAAAGGGTAAGATGCAAGCTAGACCAGAAAGAGCCTTGAATGCCAGTCTGAGGAGTAGGCATGGTGAGCCCTCCATGGGCTACAGGAAGCTGGGGACCAGGGTTGGGTGTGCAGTCTTGAAGATCTCTGTACACCGCCTACCAGGCATGTTTATGTGGCCCTGGAGGGACCGTACCAGCCTCACGAGCTATATAACAACAGCCACCAGATGGCCGGCATGGTGGGGAGACAAAGGCCATGGCCCCCACCCAATAGGGGGTGGGAGAGAGGGGAGAGGGAGAAAAGTCCCAGAAGACTGGAATCTCTGTGAGGGCAGGGTCCCCTGATTCTTTCAATAAAGGTTTATTGAGCACCTACTATGTGCCAGGACGCTGCCCTTGTGGAGCTCAGCCTGGAGATGAAGACAGGCATTTGTCCAACAAATATACATGTATCTCAATATAAGCTGTTGGGAGCTTTGAAGGAAAGGAACGAGGCTTTGAGGGCCTCTCTCTTGTTCCTCACTGTTTGAGCACACAGTAGGTGCTTATATCTATTTTCTGATTGAATATGCAGGACTCTCCTTGGACCAGCTCAGAGAGGAGAGCAATGCTAGGAGCAGCAGTAGGGATGCTGGAAAAAGGCAGAGGAAAGAGGGAGGATGGGTCCTCCAGAATCAAGGGTTTGCTGTTCCCTGTGTGGACACCACGCTGGGTGCTGGGCGCGGGCGCTGGGCTCTGAGCAGCGCTCTCTTTGGGAGAAGCAGGGGGCCCCTTCTCCTCTTTCAGGGATGTGCACTGCCCCCACCCCACCCCGGGTGGGCCAGGCGCCACTCGGTCTGTCATTTTGATGCTCGCGGCAGGACCAGGATGCTGTAAACACCCATACGCGACTCTCCTGCAGGGTCTCCGGGTTGCCAGCAATCACTGCCATCTGCTCGCATGGCATCTGTCCCAAGCCCCGAGCCCAGGGAGCCGTGCCAGGCAGCGATTGGTTCTGAGGCGTGCCCCTCAAGTCGAGAGGGGGTCCTCCTCTTCTGGGGGGCCCCTGGGGGAGCAGAAGAACAAAAGACAGATTTCTCTTTCCTTAAAAAAAAAAAGATCAATTTCACTTAAGACTCAGCCCAAAACGAGGAGCAGGGGGAGAGACAGAGAAGGGCACCCACGGGGTCCTGAATATTCACGAGCTGGCTCTGCACAGCTCAGAGTCCTGGGTGATGGGCGAGGCGGCCAGGGCAGGCTCCGTATTTAAAACCCTTCAAAAGTCGTGGCTTCTTCTTGGAGGCAACCCCTTCTCTAGCTGTCCTGTGCCTCCGCCCCAGTAGGGCCCCACGGGGAAGGAGGCCAGGGGGCCTCCTCCAGAAAGAGGCTATAGAGAGCACCGGACTGGAGAGCAGGGCCTGAGAGTCCACCCAGCCGCGCCCTTCGGGAGCTGTGTGGCCATGGCCAGTCCACCGAGCTGCTCTGAGTCCCCCACAAAACGTGGCTGACAGGATGGTTGTGCAATTAGATAGGATGGAAGAACGGTAGCGTGTGTTTCTGCACAAGGAAAGGGCCCAGCAGTGGGTGGTCGCTTGGTCGCTCTGTGTGTCTCTCACACACAGTTGTGTGTGTGTGTGTGTGTGTCTAGTGAGCTTGGATTTATCTGCGTCTCCCTGGGCAGGCACATGTGGCATTGACCAGGCCCATCTGGGTTTGCCAGTGAGACTCTGGGCGTGTCTTGGCTTTTGCCTACCTTTGTGCCTGTGGGTACACGTTTAGAGGTTTGAGTGGGCACCAGTGCACGTGTGTGCACAAAGGAGGACAGCCCCACCCCAGGCTCACTGGCTTGGGGAGCCAGCCTGACCATGGCAGATGGGAGCCAGCTTCTCATGAGAATGTGCACTGAGATGTCTTGTCCAGCCACCGCCCGCTCCGAGTGGGCCTGACTAGAGCAGGCAGAGGCCACACCACCTCCTTGGTGGCCCATCCTCAGCCCACCCCACCCATCGTCCAGCGGGCACACGCCAGCGTCTGGCCCTTATTTTAAAGTCCACACCTGAAAGGAGCTGTCCATGGTGTGGCCGGGGTGTCCACTTTGCACACCCCAGCTCCAGCGGGGCCTGGCGTGGGGGCTTGGGTTGTCTATGTCAGGTCCTTACTAAAGGGGCAGGTGACCTGGACAGGGGAGCCTGGCTGGGCTTTGAGCCGAGGGGCAGCCCCAGCTCTGTGCTTCCTAGAGCAGGCTGCAGAGGGGAGGGGGCTATGGCTCAGAAGCCCGCAGGGAAGTTGGAAAAGAGGCGTGGAGAAGGGGAGGCCGAGCTGCCCCCGTGCACAGCACCCAACAGTTTATCAGATGCAGTACTCCAGTGCATACTTGCCAGACCAGAGTGACTGTCAGCCCAGAGGGGGACTGAGAGGGCACTGCCATGTCGTTGGCACTGGGTCCTAAACCTCTCTTTCAGCAGATGAGTAGGCCTGGCTGGCATCAGCTCTGTGGGGAAGAACTGCTTGTAGGGGCAGTTTAACCACAGGCCAGGCGACTGCTGGTGCTTCTGGGCAGGGCTGATTCAGTCCCCCTGCAATCCCATGACGTAAGCCCTCCTATCACCCCATCTTACCCACGAGCGCACTGAGCACACGAAGGTCACATAGTTAGCAAGTGGGACCCATGTGGATGGCCTGTGAGCGCCACACTGAGCTGCCTCCCATGGAGACCAGGGGACGCCACCGACCCATTTTAAAGAAGAGAGCGAGGAGAGGATGGAAGCACTTCTTGCCAGCCCTGCCCAACTGGACGTTCTTCTGGACTGAGGAGCATCTCTGCCCCTGAGGTCCAGCAGGAGTGGGAGACAAGTGACTCCTAAGCCATGGGAAGGCCCAGGGCCTCCCCAGACCACCGTCCCACCCCCATCCTCCCTCAAGGCCTGACCAGGTGACCCTGTAGCCCGAGCTTCCTCTGCTCCATAGTCCTGGGCAAGGGGGCGGCTGGAGGAGAACGGCGGGCAGGAAGGATGGGGACTGGGCTAGGCATCCAGCTCCCTTCATCCCCCAGCCCGTCACAGCTGCCTCTGCCACCACTGAGCCCTCACTGGATTATTCAATGTAACATTTAATTACACCGAGAGTCTAACGAACACAAGGAAAGTCAGATGTGGAACTCGCACCCCCCGCTGAGCCTCCTGGAAACCAAGGGGGAAGGCAGAGTTGTTCCATATGCTTCTGTGTGGCTGTGTGTGGTACGTGGACGTGTGTGCATGTGTGTCTGGGAGCCCTGCCTCTGTGTGTGCATGAGCCCGGGTGGGCAGTCTGTGTGCATCTGCCTGGTGCACGCTTGTGTGTGTGTGCGTGTGTGTGTGTGTGTGTGTATCTGGCTGTGTCTGGGGCTGTGTATGTCTCTGTATGCCTGCCTGTCTTTGTCAGGGCTGCTAAAAGCAGTTTTGCTTTTAATGATAAATAATGTTTCTTGGCCCCCGGTAAGAGTGGACTGGTCACATTGTACTGTTATATAATATAGTCCAGGGGGCCCCCTTCGGGACTGTCAGGCCCCTGAGTAATTCCTTCCGGCTCCATCTCCCTGTGCTCGCCTCCCAGGTGACCAGGCTAAGCAGGCACCTCCCATCCCCCTGCCCCCAACTCTCCTTCCTTCAGGGCTTGTCCCTCAGCACAGGCCTGGACTCAGGCAGCCCTCTTTCTGGTCATTTATTCTGTATGCCCATTCCAGAATGTCCCTTTGGACCCAAATTCCTCCACTGACTTCAGACTTCAAAGCCAGACCACCAGGGACTGAGTGCTGCATCTGCCCCTCCCTGGTGTGTGACCTTAGACGAGTCACTTTACCTCGCTGAGCCTGCCACCCCCCATGGTAGAGAGCTCTAAAGGAACTGATGAGTACAGAGCGTGCTGTGCACTGTACAGAGCAGCCAGAGGAGCTCTGTCTCAACAGTAATGAGGCACAGGAGGACACCCCGAGCCCTCACCGGGGCCATCCCTGCAGGGACAAGATCAGCTGGTGGGAAGAAGGGTCCATATTCTACTAAACTGACCTTGGGGAATAGCCTGAGAAAGATGGCAGTCAGAGGGTGCACCTTCTGGACAGCAGGACCAAGTTGGGCCAAGGCCAGTGGAGAATTTGCAGCAATACCTCTGATATAACCTGGGGGACTCTACTTGGTGCTGGGCCTGGCACGCACTCCCTCTGGTCAGTCCCACTCTCCCCTCCCCCATTGTTCTCTCATTGGCCCTCCATTTGTTTCCCCACCAAAATCTTCCGTCCCAAGAGCCAACCTACCAAATGCAATCCAGTCTGCTCAGTCAACATATTCCAGAATTGCTATATACTCACACAAAGGCGCAAAGACTCATGTATAAAAATGTTCATAGTGGCATTTTATAGTACAGAGGCTGGAAACAACATAAATGTCCAACCACAGGGGGTGTGTTCAATCAATTATGATTCATCTATCCAATGGGAACTGTTGTGGCCATATAAAGGAAAAGTCTCCGCAGGGACGTCTACTTCCAGTAATATTTCTCCAATTTCTCTTCCTAAGTGCAACTAAAAACCGTGGGCATATACATTTAAAAAAATAGGAAGACTCAAAAAGGTAAAGAATGCCGACTGACTAGGGACCTTGGGGCCCAGCAAACAACATGACAATGAGCTGCTCACTGGGTTTCCTTTTTGCCTCATACGTCCCAGACTTGGAGCTGAAGAAGCCAGCAACCTGGCAATGCCAATGGGTACAGACAAAAGAAAATCCCCCTCTCAAAAGAGCCTGACCACTCTAGCCAAAGCATCAATAAACAGGCAGCCTAACAAGACAGAAAACTACTAGACAATAACCACTCTATTACAGACAAATACCATAGAAAAAACTGAAGCTCCATCCCCACCCGAGTCTGGGGACCCGAGAGTTCCTCCTCACCGGTCTGTAATGACGCTCCCCTGACTCCCCTGAGAAAGCCAAGTAGGGAGCTGGATTTTCAGCCTTGCTGTGCAATAACCCTCCTTACAGGGCAGCAAGGGGCTGGAACTCGAGACAGGCATTGACTGCCCAGCTCTCACACCCAGCCCACTTGACTCATTCACCGGGCCAGCCTGCTCCTGTCTGCCGGCTCCAGCTATAAGCTCTCCTGCAGTCATTCCACGAATATGCACTGAGCACTTACTAGATGCAAGATAGTGATTTCAAAGGGGGAAGAGAAAGGGAATTCTCTCCTTCAACTGATCCTGTCAGAATCTCCAGGGGGTGATGAGGGTAGCTAATGGGCAAAAGTAATTGTAAAAACAATTTTCTATATGATGACCTAATTTTACATTTGAAAAAAAAAAAAAAAAAATCCTACTGTGATAATACCAGTAGTAACAATAATGGAACTAAGTGTTCAATTATTACACTTTCATCCATTCAGTCCAATATTTATTGAGCATCTACTGTGTTCTGGCACTATTCTAGGTGCTGGGGGTACAGCAGAGACAAAAAAGATAAAACTACCCTGGTGAAGCAGACCTTCTCCCAGGATTCTCATTCCATCCTCAAACCAGCCTCCTGCAGGCAAGAGTAGCAGTGTCCATATCCAAATGGGGAAACTGGGGGCCAGGGAGGCCGAATGGCTTGCCAAAGGTCACATCGCTCCTAAAGGTGGGACTGGAAACGGACCACAGCTCCAGCAGCCCCCAGGCCCTGCCTCTAAGCCTCATACGCCAGGCGCTAGGCGGACCTAGCAGGCCCAGCCACACCCGAACCTAAGCAGAAGGGGACGCACAGCAGAGCTCGGGGGTGTGGCCTCTGGGGCGTGGAGCCTGAGACCCAGGGGCAGGATCTGGAAGGCGGCACAGGCTTTGCAGACTGTTCGGGCGACTACCATTCTGGGAATCCCTCAAGGTGGGAGGTGGGAGGTGGGAGGTGGGAGATGGGGAGTCACACGCAGGTGCCTGCAGGTCACGTGCCTCAGAAGGGGGTGGTTGTCTGCTGGAGACTGTCCAGAGAATTCCCTGGCCCTAGTGCTGGGCAGCCGCCCCTCTCCTCCCGGTGACCTTGGCTCAGGCTGGGCAGGCCTCTCAGAGACTACAGTGCCCCTCCCCTCAGCATCCGTTCCCCAAGGGCGTGGAAAGGGTGGTGGAGAAGCCGAGGGGAGCCGGCATGGGTGACAGGGCCTCTGCAAGGACCGCTCTGCTTTTTTTCTGGGCCTGGGGTTGGGTAGTGCCCGGGACTGGGCTTGGCATTAAACTAGAAGCGGCCAGGGCAGGTGTAAATTATGCACAGCTATTTCTGGAAACTTCTCAGATTTCTCAAGAGAGAGAAATTAATTTGCCTGTTTGGGCAAATAACACCAATTTTTTTTTCCCTGCTTAAGGTCATTTTGTTAAAATAAAATTGATTAACGTTCTCTTTAAAGTTTAAGTAGAAACTGCTCAAACATATTTTTATGCACAGAAGCACGGTTTGCGCCCTTCAGTAATTAATAACTCCACAAATAAGTTCACACCGTGCAGCTCGAGCTCAGCCCGGAGCCAGCGGCGGGCGCCGGGTGGGCGGGGCCGGCGCAAAGTCGGGCCAATCAAAGCTCAGGGGAGGGAGGGGGCGGGCCAAGCCGCTGCCTCTGCGTCTCAGACCCGGCAGGTGCTAACCCCACAGGCTCTGCCCCGCCACGAGGTCTCTGCTGGGAAAGGCCGACCCCGGCGGACCGATACCTGGAATGGGCTCCAGTGATGAGTAGCTGGAGACACGATTTCTTAGGCGCTCTGCTACCATGCTTCCGGGGGCTGAAAACAGGGCTCGGCAGCCAGGCTGCCTGGGTTAGAATCGGAGCGCTAGCAAGTTACTTAGCCTCTCCGCCTTGGTTTGCTCATCTGTAAAAAGGGAAAACAGTACTCAGGTGGCAATGTCGTTGTGTGGAGGAAAGAGTTAATACCTTGGGGGGGGGGGGCAGACTAATAACGCCAGCACACAGTGAATGCTCAGATGTTACTTCACGTCATCATTCTTACCTCATTTCAACGTCACAACAAATTTGGGGTGGGGGCAGGGTAAGCGCTATTATTCTTCCCGTTTTACCAATGAAAACGCTGAGGTTCAGAGAAGTTAAGTGCCTTGCTTAAGGTCACACAGCTAACAAGTGTAGAGCTGAGGTTTGAATCCAGGTCTGACACATTCCACAGCGTTTAGGCTACAAGGTGTCTTCCTCTACGTGCTTATCTTCCCCAAGGCCTTTTTTTTTTTTTTTTTTTTTGTCATTTATTCACTTTCATACTCAGTCTCTGCATCCATTAGTAAATATTCATCTCCTCCAGATTCTGTGCAGGGTGCTGCATCTACCAAGATTTGCTAAGAGTTAGGCTCTGCCCTGAAAGAGATCCTAGTCAGGGATGGGTAGAGGGGAGGTGAAGATAGTGTGGGGGGGTGGTCATTAGTGCAATTTGCCAGCCCTTGGCCATTCTTAGTTCTTCCTGGAACATGGCAGGACTGTACTTCCTGGGTCAGTGATGGGATAGGACCATGTGACAACTGCTGGCCAATGACTAGTGAGGTGATGTATGCATAGGAGAGACTGCCAGGCAAGAACCTTGAATGGCCAGTGTTTCCCACCCCCCACCAAGTTTTCTGTTCCCTCTGGCTTGGTTATTGACCACATTTATGGGGGCAGCTGCTCCCCGAGCCTGACTTCCTGAGGGACTATGAAGAAGAAAGCCCCCTGGAGATCCAGGATGGCCATGTAGTATCAGTGAAAAATCAATCTTGGTTGCGTTAAGCCACTACGATTTTGGGGCCTTTTGTTACTGTGCCATAACCTAGCCTGTGCTGAGTGATACACGGCCCTAGAGACAGACAGTTATAAAAGTGTACAGATGACCAGTGACGCACCAGGTATTGTCAAAGTGCTTCCCAGAATATTTTACCTGATGGTGGGGGTCAGAGTAGGTTGCCTGGAGGATGGATAGGGCCCAGACTAGGATGAAATGACTGAGGCACTCACCTGGGGTAAAAAATCTAAGTGAATGCCAAAAAGCTCAGCATCACATTTTAATGCAATGTTTTAAAAATCAAAATTAATGCAAAAAAAAAAAATTCCAGGATGAATAAAGCAACAAAATTTAAAATACAGACAGGATCCAAGGTGAATTTATTTGTATGCCCCTGTCTCACTTGTTTTCACCCTAACCCAGGCCTGGCCCAGCCATTAAACTATTGTCTAAATTTTGCACCCAAGGTGAGTGTTTCTCTCACCTCAGCCAGGTCTTGGCACTGAGAATGACCTAAGTTTAATGAGCTGAGTTAAAAATTGGAGTTACCCAGGTAAAAAGAAGGGACGAACATTCAAGGAAGAGGAAACAGCAGAGTGAAGGCATGGAGGAAACAGCCAGGGGGATGCCTGGCCACATACATTTGGTGCTTCTGGAGAGAGACGGAGTTGTAAACGTGCAACTTTTGTTAAGTGTTTTCTCCCATTCCTGAAACTGAGAATGCCAGGCAGAGTGTGTAATCCTTGGCCACTCTCTTGGCAAACCTAAATCAATTGTGAACCCAAATCAACTGTCAACTGTAAAAACAGTGGCCCTGTGAACTTGCTTTGACACGTAATAAGAATTTGGGGGACAAATCCTTTAAGAGTGCCTCTCTCTTCTCCAAATGCAAGATAGAACCCATCAAGACTAAGCTGGGCCACCTCAATTTGCCCATTTCCCAAGCTGTGGCATGGATGGTATCTGTTAATTACCTGGTTTTGTCTTGGGAGGAGCGAGGGTTGCCTTTCAGCTCTGTGGTAGATTAGTTATATTACAGGCCCCAATTCTCCATCCATCTCTGAATCCCGCCCGGTGTCCTGGGATTTTGTAGCTCTTCCCATCAGAAGGTGGAGTATATTTCCCTGACCTTGAGTCTAAGTTTGGCTGTGTGATTTCCTTTGGCCAAGGGACACAAGCAAACACAACGCATAAGCAGAAGCCAGAAAAGAGTTTGCACAACTGGGCTTGCCCTGCTCCTGCCCACGGCCAGTGCCACGAGAAGAACAAGCTGAAGCTACCTCGCTAGAGGATGAAACGTGAGAGCAGAGCTAAGGTGCTCTGGACATCCCAGCGGAGGCCGTCCTAGATTAACCAACAGCCAGACCACCCAGCTCAAATCAGCCAAGCTAAGCCCAGCCCAACCCAGCCCAGGTCAGCCCAACCCCATGTACTCAGGGGCCAAACAGATACTGAGGGTAGTACATCACTGAGCTGTATCTCTTAGCCTTCAGGTGGTTTTAACCATCCCATACCCTTTCCTCGAATCTTCTAATTTGCTCTTGGAAACCATACATGTGTATATTTTAATTTATATTAGGTGAGAATCGGTTCAACTGTAACAGAAAAGCCCAATAATGGCTTGAATAAAAGACATTTATTTTTCTCTCAAGTTCAAGAAGTCATTAGGAAGCAGGACAGATGCATGCATTTGGCATTGTTGGAGACACATAGTTTTGTTCAACCCATGTGTGGTTTCCATTCCCAGATTACCTCATGGTTCAAAATGGTTTCTGGAGCTCCAGCTATTGCATCCACATTCCAGCCATCAGGAAGGGGAAGGGATGCACTCACTTCTTCTCTTTAAGGACAATTAGAATTTGTACCTGTCACCTCTATTTATATCCCATTAACAGAATGAGTACGGCCACCGACAGTAATATGGCCATGCCTAACTTCTAGTAAGAATAAGGTATACAATCTGACCCTTCCAAGGAAACATGTGCTTAATAAAAATCAGACTTACTTTAAGGAAAAGGAGGAGAGCCAGCAGTCTTTCCTATGCAGCACAATGTCATTTTATTAGTAATCATAACAGTTATTATTCAATCAGTTTGCCCTTCAACAAATAGAAGCTGGGCGTGGAGGGGAGTCAGACACCCAGTTATAGTCCTATCTGGAATGTGTGACCGTGGACAAGACTCTGGGCTTCTCTCGGCTTGTGTTAAACCACCTATTGTCGAAACCCGGTATGACTAGAGACCCTTAGGGACATTTGCATCTCCTTTCCAACTCAGGGCTCTGCCTGCCTCGCTCCACGCCACTTCCGGGTCTTCAGCCCTTCCAGAGACATCATGTCATACCAGCCTCCGGTGACTGTCCAACGTACCTTAGAGCTGAGTGGCAAAGTGGCTCATCCCAGCTCCACATCTTTTGACGAGAAGGAGGTGGGGTCCTCAAAGCACAGGTTTATAGCCCTACACCACCCCCACCCCAATATTGTCTGATGATGACAAATGCAGTCCCAGTAAGGGCCTCCATGTTCCCCCTATGAGGCCCCTCCCCACGTGAAGTCATGAGGGGCTCTGAGCAGAAGGGGTGGGGGCAGAGCCAGCCTGAGAACAATGGGGCCAGGCGAGGGGAGTCGGTGGGGTTCCCTGGCTGCCTTGCCATTGCCATAAACCTCATTACCTCGCGGTCCCCTAGGCTGCCTCTCTCCTTACCCAAGGCGTCCGCTGGCTTCGCTGCTGATTCCCCCATGGCGTGAAAAGCTCTTAAACCCCCCGCTGTATTTTTAATGGGGGCAGTGACTAATTTAGCCCTACGCCACCAACCGTCAAATCAAATCTTCTATTGGTACTTACTGAGGACTCACCTGGCCTCCATGGGGTTTGGGATAAATCCTGGCAGGAGGGGGCCCATGGACAGTGATCTGGGCAGCGGGGGACATGCTGGTCTTGTCCACAGTCTCAGTACCGTCCGCAAGGCAGGCCTGGCCGAGGACGCAGGGCAGCGTAAGCTAGCCCTGGCCACACTTTGGGGAACACCAATGCCCACCTTGAGGTCTTTCCCCGGCAGCCAAGTGTCCAGGGGGCTAAGAGTCAGAGCTCACTGCCTTCGGCTTCCAGAAGGCAAGAATCGTAAGGGCGACTGCTCCCTTCTGTCCAGCACCGACAGGCGTCTGCTCTGTGATGTGCAGGTGTGAAATGCCTTTTGAAAAATGGAACGCCCCACCCATAGGAGAATGGTACGTGGAGTGGCGGAAAGGGGAGCTCTTACAGGTCATCAGAAGCCTCTGGGTCTGGGAAGCAGAAGATGCTGGTATAATTGCTCCCAATTCCGCGCCCGTGACTTAGTATTACATTATAATTAGGTGCAATCTGTCTGCCTGTTTCATTTCCGCTCTGCAGAGGGTAATAACCAATTTTCTTGCCCCTTGTGAAAAGTGAACAAGGAAGGGCTCCCCGTGCAGGTTCTGAAGCTCTGGCCTCCGATGGGCAATTCAGCTGAGCACCCGCAGGATGGAAGTGTGGGGACTGAGGCTGCTGCGTGGGCCCTGGGGCCCCAGCGGGGCCAGAGGGAGGTGAGGAAAGCAAGGTGCCGAAGGTGCAAAGTCAGGACACACCCATTCTTGGGGCTCGCAAGTGCAGGTGGGCCTGAGAGCGGGGACCCCAGGCACCTCGCTTGCCCCACTAGCGTCCCGCACCCGCCAAGGTCTCTGCACTTCCCCATCTCGCTGACCTTGGTGGTGGGAAACCTGCTGGTCCTACCTGGCTGTGCTCTGTAGCCCCCAGCTCCTGCCACGTCCCCATGCCTCTGCCACAGCTGGAATCAAACTGTGCCTGGACTCCTGGTGAGGTAAGGGTCCTGGGAAAGCCAACCCAAGGGGGACAAACAAGGAACAGAGTGGGTGAGTGTGAGCCACAAACCTTCTCCGTGGCCTTGGAAAAGCCGCCTACTTACCTTGGGCTTCAGTTTCCCCGTCCATAATAGAGAAGAGCAGAGTGTTTCATCTTCAAGGGTTCTTTCCACTCTGACTCCTGTGGGCACTGCCAGCGCACCCAGCCTAAGCATGCACCAGGCTGCTACACCTCTTCTTTTCCAAGGGAAGCTGGGTCTATTGTGTGCTGCTCCCCACGGGCACATGCAATCCCACGGGACTCACAGAGGACACACCTCACGGTGACGACAGCCCCAGGCTGGGGAGGAGAGAAGCAGGCAGCCGGGTGCTAATCGCATGGATTCCGTTTATTGAACTGTACTAGTTACTGCAGTCAGATTAAGTCACATTTAAAAGCAGACCATCCAGTTGCACTGAAACCGATTATATTCATTACATAGTTTTAATCACTGTCCGGTGAACTGGCAAATCCAATCAAAGCATTAGTCTTTAATTAAAAAATTAAAAGGAAATATTCAGACAATAGCCGAGCAATCACATCACGATGCACAATTACCTAGAATTGCAATTAAAAAGTAGTTAACCGAAGAGGGGGTTGGCGGGGGAAAGAAAAACAAGAAAGAAAGAAAAAAAAAGAAGCGAAGAAAAAAGAAATCACACTAATCCTTTTTGTAAAAACTATCAATATAATACATGAAGGAACAAAGGACAATAGCCTCAAAAAGCGGGTTTCTCTAACTCTAGAAATGTAGTCTGTGGCAGAAACTCTAAAAGCACACTAGCTGTACCAGGACAATAAAAAATACTGAGCATGGAATACTTTTAATCTCTGCCATTAATATTCATTTCCAGCTGCTTATAATAGCAGCGCCTCATGGCCAAACCATTAGAGTTTTACATCTGGGTTGCAAATGACACTTTGATTGGATGTAATGTTCAAATGGCCCTCCCCACGGCTTCTCCGGCAAGCCTTCTTCCGAGAGGTGTCCTGTCGAGCGGTCCCTCACTGTGCATGCTGGCTCATCGTGTGATTCTGCAAAGGCGAAGAAAGGAGACACGCATGAGGGCAGAAGAATGGAGAGACTCCCGTCCCCTCCCACTCTGTGCATTGACGCCCAGAGCCGCAGAAAAGTGTCGCGATTATTCCAAAACAGAATACAACCAGGAAAAAGTGCTCTGGGGACGCAGCTGCCAAGACGCCACGTGGATACGGGGCTTGGGGATCAGTTCCTGTTGCCGCCAACCTGGGCTCCCTATAAAATTCTTTTTTCTTTTAAAGACCATTTGGGTCTTACTGTGGGGACTGGCTAGATGGACGGAAAGGGGAAATGCCGGGAGGTAGCAGGAATTTAAAACATCCCTGTTCACCTCTCTATCTCCCTTTTGCGCTAATGATGAAGAGGAAATTATATCTGATCGCCTGCAGGCTTCCCCCAAATCCCCCCTCGGTCCTTCCCGAGAGCTGCTCTGAGCCCAGTGGAGGGAGACAGCAGATGTGCCACGAAGCTCTCTGGCCAAGAAGCGCCCGAGTGGCACAGACGTGCTGAGGCAGTGGGCACGGTGGTGCCTGCGGCCCAGGCAGGGGATTGTCAGCCGGCAGGGAGGCCGCTGAAAGAGGGCACCTGCCCATTTGTTCATGTGACACTTCTCTGACCAGAAGAACGAACGTGTGCAGTTTGGCCAAATCTGCCTGGGAAATCAGGGCCCATGTGACCCTGTGGCCCAGCGTGTCCCTCTCCCCAGCCCAGCAGGCCAGCAATCTCTGCACAGGAGCCAGTGGCCTGGGGCGAGGGGTGGGATTTGGCTTTCAAGAGCCTGCAGCCTTTTTGTTTCTTTTTAGTGGTTCTGTTCCATATTCAGACCCTTGTCATCAAAGCCTCAGGTGGTGTTCAACCTCATGACACCTGGAGAAAAAGCAAAATCTACCCAGGGCAGAGTATCCCTGCTTGGGGTGCAGCACAGGACCTCCAGTCACGGGGAGCAGCTTGTCAGGGATGCTGCGGCCTCCCCAGACCTGGGCGGCCCTGCTAGTAGCTGGTGCCGCCATCTGGGGCTGGGAGGCCCCTGCCTGCAGCTCTGCTGGTGACCACCAGGGGTCAGACGTGGCACTGCGTCTCTCTCCTGGGCTCCAAGTCTGGGCTGTGAGGACCACCAGAGGATGCCCCATGCCAGAGGCCACACCAGGAGGCCCGGGGCCACCCCCAGCTCCGCGGCCCAGGGCCCCTGTGGCAGCCCTTTCCCACTGCAGACATTGTGGCTGCCTGTGTGGGGATGTCACTAAGCCCCGCACGAGCTCCTGGCCTGGGGGAGGCAGCACGCTGTCCTCACACAGCAGATGCTTGCTGATGCCCGCAGCACAGAGCGCCAAGCACCGCTGTGCTCCTCCCTTGGGCCCCAGGGTGCCGGCCGCATGGCTAGTGCTTGGCAAGTGCACGTGCTGTGTGCGGTTACAGGGACATTTCTTTCAATCCTCCCACCGGCCTTACGAGGCGAGACACTGTAAGACGAAGAAATGAGGCTGAGAGACGCTCAATTACTAGTCCAAGGTCATCCAACTAGGAAGCAGGAGGGGCTGAGCCAGGCAACTGGCATCCAAGAGAGCCAGGGGCTCGGGCGAGAAGGCAGGCTTCCCAGCACCCCACGCCCCATGGGCACACTACCCACGGGTCAGCCGCACTCCACACCAGACATGAGTACAGACTCTGCCAGCATGGCCTGGCACCTCAGCAGGGGTGTCACGGACCCTGAGGCACCCAGCAGGTTGTCTGAGGCCACAGATGGGCTGCAGCGGTTTCCATGGGAACGCCCACCCTCAAGCCAAGTCACCTCTCCCCGCATTTGTGCAGGGCCAGCCAGCCAGTCCTGTGGGGAGCCAAACCCACCCTATATCCAACCATGCTCCTAGCCTGAAGCCTTTGCTGACTCCTCTCCTCCCTCCCAGCCAAGCCACTCTGAGGTCGTCTGGGCACACGGGGCTTCCCATCCCTGAAGCCCCTCAAGGCCCGTCCAGCCCACCTCCCACACATCTGTGCACCTTCTGAGTGCGGGACAGCCTCGGAGCCGCAGGCAGGGGCATCGCTTCCCTTCTCCGCCCCACAGCACTTGGCCCAGGGCACAGCTGCCCGGGAATAGCTTGTAGGTCTAATTCACCCACCTTGCCAACAGCCTGTCCGTGCACAGAGCCACGTGTCTATGTCAGTGGTGTGGTCAGGCCCACCTTTATTTGTGGGGGTTGGGGAGGAGGGAGAGGAGCAAGGATAGGAAGATGGACACGGACAACTCTTTTCCTGTGCTCCAAGTGTGGTTCCTGGAGCCTGGCACCGAGTAGGCACTGAGTCAACATTCTTGAATCAATGAAAGAACGAATAAATGTGTAAGTGTGTGGGATACCGCTATGTGGAAAGGGGAAATCACTCCAGGTGGAAGGTAGAGCAGAGACAAAGGCACGGAGGCTGGAATAAGCCTGGCAAACGCAGGCACTGGTGGGTGGCCCCAGCCCAGAAGTCACACGGAGGCTGGGAGAGTTTAGACTATGGACAGTGGTGGCGCTGAAGGCCCTGGAGGTGGTCTTTGTACCACAGGTAGCAGAAAGCCCAAGACGATATTTGAGCTCCACAAAATCCCCAAGGACCACCCACCACCCACATGGGGAAAGGGCAGTGTCGGGAATCTCTGGGTAATGAAACAGACACTGGTCCACAGTGGCTCATCCCGGGGCTGCTGGCATAGAAATCCCAGAGGCAAAGCCTATGCCTGGGACCACTGGTTAGGAAAATGCGGGAATAAATGCCGCTTCTCACGTGAAAACAACAGTGGGCCTTTTCTCTTAAGGAGCAGTAGCAGGAAGTCTTCGGTTAGACTCTAGAAAGAACTTCCTCAAAGACGGTTCTGAGACAGAAGGTCAGGCTACCTTCCCTGAGGTCCCTACAAGAACAAAAGCCCAGGATGTCACGGCAGATGGACATGTCGAAACTTGGCCCCGAGGGGGCCAGGCGTCAGAATTCCCTCAGCACTGCATTATTTCGTACCCACTGGATACCCTGGGCCGGGCGTGGAGGGCAGGAGAAGACTGCAGCTGGGCTCACCCCTCTCAAGGGCCCAGACACACAGACACCCAGACATTTGTGTGAGGTGAATGGCGCAGATGGCAGCTCAGGGAAGGAGACGGGTCCATGCCACCCAATAAGTGTGTGTGTGGTGGGGTGCTGAGGAGTGAGGTGCTCAGCTGGGGAGGGCAGCAGCTTCTCCACAGGCCGAGGGCACAGTGTCTGGAAGGGCGGAGAGGGTGGCGGGGACGTCACCAATTACCCAACACACCTGTGTGCCGAGCCACTCCCGGAGTAGCCGCTGGCAATTGGCCCAGTTCAATAATCTGAAAAGAACCGCTGCGTCTCCCCCCATGGCTTGGAGCTACGGTTGCAGGGGCCGGGAGCTCCATCAAACCTTCTTAAAGAGTGCCTTCCACCAGGCACGGTTCTCACAAGGGCATTTTGACTTAATGTCTATTTCTCTATTTATGCCTGTGCTATATTTAGCCCCTTCGGAGAAGCAAGAAAATCGTTTTTTAAAGATGCTGCCGACCCTGCAGACGAACGCTTCCCAGCACCATAAAGGCTGGGGGTGGGAGGCGGGCAACACTGGAAGGTGCCTGGAGGGGAGGCCTGGCATCCACGCGCGCTTCTCTGCCTGCCAGGCAGACGCAGGTGTGGGCCGAGAAGCAGGTGAGAAAAATAAAACCGGAGAACGAGAGGGGGTGGGTGGCACTGGGTTTTGGCCCAGATCCAGTCACTTGGCAGAGCGTGCGTGGGTCCCATGCTTACAGGTTTCTGGTGGGGCCTGTTTCGGGCGCCTCTGCCTGGCGCACTAGGCCATCTGCCCCTGGGACATAGTCAGTGATGGGAAAGGGGGTGGCACCCGTCAGTGTCAGGGGTGGGGCCCTAGCTGGTGTCCTGCTCAGCTGTCTCTGTGAGTTGTCAGCGGAGGGCTCAGGCTGCAGGTCCCTTTGTCACACCCTCACGTTCATTCACCTGGTTGTTCAGTCATTTGTCCCACAAACCTTTACTGAATACCTGCTGGGTGACAGCCACCTTGCTTGTTGCTGGGCATTCAGGAGCAAAATGACCCCAACCCAGGGCCCAAGCCAAGATATGTGTTGGGCACAGAGGGGGCGTGCCAGGGTCACCTCCCCAAAGCACCAACACACACTTGAATGGGTCAGTCAGAGGCCCAGGTGGGGTCCCTGTCTGGTTTCACCAGCCCCAGAAGGCATCCCTGGCTGCACCCACTCAGTGCCCCCCACAGGCATGCCCACGCGTGTGCTCACGCATGCACACCCATGCATGCCCCTCCCAAGTCTGCAACGGGGATTTCTTCTGCAGGTCTCAGCTCTGTTTTCTGTCTCTTGGTCTGGAAACTGCTGGGTCTCCCACTGCCACCCTCCCACCACAGTGCTGAGTAGGAGACGAGAGGTACTTAGATGCACAGGCTGCCTGGTGGCCTGGCAAAGCTGTCAGTGAAGCAGCAAGAGACCGCCGTGCATGCCCAAGGTGCACGGCTGTGGGCTGTAAGCATGCGCTGGCTGGTGTGGTCATGCGCTGGCAGCCGACTCCTCGCACCGCAGCTCGCTCTGGGCTGTCATAATTAGCTGTCCCCCCTGTGCTCCAGCTACTCTGACAAGAAAGGCCTGCAAAGCCCTAACCTCTCGCCCGGCCCTCAGCAAGTGCCCCATTCGTGTTCACCGCTGTCCTGGGTGACAAGCCAGTGGTTAGCCTTAGTGGGCTGAGTCCTAAGTTTGAGTCCTGACTCTGTCACTTACTAGCCATGTGGCCTTGAGCACGTTCCCTGACCTCTGGGGCTCGGGTGGGGCAGGGGGTAATAACAGAGCCCGCTTGCTAAGAGGACCTGAGGGTTCAGGAAATAAGGTGCATGTTCTTCTCCGGGCCTGGCAGAGTGCGTATGCCATGGGTCTCCGTGAGTGGTGCCTGTGACAGCTTCCTGACCAGCCAGGGAGCTCTGGGAGGCGGGACTGTTGGTTCCCTGCTTGTGCCCCCCTGGCATCAAACATGCGTTGGGGCTTGCAGTGGGGGCCTCATGGAGGCGTGAGGGGGTCTCTCCCAGCTCGTCCTCCAGGGCTGGAAGCCCTCAGCCGTGCTCCTGCGATGGTGGAGACTTGCATGGTCTTCCCAGAGCAGCAGGCATCTGATAGAGGCCTGGCCGCTCCCCTGGCCCCTGGCTACAGCCTCACTACCCACAGTGCACTGCTTTCCCCTCCCCCAGGGAACAGAGTGGGACACTAGTGAGAAGGGGAGGCGACTCACGCAGACTCCATGCGGGAGGGAGGTGTGCACTCACCCATTCATTCACTCACTCATTCCTCCCAGTAGTTCACTGAGTCCCAGTATGTCAGCGCCCCCTAAGGGGGACTGTGCACACAGGGGGGAGGCTCCAGACACCCCACCCCCACCCCAAGGAGCTCCCAGTTCCATGGTGAGAGGGAGACTCTGGACTCACAGACCCTCACCCTCAAGACACATCTTGGCCCTCACACCCCTGTGGCAGGTAAGGGTGCAGGGAGTTAGCCCCACACCCAGTATGTCCCACCCACCCTGCCCACCCCACCTGCAGATCCCACCAGCTTCATCTTGACCGCTTATCACCGCCTTGTGGTTCTAGGTTGGGAACGAGACCATGGTTGGTCCCGTCTCCCCCCGCTGCCCACCACTAGGCCAGTCCCTGGATGGCTTCAGCCACATCGGCTCTCCCGAAGCTGCCTTTACAAAGAGGAGGGACCAAGGCCAAGAACCTGCGTTAACCACAGAAAGAGTCAGTTTCCAGGGAAAAGGCAGATCCTTCGGGCTGACACTGCAGCCATGTTCAAGCTAAGCGGGATTCTGTTATTTGTTCACTGGACAAACACGGAGCCGGGTCCTGTGCTGTGGGCAGAAGACAGAGAACAAGGCACAGCCTGGCCTTTTCACAAGCTCATGGCCAAAGGAGGGGGTGAGATTTCACAACAAAGGACTATGGTGATTGGGAGATGCTTAGGGAAGAAGCTGGCCTTCTGCTGCCCTTTGAGTGTGTTTGGGTTGAGATTTGCACTGGTGTGTGTGTGTGTGTGTGTGTGTGTGTGTACACGTGCATGCACACACATGCACTCAGAGATAGCTTTGCAAGAAGAATGAGCTGCCCAGATGATGGCATGGAGGCACCAGTGTCAAAAATTATTACAGCTAACACCTGCCATGGTTCCCTGTGTACCACACCCTGTTCTTAACCCTTCACTTATATTCACTCATTAAAGACTCATGACAAACCTGGGAGTTAAATACTATTATTATCCCTATTTTACAGACAGGAAAACTGAGGCCCAGAGAGCTGAGGTCCTGCAGCTGGTAATGGCAGTGCCAGATGTGCACCCAGGCAGTCTGCGTGCACAGCCCTCTCTTAACTGCAGCACTATCCTGCCTGTGAAACCTGAAAAGTGCAGCATATGTCGGGGGAACAATGAATAATTCAGCTTGGCAGAGCACAGGGGATGTGCCATGGAGACAAGCCTGGAAAGGAAGGTGGGGGCCGTACTGATGCGGCTCCATGATGTGAGACGAGGCAGCGTGCCCTTAAATCTGGGCCATGGGGAGCCATCGAAGGTATCTGAGCTGTGGAGTTAATACAAGAGGCAAAGAAGAGGGAGAAGCTCACACCTCCAGCCACAAAGACGTATCAGGAGGGCCTTCACGCTCTCCATCTCCTGCTCCCCTGCCGGGACCCCTCCAAGCCTGCCCCCAACACACACCATCTATCGTTCCCTTTGGGGAGGGTGCAGACGCAGGCAGCCTGCACGCCTCTCCGCTGTGTGTCACCTGGGCAGCCCCTCTCTGCTAGTGAGCACTTATTTTTAGAAGCGTTTGACAATCGTCCAAGGGTCTAAGACGAACAGATGGCCTGTCTTAAAGGCTCGTATGTTCGCTAGTTTGCACTTCTGACGAACGGTAAACGCACTCAAGAGCACACCATAAACAGTGCTGAACGAATACTCAGAACACAGTTTAGCTAACGCACGTCATTAAAATTAGGAGTGAGTGATGGCCCAGGTTCCCTCTCAATGCCTGCCCGGTGACGCAGCTGCTCCCGGGGGCCCAGGCTATGGCGTGGATGCACCCCGCTCCCCCCGGGCCCCGACCCAGCCAGCCCACATCTACCCCGTTCACACAGATGGCAGGGAAAGGCTTGTCACGTGGAAGTGCCACCTCGCCTTGGCATCAGGGTCCCGGGTGAAGCTGGTGACCACTGGCCTGGGACAAAACCCTGGAATGTGCTCCGCAGCAAAGGCAGCTCCTCTGTGCATGGGGGTGTGTGTGAGGCTTTCCCGGCCCACTTGCCAGACACCCAGACAGGCTGTCGTCTGCCACAGCAGCGGAAGTGAGGCTCGTGCCCGCTCAGCCGTGGAGTCTGTCTCTCTGTCACTCGTGTGAGCAGCAATTCATCCAGAGCTCCTGGCCTGGATGGAGGTTTCACCTTCCAGGGAGCCATGGGGTTGGCTTTGGAGAGGTCTGCTTCTTTTGTTTTTGGGGTGGGGGTCTGCTGCTTTCACGCAGAACCCAGAGCAGGCCCTAAAAGTCACCTGAGGGCACGTAAGGAGGAGCTGTATGACCCAGGCCGCTTTTGTCAGGGGTTTCCCCAAAGGGGCGGGCGGTGGGGGTTCTCTCACTGTCCTCACTGCTCTGAGGGGAGGCGAGTACCCCTGTCTAAACCGCCTCTCACCAGCACTCTGCAGCACCCAGAACACAAAAGACCACAGCAGGTGGCCTGGACAACAAACAGTTCCATCTATCTTCCTCTGAGTGAAAATGGGGGAGAAAATGTGAAAACAAAAAAAGTCCAATAAACCCCCAAAGGGGCAGGTTCTACGTACTTCTGTGGTTTGGCAATAAAACCCGCCAGAGGATAGATTATTAGGAGGGAACCGAAGGCTTCTATTAGGGACCCAGCCCGTAAACAGGCTCCATTCGGAGTCACCCAGCGAAACAAGGGAACTAATAACACCGGTCCTGAGGGGCAGACCAGGGGACTGCACGTCACAATGGAAAGGGACACAGTCTGTGAGCACAGGCAAGAGACTGGACTTGACACAGCGGGCACATGGGAGTTTTATGGCTGTTGTAACAAGCACAGGAAGATGACATCTTTCCAAAGCCGCTTATAGATTGGCCCTTCTTCAGCGAGAGGCTACACCTGAACCCCGTGTCCTAAGTTAATTTGTCTGCTGCCACTGTTGCTGTTTTGCCAAAGGGAGGTAGGGTCTCTGGTGGCTGTGCCCCTTGGGGACGGGGTACCTAGCAGACTCAGGACCAAAGACCAAGAAGCGAGGGTTCCGGCAATGGTGTGCCAGGGAATGAGTTCCCTTCTTGGACCTTGGCCCCCTTCTGTGTGTGTGTGTGGGGGGGGGCTGCCCTGGCCTGTCAAGCTCCTGGGCCCCTGGGAAGCGTACTCTGACCACACCAGCCAGCGCATGCTTACAGCCAGGCCCTCAGGAGATAGCTCATCTCAAGTACGAATTCAGGCATGGCCCCTGCCCTTAAAGAGCCTGAGCCAGACCCCTAAAAGGTATCATTCCAACCTGACGCAGGCGGGCAGGACTGCAAGCACGCACGCCACCACGGAGCCTGAGGGGACACCAGTGAGAAGTAAAAGTGGCATTTGGCAGATGGGTTCCCAAGACCAAGAGGGGGTCTCCCTTCCCACCTCTAAACACATCTGTGGTTCCTAGTATGGGTCAAAGCAGACTGTGCGCATGGAGCCCTGGGGAAGACTGCAGCGTTCTGTCAGGGGGGCGCCAAACTCCCAGTAACTGGCTGCCCTCAGCTGTGAAGCCTGTTTCCCGGGGGTGCCTGTGGTAGCTAGCAAAGCAGAGGAACCCACCTTCCCTAGAGTCACCCAGGAGCGCCAGTGTCCGTGTCAGGAGGCAGACCAGCACAAGTGAGTCATATCGACCCCTTCACGAATCTCGATAATTACCCCTTGCACCTTCCCAGCCATCACGCACTATATCTCATGGGAGAGAAGGAAAGAGCCAGGCACTGTGGGGAGACTGCCCTTGGGGTGCTTATGAATGCAGCATGGTACGGCAGGATGCCTTCTGCTTCCCACACCTATATCTACCCCGAAACACACACAAAGACACCCCACAGTCCCACGCACACGCACGCACAGACATTGAACTAATGTGCTGCAAAGTTGTTCAGGGGTTGGTTATTTTGGGTGTTTCATCTCCCCGCACTCACACCACTGTCCACACTCACACCACTGCTAGGACCCCTCCAAAAGCCCCCACCTGGTGATGACCCAGGTTCCCGCTGGGGTCCCCTCTTCCTGGCAGTGGGAAGCTGAGAAAACAAAGTGCCCATGACAGGCACAGCCCAGGTTCTCTTCCAGGGGCAGGAAGGTGGGAGATCGCTGCTCAGCCCCCGGTTGGGTTCCAACCACACCCGGAAGAAATCCAGAGCCCTGTCCATGGTGCTGACAGCCCTATGAAACCTGGCGCCTGCTGGCCCGGAAGCCTCAAGCACCTTCCTCCAGTTCCCCAAATAGGCCTAGCTCTTTCTTAGCTCGGCCTTCGAGGCAGTCATTCCCCATGCCAGAGCCTCCCCACCCCCACCCCCACCCCCACCGATTTCGGTCCCCTTGGAAGGCCTTCCTGCCCCTGCGGTAAGTGGCCACCTGTAACGGTGCAGCCCTGAACCTGCACAGGTGTCCTTCCAGCACTTTCCTCAACCTTCAGTGACCTGGTTGAATTGCAGCCCCTGGCTCTCAACTCCCTGATGGTCTCTAGTGTCAGCGCAGAGTCTGCACTTGCTAAAACGCAACAAGTGTCCTGAACTGACAGCCGGCAAGCTGTAGCTTCCACCGACAGCATCAGGGGGAGAAGAACTAGGGACCCCCCACTCTGCCCTGGGGCAGTTCGGCTTTTTTCTGGAAAGTGGAGGGATCCATTGAAGACATGATGCTAAGTGCACCGAGCCAGTAACAGAAGGACAAAAACTGCAAGCTTCCACCTCTGTGAGGTCCCCAGAGGAGCCAAATTCATAGAGACTGGAAATAGAAGAGTAGGTGCCCATGGCTGGGGAGGGGGACCGGGGACTTAGTGTTTATTGGGGATAGAGTTTCAGAATGACAAGATGAAAGGAGTCCTGTGCATGGTGGTGACAGCTGCATATCAGTGTGAACGGTCTCAGTGCCACTGGGCTGCTCACCGAAAAAAGGCTCACATAGCAAATTTGATAATGCGTATTTTTACTTCATTTTATATTTTATTTTATTTGTTTATATTTATACATTATCGTTTATATTTATTTTATTATATGTATGTGTATTGTGTGTATCGTCACACAATTTTCTTTGTAAAAACTGGGTGGGATCCCACAAGGCAGGTGGGTAGGTGGGAGGGAGACAGGGTGCATTCTACCCAAAGAGCTCGGGCTCTCAGGAGGTCCAGGGCTGCTGCCCTTGTGTCTCCGGTTCCAGGGTTAGAAGTTGGAAGTAGCAAAGGCTGCAGCGGGATGAAGCCTGTCGGGAGGTCTCCTGGATGGGAGCGAGCTGCAGCATCCAGGGGACACGTCACCTGCTGAGCAGGAGCTGGCCTTGGATGCAAGGCGTCCTCCACCTCCGTGCTCTGTGGGACTTCCTCCGTGGTACCCACGCCTAGGACACTGCCAGCGGCACAGCTCAGGGCCAGGCCCTGCTGACAGAAGTGCCCGTGTTCCCGCGGCCCCTGCGGCTGGGGAGGTGGGCTGGTGGGCAGGAGGCACACCTACAGACATTAAATATTCTGCCATGCTCGAAAAACAATCGTGGGACGGAATTTTTCCCTTTAAATTTTCTGAAGTCTTTCCAGGCCTTTCCAGCTTTAAATACTGATTCATTAAAATTTGATGAGAAAACTCAGCTCTACATACAGTCATCATATTTCACAAGCCAAAAACCAGGACAACTCGCCAATAGCTGGGACAGAACACTGGGAATCAGGGCTGCCCTGGAAAATCGAGGCCACATGGTCGGTCACTAATGACACCGAACACGTATGTCCAGGTCCCTAAACTAACCCAGGGCTTTTAGGTTTTGGAAATGGTATTTTAAGACTTTGATCATATCCATTTCTACCTCCCTCCAAATTTTTCCTGCAAGGAAAACTTTCCTGCATCCTTAAAATTTCTAGAAAATTAACATCTGCAGGTGGAGAGCTGTCTGGTAGGTATTCTGAGGATGGTCCCCCTCAGAAAACATGGCCCCAAAATGGCTTTCCGAGCCCACATGGCCCAGGGCCCCTCCTGATAGCCCCCCAGCTGCAGGGCCAGAAGTTCTGAAAATGGACCTAATTTGCTGTGATGAATTACATGCATGCACCAGCGATCAAAACTGCAGCTGAGAACGATTATATTTAATGATCGCGACGGTTCTTGTGAAAACACTAGGGCGTACACCCTTGCTGGTCCGGAGAGCAAGTTCAGCCTGGCACAAAGCAAAGGGCGAAGGTGATCCCTGCCATCCAGCATGCCAGGGCCCCCAGGCTGCCCCCTGCTCAGACCTGCTCGCACTGATGGCTGAAGAACACTGTGGCCCAGCCTGCAAAGAATTGTCGGCCCCTCGCATCTACAGCCAGCTTCCAACCGAACTATGGGCACAGCACCACTATCTACATACCTGCCCCACCAGGACCAGGTGGGTCTGTCCTACGCCTTCCCTCCCACTACCAGGCAGAACTTGATTGTTTCCATGGGGCAAAGGAAGGATCCTCTGTATCTCCAGTCTGTCCCATCCCACTTGGCTCACTGTGTGTGTGTGTGTGTGTGTGTGTGTGTGTGTGTGTGCGCGCGCGCACATGCGCAGTCTTTGGGTGGGGGGGTAGGTAGCAGGTCAGAGCATATGAGGAAGTCTCATGAAAGCAGTTAGTTAGCACTTGGTTCTAATGGATGTGTAGCTGGGTGGATGGAGACATGGATGGATGGATGGAGACATGGATGGATGGATGGAGACATGGATGGATGGATGGATGGATGGATGGATGGATGGATGGATGGATGGATGGATGGATGGATGGATGGATGGATGGATGGATGGATGGATGGATGGATGGATGGATGGATGGATGGATGGATGGATGGATGGAGACATGGATGGATGGATGGATGGATGGATGGATGGATGGATGGATGGAGACATGGATGGATGGATGGATGGATGGATGGATGGATGGATGGAGACATGGATGGATGGATGGATGGATGGATGGATGGATGGAGACATGGATGGATGGATGGTGGATGGATGGATGGATGGATGGATGGATGGATGGATGGAGACATGGATGGATGGATGGATGGATGGATGGATGGATGGATGGATGGAGACATGGATGGATGGATGGATGGATGGAGACATGGATGGATGGATGGTGGATGGATGGATGGATGGATGGATGGAGACATGGATGGATGGATGGTGGATGGTGGGTGAATGTGCAGATGAGTGGCTGGAGGCACGTGGATGACTAGTGGCAGAAAGAGGAGGACATGAATAAACATCTGGGTAGGAGGGTGGATGGGTTGGTGGAAAGATAATGGGCTTTGGCGTTCAAATCCTGCCTTAGCCACTTGCTCTATGTGCGAACATAGACAAGTCAGTTCCCTTCTCTAAGTACCATCTCCTCACTTGAAAAGTGAGACAAATAATACCTACCTCATAGCCTTGTTATGAGCTTCGATCAGAAAACAGATGTAAAAGTTTTTACAGCATGTAAAATGGTAGACAGACGTTGAATACTGTTGTAAGTAATACTAACCACAAGG